>NC_053186.1:8772598-10022598 GCF_905163445.1 Pararge aegeria | reverse complement strand
TAAGTCTGCGTCCAGCGTACTTGAACCTTTCGTACTATTCGAACCTTTTGAAGAAAACTGTACTAATATATTACTGTTTTTAGTACCATGCTGTTAGTTGTTTTTTTCATGAATATTAAGTTTTGACAGGTTTTATAGTAGCAAGATACAATAGTAATTAATAAGTCTGCAATGTTTTTAAACGCATATTTTTTTTAGTGCTATAAAGTGTTTCTTACCAACAAATATAACGACACCAAAGAAGTCAGGTGCACTTGTTACTATTGTCACTATAGTCCATGTTACAATGTCATTTAGCGTGGTGAACAGCGTGAAAACATACAGCTATTAAGTTTTTTGTTATTTTTATTGTATCTATATAAAATTCTCCTATCATTACCACAAAATCCCCAGTATTTTCGTGCTCTACCTACCAACCTAATCAATAAATATATACATAAAGATATAAAAGAGGAAAACAGCTTAATTAGTTAATATTCCCTTGGAAAGCGTGGCACAATCGTCTCTCATTGTTTGTTCTTTGTTTTCAGGTACCGTCATACCCGCTTGATTGCTGTTTGCAATGCCAATCGGAGGTAAATACAATATCGGCTCTCGGCAGACCTTCTCTATACCTACAGGGCGTGATTTAAGGCAGCTTTTACACGAAATAAACTTTCAATTTTAGTGCGATAGCGCCAAAATAACACAAAGCTTTGCAATCATGTACACTTATGTATCCATAATTTCTTGGATATTTAGTTACCATACTCAAAATGTTTGTTTCCACACTCGCCGTGCTGTAGACATATCTGTGAATTGTTAATGTATAAAATCAATATAGAAAGTTTTTTGGAAGTTGTTTTATTTTTGGGATATAAATACGATAACCTTTGAAATCGCAACACATGAATTAAATCAAATAATAGCTTGATCCCAAGATCTAGGCGTATTTAAATTTTAATCAATAGCATTACAAAGAGTCTGGAGAGGCCTCTTTATATCCGCATCCTATTACAGTCATTCATAGCGCAATGTTAGTCACATATCGTGCCAAGGTCCCCTAAGCTTCCGCGTACGTTTCTCTGAATATGTGATACCTACTATGATTAATGAGATAGCGTCAACACATCTCTGATGGAAAATCTCTTAGCATCTCTGAAAGAAAATAAGCCTAATATGTATTACGCAGATTTTCTATCAGAGATGTGCAAGGCCGCTAAGCATTGATCGAGGTTAAGGCGAGGCAGCGAAACTGTGTGACTGTATCCACTAATTCTTTTTTTTTGTGTGCCTTGCATAACTCTATAAAAAACAGCGATTCGTTGAATGAGTTTCTAACAGTGTTTACACTCAGCGTTTTCTTACTTTTTTTTATAATATAAACCATCATTTAATTACTTCTTAGCGTAAATTATGTTTTAAAAATTAAAGAAAAAAAAGCAAACGCGATAAAAAAAAAAAACGTGTGTATGTTATTTGGCGTAACGAGATAGAAGTATTTTAAAAATTTACTATATTAGAATCATTGAAAGTCAACTGTCAAACCTTTTTTAGAAAAACTTAAAATGTTGACTATAGCTAACTTCATGGTGTCGGTTTTTTGTGACGGTGTGCGCGCGCATCGTAAAAATTTACTCTCACCATTTTTTCCTAACGCCCCAAAAGAAGTATAACTTCAAAACTGTTGGATGTATACCAATATATGGTCGTTATATGGTCGGTATACATCCAACAGAATGTATAACATAATGTGACCATACAACGGCTGAGCACGGCTGTTTAGTCGTGCAAATATATAATTGTGTTACCAGTTTATTTCGTTAGACGGTGATAATCCTAAATCTTATAATATTAAATTTAGTTAAGATTTTTTTTAACACCAATTAAACCGCAGTACACAATTCATGCATAGAGATTTAACAATCAAGATTCTGCTCTAAACACTTAAAATATACTTTGCATTATAAATATGCAAAAGATTATTATAAAATTGGTAAGAAACATGTTGACATACGATTAATAGGAAAGTGTTCGTAATAATATAATTGCCTTCCGTGATGTTCCGTGTTATATTTATGTCATATGTTACTGGAAACTTTTTTTTAATATAATATGTACCTATTGACTCGTAGGTACAAGATAATGGACTTTTAATGACCTTTTTGCGCAACGGTGCGTGAACCCTTGCAATGTAGGACTTGATAAAAAAGCGACTCCAAAATCACAACAACGAGAAAAAATTATTTGGTTTGTTAAATCCACATACCTACCTACCAATATCCCACAAAAACGAGTCACAGCTTATAATTGGTTAATATGACTAAAACATTCTTTTTCTTAACAATTTGTGCCTGTTTTGAGGTTTGTACAATATTTGTTGAAAGGATAGTGCTCAAGTTTTTTTTTGATTTGTATATGTTGTTTCATATAAAAAATAATAAAAATATATAATCGCAAGTTGTGTTAACTTACATACACCAAAAAGATAAGTTCGTATCGTTAGTTTTAAAATATTTCTTTTATACTAACCCATTGGTACTCAAATCATCATCATTATCATCATCAACCCTCTGCTGTCTATGACCTTTTATAGGAGAGAGAGAGAATTAGACTTTACGTTCATTAGGTACGAGTTTAAGTATTAATTATCGCGACCGATGACTTACCTGCTCTTTGAAGAAGGCTGCAGAGAAAGCTGTGTGACGAATTAATTTGTTGCTATACATATTATGCATATATCCATTAATCCGCACTGAGCCATCATGGTGGACTACGGCCTAAACCTTCATCGTTGATACGATGGTGATGATATACATATGTGGATATATTACTGCGTGACCCCATTTGATCTTAAATGTAAACATAGCTGAATTCAAACAGTTGTTTCTCTGAATGTATTTGATCTTAGGAAAAATTTGCGGAATATAAGTTGTTTATTATCGACATAGTAACCCCTTTCAAGTGTTACCCAAAAAAACAGAAAAACTTACAGAAATTAAATCAAGGAACTCTTCGAAAGCTCACTTGCAATGCATACACAAAAGAGTAACACGTAAATAAATTCCACATATATACCCATTTTTCCATTACAAATATGAGTTTTAGAGGCTTTCGGGCGCACCGCGGCCGCCCACACAGTTCCAACCATGATTTTTTCATGCCCCCGTCCTTTCTTTGACGCCATGTTGAATTCCAAGAAGATACAAAGAAATACATACCTTGACACATTAAAATAGAGTTGAATCTTAAATGGAAGTAACTAAAACTGACTGAAATTGGAGCGTTCAGACCGTACTACCTTGTGATAAAGTCTATAGGACAACGTTTTAAGAGCAATGCCATTGACTTGAGCAAGGAGGTAGACGGAGCATGTGTTAATTAATGCTCATACTATCTTGTCACTAAAATTTTGTAGGATATGTGTAAAACATAACGATCATAGTCATAATCGAACCGGAATAATAAATATAATTCCGGTTGGCTTTCATAATGTTATAACCGGTGTTAATGGTTATAAGCAGGACCAATGGGACCAACATGCTATCTGAGGCACAGAAGGGAGATAAAAACAAATTCGAAGGTCCAGAGTCGTATAGTTTTCGACTTGAGCGACATCATAAACTTTATTGGCTTGGTTAACCAAATCAAAAGCCAATAAAGTTGATTAAAATGCGTTGTCGCAACTAAGCCATACTGGCCATAACATAAAAGCGATATATTTGTATGAGGGTCATACTAATATTTAGTATAGTAATATTAACGAAGTCATTTTTTTTTCTTAGATTAGCTTACGATTTTATACTAGTACAAAGACAATGAATGATGAGATTCTTAGTTTAGGCATCACTCGCTTCAGCACACGTAGTTTAAAACTGAAGTCATTTCGGTAAACACTATTTTGAAAGCCTATCGTTTAGTATCCCCGACTACAAAAACATTAAATGTTGATTCTTGGTAGTGAGCTATGAATAAACGTCTTCTATATTTCGTATATTGGTACCCCTGTTGCGTCTATCTGTTTACTTTAGTCAATTGTCATTGTATGAATAGAGCCTGATTCGGGGCTGGGATGGTGGTACTTTTTTTTAACCTGTCAAAAGTACAAACCTTTTGGGTTATTAATCAAGTCTGGCCCCTTTGTCTCTGTTTATGTTTAAAAATGGCCCTGTCATTGTAGGGTAAATTCTTGTTATGTGTGGAGCATTTTTGTCCCGTGTAAGAAACACCTCCGTAACTCGAAGAGAATATTGAATCTTCAAAGTGTTATTGGACTCACTCATTGATAATATTACTGCTATAGCCAAGGTCAAACCATTAAGGTCAGCTCATGTACGCTACTTACACGTACGCGTCACTACTTGCGACCCATCATAAGACTTGTTGTCAAACTGGTACCTACGTCGTAATGGGTCGTGAATTTTCACTTCGCTGCAGGCCTGGATGCAGTCGCTTGTTCTTTGATTTTACTCCACTTATCGGAAATACGGGCGACTAGTTTGTATTATGGTGTTAAAAATAATACTTTCCAGGTTAAGTTTGTTGCAGGCTTCTTTTTAGGAATGGATGCGTTTGAAAACTTTATAGTTTTGAGTTTAAAGTTTAACGAATGTATTAACTATCACACAATCACCTCACATTTTAAATACATTTTTTAAAGTGTCGCGGCTGGAAAACGGGGCAATTGCTGCATAAATAAATGTACTCGCAATGGCATTAAGCCGTTTTTTTAATATGTTAGAAATAGGTTAAGAAAATTCTTTTTGAAATATTTAATTGAAATTAAATTAGTAACAAAATCATAAACATCAAAAATTAAATGTCTTAGTTCACAAAACGGAACTGTTCAATGTGTTTTCTGTTAGATTTATTGAAAAGAAAATACTCATAATGATCTTTTTAAATTTCGATCGCGGCATCTCCCCAGGGTGTAACACCCATCCATCACCCAATTAACAAATTAAGCCATTTAATTACAAAGTTGTTCGCAATTAATCCTTTCAACATCACATAAAGCCCTACAAAGCTCCGAGGGGGCAATGCTCGAAACCGCGAGATTTCCACGGAATTCATTATGCCAAATAACCATATCCGTCCATTCATTCATCCGGTCTCCATGCAAATACCCGTTTTGGGCTGATTTTTAATACAAGTGTGCCTAAATAAATATTACAATTGCCAAAAATTATAAAGCAGTACTGACATTGAAACAAAGAAGAAACTGTCCGCTTTGGCGTTGGTTGTTAGCATGTTCGACTGCGGATCGTAAGGTCTTAGGTTAGATACATGGCCGATTCCATTCATTTAATAAGTTTTAACACTTGACTGTCTCCTCGCAAGTGCCGGTAAAAAATAAGAGAAATATCTCTTGTGTTGTCAAGTACACAATATAGGAAATAATAATATTCTGAACCTTACATATAGATGGAAACTGCAATGTTTCCAAGTAGATGGCGAATAGTAGCTCAGACATATAAAAAAATTCATGGCAAAATGTTTGCATCTGCAGGCAAAAGTAGGTATATCGGTGTCGGCGATAACCAAAGGGATGCGGAATATAATTCCGCCGATTCTCAAATTATGATGTGTATTTTTTACATTAAATAGATTTTTTTAGTAGAAATGATATGACTGACTTAATAAGTTATTTTAGCAAGGCAACACAATATTTCTATAAGCTATTTTTTAATTAAGAATTTATGAAAATCTAATGAAATACAAACAGATTGGGTGTATAAACAATGTGGAAGTAGATAGGAATTAGGTAAAAAACCAATATGGACTATCAATCTCGAGTAGGCACCCCAATTTCCCTAAATCTCCTCAGGTATTCCAATAAAACTTCTTTGATCTCTTATTACACTGGGCCAATATGAAAATGGGTGAGGATTAAAAAACTCCTTGTTTCCGCAGTATAAATCTCACACTGACACCTTTAGGTTAATTTCGTTCGCTCATAAATCTACTCTTGTCAGCCACTATACGAGCTAGTATTTCTTAAAGAACTTGATAAAGTACCTGCGCTTCTCTTAGAGAGGTGAAAAAGAGAATGGGGTAGTAGTTTTTCTTATTCTTTTTTAGAACACCTGTTCCAAAAACACATTGAACACAACTCAGAAAGTACTTTACTACTCTCATGCACAAATATGAAGTGTGTATTTTTTTTATTTATAAGTAAAAAAAACCCATATTCATATCTTGCAACGTTTAATCGTTTATGTATCTTATTACAACATGGCACATTATAAACTCAAACATCAATCTATCTGAACTTATATATATACCACTGTTAATTCACTACAAAAGATAACTTTTTCAATCATCCCTTGACACTTCGATCGGTACTCCTCTGTACCTCTATTTTTCCCGCCATTTTATATGATCCTTTTTGATCTGGGTTCCTACCATTTTGAATTTCTACTTCAACTTATACCGACCACAGATTATGCTTAATTTTGACCAGTCCGAACGAAGATACCTTTTATCTTTAAGCAAATGTACATACAAAGGCAGATTTGCTAACATAAATATAGAAGTTACCCTTGATTGCAATATCAGCTGGTATGATAAGTGATGATGCAGTGTAAGATGGTAGCGGGTTAACCTATGACAGTTATATTAAAAACATCATCCTGTACCAGGAAATTCGTCAAAATGAATGTCAAAAGTGTAAGGAAATGCATTGTCAGCGTGGTAAGCGGGAAAAAAGAAAAATTAGGTATTTTATATACCTACTTATACGGTACGGTAATTTATATACCTACTTTTTTCCTTGGTAGGTAGTTAAAGTAAGTAATAATGAAGTAACTTAGTTCTGAATACCGCGATTTGGTCTGTGTACCTAAATGCAATAACCTTTTTTGTTACCTTGTAGCTCATATAAAGTATAAAATTGTGTAAACTCAACTTTATTAAGCTTTGCATACACAGGTAATGCGTTTTAATGACTGACACGGCATATCCGGTTAATTCCGCCCCGGTAATTCAAGATACCGACGGGAAAGACTAATTTCACGCAGCGGTGACCGTGTACAATGGTTGGGTAGTAATTTATTATGTAACATCGAAAATTTTAAGTTATTTGAGGAAAGGGGTGACCGCTTTAGAGAAACCATTGGATTTTTTTATCCCTCTACAAGTTATCTCGTCACTCTAAACTCACTTGGTAAGCTGGTGGTAAGTTATCAGGAAATCTAAGATGGTATCGGGATCGAACCCGGGGCCTACCACATATAAAACTACAACGTTTACCACTGAGCCAGGGAGGTCGATAGTTATGTGCTAAGAGGATTCAGTAGATTTTAGTTTCTCGAACCATCCATCTACACGTATTGTTGATAAGCGATTTAACTTAATGGGATGGTCGGATTTTTTTTTGGTAACATTGTAGCATAAAATTTAGCAAAAAAATATAAAAATATATAAAATTTATAAAACTCTCTGAAACACTTTACGAAACAATTATAAAAATTTAAATTTATTTAATTTAATTTAATTATGAAAAAAGTAAGAAAAAAAATTATGGATTGCATTAATGCCATCCATCCATCGACCATCGTCTCGCCGTGCCATGATGATTTTGCTATTATTTAGACTGAAAGGATAAACGGTCGACAGGGTGACAAGAAGGGTTTTGCTCTTTTGCTGCGTGAAAAAAAAAACTAACAAACCAACACACACACACACTTTCGTATCAGCTATGGTTACTTAAAATCGTTGTATAAGTTCATTCCCAAAACCTTTTATCAGTCCCCTTTGTTAGTATTACTTCTCACTTGTGTTCTGGATTGCATTGATACAAACCGATCGGGAAACAATTTTAGACATCTGTTTAGACATGCAATATGACTTACAGTCATATTTGACCTATTTAACACCCTTCCGTTTACATTATCATATTAATGTACGATTTGTTACGAAGGAGTGTGTAGCATCCCTTACTGTTTACTTAATACTGTAAACTAAACATATTATATGATGTAAGGTTGCCAAGTCAATATAATTCTTCGGCCCTTTATTTAGTGCAAAAAATTAATTCAATCTGATGCTCCGTTGCATCGTGATACAAGACAAAACAATATAGTTTCGCATTGAAAATATAAGAAGATCATTTGGTTACTTTGAAGCTCCGTGCCTTTTTATAGCCAAAACAATTATTAATGCTTTTCATGACTTTTTACTAATAATCACTTCAAGATACCTGGTTAAATTGATATAAACCAATTCAGTCAATCTGTTTAGACGTGGAATATGACTTACAGACATATTTGACCCATTTAACACCATCGTTTACATTATCATATTATTAATGTACGATTTGCTATGAAGGAGTGTAGCAGAGCATCCATAAATGCTTAATATTGTAAACTAAACGAATATGATAAATGTGTAACATGTACATACACTACTCAATAAGTTACGAAATCCCTACTTAATATTACAAATGCTAGAATGAGTTCGTTTATCGTTCACGCAGCAACAGAACAATGGATTAATGTGATATTTTACATAGATATGCGCAAGCAAGAGGACGGACGGAGGGACCGTACATAAAAATGATGGGTAGACCAAGCTGGCCTCAAAT
The DNA here is from genome assembly GCF_905163445.1 of Pararge aegeria. Lineage (NCBI taxonomy): Eukaryota > Metazoa > Arthropoda > Insecta > Lepidoptera > Nymphalidae > Pararge > Pararge aegeria. The sequence continues at coordinate 10,014,035 of NC_053186.1, read as the reverse complement.
GGCCTCGTAGAGCCTCGAAGATTGCAGATATTATAACTTGGAGTCCCGTGAACTAAGGTGATATTGCCGACCATTTCATGAAGTTAAGTAAAAAATTACCTCGACAGTCAAATATAATACAAGGACATAAAATATATAATATATGTTTATAAATATAAACTTGGAAAAAATATGGCATGAAAAAGAAATGCGACAGATATCACTAATGTAACATGACCCCTGGACATAAAGCCATCCTTTATCCTTTGTTCCGACATGAGCAACATTGCCGGTCTTCTTTAGACTGGCTGCTTGAACCAGTTTAAGAAGAGCTTTAAATTAATTTGTTAACTAGTTAATGTCCACTACTTTGCTCACAGTAACATAAGGTTAAGGCACATTTATAGCTTATATAGATAATCAGCCGAAATTCGGTTTCGTGCGATAAAAAGCTTTTGGTACCTTGCACTGCTTAATAGCTGAATGATTAAGGCGAAGCTTAGCCTAGACATAGCTGGCATATTGGAGACGGATAAACTATACTTTTAACTCGGGAAAAAAACTTGTTGACGCTGGTTAAAAATAAAGTCACGGTTGTATCATAAAACCTAATTTCAAAGTTAAATGTCAATCTGTCATTAAAAATTAACTACCACAGCACTGGTACGAATAATATTTGAGTTTTATTAGTCAAACTAGCACGACCCGTGGATTTGCCCGCGTTTAAATACAATACTTTCTCACTATTCCAGTGCTATAAATGCGGGAAATACTGTTTATTGAATTAAATATCAAAAAATATATAATAATATAAATTATAACAGCGAGTTGTCAATAAATTATAATTATAATTTATTCGTAAATTTTCGGAGTAAAAGTTTCTTTTAAAGGACTGCATGATATAAAATTATTAAATTTTAGTTTTGAAGAGGAAATTACGGAATAACTGTTTAGAGATCTAAATTTAGTTCCTATATATCTATCCTAATTGTATATTTCCGGCAACAAGGTCAAAAACCCTAAGCACCCACCCCTATGCGGTGTGCTCAGGGTTTTTAAACCAGGGAAAGCTTAAAGCAAGTAGATAAAAATAATCCGTTGTTAGTACTTTTGCCCTTGTATGAAGTGCACGCCACTTGCTATGACACTCCGGCCTATATAATATTTCTATGCTTTGTTCTGTTGCTCTCTTAACGAAGAACGAACCAATAAAGACAATTTCGCATTTACAATATAAGTAGGATATTGATTTTGAAGGGGTCTTTATACGCTGGTGGTACAGTCACCCCAAGAAAAGGTCCCGTGGTCACTGACCATGAACGAGAATAGCACGTTGGTACCTGCGCGGGCGCAGCCTGGCTGACGTCACAGATAGGATGCCACGTCTCACCATTTGAATACTGAGTATGTGTCACTATGCCGTTTGTATTGAAACTCGGGTACATAAATAGGATCTAACTTTCTATACGCTCATGTAGATTCTTGCTTGAAGCGAAATCGAAAGAAATCCTTCTTCTTCTTCTTAGTCGTTTCAGTCTTGACAGACTGGTCGTGGTCGTCATCTGGGTGTTGTGGATCGCTTGATAATACTTCGCCACTCTTCTCTAACGGTTGCCTTTCTTGCGCATTCATGTAGAGAAGCCTCGATTGTAGCCTTCACTTGGTCCGTCCATCTCATCGGTGATCTTCCGCGTGCTCCCTTCGTGCCGCGTGGTACCTTCTACTTTACCTTGAACCACAAGTCGCTCAATGGACACGTCATTACGCCTGGACACGTGAGCGAAGAAACTAAGAATTCGCACTTGAACTGCAGAAGAAAGGCGCTGCTTGTGCTGAAAGAAATACTTATATCATAACACAATGAGCTTTTTATAGTTTAGACCTCACAGAATGACATATAGCCTTATTGCATTATACCTGCGAAATACCTATTGGTCTACAATCAGGTAGCCTTGATTCCAACGACCTCTGTGCCTCAGAAACGCAGACGGCGAACAAAAAACCACCGAGCCAAATTTCCAAGAAAATCGTCCCAAAAATCCACAGTCACATGTGATCCAAAATTCCTAAGGAAATCGAAATGCCTTAAATCATAGCTGCATCGTTATCCAAGCATAAAAACTTTCGGCATTCTAATGTGGACTATAGACTGGTTTTAAATAAAGTTGTGTTTTGTTTAAATTAGGTTATAAGCCAGGAATGGTGGCTGAAGCAACACTTTGCTATTCAAATTTGAACCGTGCACTTCCTCAAATAAAGTTGAGTTCAGTTTGAATTGGGTTTGAAGCCAAGAATGGTAGTTGTAGAACTGGTTCGACGCCAGACCTGTTTCGTCCCGTTTCGCTTTTGTCTTATTTTGTTACGCGGAGGCACTGACCACCACAACAAAGGTTCTATGGACGTGTTTGTTTTTTTTTCCACGGTGCAATGCCTTCCAGGCGTTCTACCTTAAACTTATATCGTTGCTTTTCTTTTTTTATAGGTTACTTGCTGAGATAGGTTTAAGGACTTGAATGCAACGTTTCTTTTTTATAGAATTCTTTTTATAGGTGATACATGTCTTGTTCACGCATTTTGTCCCAAAGACTCTTTCTTTGAAACTTTTTTCTCTTTATGAAAAAAACTGATACGTTTTGTTGCTGCTTGCCCAGGGTGTTTGATCAGGATAGGGCCAAATTTCTTTGAATGCATTTCGGTAAAATATTTTAACACAGTAATGAAGACATATCTTGTTTGCATGTACGTATACGCTACTAACAGCGTTGCTTCTTAACGCATCCTCGGGTCGGGGACTTAACCCCCAAAAAGTGAAACGAGCGAACGACTGAACGCGTCGCCTCATTGGTTAAGCAGTGCGTTGGTTTAGGGGCATGAGGAACGGACCATGGCAACGTTGTCTATAGGCAATTTAGGTAAAGCTCTTGTGTATTGCGTGATACAAGTAAGGTGTAGACGACCTCATAGATACGCCCGCGCACAAAGAGGATATACACAGGCATAAAAGTTTGTACGGGGAAACTACGAGTACTTGCGCAAGCTTACATACAGCGGGTATGTATGTTGTAAATCGGATGAGACCTTATTTTGTCGTAGCCCCGTGTTGCGCTTGACATTGAGATCGGTTGGACTCAGATCACCTCGGAGCCCGGATTTCGTTTATTTTTGTCTGCCTCTTTGTACCTACAACAGCTGTTGGGTATGATTTTTTAAAATTTATTTTTTATGTACAAGCGAGCAGGTAGGTCATCAGATTTGACTGGCATGACCATCTATTTTTTTTAATTTCTATACTTAGGCTTATCACAGGCATAAGGTGCCAAAGCATTGATACTGTATTTTTCCATTTTTATAAAGTATTTCAAGCCGGGTTTCTTTCGGAATAGAATCTTGCATTTCCGGCTTCATCATTCCAGACTTATATATTTGTTACATAACAAGTTTTTGTACAACTACAATCTCACCGGATGATAAGTTATGCAGTCTTAGTGGGGTAACCTACCGAGGTACCTACTCTTAAATATAATGAGCGCTTTTTTAATCGGGCCTAATTACTGCCTGTTATTGTAATTGGACTGTCCTAAGAATACCTTTTTTTAAATAGGTTTAAAATCTTTGTGTTCCATTAAAAGCACACAAGTAATACGAGCCAGGGGGAAGGAATCCATTAGTTTTTACACTGTCGGTGGGTACACTGCATCCAACACACAAACATGTTATTTTATTACTATGTACGCATTTAGAATGTTAACCCGTGATCTACAAAAGGGAGCATACGAATACAAGTTCAAGATTATGCGCGCAAGGACACGTACACACTGCGCGTCAGACCGCTAGCAAATTTTTAAATATTTCTTAATTTATCTCTTCTCCTTTTTAATAAGGTCTCTTAAAAAGATCAAAGTTTGTATTGAACGAAAGCTCATAGAAATGTCCTATTCTAGTGCTAAGGACTACGTCAACGATAAAAATGCTGGGTAGTAAATTATTGCTCTTACCTTCTTTAATAGTTTTAAATAATAATGTAAGATGGTGATGAGACAAAAAAAAACACCCGGCTAAGTTCGTTGTGGGCTTCTTCTTAGTTACTTTTAAGTTAAGTTAAGTTTTAAGACGACTTGCTTTAGTTCAGTTATCGCCATCAACTCACTGCTATGTCATATTCTACATGGGCACATCAAAAGTGCCATCTATGTGCCTATTTGAATAAACAAATATTTGACTTTGACTTTGAAGGTAGCGGATGGTCTCGAATAGGTTTCATTTAAATTTCTTTAACTCTAGTTGAACACCAATCATTTTCACAACCTGCAATAATAATTCCACGTATGTAGTTTAGGAGAAAAGAAACCAGCTAACCAACAAAGTTTCTTAATCCTTATAACTGGAAAACATACTTTCTTTTGGCTGGTTACAAAATCACATAATATAAGGCAGGTATTTTCATTAAGGCAGGGTTATGTCTTTTCTGCTAAACTACGTCCAATTGAACGAGAGAAGTGAGTATAATTGGACGAAATTGCATTTAGTCAGTGTGCTCTAAGCCTATTGTATTGAAAAACAGAGTGGACAAATTTACTTTCTTGTGTACAAACACTTACAATGTATTCCGATATATGGCGTTTCGTTCAAAAAGTAAATATTGACTTGAAGTGTTCAATCTTATAAATTGATAAGATCTTATTAATAAAGATCAAACCACTAGTAAATAGTAAGACGCTCTTGCGGGTTCAGTAGTGAAGCACAGAACATAAAAAAGTCTCGTATGACGGATGCGTACGAACGATGCCTAAGAGCAAAAAGGTCTTCAGAAACATTTCGAACCGCGTTTATTTGTCTATTAATGGATCCGACCAAGTGTTCCTCCCGACTGATCCCAACATGTTGTGTTTACGTGTATTTCTGTACCAACCGTGTGTGCGACCACGTGGGGTTATTTACAACCCAACGTCTTGATAAATTACACAATAATGATCTTTAAATCTTAATGTATAAAGACTATGTTCTTATACAGTGGTTTTGTTAATCCTGGATCGATGGGACGTTGTATTAGTTATATGGCTTTGATTTTTTGCGTCGCGAGTTTGGATTTTTTTATGACTGTTTAGTTTTGTCGTATTTTTGGATGCAGACTTGCTTGAATATATCTTGATGTATCCGCCTGTCGCTGTATGTGTGTTAAATCTATATTAATTATAATTGTTATTTTTTTCAGGTAAGCGCCAAAGTTTGATACGAAAGTTTTACTGAGAAACGTGGAAGTAAGTCAATATTGTTCATTTATCATCATCCTCACCCTATTAATATCTCATTGCTGGCCTCACGACTCATAAGAGAGAGAAAGCTTTAAGTTTAGATCGAGCTGCTTCGCCATGCTGCCTTAATGCGGGTTGGCGGGCTTTAGCACATTATTACCGGAACCGACTACTTTACGTGCTCTCTGAAGCATAGATGTCTATAGAGAGCGTCACCGTCACTGTGAGAAGGGTTTTGGCCGTAATCCACCAAGCAGGCCCAGTGCGGATTCTTAGTATGTAACCTCACGATGTTTTCCTACATCGTTGAAGTTAAGTGATATTTTAATTTGTTAAAACGCTTGTTTGTAAAATGTTTTTCAAACTTAGAAGAGAAAGAGGTGCGTGCTGAGATTCGAACTCGGCACCCCGAAAGTGAATCCGGAGCCACCACTAGGCTAGGAATCACAATACACAATAAAATTCCAATTAATCACATTTTTTGGCTCAACCTCGGAATAGAACCGTGATCGTGACCAACAGTCAGCAACAGATAACCATTAGACCAAAGAAACAGGTATTAAACCTATTTATTAATCTAAGCCTGGTAGCTTGAAACACTCTAAACTCTAAGTAAACCAGACTCCATTAAAGTAGGGGTATATATACATAGGATTACATCGTGATCTCAACGAAGTACTAACCAGTAAAATTGGATAAAACCTTGTAAGATGCAGCACAACTAAGTATATGAAGAGAAAATTATCCGAGACTTGGCTAGCTGCCGAATTTGCGAACTTTTAACTTCTTACCCCCAGTGATACTAATTCAGTTTAAAAGACAACTTTTGGGAAGTTGGAATAAATGCGGTATCGTGTAGTGTATCCAGTTAATGGATCGCTGAAAACATAAGTAATTAATAGGAAAACTAACTCAAAAAAGCATATAACACCTTTTATACCAATCGGATGCGACGATTACTTAAAATATAGATGATCCTACTGCAGAGCACGCCTATCAACGTCCCACTGTTGCAAGTTTGTGGCACGGACCTCCTCCCTTACAGGCGAAAGAGGATTTAGAATTTAGATCCACCACGATGCTCTAAAGCGGACTGTTGAGCTTAAACAATGATAATCAGGACTGACGGCTAAACATCCCTCGAAGAGAAGTTTAAAGGTTGGGTGTGCACCGCCAATTTCCTTGCTCTGAGCTGGTACTTAAGAATTTTAATAGAATAATGCAAAACCGTCAGTGATTCTTAGTCCTTATTTGAATATGCTAACCAAGGAGGCATTCAGAAAAATGAATAGCACATTGTAAACTGGACAGACAGCCTTGTCTAACGAAGCTAGTTGAATAAAAAACTTTCAGTAATGTAAGAGCAAACGAAGAAGATCGAGAACTTCATGCCTATTAAAAAAAAAAAAAAACTTTATTTACACAGAAAGTAATTGCTCCGGCGACGTTGTAAAATTAAAAATTGTAGCGAAACGACCCCGGAGTTAGTCGTAATAAATTAACAGCTAACCGGGACGGCTCAAATATTTACTCAATCCGTGGAACAGATGGTTCTAGTCAAATTTTTTGATGAAAAAATTCTTAACTTCGTGTTTGTTTTCGCCCCATAGTCGAGTAATGAACACTTATTTTAAGATATCGGATGCCTGTAACTGAGAACAATTTCTTTTTGAGTCTTGGGTCAGCATATCAATTAATAGGAAATCAAATACCTAGTAGCTTTCCACTCAACTCTGGATCGCGCGATATGTAGCCTGACATGCTAACCACTAGACTAGCGAGACGCGGTTTAAAGTGGGGTTTGTTATTAGTTGTATAATCGGTTATATCATGCTCTTAGCTGTAGAAAAGTGTACAACGTGTAAATGAGAACCGACATAATAATTTACAGGCTTTAGAGAAACATTATGTACTGTCTCTGGGACTTATCTGTGAAACCGAAAACCTGATTGTTTTTGAGTAAACCACTCCCATAGTTTTTATTGAAATACAGATACAGATACAGCTTACATCACATCAAAATTAAAATCATGCAACTCACGCGTCGCGTAGCGTAGGTACTATGCGCGTGTCGGTCTTGTATCTTCAATAGGGTTGTCATAACTAAACACTTAGAGTTTTTTTTTATGTTCCACTTCAAGTTAGCCCTTGACTGCAATCTCACTAGGTAGTAAGTGATGATGCAGTCTCAAGGAGTATGGTAATAGGTTTCTACGCAACATCGCACCGAATGTTAGAATATAACGTTTTGAATTCGTTTGTATGGCTTATAAATATACTTCTTTTGATTTAATATTTTTACAGGTGGATTCCTTATAAAATATACTCGTACTTATGCATTCTACAACATTATTTCGTAATTCGATTACACGTTCTGTACCTCCAGTAGAATCTAAACTCTGCGTACTAATTGGTTCGTATTAGAAATAGAAGTAATTAAAATAATTTATTAATATAAATCAATCAATAATAGATTTTGGTAACTCCCTAGTTTTAGTAACGGCAGTATAAGTTTATGTAAGTAAATATCCGGGCAGTTTGCAATTCGCCAACGTTTGAGAGTATTACATGAAAGTCAAATATAACGAAAGCTTGTTGCCCTTCCCCTTTTATTATAGAGTCTGGAGATATATGCGGACAGATAAACTCATCCCGTATCCGAGGGTCGGCAATTCAACAAGACGTGAGTTCCGAAAATTGCGTATTGCATACTATTGACCCTCGGAACGGCTTCGTTTTTTCCTTACTAACCGGGAAATGTTTGTTTTATGTTACAAACTTGTAGGCGGAGTTTACTGGTTTGCCGTTCGACAGCAAATTCGGGGTAAGGGTTGCCAGTGCCTTATAAAAAACCTGATGTCACAAAGTTTGCAGTTTCAAAGCCATCAAACTCTTGACTCTTGAAGTCCCTAATTCCTCAGCTAGTGCCAAAGAGCATAAATTGATGATGGGCCCATGTATTTTTTGGTATGAGTGTGCTTCTAACTTACCGCTGAGGTCTGCCTTACTTATAATTAAATATTTGTTATATCAATTAAGAAATAACGATATCTATATTTTTTTATTATTAAATATTATTATTATGAGTATGAATTCTGCATCTGAAAACACATAACCAAGGTTAGCTAATAAAAACTAATCATCAAAACAGTTTAAGATGCGTTATTGGTTATTTCTTAGTATATATTCAGAAGTTTAGATTGAAATTAAATAACTACTCACCCTTAAAAATAGCACGGTTTCATCGTAGGGATTGGTTTAGCTATTTCTTTAATATATTTGATTAATCAAATCATCAATCTACTTCATCGGTAAAACCCAAGGTGTGAGAATACCCTATTTTCAACTTTCATTAAAGTTGCCGCGAAACGTATAAAACCTAGAGGATTGTCATAAAATACACCTCGGGTCCAACTTGAGGGATTACGAATGAATTATTAATGAGGTCCATTCACATAAAACCTGGTCTTTTTATCCCGTTTCCGTGAGCCTCCCTCTCTGAAGCTTTGGAATCGGAGTACGAAGACTGAGAGTCGCGTGGTGTTTTACATTAAATATTTAGAAGTGAAACGAAGGTTGTTTTAGTTTTCTACCTTGAACTACGTCTCTTAAAATCTTAGGTTACCCTCTTGAGGGCATGCGTTACCCTGCTACTGAAACAGCTCGCAATAAGGGTTAAAACTGCATAAGTAATGTTCAATGACTATTATAGTTCCCTTGTATTGCTATAATAAATATTAAAAAAAACGGCTTTAACAATTAATAAAGATTTTTAAGGATCAAATGTCTATTATGTTGTAAACATTAGCCAGCCCTTACTGCTGCAGGCACAAACATAGTTACGTCATTATGTTTTTCAAATAAAACTTAATACAGATAAATGTGTTATTAAATTTACATAACATAGATATTACGTTTAAATTCCTTGGAAAAATTAAAAATCCGGGTGTTATTCAAATCTTTTTTTAGTCTTTTAGTAAAACCCAGTCATATAAATAGTCCACAAAACAACAGTACCAAATTACCCTAACCTACCCTTGCGAAGGCAAAATTACCACCTCAAGTTATACTTGACCCTTTATTTTCATAATGAGTACCTACCGCTAATCCCCTAGCTCCTCTACCTCACTGCCATCTGTTGAATTCTTTGTTCATCTTCTTTGTACTTGAACATTGAAATATCAGCTTTATGGGATCAGTGGAACAGAGTTTATTTTTGCATGCAGTATTGCTAATGAATGAATTGTCTCATAGAGGGTGCCCGTATCATCATGTCTTCACAAGTATTCACAAGATCACAACTCGCCCGCATGAAAGTAGTATATTTAGGTTGATGACGCGTGATTTCAAGCTCAGCTCCTTGATGATGCATTCTATAATTAAATATATTTTTTTAATTGGCTATTGCAGTCTTTAAGCCAAGCCAATTACATTATAACGAGATAGATGTAGGGTAAAGTGGTTTTTTGGTGACAGCGTGAATGATACAGGGTAAACAATAGTAAATAATGTGGTCAGTAACGTTTTTATATTTTTTACCCGGGGTCATTTTCAAGACTATAAAGGATATGATATCTTTGAAAGATATAAGTTTTTAGTTTTCTCTAGCATACGACCTAAACCATTTCTCAGTTAACTCGATGTTAATTAAACTAGATTTGTTTACTTAACAACTTACACAAAAAGCATTGTGTGATATCTTATGTCAGTTTTTACCCCGCTCATCGCTCTCGAAATCTTACTGTGAGTATACCATAAATCTAGAGGCTTCGGCAGTGGTTAATTACCAACCTATCGGCAAAGACGTGTCACTGAGCGATTAAGCGTTCTGGTACGATGTCGCGTAGAAAGTGATTAGGGGTATAGGTTCAATGTAGCTGGTATACCCCTAACAAGTTATCCCGTTACCATCTTAGACTGCATCATCACTTACCTACCTTAAGACAAGATTGTAGTCTCGGGCTAAGTTGAAGTGAAAAAAAATATTATATGTGCTTTTATTAATTACCACAGATGAATTTAGATTGCCTCATTAATATGTTCGTGCACCTCTGAATGGGCTTTAATACTGAATTACATACAGGATTAGTGACGTTTTATACTCTACGAGACGATAACGACAAAAAAATCCTTACCTACAACCACCCACATACAACCCTAGTAGTGTTTGTGTGTGGGTGATCTATCGTAATCGGTAAATCATGGACAAAGCTTCAACTCATTTCTAAAAATACTGTCACTTATCCGTTTCTTAAAATACATTACTAATGATACGTACCAATTATAGTTTTTGCTGTAACGTTTGTTGCCATTTTTCATCGCAACAATTGCCATATTTCAAGGCGCAATCCTCAGTGCAGCTCCATTGTGAGCATATAGAAAAATCCTTTTTTAATATTAAAGATTACATAAACGATTAAAAAAACCTATATATGAATCGCTCCAACTTCAAAGCTAAGCATTAATTGACTGTGAGATTTAGTTATCACCATAACCTTACATTAATAGAAACGTAAACGGCGCAAATGAGCAGCGACCCTGCTTTCGGAGTCCAAGGCCGTGGGTTCGATTTTCAAAACTGGAAAATGTTTGTGTGATGAACATGAATGCTTTTCAGTATCTCGGTGTTTATCTGTATATTATAATTATTTATGTATTTATTCATAAAACATCATAAGCTACGCTTATGTTGGGGCTAGATAGCGATGTATGTATTGTCGTACTATATTTATTAATTTGATTTAATTATTAATGTGTACGAACGCTTCATAAGTGCCTGTATCACATTCGATATTACTACAATACGATTATCGTAACGTTCTCGTCGAATGTTAACATACATATACCTCTTACCCATTCGATATTGCGTTGTCTATCCCACGACAGCCTAATCACTCCGTTGATTGGATGTAACGCGAGAAGTTATAATATATATACCCTCGAAAATATATTTAATGGGATATCGTATTAAGATGATGATAACATATTAGTTTACGTATGTTTCTTTAGGTACGTAGTTGTTTCTGATTTAGTTATTTTCAGTTTTAGTTATTTATCTGATATTTTTGAGGAATTCAATTAGTTATTTATATATTTCTTTTTCATGTTCGAAGAAAGTTAGAAGAAGCAGAATTGAATTTTCGTTCAGTTAGTTGACATTATTCGTTTAGCTATCATAAATAATGTAAATAAAAATTGAACGTTCAAAGGTAATAGGATGATAAAAAATATCTATTATATCAGATGTTTTATATACCTTTACATGTATATATATGTACATATATATAAATATATATATATACAGAGAGAGACAGAGATGACTTACACCTACCCTATTTATTAATTTTGATTTCATTGATGGTAACATTGGGTAAAAGCTTTGTTATGTAAAGTGTAAAGTACGTTATTAAAATTATACGGATTTTTGTTCCTTAAGCTTTTAAAACAAGATACATCAGGTCCATTTTTTTGTATTAAAACTATCAACGCTGTAGAGTCGATCTGCAAACTTGTACTGAGGGTAGAGACAAGTTCAAAGTAAAATGTTGACTTTGAGCAATCTTCTTTACTATTAAATAATTTAACTTATCCCCTCAATTCTATTTGTATTACGCTGGGATAACTTCGCGTAAAACTATCCGGGCGATTTTAAACTCTATTACTGTTGGATAAAGCAGAAAGTTGGATGGGGTTAATTGTCGGTATCAAAGCGAAACTTTTCGCTTAAACTAACGAGACATCTTTGTTCCGTTGATATTCATAGATGGGTGATCATGGGAGCCAATTTGGGAAGTCGAGACTCGGCTAGCACTTTGAGCTTTGGTTGAAACTTGAAGGGAATTGCAAAGATTGGGAAGAAGGGCGATCCGGACAGTGTAATTACGATATAGAGGCTAGTGTTTTGAGTTATTTTCATATGTCTTCCTAAATTAGGGGGGTGCCCAAAAAGCAGGCAATCTCTATGCTATATTTTAAGATCAGTTTAGCAAAGTCGAGGTGACTAGATCTATAAATCTAACTTTAAATCTCTCTAAACGATAAGTAGGTATGGTATTTTTCCGGGATACAGAATATCCTATGTTCATCTCTAGCATTTAGAATATAATTTTGCCAAATTTCATCACGAGCCACCTTGTGGTTGACTCGGACAAAGGTAACAAACAAACAGACACACTTTCGTATTCATAATATTTGTATTTATATAAAAGTGCTTTGACGTGTAGACGAATCAATCTAGAAAGAAAAGGTAGCGACCTTAATATTTGAAATTGTTGATATCAATATCAATTAAATAAATAGGATGAATTTAACACTGTACATAAAAACAATTAAGAGTGTACTATTACAACTTAAACGTAGTCTCGTAAAATAAATATGACATTCAAATTAATTCACGCGTATTCTGCGACGAAGCTACTCTGTTTCGCTCTTAGCACAGCTTTTAAAAGGGCTCTCGAAGTTGGAAGAAAGGAAATTGGGAATGTACTCTGTAAAGGGAATGTATGATAAGAATTGAATATTTAATGCGCGGAAATGAGGCGTAATAGATAACACGCAATTCCTATTAAGAGGGTATTGTTTGAGAAATGGATTGTCTTTTCAACTGAATTCTAATAAAGACGGGGGAGTAGGTGCAACTGTGTATTGTAAATTAATTACACAAAAACAAAAATAGTAACATGCAAAATACGTATCACGTTACATCGATAACCTGTTATCTTTCAGAAGGGTGATTGAAAATTATATTAACTATAAATAAGCAGATAAGAGACAAAATATGAATTAATATTACAAAGCGAAAATCGCGGAGGTAGGCATGCGAGCTCGGGTTAATTACTATGGGAAGGGTAAAGGCCATGCCTTAGTTATAAGCTAACATCACACTTCGACCCTTAGGATCCTAGCAAAGGGGAAAAGTAAAAAGAACACCAAGCCAAATCGAACAGCACCAGCGGGCAATGTGCCGCAGTGACGGTACGGGGATGTATGTATGATGTAAGAAATAGCGGATGGATGTTTACGTGAACAAATTAACAATTTAATAATTAATTATTTTAGAGGTCCTGAGTTCGATGGCCGAATCGCGCTAACAATTGATGGCCTGTGGGGATTTTCTGATAAAAAAAAAAACAGAAAATTCACCTCACAGTGAACGTTAATTCATCGGTCCCGGATCTAATAATCATGAAAAATAACTTGTTAAAGCCCGAATCCCCACATTAGAACAGTGTAGTGAGTCTGTGCTCTGAAACCTTTTTTTCCATTAGAGGAAGCCTGAGCCCAGCAGATGTTGATTAGATAATACTTAATACGAATTAAAAAGGTAGTGCTTAAAATATGGGCATGGAACATTCTTGTTCTATCTTTAGGATACAAGCTATACCTATCTATATGCCAAATTTCAATAAGATCGCTCCAGCCGCTGAGCCGTACAGAAACAGACACTGTCGTATTTATAATGTTAGCAGGGATTAAATATAGATTTATTATTGTGTTTAATTAATTTTCCAGTTCATTATTGCCTGTTAAAATTTTAAATATAATTAATTGGTGGAATTACAAATTCGTCGTGTTCCAATTAAAATTAATGAGAGTATGGAAACGTAAAACCGGCTTTCAATTAAACCTACATCCTAGGGGAATATCGAATGTCAATGGAAAATTGATCTTACCTTATTTGTTTTGTGACAAATTAACTGACAGAACTAAAATTATTTTAATCCAGCCGAGGGCTAAATGGGCAAGCCAGAAACCATACCACTAATACAGTGTTGTGAAGGGTTTCCATTCCATTAGAAATGTTTTATATATGAATCAAATCATCTCGCTATTCTCTGGTAGAATGGCGACTATGGAACAAAATTTTGAAATTCCTTATCTTGTACAGAGCACTATCCTTATTACTGATTCAGTCACTTAAGATACCTTAATCGATGATGGTGTATAAACTTCCATATCCCTTTTGTAATAGAAGAGTATGATGCGAAGATGAGTTCATTTCCGAGTCGTGAATTTGATATTGGTGTATGGAATCTCAAGACTGAACTAGGAGTTAATTGCTTTGCTCTAAACAACCATAATATATATAGTGAAACGTTGCATGTTTCTTGCAAAAAAAATGCTGACCTATTGAAAATTCGGGTTAGGGTATTATTTAAATTAATTGCCTAACCTGCATGGCCTTTACCCTTCCCATAGTAATTAACCCGAGCTCGCATGCCTACCTCCGCGATTTTCGCTTTGTAATATTAATTCATATTTTGTCTCTTATCTGCTTATTTATAGTTAATATAATTTTCAATCACCCTTCTGAAAGATAACAGGTTATCGATGTAACGTGATACGTATTTTGCTTGTTCCTACTTTTAACGTGTTGAAAGCTGTAGATTTTGATTTATTATTATTATATTATGAATGACCTGATCAGTCCATCTATATACTAGGTAATAGTAACGACTAGGTAATAAAAAGATTGTTTCTCTCTCTCTCCCAATTGGATTTCAACATATTTTTTACATTAGATTTGCTTATTCATGAAAAAGAGTTATAAGCTAACATCACACTTCGACCCTTAGGATCCTAGCAAAGGGGAAAAGTAAAAAGAACACCAAGCCAAATCGAACAGCACTAGCGGGCAATGTGTGTACGGGGATGTATGTATGATGTACGAAATAGCGGATGGATGTTTACATGAACAAATTTGCTTGTTAGAAATGTACTGGGATGAATTCGCGAGTATCTTTGGATATATCAAAGATTATAGATATCAAATCTTAATTCGTCTTCATTGGAACGGATGTACTTTCGTCGATTTGATAAAGTCCTAAAGAAGAGTATGTAGGAATAATAAGAGTTGAAGGATAGAAAGCCTAAATCACTATCGCAAGTCACTACAAATGTTTTCATTTAACAAGTTCATTAATTTTCACGGACTGGTTTCTGTGAAGTCACAATCAACAGTTTAAACTAGTCTATGATAATTTTGTCTACCGTAACCGGTCTCCTGTGATGGTATTGTATGTCTGTAACGTAAAAGCGTCTTCGTTTGCGCGTCACCCTAAACCCGAGAAACAGTTGAAACAAATAAACACGTACAAGTAACATAATAAAACTGTAACTTATTTTATCCTTGCCGGCAATAGTTATTTAACGTGAACCTTATTGACTATGAGTTAAAGGCTATATTTCTATGATATTAGACGTTAACTTGAGGCCGACTTCAAAGAGCTAATGAATTGAGACGGCACCGGAAATTGTTACTGCCTTTCTGTTATGCTCGCCTAGTACTACTTTTCTTACGTATTTTGTGATCTTACGTATGTTTAAGGAAGATGGGGAGGAAGACGAAAGACGTATTGTTAGCACTGCGAAAATAAAAATTGACATCGATCTTTATATTACTTTCAAAAAGCTTATTAAACGAATATATTTGCTGCCTTTCTGTTATGCTTGTCTGGCAATCCTGGTAGTTTTGATCTCGCGCATTTAAAAAAAAAACCTTGCTTCGATCTAGAGATATGGTAGTAGGAATGGAACGGGTTTTGTAAGTCATATATATTACGAATCCACATTTTTAAAGTATGAATATACATGTGGTAAATTTTTAGTAATTAGACCAAACTTGGTTAAAAAATATAGTTGGGCTTGGGTCAATGTTGCTTAGTTATTTAAATCGTAGATGAATTGAAATAAATCTCTTTACTTAAAGAGGTAGCGAATCCATTGGTAAATGTTAGCTTAAATGTAAACAAATAACGATTGTATTAAAACGGTAGTATATGCAAATACAACAGATGCAAATTAAGACATAACCGTCGTTTCATAATTAAATTCCTTAATTAAGTCGAGCAAATGTTTAAAGGTGCTCCCGATCTGCCGTCAGGTGTTCGCAAATAGAATAGCACCCTCGTCAACGGTCGATGTGGGTGGGTTATGTCGTAGAGATTTACCTTAAGTCTACAGCGGCTAATAAACAAATTATGCTACCAAAATTTCGATCTCTTGTCTGGTAGGGTATCTTAGGCATAGACAATAAACACTGAAAGATATTGTAGTGCATGGGTGTATTTTACTTGGGCTTGGAACTTTTTATATATCCAGTCATAGCATTGTTTTCGATGCTGCACTAATCTTGATGATTTTAACTGAGCATTGTTTTAGTTACTACACCTTTATCTTCGAGTAGATACATAATATAACAGAGACAACTCATTAGAACTTCTGACGTAGAATTGATACTTTCGGCTTCTGTTGACTGAAATATTAGAAAGAGTACTTGAATATGCCTTTACTAGTTGAGAATTACTGAAGAAAGTAATAGTAGCCCTTACGCTCCGTGTTCTTTACTAGTGATCTTTATTTAAATTTGCTCTATCTATAACTGAAAAAACGTTTGAATATCTGGGTTTTGCATGCCGATATTTGTTTTGCGGTCTACAATCTGGTAACGTTCATTGTTAAAGGATTTAATGACTTTGTTTAATATTAATTAATAGATGTAGAGAATCCAACGTTTTCAATACAAGCATCTAATCATTTATTAACCCGTGGTATATAACCTGTTCAAAGGAATCGAAATATCAAATACGTTCTGATACTGATATTTTATTTGAGATCTTAAACTAATATTTGTAGTTTGCAGTATCAATTGGGCATTTGGTATGTTACTCAAATCGACACCGCGCGTGATTATCAATTGATGACTTCAAAGCCCAACTGCAAATGTTGCGGAATGTAGTTTACGGGATTCCGAATTTCGCGTCTGGAATTCCCCTTTTTCCCTTTCGACAAATCATTGCGGTCATTTCGCTATGTAATGTACTAGTGCCGTTGTATAAATAAATGAGTGGACTCTCATTATGGTATAGTAATTTGATGTTAATTATGGATGGTCTGTTATGGGACTGTTTCCATCATTCCCTTGAATTATTAAACGTTTATTTATTCATTAGTTGAGTTATGTTGATTAATTATTCAATACAATATATTATTGAATTTGCCATACAATATGTCGCTATATCGTTATGGTAGTAGCAGGAACACGTCTAGTTCAATTAGGACTGCAATTGTATTGTAGCTATTATAACATCTACATCTATTCTAGGTTAGATTCAGAGCGTTTTATTATCTATACAATTGTTAACGTAAGTCAATTGAAATCAATAATTCAATTAATGAACGTGTAATAATAATCGTTAAAGCCCGCCAACGATTTGGAGCAGATTTGGCGGTCTAAGCTATATGTTCGTGTGTAATAGGCTGAGGCTCATGATGATGATTAAATTCAATACTTCCATTTGACCCATTTGAAGTTTATCCCACTTCTGTATTTTAAAATACGACTAACATATATTTTTCCAGCTTCTATATTTTTTTTTATCACCCTAATCCTACGTAATATGGGGTATGAGTAAACATGTCGTCTTCAAATTTGAAGAGTTTTTGGTTTATGACTGACCGCCTGTCTGAAGTCAACCCACCCTCCTTGAGAATCAATTAAAATTAACATTAATCAAGTTAAAAGAAAGAAACAATCGTATTAAATCAAAAATGCCGGATGCTTCTAGTCCAAACTCCATATAAATATTAAACAATCCTTCTGGAACTTCTCTGTAGCCGGAACACCTTGTGTGAGATGAAAAGTGGTGCAGCGTCAATTTGATACAATTTGTGTATATTGTAATGCCGTTGAAACGTCGTTTCAAAATATAGACTTTGAGTCAAAATTATTGTTTTTGATGTTATATCCCATATTCACACATAGTCTTCTGGTTTTGACAAGTTGGTATATTAATACCAATTTCCTCAATAGAAACTTTCATGACTTAAAACTGATTGGAGCCAAGAGTTACATATTACATCGATGAAGGAATCTACCGATGACAATTCGAAAAATTCCTATACTAAAAAACATCATAAGTGATTTTATATTTTCTCGAAAGACATTCTACAACTTGTATTATATATTACATTACGCATGCGAAAGTATACCTATACTTATAGTTTCATATGGGTACGCCTGACCTTGGATCTGGCGTAAGGTGTTCGCAAATAGAATGGGTAACCCTCGTCAACGGTCAATGTGAGTACTTTACATGTATGGATTAGTGTATGGTGTTGTTTGCGCCTCGTCCGGTCCTTGACCGGGCAAGGTTTATCGAGTGCGTCCGATTTTAACGGCTCGATTTTAATAATACACTTTTATTATTATTATAATACACTTGGCATTTACAATCGCGCGTAGTCATTTTTTTATATACAACTTATATTCTACTACAAGTTAATTAGAGTATAGACCCAACACGCTGCTCCAATGCGGGTTGGTGAATTTTTTTTTTTTTACATGTCTACACGGGGATGGACACTAATTTTCTAGCTCCGGGCTGGTACGTGCTCCGTGATTGCATTTAACAGCCTAAGCTAACCTAACCAAATCTTTTGTTTTTTGTCTTGGTGGAAAAGCTTTCTGACTACATCTGTCCCTTGGGCAGGATCTATGCTATGTGGGGCTCCCCCCACTGATAGGGGGTATACAATAACTAAAAACCACCACTGCGTGTCCCTCTCGTTGGCATTACTAGACGCTCGGGGAACCCGTTGTTTACTTCCCAGAACCTAAACTAACCTAACAATTATTGGCCTGAACCTGAAATCGATCTCATAATCTCATATCATCATACTATTGAAGTCCCACTTCTAGTAGTAAGGCACGGGCCTCTTTCATAGAAGAATTTATAAACAATACACATCGCTTGCTTTTATGGTGAAAGGAAAACATCGTGAAGAAACCTGCATGCTTGAAAGATCCCCACAATGTTTCAAAGGCGTGTGAAGTCTACCATTCCACACTCGGCCTGTGCGGATGACTACTCCTTTTCGAATAAAACCTACTTATTCGAAAAGGAGATCCGTGACCTGTAGTTTTCAAACATTAAATCTAATTATTTCTATGGGTTTGTAGCCTAAAATAGAGATGATAAATATATATCTATAAATATTATAAATGCGTTTTTTATTTTTCTTGTTTGCTTTTCCTTTACGCCCTAATATTATGAGTTGTTATAAATATATAATTCATTAAAAATTTTCATTCTAACCCATAATAAAAGCTACGTTCACTTTGGGGCTAGATGGCGATGTGTGTATTGTCGTAGTATATTTATTTATTATTATATATATAAATGTAACATGCTAATAGTGACTTTGGTTCTCCTGCGGATTAGTTCTTTCCTTCAGGGATACTACCAACATAGCCCTCTCCATAGCTCGTTAAGCTACTTTGAATTTGTGAATGTGGTAAATTAGTGTTCAGTCATTGATTAATTGTAAAGTAAACTACATGTATAGCTTAGACCAATAACTTCGGAGTGGTCAGTGGGTGCCAGGAAGTTACGTCACTCAACCGGCACTACACGTATTTCTCAAACGGAATTCTAAATATAAACCCATAAGGCTAAGACCACACTGTAAGCCGTCTGACGCAATCCATACTAATGTCGGAACTGAATCTAAACTAATCCATATATTAACTAATTGCGGAGTCTAGATGTAAGACTCGGTCCATTCCCTAGTGGTGTTATTCATACTTGCATTAAACCACTGCCTGTCCTGTTGTCTGGATAATAATTGTATCTTTTATATCATCCAGCTAATTGTTTTAAAAAGCCATGAGGTCCTGGTTTCGATTCCCGGGTTAGAGTAATTAAAAGGTATAAATTTTTTATGTAAAAAAAAGTAAGTATGTTTAAAATTGTCAGCACAAACCCGGAGACTTGCTTTTATCCATCCTCATAGAGCACGTTAAGCCGGTCCGAATTATCATCAAGTGCTAGATCATTTTGTGACAGACTTCGTCTGGGATATGACCGCCATGCTTAATTCTGCCGCAAAACTCACCTCAGGCTTAACACTTACAGCCTAAGTGATAAACACTTTGTATGACATGTTACTTGTATGCCCTACGAAGTGTTGCTCTGATTATAGGCGATAGCTTACCATCCCATCAGAAAGGCTTACTTGGTACGTCAATTATTACAATAGAAAAAAAAATCGTTCAAGCCCGGCAGCCCGCATTAGATCAGCCTGTTGGGTTTATGCTCTGCATCCCTGGCGATGATAATTACAGATAGATACATATATCTATGTATCTATCTTTAATTATCACCGATACCCCAGCAATATCGTTTACGTCATCCAAAGTTTCTATGAACAGCTAAGTAGGTATTTGCTAAAGTATTGGCACAATGTGAAGTGATATACCTATGTATACTTCTTTACTTTCATTTTATAACGCATTGTTACCTACATAGTCCCAGTCTGGAATACCAAAGTGTATGAGACTCGCACTTAATGAAAATTCCGATACAAAAGTGACATCAGTAAATTATCCGAAAAGGCAAATTAAGGGCGCATAGGGGCTGGCAACTTTGTCAACGACGCGAAATGTACCGGCACCCGAGCACAGATTTATGAACAATTTTAATCAAGTTGACAGTGTAATTAAGTTATTTTGACGTCATTACGAGTTCTAATAAAGCAAGAACTTTAAAAAAATTACTTCAGCGTTTAATATGTGGGTACATTAGTATCAGCAACACCCAGCTGAGTTACAGCATTCTTATTAGCACGACACATCATATACTAAAGAGTTTTCATAATTAAGTATTAAATTATAAGTTTCTCCATATGTCAGTCTGTTAAAAACACATGTTCTATTCTACTCTAATATCGTTCATTAGAGAATGATACGCGTGTGCTGGTTCCCCATTATGATATTAATGCAACGTCATTGCGTGAAGAAAGTACCTACAAACCATCTTAAAATAATTTGTAATATTAGTTTATTTCGAGCCCAAATCGAACAGGTCAATATATAACAGAATTGCATATTTGATCTATCCAATGAAACCGGGTATTTTTTCGAGATAATGGCTTTGTTTTTTCGTCGGGCCATAAACCATCTACCTATTAAATTTCATTTTATTCTCATTTTAATTTCATATCCATGCAATCACACTAATCCGTTACCTTTATACTCAAGAAATAAGCCATTGTTGCCTAACCTAAACCGTTTATGACCAAGTTATGCTTGGATGCTTGAGATACCGAGAATCCTAAGCCGAGAAAAATAAAGTGTTCTCGCGCTTATTATTAAAAAACATCCGCATAAATGCAGACACAGTCGAAGGCTACAGCTAGTTCGATAAAGTAGTAAACGATGAAGTTACATAGCGATTATTAGTTACTAGTTTGTAATATTAGTAAGGATTGTGTGCCTTTAGAAACACTAAATCCCCCATTATCATCAACAGCCAAACACAAAATGGCGGCAACACGTAAACACCGAACAATTATACAAATGCTGCTATTAATTACACATAACAATATATCCACGACGGTGAATGATTAATTTCTGTCCATTTGCGAAATTGCTGAGTGTTACAGCCGAATTATAACGGACCTTCAGAGCGGTAATGAACTATTTGAATGCGATCGTTTAACCTCCCTTTCGCCTAACGCTTTAGTGCTGGTCTTGAGAAACATCACGATTATTGCCCGTAAAGAGCAATTGCTGAGTTTTTGACTGGCTTCTGAGGTCTTTGTAGAATCTGCATTCCGAATTGGTGGAAGTTGTATGAATACGTTAATACCTCAAAAAATACTTTGAGGCCTATTATTAAAGGCTTAAAAAACTTATCTACTAGGCTTGTAAACACACACACACAGGTGGAGCACGCTTGATGATGATCAAGACTTTAAAAAAACCATATAATTTATAAAATGATAGTATAGTGGTTAAATACCTCACTTTCGAGGGAAGAGAATTCGATCCCCGGCACTCAATTAGGTTGGAAGAATATATAAGGAGGAAACCTGGCTGTCCATAGAGTGAGAGTTCTCTTTTAGTGTTATCAAAGGAGTGTGAAGTCCACTATTCCACACTTGGTAAGTGTGATGTTCGGCCTGAACACTTCTCATAGCACTAGTGCTCCGTGGTATGCCGGTAATACGTCGATTATATTGTCGGATGATGATAATAATACGCATAAATATACCTACATAACAACCTGTCTCACACCTCAAAGCAGAAATAATTAAATACCCTTACAATGAGTCATGATTTTTTTTCTTATCACACTCCTTTATAATTTCGGTCGCGTCGTAAACCATTCGTTGTCATTTGACGGTCCGGAGCGTTGCTACCTGGGTTCTTTTTTTCGAAAACCAAGGTCAAAATACACAGTATGCATACACCCGTATAATAGATCCAACCGTTTTAAAGCCCCGCTGTGAAATAAAAAAGAATTAAGGTAAGTACAAAGGTTATTATATTTGTAGCCGTTGATTGTTAGAATTTCCTAATCAAAAGAGTTACCCTCTTGTACCTTTATAGTTAAGTCATGTGCGTTTTTTTTTATTTGCGTGTTTGAGCACAATCTCACGGGTCGGGTAAAATTTATTTCTGGCCCTAAATTGCGCTTGCCTACACTGCCTATATGCCTATATGCCTATTCACTGTTTTATAGGTCTCGGGAAACACTAATCTAATTGCTAATAAATAAGACTGCAGTCATAAGCGGGATACCAAAAACGTAGAGATAAAGACCCGCCTGGTACCTTGCTGTATGATTGTAAACTGGTGATGGTGTCGAATAGTTCCTTAACAAACCACCAAACCTTACTTTTTACATTTTAATAATCTTCCTCTCTTATATTATGTTATGGCTGAATCATAAGTTCGTTCTCCTGTTTGCACATATAATACCTACTCTCCAATCGCAGCGAACAAATATTTTTTCCGAACCTTAATGACGAAAGCTCCAATCTGCATATATACTTAATACTCGGCAGTGGCGGCGAGCGAATCTCTTTTCGGGAGCTACATGACGAATACTCTGCGCAGCACGCAGGGTACACGACACTCGCGGTTACTTGTTTTCGGAAGCTCGTTAAAAAATATTCCTATATGCACACTTAATACCCACCAGTCGCGGCGAATAAGGCATTTTTGGGAATGTCGATGACAACTCTGCTGTCTGCACACATACTACACGCCAGTCGCGGCGAACGCTCAACTAGCGACAAGTGTTTACGGAGGCTCAGGGGCGGCAATACCTCTTTGCGCGCTAATCTCAGAAAAGCTCTTTCGATGTCATTTTTTTTTTTGGATTGGTAGTATCAATTAAGACTATATAACATCACGCTACGACCAATGGCTACTATCATTAATGAGAAATGTTGTAAAAACTGAAGAAAATATCCTTTATGAGAGATTCCGATGCGTGCGATGCGTGAACGGTAATCGTTACGCCAAACGACGGAAGTATGTAGAAAGTATATCTGAATTGTAAGTATATCTTTCTTTAAAGTTCTAAAAAACAGTCCGCGACAACATACTACTATTTTTTGTAGTTGACTCATTCGCAGACGAAGTCGCGAGGGTCCGCTAGTACATAATATGATACACGCGAGTCGCGGCGAATCTTTACTGAGGAAAGCCGCTCCAATCTGCAGACCTTACCCTAACTACATTTTTCTAACTTGTCTTTTAATGTTAACAATCTTTTCATTAAAATATATATATACAATAAAAACAAATGTTATAAAGAAACAAAATTAAAAGGGATTTTCTTTATATAAATGTGTTTTTACTATTTTCTTATCAATATAAAATAAACTTTAAGTTAGAAAGTAACGAAAAGATTGTTAAGTTGATTTTATGTCGCGGCAAACAAGTAGATATTTTAGGAAGCTTGGTGACAAAGAGTCGGGATCAAATGCAACAAGTCGATCACATTGCGGAATACGAGAAACACCTGAGTCACGCCGGGTATCAGTGGTGTGTTTTAGTCAATAGAATTAACTATTGAGTTATTTTTATTGACTACGATCGTACGACCCAGTTCCTATCGATAAAACGGGAATCATTTACCCTATTACTCTTGGCAGTACTTACCTATTCATATATTTTTTTAAACAAGTTATGCAACTGATGAATCAAAAGCATCTGAGTGCGGTGCGAGTGGTTTACATTTAAAAGGAAAATATATTTTTGAAATGAAAAAGAACTGAACTAGAAAATTGTAAAGGTTTATAAAAGTAACCTCGTACTATTAATTATTATGTAACTATATATCGCCCTATTATTATCAGCCTAATTAATGTGATACTTCTGGAACACAATTCTTGTAAGAGAGCTGAATATAGAGTTTTGAATTGTTTCTATACTCACTGTAATAGGTTGGTGGGTTTCAATGATTATTATCACACAGAAACTTGTTATCAAAATCACCTTCTTCGCACAGAAATAGGTTTTTATTTTTTAAAGTAAGTGTGGATGATTTAAAAATATAATCTTTGTTAGATACGTACAGCTTAGCAACAAATTATACGCCGTTTTTTTTTTAATATCGATTTGTGATATTAAAAAAAAAACGGCGTATAGACAGCTGGACACGGCCATTAAATACTTCTTAGTCGTTGGGGACGGGTCTTAAAAATTAAATGCATATCCAGATAAAAACCAGGAACGCCAGCGAACGTGCTCTCCAAGGCACGGTTACTCATATTATTTATCACGTATTATAACTCTGTATGTTGTTTGTTACAGTTTGAGAAGCAATTCGAGCGGACGCGGCAAGCTGGCCACCAACCATGAATTAGATATCGCTGACAACGATATCAAACGTATGTATTACACTATATAATAATTACCTATTATTTTGGCACATACCTATAAATTTGACTTGATTTTTTTAATGAATTAAGTGGGGGCCAAATGTAACGTGCAATTGGCATCCGTCCTGCATTCATGTTTCAACCAATCACAGCAAACCAGTAAAAATGCATAATGAAAATGACACGTGGTTCACGATTACCAACTGTCAAAATAGTCACTGTATAGCTACCTCAGTTATTTCAAGGTAGTGGGCATACCTTTTTGTAAATAAAGATATGCCAAATTTCAGGTCAATCTGATGTTTGGAAAATGGATTTAAAAAATGTTGAAACGCAAAGAAATACGACGCATTTTACAAAAAAAAATGTTAGTTTATGATATGACATGACATTGAAAGAAGGCTAAGGTTTTCAAAGTAGTATCAATAAATATAATAATAAAATTATTGTATTCTCGATGTAAGTCAACTATTGTGTTCTTTTTGGGAAATAAATGTCTTTAAACCGAAATATGAGTAGGTACTTATACTGAGACGGCCGACTGGCGCAGTCGGCAGCGACCCTGCTTTCTGAGTCCAAGGCCGTGGGTTCGATTCCCACAACTGGAAAATGTTTATGTGATGAACATCAATGTTTTTCAGTGTCTGGGTGTTTATATGTATATTATAAGTATTAATGTATATTATTCATAAAAATATTCATCAGTCATCTTAGTACCCATAACACAAGCTACGCTTACATTGGGGCTTGAAGGCGATGTGTGTATTGTCGTATATATTTATATATTTATGTATATTTTTATAAAAATAAAGGATAAATCCCGACACCATTTTATATTTTGTCATCTTTGATTTTTGCAGTAATTTACTATTTGCTGTTTGCTGAGATAATGAAAATACCTGCCTAAAATAATAATAAGTAAAACACTCAAGGAATATGTCCATGTACTAAAATTCTTGCAATAATATGGCGTTGTATATAACGTACCTAACATGGTCCGTTCCGTCGGTATATTATTTTTCGTCGATCGGTCAAACACTAAAATCAGAAATAAAATAGTTTTTGACTAATACTCATCATCATGGTTTTTTAACCTTATTTTAAACGCGGTATTCGTTATTTACTTTATTTTTCATAGGTACAACTTCTTTGAAGTGAAAACTTCTGTAGCCTCTTTGAGCACTTGTTTGGTTAACAAAATCATGGAACTCGCGTCATCGTCACCGAACACTTTCCACGAACTATATGTCTACTGGTCTACTGTGTATCACTCCAATCAGCAGGCCCCCGCATGTTTTTTTTTAATGTATAAAAATGTTCTTGAAGTCGATTTTATGATATCATTTGATATTGTACGTTATAAACACTGTAAGTAGTACTAGTTTACTTGGTCGTTGTCGACCTTGTTGCCCTGATATGTAGTAACTTATAAATAAATAGCTTCCGGGTTAACAGGAAAATTTTCCTAGAACCCGTATATCTATGCGGAATAAAGAAAAAAAAACAGAATACATGTTTTATCGTTTGAATTACCACATACTTGCTTACAAATGAGTTAAATAGATAAGGTTTACACAATTATTATTAGATATATTTTAATTTATGAAATTTAATTGTTTGTTCTTATTTTTCTTATACTACTTCTATGCAGACTAACAACCCGAATTTAAATCGGATTCTGTTTTCGTTTCATCTGTTGGAGAAACTAAATAGTTGTAAACTTTCAAAATATAGTTTCGGAACCATATTTTTTGTATACACTGCTAAGTTAGTCGTAGACGTACTTCTAAGCGCGTTACGAAACCTCTTAGCTTTGGTTTTTAAGTGCTATTGTAGTTGTCACCATCACCTTACAACAATTTAAAAAAGTGCCTTCTATAGACTATTTGGGTACGCAAAATTTTGACTTAACTTAATGCGTTTCTATTTAACGAAGTTCACGTTTTAATTCAAACTCTACCTAACTCTTACCTTACCTACACGCAGATACATAATGAATACATGCAAAGTATATCTCTGTAAGTTACAAATACATTCCAAGTACAAGGAATTTCCATTTCCAACCGCCATTGTTACAAAATACAGTCATAATAATATTATATAATATATTATAATACACACCAAAGACTTAAGGTAAACGATAGACGGAGACCCAAGGGGTTTCCAGAAGGAAGATAACAATTTTTTTTCAGAGATGCCTACAATACCAGTCCGGTACAGAGATAAGCTTTAGCTAAGATTAACACATCTTTTTTTCTTTCATTTAAATTGCACAGAGTGGTTGTGATTTGTTTTAACTGTGTGTATCTACGTTCGTAAACTTTAAACTAAAGCTAAGAAGGTTCTAAACGCGTCTAAGAAAAAGCCCACGACTTTTAGCATAATTCGGCTTAAAACCTGTTGTTGAATGTTGAATTAAACTTGTGGAATACTTTTTCGGAGTAAGCTATTTAAAACAGCCGTAAAAAACAGAATATTTTGTCAATACTTCAGTATATTTTTGGAAATAACACGTCTACACACTTTTTTTATTCTGTGACACATATATACTCTTCCAAACGTTACTGGGTTCGATATTTGTTTAGGCCTTGATTGTACAGTGGCTGCTAAGCGAATTTATGCTTTAACTTAATTTTATTAAGTCCTCAATTTGCATTTTCCTAACATAATTATGCTAAGCTGACTGAGTTATCAAGTGAGCTTAATTTTGTCTTATTGTTTTGAAAAATTAAGAAAGGGAATTTAATCTGAGGACCTTTCTGGCTTAGCCTTAGGAATTTGCCTTAGTGTAAAAAAGATTCTAAAGTACATTCTTGGTTGGGATATTTAATTTTTGAAATGGCAATAATACTTTAATAGGTATATTTCGCATCTTCATCTTCATCATCACTAACCTACCGGCGCACCACAGTGCACGGGTCCTGAGCATGAGGGTTTAGGCCGTAGTCCACCACGCTGGCCAAGTGCAGATTGGTAGACTATCCCTACTAATATTATAAATGTGAATGTAAGTTTGTTTGTTACGCTTTCACGCAAAAATTACCAAACCGATCATCACGAAACTTTGTACACATATTCCTGAAGGTATTGGACGTAATATAGGATGTTTTTTATCCCGAAATCAAGCTCAGTTCTCTCGGGAGAGGAGACGATTTTAAACCAGGCTTAGATATCCTAAATACATAAAGTGCTGCCACATTTATGAGGCACATGTCTTTTCAAAAACAAAAACAAAAGCGGACGAAGTCGCGGGCAACAGCTAGTATTGTTGTATCTGTAATTGATTGGTATAACATGATTATAACATAGTATAGTAACACATAAAGTATGAGTGCCTAGTTGGAATAGTCGTTAGTATGTTTGACTAAATGTTACTCGCTTTTATTTAGATTTTGAATATCACAGCGGGGACCATCTGCTGTACGGAATAAAAGTATCATTTTTATATCCAATTATTTCTAAACTAAATTTTGTCAAAATCTCAGTTGTTAAGGCGAACGTTGGTAACAAACTAAAGTCAAATATTTTTTAATTTTTTTGCGATAAAAATACTTATTTCCGTTTCCAGGATGCAGGCTATCGGCTAGTAGATTCAGACGATAGCTTGCAGTTGCAGTAAAGATGAATATAGATCGATAAAGTATATTGCACAATATACAGAGAAAACAAGAAAAAACAAAAAAAAAACGCGCAAAGGGCGGTCTTATCGCTTCAAGCGATCTCCTCCAGACAACACTTGATGATAGAATCAAGTAAGGGGAAACGGGATAGCGCGTCAGGTTCATAACTAGTGTTAAAATAACTTACATACACTTTACATACCAATAATACATAACATAGGTAACCAACAAACCAACTAACAGTCATACTATGTCATGTATAGCATTGGTACGGAATACAGCCTTCACGAGCCCATTTATCATTTAATTACAACGCGTAAGCTTATCAAATATTCAAACCGCGCGAGATGTATTCATTATAAATCCGAAGTTCGCCAGTTAGCGAGTTTAACGCGTATAGTTTACAACTTGCTACTCTTGGGGATATATTTTTAATAAATTGAGGCTTTGGGAGCTATGTATGGTTTTATAGTAAAGTAAGTATGCCATCAAATTGGTGATCGCAGTTAGTAGTGGCACAGAGAACTCTTTTTAAGAAATTTGGAGTCGGCAGAAATTCAGGCAGGAGATACTTATATCCCGGAACACATAGGCTTTTTTTACCCCAAAAATTCCAGCTGAACTAATGTCCCGCCACTTTTTCAACAACAATGGGTAAAAAGAGTTATAAAACTTAGAATTTGTGCCCATTTCTGTAGTCCGCGTAGACAATGTAGTGGGCAGGAACTATAGTAACAATTTAATTGTACATTTCTTTAAAGTCAAGTTGTAGTAGTACAAGGTCGATCGCTTCCACAATTCTCATTCCGATGGTATCTAAAGTTTTATTGTTATACTGTTTCGTAACGTGTTGCGTTTTACTGAACTGCCTACTGCCTATTGCCTATTATACCAGCGCCTTTGGTCTGCATCGAACAAGCAATAAACTTTTAACTGCCTGAGCAAATTATGCATACATTCGCTTAATTGTTATTATTCTGTGTAAGCCAATACAAGCAATGTTATTGTTCTCTACATTTTATGTTGGTCTCTCAGCGTATTTCTTGCCGATAGTAGGTATATAATTTTTAAAACAATAATATAATCATCACCAATCTCATTAATGCTCGAGTGTTACACAGAGGCCTGCTACCATTTTAGAAAATAATTACTTTTTATTGGGACATACTTAAATGATAACATGATCCTGCATATAATGTGTTGCAGTAATAATATAAATCCAAATTATCCAAATAAAAAAGAAGAGTTACAGAATCCAACCAATATTGAAAGATGCCTAAATAAGTTACGTAAATATTTTCACAACAAAAGTTATTCGAGTAGGTCATAGTTTATTTATTATATAGATTTTCACCGTTGTTTAACTTATTTTCTCTCTCCCTCGTAAGTGTATTTACGAGTGGAAGTCACACAAAACCTCGTCTAACATAGCATCGTCGTGGCGAGAGATCCATGAGGATATTCTCACTAAAAAGGGGCAACAAATGTCGGTGGGAATTAGATCGTTGCTCAACCACCGCATTCAACTGATTTGGTACCGCAAAAGATATCTTTTAGTTTTACGTCAACCTCCTGGACTAGGTATTTTTAAGGTGTTTGCGTTAAATCAATGACCCATGAAGATAATACAATTTGCGCGTAAAGCTCCATTCAAATGGCAGTTTTATGACGTGATAAATTTTGTACGAATATCTGGATCATTTTTGTCGACTCAGATATTCATAGATTTAAGCTAGGCTGCATTTATATCAAGGTTACCTAGGCAAGCGATGCGGTTGAGTGAAGTTATTTAATGAGTTGTATCTTACACTATAGCTACGCTATTCATTTAAGCATGGGGAGAGCTTTTAAAGCATTGACTCACCACGCTGTTCCAATACGGATCGACGGACTTTTACGTTTCATACATTAGTGATAATAACTGGACCAGCAGGTAAATAGTTGCCCCCAAATAAACTGATAATCCATATTTTGTATTCAGAAACCAAAGTTTATATCTGAGGTTGTCTGGCAGATAGTAACGTAACGTATGATAATGGTTTCTGCGATATTTGATGGCAATTTTCGACAGTGGCTAGCTGTCAACTGAGATACACAATAGCCCTACAGTTCCTGTTTCATCGGCAACCTGTTATAAGACAGCTTAGAATGAAAATTTAAATACAAATATTTATGCATAGAGTCTAGAGATACGGCAGTCAAATACCTTGCTACCTTTAAACAAGCTGTCAAATATCACTATAGTTTAGGCACATTAAAGACGACTTGGTATCATTTTTACTGTTGTTTATGTGTTATGATATGTTAAAGTAAATATAAGTTTTTCTTTTACTGTATTTATATATATAATGTTTATTGTATTATATTATATTACTATGTTTTTCTTATAGTTTTTTGTAATTCTTAGGTAGATCGCTCATAAGTGATAAGGCAGCCTTTTATATTCCGAGTCTGCCTTTGTTTTTCTATTCTTCTTTTGTTTCTGCAACTTGTAGTGTGCTAATGAAGAGTGTAAATAAAGAGCTTGCATCAAGATATCTTAGGATGTAATTAGTTTAAGCTCGGCAGAACCAAAAGTTCCTGTGGGATTTTTTCAGCCCGAAAAGAACAATAATTAAGTCACGGGCAGAAGTCGGGACGAACATTCGGTTTGGCGAACTTCCTGGTGCAGTGGTGAGCTCTGTGGCCCTATCAGAAATGTCCCCGGAAGAAGTAATTTGAGAATTTATTTCTTTTTTTTTTGGATCTGACGGGAGGCTTCGGCCGTGGCTAGTTACCGTCCAATCGAGTGGTTAGCCCGCTACCATTTTAGACTGCATCGCCACTAACCACCACCAGGTGTGTTTGCAGTTAAGAGATAACTTCTAGTGAAATAAAAAACAAAAGTGATCGAAATCTGGTCCATATAATAGTGAAATTTAACGTTAATCCACTGTTAGTATTCAAAGCGGTTATTATGTAAAATGTTCATAAAGTAATTTACAATTCCTAAAACACACAATTCAACGTATATTTGAGAGAATTTAATAAAATCACTGAATAGGGCGTACGTAGTGTACACGCGTTAGGTTTACCACAAATGTCATTTGACAAGGACGGGACCTGGTTAAAAACTGTAATTTCCTGCAAGAGTAATTTCGTAGTATATTTATTTATTTATAACTCTTGCTGAGTGGATTAAAACTTCTAATGTTTCGTGATAGATCGCACTGCATTAGCTTAAACTCTTTTGAGATCAATATTGAATTTTCGGCATTGTACATTGTTGGCTAGGTAATGAAGTTGCGAATTCAAATTTGGCTGAACCAGCATTTTGCAATTTTGATATTTTCTAAGATGATAAATACAAATTCTATTTATTTACCACCATCAACTCAGTAACTGACGACAATATCACGACACTATGTAAATTATTGTTAGTATGATATATAAGTAATATTTTAAATTAAATAAATTTATCTAGGAAATCTAGGTATCTAGGAAACGTGGAGTATAAATTTTTCAAATTAAAAATTTCTTTAATCATGTAGACCTCTCACAGGCACTTATGAAGCGTTCATACATAAATGTTTACATTATTGTAAGGGGATGGTGATAACTTCGTTAGCCAACTTAAACATAATAAAAATATTTAGTATCGGTAAACTAAAATCTGAAATTTCGAATCGGCTGTTAAAGATTATTTAAAATATTGAACAAAATCGGAACTGTCCTTAAAAAATAGAACGTTTGGTAGCCTTACTTTAAACTGAAAAGGTTCAAGAAGACTAAACATCCACTAAAATTCACGTTTAAATTTATATTTACATGTTCACATTTAATTTTTAGCGTTTATATTAATTCTAGTGCTTGTTGAAAGGATTCATTTGGAAAGCTCATTTTGTATGGAACAACTTTAAATGTATTTACATAAGCAGTTATACCTATTAACTACGTAATATGTATTTTTTGTTTTTTTTGGTTGCCTTTTTAATTTTTATTACATCCCAAAAATGCTGGAGCGGCGCTACTCGCACTGGACAGCGCAGTCTTGGTATACCACTACGTGGTCAGAAAAAATCAAGGGAGGCGCAAAAGATCGTGGAGTGTGGAATTCTTATGCAAGTACCTATCTAGGACATAGGTACGCTTGTTGACGACCATCGGTTGAAACGTTGACCATGATGATAACATAAAAGGGTTGCCACTGAAATTAGGATTGAGGCAAAAATACTTATGACCTTGCTGGTTACGTGGGGTGTGCTGGTGGAGTTAGTATTCAAAAAATAAAAAAAACTTCATAAATAACTCCGATTTCTGGCAAATACAATTTAACGTAAATAATTTCGGCGCTAAGTGAAACAAACAAGGAGCCAGATAAGTAATTTAAATAGCTTACGAAAGCCGTCCTCGAGGACGCCATTTTAACGACAATACTTCAAGTTTCGAATGACATGTTCCATTTTCGAAGCACTTAACGCTCTCCGATAAGGCCTTTGTCTATAGTAATACGAGATCGTTCGAAATTCAATTTTGCTCTTCAATTTTCCATAGACAATTAAAAACCAGCATTGTCCATAAACCAGTGAAGTTTTTGATCAAATAAAGCTTTATTGTACCTACACCGATTTTCTGTTATCAGTAAAATACACTTTTGATTGCATCCTTTTAAAATTTGTTACCTTCCTAACCATGTGGCAACCAATGGCAGGTGATTTTTTTTTTAAACTCTAGTAATTATTAGAAAATAGCGTAAAATTACATGTGTACCAAAACTTCAAAATTGGCCGGTTAACTTTAAACTATTAGCAAACTGATCGGTAACATCCACTGGTTTAAATGATGATTATAATAACACATTGATATTTTCGCTTGCTCGTTTTCATTTGTATGAGTTGTATTTGTAGAGTCCCGAACATAAAAGTTTCGAATTAAAATCGACCTTTTATGGTACAGGTTTTACCCATGCCCCCTCAGAGGCCGTCACAATGACAGTTAAATATTACCTAATATATTACTGCCACTTTAAAATATTATTAAAAAGCAACTTGTGAATTATTTCCCAATAGCTAATTTAGATTTGGACGAATGAGCGCAATAAATTCGTTCGAAAATCGGAAATTAATTCGGAAACCACCATGTCATTGGCTGTTTCCGAACGATGCGCGCCGCGCCGCATAGCCGAACTATTTGAGTTTGACATCTGTTTTTATCATCTGTTTGCGAATATTTGCGCCAAATTTATAGTACGTAGGTTATGCTTTCATCTTTCATCTTATATAAAAAAAATATAACAATACAGTGTCCTGTCTTTAATTTTTCAAAGTTATTGTCTATTCTTATGCTCATATTATCGTTATTTTATTGATATGATAGCAAGATACCTTTCTATTTGTTGGAGCTTTTTTGGAACATGCACCATACGAATGAGGCTCCTGTGAGGCCCTGACCTGATATTGTCTTTAGTATACTTTTATTACCATAAAAGTGTGCCACAGCCCGGGAAACCGATGGACGGAGAAGTCCCAAAGTGTTGTAGTGACGACCCCGAACAAGATGGACAGCCCACTTCAAAGAGTCGCGGGGAGCCGCTAAACACAAGCGGTTGAGGATCGTGGATTTCTGAACGCCCTACAAATGACCTATGTCTGTAATAAATAAATGATGGGCGAACTTTCAAGAAAGCCCCTGATATAATAGCTAAAGTATAGTGCTACTTGGGCATTACAAACAGACAACAAAATTATTCTTCAATCTACGACTCACCATTTTTGTATAATAAGCAGATGCGATACTCGTATCTACTCGTCTTAAAAATGAAGTAAAAAAAACTAACTCACTCCAGAAAATGTATCATATGCACTTGAACTACTTACTTACTTGAAGTCCGCCGACTGCTAGCGTATCTTGAAAACTACTTGTGTAGTTAATTTTTTTATACTTTCTTTATTAAATATTTCTAGGAGTCAAGTGGGTCGGCAAACGTTGAAGTTTAGGAGTTAGTGCAAGGAATTATCATTCCGCTTATTTGCGTCGGAATATAATGAGATGTTGTTTTTAAATATTTTGTATGTCTGTATTCAGAATACAAGCTTTATGCAAAATTATATAAAGATTTATTTTTTTAAATTCTTCCGGATTGGTCCACCACCTTTATTTTCCGAGATAAAAAGTTTCCCCCTTCTCCAGGACTTAAGCTATCTCTGCCACATATCGATAGAAAGTGGTTAAGCCGAACAGTAACGTTCAAACGAGACACATGGATGTCCAGAACACAGTTAAATTTATTTTTGATTTCGGCAAAATTTAGGTTACAGCCTTCAATATGTTGTCGCTTGTCAAAAAGTGCCTTAGGAAATTAGTATCTTATCCACAATTTCGGAACCTAGTTAGAGTGGCTAGTTTGTCGGCTTATTGGAGTAGTAGGCAGTGGCTGCTTTCTTAGTGGCCGTGGGTTCGATTCCCACAACTGGACAATATTTGAACATGAATGTTTTTCACTATCTGGATGTTTATCTGTATTTATAAGTATTTATATATATTATTTATAAAAATATTTACGTTACGTTAGCTTCGTTAGTTACTTTGGGGCTAGATGGTGATTGTCATAGTATATTCAAATTTATAGAAAACCAACAATTCATTAACGGAATACCTAATTTTAATTGAGGAGGAATAGAGATTTTTTCTGACAAACCGCTCCCTGCGACACCACGTTTTGAAAATAACTGATAACTGTAAGTATTAAGCAAAGTCTGACAATAGTGTCAACTCTCTCTCTTTATGTCTCTCTGTATGTAGCACTATTTGTAGACTTATCAATTTAGTTTAGAGATTTGTATTCAACAGAATCGGCACCACTACCTATCTTAATATATATAAATCTCCTGTCACGATGTTTGTCCGCGATGGACTCCTAAACTACTGAACCGATTTTAAATTAAATTGGCACACCGTGAGCAGTCTGGTCCAACTTAAGAGATAGGATAGCTTAGATCTTTAAGTAAAGTCACAATTTTATTTTATTGCAAATTATTTGTCTATAATTAATTGACAGTCACATGTTATATGTATATACAACTATACTCATTTAGGGCTTAGCGATACTGAATACTTTAAAACCAAAATCAAACGCAGACGAAGTCGCGGGCAACAGCTAGTATATTATAGATTTGGTACACCGCATATCTAGTAAATTCTTGATCGAAGGTTACAGAACGTAGGCTGTGGTGTGGACTGTCTGCTATGTTAACTATTTCAATTCCGGATAAAACACAGAATTCGCATAAGCGTGAAGTTCGCAAAACTTGCTATTCGATTGTAAAACCCAAAGGATTTGAGTTAAAACTTTTTAAATAAAACTACCTAAGTAGAAATTTTCTGTATTGCATACCTGCCCTTTACGTACTACCATCGCTTAAAGTAGTGTCATTTTGATATTGTTTACGTTTTTTTAAAAAATTATAATCCTTATGATTAGGGCTTCAAGGAATGCTAAATAAACTGTAATTTTAATATAATACTGAACGAAGAAGGCTAAACTGGCTCCTTGGTCTAGTAATCAGAATGTTCGTCTATGGATTCCAAAGTCTTGGGTTCGATTCCTTGGTTGGACTAGTCAAGTTAGACGTAGGAACTAACAAGAAGTTCTTAGTAGGTAACTCCAGTAGATAGGAAATTGATGAAATATCTCGTGGCGCGCTGTTTAGCCTTGCAGTGCTCTTTCGGGTCCCTCGTTTCGCTTTAGTTTTATGCTTACGAGTGTAGTTACAATATTGTATTTACGAATCAATTTTACATTAACTCCACTCCAACTAGGAGATTACATTAGGTTAGTAAAATGTCACTTAGACGATAATCTTCAATAAATCCATTCTTCTTTGAGTAGGACGGAAAATCCTTCGAATTTAAAGTTTCAGGCTCCAGCAATTTATCTTCAGTTATCGCATCGGTAAAGATTATGTCATATAACAAAGTGGAGTCAAGAAATTCGGCGCAGGATGGAGAAACTCTCAGGGCGTAAAATTCAAATGAATTCGCAGCGTGGCGCGACGCAAACACGACTTAATTATTATATATATTTAAGACATAAATTAGCATAACCCAGCAAAGCGAAGGCCCCTGGAAGGATAGAAGTCTTATGAAACATTCCCTTTACAATGCTTTCCGCCCACTGGGTCTTAAAAATATATAAAGGTGTTACCAGAGTGAATCGTTGTGTTAGTTGATTTGTTATACTTTCATAGTTTAATGATGTTTGTAAAAAGTAAACATCAAAAGCTAATTTAAAAAAGACTGTACAAATGACAAAATTGTACCCGATAATTGTTCTTTCGTAAACACGTTTGCAAAATGATCAATGATTAATGGCCGATTAGTGAATTCGATCAATGAACTGCTTATCAGAAACTGGTGGTTACTTTCTGTTGTTTCTCGTTTTCGTCTCATTTTCCAACAAAGCTGAACCTGGACAGAATTAAAAGTCGCGATGAAAGTTAAGAATCTTTAAGCTCTTTTACCAACATGGCGACCAGGGCTGTTTAATAATAGTAGCTACTCGTAGTAGAATTGTAGTTCTCCCGGTACGCAATGGCAGATTATTGTATATGCTGCTTTTATCGTGTGTTGCTTAATGACGTTATGAGCATAACTCACGGCAACGAAGTTAATATGGATGAACTTGCTATAGACTCATGATATTTGATCACTTAGTAATTTTTGGGAGTCTTTTTAATTTACTCTAACAGAGGGATTCATTTAATTTTTATTATTAAGATCATATATCTTAATAAATTAAGAAATTAATGCTCGTTTTCACTAACGACGGACAAGACAAAGCCTAAGTAAGTAACTTCTAATCAAAGTAGATTCCTAGGCATACTTTCACCTTTTAATAGGCAACTCATAAAACCTTACTTACCTATGGCTCTTGCCAGAAGGTGTGGTATTTTGTGATTCTTATAACATATTTATGTTTATGTTTCGTATGAATTTTAGGTTATTAAATAAACCGAATTAATATTTTTTTCATCTGTCAAGTGTCAGTTTACGAGTCCCATGAACTTAACGATCCGTCAAATCGATGTCGTAACTTTAGACGGAGCGTTAGACATCACAAAAGAGTTTGTGAAACATTTTTACTCTCTAGGAATCACCTCAATCACTAGGTACCCAGGGCGATTCCTAGGTTTAGTGAAAGCGGGAATTTGAGGTTAGGATAACAGTCACGTTAGTCTTTAGGTTATCATGGTCGAGTAGTTGTGGTTCTGCGATACATTTACTGAGTTTGGTCAAAAATTGTTAGATATTAACTTTTACAGTCAAGACATTTTGAGTACCTGTCCTGGTTTGGAAAACTGGCATTGACCATCCCCTTTCCGCGTGGAGCACGATATGGCGTTGTTCTCGTCTGTATCTTTAAATTAAATACTAATATAATAAATGTTATAGTTTGGATGGATGTTTGTTATGTGATGATAGCCCGGTGGTTAGGACTTCGGCTTCCCTTTGGGGGACCGAGTTCGAATCCCAGCACGCACCTCTGTCTTATCTGTGCGCTATGTACGTTTCAAGCAATTAAAATATCACTTGCATCAAGGGTAAAGGAAAACATCGTAGGGGCATGTATGAGAGTTCTTAATGTTTTAAAAGGCGTGCTAAGTCCACCAATCCACACTAGGCCAGCGTGGAGGACTACGGCCGAAATCCTTCTCATTGTGGTTGTAAACCATATCCACTTGAACGAAGTTGCGGGCAAACAGTAGTTATATAATAATTGCAGTAGTAATATAACAGTTCTATTACTTTCCTATTTTTATGTTGGGCAAATCGCAATGGGGAGGCGCAAAGGTTATAGCCTAAAACCGCCATTGGTGCAGTGCGACGGGTATGACCTCTATATCACCATTCGACGAAGAGCCACGAAAACCCACCATTGGGATATAAATTAATAGGATGATGATAATAATGACTTCAACTTACTTCACTTACTACTTAATCAAAAAAAATAGTTGGAAAATCCAAAAGTGCACGGCTCATAATCTCATTCATTACAATAAAATCGAGATTATTTGTAAATAATAATTAAACTACATCTAATTATACCGTGAAAATTTCTCAAAATACTGAAGTCTATTAAAAAAAAATCAATTCGATAAGTGAAGTATATCGCTCGTTATCGTGACCACAAGATACGGGATCCGCACATACCGACACTTGGACGTCCAAGACAGAACTTTTTTAAACAATTTTTTTATTAGTTTAAATAATAAAAAGAGATTTAAAAATATTAAAAATAGGGTTTTTTCTCAACATTTGTGTATTTATATTCACTTATCAAAACAATAAAGAATAAAAAAGTGACATTTAAGAAGAAGAAGAAGAAACACTTTATTGCACGTATAACATACAGGAAAAGAAACAGTAAGGAGTACAGTACACAATGTAGACATGCAAAGGCGGCCTTATTGCTGCAAGTAATCTCTTACAGGCAACCTTTGTAGATAGGACTTACAGCAAGAGAACGGGATAGTGCCAAGAGTGTTGATAGATATACATAAATACCAAAATGTAAAGAAATTTAAGTTGGAGAATCACTCGGTGTGCGTAAACTGACAGTAATACCCACCTCAACGCTTCGCTTATGAGGCGTGCAAAATTACTCTTTGGTATACCAGAGCACTAGATATAATCTTGTATACGAAAACTTCCCGCCAATACACCCAACCCGATCCAGCGAGAAACCATAATGATAATAACAGTATTTCACCGAAAGCCTTATTTACTTAGTTTCTGAATCACGTTTTGTGTTAAGGACCCATAAACTTCTATATTAAGTTCACCCTAAGGTCACATTTTATAGCAAAAACTGTAGGGAAGCACCGTGGATATTATACAGTACCATAGATATTAGATGTAAAGATATGGCACTCCAGAAGGTAGGCTGATGCGTCAGCCATGTCATAGTAAAACGGTAGAAAAAGTAATTCTAGACTCCAGCATCCCTTTCTGGGAGAACGGCTTTGATCCCCGGAACGCACTTTTATCTTTTCAGAGTTGCTTGCGTCTATAATTTCATCAATTAAATATCACTTGCTTTAACTACTACGTTAGACGATATCCTAAACACTTCTTATTCTGAGAGGAGACTCGTGCCCTGTAGTGGGCCCTTAAAGGGCTGATGATGATAATGATGTAAAGTAAGCCCCTTACGTGTAATATTTACCTCAGATTTTTACAGGTTAACAGGGGCAATTGTCCGTTTGGTATTATATCCGGATAGTTCGAAAGTATAAAGGTATATATTTTTTGTAAAAAAAAAAAAAAAGAAAAACGTGGAAATAAAGCCCCTTCATGTTATATGATAATACTTCAAAAAGGAAACATTTATCCAATGGTGATATTATTGACATTCACCGTTGGCAAACTGGGTAAGTGGTAGGTTCTGAAATAGTTAAGGACACGTTTCGATTACGCTTAATTTTTATCGCATTCTAATTTTTCAAGCGTAGCTTTTCCATATCTTCGGATATTTGATATCAATGGCGCGCGCTCAAAGGAGCCACAGGTGCCCTCCATTACCTATTCCGCGCCCATTTACATTCGTTACCCGCAAAACATCAATACGGATCAAATTGAACCTTACCTTGTAAGTTATTAAGCCCATAATTCATCAAAAAGCGATTATTTATAAGCAAATAATATAACTGGGTTTGCGCGTAACACAAATGTTACCAACGGCCACTTTTCAAGGGTTGGCGATTCTCTGGAACAATTAGAAAATTCTTTTGGTTTTTTTTCCAGTATAACCTTTGGTAACTTAAATGAATCAACTGTTTTTAGATATAAATATTAACGGATAACGGATTTTTTAATATTGAAAATATTAAAAAATCCGTTCCTATTGTAATTTGCACCTTCCAAAAAAAAGTCTCACGTTAATAATTTGAACGTGGATAATTGTTAATTTTATTCATTTCACATACACATTATCTGTATTTGTCCAGAGATCATATTGTCACAAGTCCAGAAATTCTCATTGTATTCATTTTTATATACCCTTGCTGTGGTGTTTTGGCAACCCTATTCTTACTGTACGCACTTTGTATATTCGTCGTTGAGATCTTGATAAGAAAATGTTTTTATTATTACATTAAGCTGACTGCGCACTACACAGCCAAGCTGCAGCAACTGAAATATTGTTCAGCCAATTTTAATGTTTGGCTTTGAAACATTAAATAGTTTAACTAGGCAGCTAAAATGAGGAAGCCCTTATTTGAGTGAATACTTAACATTTTTATTGTTACCTTGTATTTTTACTGGCACAAAAAAGTAGCTGAGAGGATCAACTCGATCAGGATCCATTATTAAATTTTGCTTATCTGGTTAATGAATAGCTAGACTTCGCTCCTAAGATTTAATTACTTTTTTTTAAATTCACTACAATTTAGCTTACTACAATCCGAGTGGTTAATGATGATACAGTCAAAAGACGGTAGCCAGCTAACCTGTTAGCATACCCCTGTTATATTTACCTACACCGTAAATTAGTTTCTACGCAGCATCTTACCGGAGCACTAAATAAGTTAACCGCACGACTTTGTCGCTAGTAAATTCTGTCAGGGATCACACACGTGAAAAAACATGTTAAATCTTTATGTATTTGAACTGTAGATGCATCAAAGAAAATGAGTTACTCCAAAAAGCCAACATTTTAATTCTTGTTTAAACCAATCTAGAAACTATATATGTATATTAATATTTTAAACGTATTTGACAAGGCGGCCAATCTTGC
Organism: Pararge aegeria; assembly: GCF_905163445.1. Classification (NCBI taxonomy): domain Eukaryota; kingdom Metazoa; phylum Arthropoda; class Insecta; order Lepidoptera; family Nymphalidae; genus Pararge; species Pararge aegeria. Next base: position 9,972,735 of record NC_053186.1, on the reverse strand, counting down.
GTTCAATCGTAATGGATTCCTCGTGTTTTTAAAAAAATTTGTAAATCTCCATTTCATTGTTACTTCAAAGGAACGCTTAGATTGGCTAGCTGTAAGAGTTACTAAAACTAACTAAAAAACCTAATTTAAATTTGCGATAAAGTTAATATACAATTAAATCTGAATACATACACATTATGCAATCCCTGAGGAGCACTATAAGGCTAGCGTTACATACTACGGTTCCCTCGGGATGAGAAACTTAACGTCATTACTGTTTAAGGGCGCTTACAGGCGGAACGACTTTAAAAAGATATTAATAAAGGTTCATGAAAATAACAGACAGATGAATAATAAAGTATCAGTTTCTATTTTTTACAACAAAAGTGAATTCATTTATTCAAAAATTCATTTATTCAAAAGTTTGTTAGTTGAACTGCGAGAGATTAAACGACTTATTTTTTATAAATGTGGCGTCACTAAGAATATTTTTGCAGTGTTTTGTCACAGTCAAACTGACGTCATATTTTAAATATTAAAACACTGCGTTACAAAGTACTCCAAAGCTACGCCACGGATATCAATGTTGTTAGGGTTAACAGTCCAAATTAAAAGAAAAACAGCAGTACCTACAGTATTTCGTATAAAGCAAGTAGTCGATAATGAGATAACTTTAAAGTGATCGAACGATATGGGCCATTTTACGAAAACTTTGAAGGTATCGAGAACCTGTCCATACTTGCGAGCGGGTTTATTTATATTTAGCGTGAGTGTTTATGTCATCTCTTTCCTGATTCATAAAAATGCAGTTTTTAGATTTAAGAAGATTAAGTCGCCGCATGTGTAGACAGCCTTACGCGTTTCAATCAGTCAGCCGCCTTAATGACGTTTCGTAGTCCCAATTACATTACGCCTGCGTCATGTCATGTGTGCAAGAGGCCGGCGGTGCATCCGAGCGTGTAAGAGTTATAGTTACGCTATGCGTTAGGCGTGCCACTAACTTGCGACTGTCGGATCCGGCTAAGCAAGACTTTCGTATCCACCTAGACATTACAACCTCTAAACATACTTGAATGTATTATTTCAGTAGCTTAAGCAAAATTCCTTTGGTCTATCATTCTGGTACCCTTTTTCTTAATTATTCAAACCTATCTAGTGTGCTTAGGTCACTGGAACAGATCAACGCGTTACCGGCCCTCTGCAGGGCACGGGTCTCCTTCCCTAATGAGAACGGTTTTAGGTCGTAGTCCACCACGCTGGCCCAGTAACGTTCGGTGGACTTCACACGACTTTAAGAACATTACGGAGAAACGGTTTACGGTTTCCACGCGTTGTTTTCTTTCGCTGTCAAAGCAAGTGATATTTTAATTCGAACTGGGACCCCCGAATTTGTAGCTGTAGTCTACTAGGCTATCACCGCTCTCCGGAAGATCGTCTAGTACAATTTCGAAAAGCTCTATGCTTTTTCTGTAACATTTTCTAAGTATAGATGAAAACTTTTTCAAAGAATCAAAAGACGGTATAAACGTTAATCTTCATAAACGTCACTAATTTATCATTGTAACATTAATTTCAACTGTTAAAGTTAAAGTTAACCATTTTATCACTGACTACAATCCGGTGTCGGACACCCATAGAATTTAATGCGTTAATCCCATGAAAGGAGCTCACTATTGTGTTTGGAAACAAAGAGTGGTGATAATGGGCGATGGTTTTAAGTATTAAGGGGCGGATTTAGATTTACCAAACGTTATAGGCCGTGCCTTCGAGAGCACGTTAAGTAGGGTCGGTCTGTACACTAACTTTAAACATAAACTGTATAGTAATATAGATGCCACATATAGCGACCAAATTAGTTAACATCGGATTGGTGAAGTTCCTATTATTTTTTATTTCATAAATGATTACTAGTGTGATTATCCGAAAGTATGTGATAAAGCGGTGATAGACCTACCTAGCCTCCGACTTCTCTTTCTTGGGGCCGAGTTCGAATCCCAGCACGCACTTTGAATTTTTCTCAGTTATGTGTGTTTCAAGCAATTAAAATATCACTTTCTTCAACGGTGAAGAAAAACATCATGAGCAAACCTGCATGCCTGAGAGTTCTCCATAATGTTCTCAAAGGCGCGTGATGTCCACCAACCCGCACTGGGCCAGTGTGGTGGACGACCTAAACTCTTCTCATTGTGGGAAGAGATCTGTGCCCTGTAGAGGGCCAGTAATGGGTTGTATGTGATTATATCTCCATAATTTCTTAGAAAAAGTACCTACAAAATAGATATAGTTCTAGTTTCATTGATACTACAACTTACTATAATTACTTACTGTAATTTACTTTTTCGCAAGTAGACTTATTACGTCTAGTCGTGTTTACCTATATGCAAGAAACATTATTTAACATACACTAAGCTGTCTTATGGCAAAATAAATGTATCTATTATTTTCGATTTAGGCGATTCCTATTTTTATTGAAAATAGGCATTAGCCTTCTTATCATAGCCATACTAAACAACCACGATATAATGTTGTTCGGAGCAAAAAATAATTAAATTTTATATTTGTTTCAGGTAAGCAATCGCGGTTTCTACCAACGTAGTGCCTAACAACCTATAAGTAAGTAAATAAGTGACTTTTATCTAATGTAAGATTAGTGAGTTACTTCCTAACGAGATTCCAATTAAGAATTGGCAGTAGTAGAGCTCAGAGTCGCTCAGCGGGTGATGGAGAGAGCTATGCTGGGAGCATCTCTACGTGATCAAATCAGAAATGAGGAGATCCGTAGAAGAACTAGAGTTACCGACATAGCTCAGCGAGTCGCGAAGCTGAAGTGGTAATGGGCAGGTCACATAGCTCGGAGAACCGATGGACGATGGGGTCGGTGCTGGAATGGCGACCCCGCACCGGTAAGCGCAGCGTAGGTCGGCCCCTAACGAGGTGGACATATGACATCAGGCGAGTCGCTGGGAACCGCTGGAGGCAAGCGGCCCAGGACCGTGTATTGTGGAACTCCCTACAAAAGACCTATATCCAGCTGTGGACGTCGATTGGTTGACATGATGATGATGATGAGAGCTTTTTGTGACAAAGCTCGTCCGGGGAAGTACTATAGCCATGCTTATTTCTGCCGCTAAGCAGCATTGTTACAATGCTGTGTTCCGGTGAATTACAGGCACACGAGACTTAAACCTACGCTTCAAATTGATGGGCACACGGCCCTGTGAAGTGTTGCTCTGTTTATACCTTGACGATGGTTTTCAACTCATCCTCAGATGGACCTTGCGTGGTCCCCGTCAATTATTACAAAAAAAAAAACCAATGCCACAGTAAATAAATACAAGTATCTGTCTTTCCAAGTAGTCTTTCCGCTATAAAAAAATTAATATATCTATATAGATGCCATTTCAGGTAGCTTATCTTATATCTTTAAACGAGCAATTCTTGTATATATATAATTGGCATCTCGGAATCGGCTCCATCGATTTTTATTGAAATTCAGTATACAGGGGGTTTCAGGGGCGATAAATCGATCTAGCTAGATTTTTTAGAAAATGACATTTTATTCGTGTTTTATCGATAAATATATATACATATATATGTAATTTGAATCTCAATATGTATACAGAGGGTTTCGGGGGCGATAAATCGATCTAGCTAGGATTCATTTATATTGGAATCTCGGGCAAAAACTGCAAAAAATATCCTCTTTGTGAGATCCTGATGCGTGCGATGCGTGAACGGTAAACGTTACGCCAAACGTGTAAGTTTATCTGAATTGTTGTTAGTTTAAAGTTCTATAAAACAGTCCGCGACAACATACGTATATTTTTTTAAGTCGGCTCATTCGCGGACGAAGTCGCGCGGGTCCGCTAGTTCACGGTAAAACCTATAAGTAAGTAAATAAGTGACTTGAAACTAATCAGTTTCCACTAATCCGCGCTGGGCCAGCGTAGCGGACTACGGCCTTAACCCCTTAAAACTGTGGGAGGACACCCGTGCTCTGTAGTGGGCAGGTAATGTAAACTAAGCAAGGATTGGTTAGTTAAAAAAATTCCAAAAACCATTATAGTTAATATATTTTGCTGATATATCGGCCATTATTTCCACTGTTTTCCAACATCGAAGCACACTTTAACAGCAGACTGCGCAATAAAAATATTACCACACAGTCTGCCTAGAAATGACTAATAAAAATATTACTACACAAGGGCGATAAATTAATAACACACGTGTATGCGATAAACGTTATTTTTTCTTTATTATTTTATTGACATAAAATGCTAATGTTGTAAAAGTTAAATCCACAGGAAACTACGTAAATTATTACTACCGTGCTTTAAATCTATAGTAATATTATAAAAGTGAAAGTGTGTCGGTCTTTTTATTTGTTTATGTACCTATGTACTCTACAACCGCTGCTCCGATTTTAAATCAAATTCGCAAACTTTTTAACGTATATATAATATTGGTATATATATGCATAATATTATGTCCATTTCGTATATAATACAACATGGCATACTCTTTTATCTCCGGATAAACAACAGGATAACGTTCCCGATAGATTTTTAATTTTAGCTTTTCGCGCCGCTTCACTGATCTTGGCGAAAATTTTAATCATCTTATAGTGCGGATGTAGGATCAATTTTATTCCAGGAAATCAACAGTTTTCGTTGGAATTAAGAAAAACCGATATAAATCTAGTATAATGATAATTTTATATCTCTACTTAGTGCTGCCCGAAACTTCGTTCGTGTTTTTTTACTTCCTTAAAAATCTCTCGGGAACGATAAGTATTAAACTTAAAACGTATCCTATGTCGCTCTCCAAGATGTAAGATATTTCTGTGCCAAATTTCTTTAGATCATTAAAAGTTTGCTGGATATAGGTAACAATTTCGCATTAGTAAGGATTCTGTAGGTATATCATTCCTACGATCTCACTATACGTTCTATGTTATCTTCCTCCAAGCCGCAGTAGAGCGTGAAGGGTCAAAGCTAAATCCCTCTCTTAAGGAGTGAGCAGCCCACGCCCAGCCGTGGGATATTAACTAGCTGAGATTACGTAAGCGACATGTTTTGAAGTTATACCTTATTCTGTCTTACCAGGCGATCAATTCATACATTATTTATATTCCGATACCAGTTAGCCCTTGACTGCAATCTCACCTAGTGGTAAGCGTGATGCAATCTCAGATGGTAGCGGGCTAACCTGTTAGGGAGTATGGCAGCTACATTTAACCCTCACTGCTACTCGGTTTCTACGCGACATCGTACCGGAACGCTAACGACGGCTCGACGGAAGAAGCCGTGGGAGGCTTCTTCCGTCAAAGAAAATTCAGAAATTATAAAGTCCTATTTTGGCCCCGCCGGGAATTAAACCCCAGACCTCCAACTAAAATCACAGCACTCACCACTGCGTCGCGCCGGAAGGTCGTCAAAAACAACCATGTAACTCATTAAGGAGGATATTTTCCATTTAACGCCATCTTAATGTTTCATGCCAACGCTGGTCGTAAACCCAGTCTAAGCCACTGTATCTTACGTTGAGGAAATGAATAATAAAAATATACTACTTACTATACAGTTGTTATACAACTGCGTACTATAAAACAATAAAACGGCGTAGGTATCTGTAGTAGTTGAACAGCGCGTCACAACAGGGGCAGCGCCCTGCAATAAGGCTTTCCATGGGATCTTGAAACCACGGACTGTTCCATTTTTTTTTAATATGAGATATGTCAACCTGGTTTAACTCTCCTCGCATTAATTAGTATTGCAATTTACGTAGTTACTTACTGTAACGGCTACGTAACGCGGGGTCTAACCGGCGTCAACGTTGGTGTACCAATTTGATCGCCAACCATAAGGTGTAATCTTGCCAATTGGCCACAAAAAGGACGCTGCATTATAGTGCAGAAGTGGGATTAATTTAATTAAATAAACGAATACAAGGTATAGATAGGAACGTTTTCGAAAGACATGATAATTAAGAGTTTTGAATTTCGAAATTACTCTATTGGCTCAAACCACCAAGTTGGTATGGCATTCGTCGTTACATTATATATAGCATATACTTCTGCGTTTTTTGGGTCTTTTAAAAGTATCTTATGTTCGTCTCCAAAGTCTACGTTTATCTATGCAAAATATTGATGAGATCCTTTTAGTTGTTGCCGTGCACAAATAATCCAGAGTAGTAGAAGTATATAATAACTGACACCGACAGCTTAACGTACCTGCCGTAACAAAATTTTTATATTTAAACCCAAAAATGTGCTTCTAATTTAACCGGCATCCACGCCCTTCAGACCCGAACACGGCATTGCAACAATGATGCTTGTCACAAAAAGCTGTACTACTCTAACAGTTTACCGTTGGTTTACGTTATATGCAATAATATGAAATTTGCTAAGTAATCCATGGCGTCGCAGGTGTTATGGTGTCAGTAGCGGGCGCGCCGTTGCCATGGCGACCGCCGTGTTTGCCGCCGTATCGATCGCGCCGCTTCCCTGTTTACGCGGCGTGCACGGTCGCTTCGGAAATACGCCTCCGTCGGGTGCACTTCTGTTATTCTTCCCGATTGTCGCCGACGATTCGTTATTGCTATGAAGTCTTGTCTAGTGGGAGGCGTCGGCCGTGGCTAGTTACCACCCTATAGACAAAGACGTGCCGCTAAACAGTTTAGCGTTACGATGCCACGTAGAAACAGATCAGGGTTATAATTGTCATATTCTAACAGATAAACCGTCTTAAATTGCATCATCACATGAGACTGCAGTCAAGTGCTTATTTGTAGTGAAATGAATAAATGAGTTGGGTCATACTACTCAGTATCTACACTGATAGCAGGTGTTACGTTGTGAAAGTTATAAGTTTACAGGTGCTACCGACAAAAACGTGCCGCGAAGCGATTCAGCGTTCTGGTACGATGTCGCCTAGAAAACATTTCGAGGGGTATTTATATAACTTGCTTGCCTTGACAGGTTAGCCCGGTACCGTCTAAGGCTTTAACATCAGTAACCATCAGGTGTTGCTGTCAAGGGCTATCTTGTAGTGGAATTATAAATATGCAAGCAATGAGCATTGAGATCGTGACGTGACCACAACTAAGCAGCAAATCAGCTTGATTGTTTTCATGAGTTAGTGTAGAGGAGAGTAACATGGGTTACTTTTACGAAACAATTCCTACGGCATTTGTAATAAAAGCGGACGAAAAACGCGGGCAATAGCTAGTGTAACATAAATAAACCCATTATAACTTAAAAAGCTACGAATACCCTCGGAGTTTACGTTACCAAATGACTTGAACACTCATTACGTGTTTCCGATTGGTCCGGAGCGGTTCGATTTACTTTGAAAAAGCTTTGATTTACCCGAGAGGCTTCGTTTTCAATTCCCGCTGTTTGCACGTGAAATGGCGGATCGCGATACGTACCACCCAACGTTCAAGGATTTGTTTATACGAATTTATACCTACCGCCTCGGTGATTTGTACCCGAAGTTAATATTTTATTTATTCACTTGCAAAACCATAAAAATGCTTTACAATAGGCGGACTTAATGTTAAAGCAACGCTAGAATATACATGAAATCTATCCCCGTCTCCAGCAGGTAATCTGTTGCCTCTCAAGTTATCTCATAATAATAGATTGATGCATCAAAATACTTATAAATCGATAGCCTAAATAAATAAAGGGATCCAACAAATAAGATCAGAAGTCTTCAGAAAATTTCTCTTTTATCAGTTTCCGTATAACCGTCACCTTGATGAGCAAAAGAATTTTCGTAAACTATGCCAACCGTAGGGTTGTCAATCACGCTCCCATACGCATTGGAAGCTTTTACTCGTCGTATATATATCTTTCTAGATCATAATAATATTCAATATATTTATCACGCCGAGTGCTATTTTACGACTCAGCTAAGATACCTGTGTCTGTTTGTTTCTATCCCTACTAGTTAGCACTTAAAGTAAATCACCTGTGAATAAGTTGTTATTCAGTCTCAATATTAGTTTGGCAGTTATATTAAGCCACCTAAATGCTAAATCGCTTCGCTGCAAGTCTTTGTCGGTAGGGTAGTAAGTAACTAGCCACGTCCGGAGCAGACTAGAGAAAAATTGCAAATAATAAATTCCTAAATTTATTTTTTAATTCAATTTTATATATTTATTTGCTTCCAGGCAACTAGGCCGATATAAATTTTCCCTCCTACTTTTACGGATAATACAGTCGCAGCGGGTTTCCATCAAACTGCATAATCCGAAACAATCCAATGAAGCAATAAGTTAGCGCAAATAAACATTATTTATAATAAAATCATATGTTCCAAACTGGATTTTGGCAACCCTAATATTAACAAGGCGTAATTTACGATCAACGTATAATTCTGTTTCTCTTTACATATTCTTCTAATACAAGTCTGATTTAAATCAATCTTATTATTTTTGATTAATGTTGTTTTCCAATATCTAGCCCACACGCCCGACTTCACACGAGTGGCCTTGAATATTAATCTCGCAATGCTGCTTCAAGCCTCCACGCTGCCCCAATGCGGATTGGTGGGCCTTTACAATTATTGTCACGATAAGTGATAACTGACGGTTTAACGTGCTCGTCGAAGGCGTATGGGGAAGACTGATACTCCGTGCTACCAAAGATTAAGGTAGAGATTGAGTAGCTAGTAGTTAATATCCTATCAAAGGCCAACATTGTCCAGACAGCAGCGACGCGACAGTATATAGTCGTAGGGTATAGATGTAGGGTGATGAATAAATAGGAAGCCTCTCACAAGACCAGAATTCAGAAAATATGAATTTCCGAATTGCCTCTGCCGGTCATCGCGTAACATTAAAGACCACAGAGTTCAGCATTTACACCATTGAGTACCTAGTTCCATAGATACACTTAAATACGTCAATAACACGATTATAAAGTGCGCTTATAATAGTTTTAAAAAAAATAAACAAACTCCAGCATACGTAACAACAGAAAACTTTTATAACATTATTACTCAAGTTACATGAGCTTCGCAAACAATCTTAATTGAATAAATTGTAAGAAAAATCTTTAGAAAAGTTCGAGTTAACCTTAACTTGGACAAAGCCGGGCGAGTTCCTTGCTCATCAAGTAACTCGATGAGTTCCATGCTCGGAACTGTTGGAACTTTGTCGGAACATTTATTTTAACTCTCCGGGCCACGGCTTTGTTTTTTAAGCGGCTATTGGATAGGTGTCACTTTCAAGAAGATATACACTGCATGAAATTCCATTTTAACTCAAAATGCAAGGATAAACCTTTTTGTCTTTAAATACTTTTACTTTTTTTTTAATCTTTATGTTATAAGTATTTATGTACTCGTATATTATTCATAAAAATATTCATCAGTCATGGAACACAAGCTAAGCTTACTTTGGGACTAGATGGCGATGTGATGTATTGTCGTTGTATATTTATTTATTTAGTAAAATTATCTTATCTTAAAATTTACTATGGTGTTTTATAATATTATGAATATGTAATATTAATATTAAGTTTATCGAGATAAAAAAATAGCCTGTCGATTATACCAAAATTACCCTAATATTAAATTGCATTTTTGTACTTGGCTTTTGTACCTAAAACTAAAACCACTTCTTGAAGAGGACAACCCGAAAAGGTCATTACATTTCCAGCATAAAATTCTTATCTATCGGTACCTACTGTTTGTTTGCTGGGATGCTTCGGTGACGACTAATCTCAACCGCCACAAAGTTGTGTCACTTGTTCATAAAAAAAAACCGTGGTCCTGTGTAAAACTATCATCCACATTGGTCAGTTGATTTAAAATATTGAATTTAGAAGGAAGAATAACTCTGCGAGGGTTCGATATTTGAAGGAAATAACTTTCGGCATCGAATGTCGGAACGAAATGCATTTGAGATTAGCCAATACATCTGTCTTTGTCGCGCCGGATGTGTAGACGTTTGTTGGAGAGAGATAAATGATTATAGCATTTTGTTCTCGTAAATGGAACTCGGTAGATACCTACGATTATTTCCTATGCTAGTGAAATAGTATTTATGCCGAATCTACAGAAATCTATAGAATATTTCGGCTTCCGTATATTCAATCACCCTGTCTGTGGGTGTACCTTCATTCCTCAAGATCGTGGTCCAGGTGTGATATCAGACTCAGATGGGTGTATGGCATCCATCAGCCGTCCAATGTTGGACGTTGGATGACCTCCCTCCCTTAATTTCTGAGTTTTCTCCGGTCTATCCTTTTGGGAGGCTTCTTTGACTAGTTACCTACCGACAAAGACGGGTCGCCAAGTGATTTAGCGTTCCGGTACGATGATGCTTTGAAACCGACTAGGCGTATGGGTTAAATAATGGCCACAAACATGCCACAAAAAATTTTGTGAGTTATATTCTGCGATCTAGTTGGTCCCAAAGTCCCGAGTCGCAACCCGATAGTCGCATAAAAAAATCTGTCGCTAAAAACGACATCATAAAAATCGTTTTCTCTCAACGAACCTAATAACAGGGTCAACGAGCACTAAGTGGCTTCAAGTACAGGTTTACAGGCCATTAAGCCTTCCTGAATGTGGAGCTAGTTCGCCTCGACATCCTCCGGAATCGATATCTGTGACGCAAGAGTATCGAGTGACCGCCATCGATATCGATGCGGTGTAACGCAACACTAAACGGAAGGCCTGTATGTCGCAAACCTTGTTATATAACTATGTATATGGGATTTTTAAATTTTTCAAAAGGGCATAATAAATTCGAATTAAAAAAATATTGGTTACATACTTGGATGCATTATCTATCTATAGTCCACCATTGGACTAAAGGCCTCCGCCCCGGGAGGGTCTTTCCAGACTCACCCCTCTGGGCGAATGGGTTGGTAAACACAGTAAATAGTACTCGTAGTTAGATAGATTCTTCGTTACATTCCCTTAGTCGCATCGTGGTGACAACTGTTACCTGATTTGCCGCCATGACAAGGCACGGTTGAAAGCATTATCTAATTAAGAAATGATATCAAGCCCAATAAAAGAATAGGTGAATGTTATAAAATGAAAGAAATATTTTTTGAGGAACCTTTTAATTATTTTCTAACTATACAACTATAAGTGTCGAAACACACAGTTGCGCGGGTCGTTTTGCGTGACGCACAGACATCGAGTTGTGAACGGTTTTTGCTGTGGGCGTAATATTATAACTGAAATGATATCAAGCACAATACAAGAATAGGTAGGAATGTTATAAAATGAAAGAAATATTTTTTGAGGAACCTTTTAATTATTCTTTAACGATACAACTAAAATTGTCGAAACACACAGTTGCGCGGGTCGTTTTGCGTGACGCACAAACATCGAGTTGTGATCGGTTTTTGCTGTGGGCGTAATACTATACCTCATAACGCCGCGTGCAAAAGGGCCAGGAAATATATTTTTGTCAACTAACTTTTAGTGGTGTGCTATCACACGTGGTGGCAAGTAATGATGCAGTCTTAAGATAGTAACGGGCTAAGAAATACGGTAGTTATATTAATATAATTTATAGTCGTAAAAAAGTAATAGGCCCGTTTTGACATTTGTCATCGCGACGTAACTAGTTATGAACCATAAGACTCGGGACTCGATACTCACGATAAATCAATTCAAGTTTGTATCAGTACTTGAATGATATTATTATGTATTGTAAAGTGTTCGTTCGTTCAAAGTATTCCTTTAACTTCACAACCAAAACGCGTGACTAGCTGTTGATTATACATCCACTTTTCAACATGTTGAAACAGAGTTAGTACTATATAACAACAAACACAAAAATCGAGTCAAATCACTATGTTTAATTAATGTCCAAAATAGAAGAGCCATAGTTAACGTAATAGTAAACAATATATATCAAACTTACACGAGCGCACAGTAAGCTTTACAAGATGAGGAACGAAAAACTGCGCAGTGCGCGCGGGGACTTTTCAGTCATGTGCCGTTTGGTGCCATACATCAACTCAGACTCTTTAACGTACCAAAAAAATTTACGTATTTTTTAAAACACCGTATGTAATTGATTTTTATTTTATTGTTTCTTTCAGTTTCGTTCCAAGTTACATTCTATGGTCTTGCACAAATGTCAAAACGGGCTTATTACATTTTTACGACTAAAGAAGTATATATTTTTTTCAGATGATGATGTCCTGACCGTAACTAATATTATAAATGCGCAAGTGTGTTTGTTTGCCCCTCCTTCACGCTCTAACTTCAGCTTGATTTGTGAAATATTTAGTTGAAAGTATGTAGACTAACATATGTTAAGAAAAACAAACGGTTCCCACGGGATATGTAAAAAAACCGTAATAAAAGCGGACGAAGAATGCTCGCAACAGTATTTTCGCGCCTACTGACTACTGAAGCCTATTTGATCACGCATCGTGTGAACCTACACATCACAAGATACGCCCAGTGTGTTACGGCTCTTACAAACTATTCATCAGCCGTTTGAGGGTGTTTGAAATGAAAATATATGAATATTTTATTTTCATTGCAAGAGAGGTTTGGATTTGTGTCAAAAGTGGGTTTACTCGGTCAATTGGGGGCTTAATCACATGAGTGGGCTAATTATTTCTTTAATTGCATAGCTTTCGACTCATTATTTCATCAATAGCCTATAACAGTCCGCTTCTAGACCAAAGGCCTTTGCCAACCAGAGGGCTAGCCTATAATCAACACGCTGGGAGAAGCGTTAGTAATCGCAGTAAATGGTACTAGTAGCACGGATAGTAGTAGCACGGATGGTTCTAGAAACCCGTGGGAAGAGGACACAGGGGTGGTGACCACTGATTTCTGATCTACCGCCACCACGCGGTTTTACTTCTAATTATTATTTACTGACCAACAATTAGTGTCTCCAAAAACGAACGGCCATAGGATACATTTTATCCCGCGATAATAAAGACTATCTGCGGTTTTTGTTAAAATAAATAATAAATAAATATACTACGACAATACACACATCGCCATCTAGCCCCAAAGCTTAGCTTGTGTTATGGGAACTAAGATGACTAACGAATATTTTTATGAGTAATATGCATAAATACTTAGAATATACATATAAACACCCAGACACTGAAAAATATTCACGCTCATCACACACACATTTTCCTGTAGTGGGAATCGAACCCACGGCCTTGGACTCAGAAAGCAGGGTCGCTGCAAACTACGCCAATCGGCCGTCGAAAACCTATTTGTTAAAAACCTATTTGTAATAGTTTTCACTTGTGTTGGCAGTCCCTATTACTTTTTTGGCATTGACTTAAGGCTTGGTTCGATTCCCATAACTGTTTTTTTTGTGGTATTTCAGAATCTGAGTGTTTATCTGTATATTGTCAGTATTTATGTCTATTATTTATCAAAATATTCATCAGTTATCTTACACAAGGTACGCTTACTTTGGGGTTGGATAGCGATGTGTGTATTTCCGATATATATTTATTTTTTATTTATAAAAAAATAAAACCTTTTGTTCGATTCCGAATCTTCCATTTAAATGTTATGAATATTCAAAGTATACTTTGAAGATACGTCGCCATGGAGAGCCTCTTTGTTCTTGTCAGTCGATCACTTGTGTTGCCGTAAGATGATTCAACGCAAATAAAAATGGCCGCGTCACATGCCCGGTGTACGGTCGTTGACACGGGTATTGACCTTTGTGCGCTATGGTATTACTTTTGTCCGCGGTGACGGTTACTATCCCTACCATGGTATAATAATCTTCGACCTTAAGTGGTAGCTGGCTTCCTTGACCTCCTCGGTGGAGTGGTTAACGCCGTGGTCTTAATTATGGTAGGACATAGGTTAGAATCCCGAAGAAGCAAATTAGAAAATGCATAATTTTTGTGGCGTGCACAGGGTTTTTGACCAGGGTATGCAAAAAGCAGGTACATGGCATAAAATGGAAATTTTCCCCTCCAATATGACTTCTATAAAATAATTTGGGTATGCAGTGCTTTTGTGCATGTATGAAGTGCACGCCACTGGTGATAGCCCAGTGGAGGACTTCACTTTCGGAGGGCCGAATTCTAATCCCAGCACAACCTGTAACTTTTCCAAATTATGTGAGTTTTAAGCAATTAAAATAACACAAGTTCTATGGTGAAGTAAAACATCGTGAGGAAAACTGCATGCCTGAGAATTCTCCATAATGTTCTCAAAACATATGCCATGTAGCGGGATGATGACTATTATTGCGTCGATAGTCAGGTAGTTTGAATACGGATCACAAGATTTACGGATACGGATTTTCTACAACGCACAATATCGGATTAGATTTTATAATTCTGTACTGTATTGTTCACCAGAAAACTATGAAATTTTCTTGTATTGTTCGAAGAGGTTATATTGCAATGACCTCTACGAAATATAAACGACCTACCCCAATACGGCGCAAGGTGGATAGGGTTGCATGTGTGGGGTGTAAAAGTATAAAAATGGCGGAAGCTATGCACGGGTGAAAAGTGTCGCAAATTATACACGCTCGGCTTGTAATTGTTTCCTGTACCATTTAATGTTTAGTGACTATACATATACATTTATGTATTATATGTCTTTAACTAGCGTAGATAGTTTGTGGTTAGGACTTCGATTTAAATTTCGCCGGGACCGAGTTTTCTCTTGTTTTTTTGGTTTCTTGTTCATAGGAATACAATTATAAACCTTAAAACTTACGCTAGTTAGTTAATTCACATCGTCTCAAACTACACGGTTTATGTGATTTCCACGTCACAGGGAATCCTAGTGTGGAAATCACAGACTTTATCTGTATTCTTTGGATTACTTTTTATGTGTTTGTTTGTTTGAAATAAATTGAAAATTAAAAAATTCATATATATGTGCCTTTTAAGGAATCAAATATCACTTGCTTTAGTGGTGTAGGAAAATATCGCGAGGAAAAGTACTTGTGTGAGGTTTATTCATGATGTTCTCAAAAGCTTAATAATTTCGATTGACTTAGGATAGTATTATTATAGTAAGTAGGAATTAGTGTACGAACATATATATTTTTTGCATGCCACCTAAGGCGGATTGTTTGTCCCTATATTTTGTGTACCAACAATGTATAACCAATCTGCAAATAAACGATTTGAATTTGAATTTGAGGCGGGAGGAGTCTACCAGTCCTTGGGCAGCGTAGAGGACTACGGCCTAAGCGCTTCTCATGCTGAGAGTAGACCTGTGCAATGTCGCGGGCCGGTACTGGGTTAGAAATGATGATAATGATGACTTTAATTACATCGATAGTCGGATAGTTCAAACACGGATCACAAGATCCTAGGTTCAAAAATTGCTCATAGCATTTATTCATCGCCTATATTTTCTCATTACCAGTTCTGAGTGATGCGAGTAAGGAGCAGAAAAGTGATGACTATGGTGTTACTTTTAACTCCAATGGTCAACTAACAATAGTTGATCTTGGGAGTTAAAAAGAGCAACTATAATATCGGACATCCAGCTGGGCATTGAGTGGTGGGCTATTTGTTTATATTGAGAGCGTTTTGATTATCGCTGATTAATCCGATAACCCAATTAACCGTCTGTTTCCGGTAATAGATGACCGTTAATTAATCCGTCAACTTGATCAGCAGAAATAATAATTAATTAACATTTTATACCCACGAGAATTAATGCTGACCAATACTTGTCCATACTGTAATATTATGAATTCGAAAACACTCTGCTTGGTTTTTACGTTTCCACTGAACAGATATCGCAAAAATTTTGCAAACAGATACATAAGCATAGGTAAATTTATAAGATTTTTAATTTTAACTCCTCAAAAACCAGACAGATCCTTCGGGATTTTTAACGAAACCATAAAAGTCCTGTTATACGGGAACCGTTTTATTTCCTAGGCTTATTATCCTAAGTAAACTCGTATATTTCAGGATGCAAACTATCTTAATTTTTTTTTTCTGGTGGGAAGCCTCGTAGTAGTTATTCCTTCAGGTTAGGTAGTTAATGATAGAAATAATATTATCCAAGTAATATCGAGCCATTACCTCCAAAAGGAGTTTAAAGTATATGTAAATAAAGCTTCTTTTGGGTAAAAAAAAATGTTTTTTCAGTGACGTTAAATCGGCGGTAAAGACTCGATGTAAATGTTATAAAAGGTAAAATAAAATATATACATTATATTTGCAGGTAGGTGGACAAGTAATATAACTCCTTTGTCGGTGGATATAATCGGAGGGCAAAAAAAATCAAGCCATTTTTAATTTATTCCCATAACTGGTGATTCTTTATCAAACTTAGTCTTATGCTACATTAGACTAGGAGACAAAAATTATTGTATTTCTCACAGTAATAATTGAAGGCCCACCAAGTTGATGGCCTACGCTTACAAACAGAGTTATGCTTAGCTGGGAATGCTAGGAACAAGTACTCCAACGTGCCGCCATCAACCTGAGATGTAGATGTTAAGCCTCTTTTGCCTGTACTAACACCGGCAACCACGCCCTTCAGACCGGAACCCAGAATTGCAACAATGCTGCTTAGCGGCATAAACAAGCATGGCAGTGACGACGATGGTAATAACATATTAGGTAATTGGGTTTGTATGATTGTATAACATTTCGTTTGCTGATCAGCAAACGACGATACGTGTGATGACATACTAACACACTTCGCAATGCTTGTGACATTGGCTTTCGGTAATTGTATAATGCACACGTTGCATGTAATGTCACGAAATAATTATAATGAGCAACTAAACGTTGCATAGTTGCGATATTGATATCTTACAAAATTAGTACCTGTCTAACAAGCACTGCCTACGTTTTTGTACTTATAATAAACGACTAAACCTGGTTTGTGTCTTTGGATATATATTATTTATCTACACTAATAATAAAGCTGATTAATGTTTTCTTATTTGTTTGAACGCACTAATCTCAGGAACTACCATTCGGTTTTTTTTTTTTTGCTCTTTTGCCACATTCTTGAGGAAGGATGTATAAAGGCACTGAGGGGCTAGGAACTTGAATGATAGTTTGTATTAGACATATAGGTTTTTACCAAAATTAACAGAAACTTAGAAATAAAGATGTTTTCTTTTTATACTGGCTAATAAATAAATAGGTAAATAAATTTATTACGACAATACACTCAACGCCATCTAGCCCTAAAACTTAGCTTGTTTAAATTTATTTATAATATACACAAATATTTAGAAAACCCAGACACTGAAAAATATTCATGTTCATCACACCAGCATTTTACAGAATTAATAATTATTAATTTCTGAATTTTCTCTGTTATCATTCTGTATTTCTTACGATAAATAATTACTCGTATATCAATGGTGAATCTAAAAATGCAAATCATGTGAAAAGGCACCTGCCATACACGTTCACTGTAAATACTTTGGTATAATTTAAAATTGCAAAAAATTGGATGCTTCTGCAAATTTTATTCTGGACTAGTTCTATCTGCCACTTTACCCCGAGTTATATCGTATTCATACTAATTTTATAATCGCAAACGTTGCTGCGTGCCAAGAAGGGAAAATAAAACTATCTTTCGCATCTATTATTATTAGTAAGAATATCTGTGGTAAATAATGATTAAAATATCGATTTCAAGTAATAGACGTAATAGTTAGGTATATACCTATAAATTGTAACCGGTTATTTTTTGTTATTAATAAATCAAGGTTGCTATTTTTTCCATTGGTTTCTAAGCGGCATGGTAGGTACATGATCGTTTAATTGGTTGGCGGGACGGGTCTGTCTAGTGTATGGTATAAAGCTGCGACGGAAACCTCCCATCAGCTCAGATTTGAGTCAATCCAATAATAATAATAACTCTTTTAATTCCGATATATAATACTATTACATGAAAAACACACATATGGGTCGATTATTAGTAGTACTATTAAACTACTTACGTCTATTAATACAAGGATATAAAGTTTATTATATCCCGTGTACAGGACTGGCAAACGTGCAAAAATCCGTAATTTTCCCTTTCTTGGTCCCTTTGGAATCGAGTATCCAATACCAATGAAATTTAAAAAGTACCACTAAGAAGCTACACTGAACCCAAAAATTTTAATAATCTTCTTAAAAACAAAGAAGTTATGCCCGTTTTAGTTTGGGTATGGATATTTTACCCAAAGGCTAAAACGGGTCCCTATTTCTAAGACTGCGGTCCGTCCGTCTATCACCAGGATGTATCTCATGAACCGTGACAGTTAAACTATTAAAATTTTCACAGATGGTATATTTCTGTTGCCGCTATAAAACCAAATAAATATTTTAGAGGGTTACGATACAACATACATTATTTTTTGGCCGTTTTTGAATATAATGGTACAGAACCCTCCCTGCGCGATTCTCACTGGCAATATTGGTTGGTTTTTTTAAGTCGATTACCGTCGGTACCTACCGGTTATTATCGATAGCTTGTGTTATTTCTTCTTGGTTCCCACCAATAACTCAAACGTGGGTACGTTTGAGCAGAGTCGTTTTTCAAATTACTAATGTTATAAAGCTGAAGACTTTTTAGGTATGTTAACACGCGCTTAGCTCAGAAACTAGCAATACGAGTTGAAAATTAAATAAAATATTTTTAATGAGGCAGGTTGCGGACTATATATATATTTTAAGGAGATCTGTAGAACAAAGCTGATTCGACTAATTACAACCAGCGCAACATCAAAGCAAATAGAGCTGTAATAGAAAAAAATAACTTCAAAATGCCGAGTACACTCGATAATAATACCAATAAACCAATCTATCTCGGTACAAAGGGAAAAAAACAATAATCATTACCCCCCCTACAAACACCCTATATGATCGCACACATTAACAAAGCGCTGTATTGTACACGCGGGAGGTACGCATGTGTGTAAACGACAGCTGCAAAACTTGAACTCTGGGCTATGGTTCCCAAACTTTTTATTATTAACTTACCTTGGTAATTAATAATTTGTCGTACGTATTAAAACAAGTTTTCATCGTCTTTTTTTAATGCCTCGCTTATAATACTAATAAATTAACAAATATATATTTTCTTTTATTTATCCAAATAAATAATGAATGAACATGTTGTAATCTACATCAACGATTTAAAGGTGAAATAATTATCGTTAATAGTAATTATCTAGGTAAAACAATTTTGTTGAATAAAATACATTTTTCGGTTATATTATTACTATATTTTTTCATTCATTTGTTCATAATATTATATTACATAGTTATTGGTTTCAAATAACGTAACACCTTCAATTAAGTTCGAATACTTTGTTAAAAATAAATTAAGGTATAACTGAGTTTTTTTTAATCGCGTTTTTTTGTATATTATGAATATGATTCCAGAATTACACACTCTTTTAATAATATACCTCGGGTAAGGTTTAATTTATTCCGCCTAGTTTATGTATAAAGTATTCTCGGATCTTGTTAATTAAATTTCAATAGGATTTAAATTCAAAATTCGCTTATTCAAAACTGAGGTTAAATCGCGATTTACAATTACATTTGTTACAGACTAAAATCAAGATATTTAATTGAAAAAAATAACCGGTGAACGAAATGACGTTAGGTTATATATATTTGAGGGCAATTTGAATTAACAACGTTATAAAATTTGGGTACAATGAACGGAAGGCGGATCGCCTTGAAAACTTGAATGTGAAAATCATTGCAAAAGGAAAAAAACGGTTGTAACTGGCGCTTTTACTTTATAAGACGATGATATCACCGCTTCATAAGGCACACGTGATTTAGACGGATAACAGCTTCGAAATAATACCTTTAAAGACAAATAATGTTTTAAAAACAGGATCGCAATTTTGGGAAGCGCATGTTTTCGGAACGATAATATTTAGGGTTCTTTTTTGTTGTAGTCATCTCAGCCATAACGTATGGGTGCCTTTGCCTGCAGTTGTGTGTGTTTTTTTTTCGAAAACTTGACCCCCTCAGTCAGTTATGATTCGACCGTTGACGCGGACGGTTGTGCTCGTGTGCTCTTTTTGATCTAGTCATTGTGTCCAAAATTTTATACTTGTAGTTTATTAGTGCGTGCTGTAGTGTTTTCTAAAGTAATTCTAGTACTAATTTAGTTTTTAGTAAGGTGTTTCAAAATTTTAGGCAATTTGAAGACTGATTTTTTTAATGAACGGATTTGATCTAGTTTGGTAAGTACTTTTTGTTGTATTGAAGGTATTTTTTATATTACTTTAAGTGCAATAACTGTTACATTTTTAAATTTTTTCGAATTAATACATATTTCACGATATTATGTCACCTTTTTTTTGTATTGATAGATTAACTTGTAAAAGACTTTATTTTTGTGACATATAATTAATAAAATATGTCCATGTAAGACATGTTTCTAAATTCAAATTCAAATCGTTTATTTAGTTCATTTAAACATACCTACTTAGTATTATAAAAAAATAGCCGAATTTATTAGCTGCTGCTGTAAAGGACAATTTAAAGTCGTTTGACTACTAGATAGGTATGACATTTTGCTCATAAATATTAAATATAGGTAGGTGTGTAGATGTAAGTGTTGAATTTCTGCGTAGGTTCTAAGCAAAGCTATTCGTTTGCTTTTTCTCACTACAAATTAATATGCTGCATCAGGATTCGGTTTCATTCGGTTGGAATATACTTGAAATACTGGTAGGTATGTAGGTAGGCAGGCACATGTTGTTCAAACGTGGACTGGTTTCTTTGACAACTAAATTTAGACCAAGTTTACGAGTTCACCTTAAGTTGATTAACCTTAGTTGTTATGCCCTTGACTATGCTACAGCCGGTTTTTGCTTGAATCATTTATATAAATGACTATTATTCATAATATAATACAGCATGAATTCGCAGCTTTGCCTGGTTTGATTACAATACTTAAATAGGCTTAAAAACAATACAAAAAATCGTAGTATCCTAGATTCTGCCAGTTGGGTAGTTAAAGGTTTTTTGTTAATGTATAGAAATAATTACTTCATGCTACAGAAGAAATTTAATTCCTCGGAGATAATAAAAAAATCCTAACCTTAAAAAAGTATATATCGTATTCGAATTTATTAAGAGTGGATATGCTAAAAATTTTAATAATTTTATGAACCTATTAAAATATTTATTAAAGGGTTTTATTTAAATAATCTGTGATTAAACTAGGCACGAAAATAGTTTCTTTATAAAAACATTTACTACTTTTTAAACTGATTTAAAAGCTATAAGCAGGTACGGATATGATTGTAGGTCAGCTGAAAAAAAACCTTTGTTAGCATGCTTTGTTCAGTAACTGGTGCCCACATTGTGTAATACATATTCGGAGAACAAGTTTAATCCAATTCGGTTGCTCATTTGTTCACATGTTATACGAGAACCTTCAGTGTGTTCTTAGGGAAGCCTTTTAGAGAAATTGCCTTCCGATTTGGGAGCTTACGTTGTTATGTTACGCCTTTAATACTATGGTAGACATCTACAATTTTTTTATGCGGTTACTAGCTGTCTCGCCCGTCTTCGCCCGCGTATATTACGGTTTATTACAAATCCCATGGGAACCGTTTGTTTTTCTGGAAGAAAAAGTACCCTATGTTACTCCATCCTTTCAACTAGCTCTATGCCAAAATCAAGTTGAGAGGTTACTTAGGGTGTATGGACGACAAACAAAAAACAAACTTTTACATTTTTAATATGTATTCAGTTAAGATTTTTACTGTTTGGTGGATTTGGGAACTGTCATTTAATAAGTAATGATATACTTACCTTATATCAGGTACACATCATTATTATCATCTGCTTATTATCATCCAAGTGCCCAATATAGCACAGTACAGGCTGGGGGGCTTTAATATAACTGCATACGAAGATTACTTTGGAGTCAAGGGCTAACCAGTGGAAAAACAAAAAAAGTATATACCTACCTAACTATCGAATCTTTCGATATGGAAATTTCGTATAAGCAAAATACATGTACTTATACAGCGTATCGTGTTGTATACGTATATGTATATCATGTACATATACGTGACAGCCGACTGGCGCAGTGGGCTGCTGCTTTCTGAGTCCAAGGTCGTCGGTTCGATTCCCACAACTAGAAAATGTTTGTGTGATGAACATGAATATTTGTCAGTGTCTGGGTGTTTTTATGAATATTCTATGTATTTATGTATATTATTCATGAAATATTAATCAGTTATCTTAGTACCCATAACACATGCTACACTTACTTTGGGGCTAGATGGCGATGTGTGTATTGTTCGTATATATAGGTAAGTAACATAAGCAGATTATGTTGCACTTTTTTTCTTAAAGCTCTGGGCAGTTTTGCTTGCTAGGTATGCATGATTTATTGTACTACAGCGATAAGTTGTAGGAACGTGTTACCTAGTACCTATCGCTTCTCTGATAACAAGGATTTCTACCTTGTAAATACCTACTTGGCGCATTTTTACTAGAGCTGTACTACATCTAGGCAATTATTATAAAGCTGTAGAGGTGTTTTATATATTGGTACGCGCTTACCTCAGAAATCGAGATCGATGTCGATATTAATGAAGGTTACGGTATATTTAACGCCACCCTTAAATCCCTATTCGTCATGTGAAACCGCGGGGTATACCTATCTATAATTATAATATCCTCAACAATTTCATATTATTTCGTAATAATTGCGAAATAAAAATGTCTATTACATTTTATTGTACGTAAATTGTATTATCAAAAACTTACTCACGCGGTCTTATCGCATGTGAGTGTTTTTATCTAGACTTTGGTTGACTAGAACTTTTCATACAATTAGACAAATTTCCGGCGACCATTAAAAATTATTTAAAATCTAATAAATGTATTAGTTTAGTTATAGGTTTCAATACATTGATTGTTCTCTTTTAGGCATCAACAATATAGAATTATCCAAAGATTTGTTTTAAGTTTTTTTTTTAATTCTGCTCATAGGTATTAGGTATGTTGTACATACTTACAATGCTGTCTCTTTCCCGTTGTACGGTATTGTTTCGGATATTCCCAACTTTAGTTCTATTCCTCAACTTTTTTTTTTTTTGGTAATTTATTATAGGATAGATGCTCTCTAGAATGATCTTGTACCTATTTCAAACTGTCTTTGTTATTCATTTTATGGCTTACGATATCGAATTGCAACACATCGGTTCGTTTTAAGAAAACCGCTCAGGTTAGGTATATTAATAAAAAAAAAACAGAAAATTACGAAAAAATAACAATGATGTTTTTTTTTATTTCATTCATATTAACGGCCCGTTAAAGGCCACGGTCTCCTCCCACACTGAAAAGGGGATGAGTCCTTAGTCCACTACGCTGACTTAGTGCGGATTGGTGGACTCCACACACCTTTAACAACGAAAAGTTGGATGTGCGTGCTGGGATTCGAACTCGGCCCCCCAAAAGTAATTTCGAGCTCCTCCTACTTGATTTACAAGAAAGGAATTATTATAGTAATTAATCTAAAGCAAAATAGCACAAATTATAACAGCTACTACGAACAGCTTCGTCCCACAGTTTCCCGGAATAAACTAATTGTTTTCAACGAGGTTCTTGTAAACACACAGATTCTTGGAAATATAGTAGGTAGATAATAGCAAACTTAGTCATAATTCTGACAGATGCTGCGGCCAGTCCCCTCTTTGTATACCTACCAGACATACAAAGTTACAATTAACGTTAAAGCTTAATAAACCGTAATCCGAAACAACGAGACATTGGCAAAGACAAATGTTTATCCGGTGGAAGGCTTCGGCCGTGGCTAGTTAACACCCTACTGGCCAGGACGTGCCGCCAAGCGTTTTAGCGTTTCGGTGACACGGCGTGTTAAAAATCATAGGGCTATGGGTGTATACCTTAATAACCAAATAACCAAAAATATCCATTTGAGACTATCTTCATATACTACTAGACGAGATTGCAGTCAGGGGCTAACTGTGTGGGGGTGTATCAAAGAAACAGCCGTATGTTTATATTTATCTAAAAGAGTGTGTATACTTTTTATTCCTTATTTCCCTAAGGAAAGGGAATTAATATTAGAATGAGCTTTACCAAAGCATAGCAGTGTACAGCTAGCAATGCTATAATATCAAATATTTAGCGTCAAACTATACCGTTGCTGAAATGAAATAGGGAATTATGCAAGCCCTCTATCTTGATTGCTCTAATAGTTATTAGACCGAATGTCGTCCGTTTAGGGTATGATTTTATGTACAAGCTGAGCGGTGAGAGGAGCGAGTTGTTAATTGTTATTTGCATCGCTTTGACATTGATTAAGTAAAGATTACACAAAAAGAACTTAAGTACATTCCTTATTAAAAATACAAATAGTTGAATAAAGTTTGCTTATAGTCCGGTCTATTTAGTTAATTAAGGAACGTTATTTTAATAATTAAATATTTGTTTTCTGAACTTAAAGTAATTCATTAATAAGTTTTCAATTTCAGCAGTTTTAGTTAAATACTGAACCGGTATCAGTATAGATGTACCACCCTTAGTCAAAGCCTTGTTTTTCAAATTTTATGCGTGTCTTGAATAGTACAATTCACACTATCACATGCAATCTTTTTTAAATTCCTGTTACCTATTTATTTATTAAAGTCAAAAGTCAGTCATAAGTATATATATTCAAGTAGGCCCATAAGGCCCCTTATGATGCATACATTTTATGAAAACATGGTAGTGATATAATGGCGATAACCATATTCGTAAACTTTAATCTATTTAGTAAGCAAACAATATGAAATATAGTACACTTACAAAGAAAGCTTATCTCTAAATATATTTGTTCGTGGAATCCGCTCCTAGAAGCTCCTAGAACGTTTGTTACTTTAAAATCGCAAACCGCTCAGTGCATCAAACCATCGCTCCCGTAACTAAGAGACATCAGAGATTTGGTATTCAGATTTTAGTTAGTCGTTAGGTTCGATTTGATTTATGGCCGTGAGGGATAGCGCACAGTTTCCTTCTCGTGCTTAAGTGGTGTGCCATTGTAGCTACCGGACCACCCTGTGCAGTGCGCACCGCCGCGCCCTAATGGTGGGAATGACAAATGGTGATCACTGCGCTCGGACATGCAAGTTAACAGCTACGTGGCGAACGTGACTGCATCTTTAATACGATGGACATTGAGTTTAATTTGCAACGATCGCCTCTTACAAGATTAAAATAAACTAATACAAAAATTGTGCCGTGTGGTGATACGAACTCTTCCCGCGGGTGTCCTACGAGTCGACAAAAAGAATACCACGGAGAACAGGCTACTGCGGTTACCCACCTGTCTAATCTGGTGTAAGTGATGATGAAGAGTGCAGACTAGGATGGTAGCGACTGACATTGTAGGGATAGTTATGAAATCCATACCTCTAATCAGATTCCGAGCAGCATCGTACCGGAATGGAAAATCGCTTTGTCGGTTGGATGGTAACTAGCATCGAACGAAGGCTCAGACCAGTCCAGGGAAAATTTTGAAATTATAAATTCCCCTGCTAAGGGTGACGTGAAGTACGGGCAGCGGAATCCTCTGTGCTATTATTACCATCTACTGCGACCACAAACTCGTCCGTCCAACCTGGTGATTGTCTGGTCGTTTTGAAGATGGGCAAATCCTATAGGCATGCAATTCTGATGTAAATATTTTAGTTAAAAAGGAAAATTACCACGCGACAACCTAGCGGTTGGAAATAAAACAATAACCCCATCCGTGCTACGAAAATTCCCACACCCCGTACCTGAAAGCTGTAATTTTTATTCATTATTTTCTTTGTTCCCCTGGCGCCAAACTTGCGATGCGGTCCGCGCGAACGCGATTCCTTTGTTTCTTTATCAATATATATTTCCTTGGCCGCAAATATGTTTTTGTTGGTTCGTAGAAGGCTCTACCTGTCGTGTTAGGGTTAAGACAACGCCGGGGTAGTATTGTCCCTCCTTATTGTTGTTACAATACATCAGGTAGTTTTAGAATGCGGCTTGATAAAGAAACCTCTTAATGTTTGTGATAAGGTTCATGACCACGTTGGTTGGTTGGTTAGCATGTTCGAACACGGAGCACGAGGCCCTTGGATCGATTTGCCAGTTCCCATTTCGGATTTAAGAAATCGGCGAAGTCCACCGTGTTGCCTTGAAAGTACATGAAGCCTCCTGGTAAACTATATAACAATTAAAAAAACAAGTTACAATTTTATTCTTGTTTTAATGCTTTTATTCCCAGCCTTAAATATCGTATTACTGGAACAAAATGTGACAGTAGGTACTGAAGTTCGTTTACTTTAACTAAAGTTTTAAGTAAATAAGTTTGTGTCTACCCTGCAGTTCAGACTGTAAAAAAACAGTTGTCGAACCTACCTTTACTGTGTTCTAATACATTGGTACGAGCGAGAAGGATATGAAGAGACCGGATTTTTTATTTATCTATAGTGCTAAGTGAGATTCAATCTTTAAAACGACCAGAAAATCAAGGTCTCCAAAAGACGGAGATTCAATACAGCTATGTTAGGAGCCGAAAGGACGGGGCGTCTTCCCCATTAGTCATAGCAGGAATTCCTCAGGGCTGCCAGTCGTGATTAATAGAATTAATTACTTTCTTTTCTTCGCGTGAGAATTTTTTTTACAAGGCTTAAGCTTCAAGCGTTCTTGCACGTTCAATAAATATACTGCAACTCAACTTTATATAAACGATTGATTCTAATCACAATTGCCGTCGTTTCTTGCGTTTCACGGATTCTGAGATTTGTATTAAGTTTATAGACAGACGGACGGAGATGGGCCAAAGTCCTGTGAGCAGTATTGGCTTGGAGTGTATACTAAAAACGAAATTCCATAGCATCTTACCACTCAAAAGCACTAGACCAATCAAAAGCAAAAAAATTATAAGCAACAGCCCTTCATAGAGTGTTTTCAACCTTAGACACAGTCATATAATGCAATCAAAATCTTAAGAATATTGGTATTTTGGCTCGTAAAGTTTAAATCCCCTTCAAGAATAGGAAAGTAAATTTTTTAAAGTGCCTAGCTAAATTCAGCAGGTATTGAATACATATTTTAAATTCAGACAGTAAAGCAAGTCGCTATTCCCGTATCACTTGAACCACAAGATGGAGCTACAAATGGTTACTAGCGGAAATGTCATCTTGACGCGTATTGATTTCTGATGTGCCGTGACGTCACTTTATCGCCGCCGCAGCAGAATAATGCAATTATGTCTAACCTACAGTCACACGTAATCGGGTTACAGGTTGCATCGTGTGTGATTTTTTATACAGCAAAGTACCTTTGATGTGGCAATAGTTTGTAATTATTGTTACATTACTCGCTGATAGGAATAAATGTTACTAAACTTCATGAGTCATGATATATATTGTAGGTATTGGATAGTTGCTTAAGCACATCGATTCATTTCAACCTCCGTGACGCAGTGGTGATCGCTGATTAAACAGACAATGTTTAATGAAAGGTTCCGGGATCCTTGCCGGTGTAATTTAGGAACTTATAATTTCGGAATGTTCTCTGATATGGTGGGAGGATTCGGCCGTGGATAGTCACGATCCTACAGACAAAGTCTTCCGTTCTGAGCAGCGGTATGACATGTTTAACTTAGAATTAAAAAAAAAACATAACAGGCTATATGACACCTAGGCATATTTGAACAAAGAATTTTTAATTTTGATCAAACATTCAAAGTCTGTTAAATAAATTGCCTATCCGCAGTCGGGTTGTATTAGGTAACTTAAAAAGTTCACTGCACGAATAAGTTATTTTACAACGCAAAGTAATGTAGATTAAAGTTTAAACATAGTTAGTAGGGGAGGCCAGCTTAAACTTTGTTAGGTTAACCCACATTTGACGGCGTGTGTAGTAAACGGGTTATAGAATAGATTATACTAAGAATTAGTTTACTGTGGTAGATTGCGTGTGTTAGAAATTCAAGATTATTATTAAAATTTAAAAGTATTGTAATAATATGTTTCTAGGTCTTAGGTACAGACAAAATCTGCATCTTTATTCAAGTATTCTTCCTGAGATTAAAAAAACAACGTCACTAAAACATTACGTAGATCCAGTGCTCCGTTGCTGCAAAAACAACAAATCCACATACAAACCCTCCGAATTATATCACTAGGTATGCCTCTTACTATTAAAGTAAGTCGAATTACGTATGTATACTTAATTAAGAAAACGTTTATTTTCGAAAGTCACGAAGGCATCATAATTTTTGAAAAAAATATTGCACTGCAAAACCTTAAGGAAATGCTCCAACGCATTCCAAAAAGAGTTACTTTGGCATGTAAACTATTGCCATTAAATTCTCATATTCAAGACAAATTTCCGAGAAGGCGCTTAAATTAAATTCGTAATTAATGTAAGACCAACCTCTTAGTAGACAATAGTTACCCTGCTTTAAAATCGAAAATGGTCTATTACGTACGCTAGAATTATTCTCATCAAAAACATACAGGGTCATTTCAGTTAATAAAATACGTTGCTCATCTGCATAAAATACAGCAGTCCATAACATTATTATTATTAGTCCCAAACATAATTCAACGAGAAAAGCTTTATTTACGCACACATGGACACTAAATAGTAGTTGGGCAACTTATTCGTCCAAATATCTTTACACGCTTGCATAATTAACTTTAAGAGAGTATATAATAAACTATTCGACCCCATATCCATGTCTTAACCGTTGGAACTATTAAACTATTATTCGTGTCACCCCAAGACGTGAGAAGAAAGTAACCCCTAAATCTATTCACACGGTCAGGTGACTTTTTCTATTCCCATACAAAAGATTTTCTAGTCTTGAGCAAGTTCGTTTATTTACGAGTATAACGGTTCCACATTAAACATAACACCTTTGTTACCAACTTCATCGCTCTTTTTATAATACAAAAGAGTTTTTTTTTCAACGAAGACGAGAAATCAGAAGACGAGTTCATAAGATCTTTATGTGAATATAAAATTCTTAAGTAAAAAGCGCTATTAACAAGTTTAGCCCATTACCCGAATGGAGTTTATAAAGTTAAAAAAAAAAGATTCAAGTTTCTTTAACGTCTTTCTTGAGTCATATTTCTTGGGATTTGGTGTCGACGAGTGTGGGCCGCCTTAAATTACAATAAATTTTTGTTTAATTTAGTAACTAATTACCTAATTCAATAAATTCTATTTGTGTGCGTGTATCCTTAAATCCTTGTACAGTTATTTATACCACTTGTGTAGCCATAATAGATAATATATGTTTGCTTAAGTCGAGTGGTTAGGCTTTCCCTAGTTTTCTTCTGTATTAATGTTTTTTTTTTTTAGAAATGTGCGGTAAAATTAGCTTACTAAAAAGCTTAGTTTGCTACTCAAAATTCAAGGTGTATTGTTTTCGTTTTATATATTTTTCTGACAGTCTTATAATTTTACGAATACAATCATAATTTTTAAGCAAGGTACAGAATTCTCGGTTCGTGATCTAAGAAGGCTTACTTTATAGTTAAAAAAACTCTTAAGAAATTTGGTTTAAACCTTTCATCCAAATTATAAGCTCAATTCCTACAGGGCACGGTCGATCGTGTTGTTTAGATTTTAATTGAGGCCCGTATCTCCCCAACTTGGGTGAAACCATCGCTTTACGAAACGAAACTTACTTTGGTCCTTTGAAGGCGGGATAAAACAGCTGTTAAACACGTTTTCTTTGATTTCCAGAGATTTAATTAAAGGATTAATGGATAATAAAGTATTAACGGGGATCCTGTTGAGTATTTATTGGCCTGATATAAAAGCTCAGGATCACTCAGCAGGCGAGGCATTTTCGGAGTATCTTTTAGTGGTCAGATGACAAATGTTGCGTAGAAGAACCGGATTTATCGTCATCGATTTACGTCTAGGCGGGACATAGCACGGAGAAACGATAGACTATGGGATCCCTAGGTATTCGAATGGCCTCTTCACTGGTAAACGCAGCGTTGGCCTCCACTTAGACATCAAATGAGTCGCAGGAACCGCTGTTCCACCCTCATAGGTATCTTTTCTCGTAAAAATCTTTCTTATTTAATATTAACGCCTAAGAACGAAAGAACATTAATTTTAGAAGGTAGATTATTTAGCATCCAAATTAAAAGTTCTTTTTGCGTCCGGGGGTAAAAAAATAATATTCATATCAGCGCCAGATTGTCATTAAGTCCCAACTGTTGAAAATAAGTTATAACCTTTATTACTTAATTCAGGCAAACGTTGGAAGTGCAGAGATAAATTGTCACTTACCTAGCAGCGCCTCGCTTCGCCTTCGACTTATTAAAGCTTCAGCGCAATGTAGATAGTCGATGTAATCAGAGCGACAAAGTCCCAAATGGGCCTGTCGACTCCGGATTAGGTACTTTATACAGGGTTGGCAAGTGGAAACTATTTACTTTTAAACGACTGCAACTAACGAAACAAATTAGTCAACTCATTACCGGCCCTCTACTGGGCATGGGTCTTTTCCCACATTGAGAAGGGTTTAGGCCCTAGTCCACCACGCTGGCCCAATGCGGATTGGTAGTCTCCACACGCCTTTGAGAACATACCTAATGGAGAACTCTCCGGCTGTAGGTTTCCTCACGATGTTTCTCTTCACCGTTAAAGCAAGAGATATTCAAATAGCTCACAATGCACATAACTTAGAAACAGTTCAAGGTGCTGAGACATGAACTCGACCCCCTGAAAGTGCAGCCGAAGTGGGTTGTAGATGTGTAGCACGCCAGAGGGCGCTGTGAAACTTTGTTTTGGTTATTAATTTTTTATTTATAATTTTAATAAAATATTAATTTCTAATATAAGCTTAACTTTGTTTGCCATAATACAGGTGTGTAAAATTAATAGGAAAACCCCAAATGAAAGGCTGAAATATCAAAAAAAACTTTTTCCTGAATTGCCACTTCGGATTATTTGCTAAAGCGTTACTTATTTTTGACGTGATTTACTTTTACTTAAAGCGTTCTTTAATTGGAACGTAGTTCAGCGTGTCTTCTAATTTCTATATTATTCTTTCGCTACACTTTTCATCATAAAAAAATCTCACATAATACATGTGAGATTTTATGTATATTTATTTATTCTTGTAAAATTGTGCCGACTTCAAAAACAAAGGCCGAAATATGAATTTTATACAGTTTGATTGCTTTTGTTGTGCGTCGTAACTAAATTGGCAAAGTTGCTAAGTGTATTATAACTTTGTTTGCCCTCACAAAATGTGTAGTAAAGAATAAAAGAATTATTATATAAATAAAAACGTATGATCCCCAGGAGAATCGAACTTTTTTTTGTCTCGAAAGTGGATTGAGTAACTATATGGAAGAATTATTTTACGTTTGTGTCAATACATTTATTTTAAGTGTACAAATGAAGCTATCATCCTAATGCGATGTTCATATTTTTATGTGATGTTCGTATCAAATGTGCTTATTTAAATAAAATATTATTTGACTTAGTCTAGTTAGTTTTGTAGGCTATATTTTAGGCCACTACTCTTTGTATATGATTTGCGTAGGGAAAGGACTTTCATTCGAAACCCGTAACTTTTATAAATAGGTTTTTAAAAATTATCACCATCACAACACAACACAATAACTTAATTTTCATATGAAACCGGGTGATAACCAAAACATCGATATAAATAAATAGCGAACAAATATTTTACATTAATCCGACCGACATAAAAATTAGCGCCATCAATCGGAATGCCCATGAACTACTACAGTGAGCCGTAGTATTTTTTCTTACTCATTGACAGATTGGGGGCCGCTTATTGTATTCTTCCAGTACATTTAAATCATACTGTCTCGTCGGCAATACAAGGATATTTCACGTATATTATAGGATTTTTTCACATTTTTGACCAATTATTTTTATTTTTTTACTACACAAACTACTAAAATTAGTATTCTTCGCATCCTGAACCTCACATGAGTTTATTTAGACGCTGCACATTCCTCTAAAATCTAATAAGTCGGTGGTTTGTTCAATGACCCTGTCCATACGCAATAATATAATAAGAATGTGGCGACAACAATAATTTTCAACAAAATCTGACGCTCGCGTTAGTCACAGATCAAAGATAAGACATGGCGGCCAATATTCAAATCGTGCTTCGTAAACCGTCGTCGGCGACTTTCCGCCAAACACCATTAATCATTGATCTGCCCATCCGCGTCTCTTTCTAGTGGACTTTTGAGAAATAATAAGGAAGAATTTTAGTTCTCGATACAAACACGTTTCTATTTAAACTGGGCACGGATGTCGGAGCGTTTGTGTGAAGTTCATTAATTTCTCTCTCTTTCGGGAACCGAGTTGGTGTTCTGTGTGAATGTAATACTTCAATGTTATATGCTTCTTTTGATTAAAATTTTAAAAGTTCGCTAAAAGGCTCGTTATAATTATCCTCAGCGTATCAATGTCCCACAGCTCGAGCACAGACTCCTCTTTTTAGGCAGAAATTTGGAGCTTAGACCTCCGCTCTGGTCAGACGCGGGTAATGGCAGGCCTTAAAGATAATGGCAGTATGCCCCAGTGCTATTATAATCAGAACCGACGGCTTAACTTGCTCTTGGAGGCTTCTGGACGATAGCCTAACTCACCGCTGGTACTAAGGTCTTCTGGAATTTTGTTCCGTAGTCGAGAAGGCCGCAGGATCAAGGAGGACAGTCACATTAAGCTTTAAAAGCTGGATTACAGTCATTCTCAGTAAAGTGCCACAGCCGGGAAAAAGGCTCGTCTGTTAGAAGAGGATTTTAGAGCCGCCGCGCTACTTCAATGCGGGTTAATGGGCTGACAGCTAAACTAAGATTTTGTGACATACAATCGATTCTAGAGATAATCCTCGCTCCAGATCCATCTAATATGCCAACATTTCCAATATTGGTTCCAATGTGTGTGGATAGGTTTTCAGCACCATTTACTCGCCTTGAGCTCCATCGAGCATTAGATTTAATTTGTTGGTTCCGATCCGCAGTCGCATTGAAAACCGGGTTTTATGCTCGGATAAATTTACCCAGTTACTAACTTCAGCATTTTTTTTTAAATCCAATTGAATACTTATCTTTAGTAGGTATATTTTTAAAAAGCTTTTTAAAATTATTGAAGAGATCTTTTATTTTTGCCTATAAATTTTCACGTCTTAAATTTAGCTTTAAAATTCAGATTTAAGTATTAAACTGCAGGTTATTTATTCAAAAATGGTTTTAAAGTTCATAGAAATAATTCCGGAAGCTTTATGTTTGTAATTTTGTAGGCACAAAAAAAACAGCTGTTGGTTTTATTCTGGAAAAAGTATATACATCATGCATTATTTTGATTATACTTAAGATAATGTTAACAGTATTTTAATGACAATCATATTTAAGGGAAAAGTTACTGATAGACACCTATTTTTATTAAAATTCTCAAAAAATAATAATAATAATAATAATAATAATAAATATACTACGACAATACACACATCGCCATCTAGCCCCAAAGTAAGCGTAGCTTGTGTTATGGGTACTGAGATAGGTGATGAATATTTTTTTATGAATATAATACACATAAATACTTGTCTTAAATGCCGAGCTAGATTCATAGCAAGCTTAATATATAGTTCGTTTTCAAGCCACTCAGACACAAAACAAAGACACTCGCGAACTCAACAAATTATTGGCGTTATTTCACCTCGAAATATCTTTTATCTTCCCCATAAGTTCTACTTAAACCTGTTTTATGCGAACGTGACTCGAACTTGGCAACTTTGGGGTATACGAAAACATAATATAATAAAATACGAATCAAGTTTCCACAATACAAACTTTGTTTACGACATCAAAGTTATACAAGGTACCTGTAACCCTTAGTGTAAGTTTACAAGTAAACTAACGTCGCGACCACGTTAGCGGGGTTCTGTAATTTTTTATGGAGAAATAAACTTAATTTATAGGGCCTCTATAGAGTGTAAATCATCAGCACTACGCCAAAGAGATCGGATATTAGTAGCACTGAATTTGCGACTCCGATCAAGTGGAATATGATACAATGCACTTTGTCTTTATAATCCCTATATATATATATATTGACGGCCGATTGTCGCAGGTTGCAGCGAGCCTGCTTTCTGAGTCCAAGGCCGTGGGTTCGATTCCCACAACTGGAAAATGTTTGTGTGATGAGCATGAATGTTTTTCAGTGTCTGGGTGTTTATATGTATATTATAAGTATTTATGTATTATATTCATAAAAATATTCAACAGCTATCTTAGTACCCATAACACAAGCTAGGCTTACTTTGGGGCTAGATGGCGATGTGTGTATTGTCGTAGTATATTTAAATTTAAATTAAATTTAAATTTATATATAAACACTATATATAACACTTATAATTCAACGATACTACAGGTACTATACTCTTAAAATAAGTTTAGTATCACATTTGCTCGCTACTGGTTACAATTATAATCGTGTGCAGTACGGAAATACGAATAGAGTAAAATGGATCTTTTTTATCTCTTTTTAATACTTATAATCATTCCTGCATTAAGTCTATTTACTCAGAAATTACATTTACTCTACGATTGCCAGTCTGGGTAACTGTTATGTTGTATGCCTTCGAGAATATTTGCATCAACTTACGCAACTCTTGTCTAACTTCTTGTAATACTTCTTTGATGAAGTCTGTTATTATTTTTCTTAAATTCCTGAGTAAATTGAGTAAATCCGGGACACTAAGAGCTTATTACTAACGCAGTAGTAGGTATTTAAAACGACTATTTTCATTGTACCTCCAATTTCGTTAAACTGTTGTAGTTTGAACTTACATACATAATCTATATAAGCTTCCATTGCGTAAAACCTACCAGTATGGCCATTGACCTACAAATAGGTACATATTAAGCATTCGCCACACCTTCCGGTGTATTAGTACTAGGTAGGCAGCATAAAGTTTATCTGTGGAAAATTGGACTGCTCGTAGTCAGTCATTTTAAATTAGGTACGTTTCTTACAACGAGCACCGTGGACCTTGCACATTATATGGACATCAATTAAAGCATTAAAATGTTTATTTTATGTTTTGATAATTAAAATGAGATAGATATGCTGTCAATCGTCAAAATATGTCAATGAAAAATAAGAGCTCACCTACATTGTGGGAACCTGTTTCCATTAGTTTACTTATATGTGTAGCGCCAGACAAATGATCATAATAAATACGCAGTTAGTTGTTATCATTGCGTATTTTGTATGACATCTTTGGACAGCTAATATTTAAACCAGCAAAAAGTTATGGAACAATAGTTTGATATTTTTAAGATGACTCTATATCCCATATATTTACTACCCCTTCACTGTTAGCCTTGTATACTTTTTATCCCTAAATATTAATGGGAACGGGAATTAATACCAGCCATAGAGTGGTGTAGCTGGCTCAAATCATTTTTCATTATTTTGAATTATTTATTACCAAAAGTCATTCTAATACCTAACACGATCCGTAAAATAGATCGTTTTTCGAAATTCTTGAGCATATAAGGCGCGGCGCCGCGGGTGGTAAACAATTGGGACGCACTTGTTGAACTAGCGGCCATTTATAGAATCGCCCTGTGCTGTTTGCCATGTTTTTAGGTCACAAACGCGATATTATAATGTGCGAACTGATCGCTATTCGCTGAAGCTCTTTGTACCCAACAAAATAAACTTGCAACTACTA
This sequence comes from Pararge aegeria, assembly GCF_905163445.1. Classification (NCBI taxonomy): domain Eukaryota; kingdom Metazoa; phylum Arthropoda; class Insecta; order Lepidoptera; family Nymphalidae; genus Pararge; species Pararge aegeria. The sequence goes on along the minus strand of NC_053186.1, from coordinate 9,937,054 downwards.
ATAAAATTATAAAACTTATATAAGTTATAAAACTTACGACTTAAACAAACTCCCGTAGCTCTGTTTTGTCTGTGTCTGAGATTAAGATTTGCTTTTTCGTCATTGATGTTTTAGTAAAAAAAATGTCTACAACTACTTTGTTTTCTGATGAAAATGATGTATTTGCAAAACAAAGACCTTTTCTGAAATATAGAAATATTGTCAATTGCTACCTGTCCCAGATTTCCCTTTCAATCGTCTCCCCATAAGGCCATAACGCAGGTGCCGCGTCGAATGAGGCGAAATCTAATAAAAAGCTGTGCTGGTACATTGAATCCGAGCAGTCTATTACGTTTTGTTTTTTACAACCTATTTACATGAGACAAGCTCTTTTATATTCGTTTGATCACGCTCTATGTATTCTTTGTGAGATCTGTGTATTTTACGTTTGAGCGTTCGTCTCGTCTGGTATTGATAAAAGACCTAATGAGACCCTTTTTGGAAGGCGAGCAATTCGTTATTTGTATTTCTTTTGAAGGCACATTAAAGTCTGACAAAATTGAGACCGTTTACAACATTGTTATACATAAGATAGGTAAAAAACTATTATATTACTTAGAATACATTAGCATATCCATACTACGCCTGGTTAGTTGGTCTCGTCTTTATTTTAACTCATAAAATGCTTTTTATGAATCCAAAAGAAAAAAGCTGCCGTAAAAGTGAAAACATGTAGGGCCTACAATGGCTACAATCGGAAATATCTACATTTAGAATTGTGCCTCTTAACGTTGGTGCAAATTCCGCTGTACACAAATTTCGAAACGCATCTAAGCCTAAATTAGTTTTTTCAATAGAAAAGATACGCACGATGGTAAGTTTGGTTTGTAAGTCGAATATTTTCAATTAGGTTATAAAATATCTGAGTTCATCTAAATAACTTAATGCTATTTTTATACAGAATGATAATTTTTTTACTCCAAATTACTCGTTTTATCAAAACGGTGTTCAACATCAACAAGTTTGTGATTTCACCTAAGTTCCTCCACCTATTGCCTCCAGTGCTACTATTTCAACCGCTTCCCATTTCCTTTTTACTCTGGTTTGTCTAAACGGCACAAAGTGCTCAGAAATTGCACTTTAAAAACATTGGACTTGCCGTTTCCACTTTTCCAGGCGAATCTTTTTCTTTTTACATGTTCTCTTTTATCTTACGTTTAACAGCCACGACGTACAAAGTGATCTTTACATCTTTCTCTATATTGTTGGACTCTCTTTATATTTTATTTTGAGCTTTTTCACTCTTGTTTGCTTATTTAGCTTTATTTCTCCTTTCATATTTTTTTATTTTTATATTATTAAAAATTATAACAAAAAAGTGATAACGCAATAAGTTAGAACGCAAATGCCTAAAATACTTTCATTATCGAGAAATATCGGAAAGAATCCGATAGTAATCTGTTGGGAATCGTAATGCTCAATAATCGGCAAACAATCGCGAGATCGCAATAACGCCTCCCTAAGCCATGGACCGATTCTTTATCGTTCCTCTTTCGGGAATATTGGATACATTCACAACGTTTTAGGCTGTTTGTCGACGGTAACAAAGCGGCGACATTCCCAATAGAACCTTACTGACGTATTTTATTTAGTTTAACTTATTTTTAAATCTTCAGTTCCAACCACTTTTGGATGTTTATTTTTTGTATATCGGATTACATTTTATAGCAACACTTTTAATCCACCTACGATTTTCATGATTTACCAGAAACTTAGGTTTCGATCTAGAGAGCATAATATATAAACTACTTTTCTCAGAATTAGTTTAGTGTTAAAATGAGACAGCTTTATATCTTGTGTTAACAGTTTAACACGAGATATAAATCCGTCTAGGCAAAGCCAAAAGTCAAGTACACTCTATAGATATCAACTTGTAATATTAACATTCAATCTAGCGGAATAACTGAATAGATTTTTTTTAATATTGTTTTAAAAAAAAATTCAACTCCCCTGACCTTAAAACGGCAGACTGGAATGTCATATTTAAGCGACACAAATTTTGTGCATTCAAGTTTTCAATGCCTGCCTACGTACGTATTAATAAAATTCTAACTTATGTATTAAGTCCAAAGGGATGGAGCTTTAAAACCTATCTTATCTGCGATTTCGAATATTTCATCTTGAAAATTTCGCAAACTGAAAGTCAACAACGTCGTCTTAATTTAGTGATTTCAAGTTTTCCAATGCCTTTTCACGTATTCATATAGACCAAGCTTTTGCGTCGCACATGTTCAAAGAAATGATGTTCTCTATTTAAACATTTCACGTTCCGTTGCCGATAAGAATTTTTCCGCCTATTGGCGTTCTTTTTACGTTTTCTTCTAAAGTGTAAAGATATAGACGGATGCTCTTGGCTCTTTGCCAGAGGCTTGGAATACGCCTCACTATTTAGTGCCAATTTCCACGAAGTCCGACTTTAGGCGGAGGGCTTTTACTAGTAATAAAGTTGAAGTGCCCTACACCTTTTAACTAGGTGTATTATCAAGATTGCAGATACCTTCGTCGTTGCAGAAAACTCGAAATCCTTCTCATTGGTCTTATCCCACATTATGCGAGGATGGCACTACATGTCTGCTCCAAACTCGATGTCAGGCTTGTTTTAATTTTGGCATATTTTTAATCATTCAATTAAGAAATTATCTTGGTTTATACAGTATTCGTTTTTTATTTTCATATCATATAAATTTTAAGTTAATAACTTAAAAATACATACTTTGTCTGGTGGGAGGCTTCTGTCGTGGCTAGTTACTACGATAACGACCAAAACGTTTAAACTAAGATATTTAATTTTCGCTAAGATCTCGCGTAAAAACCGAAAAGGGGTATGAGTTTCATATAACTGCCATAATATGAACTTGTAAATAAATAATGTTCAAATATAAAATATTAAAATCTCATAACTCATGGTTTTTGTATATATACATGAACTCTATTTATTAAACTTATATTAAGATTATTATCAAAATCATTTGCAATTTCTAACTGTATATTTTTTTATTTACAGGTAAGTAGGTGAACCTCTCGTGGCCAAGATATACAACTTAGAGAGACCAATGGTTTGATCGTACGTATTAAAACAAAATTACAAGGGTAGAATACAGCAAGTGGCAAACTAGCATGGTAATTGACTTAATTTGCTTCGTGTCTCGGTCCTTAAAAAGCTTATAGATTTATTAAATTGATATAGGCACAGTATATTCATATTGAGTACATGTAGTTCTACAGAAAATCTTCAACGAAGGTGATGTGAATGTAAAGGGAATATTTCTTTAGGTGGAAACACGTTTCCATTGATTGTGTGAAGAAACATATTTTAGGTGGAATTACGAGGCGTTTTTCGTAAAAGTCCCCAATATTCAATATGTTAAAGACAGGTTAAGCAGAAAGGCTCGGCAGCCTCTGTCGCCGACACGGCGTGGCTGGTAAAAGAATTTATTTTTTGGTATAAGTCATGAGCTAACGCGGAAGGAAATACTAATAAAAAAATTCTTTGATCATATCGCATCGTCTTTATTTTATCTCCTAATGACTGTGCTTTGCAGAAAACTATTTAATTTCGGGTAACCTAACTCAGAAAAAGGCAACAAAGTGAAACATGCAATTAATACACGTCTTTTGTATCTCACAAACAAATAAACCGAAATCACTGTGTATTTGATCAATAATATAATATATAGATTCGGTAAAAATTACGGTTACGATATATTTATATAAACAAAGTTAACTTCATAGTAACTGAACGTTTCTTGCCTTTAATGAAGTTTAAAACGTAATAATGTCTAATGTAGACTTTACATTTAGGCGGTTAAAAAAACTAATAATAGAGATTTCAATTTTTTTTTTCAATTAACCTACTTACACTGATTTATCTGCTGTTTGTTTGCCAATCGGCCTGAAGTTTTGTAATCGATACATAATGATTGTCAGATTGATTTTCCTCACACTTCACAGCGTATATCTTGCACCACACATCAGAATTTGAGTAGGCAGAAAATTAATGCCCTCACCGATAATACGACGCTGAATCTTTTTATCCTTTCTATTCACGGAGTTGAAGGTAGTTTATTTACTGGTTTAGCTTGCCTACTTTCAATCGCTATGTATGATAGCCATCTAGATATATGTCGGGGGTACTACGATAGTATTTTGAGTTATATTCCTTTACCCGGTTGAACGCTGCAGGGCAAGTAAGAGGGACTTTAGTGAAAATAAAAGAACCACCAGCAAATATATTGTAAGGAGTTTTAATTTCGTTAATTTAACTGGTTAAATAGATTAACCGTTTCTAATTCGACTTTACTGGGGTTGTATTGTGGTTCAAACTGGACTAATACAGTATTCTCAGTCTGAGATTGGCACGCTTGTGATTTTAGTATATGTAGTACAAATTGAAGTATCGATATTAGTAAAACTTCAAAGTTAAATGGATCTGAAACTCAGTAAATTCAATAATTTTTTATTCTGTAATTTACGGTTTTTGTAAGTGTTCCGCTAGGAGTGCTGGCTGTAGGACTGTGGACGGATTAACTTGAAAACAGGGTAACTTAGGTTCATTTTGCTCTGAAATTATAGTGATTAACTCAACGAGTATGAGCGGCAGAAGCTGTTACTTAAGGTATAATTTCTGGCAACATTTGAAACATTAATCTTTAACTTTTCGTAGCTAGTATCGTTAAAATGCGGTATTTTCCTTTTGCACTCGATCCTTCCAGCTCCCGATGTTTCTTGTAAGAAGCGTAATAGTAGTCTGCGAATATAAACGAAATACGTTGCAAGTGAATTCCTAATTTAATATGGCGTTCACACAAACATCTATTCTATTTTACCTTATTAGTTTTGTAAATTTAAACCATTCCGTTCATTTATATTGTGCCTTTCGCTAGCTTTCCACAATAATTGTTTGGCTAGCGTAACGGATTAGCGCGCTAAACATACAAACTCTTAAACGTCGTGTTACTATGTATATTTATTTAGGTGAAGTAATATTTCTGAAGAATTTTATTATGTTATATTTTAAAGATATTTATTAGTCTTGTAGCCACTTAAACCACTGGTACTTTTGATGCATTTCCGGTATTAGTTAGTTATACGAATTCCCCTTGCAAACGCAATTCTGCCGCCAAATCCATATTCAAGATGGAATTACGTACTCAAATCACGTTTTCGGGACGTATCTCCGAAGGTGGGACCTTGTTGCATTGCAATAGGTGCTATTTTCGTGTGTTTTGATTGAAGACGAGATTGTACGGAGCCCCAAGGGAGGTGTAGCCCGATGTTGTTTACGATTACGCGCATGTAAATGTAATGAAATGTTTCATTGTATACGTCTTGTTTATAATTCTCGTGACAGTGATGCCATTTTTCAATCTTAAAAAAGTCTTCCCTTTTGATAACATTTTTTTAGTTACTTATAAATAAATAAATTTCAAAGGGACTTAATTGTTTGTCTTTGGCTTTTAGAGATATGGGTGTCATAGGCTTTGACATTTCGGTATCATATCCGCCATATTGAAAAATTCAATATGGCGGATATGATACCGAAACTAGCTAACTAGCGTGTGTAACTAGCTACCTAAATCCTGACTACAATAATTGTTATCAACACAACTGCACAACTCTAATTAACAGAGCTTAATCTGTTTCAAATTCATGTTAAATTTTAGTTGTACCTAAAATCGCTTGTTGTTTAGATAAATGTATTCAGAAACATTTGATCAGAATAACTCTATATTACGCGAAATAGGTTTTGAAAAGTAATTAATCATATCAATTCTAAATAATTTATGTAGTACATCATTGGAATTACTGAAATATTACCGCATAAATGATTTTGGAATTATATGTATGTTTGATATTCAGGTATCAGTGGGATTTGTTATGTTACTATTTATTGATAATAAATAAATCTGATAATATTAATTGAAATTTATAAATGCGGTACGAGTCGCGTTAAAATTTATTAATATTTAAACTGTGAAACTAATTACTTCAATGAATAAAAAATAGATAACCTTTGTTATTATTTCTATCATAATAATTATACAAAAAACGATTTAACAAAACCAGATCATTAACTATTTGCATTGTCACATCGCACTAGTGTAGAACACTTTATTGATATAGGCACCTGTAAACGTTTGTTGTTAAACAATTCTTTATGCGAAGAGGCATTTGTAAACTTATTTATTTTTCTGATATACTGAAGAAGGGGATATGTTTGTTAACTTAAAACTTAAGCTACAAGGGTTTCAAACGCGCCCTGTTCTAACAAGAAGCCCTCAATAAACTTAGCCTGGTATATTCCAATGCCTAGCAGGGCTGCCTATATGCTTTTACAACATTAATTTGTAGGCAGTTTGGACAATATCTTAGAAGATAATTATTAAAGCGATGCTACTATAACACGCGAGTTTCCCAATGACAAAGATTTTTGGAACCAAATTGCGTTGTTTACAACTGCACACAAGACTGAAGAGATAATTCCTGAGATAAATTTGCATGCTTGAGAGTTCTCTCCATAACGTTTCTTAAGGGCCCGTGTAGTCTACCAATCCGCACTTGGCCAGCGTGGTAAACTACGGCCTAAACCCTTCGTTCACATTCTGAAAGGAGACCCGTTGCCTGTAGTGGACTGGTAATGTGTTGATGATGATGATGATTGTAAATCGTTGACCCTTCAAGAGCAAGTGCTAGGATACTTCGGCATCTTTTAACTAGAATCTGCATTCTTCCGTTACAACAAGCATCAAAATGTTTCTACAAAAAAAAATTAAAAAGATCTTGCAAAATAGGCCTTCTTGAAATAACTTAACTAGTTATTTATTATTAGAAGTAAAAGTATTGTGGTTCAATTCTTGAGCTATGAACGAAATATTTTTGGCGTTTTTTTTGTAAAGATACATTTTCTTCTTTCCCCAATAAAAGTTTACATCAGACGGTTCCCAATACATTTTCTGCATGTATTTAAAAAGTAAATTGTTTTATTATCCAATATATGTTTCAAGCATTTGAATACGGATTTTTAATACAGACAATGTCGAGGGCATCTGCTGGTAATCCCGCATACAAACGACAGAACAATACAGACATCAACATGTGGCGCCCTCTGCAATAGACCGTTACAATACCCCCTCTCCCTCTTAATAAAACTGCGCTTAATCTTTTATTTACCTATAACCGAATGCTCAGTCCCCTACAGTAATTCCCATTTAGTCGAAACCTTTGTCCTGTCTGGCACGTGACAGGGTTAGGGTAACTCACCCTATATTCACCTCTCTGTCACACGTTGTTGCATCTCTTTCACTTTTATGCACCTTCACTCAAGTGTGAAAGAGAGGAGAAAGACAAAAGATAGATTACCAGGGTATGACTAATAGTAATCCTTTATTTGTTAGATTCTATCTTTTCGGGTGCCATTGTTATGTAGATGCAATGCTGAGTTAATAGTTTTTGTGATAGGCGCCCTATGGTGCAGTGGTAAAAATGTTCACCTCTTATGCACGAGGATAGTTCGATACCCCATAAGGTACTTTTGTCGACGACGGTACGACTAAATTAACGTAGAGTAACCAAAACAAATAAATCGATTGATTTGCTATCGCAATACCTTTATGAACAGTTTTACTATTTACAGTTCTCAAAAAAGTTCCAATACATCTACGCTAATGCCTAATGGCATAGTTGTTATCTCTTTTTTAAGCATAAAATAAAAACAGAGATATCCTTGTCTTTATAAATAAACCTTACAGTTCTTCCTATAAATAATTCAGAGTTGCTCTTCAAATAATTTCTCAAACAAACAATTACTTTATTAAATCAAGTAACTCATTCCTCAAAAGCGGACCAATTTCGGCGGAGTTGAGTTTTTCTTGATGGCTGACTAAGCAAAAATGTATATCAAAGCGTAAAACGGAACAATCCTTAACAAAAGGGCCGGCTTATCTCGCAAATCGCACGTTACGCGCAACGGAACGCACAATAAAACGTCAAAAACGCCGCCCGGAATGACAGCTCGGGTTCAAAATGGCGGCGCGCGGGAATTACACGATTTATATCGCGCGATTTAACTCGGCTTTTATAAATTAAGATGACGTTTATTAATAGACTGCGTAAATCGTGAATTCTTTTGTTTCTGCTGTTTGCTTTTGCGATGGACTGCTATCATACTTGATTTATGGTCGCATGGTGTGTGATGGATAACAGTTGGTATATGTATATGTCGAAGAATCTGCACATTCACTTACAACTATGTTTCCCACTTATTTCATTTGACCTTGTACCTACGTTTCCCACTTAAACTTCCCTTTGAAAGGGAATACCGTGAAAGGAAAACGAAATACTTTAATTAAGATTATAAAACGAAATGTAATGACTAATAGTAATATGCTCCAACACTACAGGTCTGTAGAATGTAATATAATATGCTAGATAGTGGTTTTTGGGATTGAAGACCTATGAGCTATGAGAAGTCTGTGCAGTTCCTGGTTTTAGTAGATAAGACATTCTGGTGGATGAGCTTGCTATAATCATAGTGCATGGTTCTGAACCCCTCTCTGACTGCATGGTTTAGAAGTAACTGCAGTATCCATGGCCGTTTCCAAAATTAATGAGGTTACATGTTAGGAATTCGGGATCCGGAGAGGTGGCATCGGAACAAATGGCTCGATCATAAATTGTGTAAGAAAAATATTTTGCTTGCCTCTTGCGGCTCATGCGACTAGGCAATGTGCGATCGACTTACGTAATGATTGATTTTCGATTGGACGCTATTAAGACCCAGAGAAGTTCAGATTTCAAACATTGGTTTGCAGTAATTGATTTGTCAAATTGCCGGTCTCTACGGCTATATTACTTAGTTATCGAGACAGGCGTCCATTTGGCGATATCGATTGTAACTTAATAAAAAAGGTGCGTTGATGTCGCTACCCTAGCATGTGATTACTCATATTTCTTTATATTACTTTTTCTGGTGTAAATTGAGTACTAATTTTGGCCATTCGACATCTTAGTACTTTTATTTATTTCTGACTATAGTATCCAATCACAATATTTTTTGAATCCTAATAACAAGCCCATCACATCAAGCGATTGTGTCTATACAGCCCCAAGGTCATTGGGCACGCTAAACTCTCGACACGTTTTGATGTAGTCACGTGCGTTTTCCACAGATGGAAAACGTTTACGTGCCCATACGCCACTTGCGGGGATGTGCGGCAGTGTGCGACCACCTTATGAGACAATTGATATTTGATGAGAAGCTTTTTCGGGGACATAAAAGTTCCTATTTCGAACATTGATTTAACGTAATCATTTTGTCAAATTGTCGGCCTCTACGCCTAACGTAGATGTTGACACGGGCGTCCATTTGGCGATATCGATTGTAACTAGATAGTAAGGGTGCGACGACGCCACCCCCGCATGTGTCATTTGAGTATATAAGGTACTTTTCCTTGTGTGAATTGAGGGCTAATTTTAGACTGGTCTGTCCAATAGCTATTTATTTTCGTACAGTAATTATGATAAACTGAATAGCTCTACGATTTAAATACGGATATAAATCAAAAGAGTCAACTCTTTTTAGACTATTGTCTTTGGGTACTTGTGGTAAAATTTACTTTTTGCTTAAAAGTAGGGGATAATTATATATGTCGTGATGTGTCACAGAAAAAAAAAAATTGACATGCCATTTTTATTTCACTGTAAGTAAATGGCTTTACTGCAATCTTGCCGCCGCTTAGCGATTTAGTGTTTCGGTGCGATTTCGCGTAGAAACCGATTAGGGATATGATTACCATACTCCCTAACAGGTTAGCCCGCTACCATCTTAGACTGCATCATCAATTTACCACCAGGTGAGATTACAGTCAAGGGCTAACTTGTAGAGGAAGAAAAAAAAAGTTACGATTGTCGATTGTAACGAAGTCCAAGATTGAAGTGGTTAGGTTTATGGCAGTGTATCACACCCATACCCCTAATCGTGTACTTACGTTTTGAATTTCTGGTTTACCTTTGAAAATAAGACTTGAAGAATTGAGTAAGCTACCTATTTTTTAGTAGAATAGTCTTAGCCAATCAGTAATTGTTATAGTCATTTGATCGCTGTCATTCTTTGACAATCGATCCGCTGGGCTCTTGGAGCTTTCGGAATTTCGTTTTGACTCGATGCACTTACGCGGTAACGATACTGTTTTTTTACGTGTTTCTGCCTACTAGGCGCATAAATAAATCGCCTATGAATCTTGAAAAGTGAAGCCTATTATATTTATTTTTCGCGGTCTCATTTTTCTTATACTTGTATTGTAAAAATAACGGTCCCTGTATGAAAGGTTGTGATATAGACATTTCTGATTCGTCCCTTCGTGATCCAATCAGACGTAATGGCCTTTTTGGTAATACGCTATCGACATGAAATGAAAATGTGTTTTGATTAGTAATAGCGTTTTGTTTTCGGAATTAGCATTACAAAACGATGAAAATAAATATGTGGCGTTTTCAATGAAAAGAACAAAAAGTCCTCAATTAAATATATTATATTTTGATGTTTTCTTTTCTATTCGAATGGATTGAATGTGATTCTATATTTGAAACAAAGTTTTTATATTGCACAAGTTCCTTTGAGACACCTTAAATTAGATAAAATGGTTCTGATTAAGATCCTCTCGCTCCGGCACCACAGCATCCTCAAGAGATGATGATGATCAAGGACTTCAAATGAATAGACAGCTGGTGTTTTGGTTGTCACTGCGTATTTTTATGATGACTTTATAAAGGCACTAATCTTTAGTAAAGATTTCAAACTAATGTTTTTCACTAACGTATCTATTTCAAATTCAAAATCAAACTTTCTTTTTTTTCAAGTAAGCCTTTTTAAGAACTTTTGAAACGTCAAGTCTGTTTGTGTGTCATAAAGTCTTGAAAATTATTTACTAGGTAACCAATTTTTGGCTGATTATGAGAATAAAATACGAATAAAATAATGTCATAATAGAAATTTAAATGGTTTATTTAACACCTCAATTTACAAAGAAAAAATGTTAATAATTGGAACTGAGCGATAGTAATCAAAAATGGTACACCTATCGCGCACCCCAACTCAACAGCACATCGATCGACATAGCAACTGCATCGGACACTAAAAAGCGTAATAATAATGCATAATTTAGAGAAAGCAAGGCGCGTGCCGTATTATATACAATAAAATACAATATATCGCTCGGGGGAATGACAGCTGCAACCTCACTACATCTGCCGTATAACGATAGGGTTGCCACCCGTTGGCACTTGATAATAAAGTAACGTTGGTATTTCGATTCCGGTTAACATTTGTGACGTTGTGCTAAGGCTTCAGATGTAGCGATATTTCGGCTATTTCTAGTTTCAGTTGTTTTTATTCAGATCACGATTGAAATACCACAATTTAACCATATTTTGTGTGCAATAATAATATAAAATTCGACCACAATAATACAAAAACCGAAACCGGTTTAAAAAATTGTGACATCCCTAAATCCTGGCTTGCACACATGGATAGCTTAAACCGGCTACACACGAGGGGTTATTGGGACGCGTGTCGATGATGATACGTTTCAAACTTCGTGCAGAAATTATTTTGTAATTTTTGCAAATTGGGAGGTTATTACTCTTAAAAATTGAAAACTTTGTGTCTGTAAAAGATTGTTATCTTCAGCATTTGTTAATTAAACAGCGATCTTATAATTACACATACATTTCTACACGTCACAAGATTTAATTAGAATAATGCAGTTGCATTAGAATTATTATTTTCTTTTATGTATAAAAGAAAATAATAACTATAATAATAACTTCCCGTAAAGCTGAATCTTGAATAGTAATAAAAAAATTAAAGCAAATTTTGTACTATGGTAAATAAGTATCTAGGTAAGATAAGGAAGATTTGCTAGCTTGAAACCGAGGAGTCGTTTTCGAGGATAAAACGTTGTATCTTCATAGTAAGGTTAACTACTGTCACTCATTTTAGAGTCGTCGTGAAAATCCTTAAAGGGTGAGCTAAAGAATTTTAGACTAATTCGACCTTATAACACAATGCAAATAAAATGCAATTTCCAGATTTTCCATTTTTGAATTCAGAGATTGCGAGCGAGCTAATATCGTACTAAGGCTACTATTACCTATAACATAGAGTATAGCTTATCACATATACAATATCTTAGTTAAAATATAAAATTAAAGACCTAAATACGCCCCCCCGTGTATAGGTAACCTTACGCCGTATAAACAATCAGGCACACCAACACAAAGAGAATACACACATTCACGCAAATACGAAAAGGGTGTTGCTACCTCGTCAGGGCTGCGATAAAAGTTTTGTTTTTACTTGTTGATCGCGTTGATTGATGATCTGGAATGATTGATTGGGTATCAACGTTTTTGGCGCTACCGATAGATTTTACCGGAACCAGAATTACGTATTTCTCTATCATTTCATTTGTTTTCGAGTTTTTAATTTGATTTGTAATTTCGTAGTTGACCATAATTCATATATTTTATATTTAAGCGTTCTTTCGCCTTTACTAAAAGTAAAGACCGCTGTTGCCGGCAGATCAGTGGTACTTTCTTTTCCAGTGGGTTTCGAATGAAGCGACGATGGGAGAATAGCAGCAGCGTCCTCTGTTGGATTAGGGACAAACCCTTCCGCTGGGGAAGGTTAATAGTCCAGCATTGGAATTTTATAGGTTGTTGATGATCATGAAATTTAAGACTACAGATTTTTCACTGAGTGTATATTGAAATCACAGAAATTTTGTCTTGTTGGTTAGTAACGTTATCATAAAAGTTTTTTTGTAGCTTTGCATTGCATATTGTGAAACCATTAGACGAACCTAGACGAAGTAGATGATAGACTGGGATATAGGTACATTGAACTTGTAGAATTTGATTATCTAAAAGGAGAGAAAGATTTAGAGATTTGCGACGTTACTGCAAAACAGGTTAGGAAGCTATACTAAAAATACACAGACAGGTAAAAGGGTTAAACTTATAACACCCCTCTATTTCGATCAAGGGATAACAAAAGACCACGATCGTTTGAAGGGTGGGTGCCAGTGAGTCGGCTACGAGAACCGTTTTTCTTTCATTGCTAATATCATAAATGCGAAAGTGTGTCTGTTTATTTGTTACGGTCTGCGTTCCGCATCAATCTTGACAAAATTTGTGACAGAGATATCTTGCATCCTTGCAGGTGGACATTGAATTATTTTTAAGACCGATTGGCGCAGTGGGCAGCGACAGTGGGTTCTATCCCCACAACTGGAACATGTTTTGCGTGGTCAACATGTTTTTCAGTGACCCGGTGTTTATCTATATTATAAGTATTTATGTATGTTATTCACAAAAACTTACGTACACGTTTCGTACCCATATCACAAGCTACGCTTACTTTGGGGCTAGATAACGATGTGTGCACTGTCGTAGTATATTTATTTATTTATTTTATACCAAAAAAAGATTTCCAATTGGATTTAGAAAATAAGTTTTATATTTTTTAGGTCATAACTGCTGTAACCGATCTTGAAAAAAATTGATTCAGGTATCTTGGAGGTGTACATTAAAAGGTTCTCCGACATATTTTTTTTGTCGACTCGTCCGACCCCCGCGGGAATAGGAGGGATGGTTACAACTGTATTCTGATCTAGATCTGATAACAAATTGATAAAGCTTAATGGCATTAATATTGAGAAATGAGTTTTTCTGATATAGCGATTTAAAAAATACACTGACTCAGACAGACGCACCGGGGTTGAACTCTTAACACCCCTCTATTACCGTCGAGGGTTAACAAAGGGACACAATCACTAAAAGGGTGCCAGCGAGTCGGCTGCGTAACCGTTTTGTTTTTACTTGTTGAACGTTCAACGTGTTGATGGATGATGTAAAATGATTGATTGGGCACAATTTCTTGAGTATCGCCAATTGATTTTCCCAGAGCGATTTTCATAATGCTCTCCTTTTCTATTGTGCAGGTTTGCTTTTTGATTTACCGTCGGTTTTTCGTTACCGTTGATAACTTGATTCGTTGTTACTTGTAAGCAAACAAGACGTACAAAGTGATGTATATTTTTGCAACAAAATTAACCTATTTCCTTTTTTTCTTTATTTAAAATGAATTATTTATTATACTAACTACCTAAATAGTGTAGGTTATTATCGAATGCTAAATCGCTTAACAACAGTTCTTTGTCGTTAGGATGGTAACTAGCCTCAGCCGAAGCCTCAGAACATCCAAAATAATGAAAATTCTGAAATCATAAATTCAAAAGCGCTCACTACTATACGCGGGGGACCCACATAAGTGGTCATCGAAGATAGGGAGCAGAACCCCAACTGACGCTATTTTCATTTGATTACGTACCAATAGGTATGAAATTTGTGAAAAAATGATATCAAGTTGTATAGCACACGTAACTTTGGAGAAATTAGTGATCAACAAATAACATTGCACTTGATTGTTGCTATCCGGGAGACCAGACAAATGCTGACTGACTGACTGACACATGGTTAAAACTTTAGGCTGGAAGTTGACCTACAATTAGATATTATAATTGGGAAGTCCGCTAAAAGAGGATTTCCTGTCTCCCCAATCTTAAGAAGGCAAAATAGAGGTTATAAATTTGTTTCTTATCTTAACCTAACGTAAAGGCATATGTGCTTTAAAATTCCTTACAAAAACATCAAGTATTTTTAGTTTGTAGTGACTTTTGTAGTTGATTTTACGAAAAGGAATTATATGACCGTGAAAAGATAACACTGTGCACTCGCTTTTTTAATTCTCTCTTATAACAAAAGAACATTAACATTTTATAAATGTAGAAGTTTAACATTTTTATTCAATCCATTCACCCTTAAACCCGTCCGAGTCTCGTATTCAATGTAATCAGTTAATTTACTTTTTGGTTTACGATCGGCCATACTACTGTTTCCCTTTCAAAAGGTCGGAATGAATTTATACCCCCCAGTATATAGTACTTTCATCAAACTATGGTAAAAGGGTGGTAAACGCTGTTTTTATGAGTGCCTGTGTTCTCTTATTGTTTGTTTGTATTACTAAAACAGCCACTTAAAGCATTTTTGTTAAAAAAAACGCCTATGCTTATCTCTTATCAGTTATCACCATCACCTCACTATATATAACTATATTGACGGCCGATTGGCGCAGTGGGCACCGACTCTGCTTTCTGAGTCCAAGGCCGAGGTTCGATTCCCACAACTGGACAATATATGTGTGATGAACATGAATGTTTTCAGCGTCTGGGTGTTTATCTATATATTATAAGTATTTATGTATATTATTCATAAAAATTAGTCATCATCTTAGTACCCATAACACAAGCTACGCTTACTTTGGGACTAGATGGTGATGTGTGTATTGTCGTAGTATATTTATATATATTCATCATGACCTTCCAAGGGCCCTCCCCTTTGTCCATATGAACCACGCTGGTTCAGAAAATTTAGTGATCGCTGCTACCCCTTCTCCGTAGTATTCCCTTATTCACTTCGCTATTCAATATGCCGTCACCACAATCTTCGTAAATACCCGCGGGAACTGTTTATCTTTTACGTAATAAGCCTATGTCTATCTCCAGGATTCAAGCTATCTCTATGCTTAAATTCTCTCAAGATCTGTTTAGCTGTGAATTCGCGAATAGGTAACAAAAACAAATAAAAAAACAGACACACTTTCTCTTAAAAGAATTAAATATTAACTGTCTACATTTAAACCATTAATTGGGACCTGATACTGTAGGTCTATGTTTTAATTGAACAAAGAGTTTTTATTTGGCTTTGATGGTAGGGATAGATTAAGTTCATATATTATTGATAGGTTTTTACAAAACAAGTTGATACGAAATTGGCACGGAAAGTTCCAGTCAAGGTCCAATAAAAGACAATTGAGGCTTTCGCAATCAGAGGGCTAACCCAAATCGGATTGTCGCAAGGAATTCAGAAGTTTCAGGGCCGAGAGCCAATAAAACGCTAAGGGATTACGACAGGACGGGGTCTATGCAATTGTGATCGGGCGATCGGTATCGAAATCGGATTATAAGCGTTAATTAATTAAAACACTCTTTAATACAGCTGTTAATTAATGCTTTTTCGTTTATTAGCTTGTGATTTCTTGTATATTGTAAAATGTGAATGCCATGCTATGCTAAACACGATCGGTTGACAAATAGTAAAGATGCATAAATTAAGACAAAAAATTGCCAACCATTTTGAGTAATATCCTTATTAGAAATATAAAATAATTGTTAAAACCTCTTTCTACAGGAATAGGCAAGATAGGGCAAGAAAAGGCATTTGCCCAGTTTTAAAATAAATAAGCCAATGGTTGATTGCTTGTGTGTATTCATGTACGCACATACACTTCTTTGGCGGTAATTATGATTTACGATTACGATTACGATACGAAAAGTTAGAAGTTTATAAACTTACAATAACATTGAATTATTGATTTGAACAATTTTTTTTTCACCTTAATTAAAAAAAAAATCATAAAAAATCATTTCATGTGGAATATACACTGGTATTACAAAGAAAATGCAGGTATATTAGATGGATAATTGTTTAGTAACTTAATTTGGTTTAATGCCTACTTAATTATGCCACTTGCAGTATTTGCACATGACAGCTTTAAGGTAAGACTACACTGGAACTGTAAATAACTTGTAATACCGTAGGGCTTTGCTTGTATCATTGAACAGGATAATTATAAAGAACTCCTATACGAATTGTATTAAAATTGTAGGGGTAAGCAGTGCATTTGTGCATGTATGAAGTGCCCAAACTTGCCAGTGGTTCTAGAACGAAAGACATAGGATGATACAACGGTATCCTAATTTTCCTTAAATTCTTAAGAATCTTATTAGAAAAGATACTTTTTTTTTGTAAGAAACTTTTCATTTTGTATATATGCATACTACCATCGCCTACTGCTTTTTTGGCTTCAGTATTGTTTGAAATAACACAACTACTTCTTCGCTCCAGTGCTGGTAGATAAGTTGTTATTTTTAACATATCTGGTTCAATTTAGATGCACATAACCAATTCCGTAGGATATGATTACATTGCGAAATTTACTAATGTGTACAAAGCCTTTAACTTCCCTAAACGCGTTTAAACGTAACACCACTCCGGGCAATCACTTGCAGATGCGTTCACCCCCGGCGGGATATTGCTCTGGGGGCGAATTATTATGCACTAAACCCCAGCATACTTTATGCGAATATAGCCCCTAATTAACCCAAGTTTACGGCTTAATATCCCCTATAAAGAAAATTATTATAACGCGGACTGTATTTAAGGTAAAGTTTAGTAACTAATGGTATAAGTTTACAGTCTTTAAACTTAAGCGTTTGACTTCAAACTTTAGATCAATATAAATTGAAATTATAGTTATTCTGGCGCAGCAATTAAATAGGTAAGCTTTAACGTTATAGATTAAATTTTCGGGTAAGTTAAATTAGCTAGTTATTAAAACAAGTCCAGTTACTCTGTCCCTGTGAACTGTAAAAAACCGCGTCGTTTGCTTAGTAGGTATATAGTAGATATATTCGAATACTTATTAGGTATTAAGTTAAATTCCAATCGAGCTATTTAAGAAACATGAATTTAGGACTTTGATTTTTTGATTTTTTTCAAAAAACAATGTCCAAAGGTCTATGGTCCTAAAATTCTTAACATAAAATTCGTTTAACAAGTGTTTCGCCCTACCGTAGAATCGACTAAAGACTTCGTGATCTGTATTAGACGATACTTATCCTAGGCCAGCGAGATTGGTAGGGTGTTTGATAGGCCAATGCCATCATGCGTGCAATACAAGATCAATTTAAACTTGTTAGATAAAATCTTAACACGTTATAATGTTTAATATTGATTTTTTACAATCGATTTAACGAGCGGCGAATGTTATCGATATAGGTCTAGTGGTTATCGAGATAACACGAACAGGTCCACTACATTTGATAATCGTTTTTTTTTTTTAATGTGGGGATTGAAGATAACGCTTCTCGTTCAATGTAAATAATTCTGGAAATTTCATGTTAATTCTCAGTTTATTTATATCCCACTGCTGGGCACAGCCCCCTCTTTCACACAAAGGAAGGAATAAAGTCAATGCCCACCACATTACGAATTGGTGTACTTAAACGGTTTTTATCGGATGCTAGTGATATTAAACTGCTCATTTGCACAAGAAAAAAATACATGTATACGCAGGAAATCAAATGCTCGAAGACAGTTTGTTCATGTCTAACATTGGGGAACGTGGACGGTTATATATTGACCGTGTAAAAGTTAAATAAAATGTAACAGATAAATAAATAAAAAATGCGTATACTCTGGGTATATGGCCGGTAATGACGATAAAATAATACGTTATAATTATTGCCCAATAAACGTAAAATGTTAAGTACAAGATGTTTACAAGAAATCAAAAAAATGAATAATACCTAAACAAAAAAAAAAAATTTTGCTATACACATATTCATAGTTAGGTTCCGCCGTCGTAAGATACTGATCATATTATCTTTTTGGGGTAAATTTTTAACTGAAATAAAATACCTTTTCTACAAAAACACATGACGTACCACCTACTTGTGATACCTAAATCACGTGGTCAAGTTATATCATTTTTATTGTACAGCGGACTGCCTTTTGTCACGCACAGTTAAACCAGTTTTTAAAAATTTATTTCGGTCAGCTGAAGGTTTATGGAGCATAAAAATATATTTAAAATAAATCTTTTCTTTACAATGCCAACCTTTGCAAGTTGGTATAAGTTATTCGACGTTTTATTCAAGGTAAATGGAATTCTACATCGTTCTGGTGCAATGGTGTGGGATACCTTTCTTTTCCTCTATGTCAAGATATTTTAGTCTAACTGCGTTACATATTACATTTGACTAGGAACCTCGAGGATCTGAGATATTATTTTCGGTTTATTTTGTGAAAATTAGTTTTATTATTATATAGTTGTCATAGTATATTTATTATTTATCCCGTGGTACAAAAAAAAATAATTAATTAATTAATTCAATCTATCAATTTTCATTTGTTCATTAATAATCTTCCCAGACTATCCGAGAATACTATATTTCGTACCAGCCCACAAAATTTTTGGGATGTTATTGATGCAGAGTAGGTACTAAGTGTACAAAAAAAATCTATGAACTTCATCACTTAATATTTCTTTCAATAAAACATTCATTTAGTCGTTCATACCCACGTACTATCCCACATTAATTTTCTTGATTCTTCTTTCCTCATTTAGTCAGACGTTAATTACCTTATGCTATGACTACATAGGTGTAGCAAAAAATAATCACACTTCCGTCTCCCATTACGGGATGATAAATAGACATGTGTGGATGCACCTTTTCCCCGGGGCGGACGGGTACAAATGCTCCCCACATCTGCAATATCCCAACCCCGAGCTGCCAACACGGGTAATAATATTTGATATATTATTTGCCAGCTATAAAGATATAATAAAGTGGTGCAAAGACTCAACAGTTGTAAGGTTTATCGTAGTTTTTAGCTTTAGAATTCGATTCATAGAATTCTCACCATAAAATAAATTTGCATTAATAAGTACAAAAGCTGTGCGCGCAGCTCCATCCATTGGGATTGTGTAATGAATCCTACTAAATATATAAAAGTGGAATAACTCACTGAAGTGAACTGAGAATAATAGTCAAAAATGAGAAAAGAATACTAACTACGTTACTTCAATCCCGTAAGCATTCCCGTCTCCATAATGTAAACTGTTTTTGAACCACATACACATACACATTGGCATTTATAATAGTTACTATGAATATAGCTAATCCATACTTAATGCATATAATTGCAAACGTTTGTGGGTCTTTTATTTGTTATTTGTTAATAACTAAAGAAACAACCACATGTTTTTCAAATATTTTTAGCTTTATTCTGAAGACTTTAACCAAAATTAATTATCTTAACCTGGCAGAAGAACATAAGTTATACGTGAACAAAGTCGCAGTTCAATAAAAGAAGAAGGAGGCATACTTCAATGCATTCACACATGAAATAATCCAGAATATAGATAATCAAAAAACAATATTGTAGGCATGCAAAGGCGACCTTTTTGCTGCAAGCAATCTCTAAAATTTATTAAAATAATTTACGACAATATTGATAGTGATATCAGTGGCGTGCATTGCATATATTCAAATAAGCAGTGCATACCCTACCCTCAGGGTCATACAGAGCCTTCAGATAGGACCAATAAAGTTTTGTAACTAAAATGTTGTGCTAAACACATTGTGCATACCCTGGGTCCAAGGGCTATGCACGCCACTGAGTGATATGTACTAATTCATATATCTGACTTTCAATATAGAAACAAAACCATACGGAAATAAATATGCATTACCTTTATCCAATACAACTTATAAATAAACGACATACATACGATTCAATATGCCTATATACCAGAACCAGAACCTTTGTGTTGAGCATCTAAAGGTATTTTGACATCGATTTCTCAAGAATTGAGCACAATGCCGGGTTCTATTTGCCGAACAAACGATTTGATTTGATCGATTCTCGGATCATGATTCGTTTGATTATATTGTTTGCAATTGTAGAATCGATTTACTTAACACATTGCGCGATTATCTCGAGACGTAGTGAATGATGTGTTTACGCAATACATGACTTATGCCCTTTAGATAGAAGCGTCTTGCAATTACGTTTTGTGTACATACCGTGATCTTCAGCTTAATTAATATACCAGAGCTGGGCACGGGCCATTCTAACAGGAGATATGTTGACCCGCCACGCTGCCAAAAAACTAGGAGGGGGTCTTAGATTGGGTTTGTGATAATCGACGGCGTATAACAGCTTAAACTAGTTACTACTTACTTTGCAACAAGGTGAGAAGGTAAATTCCAAACTCACAAGGTCAGCTCAACGTTGCCTAACCCTTGATTTTGCTTCTTTTACAAATTTACAAAAGAGGAAAGGTGCCATTTCAGAGTCGAGCCAAAATCTTTACATATTTCGTTTTTATATCAATAAAATCTCAATACCAATGCCGAGTTAGCAAATTATCGTTAGATCGACTTCATAAGTCCCAGTTAGTACTACTGACATGTGATAATAGTAGTTACAGTCCACCAACCCGTATCGAGGCAACGTGGTGGGTTAAAGCTCTATAATCCTCTCTCCTATGAGACAGACCAGCAGTTATGACTCCAATTTCAAAACTAGCTGTAAAACAAAACAATGTTTCCGCCTTTCAGTTATATAGCTTGTAAAATTACTCGTCCTGATAGTATGCTGGCATGAAAATATTACGCCAATTAAACACTACAACCCTTTCGTTACAAAATGAGCTCTATCACCTGCAACACAAGAATCACGTGAGTGGCACACCAATTGCATAATGCACGTTACTAAATTATTAAGTACGAGACTAAAACACAGGCGACACAGTGTCGCGTTTACAAATGAAGGTAATGGCGTAGTGGAAGGAAAGTTTACATATCATGATGGTTGGAAAACTGCAAAATACAATATAATGTTAACTTGACATTTGGATATGAAACGATTAAGCTATAAAAACAAAAACACACATTTACTTTAGTTCCCCTTTTACAAGCGATTTTGTTTTACTCAACCTATTTAAAATGCTGTATGAAAGTAGTACCTAAAGTTTATCATCATTTTTTTTAAGATTCTGGTTGATTGAATTTGGTTTTCAACTTATCTTGGAAAGTGTTAGTGTACAGTAATCGGTTTTTTTGCGACTGTAAATACCAATGAGTAAGTTTATTTGAGGCCTAAAGCGCTGCTTCAATGCGGTTCCGCAGGCTTAAGACATTATTCTCACATGTCTGGTGGGAGGCCGTGCCTGGCTACCATTAACCATTTAGGGGTAAGGGTTAAAATATCTGCCGTACCCCTAACAAGTTAGCCCGCTGAAACTTCATTTCAGTGTTATCTATCAGGTTTATTAATAGGGAACAATGGCTTAATATGATGGCTATAACTACGATTTTTTCAATCCAAATTTTTGGCTCTAATGTTAGATTCGAACCCGAACTCGTAACGTTAGCTTCTATCCTTTAACTATGATGTATTACAGTAACCAACCCAGTCATTAGTACCGAGTACAGGTATAACAAAGCGTACAAATTGCTTGCGTGTCTGCGCGCCCGCATTGCAGTGAGTGCATCGCACGGCGGTATTATTATATTAGTTCTTTCGTTTTAACCTCGCTCTGATATTAACTAGTCCATTTTGTTTAACCACATTAGATTTTTTTCTTTAATATTACCTTCAATGTTGTAAGCTATTATTGAAATATAAATTCCTAAAAGAACGGTTTATCTATATATATAAAAGAGAAAGTGTGTGGGTATGTTTCGTATAGGCTCCAAAACGGCTGGACCGATTTCAATGAAACTTTCAGAGAATCTCCGGATTGACCTGGCGAGTAATCCTGTAAAGTTTGGTGACGATCGGAGCACTCCTATTTTTGAATTGTCAAACTGTCAAATACAGCTTTTATTTACTATGATGATATTCTATTGTTGGGTTTACATGGGTGTAGATAATGATCTTCACCCGCTCGAGAAGAGAATAGAAGAGAATGAATACGGAGAGAAATAAATGATTTAATATATTCCTTCTTTCGAAAGACGCGACGATGAGTGCGTTTTGAATGACTAGATTTAAACATCATGAGGAAACCAGCCTGCCTGAGAGTTTTCCATAACGTTCTCGAAGACGTGCGAAGTCTACCAATCCGCCGTTCAAGGTTGCCTACGGCCTTGAAACCCTCTCATTCTGGGAGGAAACCCATGCCCTGTTGTTGTTTGGTAATGGTCATAAGTTTTTTTAAACTCAATATGCAGTGTAGAGTTATGGCCTATCTATTATTAAAAAAAAGTCTTTAAAATTCCCTATTTGGAACTTATTATTTCCTTTTTTTGTCTTATCCTAAAGTGACGTGCCAGAGATTGCTACTAAGCGATAACATATACTTTCTTGTTTCAGTTTTCGCTTTTCCTGTTGATAAATAAATAAATTCGTTGCATAAAACTGTGTTTTAGGAAAACACCTCCTGTCCTGGAAAACACCGAAAAAAATATTTTTTTAACTTTCAATGGTTTCTAAAGGTTTTTAAAACAGAGTTTATATTGAAAATCTTATTATTTAATCCTTTATTTCGACTCCACTTTTATAAAACTTGCTAATGCGATATTCGAATGAAAAATAATAAAAACATGCCCTAAATAAACTTTAAAGAAACAAAATTACTAAAGAAATATTTATTCTGAGAAAATCTATTTGGCGTCGATCATCTGATTTTCCCTCATTGGTCATCCTAAAACAATATTACGTCGGGAAATATATTAAGGACTAAATTTGCTTTGTTTGTACAAAACTCAGAGAAACCTTTGTTCTCTTAATTCTGTGTGGCTCGAAGTATATTAGTTTAGGCGTCTCCTCAGCAGATTTGACCGATCAGATTTTAGATGTACATAAAACTCAATTTTTTATTACCTGCCTTAGTATTAACATACTAAGACAGGCTAGTAATCATTGCGTTACTTTTGATTGTAGCTTAATGGCTGAGAATGAAATGTCACCTGGCTGGAATGTCACCTTTTCGTGCGGATGGAGTTAGTTCCCTGACCTAGTTCGTTTTCGGAGTTATGTGCGTTTTAAGCAATTGAATAGCTATTGCTTCAACGGTGAAGGAAACAACATGAGGTAACCTGCAGAGTTCTTCATATGTATCGTAGTAAGAAAATCCACATCTTATGGACTACGGCTTAAAACCTTGCGAAAGAGGAAACCCGTGCCATGTAATGGGCCGTTAATGGGTTGGCAATGATGATGATTTTAAGAAACACACATATCGTTACAAAGTCCCTTTTTATTTTGATATAGTTTTAATTACAAAGTAACACAGATATATTTTTTAAACCTTTTTTGAGACTTTAAATTGTCGAAATAAACCTATACATAATTGTATTTTTTATCCTATATATAAAAATGTAAAAGGAAGCATTATTTTACGCCCTCTGTGCGTTAAAAGGTCGGTCTGATCCGCCGCATTGGATGTTTCACACCGAAATCTGACGTAAATTATAAATGTATTACGGAAGGAAACTTTCAAGTTTATAAGTATTTTTGAAGAGGCTAAATTATAAGCGGACTACGGTATAACATAATTATTTCTGCATAGACAAAGACATGGGTAAAAGCTTGTCATTATTCCGCGTGTTATTATTATTATCCGGCCGTTGTTGCTGTCCGTCATTATATTATTCCGTTATTAATTCCCCAATTATACGACGATTCCGAATTTCCGGATTAAATATTCTTAATTAATAACCAGTTACGAAAGCACGGAATAATAATTATCATGAACGTTAAAGTACACGAAACAAACTGTTGCCGTCCAAACGTCAAACATTTCTTAACAACGCCAATAAATATCTTACAAAACTTTGCTGCGAGCAAAACCATTAATTTCCTTTGTATCGGTATAAATATGAATATAAATCAATTAATTAATGATATTCATTGTTTATTTAATATTTTAACTTCCTAACTATCGACAGCTATCAGAGTTAGATTAAACGTAACGTTTGACTTAGAACAAACGTAACGTTAGTAACCTATTGTCTCTACGTGAATTATTATTAAAGTAGATACACGCTATATCGATCCTCATTTTCTTAATTTAATATAAATGGTAATTTATGTGTGAAATCGTATGCAAAGATAATTCTTGACACAGATGTAAGTAAATAATTGGATAGTAAATAAAACAAATTTTGTATTCAATTTATTTGAACGTGATAATTAATTGATGTAAGCGATTAGGACGCGACGTGTTTGAATTTGGAATGCTACTAAACACTAATTTCTTTGTTATGCATAGTTTATTAACTTCGAGCAGCAATAAGAATTTTAAAGGCTATGTAATGAATTCTAAAATAAATAAAAACCAAGTACATATAAGTAGACTTTCCTTCTGTTTGTCTAAATCCTTCAAAATTTGTAATATTGTATTTTCTTTGCAGTTTGAATGGCGTTGACTTTAAATTTCTGC
Organism: Pararge aegeria; assembly: GCF_905163445.1. Lineage (NCBI taxonomy): Eukaryota > Metazoa > Arthropoda > Insecta > Lepidoptera > Nymphalidae > Pararge > Pararge aegeria. The sequence goes on along the minus strand of NC_053186.1, from coordinate 9,911,877 downwards.
GATTAGATTCTAATGCTACCTATTACTCTGTGGTTATTTATATTGCTATTAATAACTCCTTTTCTATGAAATAAAGCATCTACCTGGGCATTTGGTTATGACTGTGATTTGGATTTGTCCATTTCTACCTAAGCATATTTTCCTCATAATCGTATTTAATTAGATAATATTTTACTCTACCAAATATAAATGAATCTAATTGATTGGATAGCAAACAGAACTAATTTGTATTCGTTATTTGAACGTGTTAATTATTTGTAGTCAGAGATAAGATCTGTGTAAGATTTGTGGTATTTGAATTAGGAATTTATATTATTTAGTTAATGTCTTTTTCGTAGAGGACTTCGATTCATAATGTTTGTTTCGGGAAATATATGAATATTTCCGAAACAAACTTCCATTCCATTATTAATTTAGAACTATTTATGTAAATGAATATTATATATCTCTATCCTTTAGGGGTATATATTTGTAAAGCCATCACCTATGTATCATTATCACATCAACTGATCGACATAGGTATTTCTTAGGAATTTCGAAAGACCATAGTCTTGTGCTACTTGTATTCACGACTGTTGCTTAAAACACACATAACTCTGAAAAGTTAAGAGGTGCGTGCCGAGGATCGGACCGCGTGCCCGCAAAAGTAAGGCCGAAGTCGGGCTATCAGATCTCTTAGGTGTTGTAACTTAGTAATTGAGAAGTAAGATAAAACGGAATATTAATATTATGATATATGACAGACAAAACTCCCAAGTCAAATACAGAAAAAAAAACAAATATCCTTTGTTCGTTTTGTTTACTTTGAATCATGTTCAACGTAATGTTTTTAAAATATTTAGTTTTACAATAATTAATATATGTTTCGTGCAGCGGCATCGCGTGTTAATAATAATCTGGAACTTAAATTACACAGGTTGTTGAAATATTGGAAAAGTTTTCAAAATATGTCGCCGGCTTTCGTTATTAGTATGCGTCATATTTCAGTGAATAGTCACCACCCACGACGTTACGGACGAATGGTGTATGCTGTCGGGTTGTGTGCTTCTTTGTGCATTATGTCTGTTACCATTTTACTCAAACTAATGAACTATCACAAAAAGTTCGAAGTCTGTTTCGGATACCATTGAGCTGGGTTGAACAAATAAAATACTTTCCGTTCCTGCCAAATGTTTTGATGAAATCACTGAGGGAAACTTACATATGAAGAGTTATTCAGTATTTTGTCTCGCTTCGACATTTGAAAGATGATCTCTGAGTTGAAATGTGAATAAACACTGATTAACTATTGTGTTTTTTCTTAAGGCCCTAATAAGTATGTAGAGAAAAATTGTAACGAGAAATTAATTAAGTCTTATTTTAACATATTAATCAGGTTTTATACAAAACCAAAACATGAAGAATATTGTTAGGTAAATATAAAAATTTAGTAATTGTAAAAAGGCTGTATACCTTACAATTATTGACCAGAGATTCGAACCCAAAACCTCCGGATCCGTAGTCGAACACGCCCACCACAAACCACCAGGCAGTTAATAAAAGCTTAACTCAAAGTAGCAAGGCTTCACCATCGTCGTTAAAACGTTAAGTGTGTACCCGTCACTACACCCAATATCCGTTCGATCAGCTGTTCGGAAACAGCTGGCACCACCGTCCGCCATATTTCTTTTTCATTTTTTTTTTATTTAATCGAGTGACTAACGATTTTTTCGATACGGTCTTGAATGATTTGTTTTTTTTTACAACCCATCGTTCCAATTTGTTTTGGATGGCAAATGTGTTGCCGTTATGTTTCTGGCTGGTAGTGTTGTGGCTTTTGCATCTGTGCGTTTATTATATTTCGACGCAGATGCATAATGGCGGAAGCATCAAGATATCACGAGCATATGAGTATACCACTGCTGCGTGCACGTACACGTAGTAAAATTGCCTTCTACAGGTCTATTTGAATAAAGAAATATTTGACTTTGACTTTAATTACATCTAGCTACATATTTTGGATTAGTTGCGTAACGCTTTTGAATCGTAGTATATAAATACAAACGACCGGCACTATTTCAACGAACGACTATGCGAAAGTGTAAGTGGTATCGTACCGGAACGACAAAGCTCTTTGCGTTACTCCATTGTTAATAGGTGAAACTAGCCTTGACCGAAGCTTACCACTAAATCAGCCCTAGTTCAATGTATAATACAACTCAACGATGAACCTACAATGTGGTTTTTTTTCAAGAGTGGATATTTTCCTGCAAATACAATTATAAAAAAATATTGCGAAATTTGTTCATCGTTATATATTTATATTATTTATTCTTTAATTCAAAAATTAGATCAAAATTACAGTTAATCATAAAATCTTTATGAATTGTAACTAATAAAACACCTACACCTTCTCTTCTCCCTCTAACGTACCCATCTTTGTGTATTCAGTTACCTTACGCGCGACTACCCTCTAATTTAAAGATTTCTTTCTGTAACGCTTTTTTGTTAGCTAATCATTTTCATAACTAATTAAGCTGTCAGGGAAGGGAGACTGATGCCTAAATTACAGTTTGTTAACAATTTTACACGCATTTGGAAATTTTACTTCGCATATTTTAAGACCGCATTTTTGTACCTATGCCAATTTAAGGTTATTGTTTTCAGGTTGAAACTAGTTGAAACTAGGGCTAGTTAGAAAGATACAAAAATTACTCCTGCGATCAATAAAAGTACGCAGTGATAAACAACATTAGCTCTTCTTGCATTTAAGGTCAAATGGAATCACGAATTACTATGGCAAAAGTAACAGTGTTACGGTCCTAGATAATATTCAAACAATAATTCACACACACGCTTATATACACACACATTCATGTCATTATAATTTAAGTTGTCAATAACGAAAACTAAAAAATACGTTATTTGCAATAGTAATAATTTATCTAAATCGTTTTAAATAGGCAGTTGCCCCTTTTCATTTGTGTCGTGACAAAAAGAAAAAAGCAAAATGGCGGCCGCTAGAACATACCGTGTGGAATTTTGGTTTTCTGACACAGGTAAGTAATTTTAAATATAACCATGCAGAAAATTAGGTATAACCGTATAAAAATTTTTCAGTGTGAAAGACGATCTAACCAAAATAAATCTTACACAAATCTTTTGGTAGATATTTTACCTAAGAACAATTTCAAGAAAATTATAATCACCCAAAATTAATTTAAAATTATGAAAATTTTGACGGATTCACTAATTTCTTATAGAAAGTCTCAAAGTGAGTTTCTTAAAAGTCGCCTTAATTAGTCGTTTGGATTAATAAAGTAAAACTTTTGTGGGAAAGTAACGAATTAATATTAAATAGGAAGGCCGTTACGTAAAGCTACGTCTAACATAGCAATGGGATGTTTTGTAAGAAGCCTTTCAACCGAAAACTCAAACACTACCATTATTTCCATATTCTCTGTACCTATATCTGAACTTCCTTCGACATAATACCTGAACTGCAAAATTAGTGTGCCATATTTGAATACGGATCTAGGTACAATTCCCGGTGGAGTCAAAAATTGTTAGGAGGTCTGGAAAACTCAGTACAAGTTCTCCTGTTAAGACATTTTCTATACCACACAAACTTCCTGAGTCGCGACTCACGCGAGGAAGTTTGTGTAATTCATCTTCTCTTCTAATCCACTTCGAAGAGTACGTTAAATTGTCAGTCTCCGTTATTATCACTTATCTATTATCATATTATGCAAATAATCAACCTGCATTGAAGCAGCGTGAGATGCTTAGTGTAGTAAAATACTCAGCTAGATAAATTCAAGACAAACCATTTTTTTTAAATAGTTTAAAAATGCCTATACCGTGTCTGTTATTGTTACATATACAAAAAAAGGTTTCAAATATATACGCGTAAGGTTATAAAAAACCTCGCAGAAAAGATTACTTAAACATTAAAAAGAGAGAACCGCCAAAATGATTCAAATGAATTGGAATAATAAAATTTTTACATCCCTCTGCCTTTTTAATAACTTTGAGTCTTTCACTACGAGGCTATTTAAAAAAGGTTGTAAAATATATTATAGCCTTTTTAGAATAGGGTCTTAGACAAAGGTAACGTATATTTTGAGAAAAAGAACTGTATATCTATTTTGGTTCTGTAGTTCAGTAGTCAACGACAGATGTCGACTCAACTGTGCATCTACCGGGTGACCAATCGCAAAGCTGGCTCATAGCAGGTAGTATGTAGTTGTCAGTACAAGATTTGTTCGCTCGTAATCGAGGAGTCATTTTCTTAAATACTTGAACTTCGTAGTAAAATGGATCTTATTGCCATGTTAAAGCTTAAATTTGCCTACAATTCTTTAGCTTGGACCTTTGCCAGAACGTTTGTAAACCAAAAATCAAAAAGACAGTATTTGCCACGTATTTTGCGTTTAGTTTGCGTTAAACTAAACGCACCTTATATTACTCGCTTTAGAGAAAACGACTGCTCGATTGCGAGGAAAAAAATCTTGTACTTGGACTACAGCTCTTCTTTAGATGCAGATGTTCATAGGCTGCAGTATTCGATAACCTTAACCATAATCTTCGGCATTTAAATCTTAACTAGCCAAGTATTGCTATGACAAATATAATAACATGTCTTCGTACAAGCACTCAGTTATTTCTTCATAGTTGTAATGATTAAAGTAATAGAGAATAACCAAGTCAAAGAAGCAACAATGTGTAAAAAGTTCATTACAATCTAAAGTCAATAAGTTATCAAGTTTTGCGAAGAGCACAGCTAAAATAAGAATTTTGATATTTTATATATGTAACTAAATGTCTCTGTGCAATTTTGTATCACCTAGAGATGCCATTTATTGAAAAATGGTGCAATACAATTTCCACTTGGGAATAAATAGAAAATGTATTCGAATCGGGCTTCATTTTTGAGAAATACGCACGGTAATTCATTTATGTATAATATACATTTAATAGATTGACATTATATTACTTTTATAATAGCTATTGTATCTTTTATCTATTTGTATCTTGACGATATGTATATAATAAGTTTATAATTAAAATAACCAGTCGTTGAGCAAGCGCGTGAGCGAATGATAAATGGATAGTGATATAGTTCATTATTATTCATTCGCGAGCTACCGAGGTTACTGTTAAACATAAAAAGCCTATTTTATAATACAACCTGTTTTCTAAGACACCTTTGTGGTCCGCCCGCTTTAGTACGCATAATAGTGTGTTGCTTTTTGTAATGGATTTTCATTTTCTTGTTTTCTCTCTCTTTGCAGGTAAGTTGCGGCTGTTTTCATTAGCGGATATTGTCTAGAACACTCTAAATGGCGAAGGTAATTTGCTTTGGAATAAAATTATGTAGCTTGAATGCTTGGATATATCGTAGCTGCTACGTCTCTACGTTGCTCTACGAGATCTACGCCAAGAGTTCTACGGCAGCTACGATATTTAGTCAAAAATAAATTAAACGGTTTTAATTTTGGTTTTATTTATAACTATTGGTTTAAAGCACCCTAGTGACTTAATTATGGCATTGATTAAAAATAACACGAATATCTACTACTAAATTGACAAGTTTTAAAGTGGGGCTATACTTATCCAATAAGAACATACTTAAAGAGATGTCACTACTCTTGGACTTGTCGGTGTAGTTTAGTTAAATTTAGCGACTTATGTAAAATTTGTGCTAATGGCTATAAAACAGTCTTAACACCAAATTTTAGCATTTTAGCACGTTTAAACTGAACTGCTCTTCGTAGTTATCCTGTGGGAAAAAGTTGTTGTGGAAGGATAAACCTACGAATACACTTACGTAGTAATAAAATAGTTCATTTATAATTTTAAATAATATTATTTCATGAAAACAAAACATAAATTGCAGATTGCTCAGTCGTGTCATCCAAATCCGAAATTTCAACATCAGCTATACGCGCTTAATTCTAAATACGCGGTGCAAATTACGAAATTTCCAGAAATTTCCAGTACTTTAAACTCCCAATGAGCGGGCGGTGCTAATTCATAATTCCGTACCTCGTTAGTATCTCAGAAGTTTCTAGATTACCTGCGAATAAATTTCCGAGTAATAACCGTTAATTATCTGGTAGATTTTATCGTTTACACTTTGGCTCTAGGCATGGATATGGCTGTAATTAATAATGTTAATGAATTAATGAAAACGAGTTGTGCTTGCGTGCTCCACACTTTTGTAATCCTTATAGCAGTGTTGGTAGATACCTTCATTAGGACCGTCGACGTACTGCGGTCTTATAAGCGGATCTCAGGCAGGGTACATTTTTTAAATCTGATATACAGCAGGAGGCTTCGGCTGCGGCCACCCTGCCGTCAAGCGATTTAGCGTTCTGGTACGAAGTCGCGTAGAAACCGATTCTATCTTAGCCTGTTACCAACTTCACTTGCATCATTAGTTACCATCACGTGAGATTGCGGTAAAAAGCTTGTGGTGGTATAAATTGGTGTGAGAGCCCAAGTCCGACTTGAGCGGTTCCTTATTATTTTGGATCGCATTTTATTATGTTACTACTGCGGTGGTAATTTCAACATTGTTTAATAAGAACTTCATAGTATTAGTTAAACAGTGCCAGGCACGAGATATGAGTAAATTTTAAGCTGCGACCTTTATATTTCGCGATCTATTCGTCTAACTTATTGCAGTTAGTAAGTTAAGTATTTCGGAGAATATTTTTGTCTATTAAATATTATTACCAAACTGCTAGTATTAAAACCAAACTGCTGGAATAGTGACCTCGCACCCGTAAACGCAGCGTTGGTAGACCCTGACATGAATGTCCTGTGGATGGATGACATCAAGCTGGACTAGCTGGACTCCAGCGGCACAAGACCACTGGTATTCGGAACTTCCTACCGAATACCTCATGTCCAGCATTGGAGCTCCATTGATTGGTATAATGATGATGATGACTCATAGGAGGTGAAAGTCTTGTCACCTTTGCTCCAATATCATATCTAACCAACTGTCTAAAACATTATGACTTTCTACGTGTAAACAGTAAAATTCTATTCTATTATACTGTATTCTATTCTATTTTATTCTATGACGCATCACAGAACTGCGTGCTAATAGGACCCGGTTAGCCTGTTATATTAAATCCCCCTACCCTCAATTATTATTAAAAAAAACCCTTCGCGATGTTTCCTACGGTAAAAAGGATAAAATATCGCTAATAATATTCCGTGGTGTAGCGCCGCCACGCTTTGTTTTCGCTATCTTGGCTTAAATTAACTTTTTTTTAAAACAGGGTGTGAGTTTGCACGCGATCGGTTAAATTTTAAACTAATATTAACTTTTTGTTTTGATTAATTAAGAAATGAATGGAAACACGACATCAATTATTTATCTACTTGCTTAATGTTATTATTATTTGTATGGTGGGAAGTTTCGGCCGTGGCTAGAAACCATCCTACCAACTAGGTCGTGCCGCCTAGCGATTAAGTACTATGCCGCATAGAAACAGATTAGAGTTATGGGTTTTATACAACTGCTAACCTCTATAAGGTTCCTCACACTACCTTTTTAGACTGAATCTCATGATTTTTCACATGAAATTACGGTAAGTGTACAGTAGACAAACCATGCACCACGCTGCCCCATAATAGGTCGGCGGGTGTGGTGGTAGTTATATTTAAACGCACATAACTTAGTTAGAGCTAGAGTTACGTGCTAGGGTGCGAACTCGGTCTCCCTAAAGAGAAGTCGAACTCTATCCGAAGTCTTAACTACTGAGCTATCACCGCTACAAAGTAACAACAAATTTAATACCTCTTAAATATAACAGGCATACAAAATAAAAAATAAAACCAAAAAAGAATTTAAGAAATACTTATGTTAGCAATACTCATGTGAAAAAAAATCTGGACACTTTTGAAACAACATTCTCTTCAACAACTCTTTACAAAATTTCAAGGAACTAAACAAAACTTATCGGGTATAATGTATATAAATGTACAGCTACGTCATTATTAAAGAGAAAATTAAGAAATATAACTTAGAACTTAGACATACAAACATAAAATTGAGAACTCTGCTTATGAAATCGGTTAAAAGTATTACACATCTAACCCTACTTACCATATATGAAACAAATTCAAAGTCTCAGGGCGCTGGGTCCCGTTTTAAATATTCCGAAGACAAAAAGTTGATGTTTTAGGTTCACTCAGTAATTTCTGAAGTTGGACCCCATTCCCCACCTTCATACATTATTTATACGGAGTACGGGATTTGCATCCCTTATATTGAACAACTTTCATATTTTGTCGTTCCATATATTTGAAGACTAAGCGCTGCTTTGTTGTGAACTCAAATAATTTGAGTTTTAAAACAAATATTATTATATGCTAGCCGTTCGCCGCGGTTTTAGCCGTTGTTTAGCACAGTCGTTAAACCTAGCTCCCATATGAATTTCAATTTAATTTTTCATTATCTCCTAAACTCCTCGTCTACATATATATTTTTTGTAAGGATTTATATTCTATGGTTAATAATTAATGCTGAAAATCATTGGGTAAGCAACAGTAATTGGATGGGTGTGTAAAGCTTTGGATGTTCAAACTTGACTGCTACCTTTCACTTTTTCGTGCCTCGCAGCGCAAGTCAAACCGTCATAATTTAGTATCACTAACGCCTGATAGCAGTCGTTCGAATGAGTACAAATTGGCGCAGTAGATTAATATCCCACCTATATGGGAGACACGAGGCCTTTGTCCAGTTATTGATATTGTTATGCTTATGAATTATCATATGTAGATATTATACAAACATATTGTATATAACATCATCATCATCATCATCACATCAACCGATAGACCTCCACTGCTGGACATAGGTCTTTTGTAGGGAGTTCCAAGTTCCACGATTCTGAGCCGCTTGGATCCAGCGGCTACCTGCGACGCGCTTAATGTCGTCTGTCCACCTCGTTGGGGGTCGACCAACGCTGCGCTTACCAGTACGGGGCTGCCATTCCAGCACCTTGGGACCCCGACGTCCATCCTTTCTCCGAACTATGTGCCCGGCCCATTGCCACTTAAGCTTCGCGACTCGTTGAGCTATGTCGGTAACTTTGGTTCTTCTACGAATCTCCACATTTCTGATTCGATCGCGTAGAGATACTTCGAGCATAGCTCTCTCCATCGCCCGCTGAGTGACTCTAAGCCTTCTTATGAGGCCCATAGGTATATAACAGCTTTTGTTTAATTATTAATATTGGAACAGAACATAATAAAAAACGCTTCTATAAAAGGGGGATAATGTCCTTGAACAAACCGTAGGTATAAGTGTTACGCACAGACACCCTCGCATTTGTGTGTAGCTAGACGACCGTTGAGTTAACTATACAGCAGGGCAATATCTTTGGCGCTTAATCTCTAGTCCCTTGGCTGAATTGGTACAGTAGAAGTATTTCCGAAAATAACCTTGACTATCCCAGCTTATTGCTAGCGTAGGTCATCTAAATAAAACTATGAATCCAGAGAAGCAAAAAATATGTGTTTTTTATAACGGCATAATTAAAATGCAAACTTGAAAATAACTTTTCATGCGGGATATGTTTCACGCGAAAAAGGTACGATACAGGGCACACCTGTCATTTAAAAATTGAACTTTTTTTGAACTATTTCTTCGCTCGCTCTTTTCACTTGAATGTCACGAACTTAATACCGGATCCTGCTGCATTAAAATACGCTCTTTTCGTTAAATTCTCAAACACCGTCCAACTGTACGCCGCCATACAGTGTCGGGCACCGTCAAAAGAATATTTTCAGCCCCTCTATTTATTAGAGATTGGGGGAGCCGTTAAATTAATACCGATTTATTTCGTGACTGGAATGGCGGAGGTTTTCATTAAATACAAAATGAAGATGCTTTATGTTCTTACCTACTGCTCATGGTCCAAAGGGATATTACCTTCCCATTTTTAACCCCCAACTCAAATAGAAGGGTCTGGACTATTTCAATGCCGTTTTACATGAACGCAAACCAGTAAACAATCTCGTACTTATAATATAAATAACTTCTACCTAACTAGTTAGTCAGTAGAATATTACTAAGATTTTGTGAAATATTCAGTTTAAATTGATTTTGTTAGTTCTTTAACTAAAAATGACTATTACCTCAAACCCAGTAAAAATTGGCTGTTTTTTATTTTTATATAATTCCAAAAGCCGACGACAAAAACTACCGCTTTTGTCAAAGTCGTTCCGGCAAGATATTTAACGTTCCGGTACGATATCACGTAGAAACCGAAAAGGTGTAAGGATTCAATTTAACTGCCACACCCCTTGCAGGTTAGCCCGCTACCGGCTTAGACTGCATCAACACATACCACCAGATCAGATGTGATTGTAGTCAAAAAAAAACTTGAAATCGAATGAAGTTACTAATGCGGTGACTAAATCTATTCAACCCTGTGTGTTATGCGAATAAAGTATATTCTATCCTATGCTTAAACCTAATTATTTTTTCCGTCTGCAACTAACTTTTTAAACCAACTTTAATCTTTCCACGTTGAAAAACTTAATCCTGATTACAAATTCATATGTAGTGGCAACCGGCATGTTGAACTCGGGAGGAACAAACAAAAAAACGCATTAAGCCCCCAAAACTGCCGTGTGCATTAACGTAATACGTGACGTCATACTCGTAAGCGACCGTGTTGCCAGTGAAAAATATTACGTTCAGCGGGCGCGACATGTCCTCATGAATTTTAACACTACCCCGCGCTCGGGGGAATTTAAATAACGCATTGGAAACAACTTCCCTCTGTACTGCAGCTAAGAGGAAGCTTGGTCATACCAAAGAAATTATAAAGTCTACATTTTGAGGTTGTAGGAAGTAACATTAAACATTGTATGGAAGGCCGAGTTACTTTCCAGAATAATGCAGTGCTGATAAATGAGATCGTATGAACTTAAACTATTAATAATTTATCTAGTTCATCATAGCGAACTAAAATATATGTTATTCTTGACCATTTCTGTCTAAATCTAATCCTTATTTTTAGAATGTCAAGGTATGTCAAATTAGACAGAAATTTTATATCATTACGCATATGTATGCAGTAGCAGTAATAATATAAAATTATACAATAATCAATGGTAGAAGATAAAAGCCGCCGGATCTTCCAAAATACACTTTCTACGCAAAAACAACCGATATTTTGGGGCAACCGCAGGATATTTTGACTTAACAAAAGCACAATTTTTAGGTTAGTCGTAATTGGTAGTCGTAATTGGCCGTTTAAAGTAATGCACGTGAATAAAAAAAAACACTGAGCAAGTTATATAATTACCTACCCTTTTATAATATTTAACTCGCAAGCCGTACAGTGTTACGAAGCGGCTAAGGTGTGTGAAATGCTTAGCTTCCTGGTTCAAAATGCGCACCACGAATATCCGGATTGCCCTTCCGACCTTCCCCACAACCTATAACGTGAGTGCCTTCAAATCAAGGCAGAGCAGGTATCTTCCAGACAAATGCGCTTCCACTAACTTGATCTATATTTACAAATATAAATAAAATCCTCAATACTTTCTTGTCATTTTCATTCCATTATTCGAGTAATAAACTAGATGGAGTTCGGATCATCAATAAAAAGAGCCCCGAAAATACATTTCGTGAGTTAACTAAGAAAATCCATTTGTTCATTATCATTTGTTCCACCCCCAAATAAGCGTAGCGGGATCCAATTTTATTTTCACAAAATAAGTAATGGAAAGAAATTAGTATACGTTACCCTGAAATAATGCCACTTGCCCCCTTCCACGTCGGATGACCACAATTCGTTGGCAACTTGAATTTCGCCGCTCATTCAATTGCTGTATTCACCCAAATAGAGATTTTGGACCCTAAGTGTCGGAATTTAAAGTTCATTCTCCCATATATCAACTCCTGATTTACAACAGTTCGGAAACCTTTCGGGGATCCCGTAATCTGCTCGGGCCCGATAGCAATTAATGTTTTCCCTGCTGAACAACTATCGCCGTACAAGGTTATAACTCTGCTGGACGTGGTAAAAATTCGTTTTTCCCCAAGGACCTTGGCAAGGGGAAATCTGGGCAAGTTTCCGATGTTGACACGGGTTGGTTTTTGCTAGGGTTCCTGTGGGATTGGCGCTCGCAAAGTTTCGCTTATAAACTTGGGAAGTTTTCCTCGGTCTTTATTGTAAGTTGTGCAAAGGTCAAGTCGTTACTGAATTTAATATGTACAATTTATATTCACTACCGTAACATAACGTAAACAACGTAAATATACAGGATTTATTAAAGAAAGTTTTAAGCGCTTAAGATGAAATTTTCTTCATGTAAACTTACCATAACCAAAAACGTTTAGTGCAAACAATAATTTCTGTAATCGACATAAAGTATAAAACAGAATTTAAAACGCAAAATTTTACTTGTTCCCTTTGGAACGCGCAACAGTGTTTAGTTGTATTTTAAAACTTTTGAAAATTAATGCGCATTCAGTGATTAAATTACTACATTTGTAGTAATACCTAAAACACCTTAAATTTAAAAAACACTACCTATTATATCAAACTGATCAGGAATATCTGTTATTGTTACCTTGATTATTGATGATTTATTATTTTTGTCTATCGATATTATTTTTGTGAGCGCCCCGGTGTTATAAGGTACCACTACCGTTTCCCGTATATTTTTTAGTGACCTGTTCTTAGATCAGGGCGCCTATTCAACCCTCCTAGCTGTAGTTATACGTTAACGAATGTAGTTATCACCTTCACCTCACAATAATGTAAACTAGTATGTATGGAAGCTTCTATGGAAGTTTATTAGGCCTACATGAATATAGGAGAAAAAATACCATCCTATCGAAAAGAAGTGTGTGTAACATAACCGTCATATACCTAAAAAATTTGCCCGCTTCCACCGTAGAATGTATTTATCATCTTAACCTTAAGTGAGATTCCAGTCAATGATGGCTTATTTAATTATTCATTGCACAATAACAAAATTGTAACATGTACATAGGCGAAACGTAACGCCTGGAGGCATTTTCTACCAGTCCAACCTTTAGTAAAGTGGACAGGTAACTTTTAGTGATATAAAATAATAATAAATCGCGGTAATCTGGTGCGCCTTGCCATTCTCTCTACGTTCTCGTCAACAAAGCACCTTCGCAGATTTGCCCGGACAACAATGGCGCGCAATTTTCGCGAATGTCGCCCGATCTGTACGACCGACTTAAATTGGGTTTCCTGCCTCACTTTCGGATGTTAAGCACTTTTCTTCGCTTCGTCTTACCATGTTTACGGTATTTTAACAAAGGTTTTTACAAGCTTTTTATTTAACTGGCTTCTTTCTTGGATTTTTGATAAATTTTAACCACGATTGTAGTAACTAGGCCCGATCATTTTTCGATTTTCGGATGGAAACTTGCCGCTAACCACCGGGGGAGTGGGGCGAACGCGAAAGCTCGCCATGAAAAGAGCCCCAGGGCTCGACGACATCGGTGGGAGAGTGGGAGACGTCGACCCGAGGATGCCTCTTGCGAGGGCTCGGACCTCGGCTCGGTTCGACGTTAATCTGACTGTTGGCCCGATCAGGGATGCCATACCCATTACGTACAGTTCCTCGGTGGATTTTTTAATACTTAGTCTAACTTCTTGGAGTCTTTATTTACTTTTGACTATTATTAAAAAAGTATTTCTTTTTCATAATCAGTCATAAAAACCGTTCAAGTGTATGTAAAGGTATCATAATACAGCTGTTTAAAAGTGATACTTTTGACGCTTTGTTTAGTTGTCGTGTAGAAAGATGCCAAGACACATCAATTTTTTTTAATTTACGTCTGTACATACGTACATTATCGGTTTTGAAGATAAATGGATAAAAGATCATTACCGTTCAAAGCAAAAGTGTTTGCCCCTTAACATGTTGCATTATATTATACACTTTTTTTTTTAATGACTTCTACATCGTACCATCTTCTGTGGTTTACTTATCTAACTCTAATTTTAAGAAGAGATCAATAAAAAACAAACAATAACTTTAATAGGCTGTAACAGATAGATAGACTTACACTGACCTAAAAGTAGGTATTAAATAAAATTTAGTTCATTTGATGTAAAGTGAACACCGCGGGATCATAATCCCGGCCAAAATGCATCAGCCGTAATTAGTGAGTAGATAGCGCCACACTGCAGAGTTCGGGGTCACATACAGTCGCAGCGGACATCCAGCTTTATTTTTAACCTTTTAGGGATCACCAGGTCCTAGGATCGATTTCTGCATCGTGCTAAAAGTAGGAAAGGAAAGTGGCCTTCTGTTAAGAATTTCTCAGTACTAGCCTGAAGTTAGATTAATGGCGTTGTCTACACCCGTGCTTTGAAGACCACTGAAAGCTGTCGATTATGTTTATTTAAAACCCGTATGTATCGAACTATTTTGGATTAAGCATAATAATAGGCTATAACAGTCACACAGATGGACTTGCGTGTAATCCTAAATACGTATGGGTAAATACAGTTCATTTGGTGTAGGTATAGTGAACAACGCGGGATCATAATCCTAACTCGAGATACATCAGCCGTAATTAGTTAGTAGCGCCACACTGCAGAGTTCGCGGAATACATACAGTCTCAAAGAATACCGACATCTAACTCTAACTAAATTATCTAAATTATTTTATTTGAATCCATTGAATGCCCTTAAAAAACATACCACTTTTCATTTTAACCCATTGAATGGTAGATTTTAGAGAATCTATTTAATATTGTATACCAACAGCCTAAAATCTACAGACTAAGAAGCACGAGGGCCCTGATTTGATTTCTGTATGATAAATATTTGATTCTGTTAGTAAGGAAATATGGTTTTTTGTCAATAAATTTTCAGTAGAATTAGAGTTAGGATCATGGCGTTATCAATAGCATACGTAAGGTTTACAGGAATAATTTACTTTCAATAGCAAGTAATAGTTAGTTTTCTATAAACATTAAATGTCGTTGCACTTACCAAAATCCTGTGTGTAGTCAATACATGACCACATAATAAATTGCACCGTAGACAAAGCTCGAATCCATTAAAGATAACGCATACCATTATCACCTTTATAGTTATTGCATGCAGAGTCTATCTTCGCATAAGTCATAGCGCAGATAATACCACGGTATTGTTCACCTCGGTTTGTATGTTATTGTATTGATTACCGCTATTAATGTGAGCTGAATTAGATTCATGCCGGTGTGTTGTCGGTTTAGATGAATTGATACAGCTTTGTTGGGTATGGTACAAATCTATCAGCTTTAGATTCTATCATCATCATTATTATCTATTAATCCCACTGCTGGGCAAAGCTCTCATATAAGAGAGGCTTCTAGAACATACACCCACCACGCTGCTTTATTTTTGTCGCATTAACATTACCGCGGATTAATGTGCTCTCCGAAGCACGGGGTCTAAAAACGCCAATTCTACCTCCGGGATGATACTAAAAAAAGTTTTATAAATATAAATATACTCTTGAGAACGTGTTCTTAGCTTGATTTAGATCTATTATTACGGTCCATAGTTACGAGTACAATAGTGGTTGTGTAACCCTCACTGGTATATTTACATGCACCTATATATCGATACAGAACTATGTTAGTATGTATTGGTGGCGCATTCCGTATGCATTAACGCAGGCTCAATCGGGATGTCATGTCACTGCCCTCGAGTAAGCATTGCAGGGTATGCATCTATCACGTAAATATCCTATACAATCTAGGGTTGCCACAAAGGCAAAAAAAAAAATCAACACTAGCTGAAGCTGGTTTCGGATGGATTTTTCTACCCCTGTACCTTGGGTCGACCGTCGTCGTCGCCGTTAAAGACCATCAATCTGTTTTGGTTACAGCGTTGTGAGTGTTATACAAGACCCTCTCTCACATGAGAATAGAAGCTTGTGGCCAGCAGTTGTACGTAAATAGGTGATGATGATTATGGCTGCTCACCTAATGATAGTAGTATAGAGGGTATAAGATATAAATCCCTCTCTCATGTGGTAGAACAGACACGTTGCCCAACAGTGAGGCGTTGATAGGCAGCGAATAAGATACCGCGATCACGTGGTTTTTTTTTTTACTGGAACTAAGATATGGCTCTCTGCTTTTCGAAAATGGAATAGAGAACTCCTTAAAAGGCAGTAAAAAGTCTTGTATCCAGTACAATTATTTAGATAATAGTACACCATAAGCTGAAGCAATTTTTATTGAAATTATATTATTTATTTTAATAAATTAATAGCAATAAAGCGGCAACCCTACGACATTGCCGTCCGGGTTTTAGATGGATAGGCCTCCATGATATATTGTTAGATGTTTCTTACTCGTATAATATGTGAATATAGTTGCACAACACTCAAACTCAAAACTTAGGTACCGTATTGTAATAGACCCACAGAAGAAAACTTTTGATGTGAACTTTGTACGTTATACGTATTCATTGCTGTGAGATGATAGTGATCACAACACTTAACTAACTTAAATTTCTAAAAGTCAAAGTAATGACGTCGGTAGACCCCCGACGAGGTGGACGCATTACATCAAGCAAGTCGTATGTAGCCGCTGGAACCAAGCGGTAAAAGACCGTAGTTTTTGGAACTCCATCCTAAAGACCTATGTTCGGCAGTGAACATTTATTTGTTCGACACTATGATGAAAGTAACCAAGGTCCCTAACGCAGAATCCCATAAGAAAACTTAGCTATTATTTTTGTTACCACCTTGCCCTTTAAAATGCTATCAAAAGCAATCCATACCCAAGCTTTCCTTCTTGAATGTAATATTTAAGCTTGAAATAAGATTTTTCTGTAAGCTTACTTTATATAAACTTTGTACTTATAGTGAGTCTCAGACACATTTTCAATATTGAGACTATCTCTTTTGTCTGTTTACAAAAGAAATTGCTGTTGTAAATGTGATAGGATAGAATAAAGGTACATGCCGTGATCACCGGCCATTCACCTCGCTAATATAATATCGCCCCTATTCCAAATAGCACCAAATATATACACCCTCACCCTAATTCAAGCATCCCCTCACTAGACGCACTGTTGCTTAGCAACCGTGCCCTAAAGTGCATCGAACTATAAACATACAATTCGAGGCTTAGTATTTATTTACAAATACCTACCTTGTATATATATGAAAGTGCAATAGTATAACTAACCCACCACAATAAATAAATAAATAAACCGTCTTGTGACGGTGTCTATTAAGTAATTTCTACTGTTGGGTTTGGTGGAATGCCTTTGACAGTTACCACATACCATCTTAAGGCTAAAGACGTATTCCCAAACGATTAAGGGCTAGCTTGGACTGCGACAAAAACTGCGAGATATTTTTTTCGCAATTCTGAACACTTGCAATCTTATAAACGCACTTGCGATTTGAAAATCGCTAAAAAATCTCCGAATACAAATAACTGAGGATCAAATTCGTGCTAATATTTCGTGGTGTACAAAGTACAAAAGTCGCGAGGTACATTATTCACAGTGCGATATTTACAGCTTAAATAAACGCACTACGTAATAATTTCTCGCAGTTCATAATAGCTTTAAGAAATCATTTACGACGCCTCATAGATACCACATTCTTCTTCTTCTCCGAACCTAATAGTCATAAATATAACAAGAAAGGAATCTAATAGGTGTTAATACACACAATATACTTTCAATTCATTTCATAATATGATTTATCATCATCATCAAGATAACAAAAATTTCTTGATAGAAAAATGTAAAACCTAAAAATTCTTCCCCCTACCTGGGAATCGAACCCAGGACAACGTGATCCGAAGTCGAACCTGTTAACCACCAACCAACGAGACAGATAGATATGGAGTTAAACTGCAAAAACCTCATGTTCATACAGTTACCGGTCTCACAGAATGTTATTAATGTGTTCGTTACACCCCCGTACGTTCGGACCCCATAAAATAAGGCGTTAGGGTAGCACCCATCTCAACGTTGAATATCGATTCGCCTTCCCTCTGAAGAGGGTTCTATTCTGCCAATTGTAGAAAATAGCGGAAAATACCTTCAGTTTTATTTAAACCTATGTCATTGCAAACTAAATAATAAAAATAAACTTTTGTTTTTTTTCAATAGACCGATATACCGAAACCAATTTTTTCATTGAAACTAGATAGTGAAACTTAATGTAAATGTGGTAAAATAAGACTAAGCTACCAGGGTTCCATAAACACCCTCGTGTACTAATAAAAAGTCCACGACGAATGTAAGCGATCAATGTCGTGGAATACCTAATTCTTTGCTTTTTGATTTGCTGTAACCTTAAATCTCTTTCTTATACAAAGTTTCTACTGACATGTATGTTGCTGATAGCTACCAGTTAAAATTTAAAGCTTGTGGAGAATCCACAAAAACCTTCAGTTTCAGTTTTAAAATCTCCAAATCAAAAAAGTAATTGCCATATTCCCAAAAGGAGTGAGTTCGTCTTCTACTATAGAGTTGTCTGATATACTACGTCATTAAGTACTTATTAAAAAAAAAACTAAGAATTACATATTTACGCACGTAGAAAGTTATATAATACCAATTATATGTTATAATTATGTGAAAGTGTGTTTTAAGTGTGTTGGCAGCACGGATCAACCACTGACACCTCAGATCATAACAAATTTACACTTTGAAACCCAGTACATAGCTTTATGAACTTGGTTTCTAGACTTCAATTTGAAAAAGCGATGTTAGATTCAAATCAGTTTCCAAAGCGAAATCAGTCCTTGGAATAGCGGACAACCCTAATGTGCATTTAAATGGAATAGAATATCAGAAAAATCCACACAAATAAAACTCGAAGTACTCCTAATGTACGGGCGTAATCTCGCCTTTTGAAATATTACCGCTCCGAGATACAACTGACTTCCTTTTAGAGAGAAATATGATTCTCCCAACATGTTACGTCACACGATACCTTTTATGCGATGTTCGAACGTCCTCAACGCTGCCTCTCCATCAATGGTGCGTTCCACACGCTCTCGAACTTCACTATCTTGTTATCCCGACGCCATTCCACCACTTTAAGGAAAAAAGGAATGGAGTCATCAAAAATCTGCCAAATAATTTGAATTATGTACCTTCACCATACAGAATACAAAATATTGGTCAATTTTATATCACAGATTAGGTAATTTTTTATTAACATTCTTTCTATATCTATATAAATAAATTCAGCTTCTGTATTATGATAGAAGTTTGAAAAACTCTGAAAGAAGGCGATTTATAACCTTGAATCTTTCACATAACTTTGCATTTCTATATAATTTCTAACTGTTTGTTTATACTTTTCATCTGTTAGCCATGTGCAACTTATTCCAAATACACATAGTGCTCTTTATTTTAACTGAAGGGACAAAAATATTCTTCCCAATATTTTGACATATACGAGTACGTTAAACTAAAATACGGTTTCCATGTCGGTATATTTCCCGCCTTCGCTCTCAGTATATTTAGGCAGCCATTTTCCCTTAAAGCGAGGAAACTATCCACGTCGAAATATTACTTATTTCCTCACCGTATATAGATATTTGCTGTAATACATTGTGAGCGTGTAGCGTAGGTACTCGTTATGGTATCATATCCTTCTGGCTCATACTGCGATGTTTCCTTCGTGAGAAATATCTTACTATGTGTATCACAATATTTATTTGTTTTAATTAATATCTAACGATTAGTCAAAACATATCCAACTTAATAGATAACTTAGTGAGATACGAAACTTAACTGATAGAAACATGACCGTTTACTTCTTACCATATTGCACGGAATTAAAAAAAAAACTCGATTACTTTGTAAGTCAAATGTTTATGCATTTCGCTATGATGTTTAACCTTACTTTTTTCCTTTTTCCAGGGATGCCGGTTTCCTGAAGATGGCCTCACGCACCCCGTCCCTTGAGTCGCTGCCCGGTGCCAACTCTATAGGTTCCCTGGAGCGTGGCTCCTTATCACCCTTGACTTTGAGCGGATCCTCGCCTCCTGCGAGCGACTCCGCCGTATGTGATCTGCGCGAGTTCGACGGCCTCGACACCACCTGCGCAATCTGCCGAGAGACATTCGTCGACCCCAAAGTACTCAACTGTTTCCATACATTCTGCCGTGGGTGTTTAGAAAGAGAACAAACCCACCCCGACAAAGTTACCTGTGTCACTTGTCGCGTAGACAGTCAACTACCAGCTGCCGGTGTTCCCGGACTGCTGACAAACCTTGTCATCGCCGCTGCTGTAGAGCAGGACGCAGACCTCCTCCCTACTGCGCGCCAGACAAGCTCACCTTCAGCCCGCTGCACCGGCTGCAAGTCCAAGGAATCTGACGCCGTCGCGCGCTGTGTTGACTGCGCAAACTTCCTCTGCCCAAACTGCGTCATGGCACACCAATTCATGCACTGCTTTGAAGGCCACCGTGTGCTTGCCTTCACAGACTTAAAAGACGATAAAGGTATGCTTGCCTCTACGCTCACCGCCAGTGGGGATAAAACCTCCTTTTGCCCCAGACACAAAAACGACATCCTCAAATACTTCTGTCGCACATGTTCCGTGCCAGTATGCAAAGAGTGTACAATTATTGAGCATCCTGCTGCTTTGCACGACTGCGAACACTTATCAGACGCCGGCCCTAAACAACTGGAACTAATGCAACAGGCGGTCAACGAAGCTAAAACGCGTGCTACGGAAATAAGGCACGTCGTTAAAACGGTAGAGCATTCCGCGGGCAAATTGCAAGTGCAATACCACAAAGCTCAAAATGAAATAAATGACACGTTCCAATTCTATCGCTCTATGCTAGAAGAACGTAAACAAGAGTTACTTAAAGAGCTCGAAAGTGTGTTCTCAACGAAACAAATTGCCCTTACCGTGGTCGGGCAGAAGGCTCAAGAAACGGTTGACAAAATATACCAGACGTGTGACTTCGTCGATAGATTGACAAAATGTGCAAACATTGCCGAGATCTTGATGTTTAGAAAATTACTAGACACAAAATTACAATCTTTAATGAGCACTAATCCAGAACAGAGCGTTCAAACTGCGTGTGAACTCGAATTTGTGTCAAACTATCAAGCGATACAAGTCGGTGTTAGAAACACGTTCGGATATGTGCGCTCGAGCTCTGAAGCGAACATCGGTCCCACTAAACAACCGCCTATTGCTCGTCCAACAAATGGCTCTCTTCTGAACGGAGGTTCATCTTCAAGTAGCAGCAGCGTAAATGGAAGTTCTGGGAGTCTTAATGGCGGAATTCATCTTCCCACAGGACTTAATGGCGTACTAGATCGCCCATATACTAACGGATTACTTGGTCCAGTGAGCCAATCAACATCTCCATTCGATTCGAACATTATATCGAAGAGATTTAATAATCCAAGTACCCTCGGACCGTTTTCGACAGCCATTGGAGACATTAATTTAAATGGAATAAACCCTTACGAGAAATGGTCAAACGGTGGATGCGACTCACTTTTCCCACCAACAACCGCAGATCCATACCTACTCACGAGTTCTGCACATACTGACCCCATCCTTGACTTGACAAACAAGCTGATCTCCACAGCTATTTTTCCTCCAAAATCTCAAATAAAACGACAAAAGATGATTTATCATTGCAAATTTGGTGAATTCGGTGTTATGGAGGGTCAGTTTACTGAACCCAGCGGAGTGGCTGTTAATGCTCAAAACGATATCATCGTTGCCGATACAAATAATCACAGAATACAGATATTCGACAAGGAAGGGCGTTTTAAATTTCAATTCGGCGAATGTGGAAAACGCGATGGTCAGCTCTTATATCCAAACAGAGTAGCCGTAGTGCGCACTTCAGGTGACATCATAGTGACGGAAAGATCACCGACACACCAGATCCAAATTTACAACCAGTACGGTCAATTTGTAAGGAAATTCGGAGCAAACATTCTCCAACATCCACGTGGAGTCACAGTTGATAACAAAGGGCGAATCGTCGTTGTGGAATGCAAAGTAATGCGCGTCATAATTTTCGACCAGGTCGGTAACGTTTTACAGAAATTCGGCTGTTCCAAACACCTCGAGTTCCCTAACGGAGTCGTGGTCAACGATAAACAGGAGATATTCATTAGTGACAACCGTGCACACTGTGTCAAAGTTTTCAACTACGAGGGTATATATTTACGCCAGATTGGGGGTGAAGGCGTGACCAACTACCCAATTGGCGTCGGAATAAACGCCGCTGGAGATATCCTCATCGCTGATAATCATAACAACTTTAATCTGACAATATTCACGCAAGACGGCCAGCTGGTGTCAGCGCTAGAGAGCAAGGTGAAACACGCGCAATGCTTTGACGTGGCATTGATGGACGACGGCTCAGTCGTGCTCGCCAGCAAGGACTACAGACTCTACATCTATCGCTACGTGCAAGTACCGCCTATTGGCATGTGAGCCTCCCGTGGGGACCACAGGAGATCGGAATGACCGACCTACTAGCCAAAAATCGACACTCAAAAACGTAAATAACTCACTAAAACGATATAATATTCTAACCGTTAGTGTCAATTTGGAATTAGTTGAAGTGATGATTCGATGACAAACGGAACAATATGGTTTTGTGCGAGTGGTACAATGATTGCGGCTGTCTCGAAGTGATCAACTAAATCTACGAGAATCTATCGTGTTACAGCGCGAAATCAGAATACATAATGTCTTAACGAAACTGTAATGAGATTAGCTGTAGTATTGACACTGTTATATGAGTACCTATTTGAAGAGTAGAGATTATTCCGTTGGCTCGTTCCAGTAAAGCGAAAGGTTCTCGACCCTTATAATTTTTTGATCTATTGAATAATATTTTTTCATATCCCACATCGTTAAATTAGGGATGAATATTAAGGGCGTTTGTATTATTTAGCCCATTTGTTGGACCAATATTTTAACTATTATTACTTAAAAATTGTTAGGCGTTAAGCGTGTGATTTTATTGTAATAAGAGAGCATCGAGCGGTATTGTTGTTAGTTTTAAGTATATTCTTCGGCACAACGGCACTTCCTGTTTTTAATTAGCACTTATTCTGTGTCGATGGAAACATGATTATGAAACTAAGTAAGAAGTTGTTACATTATTATTAGGTAAGTGTTAAATTGATTGAGCTAATATGGACAATCTTAAGTTACTACCCCTTTTGTAGTTGCAAAATTTTTAGGGAAACGTGATGTTAGGGGTTTTATCAATGACAAAGTTAACTGCGGCGTTCCTTAGGCATACGCAACGATATCTCTTTTAGAAGATACTGAAGAATTATCGTAGAGATCGTAAAAAGAATTACATTCAGCATCACAGGGTCGCGAGTGATTGGAAATGTTTTATAAACCTCAATCTGATTCCGAAAGTTGTAAGTTACGCCGGTCTTTTGACAAAGATAAACTTGAGTATTATAAAGCATTTTAGACTAACTAATAGCGATGATTGTAGTTTTATTCTTGGATTATCGAATAATAGGGTAGTTTCCTATGTTTGATTTTGCACATTATTTTATACGTAATAGCAAATACCATTCAAAAGGAACCTTTCCACGAAACAAGTATCTTTGGTTGTAGAATGAGGCAGCAGTTAATATTTCAAATATAGGATGTTGAAGAGCGAAAAGGAAACATTTAGCTGTCTGTCTTGCATGCAAGTACATTACATAAAGTGTGAAATAACATCTTAGGTCAAGCATCCTCTTTCTGTAGTTAGACAACTACCCTTACCAAAAGATTGAAAAAGCTTCGAACTTATTTATTTAAAAATTTCTTTTATTTTGGGTATAATATTTTGGGTAAGTTTTTTTATAAAAGAATCGAGCCAACTACCCTATTGTTGGAAAATAGATTCCAGTATCTCGACCGATGACGTCATTACCGCCTAGTCACTGAGAGCCCACGGATCCATTAATTCCTCAATTTCGTTGTTTTATTTTAACAATTAGTAACTTTTGGTTGATAATAATAATTAATTGTTCGTTTTTATACAAATCTTAAGTAAGTATTTGAATGTTTTTTTACTAGTAATTGGACACAGTAGTAACTAGCAGAGCACTTTAAGCAAATGGTCGTCTCGCTAGACTTTTTATTACTGATATTTTTTTCTGAGATTTTAAGACATTAGAGCACCATACGTTTGCGCTGTTAGCGTTTTGCTACTTATTTAGAGTATTATAGCTTGCTCGGTATACAAAATAATTATACAATTTGTTATTCTGGTAAGATATTTTTATATGGAAACAACTTTATTTTTGTAGCTGTAGTATTTACGGTGCATGTGTAACGTTTACTTTCTTTGTATTTTATGAATATGCTATTATTATTTTTTTAATTACATTACAGTGTGTTTGAGTGTGTTAGCAGAATTATTTTAGTTTGATTTCATTAGTTTTGATTTTTTTTAGTGAATAATTATTTTAGTATTTTTTTTATTTGCTGAATCTATGACAACAAAGAGATCTGATGCGATCCATGCACCCGGGATCGGTGAGATCCCTTCTTAATTATTGATCTGCATAAGTTTATCTTTTAGTTTATGCGTTACAATTTGGTGATATTCCTATGCTCTTAATAAATTATCTCATTTTTTTATATATTTATATCAAGAGTGAATTGAAGCCACGTCCGGAACGGTACCAACTGTTAGCGCCATTTGTTCGTTTGCAATACCTGCGTAACATGTGCCATAAAACCATGTTGTGATTTAATAAGTGATATTTAGTGTTGTTTGTAAATATGTACCATAATCTCCTGATTTATTAAATTTAATCATAAGTTAATCCACCTGATACTCTTCGAAGATTTCACCGTTTGTGATTGTTAGTGCAAGCTAATTTCCGATAACATTGCAATGAATTTTATCTAATGACCAATGAATTTATTGTTACTCTGTTTTTGTTGACTCGGTATGAATTACAATAGCGTCCTATATGTTTAGTTGCTGATTACTTGCGCTAACCATTCAACGTTTAGGCGTAACTCTCTTGATGATTTTATTTACTTTTGCATTTTGCAACCTACGGTGCTTCAGACTGCTCAACGTACAGACGTGGCTTCGATTGCTAGTTTATTGATCAGTACAACCATTAGATTAGGTGAAGTAGAAACTATTGTCCAGTCCCTAGTATCCAAATTTCAGTGATGAATCGCCAATGATTTTATGTATAGACTGCCCTGTTCCTAGTAAATTATTGTCTCTCGTAATATCGGATAAAATGTTGTATTTCACTTAATCTACTGTGATAATAAAGTAAATTGTTTGTAAGCTGTTTAATAATTGGTTTTTTTTTGCAATCGCAATGTCTGCTTCACTTCAGATTGTTTGGGCAAAGGTAGCACTTAAATTCGCTTTACGGAAGTGTTAGCGAGTTTAAGAATTTTATCACAACATTCGATGTTAGTAGCTACATCGCCCTCAGAATCTGATGTTACGCTGGAAAATCTGGGGCTGATTACTTAGAATTTACAACCCAAAATTTCATTCGTTGAAAACTGCAACCGTCTGATTTCAACAAATGGTTTAATTTTGGTCAAAACATACGCTTTTACTTAACTGAAAACTTTCAACGTATTATATTTATATTAAGTACATATAATATAGTGTATCGAAATTCTATGTAAGGATGTGCAAATTATGACAACTACTCCGTTCGTTTTTTATTACCTGTAATCCAATTTATTTTGTTTTTATCAATTACAGTAATTATTAGTTACTGTACACCTGTAATGGTGACAGGTTTTCTGTAAATTTTTGTTCGGTTTTATTCATCTTTTTGCATAATATAATAAGTAGTATTTTTTATATTATGAAACAATTCATTCTTAAAATTGCATTTCTAAAGCTCGAGGACTGATTAAAATTGAAACATGTTTTGTCTTTAAATATATTTTGTCGATGTTTGTTGTTATAATTATTATATTTTTTTAATTATTTGTATAAACAATTGTTCTTTAAATTAATGTACGTCGTTTTGTTTTGAATTATTTTTGTTGTATACTTGCTTTTTTTATAATAATACCAGTTCATTGCAGTTATATTGTGTGTTTTATTTTATTTATATTTTTATTTGCCCGAGTAGCGTTGCATCTTGGTCACAACTATTTTGGATTTACTCTAAATTAGTTCTGACTGACTTATGATGAAAGTTTGTGCTAATGAATCTTCTAATTAAATGCCTAAAACAGTCTGTGCCATAAATTAATATTTATTTTTCTATAAAATTCATTCACTTCACTTACTGCACAGAAATCATTTTTAAAAGCTTTCTTCGTATTACACCTAGGGAGTTAACTGTAATAAGAGGTTCTTTAGCACAAACATGCCAGTGTGGTGGTAGGTCCAAAGAGCGTGTGTGTTGCTATATACATTTTGAATTCATGTGTGTGTGCATTTTTATAAGACTTCATTTAAAACAGTTGGTGTTGGGGAACAAATGTTGGCATGAGATTTGTAAGTATTGCTTTAGATTTAATCGTTACACACTAGATATTCACCTTTAAATTTATCCTCTAGCATCCTTT
The DNA here is from genome assembly GCF_905163445.1 of Pararge aegeria. Taxonomy (NCBI): domain Eukaryota; kingdom Metazoa; phylum Arthropoda; class Insecta; order Lepidoptera; family Nymphalidae; genus Pararge; species Pararge aegeria. Next base: position 9,885,317 of record NC_053186.1, on the reverse strand, counting down.
GCACGACCTTTAGCGTTTGCTTCACAAAACAAAAACAGCCAAAGTTTGAGATTAAATGGCGTAGCATCTCAGTGATTTTAGGTGGTAATTATCAATCCATGTCATGTTTTCTTTCAAAAACAACAGTATCTCTTTAACTACATATTCTTATGAGTGTAGGCTATAAACTCTACGTGTTTAAGATCTATTTGTATTCTAAACTAAGTAACTTTAATATCCCAACTAAGCTTTACTTTTCTACGAATGTAGCTAATGAAACCGATCTAGAACTTAACGGATCCAGATTTCCATTTCCCTTCAGCAGCACTGCTTTTGAGGTTATAAAATGAATCGCTAACCAAAAAAAACCACTATTTCCAAGTCAATTACTCTAGGGAACATTTTACTACTTATTAGCACCTATTAGTGTAACGTAAGCACAACCTTAGGCTTACAAAGATTGTTTATAATTTTATACTCAGCAATTTTCTTAAGATTAAAATTAAGACTTCAAAGACAGAAAAAAAATGTTTATTTACTTTTATTGAAATCATCAAAGAATCTTTTATTAGTCTTACGAATATTGGCGATTGAATAAACAGTATCATTCTTCTAACTGACTATTATACTCACTGTTATTGCTGCTGTTCTTTCTACTGATTTGTACTTCTCATCCTCGAGTCTTGCCTACTGTTACTTGATATTGCCCATAATTATTATAAAGAGGCCTAATTGTGATTGGACAACCCCTTCACGTTACAGATAACATTCTGCTAATTAATAACTTCATATTTCAGAAATATGAAAAGTTTATCCATTCTTTAGAGTTCATCGACTAACAAGCCGAGAAGTTTGCAATGATCATTGATGAAATTTCGTGCTTCTACTTAGTTAGCCCCATCATGATAGACATTTTTGTTTAGCGAAATTATCTACATTGCAACCATAATTCCCCAGGAAGTGTGTAAAAAATGTAAATACATTTAGATTTACTACGTTGGTATTTATACTTTCTAGGTGTAGGGAATGCCGGGATGTGTACAAGATGGAAATGTATGAAAACTTGATTCGATAATTGGGTAAGCTTGATAAAGTGTGTATTTTTATAATGAAAATTATGATTCGACGATAGTTATTTCTAAGACGTTATTTAGAATCGAAGATATATTAAAAGCATTGCGTGCGGTTGGTCATTGGACAAGGCTTGATTTGTTAAAGCAAAAAATGGTATGAAATCCGAATTCGAAGGGCATAGAATTATTGTCTTACTAGTTATAACAGTAACCATATCGAATACTCTTAAAGCATTGTTTAAAAACGATAATTTCATACCAGTTAATAAATACACCTGTTAATGTATTCATCATGGTAGAGTAATGTATCAATGTTAGCTTGTCAGATTGTATGTGGTTAATAATTTGGTCCCTTATAATTACTTAGTAGAGCGTCGTTGAATTTTATAGTACTTAACGATACGTTGATATGTATTATACGGATTTGTAAATAACATTGTCGCTTCTAGGTTCGTCTACAAACTGATCTTTATAGGTTTGCGTACATCCAGTGATTCTAACGATCGTATCTATCGGCGTGCAAGTATTGTACTTTTGAGATTGCTTTCGGGAATCGAAGTTACTATTGTACTTTAAGTTTTGAGGTAGCATTATTGGTCGCGTGGAGTCACTGAATGTAAGCTTAGGCCGTAAACGCGATTAATTGCTCAGGAATTGCATTAGGTTTTCTCATTGTATTTTGATAATTTAAGATATTTTCTACCATCGCTTCTAAGAAATTATATTAAGCGGCGATGTTGCGTCATTGTTGAATTTTCATTAATTCGCTAATCGATATATAATTTAGTGAATTGTGCACAGAACGTTGGTGTTTCACTTGATTTTTGAGATATTTTTCTTAAATGTGATGCATGCAATGATTTTACTGCATTTAATGACTGAAGTTGAGTTTTAAAGTGAAAAATGAATTCTTGGACAAAGTGTAAGGCGGAACAGATTCGCCTCATTGTCTCGGAGGCCTCTGCTTCCGCTTGTACGCAGCTTGTCAAAATTGTGATTGTTGTAAGTTAAGGTGAAAGTAACAAAGCGCATATGAGCACAAACCATCCATCCTCAAAGATTACTACGCTGAATGTTTTGATTAACTCACGTTTGAATTTATGATACATTTTATTGTAAAAAATAAAAATATTTTACTATCGCTTATGTTAGTTGAAAAGTTTGCAAATAAATAGTATTTATTTTCCCAGTGATTTTTAAAAGCAAAGATTTCGGAGTTCTTAAGGTGTTTTGTATGATATGGATTCTACTAAATTATTGAATTTAGGTATAATGGTGTCTGCATAAAGTGGTAAGTCTGCTTTTCTTTGCTCCTTCTCATTCCCTAACTATGTAGCTAGTGCGTAACAGGTTTCTGTAGGGTTGCTCATTGTTATTTGTCTCGGCCTTACAGGTAAGCGTACGTGAGAGAAGGAGATCTTATGAAATGCAATATCACGATCCATTTAATTCATTTCTCTAAGTGTGTTAGGTAATTTACTACGTCTAATTGTAAGGTGTGTGATTTTAGTTAACAATAAAGTTTTGTACACGGAAAGATTCCAAACGACGGCTGCGTGTAAGCAGATAAGAAGATGGTAGCAAATTACATATCAAATTAATAATGTTTCTTATTAATAAAGTGCTAAATGGATTAGAATGTGCGGGAATGGTTAGTGAAGTGTAAAAATATTGCTATGTTTAACGTATGACCTACTGACAATATAAAGCACTTTTCACATGTTAAAAATCAAAGGTTTAATAGGGAATTGTTTCAGATTGGAACATGACATATCATCCACATAGTGGTGTCATCTCTGATTAGACTAAATTATAGTCAAAATTCGGGTTACGTTAGGAAATGGGCACAGTGTTGTTTCAACGAAAGTTATAGGCATAGGACGATTTGGAATCTTTCTCACTGAAGCTAGTCGCCAAAGAAAGCGCTTTTAGATAATTAAATGTTATCATTAATATGTGTATGCACATAAGTTTAAACTTAGTTATACGATGCTTAAATTGTCCACACACAAATCGATTTTACACACATAATTAATGCCATCCTGCCAGAATATAATTAAAACACAATGCTTATGAAGAACTAAATTTATATTATATCCTACTTAGCGTACGGTGTAGTGTGTATTTTTAGATATTGCATTGTCTATGTTAGAATAGTGGTTAAGACACCTTGAGCTTTGAACAGTCTAACACGATATTTTTTAAGAGTGTATCATTAGTAGATCGACATCATCCCATTCTCTTATTAGTGTTTTCACGTTAGTATAAGATCGGACACTGTTGACACCTCTTTATATCATTCGGCACTGCATTTCATTTGATTGTGATAGGCACACCGATTACTGGACTAAGCAACTTGCACCGAGCTTCAACTGTACATAAGGCCCGTCATTAGAGTAATGGCATCTGTAAAAGGTTAAATTTAATTCAGTAATCTTACTATATGTACTACTGAAACACCATATTGCGCCGTGGCCTTATATTTGTGGGGATGTTTTATTCCTTTTATAAAAAAAGAATAATGAAAAAAAACTCATTTGAATTTTGTACAGTCTTAAATATTTCCGTGTCTCACACATTCATATTACATAATGATACCATTGCTAGCGTAAGTGCTAATATATCTAGTAGTTCCCGTGTATAGGTTTAGATGTTACCGTAGCGTTCTGTAGGTATCGCTTTAACTATATCCTAATGTAATGTTAGTCGTTGGTTTCCATATTTCGATTCGTGCATATCCCCAACACTTTTGATATTGTTACCTACATTAGTTACTTCGAGACTGTTCAAAATGTACTCTATCGAGTTTTCTCTAAGGGAAAGGGCTGTTTTGGCAGATATTTTTGATACATTGAGGATAATCGAAGGGAAACGATCTTGTATTGTAGATAAACAATTGAATTCGGTAACAGGTACTCCTGCGGCCTGTTTCCCTATATCATTAATATCGTAATACATATCTACAACAACTTGTGAGGCCAATGTTAAAGCCGTCCGTCACAAAGTATGTCAGTGTGTTTTACGATCTCAATGCCATAGGGATTAGGGGACCAGGAGATGCATCCGCGGGGAGTTCCCTTCGCGAATTCCACCCGAGGGTCAAAGTGGACTTGTTAAGTATCGTCGTCTAGATGACCTGTTTCTCATCTCTACTTCATAAGTGTGGATAATACAATTAATGTTACTGTAACAAAAACGATGTTGTTCTTATAAGAGATGCGATAGTATTCGCCGAAAACTTGTTGTTTTTCATATATTCGTAATATTTCCTTTATTTTTTGTACTCTTTAGTGTTAAGATAATTATAAAAGAACTATTCAATGTTGATTACTCTAAACCCAATAATGTATGTGTTAAGGATGGTATAATTAGTTTCCCCGAGAGCCTTACTAGTGAAGAAGCCTTTTCCTTAGACAGTTAATCTTTCCTATTTCCCATTTAATTATAAAAGTGTACGGCCATTGTGGACATTGACACAGAAGGACAATGAGTGAGTACGACAAGGTTCCGACTACAGCTTAAATACCAGAAAGTGGAACTACTAGGAGATCAAATTAAATCGTCGACTAACGTACTCTATACGTACTTTATATCCTTGAAATAGTTCTAGTTATTCTTCCTCTTCAAATACTGAAACCTCACGCATATTCCGTGTTAGTTCTGGCCTAGCAATGATTTAAGGTATATTTAAGAGTTCATCATTTCTTACTTAGATCGTATGACTCAATTTTAAGACTGATCACAGAAAAAAAAGCAAAAATACAAAAAAAGACAACTCGAATCCTGTTTTAATGGTTTTGGATTGGTTAATTTCATTTAATAAGAATCAGCAGTTGACAAATTAAATTTGGTAGAGAATATACGTAAGTCGATAGCCAAATTGAGGAAATGTGAATTTAATTTGTCAACTTGAGCTGTGGATGTATCAATATCTTCATCTTCTTTCGATACCTTCCTGTCTTCTATTTCAAATGACGATGGTAAAAAACTGATGAAAGATTGGTTAAAATTGAAAAACCCGAGGTAATGTTAACTTTTGTATGTTGACGTTACTGTTGAAATTGATGGAAAAAATGAGAAAAATACTATTTGTTGCCAAAGTGTTGTTAGGGATAAACGTGTAGTTATAAAAATCGGTTGTCACATGCATAATTAAGTTGTTCTTGGGTGGTTTTTGAGATTAAGGAGAGAAGTTGAAAAATATTTCCAATGATATATTTTTTCATAATGAACTTGAAAGCTAATCGATACTTAAGGATTATATCTGTGTAGGAATTTAAATTTAACGTGTGGTATAAAATATATCGTTGCCACGATTCAGTCTTGTGCGAACGCGGTGATTTTCGTAGTTTCTATTCCGTTAGAAACTGGAATTATCAACATTGAGAAGTTTAAAAGATTATAGAAAAGATTTTTAGGTAAAAGTGTGCAGACAAATCGTGGCAAATGATTTAGTTGTTTAGTATTCATGTTACGTTAGATTGTATTTGGAAGTACCGCCGATCTATGAACCAAGCTCACCCGTTTCCGCCTTTGAAGCACATTTCATTACGTCAAACCCACTTTTATACTTAGCACGTCTTATTTAGCGTACTTATAATGTTACATTAACGATTACATTGAAACGATTGTGTGTTTTTTGATTGTTAAATTCTAATTTATTGCTATTTATTTAATCGTAATTTATTATATTTACAACGCTAGTCAGTGACGTTTAGATTAGTTTACCTTGCAGCGACTAGGTTCAATTTAGGAGAGTGAACAATTCGAAAATGGTTTTGTTGTTTCAATGATAAGGAGATAAATTTAGCACTTATTTACTTATTCAAAATTGGAACATTAAGAATAATGTCACTTGCTTGCACTTGCGAAGTCCCAATATGTAATTTAATGAATTCTGTTATTTACTTGGTTATTAAAGTGGCAAAAAATTACCGCACTAAAATTAACTAAACTGCGGTTTAAAATATTGTATTGTATTAAATTCTTTCGACTCAGAAATTTGCATTCTGTTATTATAATGTAATCAACCTGTACCAAAAACTGGTCGCTACAAGTTTTAAAATTCGTATTGTCATTAGTGATTTGATTAATAACTCTATGGTACATATTATAATTAAGGAGTTATTCTGTAATTTTGTTTTTCTTGAAGTTGTAATACTTCTGTCTCTAGTCATTGACCTTCGACGCTGGAATGTGTCTTTATGTTTCCCTTAGTGAATAATTGTACGCAACCTGACAGTTATATGTAACAGACTAATTATATGTAATTGGAGCATCAAGTATTTATAATATTACCCCTGTAGGGCGGTTGTGTAATTGTTGTGATTCATGTACCATTTTGTCAAAATTGCAACTGTGAAGACAAATAGTGATCGGATAAAATCAAAAATAATGCAACTTTTTGAGGTTATCAATAATTGCATTAAACTAATAACCATCTTAATAACGATCCATATCGCAATGTATCTAAGATAACCAAACGGAATCCATATCATCTGTTCGATAAAGGTACAGTATCACTTTTAAACTATACGTTTAAAGTGCAAAATGGATACGATTTGCTTACACAATCGCCCATCTGTAAGTTAAGTTCTAGATATTTAACCTTAAAATTTTTTATCACCATCCGTGTATAGTTACAAATAGCAATACCTCTTCCAGAGTAGTGCGTAATCTTTCACTAAAGTAATGCCAGCGAAACACGATCAAGAATCCCTTAACATACTCTTGAAATACTCTGACGTTAAATATATCTGGCGGCAGAGAAGGATATCCTCTGTCATTTTGTTTAGATCCTCAGGATTTTTATCCAACTTTGGAATGCATTGGAAAGGCAATGTGATCATCAGTCTATAATATGATGCTGCGAAATTTCAATTAACGTGGCGAGCCGTTAATATTATTGAATATTGTATTTGTATAGTGGAAATCAGCAGCTATTTTCCGGTCCACTTATATATGAAATGAGAGTGATTTTCGTATAATCAGTTAAAGCTTTTTATATTTTCAAGATTATAATTTGCTTATCATTTTTGTGTATCTCGCCACTACTGGGGTAGATTTAGATGGTACTTCCGGGACTTAGGCAGGAAGGACACTTAAAAATATTACCTCATTAATGTGTCCAAAGTATGACAGTTGAATTCAATTGGTGCCAGACAAGCTATAATTGCAGTGAATGGTGCAACAGTTGGAAGTAAGCCAAATAACAAGGTCACAAAGCAGTTGGGAGTATTTTGACTAGATGATGTTTTTTAGGCAACCGATAAAGACCCGACTTTCGCAGGGGAGGGGGTACGTCTGACGGTTTATTTTTTTTTCAGCTTTTAGCTTTCAAATAAGTCCTTACTTATTATAGTCCAATGATAAATATACTTTAATTATAAATTTTTCGTAAATGACACACTGACTGTCAATTGACAACATTTCTTTAAGAATACGATTTTAAAGATCGTACCGGTATGATTATTTACGAGTTTATTATTTATATTAAATAATTACGTAATGAATAATGGTCATTATTGATTACAATTCAATATTATTTCATAAAGTACACGCGAAACTATAGCGGTATAGGACTAACGAAGACAATTTACTAAAAAATCTATATAGAGTTACTTTTAAAGAAATCTCATCCTGTACTACAAGGAAATTTCAAAACATTTTTAATACCTACGAAAATACTACATATCAAAGCAGACTTGACGGGTTTCGAACCTGCATTTGCCTAGCTTGAGTTACCAATTTAATGAACATTTTTATTGCTCTTATCATGATAGCCCCTCTACCATAGAACATGATTAATGTCAACAACATTATCGTGATCGACCCTTTCCAATGTGAGGTGTAATTTGTTTCTAATTAAACATCATTGCCGAGCTGCCACAGTCTTTTATATCGTTTGGTCTAGGCACCAATGATATCGAAATCGTTACCTAGCATAAAATTAATTTTGTAATGTGAAATGTTACACCATACAAAAACTGTTATCACGTCAGAAATTAGCGTCACGAACGTTATAGAATTGCAATATCTTATAAAACGTCTATTTTGTTCCCTTTTCAAAGATAAGGCTCTTTGAAAAGGGAACAAAATAGACGGGAATAATGTTCCACTGCAATTGGCTAAAAAATTGATTATGTGGCATAAATTTTGACCAACCTTTGTACAAAGACCGACAATTTTACGTCAGAGACTGTATTTTAAAGTTTGTTTCGATTTGAAGATATTAAATACAATTACAGCTTAAACTTTTAAAAAATTCGAGTTTGACTGAGCCTGGAATATGTTATAATTGAGTTGAATATTTGTTGCATTTCCCGATTTTACCTGTGAACAAGTATGCTCGTAAAAGAAATATAACTTTCCTACTTGTTTTTCTTACTCTGGGAGAACAGAGATACTAGCTGGCTGAACAGAGATGTATTAGGTTTCGTTGGCATTACTGCTTTGTTTACGTAAGTTTAGTTTTAGTTTAAGATACCTTCCAAAATTAGTTGATTTGACTGTTCCCCTGTGTGTTTTTGTGCGTTTGTTTGTCCTTTTTGATAATTTTATTGTGTTCCGATGATTTTTTTAATTCTTTGTAATCAATCGATGGAAATTTTCGGGTGTTGAATTTTATTTTCTATAACTAGGATTAGTGTGTCTATAATAGTCCGCTTACACTTTCATCTTGGGCTCAAATTGTCAAGTCACCATCTACATCAACAGTATGAAAGTGTCATCGCTAAGATCGCTAAGGCGCAAGACAAAGATGATCGTGTGAAAAGACCTCATGGTTTCTTCTTAGAAACTTGCGTTAGGGTACACATGCACTATAATATTCTGCCGCGAGCGGTTGCAGCTACTTACCATGATAGCACTTACATAACGTATCAGTTTGCCTTCATTTATTTCTTAGAACATTTCAATTAGGAACATAATCTACGCCAGACGTGAAAATGCGATTGTAAAAAAAGACTTGAATGAAATTAAATGAAAGTTTTCATTTTGTATTAAAAACATATACCTACTTAATTGAATTCAAGAGTTGAATCTGCTAGATATTTCGGTTAAAAATTTTAGTTGGGGCCTTTTTTGAGTAACTAAATCGAATAACCGCGCTTTGAGACCATTTTTGATGACATTATTTTCGTTGAAAGGACGAGTGGCCTTGTTGTTATAACTTATATAATATTATATAAGTACGAGACTGCTCTCATAAGATGGTGTGGTGGGACTGAAGTGAACAGACAGTGGGTAGAAATAAATTATTGACGTACGTTGAAATTGACGTATTGAGTCTATTTTATTGCTCACAAGTGTATTTGCTACGCTTATCTGATTGGATTTGATCAATATTTTATTTAAAGAAATAAATGCAAGTAAATTTGTAACGAAGCGAAATTTAATAAAAATAGCTGTGTTAAATCGCCAGTGTGTATGCTGTTCAAGCATATCTGCGATACAACCGCGCGCGGTAGAAGATCGCAGTGCGTCCGAGGCTCACAAACAATAATTATTTCCATGATTTGATAAATGGAATAGATCTTGACATTCCAATTTTGTGTTAATACACAAAATAATTGTTATTTCATTTATATTTACAAAAAAAAGCGCGTGGGTTGGACGTCTTAAGGTGGTAACATACTTTTAACACCGATTACACGTAACACGTGTTAAGTCGAATCAAAATTAACTATTTTATATGACTAGAATAACACCCGTGATTTTGGTTGCGTTTTAATGCGTCGCGTGTTTTAAGTGTGCAACCGCCATAATAAGCTTTACCTACCCCATTTCCCCTTCCTCCCCTCCCAATGGCATTTAGGAAATGATGACGTAAAAAAAAAAAAAAAAAGAATACTCTCACATATTTGTTATTCTGGTAATATTTAAGATTTAGAAATTAAGAATTGATAAATAATATCTGATGATAAATTTACTTGTATGTTGTATTAAAATGATGAACACGAAATAAAGAAAGTGGTTTGAAAAAACGTGCGTTTTATTTGTTAATCTTAATTTGAAGCTGCGGCCAGCGGAGTGGCGTAAAGATTAGGTATTCAATATGTAGAATTTTTTTTAAAGTATAAGTTACAAGCTGTTGCCTGCGACTCCGTCTGCCTTTATTTATACAATTATGTATTATGTTTCCCGCGGGAAACCTTTACTTTCCGGGGATAGAATGTTAGTATACATTCTAACAACTGGCAACTAAATTTGGCAACTATTTCTACGCAAAAATTCATTAAAATAAGTTAAACGGTCAAGCCATGCTTAGGTAACTGATGCTATTTTTAAATACCGCGGGTAACTTTTACACATTCTATTTAAATATCCTACGCCGATCTCCAGGATGCAAGCTACATGTGTGCCAAATTTCATCGAGACCAGTTGGTTGAGCAAACATACGTACAAACAAACAAAAAGACATACATTCTCATTTAGGTATGGTGTTTAATCGTGATTTATTTACAATTAAAATAATAATTCGGTCTAAGTTTGAGAACGCTTGCCCGAAAAAGCCTAGGTATTCGTTCTTGCGTTGAAGGTACTTTAGATACTATACATCGTGGGAAATACAAATTTCATACCTTAGAAGTAACGTGGATCATAAAAAGCCTATAAAGTCCACTGCTGGACTAAAAACCTCTCCTGTTTTCCCATAATCACCTCGTTTGGCAGACGGGTCGGAGATTGCTGTAGATGGTTCAGAGTTTTATTTGGTTAGTCGCCTCGTACTACTACCGAGGGAAGATGCATTCCAATCTGACGTCACCACACGGTACAGTAACGTGGTTAAGAAAAATAAAGTGGCGAAGCCTTTCTCCAAAACACGTTATGAAAAGCTTTGGGTAGGCAGTTCTTTTACGGCTGTAAGAAGTGCTCTATTACACTTTGTAATTATTAATTTCTAAATTATTATTAATTGACGGACTTCGCTTTAATTTCGGGGTGCCAAGTTCGAATCTCAGCACGCACCTCAAACTTAGGTTATGTGTGTTTTGAGTATTAATACCACTCTGAAGGAAAAACATCGTGAGGAACCCTGCAAGCCAAAGAGTTCTCCACAATGTTCTCAAGGGCGTGTGAATTCCACCGATCCGCACTGGGCCAGCGTGGACTACGGCTCTAACCCTTCTCATAAATGAGAGGAGACCCGTGCTCTGTAGGTGGATGGTAATAGGATCATATGATGAATTGACAGACCAAGCGGATGGCCCACCTGATGATTATTTGAAACAAAGCAACACATCGCAGGGTGTTCCCAGCTTCTGGTCCGCGGCTGTGATGTGAAATTTCTTTTAGAGGGCCTTCTACAATCGACACTGAAGCCTAGACTGTATTTCTTTTCGATTTGTCTGTTTGTCTGTATCTTGGCCGCCATATATTTTTTTTAATACAGTTCTTACATCAAATAAAGATTTTAAACTAAGATTTTCGTGGTTAATCAACATTTCTTAAATATAGTTTAACGACGAATCCAAAATATTACCGTGGTATGTTACAGTTGAGTTCTTACATCTTCAGTGAGATTTTCAAGGTACGCCCATGTCTGGGATCGATTCCCAGGTTGGCAAAAAAACTATTGTGCAATTCTATAAAACAAAACTAGTCTAAAATTAGGAAAGAGAGATAAACCGCTGGTCCCGAGTATTACAACTAACATATTGTGAAAATTATCGTTAAGCGCGCATGCGCAAGTTTCTTGCTCCTATGAGAGAAGAGGCATAGGCTCAGCAGTAATCCTACTGATTAATAGTCAACATGCTTCATCTATACTTATAATTATTATTAATAAAGCACATAAAATTGTTCTATCATCATCATCCCATTACATGCCCACTGAGCGGTTAACCTCTCAGAATGAGAAGGGTTAAGCTCATAGTCGACAACGCTAGCCAAGTGCGGATTGGTAGACTTCTCAAACCTTTGAGAACATTATGGAGAACTCTCAGGCACGCAGGTTTCCTCACGATGTTTTCCTTCACCGTTAAAGCAAGTTATATTATAAATATCTGAAATTAAAAATGCATCTAACGGTCAGTAGTATAAAAGTCAGAGGTGCGTGCCGAGGATAGAACTCTGTTACCCCGAAAGGGGGGCCGAATCTCTAACCACATTTACTATGTAATAATCCGATTTCCAACACCCATTTACAACTAAATGGTTCAACTATTGAGGAAGTACCTCTTACTTACAAATGAAAGCAGCCATTGGTCCTGCCAATAGACGGCGGAATACGGATCATGAAATATTTTATAACATCTTAAAATTTCAAAGCTGTAAAGCATCGAGAGAAACGAAATGGTTATGTTAGGATTTTTCAACACTGCATTCGATACGATATTATCGTTTCAGCAGTACACAAAAATACGTGATTGCAGTACTTTTCTATGATATAAAAAATAGGCATTCTTGGAGATTTTCTAGGAAATTTTTTATTCATGTCTACAGGCCACTGCTTGTCGACAGTCTGGCGTATTACCTATGTCATATTACTATGATTTTTAAGCATTAAACTTTGGATAATAATAAATTCATATTTGCCAGATATTTCTCAATTTAGATTAGGATTTTTACAAACCCAAAAATTATTATTATTTAATAAATAAATAGTTTTCTAAAGAAACGATTCGAATTATACTTGATTAAGTACTTGAAACTTTCGTGCCTGAGGGATCTCCGCAATGTTCTCAAAGATTTGTGGTGTCAACCAATCCGCGCTAGGCCATATATAATCATGGACTTCTCATTTAATTTTAATTAACCGGTAATTTTTTATAAACCGGTTTTACATGAAGAGGTTTATGGATCGTAAAAAATGCATTTTATGTCAATTAAGAATTCAATGCCAAAGATAATCAAGCTTTCAAACTGTACAGACCAGAGGAGAAGGAAATATTTCTATTTAGCCCTTAGATATTTCCCTTGTCACAGCAAGTCGTTCGGTTCCAATCAGTTTTACAACAAGTTGTACAACTTTTGTATTCTTTCTTCCCCGAAACAGAAGTCATGATAGCGGATCTCAAAAGCGCTGGACTGATTTAATTCTTGTACTAGTTTACGCCCACAACGCCATTCATGTTTCTTCTTTTTTTTTAAAATCTCAAGGGAACCGTTAGTTTTTCAGGAAAAAAAAACTAAAAAAATGTATATCGGTGTACCTTTGGCGACGTATATAGCTAACAACGGGAAGATTTTTAATCCACTGTACCGGTTCCAAATTTCTTCTAGATTGATGCAGAAGTTGAGCCGATTATCAAAAAGTAGCTAATAAACAAACAGTTACATTTTAGAAATTTACACGTAATGTCAATAATGGACTTTTGAATTTTGTTTTGTTATTCAGAGAAGATGCTATTCTTAAACAGGTAGACTTTACGGAACTACAAATTCGATCTAGGCCATAAGATTCCAAAGAGTCAATTTTACAAAAAAAATAAGTTTTCACGTAAGATATTTTACGAAATAATATTTAGTAAGTTACATACGAATTTAACAAATCTAAAAGTTTATCTTAAGTTTAGTTTAAGTTTATAGTTTACTAGTATACCTACCCGAGAAATAATGGTTTGCCGTTAGAGAGTGGAAAAGTGCTAATACACATTACATCTACCAGAAATATCTGATACGTGCAAGTTATAAAGTAGAAAAGTGAGATTATTTTACTTAAGATTTTTAGAGACGGTGTCGTGTTCGGTGGATATAAGTCCTTACCAAGGTAAGTGCTAGGTACGCAGCACGGCCTCCAAAATTCATGACCCTCCGTTTGAAGTGTAAACTTTTGCTTTAAAAGGAATATGTCGGAGTTTGAAATGTTTCCGAACGAAATATTTACATTTGAAATGATTTGCGCGGCCATCTTGGCAAAATAGAAGCTTTAACACTCGCCACGTGGCATTTGTTTCTAATTAGAATGATTAATTTGAAAGCTTGAGGGGCTTATGCCGAATGATCGTAGGTTTGAACCAAGCTTGGTTTCGGGAGTTATGGCTTAAGTATAGGAGCTAGCAACGTTTTCGAGAAAGAATTTTAGGTCAGCTGATTTTGTGATATGTCATCCTTCTTGCACTTTCGGTTAGAGTCTGGGCTATCTGGCTGGCGGTAGCAGTTGCGTCCATTAGTGCGCATCCTACCTGTCCAGGTAATAATTCTGGATTTTAAAAACATTTTAGAAGGCGTAATTTTGAATTTTTTGTTTTTAAAAAGGTCTACTTGACATACTTTTTTATTGCCATAGCTTTATGCCATAAGCGATTTTTTTTTTTTTTTCATAAAAATTTCAAAATATTTTATAATGTTTGTAATTTTAATATTATGTTATTTAAAGATAAGAAAAACTTAAAATAAATTTGCCAGACATTCTCATCTGATAAATTTGCCAGACATTCTCGCAGTAGAAGAGTAGAGACATGCCTACTCAGCTCTTTTGATAGGATACTTGGCAGAAAATTTGGTAGTTTGACTATCCAGCTTGTGTTTATAAAAATGTCTGCTGGCTGGCTTGAAATCGTGCAGTCATACTGAAAGCAGCCCTCTTCTGCTTGCCGATACAATAACCCCTGTTAGCTACAGCCTTCTTATTTTAGCAAGGGTCCCCTCTTGAACAAACACAGAAATGCCATTTTTATAAGTTTTTGCGAATCGTTATACCAGGAGTGCAGAAATAGGAAGAGATCGCTCTGATAGAATAACGCCTCATTCTTAAACTGATTTGGAATAATATGAACCATTTATTTTTTATGCTGCTGATATTGAAACTTAATACTCGCAGTAGAAGAGTAGAGACATGCCTACTAAGTTCTTGTGATAGGATCCTTGGCAGAAAATTTAGGAGTTTGACTTTCGAGCTTGTGTTTATAAAAATGTCTGCTGGCTGGCTTGAAATCGTGCAGTCTTACTGAAAGCAGCCCTCTTCTGCTTGCCGATACAATAACCCCTGTTAGCTACAGCCTTTTTATTTTAGCAAGGGTTCCCTTCTTGAACATACGCAGAAATGCCATTTTTATAAGTTTTTGCGAATCGTTATACCAGGAGTGCAGAAATAGGAAGAGATTGCTCTGATAGAAGAACGCCTCATTCTTAAACTGATTTGGAATAATATGAACCATTTATCTTTAATGCTGCTGATATTGAAACTAAATACTCGCAGTAGAAGAGTAGAGACATGCCTACTCAGCTCTTTTGATAGGATACTTGGCTGAAAATTTGGCAGTTTGATTTTCGAGCTTGTGTTTATAAAAATGTCTGCTGGCTGGCTTGAAATCGTGCAGTCTTACTGAAAGCAGCCCTCTTCTGCTTGCCGATACAATGACCCCTGTTAGCTACAGCCTTTTTATTTTAGCAAGGGTCCCCCCTTGAACAAACGCAGAAATGCCATTTTTATAAGTTTTTGCGAATCGTTATACCAGGAGTGCAGAAATAGGAAGAGATTGCTCTGATAGAAGAACGCCTCATTCTTAAACTGATTTGGAATAATATGAACCATTTATCTTTAATGCTGCTGATATTGAAACTAAATACTCGCAGTAGAAGAGTAGAGACATGCCTACTCAGCTCTTTTGATAGGATACTTGGCTGAAAATTTGGCAGTTTGATTTTCGAGCTTGTGTTTATAAAAATGTCTGCTGGCTGGCTTGAAATTGTGCAGTCATACTTAAAGCAGCCCTCTTATGCTTGCCGATACAATAACCCCTGTTAGCTACAGCCTTTTATCGTTATACCAGGAGTGCAGAAATAGGAAGAGATTGCTATGATAGAAGAACGCCTCATTCTTAAACTGATTTGGAATAATATGAACCATTTATCTTTAATGCTGCTGATATTGAAACTACATACTCGCAGAAGAATAGTAGAGACATGCCTACTAAGCTCTTTTGATAGGATACTTGGCAGAAAATTTGGGAGTTTGACTTTCGAGCTTGTGTTTATAAAAATGTCTGCTGGCTGGCTTGAAATCGTGCAGTCTTACTGAAAGCAGCCCTCTTCTGCTTGCCGATACAATAACCCCTGTTAGCTACAGCCTTTTTATTTTTGCAAGGGTCCCCCCTTGAACAAACGCAGAAATGCCATTTTTATAAGTTTTTGCGAATCGTTATACCAGGAGTGCAGACATAGGAAGAGATTGCTCTGATAGAAGAACGCCTCATTCTTAAACTGATTTGAAATAATATGTACCATTCATCTTTAATGCTGCTGATATTGAAATTAAATACTCGCAGTAGAAGAGTAGAGACATGCCTACTAAGCTCTTGTGATAGGATACTTGGCAGAAAATTTTGGAGTTTGACTTTCGAGCTTGTGTTTATAAAAATGTCTGCTGGCTGGCTTGAAATGGTGCAGTCTTACTGAAAGCTGCCCTCTTCTGCTTGCCGATACAATAACCCCTGTTAGCTACAGCCATTTTATTTTTGCAAGGGTCCCCCCTTGAACAAACGCAGAAATGCCATTTTTATAAGTTTTTGCGAATCGTTATACCAGGAGTGCAGAAATAGGAAGAGATTGCTCTGATAGAAGAACGCCTCATTCTTAAACTGATTTGGAATAATATGAACTATTTATCTTTAATGCTGCTGATATTGAAACTAAATACTCGCAGTAGATGAGTAGAGACATGCCTACTCAGCTCTTTTGATAGGATACTTGGCTGAAAATTTGGCAGTTTGATTTTTGAGCTTGTGTTTATAAAAATGTCTGCTGGCTGGCTTGAAATGGTGCAGTCTTACTGAAAGCTGCCCTCTTCTGCTTGCCGATACAATAACCCCTGTTAGCTACAGCCATTTTATTTTTGCAAGGGTCCCCCCTTGAACAAACGCAGAAATGCCATTTTTATAAGTTTTTGCGAATCGTTATACCAGGAGTGCAGAAATAGGAAGAGATTGCTCTGATAGAAGAACGCCTCATTCTTAAACTGATTTGGAATAATATGAACTATTTATCTTTAATGCTGCTGATATTGAAACTAAATACTCGCAGTAGAAGAGTAGAGACATGCCTACTCAGCTCTTTTGATAGGATACTTGGCTGAAAATTTGGCAGTTTGATTTTTGAGCTTGTGTTTATAAAAATGTCTGCTGGCTGGCTTGAAATCGTGCAGTCATACTGAAAGCAGCCCTCTTCTGCTTGCCGATACAATAACCCCTGTTAGCTACAGCCTTTTTATTTTTGCAAGGGTCCCCCCTTGAACAAACGCAGAAATGCCATTTTTATAATTTTTTGCGAGTCGTTATACCAGGAGTGCAGAAATAGGAAGAGATTGATCTGATAGAAGAACGCCTCATTCTTAAACTGATTTGGAATAATATGAACCATTTATCTTTAATGCTGCTGATATTGAAATTAAATACTCGCAGTAGAAGAGTAGAGACATGCCTACTAAGCTCTTGTGATAGGATACTTGGCAGAAAATTTAGGAGTTTGACTTTCGAGCTTGTGTTTATAAAAATGTCTGCTGGCTGGCTTGAAATCGTGCAGTCTTACTGAAAGCAGCCCTCTTCTGCTTGCCGATACAATAACCCCTGTTAGCTACAGCCTTTTTATTTTAGCAAGGGTTCCCTTCTTGAACATACGCAGAAATGCCATTTTTATAAGTTTTTGCGAATCGTTATACCAGGAGTGCAGAAATAGGAAGAGATTGCTCTGATAGAAGAACGCCTCATTCTTAAACTGATTTGGAATAATATGAACCATTTATCTTTAATGCTGCTGATATTGAAACTAAATACTCGCAGTAGAAGAGTAGAGACATGCCTACTCAGCTCTTTTGATAGGATACTTGGCTGAAAATTTGGCAGTTTGATTTTCGAGCTTGTGTTTATAAAAATGTCTGCTGGCTGGCTTGAAATCGTGCAGTCTTACTGAAAGCAGCCCTCTTCTGCTTGCCGATACAATGACCCCTGTTAGCTACAGCCTTTTTATTTTTGCAAGGGTCCCCCCTTGAACAAACACAGAAATGCCATTTTTATAAGTTTTTGCGAATCGTTATACCAGGAGTGCAGAAATAGGAAGAGATTGCTCTGATAGAAGAACGCCTCATTCTTAAACTGATTTGGAATAATTTGAACCATTTATCTTTAATGCTGCTGATATTGAAACTTAATACTCGCAGTAGAAGAGTAGAGACATGCCTACTAAGTTCTTGTGATAGGATCCTTGGCAGAAAATTTAGGAGTTTGACTTTCGAGCTTGTGTTTATAAAAATGTCTGCTGGCTGGCTTGAAATCGTGCAGTCTTACTGAAAGCAGCCCTCTTCTGCTTGCCGATACAATAACCCCTGTTAGCTACAGCCTTTTTATTTTAGCAAGGGTTCCCTTATTGAACATACGCAGAAATGCCATTTTTATAAGTTTTTGCGAATCGTTAGACCAGGAGTGCAGAAATAGGAAGAGATTGCTTTGATAGAAGAACGCCTCATTCTTAAACTCATTTGGAATAATATGAACCATTTATCTTTAATGCTGCTGATATTGAAACTAAATACTCGCAGTAGAAGAGTAGAGACATGCCTACTAAGCTCTTTGGATAGGATACTTGGCAGAAAATTTTGGAGTTTGACTTTCGAGCTTGTGTTTATAGTATAGGAGCTAGCAACGTTTACGAGGAATAATTTTAGGTCAGCTGATTTTGTAATATGTCGTCCTTCTCGCACTTTCGGTTAGAGTCTGGGCTATCTGGCTGGCGGTAGCAGTTGCGTTCATTAGTGCGCATCCTACCTATTAGCTTTGCATAAAGAGTGACCAAGAATTCGGTTTAATACACTTTTTAATTTTAATTGAAGGCTTAACAATCGAATTAATGTCTGGCAAATTTATTTTAAGTTTTTCTTTAAAAAGAAAAATTAAAAATTACGCCTTCTAAAATGTTTTTAAAATCCAGGATTATTACCTGGACAGGTATGATGCGCAGTAATGAACGCAACCGCTACGTCCAGCCAGATAGCCCAGACTCTAACCGAAAGTGCAAGAAGGACGACATATAACAAAATCAGCTGACCTAAAATTCTTACTTTTCAAACGTTGCTAGCTCCCGTACAACTTATTCATACCTATTAAATAGTCATGATATTAAGTACATCACTAAACGAGCTTGACTGAATGTTCGTAGGCTTAGTCCGCCGCTAATTAGCCGCTAAACAAAAAAAAAACAAAAACAAAAAAACAAAAGAATACAATAATACACAACAAAGAAAAAGAAAATAACTAAAAAAAATGACTAACTATCATGCCGTAAGTACTTGTAAAAGTTTTTTGTCTTCTTTTTTAAAACACATTGTGGAGTGTCGAAATATATCCAAGCCAGCACTTCCAACCCAACTGTTGCAGGTAACAACTATTCTGCACAAAGGAGCGGATCTGCCAAGATTTGATCTAGTGATTCTAAGCCTGAACGTTAGCTTATTCTTAATATGCGACCTTCAATTATGCTTTGGTACCGCCAACCGCACCCTGCTCAGCAGATTTGGGCAATCGATCCCTCCGTCATTTAATTACCGACAGAAGGAGCGTTTCATATGTTTGAAACCTGTCCTCGGAGTTATGGCTATTTCATTAACTAAAGTAGGGTCTTAACAAAATAGACTTGAACCAAGTTTGGTCTTGAAGCTAAAGCTGATTTACACGTATAAAGTAGTATTTCAATGAACGAAAGTAGGGGCGTAATGAAAGAGTGTCGTGAATTGGGAACTATGGATGATTTACACGTATTAAATAGTCAACAATTAACTCAACTTTAATTTAATTCTATATGACTTTATGTATTTACAGGAAATATGTCAAAAGGATTTTATATGGATACGTTACTACATCTTCTTTAGGCGCGACTAGGGAATAACTCAGAATGTTTCTGACGGAAGTAACGCTTACATCAGACGTCTGTGTAGTTTCTGCTATTTAAAAATAATAATTTGAATTGGTCGTTAGTGTCTGTCATAATATACTCCTCTTGACTTATACGCCAGCTAGTGGCAAATATCATAATCACTTAGGATTAGTTATTTCCAATATTTTCAAACGGATCAATTGTGAATAGCAAAGTAAATGAAAATTCAAGTTTAATGAAAATCTCTAAATATACTTGTTTTTTTTATTACTAATGTAATAAATCAATTATTAATAAATTTTCTGACGATTGCGACATTCTATAGTATTCAATGACAAGGTTATATTGACATGTGCGATCCTCCTTCAAATTTCTACTCTCAATTATTCTACTTACCAATAAAATATTTATAAAATGTGAAAGTGATATTAAATAAATTTAACAATTAAATAGAATAATTAATGAAATGGCGGAGTCCCAGGAACATTTTACATTTTCATCAATAAATAATAATAAAAGTATTACTTCAATAGCGCCTAAAGGTTAAACGCACACATCTTTTTTTTTTTTAAAGAACGTAGCTTTGGTATCAACGTTAATATTATATAATACTGGATGAACACTTTTATGAGGCATCGGTTTTTCTGCTAGATGTTATTCTTTACTGCATAGGTACCTTAAAAGTTGAAACAATCTAGACGAAGAAGAAGAAGAAGCAGCTCAAGAGATTCAATAGCTATCATAATGTTTGAAACAAAGTAGAAGTAGGAACTAACCTAATCCAACCAGAAATCAAACTTAACCAGGTGGGGTTTTTGGGTCAAAAATTTTTTTTTATCTTGTAAGAGAAAAAATGCAGTCTAAAGCCATGCAGTTAAAACAATATAAAAGTAAATTATCCATGTTATAGCAAACATACTTTTGAAATTATGGTCCAAATTTTATTCAACCATGTATTACGATATACAATTAATATATAATATTAATATAATTAATTAATATTAAAATACTTATTTTCCTATCTAATTCTGCTATAATTACTTGCGATCTGAGGGCATTATCATTTCAATATTTTACTTTCATTTAATGCTTTACTGACCGCACCCTCTATAGTTTCGTATGTAACAAATAAACATACATTGACAGATGGGGGTGGATTGGGGTGGGTATCGATTCACCCGGCATTACCCAGGGGAAAACTATCGATCCCGCTGCCCCTCCAGTGGTTATGCTGCGAAATTTTGTGAATTCAGTAAGTATTGAAAATGTCTGTGGAAAGTAACAAAATATGTTTCTAAGTCTTTATGATAATCAGACAAAGTGCTAAAAGAAGCTAAAAAGCGCTTATTTATTCTGGATGGAATAATACTTGTGCGCAACATAGAATTCAGTATGGTCTTAATTCTGTGGTGCGCAACACAATGTGTGATATAGGACGAAGTCTCCAAAAAGAAAAAAATATGTTATTTATCGAATATTGGATAGAAGCAGGCGTTACTTTGCTGAAATCAATAATATATTATGAAAATTAAGCTTAATTTGCTATACTCCGCGAATAGCAGGAAAATCTGTATATAAGGAAGGGTAGGGGGTACGGGTACGAAAGGTATAAAAGGCGGCCATTGACGGTGAATAACTACCGACAATGTGTCCCAACAGCGTCTTCACCGGCGAAGACGAGGGCCCCGATTTCTGACGTCATCCGGACGTGGATCCTTACCACGGTCATGGCTGGACGAATATCATAAACTCTTTATCTACTCGTGCGACTATATGCATTGATATATAATATAACAAATTTAAGGTGATCAGTTGATTGAATTTTACCATATACCTATATACTATAATCAACTTCCAAAGAAAAGCATTTTTTAGAAGATTTGAAGGAAACTAGAAGCATAATATTCCGAATGGTTCCATCCACTACGTAGTGCAGGCAAAACAAATATACGGGAGAGTTGTGAGTGTTACTTGTTTACATATTATGTGACCTAAGCTCCCCAACCTGCATCAAAGTGTTGTTGTGGGTCTAAGCTCGAAATCTCTATCTTCTATGAAAATGACAATTAATCATCGACTTAATATCTTCTGAAATACCATAACAAATTGCTTGCTGCATAAAATGTCACAGTACTTTTATTTTGATTTAATTTTGTCGGTCTGTGCAGAGGGACCTGGGCGGAGACAAAATATTAAAACCTTTGGTATTTCTGCTTTATATGAAGAGTTTTTGAAATGTTAAAAATTACAATATATTCAATGTAACCTGTAACAATACATTGGAGCAGCGTGGTGTGACTAAGCTCAAAATCCTATGAGAGCAGTCCCACAGTAACCATAGGTTCGGAAGAAAGATTTGTTTTATAATAAGTTTGCCATTTCACAAGCGCGACTAAAGATAAAAATCTATAGGTATACCTCTCTCCTATGAGAAAGAAGGTATGTGCTCAACAGTTGGACTTTATTAAAACTGACGATGAAATTGATGGAGAAATAAAAAGCTAGGCATTTTCTGAAATTGCTTAAAAGATTAGCTGCAGCTCAAAATGACACGTACTTAAGCATAGGTCTGCTAATAGGTTCCCTGATGTGGGGATTTAATTGAGTCAGTCAGAGCGGAGGGGCCGGAGAGAAAATAATAAACACATTTTTATATCCACTCGTACGGGTGTATGCAATGTGTAAACGCATAATATTTCTTTTTTACGATATTTTAGACGAAGGGTGTTTGAAATTAATGGCAATCATTAATAATAATATATTTATATTTTTGTATATATCTTTAATATATTTTGGAATATATTTTATATTTTTGTACATATCTTTAATATGTTATGTTTAATATGTACTATGTTTTATGTTTATTTTATGTTAATTTAGTTTTAAATCCTAATATTTACTAATGTTTGTTGTACCACCTACTTATTTCTTATAGCATTTTCTTGTATGCCTTTGGTTGCCTGGAAAAAATCGCTATTTAGCGATAAGGCCGCCAAATTGTACGTTCTACCTTATTGTGCTGTTGTATTTGTATCTCTGTAAATTTTCTCTGTGGTGTACAATAAAAATGTCAATTCATTCATTAATTCAATAATATTACATACCCGCCAACCTGCACTGGAGCAGCGTAGTGGGATTAAGCTCAAAACTCCAAAGTAATAGAAAGAGCTTTTTGTGACAGATCTCCTCCAGGCAGCATTGCTGTAATCCGGTCTGAAGGACGTGGTTGCCAGTGTAACTAAATGCACCGGGTCATAACCTACGCCTCACATTGATAGACACAGGGCGTCATTTTGTAGGTCGTGCGCCTTGCGTGCCCTGCGAAGTGTTGGTCTGTTTATAGACGACGGTTGTCCAATTAAAATAGGGTGAATCATTTTCTTGGTCCGACAATTATTCGAAATGATGAAAATGATATTTTATCAACTATTAAATTGAGAGGGTTTTGTGTTTGAGGCGATTTTGAAGCAGATAAAAGAGAAAAATAATTCCAATTATTAGTACCGCCGACAGGTATCTATCTTTATACTTGAAATAGCAATACATCTTTTTACGTTTAAAAAAAAAGATGGGAACATTTCCCACGTATGCAAAATATTGCACGTTCATCTATCTATGCAGCTGAAAGTTTAAAAATGCAAAATTCAAAAATCTGCAAAACGTGTCGTTAGGCGTAGACAACACTACGGAGTTTTGAATTAGTTTTATTACTACTAAGAGCCTAATTTGAAAAAAACCTGCGTTTTAAGAGACGCTCATGTTTACCATAAGACTGTTGCTCGGGAATTCCGCGATATTTCGATGGGAAGACGTTAGCGCTGCTCATACAAATTTCAGTAGGTACAGACCCGACAGCCACCTGAGTGACGAACCTTTGTGAAGCTTCCTTTTCCCATTCATCATCATATCAACCCAGTACCTATTTCCTAACCCGTTGAAGCAAGAGATATTTAAATTAATTATATATTATTATATAGATATTAAAACGCACACAACTTGGAAAAGTTAGAGGTGCGTGCTAGGATTCGAACTCGGCCCCCCGAAAGTGAAATAGAAGTTCTACCCACTGTGCTTTCCCCATTAATTATTAATAATTAGGCGTGTAACACTGCTACGCTGTTGTCATGAGTTTAACGCAACCTCACCTTTTTGTATATCATAAAATACTTCTGATCGACGCTACACATCAAAGCGCTCAGTTTGATCGCAAATATATAACACCAACGTGCGATAGTAACTCCAACTCATCAAAGGGTTGTAATCCTCACCCTCACCCTTTTTTAACCGACTTGAAAAAAGGAGGAGATTTCGTCTGGTGGGAGGCTTTGGCCGTGGCTAGTTACCACCCTACCGGCAAAGACGTGCCGCTAAGCGATTTAATGTTCCGGTGCGATGTCATGTAGAATCCGATTAGGGGTATGACTACCATACTCCCTAACGGGTTAGCCCGCTACCATCTGAGACTGCATCATCACATACTACCAGGTGGGATTGCAGTCAAGGGGTAACTTAGTCGTTAACCCAATTTTTTTAATTTTATTTATAGTCGAATAAATAAAATAAAAAAAATTGGACCGTGTTTTATTTTGTATGTTTGTTGCGCGATTATTCGGCCAATTATAAGTGCTTAAGATAACTGATGAATATTTTATGAATAATAAACATAAAAACTTTTTAAATACAGATAAACACCCAGACACTGAATAAATTCCTGTTCATCACAAATACATTTTCTAGTTGTGGGAATTGAACCCGCAGCCTCAGAATCAGGAGAGCCGGGAAAAAACTATTAATGAAGACTGACTAATGTTCACCGAAACTACACAATAATAAGGATTTCACGAGTTGCGTTTCGATTCCATTGATCTGCTTTCTAAGCAATTTAAACTTATCATAAAAAAGACGCTGAAGGTTAAGTAAAAGGAGAATTCCTTACCCGTTAACGTCCCTGCATCGGGAGAAGCCATATTTTATTTTATTATTTATTTAACTCTTTATTTGTACTCCACAATTAAGTAAGAAAAAAAAAACAATAGAAATACAAAGACAGAAGTAGAATACAAAAGGCGGCCTTATCGCTTAGTAGCGATCTCTGCCAGGCAACCTTTAGATAAGGACAAGATAAGCGAGAGCGGACAGGTGGTGTAAAATTATTAGAAACCTACATTCAAATAGCTAAATACAAATACATAAACAAAATTGCACAAATAAGAAAAATATAATAAATAAATATAAAATAATAAACTAATATATATTCAATCATACATAAATACTTATGAACATATAGATAATAAAAATAAACATAATCAAGTTATAATAAATTTCGTCATTATTGTAATATTTTGTAATGATCTGATTTAGAATTTCGTCTTGTTCCCACTCACACGAAATTCTTCTTCGGCTTCGGCCGTGGCTAGTTACCACCCTACCGACAAAGATGTGCCGCCTAGCGATTTAACGTTCGGAGACGATGCCGCATGAAAACTGATCGTATAGGATTGATATTATTGCCATACCTCTCACTGGTTTTCAGGTGAGATTGCAAAGACTTTGTCTTCAATATTACCTGCAGAAATTTAGCTTGTAGCGGAATAAATAAAAGAAATTTCCGGGAACTATGTCGCGTAGGAACTGATTAAGGGATAGGTATGAGTGTAGTATATTCCCTAACAGGTTAGCCCGCTACCATCTCAGAGTGCATAATCACTTAGGTGAGATTAAGAGCTAATTTGTAGTGAATAAAAAATAACCAACCTACTAAACCGAAGCCACCAGACAAAACTGCAGTCCTTAAAACTCAAACCATTTCCCCAGTGAGATCGTGGCCTAATAGTAACGTGCATTGGTAAATTTCAGAGGTTTGAATGGCGTATCGATTAGTATTTTGTCCACGGTGTGCGAGGGAACCGCCAGACATACCTATATGTCAGTCTGGGACATTGGTCTGGGTTATGGCGTTGACGGGCCGCGCAGCTACGAAGTGTTTGCTTTTATACTGCTTTTAACGAAATCTGCTTGCTAAAAGTGAGATTTTCTACCTACGTTTTGCGTGAAAGTTAACTAAGGTTAAGGCTAAAAAAATGGGCTTAAAGGACAACTATCAGGTATACGCAACCGTTAACCCCAGTCATTGAAATATTAATCATCATAATCACTCCGGCGCCGGCGGCGAGCAGTGACCCTGCTTTCTGAGTCCAAGGTCGTGGGTTCGATTCCCACTACTGAAAAAAGGTTTGTGTGATGAACATAAATGTTTATCAGTGCCTGGGTGTTTATCTGCATATTATAATCAATAATAGTAATAAATAAATATACTACGATTGTCGTAGTATATTTATTTATTATTATTATTTATACTATATTTATATTATTACTTTGGGGCTAGATGGCGGTGTGTGTATTGACACACACCGCCCTAAATGTTTGTGTGATGAGCATGAATGTTTGTCAGTGTCTGGGTGTTTATATGTATATTCTAAGTATTTATTTATATTATTCATAAAAATATTGATCAGTCGTCTTAGTACCCATAACACAAGCTACTTTGGGGCTAGATGGCGATGTGTGTATTGGCGTTATATATTTTTATTCATAAATCCATAACCGACACGAGCACCGGTTTCCTTCTGAAATGATAAGGGTCCACGTTGGCCAAATGCAGATGGGTGGATGTCATAGGCCTTTGAGAACATTATGGAGAACTCTCAGGCATGCAGGTTTTCTTCACTATGTTTTCTTCCACCGTTAAAGCGCACATAGATAACTTGAAAAAATTAGACGTGCATGCCGGAGTGCGAACTCGGCCCGCCCGAAAGTAAGGTCCTAAGCACTCTGTTATCGCCGTTTTTATTGAAATATAATAGTTAGAAATATTGTCATTTATAATGCATTCAAGATGAAGACATTGCAAATGGAACGCTATTGGTTATAACAGCTTGTAGTTCTAATATCGTGAAACAATAATGAAAGTCAGTTGGCTCAAACTAATAGTTAATCAATGTTCGTAGACCTCCCGGGCAAAGTGGTGAGCGATGTGGTCTTAAAAGCAGGACGTCCCGGTTTCGATCCTCGGCAGTTACAATTTAGGAATTCAAAATTTTCGCTGATCTGGCGGGATGCTTCGGCCGTGGCTAGTTGCCACCCTCCCGACAAATACGTGGCGCCAACCGATTTAGCGTTCCGAGACGATACCGCATAAAAGCCGATTAGCCGTATGGGTTTGATATAATTTCCATACCCCTTACTGGTGATCCCGCTACCATTTTAGAATGCATCATGACTGCAGGTGAGATTGTAAAGATCTTTTCTGCAATAATCTAACTTGCAGCGGATAAAAAAAAAAAAAATCATTGCCATGCCAAGGAATTAAAGCTGCCATGCATTTTATGAAACTAGGAAAGAACGCGATCCCTCAGCCAGGCCTCGACTGCCGAGTGTTGTGCCAATGTGGGGTACGGGACACCTGGCCAGCACAAAAAGTACAAGTCTGCTAATATTTTTAATCTTTCATATTATCATCAACATAACCGATCCAGTCGGCTAAATCTTTTTAAAATTTCACGGTCTTCTGCGGCTTGCGTCCAACGACTCCTTGGGACGCGGCTTATGTCGTCCGTCCACTTATTTGGGGATCTAACCGCCATCACGGATCCGAAACGTCCATCGGTTCTCAGAGCTCAATGATTCGCGAAGCCGCCAATGGGCGGGGCTCATAGCTCCATGCTCATAGCATCGGAAACCCGATGGCTTACCTATGTTCAACATAAATTTTCCTGAGCTTAAGTTTAAATCCCCAATGCAACCTGGAATATAACGGAAATATGCGAACAAAGCCAGGATATAAAGCGCGCACATCATGTTTTTATCGCGCAAAATTGTTTTATAATCGATTTTGCATCCACGATCGGTTGAATATTTATCCACTCAACGTTGTAATTGGATTGAAGTGTGGACTTCGGTAATGCTATTCCACGCATAATACATAGTCAATGCAAATTTCATATCTACCCCCCAAAATACTACTTTGTCATCCCTATTTCAACGTGTTAGGGAATAAAATCGTTTAATAAACCTGTCAAGTAACTCCTAGTCAAACATTGCACTACGTTTCGATGCATCTGTAAACGTCTTTACAAACTTATAGCTATATTCTGATTCATACGTAAAATCATATTTAGGTAGATGGAATATTATTATTTAAGAAAAAAAGGTTATTTTCGATTGAATTATAATTACATACAAAAAACTAACGTCAAAATCCAATTAAAAAAATATTGCTATGGGTTTTCAACTAAATGGACGATCGTTTGACTTAAATATCTTTTTTTCTGGTGGGAGGTTTCGGCCTTGGCTAGTTACCCTATCATGAGGACATGCCGGCCGGCCAAGCGATACGTTATGATGCCCTGAGAACTTTCATTTCAGTACAACTTACCACTATATGAGATTGCAGTCAAGGTATAACTTAGGTAGTGTAAAGAAAGTTTTCTTGTACGATTTTGTGCAATAAAAAGTAGTTTTATAAAAAAAAAAATTTTGGGGACATAGAACATAACATACAAGAAAATAAAAATAATCGCACCTATTGTTAAATTTAGTTAAAAAGCCACTCAAGCAAAGTTCAAAACTTGAATAAATTCTATTCGAATATTAAAAAAACATGCCATTTGCTAATCGGCTCATAAATGTCGAAAAATAGGTAACGTATAGAAGTTAAACGAATAACAATACATTTTGACGGCCGATTAGCGCAGTGGGCGGATTACCACGACATGAATGTTTTTCAGTGTCTGGGTGTTTATCTGTATATTATAAGTATTTCTGCTTATTATTCATAAAATATTCATCAGTCATCTTAGGACCCATAACACAAGCTACGCTTACTTTGGGCCTGGATGGCGATGTGTGTATTATCGTAAAAAATATATACGAGTTTAATAATAATTGACAACCTTCTTTTGTTGAGTGTGGTCAAATGTATTTCTGGATACAATGGAACTCGATTAATATTCGAATAATGAATATAGAATATATTACTGTTATGAATATGTTTGCTGACGGTAGATCGGAATTTAGTCGTCACCACCCCTGCTCTTCCCGCGGGTGTCGTACGAGGCGACTAAGGGAATATAACGGGGAACGGGAAGCAGAGTCCTATGTGCTACTACTGTTTGACGTCGGAGTGGCGCAATGGGCAGCGACCCTGCTTTCTGCGTCCAAGGTCGTGGGTTCGATTCCCACAACTGGAAAATGTTTGTGTGATGAATGGTGGGTGTTTATCTGTATATTATAAGTAATTATGTGTATTATATTTAAAAAATATATATTCATCCGCTATGTTAGTACCCATAACACAAGCTACGCTTACTTTGGGGCTAGATGGCGATGTGTGTATTTTCGTAGTATATTTATTTATTTATTTAACACACTTTAATAAGAATCTAAAATTGAATTTATGATGAGCGTTATTGGCAGTGTAGCAGCACCATAATGCAAGATGGCAACCTCAATAATTAATTGATTGATTGTAGATATAACGTGATTAATTCATTATTAATGTATCGACTTGTAAATTGTAATGTAACTTCGATGACCTCCCTGGCGCAACTGCGCGCTGTCGTTTAAAGTGGGAGGTTCCAGGTTCAATCTCCGGCAGGGGCAATTTGGTAGTTAATAATTTCTGAACTTTTTCTAGTCGGATTTGGGGGGGGGAGACCAAAGCTGGTTATACAACCCTAGCCTCAAAGTCGTTTAGCGTTCTAGCGATTTACAAACTACTAAGCGTTCCGGTACGACGCATAAAACCAGCATGTAACATAACTGCCATACGACCACCTTACCACCTTAGACTGCATCATCACTTACCGTCTGGTGGAATTGCAGTCGAGGGCTTACTTGTCGTGGTATAAAGAAAACTGCATCTGGAATCTAGTGATATTGTTTTAAACTTCGGATCACGAAGTACTGGGTTAGTTTCCCGGGGCGCACAAAAAATAGTTAGGTAACAGATTTTTCAGTATAAAAATATCTCAACCTACCCCGGAGTTAAAGTTATGGTCCCGGTCATTGTTACACGTAATATGACATGATTGTAAAGGTCAGAGCCCACAAACTCGCCTTGGAGCAGAGTGGTGGGGTTAGGCTCCCCAATGGGAGCTTAGTAGCTGATGATCTGTGCTAAAGTTACTATCCATTAGAACAAATTAGGCCAACTTTTAAATAAAGATGGAAATTAATAATTTTGGTCACTTTTGCAAAGTGTTAGCTATTCTTTTCAATTCCTGTTCCGCCAATCCTTGCAAAAAAGCTTGTCTGTGTTGCATTAGCAATAAGTCTACAAACAAGTGTAAAAAGTTAAATTTTTATAGAACACCATTTTCTTTATCTTTTTGTGTTTAGCAATAAATTATGTATCTACAATAAATTTTATAGCTGTAATATTATTTCAATTTAATTTAATTACCTTCCTAAGGGCATTTCATAAAATTTGTGGTTGTTAACCCATACCAAAACGAAAAACATTTCGCATGACAAAATTTCGCCGCCATTTATATTTAATAACAACAACCCCAGTGAGGGTGAAACAAAAATCGATAGCCCTGTCTGGGAGGGGTGAGGGGCGAGACCCTCTTGCATCCCGTCAAAATATCTGCATTTGAATGGGGAGTGCACCCATGGATATGGCGACGGTTGCTGAGCGGAACAGAACGAAAATACAAACCGACTTCAAAAAAGACAACTTTACCGTTCTTGTTAAATGTTAGCGGCCCCTGGCTAATACCTACCCTACGACGCAAAAACATGTTGTGACGTCACTAGAAGATTCATTAATATAGAATTGCTTTAATTATTCGGATTTGCTTTATTTAATTCGTGATTATTCCGAATAGAATAATAACTATATATTTTGTAAAATAACTTACCGGAAACTAATATCGCAAAATATTATTATTAGCTTGTTTTGTTGTGAACATTGTAAACGGTATCTGAGTCGTATAAAAGTTGAAGGAGTGCATTTTAGAGGATGCATTCGTTACGAATATTTGTTAGAGGAAGTTCTGCCCGATTTTAGTTCAAATGTAATAAGTGATAACTAGTATTATATTCAAGTAACATTTCTACGTTCTTCAACATGAATCAAAGTCAAATATACCTTTGTTCAAATAGGAACTTAGATGGCACTTTCGATACGTACATTACATATGAGATATGTACATAGAAGTGAGTTGATGCCGATGCCTACAACTAAATATATTAAGGTTCCAAACGCGCCCTGGTCTAAGAAAAACCGCACAACAAACTCAGGCAGTTTTTTTTGTTTATATTTAACACTGTTTAAGGAGATACCTGGCTAGAGCAATAATTCAAACTCAAGCTTTGATAAAAAAGCTTGTTATTCCATCATAGGTACTATAATAGGACTTTTCTATGAGCTTACGTTAAATACAAATTTTGAACTCATTAAAGAGACATCTCGAAGATAGTTTATTGTCAAGTTGTATTCAATTTCCATTAAATTAATCACTTATTTTATATAGTCTGTTATATTGAACTGCAAGTTGATCTTTGCTTGTAATGTTCTAAAGAGAAAATTCTCATTACTATTCTAATTTACATATAATTTTGTGTACATATATTTATTCAAACGTGTATCGTGTAATAAAGTTATTATTATTTAAACTAGCTGCTGCCTACGACTTTGTTTTTTTAGACATTCTTTGACATCAATACGTAATAATATTGAAAATTATAAATGCGATAGTTTGAACAGGTGTTTGCTACTCAACCAAGCCACAACGGCTGAACGGATCTAGATGAAATTTAGCACAAAGATAAATTAATTATTATAGTCTGGAAAAGCACATAAGCTACTTTTGAGCCTATAAAATGTATGGTTTTTGTGGGATAGATTTGTTTTTGGTTTTTGCAGAGTCCTTTACTCCTTGCTCTGCGAAAAACAAAAATAACAAATTTATTTAGCAATTTGGGAATTTATAATTCCTGAATTTAACCTGTTTCGTCTGCTGGCATCACTAGACAAAGACGTGCCTCCAAGCGATTTAACACTTTGGTACGATAACGGGCTAAATCTCATTTAGGGTATTTGGATATCAGAAATATACTATAACATCTTAGACTGCATTATCACTAGAATACCTGCAACTATGTGTTGCATTTGAGGTTTGAAAAAAAAGCAATTGTAATCGTAATTGAATGTCAACACGAAATGCTTTAATACGCCGCGACGCGACGCGATACGACGCGACAGCAATCTGAGTTAAGTGCAAATTAGTGGATCGTGCTGAAGTGCGAGCGACCTCTCGTCGCTCATTGAAACCAACCAGCTTACGGAGTTTATTCTGTGATTCGATTCAAATAATATTATGATTAATTTGCCGTGTGGTGAAGGAATATCAGAATACAGTTATCACCACCTCACCCCGTCACACGGGTGTCGTACGAGGCGACTAAGGCGGAATATAACGGATAACACGCAGCAGCGTCCTCTGTGCCAGTATTACCATCTACTGCGATCACCAACCCGTCTGCCCAGCGTGGTGATTATTGGCAAACCCTCCCGTTTGGAGAGGTATTTAGTCCAGCAGTAGACTGTTATGGGCTATTAATGAACAGGAATTAATGAAAACACTTTTATGGTACACCAAAAAAAATGTGTTTCCGTCACGGGACGCCCGACAGATGCGAAACATCGGAATTGTTTTTCTATAAGTTTTATAAACCGAATACGACAGGAATCAGATATTGCATTATGAAAAGATAAAGCGTTATAATGCTCTATCTTTTTGTTTAAATAATAGTAATTTATGTAAGTTTATTAGGATTATTAATAGGAAATTTAGTAAGAAATATTTTTTTTGTTTCCCTGCTTTCTGAGTCCAAGGCCGTGGGTTGGGTGGATTCTCACAACTGGAAAATGTTTTGATGAGCATGAATGTTTTTCAGTGTCTGGGTGTTTATATGAATGCTATAAGTTTTTGTGTATATTATTCATAACAATATTCATCAGTCATCTCAGTACCCATAACACAAGCTACGCTTACTTTGGTGCTGGATGGCGATGTTTACGTTGTCGTAATATATAAATTATTTATTTATTTATAACTCTCCTTTCTGTAAGTCGGTTTAAAATGACTGTTTATTACAAATATATATATATTAATTTTTATTATTAAATACGAAATACAAAAATTCAATCATACATCGTGGCGACGCGTTGCCACGACAACAATCAGGTTTACCCTCCGCCTATAGATGTTTTGCATCATAAAAGAACAGCAAACTAACGAGAACGTGATGCGCACCCACGTCCGGTTGACGTTAGAAGTCGGGGACCTCATCTTCGCCGGCGAAGACGCTGTACAGAGGTTGATTGTTTGTTCTGATAGGGAGCATTGTCAGTAGTGATCTGATCGTCAGGGTCGTGAAGGTTATGTTTAGGCCTCCTCTTGTTGAGAGTGGCGCTAAGGTTGGGTGAGTAAAAAGAAGCCGCTATGAGAGGGTTGGGATGTCGGATAGACTTCTCAAAGTAAATTTTCGAGAGTTTTTTTGAAATATTGAGCAATAGTGGGGAGTTTGTGATCTCTATGGAGATCGACGTTTCGTACGAACCAGGGGCACCCAGTAGCGTTGCGCATGAAGCGGTTTTTGAGCAAACAAACAACATCACAACACAGGGTATACAATTTTTGTGGCGTTATGGCTACAATAGCAATGTACTACAAGCGCCCAGAGTTTAAGTAGTAGTGGAGCTGACAGAGCTCGTTCGTGGAAGTACCTACTACCGCCATGTTTATTTCTGCATCAAGCAGCATTACTGTGTTCCGATCTGAAGAGCATGATTGCCGGTGTAATAACCGGGCTTAACACTTACGCGTCTCTTTGATAGACACTATTTATGGAATATATATATATATATATATATAGGTACCTTTTTTTTATACAGAGAAAATGCCTGACACGTAGCACTCCGTTGGGGGAAACGGAGTAGTTATGTATCTAAAAATATATAATCTGAAAGGGATATTTATCTGATATGAATTTAAATATACCCTGTCACTTCTGGATAAAAATCGTTCTAATAGTAAAAGAATTATTAAAACTTGTTCAAAATTTTCCAACATATTATCGATCAAAATAACAAACAAATTTTCCCTCTTTATAAAACATGTACACATAATAAAGATATTGATAAAGTATAATAAATTCTCAAAACATAAGTACCTAGCACTAGTAGTGAACTATCACTGGCTTTCAGTCGATTGGGACAGCATGTGATCTTTCACAAGTTATTTTAAAAATGGATGATGGATGGAATGGATGTTTGAAAAATGCCTCGTTAGTCTAGTAATTTGCATTTGCGTTCCACAGTTAATAAAGTTGGGATGATAAATTTACCGTATAGATATGATAAATTGCCGAGCAGACACAAAATATATACCCGATCAAATTCAATGTGTTGTAAATAAGTCGTGCATTATTGGTTTCCATTAATGGAGCAGTTGACATGAACGTTTGCCAGATATTTATTTAACTCGATTTCAATAAATTTAATTAATTGTGGTGCGGATACTTATTTTTGATTTTATGTGACGTACCTCGCAACCGTTGGGCGTCCACTGTAAGGCGCCCACTGCTGCTGCTAACCATATTAAAAAATAACAAAATAATGCACTGTGAAACATCTGATTGGGTTTCATATATTTACCAGAACCAAACCAATTACCTTCGCCGACCTGCGGGTATGGTCGAGCATCATTCTAGGGGGTCAATGTGAGATGGTGATTACAGAAACACACGCGTGTGCTTGGAACCCTAATAGCTTTATTTTTGAGCTTACGAATGTAGTATCTCCATTATGACGCTACCATGTAAAACATTGGGATATTTGAATTAATTATTAACTTATCTTAATTCTCAACGACCGACATAATACTTGGACCTCATCATCATACATGGAGTCTTCATCATCAACCCATTACCGGCCACCTACAGGGCACGGGTCTCGTCCTACAATGAGAAGGGGTTAATATATATGTGGGTTAATATGTATGGGGCCATAGTCCACGCCGTTGGCGCCGCTAGCTGGGTCGCGGATGTGTGCGAAAGCGTTCCCGTGTCCCAGCCACCAGGCGACTGGAACTGGAACACCGTGGGGTTTTAGTCGGTACGAGTCCGACATAATCACCGCGCCACATATCAATGTATTGGTATCTCATGGATACCAATACATTGATGGATTTCCCCACGTGAAAAAAAAAAAGGTCGGATTGGTGGACTCCACACACCTGTGAGAACATCAAGGGGAGCTCGCAGGCCTGCAGGTTCTCTCATTATGTTTTCCTTTATCGTTGAAGCAAGTGATATTTAATTGGTAAAAAAGTTAAAAGTGCGTGCTGGAATTCGATCTCGGCCTCCCGAAAGTGAAGACGAAGTCCTACCGTTTGGGCTATCACCGCTTCTAAGATAGCCTCTTGCAAGGAATAAAAGGTTGTATTATAAAGTGTTTCTCACAGAAATTCACCCCAACGGTCTGGATCTAATCGGTATGTTTCTCTACGGTTTGTTTAGTGTCGAATGCGAATTAAAACTTAATATTTCATTTGGTTCTCACTGCCACGTCGCAGGTGAGTGATATACGGGAGAGCTCGCCAGTAAGCTAGGTTACGCAAGGCGTAGGTATCAAATAGGGAATTTACTAGAAATGGATAGCCTTTAGATATTTATTGCTTATGATTTTTGATATAGTACAGTAATAGTAGATATACGTTTACTGCTACTGAACTATCTCAAAAATAATATTATTTACTTGTAGTCCTCCGCGACGTTGTTCGCATACATCTCCTGATTAATGTCCCATTTAAACTTTATTGAGTTCTCCTACGTAATATACCCACCGCTTTTACTGATAGAGTATGTACGTACATTAAATACTTAGTTACCTAATTTGTAAGCTTCTTTAAGACTAACTATCTAATGCAATAAAGATTTCTTAAATCGGAAATAAGTTTTAGGTAATCCCAAATTTAATACCTTTGGGGGTGACACATTTATAAACCCAGAAACACATATTAATATTTTGATTTTCATCAAATGTCTTGAAAATAGGTCTCTGGCTGGTACCGCCGCAACCTCTAACCGCAAAAATCAGTCCCTGCATTTTAAATCTGTAATATCTTCGAAAATACTGTTTACATGCCAGGAACATATTTAAATATTTTAAATGCATAATGTATTTAAGTTACTTAATTGGATAAAGATAAGTGCTCTATTGATTAAAATAACTTAGTAAAAATTTGTTGTAATAAGTAAAGGATTAAAAAAATATTTATTGTGGGTTTCCCTAAGAGATAGACATATACCATCGCGGACTTTTTTATAGACCTTTTTAAGGTCTACATTACTTTAGTACACAATTTTATCTTTCTTGTAGGATTCAACCAGCGTTTGCAATCTAAGCGCAATAAAGATTTGTTTATCAACGATAGCACATTGGCAACCTTTAAAATTGTCAGTGTGTAGGGAACACCTCCTATATTATGCATGTATTAAACCTGTCTTTTGAATAACTGTATCTTTTTTTAAAAAACTGCATCATATTCCGTTGCGTATTTTAAAAATCTAAGCATAGCGACTTTGTTTTATACCACGCATAGTGAGTAGTGATAGTGAAAGTAATATTAAGTAAATATGGATTTTAAAAACCCAACAGTAAACCATCAGAAAGAAAAACTAATAGTTATTCCGCTAGACATACACACCGTATCTAGTACATTATTGATCCGAGTGTTCGTATGTTAAACCTGGTAACCACTTGACATACTGAGCCTATCGAAGCAGTTAATTATAATTTACACGTTTTATATTAACAAGGGCCATAGTGTTGTGGGTGGTTAGGTGATAGAGGTAATGGGGGCATGGGGGGTAAATAGATAAATGTGTAGCGAACCCGTCCGGGCGGTAGTTGTTTATATTAACCTTAACGACACTGCACTGGGCGGCCATTCTTATGAGATACCTCTACACACTCTAGTTATTGTGATAGCTTAAAACTGCATCCACATATGACTGACTCAATACTAAACCTTTCTCAATTTCCGAGGCACTTTAAATTGACTATCATTTATTCTAGGTATAACTGACGTTATTCTGTGCAGAGTATGCTTGGTGGCAGAGGAAACATAAAATCACGTAAAATAAGTATAGGGTGGGGGAAAAATATAGTATAAAAGGCGCATTAGGTGAATTTTTCACTTAGCAATAGTTCATTGTAAATTAAAAACTCCTGAGGATGCTCCGGTGTCGGCGCAAAACGTGTGTAGAAAGTACATTGCCGAAGATCAGTTTAGTGTGGAGTTTAAAGATTCTTTTATTTTGTTTATGTATTGATACTCTTTATTTGTACACCACTCAGAAAAATGAGAAAAAAAAAGTACAAACACATGAAGAATGAAGCAGGATACAAAAGGCGGACTTATCGCTAATTAGCGATCTCTGCCAGGCAACCTTAGGGATTAAAGAAATGATAATTACATCGTACAATTTTCTAGCTTTTCGCGGCTAAATATTCATCGCATATCAATTTACATAATGCTCGGATGCAATGAAGTATCAGAACCAACCCCAAAGCATCTTGGTTTTCAGCGATACACCAGCACTCGGTAAAATGAGTGTCCAGAAGTGAGTCCAGCTGGCCGGAAAGATCCAGCGGAGAGTTAGGTGTGAAGGATTAACGCCTTCTTTCTTTAAGCTCCAATGCGATGTTGCTTTTTACTTTATTTATTTAATTATCTTGAATTCCGTACCAAAAAAAATATAATACCAGGAATTCAGAAGTTGATTTTGTAGTAAAAGAGGCACGAGGGTAGCCTCGTGCCCTCCTTTAGTTTATTTAGCCATTGAGATAACTATAAATTGAGCCAATAAAAACGATTGCCGTCATTTGAGATTCCGCTGCCAAACGCTGCTGCTTGGCTCTCAAAAATTCTCTTGAAAATCTCTTGAAACATCTGTACTGACTTAATAGCAAAAAAATAGCGCATGCTGTAGTTGTAGAACTGTTACATTACTTTTGCATTGATGCACGTCATATACTGACAATAAAAAACTCTTTTCCTGTTCCCTACGGTATGGTATAACATACTTTTACTTTCTCTCATGCATTGAAATACATTTCTCCTAATTTAGACCTTAAAATTTGGTGATATCATTTCCGTACCCAAAAGTTTATGTCTAATAGTTTTATATTAACACATAGTTATGCAAAACGTAAATAGATAGAATACCTGGACCCACCCATATGTGGTGTGCCCTTAAAACTCTTCTTAGCGAAGCATGTGAGCACACGGCACGGCACTTCACGGCAAACAATATATTTTACCCTGTTTGACTCCACAGCTAGTAGTCGGTAGTTTGGACATAAATAATGCGCGCTTAACAATGTTCCACGGTGTTGCCAAGGGTGAAATTCGGACATATTTACGACATATTTTAAACTGGCAGCACGTCCTTTGCATCTGCGCGCCGGATATTTTCTGATAAACGAGCGAAAATATAAGATGTTATTTCGCCGTGCTTCATTACGAAAGGACATAAATTATTTTGGTAGGTCAGTGGACGCAGTCACCTACTATTTATTCGAACTAGAATTAAAACACTATCAAATCTTTATAATAGCATTGTGCTTGTGAAGCTTGAAATACGAGCCACAATTCTCGGCCCTGAGCTTGATTAGACATGAGAACTAATCAGCTTAATAATAATACTAGCTGTTCCTCACTGTCCGCGTTTGTTAACTGTTTTCTTTAATCCCGCGGGAATAAAAAAAAATCGTTCATATCCCGAGCTTAAAAGTATTATTTGTTTGTCCCGGCCCCTGGGAATACATACTATATTTACAAAATTGCTGGAAAACCCGACATAATAATAAAGTATTTTTTTCCCACAGGAACGGTATCCAGTCCAGGTGCTTTTCCGGGATGAAACATGACTTTTTTACCGTCTTAAGGACACAAGTCTCTGTGCCTTATTTTTTCCAGGTTGAGCCAAGCATCGATTAGAAACAAACAAATAGACAGACTTTAGAGTTTATATTATTAGCATAAACTGTATAAAATTATCTAATAATCGCCTGTGTCAATAATAAATTATTGACACAGACGATGAAGAAAAATGTGTCGCAAGCTCATGGGGCCTATAAATATTTTATTAAATCAAAATCTCTTATGATAAAAGTACACTTCCAATATGTACATCGCAAAACACTTTCCTTGTATAGTCCGTAAAACTTAAGGCGCTTTTACAATGGTGTTCTAAACCGCGAGTTTTCTACTGAAAACTTGCGACCAAACAAATACTTTGTTTAATGATGAACGATTGATATACTTCAACAAGAATAAGTTAAACTGAAAATGAAAATTTATAATAAAAAAATAAGCCGCAGCTTAAAATTTTAAAATATCACTCTTATATGACAGCTGTCCCTAACGTACCCAGAAATAAGGCTTACAATTAAAAAAAAATCAGCATTATCCCGGAATCAACAACATTAAAATTATACTGCTTTAAAAGGTAATGGTAATAAGCATTTTGTTGTGTGAGGTCTGTATTTTAGTAAGATAATACAGGTTCAAAACGTAGTAACGCTATAAGAAGTGCTTGTTTGGTTTGGTTTAGTGAGGAAATGCATGACTAATGGATCCCTTCTGCCACGTGAAGAGGAAGCGGTCAAATGTGTCCACCAGGTCTCCTAACGAGTAAAACCCTACGATCGTTATCTGGAGGCACTCAACCACAACCCAGCCATCAGCGTACGCTGAAACAGACCCACAACTGGGGCTAGAGGTCCCTGAACAGTTTTACACCTATAGTACATCTTATGTTAAAAAGAAGGAAGATGTAAAACGAGCGACCTGTGACTGATCATTAAACACAGTTAAATTTCGCTGTGCTGGCCCAACGGGACATTACTGTTACCCGTTGCATATTTAGTTTATTTTACTGTAAAGCTTCCGACGACTATAAGTCTCTCGACGTTTTGTCGCACCGCCGCGCTGGACGGATGGCCCGCGGCCTAGATGTAATTTTCCCGCGAAAAATATGAAATATATATATGAAATCCCGTACAATGTAACAACAACTTAAGCCGGCAGGCAATTCGTCTCTCGCCTTCAATGGCGTGAGAAAAAATAGCAAATACAAAATATCGGGAAATATCGTTGTGTCGGTATAATCACTTTTTATTGGATTCGCGTAAAATGATTGTTATAATATAATAGTATTTTTCCTGGCTCTCAAATCGTTGCCGACTTATATTCAAGGATCAAGGTGGAGGGTTAAAGAATTATTATTTTTCTTATACCAAAGTAAGCAATTCGTGACCCTATTTGACCTCAAAAACAACCACTCCTGTTTTGACAAATTTTATAAAGTAATTTTCTCCAAGTACTTACTGATCTTGGGAAAAAGTTGTGGAACCAAATTTTTCATTATTTTTAATACCCTACATAATAATTATAATAATACCCTAGAAAGGGGTAGGGTAGGGACCCTACCCCTTTCTAAGCAGCCTTAGTTTCAATAACTATTCTAGTATTTGCTAACTTTGGGCCTGATAAGTAAACTCAGCGTCATCAATAATTATCAATTTCTGCTTTGTGGGGTTGCCACTATAGCACCTTGGGATCCCAGCCTCACTCCTCATGTCATCCGAGCCATTTTTACTAAAGATCCATTAGTAAATTTCAAATAACCGGTCTTTAATGAAACTACAAAATAAAAGAGGTTTGCACACGTGTTTTGAAGTCGGGCTATAGTTTGTCGTTTTTTATCGTTTCCAACTTATTTTCGAAATACTTGTAGAGGAAAAACATTGCATTTTTTCTAGAATACTTTGGAAATTTATACACGATAGAATTGATTCTGAAGTTCAAAAACGTGGACGTCCACCGTACGACACTACCACGCGATGTAATATACAATAAATACACTTATACGCAACGTTTTTCCCTGGTAATACTTCGTAAATAAGTATATATTTTTCAATCGAACATTTACTTCTTTTCGCTTTGCCGTTTGAATTTTCCAATAAACAAATATTGTCTACGAAGATTGGATAAGATATTCTCCCAAGTTGTGGATAAATTGGTTTTATACGAGTACCGATTCCGAGGGAGTTTAATAACATTTCATTTTAGTTTAAATTATTACTGATGCCACAGCAAATGTAATTTTAAATGGTTTTGTGTAATCGGCAAATTGGACGTTACGATTCGCAGACATACCTGTAATGCCAACGATTTTTATGATGCAGAGAAGATGACAAAGCGTTGGTGGTTAAAGATAACCACCACCAAAGTTGTCCACTACTGCAAATAAGAACGCAAACTGTGAAAAATTCATAGTATATAAGATCCTTCTTCTTCTTCGTCCTTGATGTTGGATAATTATTCAGGCTTTATAAATTTTAAAATACATAAAAATTCAATTCGGAACCGACAGGATTTGAACCTGCGACTCTCTGGCAATCGCGGCCTGAGCGCTTTCTCCAATTAAGCTACGGCTCTCCTACCGTCGATGCCGAAATTAGTATATGCCTTTCACATCAGTCATACAGTACAGTCAAAATTGATAATTCCTCCAAGTGTAGGTAAAAACACTAATAAAAAATTATAAAAATTATTCAAATATACATTGAAGTCTAAATCCACACTTCCATAGTAATATTTAATTGTGAAAGTATGTCTATTAGTTTGTTTGTTTCTGACATTATGTCCGGATCATCCGTTAATCGATCTTGATAAAATTTGGTACACATGTAGCTTTGCATCCTGGTGACGGACATATGATATACATGTGTCCCTACAAAGCTGCGGATAAAACTTAAACGCAGGATTTAAAAAAATATCATTCCTTACCTATGTATCGCTGACCGCTGCACCACTTAACTTACCTCGCTGAAATTTTGCCTAGAAATAATATCCTTCCTCGAGTCGACCATAAAACATTTTTTTACTTCGGGAAAATAAAGGGCTCCTGCGAGATTTTTAGAAACGCAAAAAAACGTGGACGATTTCGTGGCCAATAGCTAGTTTGCTATAATTCTGTAAAAGCAAGAAAAATGTACAAAATGTACGAATAAGTTCATATATTTTGTTAAATCTTTAAGCTATAACTATGCATCGTAAAGTCAGTAAGTCAATCTCCTGAGGATGCTCCGGGATCGGGGTATAGGCTGAAACTTCGAAGAAGTATTCATGTAGTAGATAAATAATTAGCGAATAACTCAAACGTAACGATAAATTTACTAAATGAAAAACTAATGTTTTAAAACTAATTAGCCCCCGAGTCTGCAGCATTTATTATTCAGAAAACGGCTAAAGTGCTTGTAATTTATGTGTCTGAGAAATTTGCCACTGAAACGTTTGGTTCGGAGGATCGGTAATGCAATGGAATGCAGACTGGCAGTCGTAGAACGTAAATGCTTGCGTTTACAGGTTTTTCAAACTGAGATTGTTAAGGTATACAAGAATACTTGAAAGGTATTAAAGTATTACATCACGAGGTAAGGTATTACATAATGATAAAAAACTTTTGGTTGAAACCTTTTTCAGGAATAAATGCTTTAAAGAAATAAACTATACATTAGCTGTATTATATTGATGGTCAAATAGGTTTCCAGATAACTATGGCAACATAAAAACATTAAGATCCTAGATACTTTCAGAATAATAATTCACACAAACATTCACAAGCTTTTCAATTTGACGGCCGATTGGCGCAGTTTGCAGCGTTCCTGCTTTCTGAGCCCAAGGCCGTGGGTTCGATTCCCACTACTAGAAAATGTTTATGTGATGAGCGTGAGTATTTTCCAGTGGCTGGGTGTTTATATGCATATTCTAAGTATTTATATATATTACTCATCAAAATATTCATCAGTCATCTTAGTTCCCATAACACAAGCTAAAGCTTACTTTGGGGCTAGATGGCGGTGTGTGTATTGTCGTAGTATATTTATTTACTAGCGGAACCCAGCCCCATCTGTCGGGCTGATTTGTGAATCTAAACCATCCAGGGTGCCACCCAAACGCGTACCAAAAAATTCATTCAAATCGGTCCAGCCGTCTAGGAGGAGTTCAATGACATACACACGCACACAAGAAATATATATATATATATAAAGATTATAATTCATAGTGTGTCATATTTCAAAATTACTTATAGTATATGTAGGTACGGTCCGGCACAAATTCCGAAATTGCCAGGTAAAAATCATATAATATACCTTACCCTTAATAAGATATTAAGATTAGCTATTCGGACGGATATTCTATATTCCAAACCCATTTAAATTATCAACGCATACGTATAATTGGATCATGACGAAACTAAAGATCAAATACGATCAAAGTAAATTCTCAGTGTGTTTATATTCAAAGGATGTGAGCATTGTTTCATAGAATACTGAAGGTAATAATATGTGCTGACATATTTTACTGAACAAGAGACATTTAGTAGTCAGATTAGTATATGGATTTAGTACAAAATATACGCGACAACTGAGCTTCCAAAGTTACATTCTACGTTGGGGAAGTCTGCGGAAAGGCCCACAGGTGTGGATCGATGCGACGCGACGTCGAAACGCCGTCCACGTTGTGACTTCCCTGCACTGTAGTCTGCGCACTGTGCACAGTGGGAAAGTGAGCCTAATAAGTAATATCTTGCTTTGACAGCTTGTATGGCGGAGTTTGAACAGACGCTCACGGCAGAATGGCTTTATAGCAAAGCCTTTCTGTCCCCCTTTGAAGTAAGTTGAAAGGCATAATCACAAGGAGATGTTGTTACCGCTAGAAACTAATCTCATTGAACAAAAAAAGCCCACCTGATTAGCATCTTTCACGAGGTCAGTACTGATTTTACTGAAAAGAAATTCCAGTACAAATTCCTGAGTTACGATAAAAATTCATACAGAGATTGACCGAGCAATCTTGCGGTAAGTAGGTACAGTAGTAAGGGACTTATACAGCCTCGATACACTGTCGCGACGCTGTCATGACGATGTTATCGAGCCCTGACGCTCTTCTCATCGCGAGCTTCACATTCGCGCTCACCCCATCCCCCCGGTCATGATATTACAACCCTTAAGCTTATAACCACTATAAGCTACTGTCCTTGTAATGTAAAATATTATGTTGAAAACGGTATTGCTTTTTCTTTAAATAGGTATATAAAAGCTTGGATAGAGTTTACGAGTCTAGCACATAGTCAGGCCTAAGGATGTATTTTTGACGGACCAAGGGGACGGAAAACCAACGCCTATTGGTAAACAGAGCAGCACTTCCCATGTCATGCAACGAGCACGTTCTGCACATGTCGCCCTGTATCCATCAATTTGAGGCGTAGGTGCCAAGCCTCATGGGCCTGTAATTACAGCGGCAACCACACCCTTCAGACCGAACACAGCATTGTAACAAAAATGCTGCTTAGCGGCAGAAATAAGCATGGCGATAGTAATTCCCCGGATGAGCTTCCGTACAAAAGTATCCAGAAATTATCAACTGAACCAAATAATACTGAGACAATAACAAAAAGCTGGAGTTCTTTGAAATATGGTGTTACCGAAAAATGCTGCGAATAAGTTGGATCCAAAAAATAAGAAGCAAAGAAGTCCTACGACGTAACAGTAAAAATAGAGACCTAATGTTGACCATCTGATGTAGAAAATTTAGTTGAGGCAGATTCTCAGACATGACCGGTGGTCTGAAGGAGATGGTACCATTTCATCTCATCATCATCAACATCCTATTACAGTCCA
The DNA here is from genome assembly GCF_905163445.1 of Pararge aegeria. Taxonomy (NCBI): domain Eukaryota; kingdom Metazoa; phylum Arthropoda; class Insecta; order Lepidoptera; family Nymphalidae; genus Pararge; species Pararge aegeria. The sequence goes on along the minus strand of NC_053186.1, from coordinate 9,840,629 downwards.
CTGCTGGACTAAACGCCTCTCCCAATTGGAGGATTTGCCCATAATCATCACGCTTCCTTCAGACCATTTTAGGCAAAATTGATGGGAAGTAAAGTGTCGGTAGAAAAAGAAAGTTAAGCGTAGCGTTCCCGTTTGGTAAAATACCGAAAAATATGAGACGATATAACGGCTCACTAAAATTACATTTCTTGAATATATTATTCGTAACCTCATCATTAATAATATTTAATTTCTATTTCATTACGTATAGGTACGTATTAAGTTATAGTATACATAAAAAATATTCTATTTATTTACTATTTTCTTCGCTCCCTTGCTTGGTGGTCAAAATCTGATTTTGCAGGTAAGTATCTATTTTTTCTAATTGTTTCAATGACTAAGAGTCAGTAACTAAAAGTTTAGACGTCACGTCGCAGCATTTTATCACGCGCCAGCGGTTTGCGCGCCATATACCTACAGTATCGAATGTAACGATAAACATAGCAAACTAGTATCAAAATTTACTATTTCGTGACAGCTCGTGGAACCAGTGTTCCACATCTATTGTATACTAAGTTCTTAACTTATCTAAATTGATAAGTTAGATTAGAGCTCAAGCCCTTTCAATCTCAGCTAGTTGGCTAAAGGAGCGACTGTAGTTGCTATTCAATGTGTTAATTGTTGCAAGAGGACTGTCGTATTCACTGCAGCGCTCTCCCTATAAGTCCAAAATATGTTTTTGCCAAGCGAAAGATCCACCGTGGCTAGTTACCACTAGACCGACATGGATGTCGCGTAGAAACCGATTAGGGGGTTTAATATAACTGCCATACCCGGAACAGGTTAGCCCATTACCAACTTAGACTGCATCATCATTTACCACCAGGTCTGATTGCAGTCAAGGGCTAACAAGTGGAATACAGTTTTAAAAAAGCTATAATGTGACACTATTCTCGGTATAGCTATACAAAGACCGTCTAACGTAGTACTATGAGGATACATTCTGAGATACAAAACTATGTAGTGTTTTCCTCTTGGACATATACCAGCAGCAACTACGAGGATGTAAGCAGTACGTTGCCACAGACTATAAACAGGAAACAATATTCTATATTTTTGCATCCATAATATTGTCTATGACCAGCTTCCCTACCGTGAAATCGGTAAACGCAATTAAACCTAACCTTTGCTTAACACATCGTTTCCTGGACAAAACAATTCAACATTTTCATTTCAACTGTATCTTAATAAGTTATGGATAAGGGTGGTTTTCGCTTATTTAACGGGTAGATAGAGGTTGTCCGCCCACCCTTTGTTGTCTAGCGACTAGACTCCGGGGTGCAGTTTGTTTTATTTGTGCGGCTCGCGTCTGCAAGCGATCGATGCGATGCATTTATGAAATTGTCGGTTTTAGAAATTATTTCCTTGTTGTCTAGATTAGGTTACCTATTACCATCTTTAGCCATACCCAACTAAATATTTGCGCACGCCGATGACTACGTGTTTATATCTTTAATCTAGCTATTGTTCGTGCCTATATATTTTTTTTGCGTTAGATTTGCTGGTTTAAAAAGAATCCTATATCCATCCCCAGTAGGGCTTAAGTTATGACTTCACAATACCTCGTCTACCTCTATAGAAAAGAAACGCATAACCGGTAGAGATAATTATGTCGTAGCACGCATGTTAGCCCTACAGGATGCAAGCTATCTCTTCACCAAATTTCATCAAGACCCAGTGAGCTTATAAATACAGTAATATATTGAATCAATGTCAAGATCGGCCAACCGAGAGTCTGACCAACAAAGACAATAAAAAGAACTAACCTTTTAGTATTGATATGATTTTCTTTAGTATTTTTTTCGATATTTAAGTGTCTCGGTAAATATATTTTTTAATATCATGATGATGGTGATGAATTCCTACTATATGTCTTAAAATTTTATTTGAACGCGTGTTCCACTCGACGTACACGCGTCGCACTAGTACTGGCAAAATATGTTAAAAAGTTTGCTTTATGTCACTTATCATAAAGATAGATTATCTTTACTGCGGCAAAAAACAAAGAAAACAAGGACAGTACTTGGTGTAAGGCTGCAAATACGGTATTTAGTTAGATCAGCACATGTCAATATAACCTTGTCATTGAATATTATAGAATGTCGCAATCGTCAGAAAATTTATTAATAATTCATTTATTACAAAAGTAATAAATATACCAGTACATTTAGAGATTTTCAAAAAACTTATTTGCCACTATCTGGCGTACAAATCAAGAAGCGTGTAGTGTATGACATATACTTTCGACCAATCAAAATTATTATTTTTTAATAGCAGAAACTACACAGACGTCTGACGTAAGCGTTACTTTCGTCTGAAAAAAATCTGAGTAACTCCCTAGTAGCGCCTAAGAAGTTTTACTTCAAAATACTTAAATCGCTATCGGTGTCCATATAATATTTGAAGAGTTCCCTTAATTTCTCCAAGTTCCTTTCAACAGATCCTGACCTGGTGAAAACGGGACCACATGGGAAGTATACCGTCTACAAATATAAACTATGGTTTTGGTTTACTCAAAAACTGTAAGTGTTTCGGTTTCACAGATAAGTCTCAGAGACAGTTTATAACCTCGTAAACCTGTAAAGTGAAATTTCGGTTATTATTTAAGTACACGTTGTATAAAGATCACTTAATTTCTCACAAAGATTCTTAAGCTTAAATTTCGTGGAGTCGAGTCGAGTATATGGACACGTCTTCCGAAAGTGCCTACAAAGTCATAGTCAAGTAAAAGTATAAATATTTCTTTATTCAAATAGGGCACATAGATGGCAATTTTGATGCGTTCATGTTTTAGGTATGTATAATGTACGAAAGACTGCATAGAAGAGAGATGAAAGCTTTAACTACATACGTGTACTTAAAACTAAAGCAACGAGGGTTCCAAACGTGCCCTGGTCTAAGAAGAAGCTCTCAACAAACTTGCCGGGTGTTTTTATTATTATCACCAACTCAGTGTCGTTTTAAATTATTTAAAAAAAATGCGCCTTGGCTTTGCAAGGCAAGACAGAAGTAACTGGTTGATGTGTAAGTTTTCACGGCAGTTACCGTAACATCCACTATAGAGTAAATCCTCCGCCCTTTAATAACGGGGAACAAACAAGTGGAAGTAGCCAGTAGAAGAGGCAGTTAAATAAATCAATATCAATGCCTACGTCAGTATTGATTTACTGCGATAGCGCTGCAGAAAAAATTAAACAGACAGACAGAAGACAAACAGAAGGAAAACTTTGTTAAAACTGGTCGCGTCGCGATGGAATATCAACTTTTTTCTCAATCTCCGTTTTATATCTTACGATTTATCGTAAATCCCGGGTATCCCGGGTAAAAGAAACTTGCATTGTTGTTCTGCAACACTGTGAATATGGTTCCTAACTTTCATCATCAGCATTATTGCCGCGAGGCAACCCTTCTCTCTCTTACGAAAAAGGATTAAGGAAAAAAGGATCCTAGACGCTATTTCAAAGTGGGTTGGCGGGTTTTTACGATTATTTTCAACACGAATATTAATTATAACCTATACTTAATGGATTAACGTTCTCTCGGGGTTGGACTAATTTCTTAACATCGGGCTTGAGAAATATGCTAACCACGAGCCTAAGAGCACTTTACTGAACAAAGTTGACATACTAGCATAACATTCAAACTTGAAAAACAATTCGCTTAAACCTATGCTCCATAGGTGTCCAGTATGTATAGGTCATTTCTAGGATGCAAGCTAAATGTTCGCCAAATTTCATATCAGTTTGACGGTAGAACGGAGAATTAGCAACAAATGCTAGAATTGAAAAAGATATCGTCGTTAATTTAGATAATCCCACATTTTAAATAAATACAAATAGCGCATCGTATGGTATAAGAGGAAAGCTCGAATTGTAATATCATTCCAAGCCCCCGTCTTGCGTTCCTTCGGTGTATCTTTTATTAACTTTCTAATTAAAAATCTTGAAAGTCAATTAAACTTTAGTGGCTCCCTAAGGATCTTCCTATTAGAACCTGAGTTAATATTAATGGCGTATTTAATAGTTAAAAGAAGGTTTCTAGAATAGATAGGTAAAATAAGATATTGAAAACTGTTTTCTATTATAGGAATTGGTTTTATAGGACTACTTGACAATAATATTATAGAAGCCTCTCTGCAACTACTAACCATCGAAAACATAATTTATTTAAAATTCCATATGAAGAATTGCTGGTTGTGGACTTTAGTGGAGAAAGAGTTGAGATCTAAACGGGTGCAAAGTTCTGTAGATAATCCTGAAATTTATTAAACATGAAACATGTAAAAATTTAAATTCCAAACCGACATTTTTTTTCCTGCTTCAATAATGTTTACTACTTAAAAATATAACTTCTTTCATTTGTACAGAAGAACGTAAATACATTAAGCAGTTTATTTAGGACTAATTCAAACCTACATAGACTACTTTATTCGACCATATTATTTGACTTTGCTAGTTTTCAACTCTTGTCATCTTAATATTATAATCTTAATATATATAAATCTCCTGTCACGATGTTTGTCCGCGATGGACTCCTAAACTACTTAACCGATATTAAATTAAATTGGCACACCGTGAGCAGTCTGCTCCAACTTAAGAGATAGGATAGCTTAGATCTTTAATTATAGTCGCAATTTTATATTATTGCAAATTATTTGTCTATAATTAATTGACAGTCACATGTTATATATATATATATACTACTATATTCATTTAAGGCTTAGCGATACTGAATACTTTAAAAACAAAATCTAACGCAGACGAAGTCGCGGGCAACAGCTAGTTAACTATATATTTATATACATACAACGTGTAATTGAAAACCGAAATAATACTTAAAAGGCTTTAGAGATACATTATTTACTGTCTCTGAGACTTATCTTATCTTATCTTATCTTTGACCGAAACCCTAATACTAGTACCTATTTTTGTAAACCATTGCTATTGTTTTTACTGAAAGAAATCAGATACAGCCCTAGAGCAACATGCAAAAGTAAAATTAAGAGACTCCTGTCACTTTATTAGGTACGTGCGTCGCGTAGCGTAGGTACTATGCAAGTGTCGTTTTTTTATCTTCAATAGGGTTGTCATAAGTAAACACTGAGAATGTTTTGAATTAGTTTGTATGGAAAAATAAATATGTTTATTTAATATTTGTACAGGATGATACTTAATGAAATATACTTATGCGCCCTTTAACAGTATTTCGTTATTCCGCTGCACGTTGTATACTTATACCTATATAGTATACATAACTCTTTTAAAGTAAATTTAATCTGCTGTTAAAATCTAGCCAAGTAAAATATTTAGCTCCAATTTATCCTAAATAATCTGCTTTTTGTAAATAATTCTGTTCAAATTAAAAAAATATATCTTTAAATATCATAAATATCAAAAATGGTTTAGCAGAAAAAAGAGAAAAGAGGACTTGGTACAGAACTAGGTTCGGTGCAGTTAAATAGTCAGGCTATCAACGTAGCTGTTTTTAGGGATATTTGTCCCGGGGTCTATCTTAAGAGCGGCTTTATTTGAAACGCTGTAACTTATGTATAGTATTGATCATATCCTTTCCAGTATTGCAAATGTTACTGGAGCAAGCTACTTGTACAAGTCCTTTATGTGGTACTTACCGGCTGGTTATTCTTGCACAAGCTTTCTATTATGCCAAGTCCGTTGGCCAAGTCCCGTTGCAAACGAGACAGAGCGGTCGAACGCAGCGACCGATTGCACGTGGTGGAAGGCAGTTTGAATGCGATCTATCGCTGCGATCCACGTGGAATCGATCGTTGCGACACGAAGGATTGCCTATAAGTGAAGTTAACATAATTCAGGTTTCCCCACCATCGGGAATAAAAGTGCTTTCAAATAACGAGTGAATAGCATCATCTTGGCAAGAGTGCTCCAGCTGAGGCTGCATCATCACTCACCATCAAGTGTGACTGCAGCTAAGCGGTAGACACACTGGCCACTATAATTACCACTGGACAGGCTGCTGTCTCTTTATTTTTGTAGCCTTTACACAGTAATGCGAGTGTCTAAGAAACTAAACTTAGAATTAAAAGAAAGACTATTTATTTAGGTCCAGAGACACTCGTATGTCTCATGGCTTTATAAATGGGGACAAACTCTCAGTAACCTGAGATGTCAAAATTGCAGCTGCCATTCGTATAGGGACAGCCAGTCCAGATCAGTGCGTTATTAGAGGCGAGTGTCAAACTGTGTCAAAAATGTACCCGCAACAAAAAACAGATTTTGTTTAAAAATTTTGGGTTGCTGGGCTATGCGACCTACGAAACAAACACAATTACTCGTCTCCAACTGTATTAATTTCTATAAAAATATTTTAGAATAATTTCACGATACCTATTGTTTAGGTTTTAACTAGAACGTTGAATGCAAAATCTTTCCGCGGCCGCTGTATCCACTTTCAATTCGAATATTACCGGTGACTAGATTATTAAACATCTTTTCCAACAGATGGCTTTGGTAATAAAGAGATTTAGGAGGTTGTTGAGGATAGATTATCACTTCGCTGCAAATATTTACTGCAATAGGTGTTGTTTTGAAAACAACTTGACACGATTTCATCATGCCACCGCCACTGGCTAGGTAATTCATTTTTCTGCTCTTCACTTCACCTGCGCTACAATACTTATTTTCGAAATCTATGCGCAAACTATGCATAACGAAAATCATGACATTATTTAACTTTTGTCAATATTTATTTGTGGCCTTAGTTTGTCACAGTATTATTAAACAACATCAAAGAAGATGTTAACCTCATGTTGCACATAATTACATAATGGCGTAATAATCATGCCCATCAAGGGTTTATGCCTTGGCCACAAAGGCCACGTGCAAATTGGTAGACTTCACATGCCCTTAAGAACTCTCAGGCATGCAGACTTTCCGTACGATGTTTTCCTTCACCGATAGAGCAAGATTAAAAAAGCCGTGATAATCCCAAATTACAAATGAGGGCAATAGTAATTAATTAATAATAATAGTTCGGCTATCAAGCAATTTACAAGCAATTAGATAAAAATAAGTTTAAAAGTGGTATAAAAACTCGTTGTGTTTATATTCTCTTTGGAAATGATATTAAAAAAGATGTCTTAAAAGTGGTGTAATAGCTAGTCAACACTGACCCCTATTAAACTATAGTACGCTAATAGAGGTCAGTGCTAGTAATAGAGTATTCCGTTTATTTTTATTTATAAATTTATAAAGGAATATTCTTCTTCTTCTTCTTCTTCTTTTGATTTATGGCTTTTCGTAGTGAAAGGAATATTGTGTCACTAACTCATGATTTGACGTTTGACGTTTTTCAGTCGATGTCTTTTCTCTGTGGTTGGATTGTCTGGTCTCATCATTCTCATGGAGTAATTTTGTTCTGTGGTCTAATCGTCTGCGGTTTGAAATTTCAAAGTGTAAAAAAAATAAATTACTTCGTTTATACTTCTCAAATAATTTGTGATTATCAATTTGAACTACATATTGCATAGATGAGTGTTTTCGTATCATTGGTTTCGAAGATTTAAGATGTCTTTTAACTTTGGAACACCGTCCAGCGCCCCGGCTACGGCTGGGCTTGCGGGTTTTAGTTTTGGCGCTAATAAGTAAGTGATGTTTTTTAAAAAACTTGTTGTAAATGAAAGTACTGCTTTAGTCGCGCTATGCTTCGCTGTATTAAAGTCTTTTTAATGAAAAGTTTGTAAATAAAATGTAACCTCAAACTCAAAACTTTTTGCTACCCTGGGCTTTGTAAAAAGGAAACAAAAGTTGATTCATAACATGTCACAGATTGAAAATGACAAACTCTAAAAAAATTAAGCAATAGTAATTTTTTCTAATTTCACTTTAATAATTTTAATCTTATATTATTTTATCTTTCCTTCTTACTTAGGTAATACATACTTCAATATTAATTACATTGCCCATCCATGTCATTGCTGGATAGCTTTTCCTTAGTCAATGTAATCTTCTGATCTTTGTTTATGATTTGAATGATTGTTACTCATTTGCAAATCAAGGGCTGAACAGATTCAAACAGACAGAATAATCATGTTCATGTAATGAATTTTCCACTATCACTGTTAATTTTAGTGGTAACTGTGCAGTTAACATCTGTTGTCAATATTTATTCTCTTATCTGATGAACAACTCCTTAAATTGTAGAACGTCAGATGTTAGGTTCATTGGTTCTTTATTGTTATAAGGATAAACCATATGCATGGTCCGAGGACTGATCAGATACAAAACCTAAAAATGGGGGTGGGATAGAAGCTGTGATGTTTGAGCCCTCTATTGAGTGCACTCTTTACAAAGGTTACAATCACCCTCATTAACAAAACAATATGTTATTATTTTAACCCTAATATTATGAAATATATTGTATTTATACAATGATTTGAGTCCAGTGATAGCTTAGTGGTTAGGTTACCTCTGCCTCACTTTCAGAGGGAAACCCACCTTGTAACTCTTGGGAGTTATTTGCATTTACTAATTAAAGGCATTAAATATCACTTGCTTTAATGGAATAAGAAATGCCACAGAATTCTCTATAATGTTCATAAGATGTGTAAAATATATCATCCACCCATGAACGTCCCCCTAAACTGTAAATTAATAATAAATTATTATAAACAACAACAATATAATGTCTCAGAGATAAGTAATGGTTTGAATTAACAATAATCATTACTCTATGATTTGTGCTTCATCAGATCTGGTAAATAGAAAGGCTCATATAATTTAAGAATCACCAGAATTTTTTTGAGATGCAACATGTAAGTTATTTAAGTAAAATGTAACTTTTCAGAAAATTGTTATGAATGTAATGACCTGCCTTTAATAATGCATTTTCAAGTAAAAATAAAAAAGTATTAGTTATCTACTCATCAACTCAATGTTTGATTTACATTTTCAGGCCAGCCACACCAGGTTTTGGCTTAACAGCTACATCTCAACCGTCTACTGGCCTCTTTGGTACACCAGCAACTGCAGCCCCTGCTTTTGGAGCTGGAGCCTCTACATTTGGGACTACACCTGCATTTGGGGCTACTTCCACTGCACCAGCTTTTGGGACAACACCAGCCTTTGGTATGTAATAAACAGTGATCAGTGATAATAATTGGTAGGCATATCATTGATCCATATAAATTCTACAAAATTCCACTTTCTATAATTCTGCTCTCTGATAATAAACCTGCTTCACATTAATCACCTAAAGCCATAAATCTGCATCCAGCTCAATATTTGTTTGATTATGGAGACAAAATCATTTGATACCTGACTTACTGAGAGAGAGATAGTATTGTATGTATTTCCTACCTAGTGGGTACTCTTCTGTTAGGTCACCAGTGAAGCTAATAAGCTGTTATATTATAAATGAGTAAGCAAAGCATTCCATATTGGTTATGGGATATTAAATTCTTTGTAAAAAAATTGGAAGGAACAATATCCATTACTTCCTGAGCACACTGTTCCCGGTGGTTTCATCCACCATAGTTTAAGGTTATTAACATATTGCCATATGGCATAGCTTAATGTTATATGGGCCACATGGTAGACCCCTCTTGTACCTACTTCCTGTAAGTATTACTTTTCAAGATCTCATAATATTAATATCTCCTAAACTATGCAACCAAATAACATGATTGTCTTGGTTATAAAAACTGACTTTTTGTGTAAGGATTATTATTATATGCCTTTTATTTTTAGACATTTAATGTGTAATGTTATTGTTGTTTACTTACCTATAAGCTATGTTACATTATTTTTATGATTTTTTTGGCCAGTTTTTTTGTAGAACATAGTTTTTTATGCATGTGCTGATAAAAATATAAAATAAATAAATAAATATACTACGACAATACATACATCGCCATCTAGCCCCAATGTAAGCGTAGCTTGTGTTATGGGAACTAAGATGACTGATGTATATTTTTATGAATAATATACATAAATACTTATAATTTACATATAGTTTACTCACACTGAAAAACATTCACGTTCATCACACAAACATTTTCTAGTTGTGGTAATCGAACCCACAGCCTTGGACTCAGAAAGTAGCGTGGCTGCCCGCTGCGCCAATGGGATGTCGGCGCGCTAATCGGATAAGAAAGATTGTGAACCTTTTTCTTACAAGTTGCATGATTTCAAGCTGAAAGCTAAATAAAATAGCTTTCTAATTGTTTTGATTACATATAAATAAACAAATGTTTCCTCTATAATATTAATATATAATGATGATGATGATCTTGTTAATAGGTACAGCAGCACCAGCCTTTGGAGCTACCAGTGCCGCACCAGCGTTTGGTGCCAACACAAGCTTTGGGGCTAACACTAGTTTTGGTGCAGCTACCAGTGCACCAGCCTTTGGTGGGACAACATCTTTAGCTTTTGGTGCCAATACTGCTGCACCTGCTTTTGGCACCTCTACACCAGCTTTTGGTAAGTAGACCATTATTCTAATTTCAATTGGTTGACACCCGTTGCCGGATATATGTAAAGATGGCTGCCATAGCATCAAATAAATCCATTATGGGTCTGCATTTATTATGTGAAACATTGAAAAACATTTGAACAACATTTGTTGATATTGGAAAAGAGCAACTGCTGAGTTTCTTGACGGCTTCTTCTCGGTAGAATCTGCCTTCCGAACCGGTGGTAGAGTCACTACACACAGACAGACTTGACTTTTCAAAAGTGCTTATATTAGGCCTACTTGAAATAAATGGACTTTGAATTTTGTATAGAAATGTGCATGGAAAAATGGTTTATTAAATGAAATGCATATCTCATCATCTTCATATCAACCCATTAAGAGGGCACTTGTCTCATCCCACAATGAGAAGGGGTTAAGGCACACCACAGCAATTTTTTGGTTTTTTCATAATTATATTATTAACACATCAGTAATTAAATCAGAGTGACTGTACATAGATTTAGAATAATTATGGTTTGTGTAATAGAAGTGTTGAAACTCAATTTTTTCTAATATGTCCTTTATCATAAACAATCTATTCACTGAATTATAGTTTAAATTATGTTTAAATAATTGAAAATTAGAACAAGTGTCTCATAATACATGAAACAAATAAAAATAAGAGATTTTCTTCGTTTTCACTAAAAAAAAAAACGGGTTTAACCATACTTGACATTTAAAAGTTACTAAATGATTGCTTAAATTATAAGACAGGCACCTCAGTAAAAAGTTTGAAACACGCCTGTTAAGCGTTCAAGTGTCATCAAATAAAGTACAATATTTTCGTTCAAGGTACAACAGCTCCTGCTTTCGGTACATCATTCGGCGGCGGTTTGGGAACTGGTGGTCTCAATTTCGGAACTAGTACGGCGGCTTCTACAGGTATCGTATTACAAGCTGCGACCGCGGTTTTACGTTCGTAAACTATAATTTTATTGATCAAAGCAAACCTTTAACAGTTTATTTTATGCAAATAAAAAGGCTTTGGTAAGACTAAAGGTCGCATGATTTCGTGATTAATGTTCTGGTAAAGTATAGCTCTACTCCCACAATGAGAAGGGTTTAAGGCTGTAGTCCACCACGCTGGCCCTGTGTGGATCGGTGGACTCCATACACCTTTGAGAACATTATGTATAACTCTCAGGCATGCAGATTTGTGATATTTCAATGACCATGACTTGAAAATCACATAACTTAGAAAAGTTAGAGGTGAGTGCTGGGATTCCGAAAGTGAAGTCGAGCTCCTAACCAATGTACTTTTTCTGGTTTTAGTCTGCTAGGAAGTTTCGACCCTATCGAAAAGACGTGCCGCCAAGCGATCTAGCGTTCCGGTAAGATGCCGTGTAGAAATCGATCATGGGTTACTATAACGGCTTAACTTGCAGACAAGGACTAACTTTTGCAGGAATTAAAAAAGGTCCCCACATGGAAAAATCCTGTTAGTACCTCTTTTAGGATCTTTTTTTTAATTTGATGATGAACATGAATGTTTTTCAGTGTCTGGGTGTATATCTGTATATTATAAATATTTATGTATATTATTCATAAAAATAATCTGCAGCCATTTTAGTACTCAAAACACAAGCTTCTACGCATACTTTAGGGCAAGATGGCGATGTGTGTTTTGTCGTAGTACTTATATTTATGAATACACTTTTATTGTACTGGTGAACAAATAAGAAAAAAAGGTAGTAACAGAGATATAAAATACAGAGCAAGAAAGTACAATTTGGTGGCCTTATCGCTACATAGCCATTTCTTCCAAGCAACCAAAGGCGTAAAAGGAAAAAACATAGGAAAGAGGGCTTTCTTATTTTATTTAAATTACATATTGTAGTCTCATCTTAGTCTTAACAAATGTTGTTATTTAATTCCAGGCTTGTCCTTCGGTACCACCACAACAACTACTAGTGCTGGCCTGGGTGGATTGGGCGGTTTCGGTTTTGGTGCAACAACAACCACTACCCAGTCTGGGTTCGGGTTATTTGGTTCAACAGGTACCACTGCTACTACCAGTGGTAAGTAAACTAATAATCCCCTTTCCCTAGAAATAGGTTTAGCCCCAAAAAACGTAATCGTTTTAACTCAATCTTATCATGTAGCCTTAAAGGTTTTCACTCCGGCAATTGTATTTCTGAGCACTGAATTAGTGTGAGTGAATGATTTTAAGCTATAAAGCATCTGAATCTGCTGTTTTATAGTTTAAAATCATTCACTCACAACGGCCGATTGGTGCAGTGGGCAGCGACCCTGCTTTCTGAGTCAAGGCCGTGGGTTCGATTCCTACAACTGGAAAATGTTTGTGTGATGAACATGACTGTTTTTCAGTGTCTGGGTGTTTATAAGTATTAATGTATATTCAAAAATATACTCATCAGTCAACTTAGTACCCATAACTCAAGCTACGCTTACTTTGGGACTAGGATGGTGATGTGTGTATTGTCGTAGTATATATTTATTTATTAAAAAAAAAAAACTTTACAAATTGTTGCTATTTGAATGTTAATAAAAACGATATACCTGTTAACGTTTTACTAATGGACAAAAGCATTCTTTTAAAGGCTTTTTTAGTCCTTAGACCGTTTATGCTAGTAAAATTTGGGTTGGTGGGCTTTACGATTGTAATTATAATATGTAGCAACAAGGAATGCGGACTTAACGTCGTCACGATGCTTACCAACTTTAATTTCCAAACTCTGCTCTGGTTCTGAAGAATTCTTAAAACCTGATACTTAATGATCAATTATTGTATAAACCGAGAATACATTCCAAACATGACCCCTCACCAAGTTGAATATTGAACCTCTCAATTCATGTCACAGTGCTAATCTCTAGAGAGCAGTGGCGTACATAGAGGGTATGCCCAGGGTATGCAGATGATATGAAATGAAGAAAACCTCCAGTAAGAGTTATAAAAAACTTAAGGGAAGGCATAGTAAGACTTATAAAAAGCCTTCTTCTCTTGAGGTTGTTCATTCCATTCAAAATAAATCATGTTTCCAGTGAAATGCATCCATACCAGAATTCCCCGCACTCTCCGTTCATCCCTTTAACCCAAACCTTCCAAATGATCCCACCTTTGAATGAGAACAGACGTGGAGATATGTGTTACTCTCTTAAAAGTGCCAGATGGGATTGCTATAATACTATAACACCTATGTGTAAGTTTTAATATTGTTTTATAACCACAAATAATGTTGCAGTAATATAGTCAACGTATGACGTTAAAAACGTAACCTCTTAAATGTACTTGAAGTATCCATACCATACCTACGTAATTTTATGTAAATTTTAAAAGTCTTCGAATCCTACAAAGCCTTTGTTTAGGAAAACCAAAACATTTAATTTATAACAATTGGATAAGAACAGTTAATATAACTGCCGAACTCCCAACAGTTTTGCCCGTAACCATCATCACTTGCCACCAGGTGAGATTGCAGTCAAGGGCTAACTTGTAGTGTAATTAAAAAATAAATAAAAAATATAGAGAAAAAGTTGTATTACTTTCTTAAAAGTGTCATAAGGGATTGCTTTCTTACCTACATGTAACTTGTCTCCTCTATGTCATGAAAGCCTTGTTCAGTAGTGCAGACAACATCTGATGTTGAAACTAAAATCTTGAGAACATTAAAACATTGAACATAACATCTTTGAAAGAGAATAGACATAAAGATAACACGGATTTCTTATAAAAGCGCTTGCAAGCATTACTTTCATATCACAACACCTACATGTAAGATGTCACATGTTCTCGTATCTTACAAACATTGGTTAGCCTCGATTGTTGTTGTGCAGCAAGAATATGTCGTTATCACTAAAGTCCTGAAAACATCAAAACATTGAACAATAACACCATTGCATCAGAACGATAAATAATGCAGGGTAAGATTTGTGTTACTCTCTTAAAAGTGCCTAAATGTAAGTTTTAAATTGATTATTTTGTCTCACGAAGACCATTTAGCGTGTCAACAACTGACAGCGCAACAAAGATCCTAAATTCACTACAACAATGAGCATAACAGGAAATACTTCATGAAAATTTAGCTTAATTTGGTATACTCCGCGAAAAGTAGGAGAATCTGTTTGGTGTAATTTATAATTTCTTCAATCTTTATACTCTACACCAAACACTCCACACAAATACATCATGGAATTCGGCAAAGTAAAGCCTGCTTCTGACCAATAGGAAATACTTCATTTATTTTAATTGATTTTTGATATTTGCGATACGTATGCGTAAAAACTTTGAAGCAAATGTGAATATTTACTTTTATTAATTTATTCACAGGTAATATGTTAGAAAATGGTATGGTTAATCAAATTCTACCGCCTTCAGGTATATATTCGAACTGTTTTGGGTAGCATTCGTAATATTAAACATAATATATTTATTTCCTCTACCTTAATCATGAGCTTGTTCACATAACGGGGCGCAAACAACTCAAACACTCGAAGCTAATGCTCTTAACGTGCATAAGTGCATGACTTCCAAACATTTTTAATATTAGTCTAGCATATTTTATACTAGTAACATATATTTCGTGTTACAACATATTGACTACCCTAACTAATTAGAAATGGCTTCAAATCGTATTTACATGCGTGCCCGAACGTGTGTGTAATCCGTGACCCTATTTGATCTTAAATGGTACACAGCGTATGTTTTGGTTGTCACTGCGTATTGATCTAAAAGTATTGATTGATCTCAGGAAAAATTGGCGGAACTAAAGTTATTGTTTATAGTTTATAATGTATCTAGTAGCCCATGTTTGATCCATTCCAAATAGCATTTAAAAAAAAATATTCTTGATACCAGGAAGCTATTAGTTTAGGTGACTGTACCCTCTATCTTAACCTCGCAGTACTTATGTCGTTGACGAACCTTTTAGTAACCATTATACCAATGTTATAATCATAATAATTTATTTGTATAAAATATGTGAAATTATAGATGTTAATAATATCTAAGCATAAATAATCATCTAGGACTAGAGTGTAGAGTATAAATTTCGTCAATTAAAGAAATTGCCAACTTTCAGTGTTCTAAATATAAAAACGTAAATTTACTGCAAAATGGTTCCTTGCTCACTGTCTTCCCTTTATAATAAATCCATAATCTATACGCACTTCACAATACAAATATGAAGTTTAGGCCATCTCTGTGTCAAATATTGTCAGGTTTGGTTCATTGCTGTGCACTGGTATTGTATTAGTAGACGGTTTTATGACAGAGCTCATCCTGGGAATTACTATGCGCCATGCTGATTTATGCCGCCAAGCAGTATTGCTATGTTCCAGACTATAGAGGTTAGGTTAGGCCTCCGCACACAGAGCGGCACTTTGAAGTGTTTCTCTGTTTTTACACGATAGTATTCATTCCACTTACTATCAGATGGGCCATCTGCGTGGACCCACAGTAACTACTTTAGAAATAAAAATCTGAAACTATATTTGTTTTCAGCAGCACCAAGTTTGGGCCTTGGCGGAGTAGCTCAACAAGGGACAACAAACAACACAACTGCAGATGGAAAGAGTAAGTGTAGGCCATCTCTGTGTCAACTTACTGTAGCTTCACAATATATTTATAATAATATAGTATTTGTAACATAACATCTATCTTTATAAACAAAAAGTTGATATAAACAGTCAATTTACAAGAAATGTTCATAAATTAGTGTCATCTGCATATGGTCTGCGAAAGGTACAGCAGTCATTTGTGGGATTGAGTATATGTACACTTTTCTAATATGATTCCTAAGGTAATTTTGGATCTACCAATGCATAAATTTAAAGAATATGTTAAAACACTGCAAATGCTTGTGGACTCTATTATCATCAGAACTACAGTGTAAATAGTTCAATTATGCATAAAAAGTGCCTTTATTTACCTATTTGAATTAAGAAGATTTTCTTGGTAGTCAAAGAAAGTATATCATATTTTCCAGATGAACCACCAAAGCAAACCAAACTGCCAAATGAAATTTCTACCACAGTGGAGTCTTTCAAAGAGTTTGTTAAGAAGCAGAAGTCACTAAGTTCAGACGTTATGAGAGTTAACACCAAGCCATTGCATAAGGTATGTTGTGTTCTCCTTCGATAAACAATACATACATTAAAAAAATTAGTTATTTTTCCTCTTTAAAATATTATACTAGTTTGAAGTGATTGAGACAGAAGAGTACGATAGCACAGTTTTCTGTCTCATACACTCACTCATGGTTCATATCTCGTATTAGAGATTTAAATTATCTTGTATACCTACACACCTGGCTGTATTAATCATAAAATCCATCTTTTGGTAGCCCATTTATGTTAGTGCAAATAAAAAAAATAAACTTTTCCTGCCAATAACAAACACAAAAGAATAATTATCCAATTAAGTGCAGTATACCGCAAGTTATACATTTCAGCGATTTTTTTTTTTCATATAGAAAGAATAGATTAGAATTACTGTATTATATAATTGACATTTGGATATTTCATTACAACAATTGGTTTATTAATATTAATGCTAAACTTTCACTATTATTTACATGAAAAATTGCCGAATGAATTAAACAACAGGAAAAAATCAAATTATTCGTGATATATATACCTAATTACCTTTACTGACATTATACTTAATATTGTGCTTTTTAATTTACTTCAATATTTAGACGTCGATGTGAACGACAAAATATTCTTGGAATACAAAATGATATAATATATAATGATATAAAATGTCTATACATTATATATGGGTTTAGTACCTACCATATTTTTTCCAAATAAAGAATTTGAATTCAAATTTGAATTTATCCTTGAGAGTTTTTATGGGATATACGTACCATGTTTATATGACTTGTGTTACTAGCATGATTTTATGTCCAGGTGGGTCGTGAAGCAGAAACGATGCTGCGTGCAATATTAGCGTTGCGCGGTGAATGCGGTCGCTCCAGAGCGCAGTCGTTCCGCCTGCGAGCCGCAGCCGCAACCGCACTGGCCGCAGCCGAAACAGCAGCTAGGGATTCACCAGGTACGTCCACATATATAAAATTTCAAGATCAAACAAAAGCATCCAACCAGGCGTCCGTGGTTGCGTACAAACTTGCGTTATAAAATAGGCTGATATTCCTGTATGAATTTCAATGCGAAAATTAATTTATTATAAAATTTTTACTTAAATCCAGTTATGTTCTAATTTTTTTTAAACCTCCAGCTGGTAATACAATGCATAACCTTACAAATTTTCCAAAAAAAGTAACAGTTATAAAAATATTTACAAAAAATATATGCTATCCAAATTGGTCACTCATATATGCCATGCTGGCACAGTTAACTCTATTAGGGTAGTTTTGATTCAATTATTAATTAATGGGCTTAATCTAGTCAAAGAAATGATTACTAAAAGCTAAAACTTTCCATCATGGGCCATCCTATTGATTTGGAATCCCGCCATCCCCAGAATTTGTATCCAGGTAGCGGGGTCAGAAGTACGCTGGCGAAGTTGCAGCTGCTAATAAATGAATATTGCCCGTTTTCACAACGACGACAAAGGCAATGCTTAAATAAATAACTCCTATTCTAAGGAGATTCCTAAGCATACATTAACCGTTCATCACTTAAGAGTGGGTGAAACTTTTTTTTTATAGTGATCGCCTAAATAATTAGGCGTTCGATTTAGGCGATTTCCTAGGTTTAGTGAAAACGGGCATATAAGCAATTTTTATAATAAAGCAGGTGCTGATCCGGAAGGCCTGTCACCCCCCACATACATCAAGGACCTGATAGCTGAGTTGGAGCAGCAGCTTATTACCTTCCGGAGCCAGATGGATGTCGCCGATAAGCAGATGCAATCGTCGCCCAAACTTCTTACTGAACAAGGTGTTTTTTTTTATACTCTATACGATTAATTCAATGACGTCATTGTTTTCTCGGGCTAAAAAATTTAAAACCCTTTAAAAAAAATTACGCAGAAATTGAAATTTTCACAGTTACGTGTTTTGCCATTAGTGAGTTAGTTGTTAATAAAAGTTAAGTGGTTGTCAGAAATTTTAATACGCGCAAAGTATATTTTTTTCTCGCTCTATGAACCAAAATAAACTAGTTCTCATGTAAAAGTATATCAAGAGTAGTATCATTGTGAATCCAAATAAATTTGGTTTGAAAAAGTGTCAAAAATATACAAAAAAGGCGAAACACCCTCTGTTTGAGGAATAATCTAATTTTTTAATTAGATGATTACCTTGAAGTAAAACAAATGCATTTTAAAATGGTCTGCAAACAGATTTTTTTTAATGTGTGACTGGTGAATCTGACTGATGTGAATAATTAAATATCTACCGATATTTAATTATAAAATCTTTTAAAAATATCAGTGCAACGGTTGAGCCGAATATAGTTTAAAATTCAAAATTCAAAATTCAAATTCAAAATTCATTTATTTCAAGTAGGCCTAATTAATAAGCACTTATGAAACGTCAAGTCTGTTTGTAGTGACTCTACCACCGGTTCGGAAGGCAGATTCCACTGAGAAGAGCCGGCAAGAAACTCAGCAGATTGCTCTTTTCCAACATCATTTTGATCAGACAGTTTAAAAAAAAAAGTATTGTTCCTGAGGGTCCTAAAGTTATATTTCAATGAAATATATCTTTAAAAGTATGATTGGAATGAATGAATGCCTTTAAGGGAGAGGGCTCTGTATGTTATTTGTCTTTGGCTGTCACCATACTTTGTATCAAAACAAAAACTTATAAATATGTGTGAATTGTTTGATTTAATTTATATTTTTTTATATAGCAATTTACTAAAATACGCATACGTGTATAAATTTTTAACAAAAATTTAGCGCCCTCTATGCGGAACTAAATGACAATGGTCTTCCCCATAGGACGTAGTTAAGTCGAAAGGCCTCAGCCCCACACTCGAGGTAACTTTTAAGTGATTGAAATTCTATGTAGTAACAAAAATATCTAATATATTAGTTATCATCATCATCATACCAACCGATAGACGTCCACTGCTGGACATAGGTCTTTTGTAGGGAGTTTCAAATTACACGTTTCTGTGCTGCTTGGATTTAGCGGATACCTGCGACGCGCTTAATGTCGTCTGTCCACCTCTTTGGCGGTCGACCAACGCTGCGCTTACCAGTGCGGGGCTGCCATTCCAGCACCTTGGGACCCCAACGTCCATCCTTTCTCCGAACTATGTGCGCCGCCCATTGCCACATCAGCTTAGCGACTCGTTGAGCTATGTCGGTAACTCTGGTTCTTCTACGGATCTCCACATTTGATGACGTAGAGATACTCCGAGCATAGCTTTCTCCATCGCCGGCTGCTATACGGCCCATAGTTAGAGACCAGGTTTCTAAGCCATAAGTCAACACTGGCAACACGCACTGTTCGAAGACTTTCTTCAGGCACTTTAATGGGAAGGAGAATTTGTAACGATTAACTTAATGTAATTTCAGAGCTCACTCTGGGTATTCGACGCATGCACGAGTCTCTGGTGGCACTCGCGGCCCGGCTCCAAGCGGTTCACACTCAAGTCGAGGCGCAAAAGGAACAATACCTGAATTTACGGAAATACATACTCAAGGACCCCAGCAACGTATTCGATACTCCGTCAAGTAAGTTAGAGCACAATCAAATTTTGAAACTCTCCCTGGAGCAACGATGAGCGCTGTGCTCTTGTTGAGGTACCCGGTAATCCTTAGGTACCCTGGGGTGTCACAGGGAGTACTCGAAATAAAAGATGTAATGCGACTCACATATGTCCGTGTTAAACCGTGTTTCACAAGCAGAGACGTGCCGAGTACTGTCGTATCGCGCGCAGGCGAACTATTATAAGTACAATCCACATGTATCCACACTCTTAAGTGGTAGTTCCAGGGTTCAAAGGGCGCAATTTGGAAATTTACAATTTCTGATTTTTCTCCGGTCTGGTCTGGTTGGAGGCCGTGGCTTGTTAAACCCCTACCGACACAGTCGTGCCGCTAAGCGATTTATAGTTCCGGTACGATGTTGCGTAGGAACCGATAACAACAATGGTTTGGGAAGAGTACCAAATCATTATTTAGAGCAGCGGTGTCTAAAGTAGAGATAGCCCTAATGATTGCCAACCTTCGTAAGGAGAAGTGACTTCGTATGCCACACCTCTAACAGGGTATAATCACTTACCAGCAGTGAGATTGCAATCAAGGTTTGCTGTTACATGTGAAAGAATTTGAGTATCGAAACATTAACGTTAGTGTTTCGATACTCAAAAACAACCGTTCGATTGTCAGCGTACTAATTATTTAAAACTAGAAGCCGTTGCCTGCGACTAGGTCGTTTTTTCTTTTGTGTTGTAAAAATCCTACTAGAGCCGTTAGTAATGCTGGGCTGACCAAATTTTAAATATATTTAAAATTTGGTCAAGATCCGTTTAGATGTACCGATTAAACGTTTAAATACGTGGAGAAGCGAAAACAGGTTTAAACAGGCAACGCAACCTGGGCTGCGAGCTAGTGGTCGCTCTGCCCCCACTTCAAATGTCCTTTATACAAGTTTAGTACGACTGGTATACAGGAAGGAAGTATCTTTTATGCAAGTTTAGTGCGTCTCGTATACAGGTCGCAAGTGTCGTTTATGCAAGTTTAGTACGACTCGTATTATTTCGCAAGTGTCTCTTATGCAAGCTTAGTACGTCTCATATACAGGACGCAAGTGTCGTTTATGCAAGATTAGTACGTCTCATATACAGGTCGCAAGTGTCGTGCATGCAAGTTTAGTACGTCTCGTATACAGGTCGCAAGTGTCGTTTATGCAAGTTTATACTAGACTCGTATTATTTCGCAAGTGTCTCTTATGCAAGTTTAGTACCTCTCGTATACAGGTGACAAGTGGCGTTTATGCAAGTTTAGTACGTCTCGTATACAGGTCGCAAGTGTCGTTTATGCAAGTTTACTACGTCTCGTATACAGGTCGCAAGTGTCGTTTATGCAAGTTTACTACGTCTCGTATACAGGTCGCAAGTGGTTTTTATGCAAGTTTAGCATGTCTCGTATAAAGGAAGCAAGTGTCTCTTATGCAATGTCTCGTATACAGGTCGCAAGTGTGGCTTATGCATGTTAAGTACGTCTCGCATAAGGAAGTTTACTTTTTTTTACTTTTTATGTATTTAATCAGTATAATTGGTGTTAACCGCACCGGTTGAAAACAGCGAGCCGAAAACTGTGTTTAATTAACATAAATAAGCTGAAATTTGAAAAATATAATAATAATGATTGATAATATCATATTCATAACTGGCTGATTTATTTATTTCAAGTATTCTTAAAAATAATGCCGACATTATTCAAAAGGGTCATGAAATCTGGCTGTCATTGGTTGCTAACCTGTTGGTAGCTAAGTTTGTTGGTACAAATTCCACTTTGATTTGGGCTTATGTTTAGTTAGGAATGTGTATACCGCCATAAATATTAAGTATGGATTGCTTTTTTACAGCGAGTGCAAGTCTCGATCAAATACTTCGCGATGCGGAAGGCAAGAGGAAAAATTCGAAATCTGGAAATGCTTCGGACACCGGGCTTGGCAGTGCCGTGCTTTCAGATCCTCGAGCTGCGTTAGGTGAGGTGGTACTACTAGTTAACCGCGGATTCCCACGCGTTTACTATTCGCGTTCAATTCAGTGTTATTTTTAACTAGGACAGTATGTGGAACTCCAGAGGATTTGCAGGGAAACTGTCTTAAAGGAACATGCATAAATAGCCTATATAAGTCCACTGCTGGACCTCAGGCCTCTCCCAACGAGGAGGAGGGTTTGCACTTAAACACAACACTGGGCCCACGGGTCGGTAATCGCAGTAGTCGGTAGTAGTAGAAAAGAGTACGCTGCAGCCGATAAACCGAACAACCGAACCGATAAACAGGCAACATTGCCTCGGTGCTGGAGACTACATAGTCTCCTGCACCGAAGCAATGTTGCCTGTTTATCGGTTTTTTACCGGATATACTTTGGTGAGTGTGCTCAGGAACTTCACAATCTTGTTCCTCCTTCCTCGTTCTACCACAGAACAGCGAGACACCGTGAGCGGTGGCATCCTTATGTGGTTGATATTCCATCAACACGCACGAAACGTTTTTTATCCACGTTTCTGATACGTGCCGCTAAGATGTGGAATGCCCTCCCGGCAACTGTGTTTCCTGCCACGTATAATTTGAGTACCTTCAAGGCTAGAGTGAATAGGCTTTTTCTAGGCAAGCGTGCTCCAACCTAGACCTCATCCATTGCTTTCTAACGGGCATCATTGTCGTCAAGCGCTGGCCTATCGTTAATATGAAAAATTTAGCGAACAGACTTATTTCTGCAGCATACGCGGTTAAAAAAAACTCGTCATATGACAAATATAGAAACTGCTAGGCTCGTGTATTTTTGTTATTTTCACAGCATTATGTCCTACGGCATTTTATTATGGGGTAATGCTGCTGATATAGATTCCATTATTATAGTATTTCGTGCAATATATAAAATTGGCCCAAGAGAGTCATTAATGGATAAATTTAAAGAAGTTAAAATAATGACGGTGCATAGTCAGTCAGTCAATGTCCACAAAATTTAAAAAGAAAATGGACTTTAACAATATAAATATTAGAAGCAAAAATAAACTCGTTGTTAAGGTTACACAAAATTGCTAATTCATTCATGGGCAATTGTATATTATTTTGTAACAAATTACCGGAGGAAATCTTTCAGATGTCTCTTAATAAGTTCAAAGTTTATAT
Organism: Pararge aegeria; assembly: GCF_905163445.1. NCBI lineage: Eukaryota > Metazoa > Arthropoda > Insecta > Lepidoptera > Nymphalidae > Pararge > Pararge aegeria. The sequence continues at coordinate 9,817,353 of NC_053186.1, read as the reverse complement.
AAAACGCAAGGTTACAGAAAAATCCTATTATAAAGTTAAGGATTACCTAAACGATAAAAAAACTTGGGTGTGAATTGCTCTAACTTCATAGCTTAATATTAATTTACTGTGAGATGGTGATAAAGAAAAAAAAGTTACCCGGCTAAGTTTGTTGTGCGCTCTTCTTAGACCAGGGCGCGTTTGGAAACCTCGTAGCTTTAGGTTCAATTTATCATCACCATCCCTTTACAATAATGTATGAACGCTATTTAAGTGCCTGTGATAGGTCTACATGAATAAAGAAATTTTGAATTTGGATTCCCTTATTCGCCTTATACTACACCCGCGGGAAGAGGATGTATGGTTATAATTGTATTCTAATAATAAAAAAAAAAGAGTCTACAGTCTACAGTACTTTTTTTTGTGCGTAGCGTACGTTTTGTTGAATTCACATGCGTTTGAGGACCTAATGGAGAACTCTCAGGCATGCAGGTTCCCAATTGATTGAAGTGTCAGCGTTTGAATGATAATGTTATATTCTTCTTAATTGTGAATAATTTACACAGGTAACATAAATGAGTTGGCCGGACCGACGCCGTTTACGTATTTGGGCAGCACATTATCTTCGTTCCCCGCTGCCGACATGACAGGTAATAAAACTTAGTTATTTTTCATTCCGCTAAATTTTAACCCTTGACTGTGAGAGTTAAGGACGAGTTATTCTGAAATATTAGTTTGCGGACTTACCTGTAAGTGGTGCGGAATGGTTTAATGAACCCATACAGATTTAGCGGCAGCATCGTACTGGAACGCTAAATTGCTTGGCGACACTTCTCTGTCGGTTGGGTGGTAAATAGACACGGCTGAAGCATCCCACCAGACAACCAAAGCTAATTCAAGCTATAAATATTTATCTGACAGAAATGGCATTATGGTTTTGTCCAAAAATATAACGTTTTCCCTCATTAAACATTGGTTTTTTATCCGAAGTAATACATTGTTTAATCAACAGGTTCGAACTGGCAACCCCAACCGCAACCGCAACTTGTACAAGCGACAACTATGCCTACGTTTGGCACCACTCAGCAGGAGACCAACTTCCAGCTTCAGAAACCGCCTGGAAAACGCGGGAAACAATGATATTGGCGATAAGGTAGACTTTAAGGTTTACCTTATAAATGAGGACACTGAGAACAATTTCGCGTGTGAATTGTGATTTACTGTTTAATAAAAAGTTATTTTTGTAAAGACTTGTCATAATCGCCTTAATGTTGAATGTTACTCATAGGCTTATTATTATATACAATAAATTTGAATGTCGCACATTCAAATTGGCACAAAGTTATTGGTGAAAAACGCACTCACTACACACGGCACTTAAACGTAAAAAAATATATGAGTCTACTAGAATCAAAAACCGCAATGTCCATATCCGTGTTTTGGCCTAAATATATATATTTTGAATTATTGGTTGTTTGTACATTCAGTGGTTTATGTAGTATAATAAAAATACAGTAAATACATCATGTAATGGTCGCATATTAATGGAATTAAGTAGATTCGTCACAGTAACAAGAAAATTGAATAAATAGTCTGGACTTTGCTGTTTTTGAAATAAACCACTGGACTTTGCTGTTTTTGTTGCACGAGTCTGATGGACATTGCTTATTTTGAAACATACCTATTTTTATGTACTACGCCTGGTTAGTATTGATACTTTGAATAGCAAAGACTATAATCCTTACATCATTTTATAAATTGAAGTCCAGTAATTAAAGAAAATTGGCGGTACTTTTATTTAAAAATAAAAAATAAATTATATACTCAATGTTTAATTAATTTAAAAAAGTATATTACTAAAATATTAAATTAAATTATTAATGATGGTAGCTCCTCTTGGACTTGGCACATCGATTCTTCAGGGTTATCGTTTTCTCCGTCGTCACCAACATTATGACGTAAAGGAATGTCGTGTGGCAGTACTCGAGCAAAATATCCTAAGGTATCTAAACTGCGCCAATCATCGCCGTAATGAGTTTTAAGTAATTGGCCGACGTCCCTCAGTTTTAACTGTTTTATCGAGACTCCTTGTGTCATTACAGTCAGTGCAATCATTGCAGAGGTTTTATTTTTTTTACAAATACTTTTATACTGCCCTAAGTCTTGTCGATAGTGCAATTCACCTCGAAGGCCCACCATGTCACTACATCTGCTGCTTCTTTTTAGATAGAATCTTTTGCATTTAGCAAAAGGTACATGCCACTTACCAACATTTAAAAATATGTCTTTTAACGTGCTTTTCCAGTCGAAGATTTGACATGTTGTTGCTACGTTAATAACCGTTGCATGTTGACTTACTACATCTATGTATTCACTAGGATTTATAATATTTTCCCTTTTTCGCAGTTGCTTTTCAATGTGGGCAAAGACTCGATCAGCGGGTAGAAATGAGTGACCCACTACAGGGAATACTATTTCTATAATTTTAATTTGCGTTGGTGCATGATGGACTAACCATTTCGAAAGCATAGCTATTAATAAAGAGTTTTTATTCTGTCCGGCGCATCCATCAGCCATAATCCGAAGTAAATTACATTCAGGTGTAAATTCAGTATTACAAAGTCGATGAAAAACTGCAGATGAAATTAGATTTGAATCCTTTGCATATTCATCTTCGGTCCAGCAGTAACTGAATATATTTTGCCTCGTCAATGATGATTTTGAACTGCCTTCTACTATTGTGAAATTAAAAAAATAAAGTTGTCTTGAGTAATAGGTACTCTGATCAGGAATTTTAGGCAATACCATATTTTTTTGGCAGTCAAAGGATATTATTTTTATTGAAGGGTCTTCTGTTTTCAACATATCAAAAAATGCCTTTGCACGTCTCTTGTGGACTGTTTTTTCAATCATCAACTGACTTTTATCAGGCTCTTTCGTGACTTTTAATTTTTCCGTCAACTGCAAACAAGTTAAACATACATCAACACGTGGTGACCCAAATCCTAAATTGAAACATGTATTAAATATTTTTCGGAAATATAAGGCCTTTACTTTGAGATGTTCGGCTGTCTGGTCATTATACATTTTGGCCATTTTATTTATGCTCAATTCTGACTGCAAATACATTCGCTTAGAATTGCCTCTGCAATAGTGAGCTTCAGTGCATTTAAATTTCTTAATGAATGAAATTACATTTTGTTTCTTATCTTCGTATTTATGTGACTTATGGTCACCACCACGGTTTTCCTTTGGGAATTTGCCTTCTAAATAATAATTCTTTACCACATTTTCTATCCTATACCTTTTGATGTGCAATATTTGTAAAAAAGCTTTTTAGCAAACAAATATCATCTTTTTTTGAGATCTACAGTAAATCCTGTACATTCTTTGCATAGCTCTGGTATTGTAATGCTTAGTATTAGACCGAGGACGACGACGTTTTGTTTGCACAGCTATAACATGTTTTAATATGAACATATCTTGTTTTACTTTGTCCTTTACGGCATAAAAAGATTCATGAAAAGATTGTAAGTCATTCTAATTTCAGAGCATTGCAGCTTTTTGTCTTTATGTGAACATGTCGGCTTAACAGGTAAGTCTTTTGGAGCGTATCTGGAACAACAAAATTTCAGATCTGTACTCATTTAGTTTGTTTAATATTTTTACCTGCTACGTACGGTGATACGTAGGGCTCGGATAAATATGTATTAAAAAATTCAAAATATGTACATATAATATGGACCAAAAAATGTAAAATATGGAAAAAATATGGAGTATAAAATAAGAATATCTTCCATATTAAACATTGTTATTTGTGAAAAATTACTAGGTAACAGTTACATTAAAAAAAATTTAAAAAGATAGCGAAATGTTTAGGTAATTCAAATAAAAAAAATATTTTTTATTAATTTTCCACTAAATCTGTCTTATTAAATTGATTGCAATACACAATTACATGCTTTTTTAAATTACCGAAATGAAAACTGTTGATTTTTTCTAAATATACAACAAATATTACGCGAGAGAAATGAAACACGAGCGGTCGTGTGATGGCGAGAATGCAAACACGTAAAATTATATTGATTTTTGTGAACTAACTCATGTTCTATGATATAAAAATATGGATGAATATGGATGAAAATATCGAGAATATGGACTTAACCATGAAATATGGGAAAATATGGAAAAATATGGAAAATAAAAATTAGTTTTTCACAATCTATATATGATAATCGATGTAGAAAACACATTTGAGACCAAAAATAGTGTAAATTAAAAATATGTATTTACATATTAATCCGAGCCCGTACCACCGTACCGTACCGTATCACTAGATACGGTATCATTAGGTAGGTACAAATTTATTGTTGCTGAGAAATTTTTAGAGTCGCATACAAATGTTTTTACTGTTTCATTATGCTTCGATGGCAAACTAAATTTAAAATAAACATACGAACAATGACGATTGGCTTCATAGTATACTATACTATACTAATACTCAGAATATAATACAATATCTACGTTTAGTAAATTGTTATAGGCGATTTGTGTAAATGTAATTAATTTCGGTGTTGAAACAATGAACTTTGGCCAAAGAAGACTTTGATTTTATTCGCAAAGATATTTTAATAGTCTATAAATAAAATATAAATAATCATAAATGAACTGTATCATAAAAAAAATGCAAATTTTATGTTTAAATGGGGTGAAAATTTTATTTTTGTATATAAATTGTACAATAAAGGACGATCTAAAGTCATTATAAACTGAGTTTGAAAACTTTAAAAACAAAGTATCAAAACTATCTAATTGTGATTTACTCACCGGTCATTTTTGGTCTTGTTTTTTTTTCAATTTGCACTATCAACTCGGCGTTTTCGAGCATCTTTATTTAGGCCAGGAGGGTTACAGGTTGGGATGGGAAAGTCTTGACGTAACTTAGATAACCATTGAAATCGCTGGCGAATCGTATAAGTATTGCATTTCTCGGGGTGCTCCAGCTTGAAAAGGTGTGCTAATTGCATAAACAACGAAAAACTGAAAAAAAATGCAAAAATCGCGTTTTTTTCCGGAAACAATCGCGTATATCTCGATAAATATGCATTTTAGAGAAAAAATGTATACTTATAAATTTGTTCGTTATGAAATTTCCTATAAGATAGAGTTGGTCCGATATCCATAAATTTGCAATTCTCGCTGCAAAATGCTCGAAAGTGCGAAAAAAGTAGGTCAAAAACAAGGTCATTTTAAATTGTTTATTGAACAATGAAAAAATTCTTCAATCACGCTATAAATTTCAAGAAAAGTACTTGGTTCCAATACAAATCGAACGCCGTAAGAGCGGTTACGATCGGGCTGATAGTTTTTGCATAATTCTATTGTTAATTAAGCTACCTTGAAAAAAAGACCTTTTTTAAAATTTTGTGCCAGGCTCAAAGTTATGAATCTTTTTTTGCGCCCCCGCTTTCACACCTTCTTGGACCCTTAAACTATCATACGCAATTGTTATCTTAACCATTTTTCAATTTTTAACAACTTTTTGAGCGGTTTTAAAAAGTTGAAAATTTTTGGCTTTTAAATAAATAAGCCTGTGAAGCGGGATTTGCGAGTGTGAAAAAATCGAAAGGTAGGGAAAAATAGTACTCGGAGAGACGCTTCTTTTAAAAAAAAAATCATCCAATTTGGTCCGTTAGATGTTGAGATATTACATTCCAAAGTTGGGAAGGGTTTGCGGCGTAACGGTTAATGATGTAACAATAAATTTTATACCAATCGATAGGTTTTTCCGAGATCTTTTCCTATGTGCTTTAAAAAATGACATAGGATGTGTGCATCACGCGCAAAAATTAGCATAAACATAATGTAGTGCGCGCTCGGAGGCGCGCTCGGGCCGGAAGTAGGAGGGGTGGGGATAGAGTGCGAAACTTGAAACGGGCGCTTCAAAATCGGCGCGCTCGCTTCAGGGTGACTTATCTCGGCTTCTACTGCACCGATTTTGACCATTTTTTTTTTAAACTGGGGTACAAGAAGGAGATAAATTCAATTTTCGTAGTTGCGTTTATCAATTTTTATAAATAAACAATCTGTATTCGATTTTCATAAACATGCATTTTTAAATGTTGCTAAAAATTAATGCTAATCGTGATATCATTATTGGGCACACATTGTACCTTGTAAAATAGTATTAAATTGAAAAATTTATGCGGAATAATGATATAAATTAATTTTATTGTTATTGAATTACTATAATACATTGAATAACAGAAGATAAGGTATAAATAATTGTAAAATATTGACATTTCCATTACATTTACATAAACTATAGTATTTATTTATTAAAAAATTGATTTATTACGTTAATTTTTGTTTTTTACACGGAATTTCGTCGTTGCTGTCTTCGTTGTCGGAAACGCAATCTTCATCTAACATATTTCTTTCTACATCGAATTGAACATCATTTTCCCTCTCATCGACATCGCTGCTATCTTCTATATCTATATTATCTAATACATTTTTTTCGCAATTTTTACATGTTTGACCGTGGCATCCTGCGCAATAATCGGAACATTGTAATCCGTGTTTGACACAGCTGCAAGATTTTGTGCAGCCTTTAGTACATTTACAACTGATGTCCCGAAGTATATTGTCAGGGACTAGTAAGTCAGTTGTATATGTTGGTTGTAATTTATTATCTCTAACACTCCAACCCCACTGTGTCGGGTCTAACGAATTACCGAGCCATTGTTGCACTTGATAGTATGCCCTGAACGTATGTTGCTTTGCAGCTAATTCAGTTGGCGGAAGCATAGCTAAGTTAAAAGCTTTCTTCGTAGAGCTACTTTTAAAACATAAATATCTAAGTTCATTTAATTGTAAATTACAAGATTTCGTACCGCCATACATAGCTGCAATGATTTTTTTGCCAGCGTTTTCAATTTCTTCTGCAGTTGCATTTGTTTTATTAAAAATTAAAGCTTCTTCATTTAAGCTTGTATTTTTTTCTAATAATTTTATAATTTTAGCTTTGCCTTGTTTAAAAAAAGCAGATGTAGTATCACATCCAGTGAACGCGTGAATAAAAGCTACCAGATTTTTTACATTTTCGCCGATAAAAGATGTAGAATTGTAAAGCCTTTCAGCTGTTTTTCCTCTACTTGGTTTTAAAAAGTAAATTTTCTTATCTTCAGCTGCTCGTTGTGAAAAAATAACTAAAACATCTATATCTTTAGCTACAATAATAGCTGGCTTTTCGTCGGTTGCAACATTTATAGCGGTTTCAACAATTACAGTGTCAGCGTCTTCTCCAGCTTGTTTAGTGTGAAATCCCGCGGCTTCCAATTTTTCTCGTAAATATAAAATAAATCGATTTTTGTTGCGATCATTCGATAAAAACTTTTCTTGCGATGTTGTTGCGGTCATGGATAAATCAAATTGTATTTCTGCGCATAAATTTCTAGCCTGTCGACGTAATCGTTCTGCACCTTTTGTACTACTTTTTAAATTTTCAGGGTAACCATCAAATATAATAAAGCTATTAGCGGCGAAATATTTAGTTACATAAGTTACATATCGATCAAGAATAACTTCAAAAGTTTCTTTTTGTGGCCACACAACCTTATGCAACAAAAATCCTCCATCAATTACATGACAAGAATTATCTAACGATGGCTCGTCGTACATTGGTTGAAAATGATCGTACAATTTCGATTTCTCGGTTTTACGCATTATACCATTGTCAAACATAGAAAGTGGATAAGGCGCCAATTCATATGCAAAACAATCTTTCAACTCGGTTGTTCCCTCCATTGCTATACTAATTCTTTGAAATATTAATGCAGGGTTGATAATAACATTTTCATTTTTTAATTTAATAGAATGAATAGCTTGAAGAGGCATTACTCGATTTTTTCGTTGGAATTTAAGCGCGTTAAAATTATTTCCGACAATACTATTCATCATTTTTAACCCGATTTCCAGAGCATTGTGACAGTTAATATTTTCATTGCCTTTAACGCCTGAGCTAAGTGAAATAATTGCATCAGAGACTACGAAGGGATCATACGAAGTGAAAAATTGTAACATTAAGTCTAATGCGCGATTGTCTTCTTGAATTCGTGAAGGTCTAGCATCAACGTGTTGCTCTGAAGTAATAAAAGCTACATTACAAAATGATTGCATTGAATTGGAAACATCGATGAGGAACGGCATTGTCAATACCCATTTTGCAAGAACTGAATCAGTTATTCCTCGACCGTGCGTAAGCCCACCGCTGGTTTTCATTGAACGCATCAAAACTTGTTCGATAGACATATCAGACCAAATACCGCTCCAAAATTTATCTGATCTTCTAATAGTGAAATAACCCTTTGTTGTAAAATTTTCATATTCTAGTGGATCCATTTTTTCTTCGAGTTCATACATGTCTTGCAAATACAGTTGACAAGATTTCGCGTACAGATAATGTCCACTGGCATGGAAAAATGGCAACATTTTTCGAATGCTTTCGAGGTGTAAATTCCAATTACCCATTCTTTCAGCCTGAATAAACTGTTTCATAACTGTTACCATGTCATAGTACTGCAGCCATAATTTCGCAGTCGGGCCACGCTGTTTCAATTCTTCAACATGTCTTAAAAATTTATTATAAATATTCAAAAAATGTTCGTCGTCAATGCTCGTTAAAGTACTATTTTCTAAAGTCAATTTATCAAGGAGAAGTGAGTTTTCATCATTTGTTAAATCAAAAGAAGATAACATTATTTTTCCTAACGCCAAATGAGCCAAAATATTCCCTCTGACAGATCTTGAATAAGCGTGACCGTTTAAAATTTTGTCAACAGAATTTTCGGCAAAAATTGTACAAAAAAGCTCTTTAAGACCGCTTCCATCCATAATAAATCCAATAGTTCCCATAAACGACATTAAAAGATGAAATCCACCTAATCTAACAATTACTGAAGTTAACTCGTGCTTACAACATTCTATTATTTCTCGAGCTTTGTAATACAATGGTTGATCGAAAGTGACAAAGCAATGCTTTTGGTCTATTTCACTACTTTTTAAGCGAGCCTGATTCAAAACAGTATAAATAGTATCATAATTACTCGGCTGTGCATTGACAAACGGTAAAAAAAGTATTCTGCTTTTTGCATAACTCAAGTGGTTGGTAATAGATTCCATATAGCCGTTCCACCCCAGAAAATCTGTCGAATATTCATGCTTGCCGAAGAGCCATAGAAAATCAGTTTTAGATAATTTTATGTCAAGTGATACAGGGCGTATTTTATGTAAATCTTGAACAATGATATTTTCCATTCCAGAGCGAGTAGGTTTATGAAATATTTCTAAATCAATTTTACCGAATCTTCCAATTTCTTGAGAAGGTGTTCGTAAAGATAATCTATTAATAAACTTATTTGATGTCACTGAAGTATGCGGAGTCACGATTTGAATGCCGCCCATTGCGTGAAAAGTGTTGCGCCCATCAATAGTATTGACATTGTGGTCTGCATTATCAAAAACAAATTGAGTATACGCATTATTATAAACATTTTGTTGTGGATGAGCTAATAAAGAACTTTCAAAAAGTTGAGTTTCGTCGTAAGAGCAACAAAATCCTAAAGAATTCAAAATTCGTATAAGATCTTTGGATCCATACTTTTTGTTAAGCATGCTGCCTAAAGCAACCTGAATACAAGATATAAAAGATCTTGGACGAGTAGCTGCTATGATACAGTGAGCAATAGAAGTTACTTTAGTTTGATAATTTGAATCGGAAGTTTTGTTCTTGAGGATTATTTCGTCCAATAATACTTTTAAAGTTTCTGGTATATCGGAGTCCGCTTTTTCGAGAAAACAGTCTGGGGCAGGATACTGATTAGTATCATAAAATTTTGAGCGCATATCTTCTAGTATTATTTTTGCAGCTGTTTGAACTACTCTAAGACGCTCTAATTTTTCGTCACGGTTTTTGTTTTTATACCAATTTTCAGTTAAAATTTTACCACACGTGTTAGTGAATGATATAATAGGCCCTTCTTTAGAAGAATGTATGACAATCTCATCGCCAAATGTTTTAGTTAATTTTTTTTTCAAATATTGCATATCGGGCCACGTTTCCCCGTCGAAATTGGCAAGTATCGCTTTTAAACTAAATTGACATTCCATTTTTTTGGAAAGAATGTACTCACAAACAAATTTGGCAGCTTTAGATGCGTCTGTATCTAGACCTTGAGATGACTCTCTTCTTGTTATAAATAAATTTTTGTTGCACGCGTCATGATATCTTGCGCCGACAGCCGTTAAATCTCTGATACTACTTATTCTGTTAATAACTTCGATGCACATTCTATTGGAAGATTTTTTAAAATTTTCTATAAGATTGTCTCTAGTCGCATTTGTATGCACTAATCGAACAATTTTTCGCCTATTTGCAGGGTATTTTTTTTGTTTTTCAATAAAATCATCGGACGCATCTTCTCCGCATATGAAACACAGACTAGCAAAATTGAAACTTTCCGTAGAACGCGTGTCGTGCAAACTTTCATTCAAATGTCCTAATCCTACGTAAGTAAGCTGCGATTTTAGTTTCATTAGTATAATTTTTTGAACAATTCTCGTGTATAGTTATAGAATTAAACTTTCTTAATGTTAAATATTTGTTATCCTGTCTTCTCAAACTTGCTTGAATGTAATTCTTCATGCCTTCCTTTGGAATCGTTCGTAAATTTTCATTCAAAATCTCGTCGCAGATAATGCAAATTTTATCCTCTTGCTCCATTGTTAAAATCTAAATGTTGCGATAAATTCGGTTAAGTAAATATGTGACTGTGTATGTAACGTAACTTAAATTATGTACTTACAGATTTTTAAATTTTCACTTGAAGAATTTACACTCAATACAATGTTGGATACTTTTCGGCTTCAAAACTCCTTACAGAACTCGATGTTGCACTATTGGGCACACTTTGAAAACTGACGACCTTCTTCGAATTTTTCTCTGCTCGGCCGTCCTCGGCTTGCTACCTGCGATCCTTTTGAAAAGAACCCCTAACGGTTCCTGCTGCCTATGTATACAAAGAGACTCGACAGCGGCAGCTCACACAGAAACACACACAATTATACACTTTGATTTGAAATATATATTTGTTTGTAGTTGTAGCCACAATAATACCTCGGCAACCGTTTAGTTGTTGCTTCGATGGATACTGCTTCCAAACTGACTTACGTATCGACGTATACGATATTTATACCACTGTCAGGGTAAGGCTAATTCAGGTGGCGAGGGGTGGGACAGGGGTGGGACAGGGGTGGGCCTAATGAGGGCCTGTCTAGACACCTCGAGACACTGTCCGTCTAAAGTCCATGTAGACACCTGGAGACTGTCTAGACACCGCATAATTTACTTTAATCTTGTGTCTTGGTGCATGGTTAATAGCTAAGATAATAAATTAAGGGATAAGGTCATTTAAAAGCAATTACGATTTACAATGCCAAAGGCAGGCACAAACTTGTACAGATTATCCGACGTGAGTAGATATTAGCGTAGACAGGAGAATAGTAGCAAACAATAAAAAAGTTTAAGCATGAAATTTTTCAATTTAATACTATTTTACAAGGTACAATGTGTGCCCAATAATGATATCACGATTAGCATTAATTTTTAGCAACATTTAAAAATGCATGTTTATGAAAATCGAATACAGATTGTTTATTTATAAAAATTGATAAACGCAACTACGAAAATTGAATTTATCTCCTTCTTGTACCCCAGTTTAAAAAAAAAATGGTCAAAATCGGTGCAGTAGAAGCCGAGATAAGTCACCCTGAAGCGAGCGCGCCGATTTTGAAGCGCCCGTTTCAAGTTTCGCACTCTATCCCCACCCCTCCTACTTCCGGCCCGAGCGCGCCTCCGAGCGCGCACTACATTATGTTTATGCTAATTTTTGCGCGTGATGCACACATCCTATGTCATTTTTTAAAGCACATAGGAAAAGATCTCGGAAAAACGTATCGATTGGTATAAAATTTATTGTTACATCATTAACCGTTACGCCGCAAACCCTTCCCAACTTTGGAATGTAATATCTCAACATCTAACGGACCAAATTGGATGATTTTTTTTTAAAAGAAGCGTCTCTCCGAGTACTATTTTTCCCTACCTTTCGATTTTTTCACACTCGCAAATCCCGCTTCAGAGGCTTATTTATTTAAAAGCCAAAAATTTTCAACTTTTTAAAACCGCTCAAAAAGTTGTTAAAAATTGAAAAATGGTTAAGATAACAATTGCGTATGATAGTTTAAGGGTCCAAGAAGGTGTGAAAGCGGGGGCGCAAAAAAAGATTCATAACTTTGAGCCTGGCACAAAATTTTAAAAAAGGTCTTTTTTTCAAGGTAGCTTAATTAACAATAGAATTATGCAAAAACTATCAGCCCGATCGTAACCGCTCTTACGGCGTTCGATTTGTATTGGAACCAAGTACTTTTCTTGAAATTTATAGCGTGATTGAAGAATTTTTTCATTGTTCAATAAACAATTTAAAATGACCTTGTTTTTGACCTACTTTTTTCGCACTTTCGAGCATTTTGCAGCGAGAATTGCAAATTTATGGATATCGGACCAACTCTATCTTATAGGAAATTTCATAACGAACAAATTTATAAGTATACATTTTTTCTCTAAAATGCATATTTATCGAGATATACGCGATTGTTTCCGGAAAAAAACGCGATTTTTGCATTTTTTTTCAGTTTTTCGTTGTTTATGCAATTAGCACACCTTTTCAAGCTGGAGCACCCCGAGAAATGCAATACTTATACGATTCGCCAGCGATTTCAATGGTTATCTAAGTTACGTCAAGACTTTCCCATATCTGAAAGATTTTCCCGTAATTCTCCTGGCCTAATTATCCACCACTTGGGGATAACATTCCATAGTTCGTTTATTTATAAAAATTATAGCCTACAAATCTGTTTTAACACATCAACAACGAAATAAACGAGAGCACTCCAAACAGCAAATACCATATTCCGCCATGTTGTTTACGTGACCGTGATTGGTTGTGATGGACAATGCTTGTTCAGATACATACACAAGTGGACAATGCTGTTTTTGTAGCAAACATCGATTTTTAAATGTGAATTTCTATGAGACATTGCGGTTTTAGTTCCATATTGAATAAATAGATGTTTTATTTTTTCACTGGAGATTCACATGCCATAGACAACACAATTTCAGTTTTTTATGGACATTGCGGTTTTTGATTCTAGTAGACTCATATTACATATTGCGGACTTGTCATTGTGAATTAACTGAATAAGTAATTAAGTGATCTGCGATCTGTCATTGTAACGAAGATAATAGGTATATAGTATAACGGGAAGCGGTGATAGCGCAGTGGGTAGGAGTTCAACTTCGCTGCCACGGAAATCATCGTGAGGAAACCTGCATGCCTGACAGTTCTACACGATGTTCTCAAAGGTATGTGGAGTCCACCAATCCGCACTGAGCCAGCGTGGTGGACTACGACCTTAACCCCTTCTCTTTGTGGGAGGAGACCCGTGCCCTGTAGTGGGCCAGTAATGGGCTGATATGATAATTATGATGATGATAGTATAACATAGTTCATTTGTGGTACGGTAGTAGTTTATGTATATTTCAGTACTTCAAATCGGTGGGACCACGGGGCCTTAATGTTCATTACGTCAACGCCAACATCATTGCATTTTTTTTTTTTAATTAAGTATTTCTAATGGAAACTAAAATTTCTTTTATCAGTCTCCAAGCGTCGACAAGCGTCATCATTCCGCGGTCTACTGCTCTTAACTATTTATAAGGCAGAATCAAGTAGAAAAGGTAGCAATTTTTACTAAGCGGATATTTTAAGTTAACAGGTCCCATGTCATTTTTTTTATCGTTGATATGAAAAGGAAAATTTTGGAAAATTAGGTGGCAGTAGCCGCTGCCTGTGAAAGACGATGAAAAATAAAACATTGATTAGTTTTATTCAGCTTTTTATTTCGGTGCGTGGTAAATATCAAGACATGGCGCCACACAAAGCGGCACCTTACATCTGGAGCATTGAATTTTTGATCTTTTATTATTGTTTCTCGAGCTGCTTACACAACATCGTCGGTAAGTTGTCAGGAGTTCGTGTTATATGTTCCCACACTAGCATTGGCGTGCATATAGGGTATGCACAGGATATGCACTAAGCGGGAAGATGATATAAAATGAAAAAAAAAAAACTTAGGCATTGAAAGTGTTATAAAAAGTGTAACCTTTATATTATCTGCATACCCTGAGCATACCCTCTATGCCCTGGGTTCCTAACCTGGGGGTAATTACCCCCACAGGGGTAAATCAGCTATTTCACGGGGGTAACAAAGAACCTAATTATCAGAAAGAAAAAAAAACAAAAGTTACAGAGCGCTGCGCAGTACCGCACGTGACAAAAATGTGCTCGTTCTAGCACTCGTTCGTCGGTTCGCCATGTTGCAAGCTGGCGGTGAGGGAGGGGGCGCCCGCGCCGCCGCCTCCGCTTGCTTCGCGTGCCTTGTAGTGTAGTAGCAGTGTTTGAGCTTGAATGGACGAACGCGTTTCGATTGTTTCGCATGGCATACCTACCTACTTAGGAACCAAAATACCTAATTCTTATCTGTGTTCAAAGGTAAGTACCAACAATCAATGCTATTTTTTATCAATTATATTTTATTACTATTTATCGGGCCTAATCCACTTACTTTTGTTTTACGTTTGTGTATGTTTTGTGACAATGATGCTGGTACGTAGATACGTACGAATGGTACGTGGTATCAAACCCGACAAATAGTAATATAATTGTATTTTGTTTAAATTGTTACTAGTAATAGTTTGTTAATGTACTTCTCTATTATCTGTAACATTTTTTATGATTGATTTAGTTGTCATGGCTTCTACATCCGGAAAAAAGCGCTCATATAAAGAAGCATTTTTACAATGGGGTTTTACGAATATTGTGGACAGAAATATAGAAAAGCCTCAGTGTGTTTTATGTAATAAAGTGCTTAATCCAGAGAGCATGAAACCGAGCAAATTAAAAGAACACTTCGAGAAAGTTCACAAAGAGTTTGTAGGTAAAGATTTACAATTTTTTAAGAGAAAAGAGAGCGTTCTGAAATCTTCTCGAATGGATTCCACAGGAAATATGCAAAAGGCAAACGAGTCGTGTCTTGAAGCTTCATTTCAAATTTCTTATCGTATTGCTATGAACAAAAAACCGCATACTATTGGAGATGATCTTATCAAACCTTGTTTGTGTGATGCAGTATCGCTCGTTATTGGAGAACAACATGTGGCTAAGATTAAACAAATATCACTCTCAAATACAACAGTTCAAAAACGCATTTCAGACATGAGTAACGATATTTTGGCAACCGTTATTGATGAAATTAAAGCAAGTGATATGTTTGCGCTGCAATTAGATGAGTCTACGGATGTAGCTTCGTGTTCACAATTGCTGTTATTTACTCGTTATATCAAAAATGACCATGTAAAAGAGGAATACCTGTTTAGCAAGTCTTTGCCCACCACTACGCGTGGCGAAGACGTATTTCAAACGCTAAAACAATTTATTGAGGAAAACGGACTGGACTGGTCAAAGCTGGTTGGCGTTTGTACGGATGGGGCGCCTTCCATGATGGGTGTTCGTTCTGGATTTCAAGCACTTGTGAAACAAGTTGCTCCTCAAATTTTATCTTATCATTGTCTAATACACCGCTACGCTTTGGCCGTTAAGACGCTTCCACCAGATTTGCTAAGCACGTTGAATGACGTAGTAAAAATTGTAAACCATATTCGTGGCAGTGCTACAAACTCGAGGATCTTCAAAGTTTTATGCGATGAAGTTGGTGCAAAATTTAATTCTCTTTTGTACCACACAGAGGTACGTTGGTTATCTCGAGGAAAAGTTTTGAACAGGGTGTACGAGCTTCGTGAAGAAATAGGATTATTTTTGGAAAAACAGAGAACACTAAAAGAGAAAGAGTTTTTCTCAAAAATAAAAGATAAAATATTCATTGAAATGCATGTATCATTTATGCAATGTATCTTGCTGATTTTTTCAGTGAAATTAACGGTCTTAATCTCTCATTGCAAGGAAATATGACGAATATTTTAACAGCGCAGGATAAAGTTTTGTGCGTAAATTGGAACTTTACCAACGCAGAGTGCAAGCAGATGATGTGTCGATGTTTACACAACTGTGTGAGCAATTGGTAAATACGGAACAAAACGAAATCACGTTTAAAAACTCTGTGATTCAACATTTATCTGCAATAATAGATTCACTGAAGCAGTATTTTCCGGACTTGGATAATCGTCAGTCGAACTCTTGGATATTAAGACCGTTTTCTACTGATGATGATATTATTCGAGACGAAGATGTGGCGGCAAAAGTGGAATTTCTTGGATTACGCGAGAATAGTACTTTGAAAGTAGAATTTCAGAATTATGATCTCAGCACATTTTGGATCAAAACAGGTGCCGAGTATCCTGTTTTATGTAACAGAGCTTTAAAAATGCTAATACCATTTGCCACCACCTACAGGTGTGAGAGTGGGTTTTCTACTTTAGTAACACTGAAAACAAAGGCCAGAAATCGTCTCAATGTGGAACATGACTTGAGATGCGCTTTAAGTGAAACTAAACCTAACATTAAAAAACTTGTTAATGCAAAACAATACCAACCTTCACACTGAGCCAACATTCACTAGTTTTTTATGTTAGGATTCGTTTTTATTATGGTAGTAGTCACTACTAGTAAATGTAACTGATTATTATTAATCCATAGTTTATACGTATGAATACGTTAAAATTGTAAGACTTGCTGTGCAATTTATGATCAATAAAGATGTTTGTATTTAATTGTATTGTTTGTTTTGGTATCATTTTGAAAGCGGGATAAAATCAGTTTTATACATAGTTCACAGGGGTAACAATATTAAAAAGGTTGGGAACCACTGCTCTATGCACTCCACTGCACACTAGCAAAAACGAGGGTCATGTACGACAGTGCACGTTTTTTTTTGTAATTATCTGACATGTTCTTGGTAAGATATATTGGTTGGTTCTCTAAGCTCCTTTTCCTTGATGGGTCATTATAACTCATTATAAGAGGTGAATATGTTATTTGAAGTGAAGGCATGGCTTTTTTTTTTATTTTTACTTAAGTAAACATCTTTTTTTATGGAAACTTTTAGGTTGAAAACATTTACGAAGTGGCCAGTCAATTTGTTGGTTTTATCTGGTTTTATAAGTGACCAGGGGAAATATTTAGTACTAGGTAGAGAAAAAATGCACAGGGGTGGAAACATTAAAGACAGGGACGAGAGATAAACATATTAAAAACAGGGTTACTTTTAAGAATCAACTTTATTTATTTATTTTTATTATGTATTATTATTTTATAATCAGTCTTGTCATTTCTGAGCAGTCTTTGTTAAAGAAATTAAATGTTTCTTAAGCGCTATGTACAAAACATAAAAAGGGTCTTCTACTTATCAATCTCTCTTCAATGAAAAGAAAAATATCCCATAACTTTACCACCGCAGCGAGGCGCAGTTCCTAAAATCAAGTAACAGCCTCCAACTGTCGGAGGAACTACTTCAATCAAATAAGATTTGGCATAACAATTATCTGGAATTGCACTGGAATTGAGTGGAAATATTCCACAAGCTTTGAAACCTGATGTCACGTTTCCTACAGTTCTATTTTTGTTTCTCAACATACATGCATTTGCTTCCTGATTATAAAAGGTTTTCAGGGGTTTGAAAAAACTGCGATCAAGAGGTTGAAGGGCTTGTGTTGTATGACTTGGTAAGCATAAAATTATCACATCATTATCATTGGCTAGATCTAACGAATCTATTGAATTGGAATGAAAAGTATCAAAATTGTTTTTCCTGTCTTTGGTTTTCTTGGTAAAAAAATATTCCTTGAACCACCGCAAAAATGATTCAGAATTAATTAAGGACGACTTTGTTCATATAGACATCGGACCCATTTGGCAAGCCATTAGAAAATTCAGCTTTTTTATTGACTCCTTTCATTATTAACACTGGAGGTAGAAAACGACCTTCAGCACTGCAACATGCAACCAGGAAAATAGTTTCTCCTTTTTCTCGAGGTGTGATGACATGAACGTTCTTAGTATCTTTGGCTGTTAATACTTTTCCAGGTTTATTTATAAGCTGGATCCCGGTTTCATAAACATTAAAAATATTTTCAGGTCTGTTAGTCAAATCATCACCATTTGTTCTTCAAGTTGTTTAAAAAATGCACCTACTTTTTCTCTGTTTAATCCCTGAGCTCTTGCAACAGATAGACAAAGAAACAAAGATATCTCAGTTCAGTCAAGCAGAAGCTTGACTGAACTGAGATATCTTTGTTTCTTTCTAGAAAAGATGTGAACCAATGTTGGCCAGCCTTCTCTTTTTCTTTAGAAAATTTATGCTGGATTCCAGTTTCTCAGCAAATTGATAGGCAAGGGACCAAATAGTCGATCTATCCGGTACAAAACCTGCGTTAGCTAGACGTTTGATATAAGAAGCCAATCTTTTTTCGTTCTCTGTACCGAGTGATGAAGAAAAACAGTCAGTTAACAACTAGAGTTTCACAAATACGAGGGTCCATTTTTATATTTGCGGAATGGGTAGGTAATTAATAAATGAGGGTACTTTCCTCTATATCGGGCCATTACTATTTGAATTATCGTCGATCAAACAACTCAGTTGGGAAGAACATTGTGAAAAATGGAGAAAATCGAGCACCGCGCTGTCATAAAGTTCCTTACCAAGCAAGGTAAATCGGTTCAAACCATACCAGAAGAGATGTCATCCGTTTACGCGGGGAGTCTTGCCCCGGTAAAACCATGGTTTATAAGTGGCATACCCATTTTAAGCAAGGCAGGGCCTCACTTGAAGATGATCCTCGGCCAGGACGGCCGAACGAGGTGACCACTCCGGAAATAATTCAAAAAGTGGAAAAATTAATACTGGAAGATGCTAGACTAAAGAAGAAACAGCTCGCAGAAATGGTTGCAGTATCCGATACAACCATATTTAAAATTCTTCACGATCATCTCGGCATGACCAAAGTCAGTGCAAGGTGGGTGCCGAGAATGCTCACGCCGCCTCAAAAACAACAGCGCGTAGAGTGTTCTCGCGCGTTTTTGGACCTCTGTAATGAAGACCAGGATGGAGTATTGACTCGAATTGTTACTGGGGATGAAACTTGGGTTCATCATTATGAACCTGAGTCCAAACAAGATTCTATGCAGTGGCGCAAAAAAGGTACACCACCACCAAAGAAATTTAAGGTGTCACAGTCGGCGGGAAAAATCATGGCGACAATCTTTTGGGACTCAGAAGGAATCTTGTTGATAGATTATAAAGATAAAGGTGTCTCCTACGCCTCCTACGGTATAACCGGAGAATACTACGCTTCAATCTTAGAGCGATTAAAGTAAGCAATCAAGGCAAAAGAAGGGGAAAATTAACCAAAGGTGTCCTCCTTCTGCATGACGACAAATTGACGTTGCTCTATATCAACGCGCATATTTTCTTCTAGTTTAAAAGTCTTAAAAACAGACCATAAGGCGCATCGTTGGATAGAAAGATCTAATAACTCAGTTTTATTTGCACGTGGCTGTACAGGCAGACTTTGCGAAAATCTCCTAGTACTATTACTTTTCCACCGAATGGGAGATCCGAATTTCCAATGGATCGTAAAAGTTGATCAATGCTCTGCAAACCATATTTTGGAAGCATCGGAGCTTCATCCATAAGAAAAATATCTATTTCTGCTAATTGTCTCGCTTTAGAAGAATTAGGTTTGATACTTGACACTGAATCTGGTGTCAGTGGTACTTTTAGTCCAAAAGTTTTATGAGAAGTACGTCAATTAGGCAATAATATGGAAGCAATACCGGTAAAAGCCATACATTTTACTTTGTATCGTTTTCCAGTCAGCATATAGTATAATGTTTTATATATGAATGTCTTCCCAGTACCCCCCGGACCATCAATGAAGAAGCATTTCGTTTCAGAAGATGTATTATTTACAGCTTGAAGAATAGAATTAACTACTTCTATCTGCTTTCCTTTTAGTAACTGGTACATTTGTTCTCCTAATACTGCTGATTCATCCGTGTTTAAATTATCTTGATTATCTTCAAGATCGTAATTATCAATGTCCTCAAAGCCAAAAGTTTGTACCCAGTATTGGAAATTTCGGCCTTCTGTTGCTTCAGTGTTTAATTTTTTAGCAATAATTCTTTAACCACGATTAATTGCATTTTCTATAGGCTGCCCATTTTGCCGGGCTGCATGTATAAAATCTTCTGACAAATTTTCTTTAAATGTTTCCCACAAACGCTTTGGATTTTCAGGAGATCCGTAAATTAAAATTTGAACAAAAAGGCTTCTTATTGCTACAGGCATTTTAAATAATGCGGATTCTTGTAATCCTTCTATCCATTGTTGATCGTCGTAAGTCAAGCCACGTGCTAAGCAGGCTTGTTTATACGTCTGATATTGGATATCTGTTGCGGTTCGAAGGTCTTCAAAACTTGTCGCATCTTTCACATGAAATAGTAACAATCGCAAGTGGTAAAGTTCCGGTTGAGCAACGAAATTTACATTATGAATCCTACCAATGACTCGCAAATGACAAACTCCTGGCTCCCATTTGCTAGATTTTCCGATCCATTTAAAATTTTCAGGCATCTGCCAATAAAAATGATATTGACGTGAGACATTATAGCTTGAATGATTATGTCTTTTAATTTCTGTATTGTGCTTAAAATAAGCCTCTAGAGTAGACCCTTTTTGGCCAATATCGGCTAAACCTTCATGGGTTTGGTCCAAGTTTGCGATCCGATACTGTCCTGGTAAGTGAATATCCAGTCGTTGGACACTATGACTTTTTTTTTGAATTTCAAAAGCAAATAATCGCCAGCATGCTTCTGGTGGCGTGACACAACGTCCTTCAATGTATATATTTGCTTCATCATAAATCAGTGTCCTTTGTTCTTCTACAACTTTGATCGATGCACAGTCGTGGTCCTTTATAAATGTATTTATAAAGATATTTCACAGCCAAAATACTCCCTACGTACTCAACGTTTATATGACAATTATATTTTTTCAATAAATAGACGTTGTAGGGGGCTACATGACGTTTATCTCTTGTTATACGACGACCGTTTATGTCTTTGCGATAAACCGCATGTTCGTGTGAAAATTCAAAATTGGGGACTATGACGGTCCAACTGCGGATTGTAGCGTCGTCGGTAATTTGGTTTACCATCATCTACTAAAGACGCAACTTCCTGGTACGATTTTGGAAAGTCGAATATGAAGTTTCGCGGGTCAGCTAGTAGTTTATAAGAACCAGTAATTTTTGAACATCAGTTTTATCTTTTGGAATATCATACTCATTTATCGCTTTAGTTGAATCCGGATCTGGATGCACAGTGCCATTTTCAAAAACATGTCCTAAGTATTTTACTTGTATCAACATGTATTGAAACTTTAAAACTCTCAAACTCTTTTAAAAACCCGGTAAAAAATTAAATTTATTTACTCACACTTACTCTACAACTCCTGCTATACAGCCAAATATAAAAAAATAATACAAGAGAAATTCATTTTCGGGTGAATCGAAACTGCACATTTTATAACAATTTATTAACTTGGCTCCCCGCATCAAAGTTTTAAATGATGAATCACTTCGTCTCCTTGGGGCACCTATACTGGAAACGTCAGTCTCACAGTTTGTTGACGATTTAATTTCCAAATTTAGCAACACTTCCGATCGTCTATTCGAAATTAATCCACATATGGCTCTAACCATTATTCGCTTTTGTTTATTTGCTACAAAATTTAATTATTTTCTTAGATGCTTTGCAAGCATGCTCTTTGGAAATTTCATTCTTTAATGGAATAATTGGATACTTCTATTAATAATATTCTTGTTAATATTTTAAATTGTCCCATAAGTAATCAGACATGGACCCAGGCCTCACTTCCGATAGGGTATGGCGGTCTTGGAATCCGCAAAATTTCGAGTGTTTCGCTGCCAGCATTTCTTTCCTCTGTGCAAAGTACCCACACTCTGTATCAAAAAATTATATCCAATTCTTTGGGTTCCATAGAAGTGTCATACTTGGCAAAGGCAAGAAATAGTTGGTCTGCTCTTAGTCCCAGTATTTTGCCGGTTTCTTTTTCTCCACAGAGACAGTGGGATGACATTATTTGCAAAAAAACCTTTGACTCACTTTTAGACCAAATGCCATCTAAAAGAGACCGTGCTGCTCTTCTCGCTCTCTCTCCTAAGGAGTCCGGCTACTGGCTACATGCTCTCCCTTCAGCTAACCTGGGCACTATGTTAGACCACACCACTATGTCGGTGGTGATTGGTCTTAGGCTTGGTGCCTCTATAATTCAGCCTCATCGATGCCACTGCGGTGACAGCGTTGTTTTGGTGTGGCAACCAAACTACGATTAACAGCTGTTCAAATTTTCTCCATAATTTATTTAATGTTTTAATTATTATTTTGTGTTTTGATTGCCCAAATCCAATTTAATCGTTTTAATTAAACGTCTAACAGTGTAATACATGTATAGTTTAGTGCATAGTGCTGTAACAAAAGTTTTCTCGTCAATTTAACAAGTGACAGTTAGGTCATTACAAATTTAATTTATAAAAATTGTTTTGTAGATATTTCGGTGTTCTAAGACTTGCATTAGATTAAAGACAACTATTTGTAACGCTGAATATCATTAGAAGTGTTTGCAATTGCACGTTATTCTTGAGTAACGTTACATTTGCTAGCACAACACAACTGTAATTTTGTGTTCTTTTGGCTGATAGCTCCTTAAAAGCAACTCAAGTACAAAATGATGACCCGTAGAGCCTTACTAGCACGTCAGGAACAATCTAAACTTCTACTGGCCTTAAAAAAACTAAAGGCAAACAAGGAGCTATGTAGCCAACTGAACAGTGAGAGAGATGAAAATGGTTAAAAATAGGTTCGATGAGTGTCGTGCTGAGTACGAGGAGGCTCTGAGCTAGATCACCACTCTGCAGCGGGAGCTACGTGATGCACACCATCATGCATATCACCGAGTTGGAAGAGGCTGCACACAACACAACATCACTGCACACTCAAAGTCTATACGAAGTATTAGTTTATAGGGCCCCGCAGTTTGATTGCTTCTGATGTGGACATGTCTACTGAGCAAAAAATATCATTGGTTACAAACTCTAACAGAACAGTAGTGTGTCACTCCAGGAGTAAGAAACTTAAAAAATATATTAAATTAAATAAATTTGTACAGAAAACTCAGAGATTGTTAAAAGCTCATAAACAATCTTCTAAGGCCTTAAGACCTATAAAAGAGCGTTTAGATTTATTAAAAGATATAAAAATGTATCAAACTAAGTTAGAAGATAATAGGTTAAGATATGAATCCGACACACAGGTTTTAGAATCGCAGATAGCCAGGTTGCAAACTTCTCTACAAACTCTGGCAACTCAATATGACATATATCAAAAGAGAATGTGATGTCGGCATACACACAAACTGTGGATGTTATTACAACGGAGACAGCATATAATAATTGTTCATATGAACTCCTATGGTACTTATGGAGGTAAAGACAAAGACAGCCATCCACAGTCTGTGTCACTAGCATTTTCACCCTCAAAATCGAGGAAGGTGTGTGACGGGTCCAAAGTCTTGACAAAAAATCTTACTAACAGTTCCTTTTCCCAGAAAAAAACAACTAAGTTAAACACAACAAAAACATTTATGTATAGTGATGAAATTGGATGTAACATGGGCTTATTTCTTAATTCAAACTTACAAGGACACACAGTTTTGAACACCTGTTTACCTAACTCTGAGTTAAAGTCTATTGTTTCATGTATGTATAAAAATAGAGATAGGTATGATTGTAGAACTAATTTAATATTATTAATTGGAAATAGAAGGAATATTAACAAAATAGAATTGATAAATCTTTATAATTTTTTAGATTCCCTAAATGTTAATAGTATTGTTATGTATACATTCCCATATTGTGAAAATTTGCCACACCAAGAAAATACCTGCAGATATAATTTAAATATGACTCTGTACAATTTATGTTCATATAATAATAAAATTAAGGTTATTGACTTTAGCAAGTGTGCTTATTATAATTTGTACAAAGATAGGTATCACCTATCAAATTATTTTAAACGACAGATAGCTGTTTCGCTATCATATTTTTTTACAATATCAGCCAAGAACTTGGCTAAACAAACTGCTTTTATTGAGCAGTGTCCCAATTACTCTGACATTAACATTTTGGAAATTATTCCAAGTAAATATACTTTAAACTAGTTAAGGAGACAACAGAGGTTTTCTCTTGCTTAGACAAAAAGACAATAGAGATATCCTCTTGCCTAAGTAAAACAAATTATAGTAAGGAATTGCATACAATAAATTATTTTCACATCAACTTGGTGCATCAAAATATTCAATGTATTAAAGGAAAAGAATTAGAGATTGAATTATTTTTAAATCAGTTTAATATTAATATTTTATGTATAACTGAACATTGGTTAAAGACTCATGAATACATGTTTAATTTTGGTAACCATCATGTTGGTAGTTTTTTTTTTTTTTTTTTTTTATTAACGATAGGCCAGCGTTTGACGACAATCATGCCCGTTAGAAAGCAATGATGAGGTCTAGGTTGGAGCACGCTTGCCTAGAAAAAGCCTATTCACTCTAGCCTTGAAGGTACTTAAATTATACGTGGCAGGAAACACAGTTACCGGGAGGGCGTTCCACATCTTAGCGGCACGTATCAGAAACGTGGATAAAAAACGTTTCGTGCGTGTTGATGGGATATCAATCACATAAGGATGCCACCGCTCTCGGTGTCTCGCTGTTCTGTGGTAAAACGGGGAAGGGGGAACAAGATTGTGAAGTTCCTGAGCACACTCACCGAAGTATATCCGGTAAAAAACCGATAAACAGGCAACATTGCGTCGGTGCTGGAGACTATGTAGTTTCGCCTGCGTTAACGAATTGTCGCCTATAATTCTCCTGGCGCGACGATCCACCGAATCCAAAGCTTCAAGTTGGTGCTTGGCAGAGCCACCCCACAGGTGACTACAGTACTCCATGCAGGTTCGCACTTGAGCCTGGTACAGTGCGAGGCGTTGACCTGGCGTGAAGTACCGCCTAACCTTATTGAAGATACCAAGTTTTTTAGCTGCCACTTTGGCTTTGGACTCGATGCATTTGCCAAAATTGAGATTGGATGAGATGTTGACACCCAAGAGCTAATTATGGTCGCTAATTGGAACGGATACACCTCGGAAAGTGGGAGCCAAGGTGAAAGGGCTCTTTTTTGCGGAAAATAAACACGACTGCGTCTTGGCAGCATTGAACTTAACCAAATTGGCGTCACCCCAATCAGACACCTCTTTTAGAGTCAAGTTAATACGCTCCACCAAGGACTCTCTATGCTCAAGGATATCATTAGCACTGGCCCTAGGGCTGGACAAGTACCTCTCCGTAACGGTGCTGTCATCAGCGTACCCAAAAAGATTGGGATTCAAAAGATCGTTGATGTGCAGCAGAAAGAGAGTAGCGGAGAGGACAGATCCCTGAGGAACACCGGCATTGACAGCCATGAGGTCAGAAGAGTGGCCATCAACAACCACTCGAAAAGACCGTTCCCTCAAAAAATCTGATATCCAGCTGCAAAGGCCAGCAGGTATTCCGTAAGCAGAAAGCTTACTGAGAAGGCCGCCGTGCCAGACCCGATCAAAAGCCTTGGAGATATCCAGAGAGACAGCAAGTGCCTCACCGTGTTTCTCAATGGCTTCGCCCCATGTATGAGTGGCATACACTAGAAGATCACCAGTAGACCGGTTCCTACGGAAACCATACTGTCGGTCTGATATAAGATCGTTTCCTTCTAGGTATGTGAGGAGCTTGTTATTGAGTACACGTTCCATAGTTTTACAGAGTATGGACGTGATGGCAATAGGTCTGTAATTGGCCGGGTCCGCACGACTACCTTTCTTGGGTACTGGCTGCACATTCGCAATCTTCCAAGATTTTGGGACTTGAGCAGAATTTAGAGAGAGTCGAAACAAGCGTGTCAGCACAGGAGACAACTCAGGAGCACAGTTCCGCAGGACAACTGCAGATATACCATCTGGGCCACTGGCTTTACTCACGTCAAGGTTGCGAAGTGTTTTTAAGACCTCGTGCTGGTGTATATGGACCTCAGACATGACTGAGTCGCACGGTAGAAGGCGCGGTGGGGGGGTACTTCCAGCATCCAGACGCGAGTTTTCCGCAAATAGAGATGCAAGGAGATTTGCTTTTTCTGCTGCAGACACTGCCAATGACCCGTCAGGTTTCTGCAAGGGCGGCAGCGAAGAACGACAAAAGTTTGCCTCGACCGACTTCGCGAGTGACCAGAAAGCTTTACTACCACTGGGAAGAGTAGCTAGTTTACGTCCAATGCGATTGGTGCGGCCGAAGCGAGACTTTTTGAGGACCCGCTTGTAGGATTTGGCGGCAATATTGAATTCTTTTTTCTTTTCCTTGAGTTCGTTCACCAGAGTTACTGCAATTCATGGTGGCTCATTAATTATATTAAATAAAAATTTGAAATTTATAAATAGAACAGACATTGTGAGCCTGTCTGTTGAACGAACAATCGAACTTGCCTCAGTGTGAATTAGAGCAATTCATTGTTGTTACTGTATATGGACCACCCTTATCAAATTTTGAACTTTTTGATCAGGTTATGGATGAAGTATTATATAAAATATCTAAATCGAATAAAAACATTATTGTGTGCGGTGATTTTAATGTCAATACTTTAGAAAGTAGCTCTCAAAGTAGTAGGTTATTAAATCTATTTAAGACCTACAACTTATCAAATATGTTTATGGAGCCTACAAGAATAACTGCCACTAGCGCCACATGTTTAGACAATATCTTCACAAATATCAACCCAACCACTAAAAATATAATAAGTAAATTAGATTCTGATCACTGTAGTCAATTAATCCAGTTCAAAAATTGATAAAAAAAATTGTCTAAACATAGAATAACTTTTGTGCCTGTGACATCGGACCGACTGGAGAAAATGAGAATAGGCCTTGTTAAGGACCTTCCTTTTTTATCATCTACAATTGGCCCTAACGCAATGTACACTACTTTCTTCAGTAAATTTATTACCATATTTAATTCCATTTTCACTAGTAAGTCTGTCATGATTACTGTGATACACTAGTTTTCAGTGAGTGGGCTACGACTGAATTGCATAAAAGTAGACAAAGGTTATATGATCTGTTCGCGATACGAGAATATAACACCAGTGATGTGACCAAAAAAAATGTGCAATTGTTTTCCAAACAATTTAAACGTGAATGCATTTTGGCTAAATCAATATTCATACAGAATAAAATAAAAAATAGCAGTAATGTTATAAAAACAACTTGGAATATAATTAATCAGTAGACAGGAAGAGTAACACCTCGAACTAATGTCATCAAACTTGATGTAGATAACAAAACAATAACGTCAGCTTTCGAGGTTGCAACTGCTTTTGAAACGTTCTTCACCAACATTCCTGTCTCCACAACAAAATCATTGAAATCATCACCGGACAACGCTCTCTCTTTGTTGAAGTTTAATGTGCCTGAATGTAACGATACTTTTAAGTTCAGTCACGTAAGCAGCTCTGACGTTATTAAGGCATCATCATTCGTGCAATGAAAATTTGTCTATGCAACTAATCCAGAGTATTACTGCTGACAATCCCTTTGGAATGGGCCCTATTGAACAAAGGCCACAAAAAAAATGCATATCTTTCGCCTTCATTGATTGACCCGTACAACAAAAATTAAACTGAAATTACTCCCAGTAAATTTATGCCTTCCACATCATACTGGCTGTACACAAATTAAAAAAAAAATTACAATACCGTCACCATTCAAGAAAGCACTGTTTTGGCCGGAACCTTTAAAAAAAAAGAAAAAGTATAATCAGCCATAAACTGCAAGGCATGGAAAGAATACACTAAGAAAAAGGACTTGAGAAAGACAGCATTAGAGCAAGAGAAGGGAAAATTGGAAAGATTGCAAAAGAAAACAAAAAGTATTGAGAAAAAAAAAAGGAAATTCAACATTAAGCGAAAAAGAGGTTCACGTACATCGAATGGTTAGCGATGTAACATACACTGAAAAAGATGATCGCGAGTTGGATAGTGAGGCAAATGTTCATAGCAAAGACAGTGAATTTACGAACAAATTTAAAAGATGAGCACATCGAGAAAGGAAAGGCTTCCTTCAGGTAACGGAGACAGATGAGATGGTAGACGAATATATAGAAAGCAATAAGACAGTAGTTGAGAAAATGAAAGTAGACGTCATGATAACCGATAGTTTATATTAAAGGAGAAAACATCAGTGGAGATCGAAGCAGAGATTATAGTCCCATCTCATGAACAGAAATTATCGAAAACCACTACAGATGAAAATAAAGAAAATGAGAATGCACATGATGAATACGAAAAACAAAACCATAAAGAGGATACACAAGGAAACAAACATTCTGGGTTTAACATATTGAGTGATACTGTTGTTCACAGGATATTGGATGCTGCTGCCGGAAAACTGAAGCTAACGCCGAGCATTAAGGTGGATGTTTCCCTTGCAGATCGTTAACTACTCGATCGAATCATACTTTAAATATAGTAAACAATTTGTATTGGCCAAGTTTGAATCTCAAAATGGTAAAAAAATATATCAGTATGCATGCAGAATTGAAGAATTTTTTGATAATAAAATTGTTGTGCAGGGCCTTCCCAAGGGTCCAAAAATTGGAAAAAAAATTTTTTAACTTGTAATAAATAAAAATAATAATAATAAATATACTACGACAATACACACATCGCCACCTAGCCCCAAAGTAAGCGTAGCTTGTGTTATGGGTACTAAGAAAGCTGTTGAATATTTTTATGAATATAATACATAAATACTTAAAATATACATATAAACACCCAGACACTGAAAAACATTCATGCTCATCACACAAACATTTTACAGTTGTGGGAATCGAACCCACGGCCTTGGACTCAGAAAGCAGGGTCGCTGCAAACTGCGCCAATCGGCCGTCAAACTTGTGGAAATAGATATTACAATATTTGATGAAAATGATTTTATTACCTATCTACCTAATCCTGTCTTGAAAGATGATTGCTTTATATTCCCTCACTGTATTAAATTCGAAGAACAGTAAGAAATAAAATAAAACTATTGTGAATATTTACGATCACTTTATTTTCCAAGTTATTTAGAAAGGTATACTGGAATTACGTACTAGTCATGACTTAAAGTGAAACCGTCACTAAAAGTTCATTACAGGGGAGTGTTCATTAACGGGTGGAGTCATAGTGGTTCATTACTGGAGTTCAGAAAAGGTGTTGCTAATGTGTAATTTTCTCTGCTTACTTGTTTCAAATTGATAGCTCATAAGATGCTTTATATTAAAGCTAATAACAAAACTGATAGAACCAACCAATTTTTTTTGTTATAATCTTAAGATCAAATCTCTGCCTAATCCAAGACTGGACCTTAGGCCCGTTTTGCCATTTGTGTAAGACCATAGACGTAACTCGGAATGTTTTAAATATGTTGTGTTTATGGTTATATAACTCTGTTTCAACGTATCGAAAAGAGGACGTACAATCAACAGCCAGTCACGTGAACGAATACTTCGAACGCGGATCAGTTAATGGTGGACCTTTATTTTCCGTAACGCAAGTGCAAGATCGCGTCGCAGAAGCAGATGTAATCGGCCAAAAACTATTTGAACATTTGATTTGACTTACATTGATACATTTGACGCAGACGCTATTCGAAACCACGTTTACGCTTATTACACAAGAAATGAATACCTAACTGTGAGTAAATTACCTAACTACGAAAGGATGGGCTGCTTAGTGACAGTTTTTATGACAGACGTCTTTCATAAAAATAATTTCATTAAAATACAAGAAAACCTGAAAAGTTATGATAGAAAGATATGATTTATTTTTGCACAGAGTATATTTCTTGAGGGAGATGAATAAAATCACAAATTGGGACAGCGTTATATATATCGATGAGATTGGCTTATCTCGAACCATACCGTGCCGCAGTCGTTGAAGGACGATACCAAAGCATCTTACTCAAAAGTGCCACGACGGATCAGCCAGGGGATGTTTTGTAAATGACACCTTACGCATTCGAGTCTAAAAGTACAAAGGAATATGACGGAGAAATGGATGCAAATAAATTCACAGACTGGTTTACTAACTTGTTAACAAACCTCCCTGAACAGTACATATTTATTATGGACAATGGACATCTTACCATTCAGTACAAATAGATAAAGCACTTACTCAAGCAAACAAAAAGGGCGATTTAGTGGGATGGCTACAAAGACAAGAAGTTGAAGCTGAAGTTCAAATGTTCAAAGCTGAATTGCTTAGAGAAGTAAAAGAAAATAAACCTGCAAGACTAAAATATAAAATTGATTTCAGCTTGGACACAAAGTGATAAGAACGCCGCCCGTACCATTGTCAGTACACTGCTATTGAGTTGTTTTGGGCTCAAGTTAAAGAATACGCAGCACGCCACAATACAAAGCTGCCATTCTCCACAATAAAATGATGATATTGTAGAAAAAAGCTTTTGCCTCAATTCAAAAGGAAGACTGGGCAAAAGTTGTAGAAAAAACGCGAAAAATAATAAAAGAAGATTACGACAGAGATATCAATATTGATAATCTCATACAAAATTAAATAATTACATTTACAGGTGACCATAGCTAAGTAGCGATTTTAGCTCGCTATCCAAAGAAATTGATTGAATAAAAATCATGATTTATTGTAACTAAAAATATTAAAAGACAAATGGACCTTTCGTGCCAATGTATAATTTAAAAATACCTACAGTATTATATGCACACATGCATTATTGTTTATTTTTTGTAATCAGATTTAAACTTATGCACTTTATAATATATAATCATATCGATCAAATACTGATACAAACTTGATTCGATTAATCGTTGGTATCAAGTACAGAGTCGTATGGTATAGTTACATAACTAGTTGTTCTGCGATGACAAATGTCAAAACAGGCCTATTACGACTATAATTGGTAGACGAGGTCTCATAGCCGTGCCAGTGAAGAACCTACGACCTAGTTATGACTATAACTAGCTGTTTGCCCACTACTTCGTCCGCGTTTGTTATTGAAGCATCCCGTAGGAACTAATGTTCCTATTATATTATTGAATAAATATTTGGGAGATTTATGGCAGAAGCAGCAGTAAAAATAGTCGATTGCGCGGGGTAAGCAATGTAAACTAGGGTCAGTTAATGGATAAGGCTGGCTAACTTTGGATGTTAGAAGGAGAATTTAGGGTACATCAATTTCAGCCTCTATCACTAACAACGAATATTACTGACTGTTGAATTAAGAGAACTACTATTATGGCTGGGCACGAGGAAACACTTCTGAAGCAGCCCGATAGTACAGAGATCAAGGAGGAAAAAGTGGTAGGCCTCATCCCCAAAGATGGCCTGATCATCGTAGATTTTACGTGTCCATAATTCTTACATGGAAGGTCGCCTACCAGGCACAAGACCTGGCTATTCTTCGGAAATGCAGGACCTAGGTGACGTCGAAAGCGTTCTTTGAGAAATAGAAAGAACAAACATCAATAAGTGTAAGGGCCATAGAAAGGCGAACTGGGATCTCGAAATCCCGGGCACATCGTATACTCCAACAAGAGCATTTTTACCCCTTCCATATTCAAAAAGTTCAACAGCTTAATCATGAAGACTACCCAAGAGGAGTGGCGTTTTGTCAAGAGATGTTGCGGCGTCAATCTGAAGATGAAATTTTTTTTAACACGATTTTGTGGACCGATGAATCCCATTTTAAACGTTGTGGTATTTTCAACAGCCAAAATTACCACAATTGAAGCATCTAAAATCCACACAACACACGTGCATCCAACTTAAGCGATTTATTTACCGATAAATACGATTAAGGAAATCTTTTATTATATTATTAAAAGCCTCTATTAAATCGTTTCACTAATACATTGTTATTATATTTTAATTACAATTCATCCAACTGCTGGGCAAAGGCCTCCCCATTCTTCTTCCATTCCTTCTTGTTTTGAGCTGAGCGGGACCATAGTTATCCCCTGTATGTTTCTATTTCATCTCTGCAAGGTAACATAATATGCAGTAGAATCCACATATAACGACTTCGCTTATAACGACTAACCGCTTTTAACGACGATAATGTTAACTCAAGTTAGGTTTCACAGTTAGGTACTGAGAAAATGTAACCGTTTAGTGCGACTCCGGTTTAAGCGACCAACTGCTTATAGCGACCATTTTTTATGATAATACGTCCGGTTAAAATGACGCGCAATGTTTTGTTTACACAACATACGCACCAATACCTCGGCGCCCCAACTTCACCCCGCCCCGCGTGCATCCTTAGTGGCGTGCATAAATCATAGTTAGTGTTTGTCACTTGTTATGACAAGTTCTTAAAGCTCGACAAAATGAGTTCTGTGTAGCGTGCAATATTATTCCGATTAGAAGCCGGTGAATCAAATGCAACCATCGCAAAGGAGTTTGGCGTATCTCATTCTACAATTTCAACAATAAAGAAGAATAAATATAAGATCGAGCCGCTGTTTAGTGCTAATGTTTTGAAATGTAAACGTGTAAGGACTTCTACTCATGAGCAGGTGGATAAGGCATTGTTACAGTGGTTTAAGCTTCAGCGCGACCGGGGAATACCCGTTAATGGGCCTCTGCTACAAGACATGCAAAATTTCTCATGTTCGATGAGTTGGATAAACCGTTTTAAAGTAAGACACAACATCGTCAGTGGCATTACGATAAATTAAGTTTTTGTAAATAAAAAAATATATTTTTTAAATAAAATAGTTTGAGTGTAAGCTTTTTTACCTTTAATTAAAAGAAGTTGAAGATTTCATTACACATACTCACACGCTATCGATTAGTCTAATTGTAATAAATTTACATGTAATGACGTTAGATATTGTCATAACATTTGAATAATAATTTTCATCAAAATGGTCCAGAATGTTTTAGCTTATTAAAATAAATTGAAATTTTCAAATTAAATACGTGTAGACAGGACAACGTCTGTCGGGTCCGCTAGTAATCTATATTTTACTCAGTTATGTATATATTATATATAATTGAGTAAAAATAAAAACAGATTTTTTTTTGTAATGATAACATTGTAATTTCGGAGACTACAGATTCATAAATCGCTGATCATTGACAGCAGCCAGGAGTGGCGGTACTACCATACAAGCCGAAAAGCCCGGCTTGCGTTACTATGAATCTCATAAAATAATTCATACTTAATAGCAATGAGGAAATTAACATGATGTATTAAAAACTTTGACTCAATAGTGTATGCACAATGAGTATACAAACACTACACACTGGAGGTGTGGTAGCAACCGGCCGATAGAATTACTCTGTGCGAATTTCCGAACTCAGTGGTACGGAGTACGAAAGTAACCGAGTGGCGGCGATAGAATGCCAAAATATCACGATCGCGCACGAACACCTCTCGCTTTGTCTCACTTATTCTCGTTGGCTTGCATGGGGCTTATTTTTTACTGCTTTCACCTAAACAAATGTTAGTGTTTTTAGCAGAGACATAAAAAGCAACATTACGGATTGAAGTTCGTCAGGATGTCAAATTTAAACAACTTCACACTTCACCCGTAAATTGTTGTGATTCATAATTTGAAGTTTATTATTGTTTGCTTGAGTTCGGGAAAGTGCATTTCATTGTTTTTTTTCATTAATAATAAAAGTAAATTTTATTAACAATGAGTTCAAATTGCGTGGAAATTGTTTCTTGTGGCAGGCTCAGATGTGTGCAAACGTTAATTGGAGAACAAATGGTAAATTATTTAATTTTTTGAAAAAAAAAAACCGCTAATAACATCACCGAAACCTACGCGAGACTTATGTATTTCTCAAAGTGGTAAAAATCATAAGAGACAAATTAATAGATCGGTATAAAATTCAAAATTCATTTATTTCAAGTAGGCCCAATTATAAGCACTTTTGAAACATCAAGTCTGTCCGTTTGTAGTGACTCTACCCACCGTTTCGGAAGGCAGATTCTACCGAGAAGAAGCCGGCAAGAAACTCAGCAGTTGCTCTTTTCCAACATCAACAATTTACATATTACATTTTAACGTTCATTTTTCTATGTTGTGAGACCTGAAAGCGGAGCCGGATGCTTCCAAGCAACATTGTCATTAAGAAATTCATTAATTTTATAGTAACCTCGCTGTAATAAATGTTTTAACAGATTCCTTAAAATTATGCATTGGTAGGTCCAAAATCACCTTAGGAATCATATTATAAAAGCGTATACTCAATCCCACAAATGACTTCTGTACCTTTCGCAGACGATATGCAGATGACACTAATTTATGACCATTTCTACTAGGTCGACTGTTTATGTCCACTTTTTGTTTATAAAGACTAATATGTTTTCTTACAAATACTATATTGTAATAGATATATTGTGAAGCTACAGTAAGTATGCCTATTTCTTTAAACTTCTCACGGAGGGATTCACGAGCCACCGTTTCTGAGATATAACGATTCCAAAAAGTTATAAAAGTTGTTATCGTCATAATATGCACACGTTTCCACGCCACCTATGAGGTAGTGTACTTAGAGCACGACCGGCCTTGACAATTTGTGCATGCCAAAGAACAAGACAGTCCGATTTTTTTGCAACCACATTTGGCACTGCATCCCTTTTTTCAGTTGCAAAAAATAGTTGTTAACATAAGATTTCAGATATTCCTTCAAGGTACCATGACTTTGTTCAAGAGCACCGTCTGAGGGTGATATGGGGTAGAAAAAAGATGTTTAATCTTGAATAGGGATGTAATTTGTTTGTATACTTCGGCTATGAAGTAGACACCTTGGTCAGAAAGGAGAGTTTTTGGAATTCCAAAATGGCATATACATTTGATAAAAGAGTCAGCAGTCTGTTCAGCTATTGATCTTGTTATTAAGTATGCCGTAGAGTATTTCGTTCAACAGTATACAAGGTATCGAAAGAGGCAGGAATACCCTACAGCACCCTGAAAAAAGATTCAGATCGGCTAAATCCAACGATACAGACGTCCTCCTAAACTAGGAAGGCCATCCGTGTTCACGAGGAACATGAATCCATTCTGGCTAATCATCTACATACAATTTCAAAAAAAAAATACGGACTGACGAGAGCTCAGTTTTGTAAGAAATGCTACGCCATGGCTGAAAAATTTTGTGTCGCAGATCGATTTAATGAAATCAAGAAGTCTGCGGGCTTTCTAACTGCCTTTTTCCAACAACATCCTGATCTAAGTATTAGAAACCCAGAAGCGACAAGCATCAATTATAGGATACTTGGGTTCAATAAAGCTGAAGTGGATCAATTCTTTGAAAATTTGGAAAACGACATGTGAAAATACCACTTTCCGCAATCTCAAAATTTACAACATGGATGACTGGTTTAGCTACGGTCCAGGATACAGAAAAAATTATAGCGCCTAGGGGTCAAAAACGTACAGTCACGTCATGGGAAAAAGGTAAAAGGTAACCGCTATCTGTGCTATGAGTGCTTCAGGGTCGTTCGTTCATTTCGCCTCTTTTTATTTTCCCTCGACAGCGTCACTCATCACAGCAAGAAAAAGACGGCCCAACAGGAGCTGTTTACATATGTTCTCATAATGGTTGGACGAATGAAAGACATGAAATAGTTGCGACACTTCATTGAGTACTCAAATCCCACTGCTGAACAACCTGTTCTTCTGATTATGGACCACAGCAGCCATTGTACATTGAAAGCTTGGAAAGTGGCTAAAGCCAACCATGTTGTAATGTTTTCCATTCCACTACATTAATCACATTGGTTGCAGCCTCTGGCTGTAACTTTTGAGTTAATTCAAGAGAGCCTACAACAAGGAATGTGACATGTTTATGAAATCTAGGAATATGGTAAAATTTACACCATACGTTATTTGCAAGATTTTTCAACAAAGCTTATGCCAGAGTAGCAAGCTTAGACAGGGATCTCTGGCTTTAAAACCACGGGAATTTTTCCCGTGAATCCTGCTGTATTTTCAGAAGAGGATTTTGTTGCTGTGGATGAAGTTCAAGAACTTCTTGACCAAGAGAAGCCTGATATTGAGCATGCTGTAAGTCCATCTATATATAGGGAAGATAAGAGAAAGCATTTCGAGCAAATAACACACCAAACTTGTCGCCAAATAAAAATCATTCTAAAGTTGCGTTTATGTTAAATAATAAAACAGTCTCATTGAACACACAAACACTGATAATAATTATTATGTTAGTTCCCAATTATCTATTAAATTAAAAAGGCCAATGTTGTTTTTCTAAGAAATTTTATTATGGAGAGATTAAAATATTTTTAATTTTCTTCATCAGAACATGACACAATATCCTCAATTTAGGGGCCAGTCTCCAAAGACTCATAAAATGGACGGCTGGATGGTTGGGGGTACTCCAGAAATATTGCAGGTCTCTTACTTTCGGTGCAGGAAGTTAAATAGGTCTCTGATTTAGGGGCATGAGAGGTGCTGCAGTATCTTTTGATTGTGAACGCGTCATATTTTGGTTTCTTTTTAAACTTAGCGCTTTGAATAATTCTTCACTATCATCAAATGAGTATTTGTAGTATAATACCCCTGGATCTACTTTTCTACACTGTATCATTTTTTTTTTATTCCAATTGACTTACTTCTTTTATTGAATTTCCCTTTCGATGTACATATTGCGTAGTGAGCAGTTTTTGGAAGTTGTAGAACTGTGACTGCTTTTATACAACAATTATTTTTGGGTTCCTATGGACTGTTCTGATTAGGTTTGCCCAGTTTTCTGGTAATTCTATTTTCATTGCAGTTTTTTTTAGCTTTTTCTATAGAAGCATGTATAGTGTCTGCTTCCATGTGTGTGGCCTTGTTCTAATAACTTAAGAATTATAATGCTTGGCGAGTTGATAGAGTTGTCTATAAAATACATGATCATAATAGCAACATAAATATTTCGATTCTGTCCTGAGCAGCAGTGTTAATTTTGTACAGGTTATTAGGCAGTGTGTTCAGATAGTGATATAAACAATAAGCTATTTCTTGTCCTCCTCTACCAGCAATGGTTTTATCTCATAATAAACAATACGCATCAGCTGATGATTGTGATAGTCTATAAATTGTTAAGTTCAGGGTCCATAATTGTTGCCTCTAAAATCTAAATTAAGGTATTGGCAGACACTTAAAATTCCTCAATCATGGATAACAAAACTAATGGCGGGCAAAGATAAGCTTTTCACAAAAGGCATCGACAGTTGAGTGTGCGCAGACCAGAGACATGCAGTCTTGCCAGAGCAATAGCATTTAATCAATGTGAATAAATTTTAAGATAATCTTGAAAATTTAATAAATGGAATAAGGTGCACCGAGGCTATTGCAACTAAGAGGCATATGCAACTTTCACAAGTACCCTATTCTTATAGCTATCTAATAATTTTTTCATACTTTTTAGTCTATATTAAAAACGTGATAATTATTTTTAATATTTTTTAATGAATTAATTATTTTCTGCTTTTTATTAACAAGTATCGAAACATTTCTATAGAATTTTGTTTAGTTGGAACATACATCTTTGCAATTTTTTTTTGTCGTAGATGGTTCGTATCTATAAACGAAAAAAAGTCACTAAATACTCAGAAGAAAATCTTCGAGAAACTGTAGAAGCGGTGAGAAAAAAAACAAATCACCAGTTATACAGCTGTTGTTAAGTACGGTATACCAAGATCTACAATCATTCATCGTTTGTATGGAACGCGAGGAGCTAAACAGTCAAAACCAGGAAAACCAACAGCTTTTTCTAAAGATCAAGAGACCAAGATAGCTTCGTATATTCACACGATGGAGAAATGTGGATTTCTGTTGACCAAAAAAGATATACTCTCCTGGATATCAGAATATATCCGGAAAAACGGTATTATTACAAAATTTAAGGTCAGAATTCCTGGGCATGATTGGTTTCGAGGATTTCGTAAGCGAAATAATGATTAAGGAACCTCAATCGGTCGAAGTAGCTAGAAGAAAGGCCTGTAACCCGTTAACAGTATTCGATTATTTTGCAATACTAGAAAAAGTTACACAAGATATAGGGCTAACTGAAAAACCCGGACAAATATGGACAACTAGTTCACCCGGTAGAGATAATACAACTGTACTCTTGGCCGCGAATGCTTTTGGAGAAAAGATTCAACCTTTAATTATTTTCCAAGAAAAATATATGTGGAATGAATGGATGTATAAGAACGAGACGGTAAACACAGCATATGCTGTAAGTCGTAAAGGATGGATGGAAACGACTATTTTCGAAAAATATATGAAAGATGTTATTGTTGAAGAAGTTATTGGACAGCTTTTGGTTCTGAAAAACCAATATTGTTGGTTTTCGATGGGCATTCTACCTATGTTGACCTTAGCGTGATAGAATTAGCTGATGACATCACAATCGTCAAATTGCCAGCGCATTCATCAGATGTACTGCAACCTTTAGAATAGTACTACAATCTAAAGGTTAAAACCAATGAAAGATAGGTGGGATAGCGAGCTAGTTAAATAAATAAATATACTACGACAATGGTTTCAAAAAGACTGGAATATTTCCAGTTGATAGGAATGCAATATCAATAAATAAATTTGACGCTCTATCATAGTCGAAGTGGGATAAGCATGTTAAATTTCAGCAGGAGCGCCCCACTAGTGCGATCAAAATTACAGTTCCAACACTAACTAACTTGATACTTAATATGTTTAAGACAGCCGAGTAATTCAAGTTAATAAAGTCCAACAAATCCATAACTCTGTGGCAAAGAAAGGCATAAGCAAAATAGAAAAACAAAAATCAGAAATTGTTAGGGACCCAAAAACTTACATTTCACACACTTCTGTCTGGTCAGATCATCTAAAAATACTGTACACAAAAATACTTACGCCTGCCAAAAATAAAGAAAATGACATGGAATCTTTCGAAAAAATACCGTTACAGTCTATTGCTCGAAATTACCCCCCCAAAATTACCAAAAAACTTATCAATAGTGGTGCAGAAGTAGTAAATTACAAGAGTTCAATAGAACGCATCCGAAAAGAAAAAGAAGAAAAAGAAAAGACTGAAAAGAAAGCTAATAGAAACAAAGGACAAAGAACATATTTGCAAAAAAAATTAAAAAAATTACTCCGAAAAAGAAGCAGAGAACATGCAAATATGAAACATCGGGCAGTGCAAGTTCTGGCTCATATAACTCTGCTAGTAATTCAGAGTACAGAGACTTGGAATCTTTGTATCAAGAGATTATGATAAATGAAATAGCAGATACAGATAAATTTGAACCATCTGTCAGTACATTGAAAGACCAAAAAGATATTATGTCATACGGAAAGAGGAAGTGCAAAATAAAACAAAATTGAAAGTGTCAAACAATCGAATAGGCCGATAAAGCAAGTGAAACAGAGGAAACTTAAAGCAACACATAAAGTGTCATTTCATGTCACCTCAAATCCTCTGGAGACTTTTTCCAAATCAGGCGATTACGCTTTAGTGGAATACGAAGATGAAACCTGGCCAGGACAAGTGAAGAGCGTTGATATTGATGGAGCATTCGTCAACTGCATGGCACGCTGTGGGTTATCTTGGAAGTGGCCTGAGGAACCAGACTGTATTTTCTATCCATTGAAAAATATTCTCTCTCCGATTAAAAGCCCATTGAAATTGAGAACGAAGTGTGCATGGTTCCGTATACCAGAACTCGAGTATAAATGGGGAAAGCCAAAAAATAATCAAGCTCCCCCCAACTTTTTGTTAGCTTTACGTTATTATTTGATAAACAAACTTTCAATCTAAGCTAAAAAAAATACATAATATTGTAGTGTCTATTGTAACATGTAATTTGTTCAACAAAACCTGATTTGATCTCATTATTCTGTATTTTTCTTATTAACTAAACTACAGTCAATAAAGTAAAGCGCCCAACAGTAATCTAATGTTTCACAAACACAATATGCGTCCAGAGAATGATTTATAATCTGAATTATAGTAAGAAACATGCCATACAACTATGGACCAAATTTTAATAATAAAAAAAAACACTTAATGAAATACTACCTACTAAATTTTGACTTGGGGGGTATTAACGTACTCAATTCTACTTTATCTAAAAACGAGATTAAAATATTATATTTTATTATATTTTAATCTCGTGAAAAATTGCCGATCGATGCATTGTGTCCCAACACTAGGCCTACGGGAAATACTTACATTTGCCCCCAATATCAGTAAAAGAACAAAATCAAATCGTATTACCTTACCATAGAATTTAAATTTCCGTAAAACTTTCTTTGACTTAAGAATAATCTGATTTTGAAATATAAAGCTCTAATAAACAACATGTTATGGCATTCAGTTGCATTCGCCCCCGATGTGGGGCATTGCCCTTATTTATTTATTCCTTCCATCATTCATGTTAAAAGAAACTACAAAATATATTACTTATTACTATAGATCTGCCAAAAATATTGCCATGTTAAAAATATAACCAATACGTGGTTTAGAGCATAGTTCGAATCTCAAATTTTCAGTTGCAATAGCCTCCATGCACCTTACTGCGTTCTACCACCACTGTAAAAAACCTTAGAGGGTTATTGCGCCAAAAGGACGTAAAAGATTGGCCAAGGTTACTAGTGGTGAAAAGGGCACTCTCGTAACAACGTGTTGCATAATTAGTGAAAGTGGGGCCGCGTTACCACCAATAATGGTTTTCCCAAGGAAAAATTTTAAAGATTTTATGTGTAACAATACTCCCACAGGAACACTTGGCTAAGCATCTCCGACAGGCTGGATGAATTCAGATTTATTTCCAGAAGTTAATAAACATTTTATAAAGCATAAAAATTCATCACCAAAGAATCAAAGCACACTCTTTTAGATAATCATGAATATCATATTTTCATTGAAGCGTTAGATTTGGCCAAAGCTTCAGAGGTACATGTGCTGACACCAGTGGCGGTA
This sequence comes from Pararge aegeria, assembly GCF_905163445.1. Lineage (NCBI taxonomy): Eukaryota > Metazoa > Arthropoda > Insecta > Lepidoptera > Nymphalidae > Pararge > Pararge aegeria. The sequence continues at coordinate 9,776,072 of NC_053186.1, read as the reverse complement.
CTACCATACAAGCCGAAAAGCCGGGCTTGCGTTACAATAAATATCTCTTTTAAATTTTTCTCGAGTATTCCGAAATAAAGTTAACAAATTAATTAAAACTTTATAGCAATGAGAATATAAATACAATGTTTTAACTTTTGCTCAATAATGTATATACTATTTGTCTCCGTTACTAAAGCACTAGCTTTAGTAACGGAGACAAATAGTATATACATTATAATGGTATATACATTATAATGGTATATACATTATAATAGTATATACATTATAGTAATGTAGTCATTACTATAATGTACACTTATTACATTACTATGGCAGTTAGACTCTGTGGTAGCAACCAGTCGAACGATCGCGCTCTTAACGTGTCTTCGTACGCGATCGGTGGTCTCGCTTTGTCTCGCTCACACTCATTTGCTTATATGGGGCTTTTATTTTACTGCTCTCTCATAGAAATTTCAATGTATTTAGCAGAGACAATCTAGATTATTTAATAATTTAGTATGGAGATCAAATGCCAGATTGCGAGTTGAAGTTAGTGAAGATGACCAGCGAGCGTATTGAAACAACTTCACGCGTGTTATTATTTACGTAACTAGTTGACATAAGTAGTTAGGAGTTTATTATAGTTTTTTTGGAGTTGAATAGTGCATTTTACTGGTTTGTTTTCTTATAAATTAAAGTAAATAGTGTTAAATATGAGCTCAAATTGTGCACAAATTGTTTCTGTGGCGAAATCAAAAAATAATTGGGGAACAACAGGTAAACTAATTAATTTCTTAAAAAAAATACAGCTCTTTATTTCACCGAAACCTACGCCAGACTTGTGTATTTCTTATACTAAGCCCATAAAAGACGTCCTAATGGATCTGTAGAACTCTGTTTGATGTTTAGCTTAGAATGGGAGCATTCTAATAAATTGTTTGTTGGTATGGCATATTTTTTCCTAACGAAAAGAATGGTTAATTCGCGTGCTGACATTAATCGTAGTGTTTTCAAAGATTTGTTGATATTGTTTGTCATTTAGCACAATAAAAATGGTGACTTAGAGATCATGACGAGTTAAATTTGTCCTTTAGGAAACTGGGCTTGCTCAAATTCAAAACCCTAGGAACGCCACTGGCTGACACTACATCCCCATACTTCAGGAAAGTTACAGCCTCTGGATGTTGGCATTACGAAATCCCAGAAAACCTGTCACTATTTATGTTGGAGAGCTTTTCTTAAAGTTATGACCCCATTCAATATAACGAGTGCATTTTAAAAATGCGGAATATTTCCATTTGTTAGATTTGTATGATGACGATTTTTTACCGAGTTCCGTGACTGATCGACCTTGCCCGGATTGTTCTCCAAGAGAAGATAATGAACCTCAATTAAGCCATGTGCCATTGCCAGCTAATTTCATATCGTCTACACTGAATTTACCTTCTACATCGCTTATCATGGCACCCACAACGGATAATGTTTGAACTGTTGATAATACTCCTGTTCCAACATCACACTGTACGCCAGCAACGACGCCAACTATGCTATTTGTTATGTATAAATTGCCATCGGTTTCCTCAAATTTTAAGAGTCTCGTGTAGGGCTCGTGGTGGAATAAACTGCAATTCAGATCCATTAGTTTCTAAATGTTCAGCAACTTCACTCTGAATTTGATTTAATTCCTGAAGCTTTCTAGCAGCGCCTACAAATGTCGTACCATTGTCGCTCTACAGTTGTGCGCAATTGCCATGTCTACCCAAAAATTGTCTGAAAGCAAGCAAGCTAAAAATGATCATGTACTCATATCACTCACCATTTCTAAGTGTACGGCGCGAGTGACCGTGCAGATAAACAAACATATATAGCCTTTGTATGAGCGATTACCGCGTCCTTAGGTTGTTCTTAAATTTGTCGTCCCTGCAGAGTCGACTCCGCTATGTAAAAAAATTTGTGTGCGTGTACTAACGTACACTCGTAAGAAGTGAAACTTCTTTATGAACTTATTTTTCGAAAAATGATCTTCTATATGCAACTTTAGAGAAATTTGTTAAATAACGTTAAAATAGATTAAATTTAGCAAAAGGCTTTTATTTTCATAGACATGAATACAAATAATACAATTATTTCATTTTACCTTATTACTACGAAAATTATTACATCATTTCATTGATTATTACTATCATTGTTATCGTTATTATATATTTTTGTTAATGGCTTATGGTAACTGAAATCCCTATCCCTATCCCTATCCAGTGGCGTGCACAGGGTTTTTGACCAGGGTATGCATAAAGAAGGCAGATGCCATAAAATGGAACAATCCTTCGCATTAAAGAGTTATACAAAAAATGTTGGGTATGCAGAGCTTTTGTGCTTGTATGAAGTGTACGCCACTGTCCCTATCCCTACTATCCTTACTGCCCTACTAATATTATAAATGTCAATGTAAGTTTGTTTGTTACGCTTTCACGCAAAAAGTACGTAACTGATCCTCATAAAACTTTGTACACATATTCTTGGAATTGTAAGAAGTAATATAGGATAATTTTTATCACGATATTAAGCTCGGTTCCTTTGGGAGAGGGGATGAAAGTCTTTGACGATTTTACACCATAACTCCGACAAATTATAACCGATTTAAATAATTACTTTATGTATTTAATTTTGCCCAAACTTTGTGTAGATCTGATGAATGTGGTTGGATATAGAGGACAGAACTCCTTCGCGGACAGCAGCAAACCCCTCATTTAAGGCTTAGCGATACTTTAAATTTTTTTAGAACTAAAACTTAATTGAATGCCTCATCAAAAAACAAAATCAAACGCAGACGAAGTCGCGGGCAACAGCTAGTATGTAATATATTGTTTACATTCCACAAAATTTAGTAACCGAGTAAAAACTCCATCAATTGTCTGCACTTTAAATCATCGGTGTTTTATCATTATTGTTACCGAGTAAAGAGGCACCTCCACTTGTGTATGACTACAATGAATGGTGAAGAATATTAATAATATCGTCCGACTTCTGATTAGGAGATACAGATAGTGCAACGATCGAAATTTTCATCCCATTTTCCACTTGCCATTGAGCCATACATAAATCACCAAATGCTGAAGCTTGACCCATGAAAGTCAGGAGAAAGAACAGAAAAATCAATTGTGGAAGTTACAATGTTGACAAAATCGTTAGAATTATGATATACTAGCCGTTTCCAGCCCGCTTCGCTGGGCGAATTGAAAAAGGAAATAAATTACATTTTATGTTTCATTTTTATTTATTTTTTTCATATTTTTATTATTTTAGCATCGATATTGTTTAGACTTACTCAAATTCCAAATTCCATCTATCATCATATACATCGATTTAGCCTGTATCTTTCATCCAGGTGATTTTTCTCACTAATATTCATTGTAACTTTCAATGTGCAATCATTATAACATTTCCGTGCCTTTCTTCCAAAAATTAATAATAATTGACATGAAGAAAAAAATTTGAAATGAGCATTGATAGTTTAAGTTAAAGTCATTGCAAGTCTCATATGTGAAGTTGAAATCTGTCTAGGTTCAAGTGCGACGAATTTTCTGTTAACTAAAATTTTCTCCGTGACATCAATTTTTTATAGAAAATTAATTGTGCATGTTTTTTATGAATTCTATTGGAATAAGTAACTAAATTTCTTTTCCACATCTCATGTGCTTGGAAAATGCATTCATTTTAATCTGTTACATTTCCGCGATCCCGCAATAAAAGAATTCGTCGGTTATGTAGTCTGCAAAAGTAAAATGAATGTAAAATTCTTAGTCCGTTGATTGGATAGCTACATGTAAAGTTAAGTTTTTGAAACCTCTCAATGACTTTTTCTCCGCTGCCAAAAAGACGATTGTTGTAAGGAAATACACGAATATCCCTACATACACGAAGATCCCCACCAAATTTGGAGTCTGTAGAAGTTACAGGTTAGAAATAAAAATTTTAGATTTTAACACCCACCCCCGCAATTCCTGTCGGAAGTAGACTTTATTGAAATCCATTTTGAGATGTTCTTTATGTGAATAATAAAAGATTCCTATCATATTTAGAATTTTTAGAAGCTATATTTCGAAATTGAAATTTTTTATTGTTAACACCCACCCCCGCGAACCTTATTGGAGGTGATTCATTGTAAAATCCGCTCGAAGATCATTTTTATATTACATATAGAACACTCTCACTAAATTTGGAGTCTATAGGAGCTATCGCTTGGAAATTGAAAATTTTCATTGTTAACGCCCCCGCAATCTTCTTAGGGGTGGGATATCGTAAAATTTGTTCATAAATCATTTTTACATCACTTATAGAAAATTCCTACAAAATTTGGAGCTTGTAGGAGCTTTAGCTGGAAAATTAAAAATATTAATTGTTAATACCCACCCCCGCAACCCCCTGTGGGGTGAGCTATCGTAAAATTCGTTCATAGCCTATTTCTACACCTCTTACAGAAGATTCCTACCAAATTTGAAGTCTATAGGAGCTATAGTTTAAAAACGGGAATTGTTCATTGTTAACGCCCCCGCAATCCCCTTTGGGGAATGAATTTCTTAAAATCTATTCATAGCTGACCTCTACATAGCAAAAGTAATATTCCTACCAAGTTTCACGTTTCTAAGTCTTATGGTTCCCGAGATTTCGTGGTGAGTGACTATTTAGATGGGGAATTCTTCGATTATCATCGAAATTTTTAACTTTTTATCGGGCTTTTTTAAAATTTTCTTACATACAAAACTGTCTCCTGACAATTCTGAAGATAAAAAAAAGCCCAATTGGTCCAGCCGTTCTCCACTACCGTGAGTAGATTCTTAGCTGAATGTAAAAAACCATAATCCGTTTAATACACTCTGTTGAAATCCATGAAAACAAAAGAATCAAGAGAAAATGCTTATCTTTTGTTTTTATTAGCGGGATAAATGTTCATAAAAGTAAAACAGCAATAAAAAAATGAAGGAATGTTGAAATTCAAAAAATAGATAGCCATAAACCATCTAGGAAAAATTTCGCATCGAATGGTGGTAGTTTCATGTCGATACGATCAGTGGTTTAGGCGTGATTAAGCCTCAAACGAAGACCATTTTCATTATATATATATAGATTCCTACACCTCCTGCTCTCGTATTCAGCCGTTTAAATTTTGCGATGCATTTGAAGTTAGTGATGTTTACTTCACTGTCATTGTACAGTCATGTTTCAGATAGAACTAGAACATTCGAATTTTAAACAATCGAATCATCCAGGTCATCAACATGAGCTCTTAGACTTTGACAATTGAAAGTGAAAAGTGACAAGAAAAATATGGCGCTTAACGAAAAAATGTGACGCGTAACTGAAAAATGTTACACTGAATTTTTTTCCAACCCCGATAAAGAAGTTTTACTTCAAAATGCTCTAGTGGGTGAGCATCGTGTTTAAATGAAAATTTACATATAAAGAAAGAAATAAAATCAAACATGCAAATAAATGAAACTAAGCTACACATAAGCTAATTTACCATGTTTTGGTCGTTCCAAGAAAGACCGTAACACATTTCAAAAGAAGTCATATCGAAGACCTCATTTACTCTATCAGGAATATCATTCCTCGTCAATACAGTGTTTAAATTGCGAACAGCATTATAAAATGACTGTTTAGCATCGTCAATACTAGCATATTTCTTTTCGTTCACCAAAATCACAAGCATTTAACAAGCGAGCGATATATAAACTTACCAATCTACTATTGATGTTAACATAAACACCTTTGGGTGGAAACCTATTACATCTATCTACACTAATTCGTTGCATATTAGAAAATAGATTTCTAATCTCATCACGACCAGCAACAGTCGTGAATCTTATTATCTGACAATTACTAATAGCATCTATTAAATAAGTCTTATCGACATATCTCTGATTCAAAATGATATTATGATTTCGAGACCAATTCACATAACCCTCATTTGCATTAATGCCATCTGGCATGGATCTATTGTTAACACGCGAACTTTTAGGGCGGAGCAACATAGATGCTTCGAATCTATTAGTTAAATCAGACAATTTTGCTACTAACTCAGCATTGTGATTCATCAACTGTTGAAGCTGATTTATCTGATTTTGCTGTTCTGAAGTCATTTTGGATGATAAATTAAAATCAAATTCAATATCAGAACTAAATACTGTCTCGTCAACAACACGTGGTTTACACGTACCTACCGGACTTGCACCTTCAATACTACTACTACTCGTACCTGGAAGAGGTTCAAGTGATAAAGGAATTGATTCAGATGATCGAGACTGCTCTTCTGATGATGAAGGAAAGACAGATATATCTCTGTAAATTAACTCAATTGGTTGTGAATCTCTCGCTCTTTTCAATCTTTCAGATAATTTTGTTACTTGAGTCTCTTTTCGTGATCTATCTCTACTACGTGATCTGATACGAGTTGGGTAATCAATTTGTTCAGTAAGTGCTTCTCTAGTAGCTCTGCTCCTAGTCTTACGAGGCTCTGGCTGTTCCGAAATTTTTCTTATTCAAATATTAACCTTATGAATTAAGAATATCTATCGTGATGTGAAATTCTATCTTCTAATTATAACTATTTGTGAGACCTAACAAAATATTAAGTTCGATAAAATTATTTCCATCAATTATAAATCCTGATTCGACCAAAGCTATTAACAATTCTATAATTTCTTGCCTTTCAGATCAGGATTCCTCCATGAAGAGTGGTCTTATTTGTTGGTGATGTTATGTGTATGGTGCATCTATTATCACCAAATTTGTAAAGTGAGAAGAATGTGGTAGTATTATAGGGTGTTCGATCTGTCCAGTCAATTGAGACTTCTGTAATTTTCCGCTGACTCTCATCACCCCATTATTATCTAGATACGATTAAATTTGCTGTTTTTAGATTGTTAACTACTTTTCTTTTCAAGTTGTAAATAATCTTCCGGATTCCCCTCTTTGTGTTTTCTTTATACAACAAATACTAGTCGTCCTATTTGTTTAAGTAATCCGGGCTTGATATCTCTAGATCGGCAGTCAGCTAGGTTATCCTTGGATGATGCGTGATACCACTCGCCGTCAGTCAGCGTAGTCAGAAACTCTGAGACCCAAAAGTCTTCCAATGACTGGGGTGGCTATTCAGCTAGGCGAGAACAACGGTAGAGTCTGTCCATGTCCTGATGTTGTCTGGATACTTAAAACTTTAGCTCATCTTCAGCAATCTCCGCTAAAAGTCTAGACAGAAGCACTGCCCAACAAATTTCGAGGCGTGGAATACTGACCTGCTTGATTGGACTTACTTTCGTCTTGGCTGCTAATAAAGAAACGTGTCTAGCTCCAGCAATCTCGACTACACTTAAATTGACAACAGCTCCATATGCCAGTTTAGATGCATAACAGAACCCGTGCAGATCAATGCTAGCATTGGTTATTAAAGTACCTAGCCAAAGTTCCGCCATTGTCGCCGTCAAATGTCTTAGACGTAATGGAGTGTTCTATAAATCAGGTACCCACATATAAAATTCCTGGATCTAGTATTCCGATTGATCTACTACCTGCAAATTCACCCCGTAATAACCATCGATTACCCGAATCAAACCATAAATGTAAAAAGGGACCTAAATACAATTTAACCGGAACACATTGCAGATACTGAAGTAGTAGAAGACTGTTTCGCTCACTGTTCCACACAGACTGATATATTTTAAGTATTGATTGGAGATACTTGTATTATTGACAATATTGTATACCAAACTAACCACTTTGCTACTCAGAAAGGCAAGGAATTCAACCTGAAAAAGGAGGAACTCCTAACATTTATAAATATAAAATATTTTATGGGTTACAATACTCGTCCGGCGTGGATAAACCATTACTCTTCGGCACCTGATCTCTTCAATGCACTTATTTGCAAAACAATGCCATAAGACAGATTTCTCATTATTTTATCTCATTTGCATTGCAATGTTATTTATATTTTTGTTCCATTACAAGTTAGCTCTTGATTGCAATCTCACCTGGTGGTAAGTGATGATGCAGTCTAAGATAGTAGTGGGCTACCCTGTTAGGGATTATGGTAGTCATACCCTTAATAGGTTTCTACGCGACATCGCACCGGAAGACTAAATCGCTTAGCGGCCCGTCTTTGTCGGTAGGGTGGTAACTAGCCACAGCAAAAGCCTCCCACCAGACCAGACAAGAGAAAAGTCTGAAATTATAAATTCCCTAATTGCCCCTGCTGGGAATTGAACCTGGGACCTCCTACTTAAATTCACAGCGCTCACTGCTGCGCAGGGAGGTCTTCAAAAATTATATAAAGTAGTTTCAAATTCACCAAGGGAAAGACAAAGAACTGAACTCAATTTACAAGCTATGGCTTGGAAGAAAAAGTAATTTTGGAGTTAACCGAACAAGATTGGGGTAAGGTTTTTACTGTGATAATTTTTTCTCGTCTGTTGCTTGGCTTGAGAAACTGAAAACATCTACGCATCCAATCGGAAGTAATAGAAAAGGACTGACCGAAAATATGCTTGCTGATTCTGAAATGAAAAGGGGTGACAGTATCAATTTTCACATTTAGACATTGGATATTGGAAATTGAAAGATAACAAAGCTGTTCATTTAGTATTAGTCCGGTCATTTTAGACATTTGAAATAAAGAAAATTCCGACAGAGCTAAATCTTCGTAGAGACCTTAGGTTTACCACAAGGAATAAAGTGTTAAAAGTCCCCATCAGTCCCATGTGAGCTTAGGGACTTATTCGGGGCCCAAGGTCAACTACTTGATAAATTCTCATTAATCTGTGGTCGAAGTAATAGATAATGGCTACACTATGGATTTCCATCCTCCATTTTTTATATTTCCGCATCCTTATCTGCCCGCATCACGCCGCCAATTAGTTGCACACCTATATCCGCGGCAAACGCACGTCAATCTTCCGCTCATCCATTCAATAAAACCACATGGTCGGCCGGCCAAAGAACCTTATACTGGACGATTAATAGTATTTAAACCTACATCAGTGCTTTAGTGTTTAGTGATAACCTGTGAAACCTTGTGAAGTGACGAGAAATCAAGAGAACTGCATTACGACGAACTGTAAGTCCACGTGCAAATACTTTTCTGTCCAACCCTAGTTATCCCTTGTTCTATATCCTTTAAAGCCATAGTTTAAACATTAAAAAGGGGAAAAGAATCCAGCAAACCCTAAAATATACAGTCCACTAAATTATAAATACCATTTTATGGTGATGATTCCCCGAAAGTAAAAATGGCGTCACCATAAAATTTGGTCCTTCGAGCCGGATTTCATAAAAAATATTTGATCACTTCCACCGAATTTCATAAATTTTAGTCATTCGATCCGAAGATCGGCCGATTCGATTTAAATTCATAATTTTAGGATTTAAATTATCGTTAATCATTACATTCTATGACTTTAAAGTTCGGAATTATTATTAGTCTATGCAACTTAAAGTACGCCATATTGTAGGTATTCACTAGTTCAGTTTGTAAGTTTAATACCGCTAAGATATTGTCTACATAATAGATTTAACGTTTTGTTTACTAAGTAAAGAAGTACTAAGTATTTTATAATTATATATCTCTTTTCCGCACCGCTTGCTTCGTATTTCTATATAGTTTTACCCCGCTACTTAGTATTAAAAACGGATGAATCGTAGGTAAAGATATCTATTTCAAACGCATCATACCTACCAAACAATGCGCTCGGCCGCAGTCGTTTCTGTCGCTCGCTGCATTCAAGGTCACGCATGACCTCTAACTTGTTACTTGTTATACCTAGTTCTTTGCCCGGTTTAGTTTTTAAAATAGCATTATAACGCTTTTATTTAACCGCTCGCGTCTATAAAGGGGTTGTGTGTTTATTATTATAAGACTGCAACTACTTTATATATTTTACGCATTTCTTGACGCATTTGCAAACACATATACACCTTTTTTATTATATTTTTATTTTTATAATTCGGTTTACTCCTTCAAAATGAATAAACCAGAGTCGGTTTCTTCACCAAGTCCATATAATAAGGAAGAATGTAAGTTACGGTTGTTGGAAGGCAAACGGGACGTTATATTTGCTCGTATGCAAAGAATGTTTGACACCGCTATTCAAGTCGAATCGGACAGCAGTAAGCTGCCTTCTTTATTGTCTCAGGCTTCAAACATAGACACTTTACGCAAAGAGTTTGAGTTAAATTTAGATTTATTCAATGAGGCGCAGTTAATGTTGAATCCAAAGGCTATGATTAATTACCAATCGTGGACTTCATTTGAAGAAATGTTTTGCTATGTCAAACAAATAATGGAGCGTCACTCTAATGTTGATAATACGAGTTCAGAGAATGACAGCGCACGTCCTATCTCTAGTTTTCCTAAATTAAAATCCCATCTTCCGCCTATAGACTTAATGGAGTTTGACGGTCAGTTAACTAAATTTCCTTTGTTCTACCAGCAGTTTAAAAACGTGATACATGATAATCCTAACTTAACCAATAATGAAAAGGTATTTTATTTAGTTGGTAGGTTAAAAGGGAAAGCCGCATCTGTATGTGCAGGATTGCCAGCCACCGCAGAAAATTATCCTATTATTTGGGAGGCGTTAATACAAAAATACGACGATCCGCGTTCGTTAGCCTGCGCTTATTTAAACCAATTATTGCAATTTAAACCGCTTGCTAGTACTAATGCTAATTCATTAGATAGCTTTATAAATACATTTAATTCTTCAGTAGAAGCTCTCAAACAATTAAAAATCGATCTTACTGATTTTATATTCTTTCACTTAGCCACGCTTAAATTAGATGCTGATACAGTTAAAATGTTTGAGATAATAAATCGCAAAAAACAAATTCCTACCTATAGGAGTCTTATAGAATTTGTGAAGGAACAGAATAAAGTAATGTCGCGCTCTCTTAATAAAGGATTAGAATTACCTCAAAATAGATATAAGGGGAATTCGATTCCGAAGCCTTCTACCAAAAGTTTTGTAAGTACAGAAACTGTAAATACTTTAAATAGTGCAGCTTGCAGTTTGTGTAAAATTGGTCAACACACACATCTTTATTCTTGCCCTGCATTTATGAAGTTGTCTCCGCATGAGCGGCATTTACATGTAAAAAATAATAACTTTTGTAACCGATGTTTATCGACTCATCATAAAACTTTAAACTGCTCTTCTCAGCGAAACTGTAAAAGGTGCTCATCGGCATCACATCATACTGAATTGCATTTTGAACGCAACAATTACAACGCTAAAGATTTATTACCTAAAACGTCCAAATCTAACATAGGTAAACCGCCCTCATCTCCTAACGCAATTAATTCGCCTCGCGTGTCATCAGTTATTACTGAGGCACCTTCGACAAGCTCCTCTAGTGAAAATACACTAAATAAAAATAATTTTATGTCTCAGACCACAAATACCACTTTGGTATGTAACGTATCATATGATTGTTTAGAACGCGTCACAACAACCACTTTGTTAGGTACTGCGAAAATAAGAGTGTATGACAAAAATAATTGTGCACATCTTATAAGATGCCTAGTGGATCCCGCATCGCAAAGAGATTACGTTTCAATCAGTTGCTGTGAAAAATATTCGCTACCTATTAGCTTTCAGAGTCGTTTTTCTGAAGTTCAAGGCATCGGCGGAGTATCGCAAAAAATAATTGGTGTTTCAGAATTTACGTTTAAATCTCGTTTTAATGACGCGAATGAATACTCAATACGCCCTCTTGTAGTTGAGCGAATCACTTCTCAACTGCCTGACTCTCATGTAGACATCACAGCCATTGATGGTCTTATTAAAAATTTACCTCTGGCTGATGATGATTTCGCAGAACCTGGTCCAATTGATATATTACTAGGGGTAAATGTGTATCGCAAAATAGCAATGGCTGATAAAATAAATGGTTATGAAAATATGCCTTCCGCATTTGAAACCTCTTTGGGTTATATAATTATGGGCGATGCACCTATTTTATCTAAACCTAATAATTCCCGCGCTTTGTGTTTTTTCACGAGTGAACCTTTAGATAAAATGTTAGAGAGATTTTGGACAATAGAAGAGCCTCCTTCCCGCAAATTCTTAAGTCCTGATGAACAAAGGTGTGAGGACATATATACGGCTTCCACTGTACGCCAACAGGACGGAGCATATTCGGTAGATCTTCCCTTTAAAGAAGATCCTAATTTATTAGGTGATTCGTATTTTACCGCAAAGAAGCGTTTTCTCAATCTGGAAAAACGATTCATTAGAGATCCCGAACTTCATATTAGATATAATGAAGTTATTAAGGATTACCTTGATAAGGGTATCCTCAAACGCTTACCACCTGATGAACCTGCTTCACCAGGTTATATCTTAGCGCATCATCCAGTGATACGCGAAGACAAGAGTACCAAGGTACGAATCGTACTAGATGGTTCTTGTCCCACTGATTATTCTCTTCTTAAAATAGAAGAACCCTCCGCAAATAGGAAATTATCTTTAAATGATATTTTGTATACTGGTTGCAATTTGCAAGCAGATATATTTAACATTCTTTTGAATGTCCGCATTTTCCGCATCGCATTTTTTGCTGACGTCCGCCAAATGTATTTGTCTATATATGTCAATTCTCCGCACCGCAAATATCAACGCATTATTTATCGATCTTCACCAAAGGACCCACTTGAAATGTATGAATTTACTCGAGTGACCTTTGGTCTCCGCTCATCGCCCTTTTTGGCATTACGCACACTGCGCCAGCTGGCTAGTGACGAGCGCCAGCAATGGCCTCTCGCTGCATCAGTTGTTGAGAGAGACGTCTACATGGACGACCTAGCTTCTTCCGCCTCATCTCTAGATGAAGCGGTAAAGATAGCTAAAGAGTTGATACAACTGTTTAAGGCTGGTGGATTTGACTTAGTGAAATGGACCAGCAATTCGACTGAATTGCTCGGACACATTCCTTCATTTCACCGCCAATCTGAGTCGATCTCTCTTGACACTGATGACTCCTTTAAGATTCTTGGTCTTCATTGGCTTCCCGCATCTGATGAATTTATTTTTAGAGTTTCGCAACCGCAAAGTGATTGTACCAAAAGAGCTATACTTTCAGCTACCGCGCGTCTTTATGACGTTCTAGGTCTTGTTGGTCCAGTCATTTTATTCGCTAAATTACTCATAAAGGAGTTATGGCTTCTAAAAATAGGATGGGACGAGTGTCCCCCTCAACACATATGTGAAAGATGGCAAAATTATATAATTGAACTGCCTATTATTCAGAATCTTAAGTATCCTCGTCATGTTGGAATAGAAGACACTTCTGAAATTTATCTTCTCGCATTCTCTGACGCTAGTGAGCAAGCATTTGGCTCTGTTTTATACTTATACGTTAAAAACAGAAATCAAAGGCCTATAATTACACTTATTTGCTCTAAATCCCGCGTAGCACCGGTAAAACCAACGGTCACGCTAGCTAGGTTAGAGTTAAATGGAATAGTATTGCTTGCTCGACTTGTAAATTCAGTATATAATATATTGTCAACCCGCATAAAAATAAAGGAAGTACTCGCGTTTTCTGATTCAGAAGTCGCCCTTTGTTGGGCACTCTCTTCGCCACACAGGTTTAATACATATGTGGCTAATCGCATCTCTCAAATTCATTCGCTATTGACATCAATTAAGGTGAACTTTTATCACATTCCTGGTGTTCAAAACCCCGCGGACTGTGTGTCTCGTGGCCTTATGCCCACACAGTTTTCAAAACACGACCTTTGGTTTAAGGGTCCCCCATGGTTGTCTTTATCTTCAGAAGAGTGGCCCATAATAAAGTTTTCCTCTCATCAGGTTTCTTCATTACCTGAGGAGAAAACTACAACGCACTTAATAATATCGCACGATGAATATACAATTATAAAGCTTGGATCTAAATGTTCTTCTTGGACTAAATTTCTTCACGCCACGATTTATGTACTCAGATTCATGAAAAAACTTCCGCGCAGAGATATTATTACAGCTGAAGATATCAATGCAGCTGAATTACTGATAATTCGCACAATACAACGCTCAGTCTTTCAGACTGATATTGACAACATTAAAAATAATAAACCATGTTCGTCAAAATTACGAAAATTATTTCCTTTTGTTTCTGAGGACATTCTTCGGGTGGGTGGACGTCTTGCTTACTCGTCGTTAGATTACTCGCATAAACACCCAATTTTATTACCCAAGAAGGGACACATAATAGATCTGTTAATTGATCACTATCATCGTAATCATTCACACGCTGGCCCTCAATTGCTTCTGTCTATATTGAGACAAAAATATTGGATATTATCCGCTCGTTGTGTGGTACGTCAACGCATACATAAGTGCAATGCATGTTTTAGGCATAATCCTAAGCCTACATTTCCACTTATGTCTGACCTTCCTAAGTGTAGGATAGAGAAAAGTAAGGCATTCCTACACACAGGTGTAGATTACGCTGGACCTCTCTATATCACATTGACTAGGAAACGCGGCATACGTAGTCAGAAGGCATATATATGCCTATTTGTTTGTTTGGTTACAAAGGCGGTGCATATAGAGCTAGCCTCTGATCTGAGTTCCGCCGCCTTCTTAAATTGTTTTAAAAGATTCCAGGCCAGGAGAGGAAATTGCGAAGTCCTGTACTCAGACCAAGGGACCAATTTCGTTTCATCCAAGGCTTATTTCAATGAGTTACATACCTTTTTAAAGTCAGAAGATTATTATAAGGACTTTAGTTCCAAATTAGCTAAATATCGTATAGATTGGAAACTTAATGCACCAACTGCAAGCCATTTTGGAGGAGTCTGGGAGAGTAATATTAAAAGTGTTAAAACTCTACTTTTTCGCGTAATCGGCAAACAAATTCTGACATACGAGGAAATGCTTACTGTACTTAATGAAATTGAGGCTGTACTTAACAGTCGACCTCTGTATGTTTTAAGTTCAGATCCCTCTGAACCCTCCGCGCTAACGCCTTCGCATTTTCTTTCAACCGTACCTTTGGAATTCATTCCAGCTCCAGACGTAACTGGAGAACGCGCTGGTCTTTTGTCTAGATTTTCTTTATTGGATTCTCTGGTTCAGTCATTCTGGAAGAGATTCAGAACGGAATATCTGCACAATTTGCAAGTGCGTCAAAAGTGGAACACTCCCACGAATCCGCTTACAATAGGGACTGTTGTGATAGTTATTGTACAAAACGCGCCGCCCTTACAGTGGCCACTTGGGGTCATTACTAAGGTGCTACCTGGCAAAGATGGAGTTGTCCGCGTAGTTCAAATAAAAACTAAGAACGGGACTTATATCCGGCCTATCGTTAAGTTATGTCCGCTGCCAACTCAATAATTTTTATCACTAGTTCTCATTTAATCTTATTATGCTTTAGTTAATTTATTTTATTTTTCTTTACGCATTACTCTTGTATAGTATACTTACAATATTAGGTCGTATTATAAGTTGCAATTATGTTTATATCCGTTTTATGAAGGGTTCCTTCATGTCCGGGGGGATACTTGATAAATTCTCATTAATCTGTGGTCGAAGTAATAGATAATGGCTACACTATGGATTTCCATCCTCCATTTTTTATATTTCCGCATCCTTATCTGCCCGCATCACGCCGCCAATTAGTTGCACACCTATATCCGCGGCAAACGCACGTCAATCTTCCGCTCATCCATTCAATAAAACCACATGGTCGGCCGGCCAAAGAACCTTATACTGGACGATTAATAGTATTTAAACCTACATCAGTGCTTTAGTGTTTAGTGATAACCTGTGAAACCTTGTGAAGTGACGAGAAATCAAGAGAACTGCATTACGACGAACTGTAAGTCCACGTGCAAATACTTTTCTGTCCAACCCTAGTTATCCCTTGTTCTATATCCTTTAAAGCCATAGTTTAAACATTAAAAAGGGGAAAAGAATCCAGCAAACCCTAAAATATACAGTCCACTAAATTATAAATACCATTTTATGGTGATGATTCCCCGAAAGTAAAAATGGCGTCACCATCAACATTTTAGGTTTTTTGGATTTTTCTCGAAAACGGTAAGTTTTATCGAAAAAGTACCTCGGAGCAAAGTTGTAGATCTTAAAATTCTCTATAAAAATGGTTCCCATTTTTTTTTTTCTAAGACCCACTATTTCCCAGATATTGCGCTTGTAAGAATCATGTTCTACATAGTATGCACACATATGCCACGTATATACATATTTAGGTACTCAAGCAAGCAAAAATGCCTACTCGTGCCTCTTCTATGTAAACATTATACTATTCTAAGAAAATTTACTCTAAAATGACCGCCGGTCCCTTACCGAATCCCCTCTACTTGAATAACATCTGGCCTTGAAAAACATCTGCCTATTCTTTTGTCCATGTGGTGTCGTTCACGTATACCTGCTTCTTTTAGTGTTGAACGAGCAGTTCGAGTGACTATACGTATTTATTACAAGCGTCTACTATTGAAGTTAGTGCTGATTAATATTTAACAAAAAATGTCACAATTTTGCTTTATTTGTAATAAACTTTTGATTGAAGATGAAACTGTTGTGGTCAGTCGTGGAATGCCAACTTTAATCGATGCAAGCGTCGCGAGAAGTGATGAGTTTGCTGATTATTTAAGAAGCCAAAAATCCGTTACAATTCACGTGGATTGCAGAAAATCATACACCCGGAAAACTTCAATCTCTGCATCAAAAAGACAACGTGAGGAAGAACAGGCCAGTACTTCAAAAGTAAGTCCACCTCATACTAGAGCGCGAATAAGTGAATCCAGCTTTTGTTTTAAAAACAACTGCTTATTTTGTGGCGATGAAGCGGATGAAGAAGCAGAAAAGAAGAAAGTGAAGATTTATCGCCGAAAAATTCATAAAGTTTCTACACTTATATTCAAAGATTCCATTTTAAAATTAGCTAAAGATCGTTCTGATGATGTGTCAAAAGCTGTCTTTGCGCGTATTAATTTTCAGTATGATTTAGTTCCTGCTGACGCTAAATACCATGACAGTTGTTACAAATCCTTCCTGAGACCTAATACTGGCGGTATAATTGGCCGTCCTCAAAGTGAGGCTATAAACTCTGCAATGGAGGAAATTTTCAATTTCATCGAAAGTAGCGATGACTGCCAGTTTTCGTTAGATGAACTGAAGAATGTTTGCCAAAATGTAGCTTTAGAAAACGGGATTATAAAAATACGATTGAAATTAAAGTATGGTAGTAGAATTATTATTACAGAGAAGCCTGGAAAATTAACATTTATTTGTTTTGTAGACAATTACCAAGACATTTTAAGTCAAGCCTGGTCTGATAACAAAAACTTGAATGAAAAGGAAAAAAGGTGGAAAACTTTAAAAGCTGCGGCAGAAATTATTCGAGAAGATATTCAATCTTGTGTGTTTGATAATACTATGTACCCGCCACCGGGTAGAATGTTTGAAGATATAAATAACGATATTCCCGAATCATTATCTTTTTTTTTGGGACAAATCATTCTTAAAAATAAGCGTCATAATTTGGATCATTTAAAGTTAGTTTGCACAAATATTAGTCATAGCATAATGACTGCTGTTCGGCCTAGATCCTTCAAGTCTAAATTACAGCTGGGTCTTTCAGTTTTTTTCCATCGGCGGTTTGGTTCAAAACGGCTTATACAAATTTTCTCATCGTTTGGTTTATGCGCATCTTACAGTGAAACAATGAAGTCATACTTCATTGTTTCACTGTAAGATGCAGTGCATGTAAGAAGCAGCAGCAGTTTTCAGTCGCCCACCTCACATTTTATCACCAGAAACTGCCACATTTGTTCAATATGTTGCAGATAATGCTGATATCAATGTAAATACTTTGGACGGTAATAATACGCTTCATATCATGGGTATTATACAAATTGTAACTCCCAAAGATTCAGTATTACTAGAACAGCCGATGCCGCGAGTAACTGAAGTCCTTTCAGCTAAAGATTTTGCAGCCAAGGCTCATGTACCTATACAGGTTTATCAAAATACTGTCGTAGTAGGATATAGCAAAATAAATGTGCGAAATTTTGAATACGAAAATGAAACAAAAGTATCTTTTCTAAAAAAAGTTGATGTGATATGGTTCTATGGAAAATGCAAAGCTTTTCCTTTACCTTTATTGTAGACTTTTCAAAATCAAAAATTTCATTTCTGCCATTTGTTCAACAGCCTGCAAGTAATTACAATACGATATACACAACTTTACTTTGTGCTTTAGAAGATGCTAAACGTCACAACCATACAGTTTGCATAATTACTTTTGATCAACCCCTGTTAGCGAAAGCTCGCGAAATTGTATCTGCTGCAACTGAAGGATCGGAATTATCAAAGATTATAGTGAGACTGGGAGGATTTCATTTGTTAATGTCATTTTTCGGCGCAATAGGTTATATTATGCAAGGAAGTGGTTTAAAAGAAGTGCTTTCTGAGATTTATGCTCCTAAGTCTTTAGAGAAAATGCTTAATGGCCATGCTTACGCGAGGGCAGTTCGAGCTCACACGTTACTTCAGCTCACTTTAGCATTAACAATATTAAAAGAACTAGCTATTGATGATTTTATGGATGCAGATCTTATAATTACAGTGGAAAATATCCTCGATAAAACTCTTTTATATTATGACATTGAAAATGATAATAAGGAAATATCTGAACTTTTACTTGATTTATTTAATAAAAAGTTAATGGAATATCAGAAACGAGGACCAACTGCACAATTATGCGTACAGTACATTTTCGGATAGTGTCCATTGCAAAAGAATTTATAAGAGCTGAACGTATGGGAGATTGGCAAGCTCATTTGAACTGCGTTAAAGAAATGCTTCCTTATTTCCATGCATCGGGGCATTTACCTTACGCTAAGTCTGCGCACTTATACTTGCAGGATATGCTTCAATTAGATGAGGTAATTGATCCTAGTGTTTATCGAAGGTTTACTGAAGGATTTTTCACTGTTCGACGTTCTGATAAACTCAGTTGTGGAACTTCAACAGATATGATTATCGAACAATCAATGATGAAATCCATGAAAACAGATGGTGGTATTTCTCGAGGACGAAGTACAAAAGAAAGTGTAATAAGCAAATGGGTTTACGGAATGCATGCAATGAACACAGTGTGTGACGAGTTGGAAGTTCTTGCTAATGTTCGAATGGACACGACAGATCAACATGTAGATGCGAGCGATTCGAGAGTTAAGAAAGATGCTAAAGATATTAAAAAACTTCTTGACTGGTTTTCATCACATGATCCTTTTCCCGAAATTAACAAAATCTTATCTATTGCTTCAGGAGTCGTTGGTGACGATAAGATTAATTGTCATAAAGCTCGTGAAGTTGGGATTGCCTCGATGTCTAAAATGACTGGTCAAACTTTCAATCATATAAAATTGAAACGCACAGATAAAGTACTTCCTCTTTTAGCTGTGAGTAGCACTGTGAAAGTTCACGACGAAGAAGTACCAATAGACCCAGTATTATTATTTCAACGTATGAGTGTCACTAAGACTTTTGAGGATGAAATTGAAACATTTTTCGCATATGATTTAGCTCCTTACCCGTTGTCACTCTTCGATGCAGCTGGAATGCGTAAAACAATGAAGTCGGCTCTACGATTGCTTTCAATCAGTCAATGCTGAGGTTGATTGTACAAACGCTGCTTACGTTATTGATGGGGGATATCTACTACATCACGTTGTGTGGGATCGAGAAGAAACCTTTAACGTAATTTTTGAAAAATATGTTCAGTATTTACCTAGACATTATGGTCATACAGTTACGGTAGTATTTGATGGCTACAGTGACACAACAAAGAACATAAAAGCTGCAGAACAAGTTAATCAACAACATTTTTTTGCAAACATTAATAATAAATCTCGTTTTATTTCTATGTTGAGTAACAAATTAACAGCTGAAAATATTGCCGTGAAACAAGCTCCTAATGACGCCGATGTCCTCATAATTGAAACAGCAATAGAACAATTTAATGCAAGAAATACAGCTATTGTAGTGGGTGAAGATGTTGATTTATTAGTACTACTCACTGCAAGGACTCCATCTGATAAAATTATTTACTTTTTAAAACCTGGGAAGGCGCAGCAACGGACAGAAATATATTCTTCAAAAAGTTTATCAGCTTATCCGAAATGCCAAAACTTTATTTTATTTTTACATGCGATAACCGGATGCGATACTACGTCAGCAATGTTTAGAAGGGGCAAAAATTCAGTATTAAAATTATTTGAAAAAAATGATTTGATTGACTGCGCAAAAGTATTTACGGAAATTAATTCTTCACCTCAAATACTAATTACTAAAGGAATTCGGTTTCTTCTTGCGGTTTATGGAGCTCCAAAAAAAATTGATTGCATAGATACGTACAGATATTTAACATTCGTAAAAAATACACAAAACAAAAAGCAAGTACAGCTATCTTGTCTTCCTCCAACATCGGCATCTGCTACTCAACATTTGTTTCGAGTATACTATCAAGTTCAGACATGGCAAGGCAATTAACTGAACCCTGAAGACTGGGGTTGGAAATTGATAAATAATACTTTGGAACCGATTCGAACTTTACTGCCCCCTGCTCCAGAAAAACTTCTTAACACTATTTTTTGCAATTGCAAGAAAGGTTGTACTGCCAAATGTGGCTGTAAAAAAGTAGGATTGCAGTGTTCTCCAGCGTGTACCAATTGCCAAGGTGTCTCTTGCTCAAATGTTCAATTAAATACAAGAGAGGAAGATTCATGTGATCAAAAAAATGAATTGAAGTCTGCCATTATATGCCCTGTAGCTGGAAAAGATAGTATCTCATTACTGTTGTTGTTTCTATCAAAGTTCCTAACATTGTGATAACAGTTAGTTCCTTACGGTACTTTAAATCTAGGTCTTCAAAATAGTACTTAGGGATAATAAAAATCTAAATAAAACCTGTGTATTTGTTACCTTATTATAATAATAAAATTCAAAAGAGGAAATTTATTAATAAAGCTAACAATTTTTTAAATTTTTGTCTCAAGAATACTAGTCATAGTAAAAATATATTTTTGTTGAGGAAATTTATAACAACACCCTATGCTTTTAATTGTGTTGATGACTATTCATGCATTTAACGTGGGTAAAACCATGGGCATAGTGACCAACAAAGTAATAACAGATAATCAATAACTCTCGAGTAACATGCAAAACTGATTACAGATAACTTCAAAGAACTGTGATAAGTGTTGTCACAACATAACAGATCAGAATACAGTTGCTACCGCCCCTCCTCTTCTTACAGGTTTTGAACAAGGCAACTAAGGGAATATCAGGGAGAACGGGCACAGCCACCCCTGTGCTACTACTATTATCTCCTGCAATCAAGAACCTGCCCTGCTTTTTGTCTGCCCAGCATGTGGATTATTAGTAAACCCTCCTATTGGGTTTGATTAGTAACCTATAGTGAACTGTTATAGTGTATTAATGAATATGCATTTAATGTGGGTGAAACCACAGGGCATAGGAGTCAATAAAGTGTATAGAAACAATCAAAACTCTGTAGTAAAAGTTCACTTCACGGAACAGTAAAGTAGGGAAATCATTGCTCTCAATTTAACAAAACAAATACTAGTAATTATGTCATCCTCACTTTGTAAGTGGGTTTGGTGAAAATTAGCATCCATTTCACCTGTCTTTCTCCTTCGCCTTCTTTTTATTGAAAACATAATCATCAAGCCCCATAGCTGAGTGGACGGATCTGTTTTGTTGTACTCTGACTGAACTCACAAAGGCTGTAGTGCATTTGTTACATTGATAAAGTTTAGTATGTAGGTTAGTAAGATATAGTTATAATGTATGTTTATAGGTGCATCAGAATCTACGCTAGTAAAGAAAATTCCTGTAATACTAGTCGTAAGTTGAAAAATAAATAAATAAAAATAAGTATACATTTTGGTCATCTGTGCCCTTCATGCGGTTTAAGTCTTTAAGTAATTTTACACGTTGCTATGATGATATTATATCAAAACATTTTCATCATTTTCACCTACAAATCTTCTGGCTCGTGCGTAGCAACTCTCATTTATTTATCACTTCCATTCATTCTTCCTGTTTTCTTTCGTATCTTTGTTTTATGCACAAAGCTTTTATTATTTTCTTCGTCACTATCACTCATTTTACTAATGATAGACCAAAAAACAACTATCTCACGCTCCAAATAAACACTCGACAAATCCTCAAAGTTGAAATAAGTATTTTGACAGCTTGGACATTCCTTCTTAATATGGAGGGTAGAGGTAAGGAGAGTCATCTGTGTATATGAAAAAGTGTCGTCAAAATGTATTAAATTAGGATGGCGCCACATTTGCATCAGGGTAACTCTTAAAAGAAGCGCCAAATATAAATATTGTTAGAGTAGGCTTGAAAAATAAACAAGGAAGTATGGAGATACAATTAAGTAAGGTTATATTTACCACAATATTTTGTACAACGTAAGTTGTTGAAATTCTCAATAATTAACTACTTTAGTCGATAATGACATTAAATTTTTTAACTCGGCGTACTTCAATTCATCTACGATTGCTACATTCATACCATACCCTGTGCATCCACCAGCGCCATTGTGGAGGATTTTTGTTATTTAGCGCAACAACTGGACAGTTTTTCAACTTTTCTCCCATATAAGATGACTCTCCTTACCTCTACCCTCCATACTTCTTAAGTTCCATCTATGGAAGGTAGAGGTATCCATCACACAACGGCAGGGCGATTACGTACCTCGTGACAGGTTTAACGTCATCTGTGTATCTATGGTGGCATTCCTTCTGTGCTTTTGAAACAGTTTAGTAGATTCATTTGATCAAACATTCGCTAGATGGAGTCAACGAACAGTACTATTTTCATTATTCGTTGGTGAAATTTCATTTTTCACCAAGTGTTATTAAAAGTCTCGTTTTTAACAATATCTGCGACTAAAAAGACGACAAGTAGTTTGCGTCAATATTTTCATGTTGACAAAAAATTTGGCAATGCTAAATGTACTTAATAGTATAAAAAAAAATATATTGTCCTAAAATTTTAAAAACGTGCAGTAATACCACCATTCTAAAACTGCACATGGAAAGGAAACACTCTAGTATGATAAGTAGTATTGAAAATAAAGAGGTAAGGGCCTACAATTTGGATTTAATTGCAATTATTAATTACAAAGAAACAAGACCACTTTTAATACAAATACCAAAATAACGACAAATACAAATACCAAATATGTCAATGATTAAATATTTTTAAAAACACTTTTCTATACTGTAGTACAAAAAATGGATTAACCGATAATTGATAAATTAAAAGTTAAATGTTTCTTTACTAGGTCATTTAGTGATTTATTTTAGAAATGTAAACTTTTGAAATACGTAGAAACATTCAGGGCAATATTTTTTTCCCATTTTATATGGAGATCATTAGAGGTTAATTAATTGCTCTCTACTTCTAAATAATAACTATGATGAAGTATGACTATCCGTTGGTTTGAGAAACCAATCTAAAGTGGAGTGGTTTTTAATGCTTCAATATTAGGGTTTCTGTATGTTCTTTATTCGTACAAAATACTTAAGGATAAATATCTTTGCTAGACGAGCTGTACCCTAAGATGGATAAATGGAGATGGAGAGTCACTCCTACAGTAGGAGTGACTCTCCATCTTACGGAAAGTCACGGATTCGAAGAATTTCAGTTAATGCTACACCACCTGGCGTCCGTGCTTTATACGAGGCAAGGCCTACAATAATATCTCGTACGAAGAACGGTTCGATTCCTCCACTTTCTAGCATAGATCATCCTTAAAACCTAAAAGCTAGCCGATTATAATTCGTCTTTCACCAATTTCAAAATTTCGTCCTCGTCGTCAGTCCACACATCGGGGTCAGAGGTCATCTGACCCAATGCTTCCATTCGTCTCTCCATGGTAACCTTGTCTAGAATATGTTCCATTTTCAGATGCATGCAATCATTAAAAACTGACGCATAGTCGCAAATTTCAAAAATCATATCCACAGCCCTGTAACACTCTTCTATCGCGGATTTTAATCGAAACATAACTTCCTCATCATCACCGTAAACTGCTCTGTTAACTTCTAGAAGATTCTCCTCTGATATTTTGTTTTTCTTTATTATATTATTTCGTTTTAGTATGCAAGCGACGAAGCATTTGCCTTGCATTGTCGACTGTGGGATTCTTTTTAGGAAATTCTCGACGTCCACCATAGACGCTTTGACTTCACGCGCGCACTCTGTTAAATTCTTCCTAAAAGGTTCCACTTCCTGATTCATTTTGTTATATTTATCCATTTGTTCTTCCTTTGTCGGCGGTTTGAATGCGAGAGCGATGAAAATTGAAAATATTGTTTGGAAAATAATTATTGTACTGAATTCGCGGACCATTATCGCGTCTTTATTTGTTGGCCTCGTCGCTTTTAATTTCATTCTTTTTAGTTGCAGTAGTTTTGCTTTACTCTTATTCCTTAATTGGCCGATAAAACGCGGTGTATAAAGATATGGAATCGGTAGGTACCTAAATCGTTCTTAGGGTTCCGCATTCAAAATGGAACCCTTGTAGTATCGCCACGTTCGTCTAAACCTTAGCTCAAAGCTTGTTAGGACTAGGAAGCTGTAATTTCGTGTGTAAATATTTTGAAAAATCTTTAAATCTACCTAGAGTTGAGACGAATTTATTTCTTCTTGTCGGTTCATCGTAGTGGATAGATCATCGTAGTGGTTGCCCATCCGACTTCGCCTGAATTTGCATATTCTTTCTATTCTCTACTGTGTGTTGTTTCATCCTTCCACTCCGCCTTACTTAAAGGAGAAATTTTAGTTTGTAGGTCGCCCAGGTGAAGTTCTTCGCACTGCAAGGAAACTGATCCTAAAGGTGCCTTCTCATAATTCATCTTTCTACCACAAGTCTTTCACTATTCAGGCTGTTAAGCTTTGGAATGCCTTGCCTTTGGCCATTAGAGAGGCGAAATCTATCCAAATCTTTAAACAACTTGTGGAAGATAACTTTATGTCTCAATCAACTAATGACCCGGAATAGTTCACTGCTCCCTTCTTCTCTTTTATTATTTTTATTTGAGGATAATTATTTATTTAATATATTATTTTCATATTTAATCTATTATATTATTTTTAAGTAAATATTATATATATAATTGTAGTTATTTATTTGTCTTTAGTTACAAATATTGTTTTTTTTTATATATTATATGTATATATTATTAAGTAAATATGTATTTTATGGGTATATGTATATATGCACCACCTAACTTTTTTCTGTAACTGTATTTATCTTGTCAGGAAGAAATCGCTATGTAGCGATAAGGCCGCCAAATTGTATACGTTGTTTTGTTATACTTTTCTTTTTGTTCTATGTACTTTTGCGGTGTGCAATAAAAGTATATTAATTCATTAATTCATTAATTCATTCATCATCATTTTCGACTTCTCTCAGCTTAATAATAAAACAGGTATTGGACCTCATGTACCTGTAATAACACGGGCTTGTTTAGCTGTTACTTACTTACACTTATAAATTGATAACTGCAGGCCGATTGGCGCAGTGGGCAGCGTCCCTGCTTTCTGAGTCAAGGCCGTGGGTTCGGATCCCACAACTGGAAAATGTTTGTGTAATGAACATGGATGTTTTTCAGTGTCTGCGTGTTTATCTGTATATTATAAGTATTATTTATAAAAATATTCATCAGTCATCTCAGTACCCATAACACAAGCTACGCTTACTTTGGGGCTAGATAGGTGTGTATGTGTGTATTGCCGTAGTATATTTATTATTAATTTATTTTTAAATGTCAATAGCTAAGGACAGGCCAGACTTACCGCGTTGCTGCAATGGGGTTTAACAAATATTATCACAATTATAAATAACTGGTAGTGAAAGCCAAAAGTCAAACTCAAAGCTGTAGCCATTGATAATTTTATAACAGAAAATGCAATTAATAATTTTTGTGCCGCCCGTATTTTTTAGTTCAAAATGCTAACCGTTGTCCGTTAGACCATGGGGCAAGAAAACTTCAAACTAAAATGAAGACGTTGGTAGCTGGTACAGCTAGGACAAATGTGATGAATAGGTAAGTATTTCAAAAATGACTGCTTACGCGCTGAGCTGAGCTGTAGTTCAGACCGATTTTACCTATAAATATTCGACCCTGCAAGACGTTTCGTATTACCCTGTCTTCTTACCCAAAACAGAACATACTTAATTATTTTTGGCCTTAACATTTTAAGAAAGATATGAACTTTCTATTTGTGCGTACGAAAAAAGGGGAATCTTAGAGAGCCCGATATTCTAACTTATTTATCTTTTCATAATAGGAAATTATACACTTTGATTTAATAAAGATCGAGAGGAATATTTTTTTTTTAATGATTTCTTTAGAGTCACGACTAAGGGAGGAAATGAAGAATACATTTGGGAATACGGAGAATTCTGCCTATACTTAATTTATGTTTACAATTTTATAAAAGCTTAATCATAAGTTTTCTTTATGGAAAACTGATGGACAAAGCAGATAGCCCACCTGATGGAAAGTGGAAAGCCATAGACAATAAACAGAGCAACAATTCGCAGGGCATGCTAACAAAGAAACACATCCTGTCAAGTGTTGCCCTGTGTCCATCATCCTGAGGCGTAGATTTGAAGCCTGTAAATACGCCGGCATCCGCGCCCTACAGACCGGAACACAACATTTCAACAATGCTGCTTAACGGCAGAATTAAGCATGTACATGTACTTCCCCGGACTTGCTCTGATATTATTGTTAGAAAAAAAAAAACAATCACACTTCCGTTATATCACAATTTAATTACATTATGATGTTTTTAAAACCTACCGAACAGACCAAAGAATTAACAATGAGTTTAAATATGTACATAATAATTATTATTATTACATTTTTAATAACATACATGTATATCTTTGTCGTGAGTCATGTTCCTTGTCACATTTAACATTTAAATAATTCAGTTATCAGATAAGTACTGAGCGCCTAGCGTGAGACTTTCAATACGTTTTCCCAGTATTGCCACTAGATGGAGCTCTCTCGATTCCATACAAATCTCATTTAACTTGCACGGGAATAAGGCGTAGGTAGAACACCACACTAGGCACCCTCATCTAGGAATGTTTAAGACAGGAAGGTGTAATAACTTCAAAATTAGTGCATTTTTAGTAAAAAAGTTTTGGACAATGCACTAAATTTGAACGATCCGTTTTTTAAACCACTTAAAAAAAGAGGTATCAATTCGACGGATACCTTATTATGTAAACAAGAAGGGCTGTATGCGCTTCCAAACAAATATTATGAATGAATGTAAACTACACTTTTATTGTACTGTATCACAGAAAATAAAATACAGAAATATAAATACTTTAGAGCAAGTTAGATAGAGTGTACAATTGTTAGGTGGCCTTATCGCAGACCGGTACATAGCGGTCTCTTCCAGGCAAACAAAGGTGTAAAGGTTACGCGATTTGCATCGGTCTGGGGTGAGTTATTTCCATTCATCAATGTGGTTTGGATATCCTAGAATCAGGGCGTATTTGCATTACAACTCAATAGCTAAGTGAAACAATATTTAATATTATACAGACAATGTGTAGTCTCTAGCTGTTAGATATAATAAGATAACTAGCGGACCCCAGCGCCATCTGTCGGGCTGAATTGTGAATCTAAACCATCCAGGGTGCCACCCAAACGCATACCAAAAATTCATTCAAATCGGTCCAGCCGTTTAGGAGGAGTTCAGTGACTTACACACGCACACAAGAAATATATATATAAAGATTTCCATTAGTCAATTACATAAATTTAAATCCTGTAGATGTAGATGTTTTATTATGAAACATTTCGGTATGTACATCTACAGGATTTTAACTTTTATGTTGTAATATTGCTACGTATACATACTGTTACAATACCTAGTCAAGAAACTCGAAGAGTCAGATCAATCTTACAACAATCCAAAGATCAACAACATTTCTACAGTGAATAATTTGGTATAGTCCGCAAAAAAAAAACAGAAACACATTTACGGTGGAATTTATAAATTCTTCTACCTTTATATATTCTAAGCCGTTTCAGCAATTGGATAATCATTGTGAAGTCAACCAATGATGTTCCGGTGTCGGAGCGAAACGTGCGTAGAAAATAAATTTGTCCTGCGTGGAATATAAACCACAATAATAATTGAGGAATTTATAAATTGCACGATGCACGGTACAGTTTTTCGTTTTTTTTCAAATTAATGCAATTTAAGCGAGTAGTGTGCCCGGCAAATATGTATAGTATATATATGTATATATATTTCGCTGTCTTTACATATTTATTAGCCGTTCACTAAATAACATGGGGGATATATTAGGCTATAGACAATAAGATAAGATTAATCGTTTCTAATACATACCTAACAAACAAACTACAATTAAATGGTCAAAGTTTGAAATCTACTCACAAAAGATATGTACACGTCAAAAATTAAAGAATGAGTGTGTACATTTTTATTTCAAAAATATACACACTTCATAAAAGTGTAAGAAAACGGAGAAAAATATAGTTTCAGGAAAGGGGTAGGTTAAAGTACCTAAACTTAAATTTCATTCTCATTTTTTTACAAGTGACTATATTTTTTTAGGCTATCATTTAAGTAAATGTTAGTGCTGTTACCAAACATACGTAATATAATATTATTCCCCCGTTTACATTTTATCACAGTTCTTTAACTATTCAATTGAACACAGTATAAAAAACTATATACAAAAGTTAACAATATAACGTTTAAATTCTAAAGCCACAGAAATTTTTCCTCCTCATTCTCATTTTAAGGATTTGAATTTTTATTCAGTGCCTTTTCAAAGCAGGAATAAATCATTTCGGTCCTTTTTTAATTTTTAGGGAATGACCTTTCCCTACCTTCAAGTACCTACCTATAGCTAGGTGTCAAATGGGTTACCTCTTAGCCGCTCCAACATTTTATCGCATTTAAAATTATCGCATTTTCGCGTACTGTTATCATTTCCAGGGATCGAAAATAGTCGCCCATTTCCTGGATTTAAGACCATATTTTTTCAAAAATTCCCATTTTATTATTATTATTTTATTAATAGATTTTAAAAAATTCTAGGACGAACTGAAAACGAACCTGAATATCTTGTGGTCCACCTATTTCTAAACCGTAAACTCACCGAAGACAGAATGGTAAGTCCTTATCACCATGTACCAGGCAGGTCATGTAGAAGAAACAATTTTACAAAGTCAAGATGAGTTAAAGGTTTATTTAACTCATCAGCATGGTGAATAGCATGGGAAGGGACGTTTGTCTCAACTTGAAAAGGACAAAATGTTTATCTTCTCCACTCCACTCTTCTCCAAAAAATGTCCAAATAATACGTGTAATTATTAAACGAGGGATAATATTCTCCTTTGCCCTGTTGCTCTGGCAGATGGACAGAGAAATTGTGCCATATCAGCCATATCAGTATGTTTATCGGCAGACAAACTATTTGCCTCCTGCCCATTATGCTGTGCGTGTGTGTATGTGTTTATTTTTTACAAATTCATGCATGTATAGTATAATCAAATTATTTAAGTTAACATCATATATAGCTACCTAGTGTTACAAAGTAAGAGATTTTTAGACACGACCTACTTTTATCAATTTAACATTTAGGAGTTAGCGGTTTTTTACCAATTCATCAACTCCACTTTCACATAAAATATGTAGTAGGTACAATAAGCTCACTCAGTTAGTCTTATTTTTTTTCAGATATTCTAATAAGATCATTGACCTATATCCTTAGTCGATGAATCTCACATTGGTGTTTTCATTTTATAAGATATTTAGGTACGTAAGTATTAAGTACCTACCTGAAGTATTTGATAACTTTGAGCTTTCTCCGTCGATATACTTACATGAACAAAATACTTACAACTACTTTTGAAAAATCTGTTTCATATCCGTAAAGGAAAAAAAAATTGTCATCCCCTTATGGGGTAACGTTGATAATAATTTAAATGAAATAAATGGAATATTCAATTCAGTATTATTTTACACTTCAATTATTATATTTTATATATTTATATACTTATATTTTTATACAATATAACTTCAATTTTAGTTCGTTCAGTAAAACTTAACGTTAGTTTGTTTCAATTTAGTTAAGTTTTCTAATTGATAGTTTTGATAACCAATCAAACAACAGTGAAACAGTGAAACAGTGTCTTCTGTCTATCGCCATTTTTTTTTTAAATGCGTAAAATGGATTTTTTACTTATTTGCCGTGGCTTTCTTCTCTATTACTAATTATCATTTTCCGCTATTTTTATGGCATTATTTACTGATCCGTATTAGTTCCCAAACCTATCGCCGCAGTACATGTAGATTAGCTATTATTATTTATAGAAGTAAACGAATTTAAAAAACATACGAAATAATAGTGTATCATTCTAAAAATAGAGTGTTCCATTTTCTTTCCTTTTAATTGTTTGGCCTTGGGAGCTCTTATCAAGTTGCGATTTTAAACTGGTTCTAGTTGCTATCAAGTAAAGTGGAAATTTGTTATTCAAATTGCAACGAGTTATGCATGAGTTTAATATTCCACATTTATCTTGTCTCCATCCAATAAATATTATTTCCAAACAAACTTATAGCAGCATTATTGAATAAATAGGTACTTAATAAGCAAAATGATAATCTTTAAAAATAACTATCATTTTATAATTGCGCAATGAGCCTATTGTATATGTTTAACAATTTTTAAATAGCTTTTTCTAAATCTAAAAATGTTAAAACTTCCTATAAAAAAACTATAATATACATGATTTTTTTCTGCCACATAGGTAGGTATTTAACACTATTAATTAATTATTACATTAAGTAGTAAAAATATGGTTTTTATTAATAGACAAGTTGGAAGAAATGGAGTATGTGAACGTTTAATGCAGACATAATTGATGGCACCATTCCATACGGGCATGAAAAAAATGTCTTATATCGACAATGATTATGTATTCTAGAGTAAGAAAAAAAACTAAGGGCTATTCGACAAATATTTCAATAGGAAATCCTTAGCTTTATATATGTGTCATAGTGATTATTATTAAACACTGTTAACAGAAAAAAAATCCCGAAACACGTCATTAAAACTAAAGTTCTCAGAACTTCAAGCTCTGGGTAGCATGTGGGCGCTACTGACTTTCGTGCACACGCAAAAAACGGCAACTTTCACTTTCGCATCATTGCAAAATAAACACAACCTCGTTTCTCGCGACACCTCCGAGGAAAAAATCACAACCAAATCACAGGGAGTCGGCGGCTTAACTCTCCTCCGTTTCGACTAGGACCGGCAGACTTTGATGTTGACAAGACTGGTTGGGCGCGGAAAAAGCCGACAGCCAAGCTTCCATATCTCTCTCGGAGCAGAGAAATCTTGCGGATACTGTATTATCGTACCCTTTCTGTCTCACAAAGAAGCCATTCGCCGCGTCTCGCTCCACGGACGTGTTCCTCAGATTAACAACACCCAAAGGCTTAGACAGACGCTTTCTGGGATATATCACAGCGAAGTGTTCAAGGGAGGTTCTATACACAACCACTCTCACATCCTTGCGTATCCCGCTCTGGCTGAGAAGCACCAAGAAGCCGGATTTTTGTTCAGCATCACACGTTTTCTTACTGAAACTCGGCCCGAAGAGTTCTGTGCGACAAGTCGTCATTATATCGGTGGGCATTTTACAGTCTACGGTTAAAAGCGCATAACGGAGCGCGCGATCCACCCAGTTTGCCGTTCAGACATAAACTGAAGTCGTTTTTCCCCTTTTCCTACCTCCGTTGTCGAGCGCAGTCGGCTCGATTCGTCATTGCATTCACTCGACCCACGGTACAGAGAAGGCTGTAGCGGGATAAATCATAATGTTAGCCTGAGAGCTCACTAGAGAGTTTATCACACGACATACATTATTAAGTATTTAATATTACAAAGGTAAGGAGATGTTTTGTTTGTTAAAGGCAATAATCTCAAGAATCAGTAAAGTTCGCATTACGATACCAATTACCATACTTAGCTAACTCTAGAAAAAGCGAGAGAAAATCTGTTTATAGTTCTTTCACAAAAAAAATCAGAGAACTACTACCAAATGTTGGGAAAGTTTGAATGTAGAGTTATGTTTTTGTACGTTATGACGAATACATAACTATATACTGTTTTCCAATTCTCAAATACATTTTAGGCATCCCCAACAATTTCAATTACGAAAATTATGAAGTCGTATTTAGACGTGTACGTATATGTAAAATGTGTATACGTACACGTATAAATACGATTTCACTACGAATAAGTTCTTATATTATTGACGTTGGTTCAACCGTTTAATTTCTTTGGCTTTAACGCTCCGGTATGACGCCGATTGTAGGATACCTATTTAATGAAACTGTCGTACCCTTAACAGGTAAGCCTGCTACCATCTTAAACTGCATCATACACCCGGTGCGATTACAATTAAGGGCTAACTTGTGACAGTAGTTATGTAATAGCAAAGGAAAAAATATACTATACTAGCTGTTGCCCACGTTTTCGTCCGCGTTTATTACGGTTTTTAGAAATCCCTTGGGAATAGTTTCCTTTCCTCAGGGCTAGCACAGGTAGGAGACAAGATTATACTCTCTGACAGGGGATATAATTAAATTGTCCACCCGCTAAAGCATGGGAACATGGAATAGGAGACGTTTACCCCCGTTTATTATTACACATATTTTTATTTGGATATTATTTCCACTTGTCCGCCAGTGCTCTGAGAGCTGATAAAGCTGTGCGAGAAGATACATTTTCATCCCCGGGGATATAATTGTCTCCTGTCCATGCAGGGATAAAGTAGCCTATGTTACTACCAAATATCACAAAAAAATCCGAATTAAGCAACCGATTGGTTGATTAGTTCGCAATTGAAGGACGAACAATCAAAAAAACATACTTTCGCATTAATAATATTAGTTAGAATTCACAAGTGAGCTCCTACCTTAAGTTTAATCTGGCATAATAATGCGAATGTCTGCCCGCGAGACAATACGGCAGTGCCAGGCGCTCGACGTACACAATATTATGATATTGTCGTTAAACATGTATAAGATTGCATTGCGTTATAATTTTATAAAATTTAAAAACACCCGACTTTCAATACAGTGTTCATTATTCTACTAGTCGAGCCCTTTCATTTGGTGTCCATATTGAATGAGTTGTAAAGCGTTGAGTGCAATCTCACTTGATGGCAAGTGATGATGCAGTCTAAAATCGTAGCGGGCTAACCTTGCTAATACTAATATCGTCAAGCAGTACGCCTTTGTCTAAGCAGTCCGTGAAAACTTTAATAGTCTGTTTATACTTACTGAAGGGACCAGGAATATTAGCATGATGCCTAATACTAACTTAAATTACTTATTGTCAATTGGATCAGTACATCTACTAAGGCTTCTTTGTAAAACGATTATAATAATACACTTGTATTATTAACCACGTCCGTCCGTCCGTTGAGCCGTGTGGTGTCAGGCAGGTTAGAATGCAGTCGTCACCACCCGTCCTCTGCCACACATTAGAAGGGTTTAGGCCGTAGTCCACTACACTGGCCCATTGCGGATTGGTGGACTCCATACTCCTTTGAGAACATTATAGAAAACTCTCAGGCATGCAGGTTTACTCACGATGTTTTCCTTCACCGTTGAAGCTAGTGATATTTTAATTGCATAAAACGCACATAACTTAGAAAAGTTAGTGCCTACCCACTACGCTATCACCGCATCCACAATACAAAAGATTAACACAGTTAAACTTTTTATACCCCTCTTTTTGTGACACGGGTTAAAAAGTTTAAACACGTGTCAAATTGAAAAGCTCATTTTTAATATTCCGCTGGAAAAGCACACAGCCTACGATATACATATAAAGTTTAAAGTAAACACTTTCAAAAGCGGTACGCCTAGCTTAGCAATTGAGTCAAACGTCCCCACTTTAACTTTTAACTCTTCGCTGCCATTTCAGGCATATATTTGTTAAAATGAATAAAATGCAGTACATACCTACTTTTTTTTTATTACACTACAAGTTAGCCCTTGACTGCAATCTAACCTGGTGGTAAGTGATGATGCTGACAAAAATGGTAACAGGCTGTTGAGGGTATGGCAGGTATATTTTTATATTTAACCCATACCCCAACTGGTTTCTAGGCGACTAGACCAGACTAGAGAAAATTCAGACACTATAAATTCCCAAACTGCCGCCTACCAGGGATCGAAACTGGCGTCTCCCATGTCAAACATCGTTAAAAATTCGGCATATATTTACCCAGGTACCTATCTGTATTAAAAAATTCATAAAATATGCATTGTACGGACTATACCGAAGTATTAACTTTTATTGTGAAATTACAATAAGTAGTAAAAAATAGTGAGCATACTCCAAGATAATCAATCAAATTTATAATTGGAGGACAGTTTAAATAAATTTAAAATTTAGAAAACTCCCGATTTAAATATCGTATAAATTTAGGAAGTTATGAAAAAAAGTAATTCGCCATTTTGTGGTGACGGCCATCTTGGATTTTAAATTTAACATAATTTATAATATTCTACCCATATTGACGGAGTAGTGAAAAATTACGTAAATCGCATTTTTATAACGGCAACCATCTTGGGCCGATTTTCATCAAACAAAGCTAAGAACAATCCCGAATACACCTTTCAAAAAAAACAGAATCAAAATCGGTTCGTCCATTCGGGAGCTACGATACCATCGATACGAACACACAAACACAGACACGTCAAACTTCACCCCGTCGTTTTTGCGTCGGGGGTGAAAAATAAAATTATCTTATCTCGCATTAAAATGTAGATATTTATGCGTACCAACGATTTGAATGGTCATTGGTCACGAAAACACGCGAGAACAATGCGCAACCACTTAAAATACCCAAGCAAGTAGGTACCTAATAAACGGTTTTTAAATAAAACCTTATCCATTCGATTCTTAATTAAGGCTAGTCTTATACCTACTTACGATTCAATTTTATTTTTATTCATGTAGATCTATCACAGGCACGCCTTATGAAGCGTTCATATATATATATAATATTGTGAGGCACCATCACGGTGATAACTACATTCGTCAACTAGGAGAGTTCCAAACGCGTCCGATCTAAGAAAATACAGACGAAAACCCTGAGGTTTTTTGCTATCACCATCTCACAGTCAAATTACTATTTAGCTATGAAGTAAGACCAATTCATACCCAGGTTTTTTTATCATTCAGGTAATACTCAATATTATAATAGGATTTTTTATGATAAATCACTTAGGTACGTAGCTAATACTTAATACAACTTAGTACGGTACCTAAAAATAAAAAAGTCTTTGACTTCGATATTTAAATATAATGGTTGGCTAACTTTTTGTGACAGAGTTCATCTGTACTACCGCTATGCTTATTTCATCCTCCAAAATGCGCTAGGCTAATTGCTGTCGCCAAGCAGCGCTGTTTTGTTGAAGTCTGAAGGCTCTGAAGGGAAGGGTTTGCCGGTGTAATTACATGCATACTCTGGTGGCTTAACTCTTGATGCCATCCTGTGCCAATGATGGCACTTTGCATGACGCGTTCCTTGCATGCCCTACGAAGTATTTCTATGTACACGCGATGGTATTCCATCAGGTAGGCCGTCTGTAGTACGTCAGTTATTACTCGTTTTCAATATCTGGTTCCCAAAAAAAAAGAGTAAGATGCCTGGTTAGAGCTCCTTTTGCAGATACAGGTCAAGTCAGATTTATACCAAAATGCACGGCAGAACATAAGTCCTAAGTCATTTAAACTTATTCATATCTGTAACACACACACAAAAGACAGAAGAATTGAAAGAATCCTTTTTTTTGAAGTCTGGTACACTTTGGCCCGAGAGCTGAATACCTAGTGATTTTTCCTAAATAACTATATATTTACCCTTACGTGTCTAGACTGCGATATAATACGTACACCTGCATGTATGAACTTTCAAAGTTTAACGCCCCTTAAATGCTATTATAATATTATGATGGATTGACCTATTTAAAATGTCAGTTCGACCTGCTAGAACAATTATAATTTATAGGTAGCTATATAGCTGTAGTGTTTAGTCAAATTTTTCTTTGTTACTGACATTAATTGACACAGGGTAGCATTTTGTAGGACGTATTCTTTGCATGACCTGTTGAAGTGTTGCTCTGTACTTAATGACTTTTGTAAAGTAGGTTTTGAAACAGGGAAACCAACGTCAGTAGTAGGTCGTAGAGCTTTTTGTGACGGAGCTTGTCCGGGAATTCTCCCACCACCGTGCTTAATTCTATCTTATAATGTCTGCTCTGTACTCTTTTTGTAGCTTTTTAGTGTAAAGTTTTTTTCTAATTGTAAATAAGAAACTAATAAAACGACAGTTACCTACATAAAAAAAAAACTCTTTTCATGTTTGTTTTCATTGATTTTATCGTAGTTAGGTCCTAAAAAGTATTTAAAAGATTTTTATTCACTATTAAACAAGCTAGAAACAATTGCGTGTAGAATAAAGAAATAATTTTTTGGGAATGTGTGGTAAATAATAACACCGAAATGGCATTGCTTAGGTAAATACCGAAAGCACGGTTAATAAACTAGATTAATAAAAATATATGTAAAGGTAAGCTATCCCCAGCTCACCTTTATATCGGTACTCGGCAGGTACCTATTTATGACTTTTGTAAAGTAGGTGTTGAAACAGGGAAACCAACGTCAGTAAACGTCTAGCTTTTTGTAACAGAGCTTGTCCGTGGAGGTAAACTTACCATTGTTGTAATGCTGAGTTCCAGTTTGATTCGATAAATAGAGTATTTTAGCGATTCTTCGTTACTGACATCAGGCCTATTAAAGGCACTTATGGCTTAATGCTACACATCAGGTAAATGAATACAGGGCAGCATTTTGATTTTCTAAATTCAAATCTTTATTTGCGTGATTGCAGTTTAACAAATTTGGTCTTATAATAAAACATAACAAGTTACGTGCTACAATCTGCCATTATATGGCATGCAAATTATAATAACACCTTAATTATA
This sequence comes from Pararge aegeria, assembly GCF_905163445.1. Classification (NCBI taxonomy): domain Eukaryota; kingdom Metazoa; phylum Arthropoda; class Insecta; order Lepidoptera; family Nymphalidae; genus Pararge; species Pararge aegeria. The sequence continues at coordinate 9,738,882 of NC_053186.1, read as the reverse complement.
AAATTATTTTTCCAATTAATACAAAATTCATTGTAGGACGTTTTCTTGCGAAGTGTTGCTCTGTTTCTAGGCAATCGTTTTCCACTTACTATCAGGTGCGCCATCTGCTTGGTCCGTCAATTATTACTATGAAAAAAGTACATCTGTTGTATGATATGAAGGACAAAGCTTTAAAATTGACACTATACTTTTCAGATTTACTCTACTCCAAAGTTGATGTAAATTTTATTTAAAAAATATAATAATTGTAGTTATGTAGAATAAACCTAACTAATCTTATATAAACTTTCGATCTCATAAGTTCCAGCAAAGTGGGTGAAAGGCTATGTTACTCTATAATGGGCTGAGAACAATAACACCACGGACAATGGATAAGAGCTCGCGAAAGTCGGCCATCTTTACGAATTTGATAGAAGTCGTGATTGCTTTTTATTAATTTTTTTATCTGATTAAATATCATATCCATATAATTCAAGGGGTTTTAGCTTACTACAATCACTTAAAGCAGCATTATATTGTTGATGTTTGCGTTTGGTTTCCGAGTTAGGCACAGGCATTATGATATTAAAATATAAAATTAATGACACTCATTATTTTAGGTAGGTATGTCATACAAACTTTAACTGTAGTTTAATAATATTACTGCTTTTCATCAAACCTACGAGCGAGACGATTCGTAATGACTCTCGAAAACAGCTTGTAGATATGACTCAGCAGCGAGATGGGTCTGTAATTCTTCAACAAGGTATTATCACCTTTTTTGAAGAACAGAACCACCACACTCCTGTGCCATGCCTCTGGCGTTGTGCCTTGGTGAATAACGGAATCAAACAATCGCTGAAGGACTTTCAGTATCGGTTTTCCACCTGCCTTCAGGAGTTCTGCCGTTATTCCGTCATCACCCGGCGCCTTTCCATTTTTAAGCTGCTTGAGAGCCACACTAATCTCGTATAGGCTGACGTCTGGGATATCTTCGGTATAATGTCGAGTTAATTTGGCTCTAGGATCCTTAGCCAAATCTTCAACAGGCGTCTGTACTGTGGTGTACAACTGTCCATAAAAGTTCTCAACCTCACCCAAGATCTCAGGTTTGGAAGAGACAAGACTACCATTATTGGTCTTCAGTCGCATCAACTGGCTCTGACCGATAGACAGATCTCTAGCGAACACTTTAGAGCCTCTGTTTTGCTCGATGGCATTTTTAATACGCTCTGTATTGAAGTGCCGCATATCACGAGTCTGTGATTTAGAGATCTGCCTATTAATCCGCCGGTAAGCGGACGCGTCTGCTATAGACTGTAGTCTCATCTCTTGCCTCTCCGTCATAAGCTTGAGTGTATTGGTTGAGAACCTATTGGCCTTGTTTCTACGGTGGGCCTTGTAGAATTTGGACCCGACTGTTTGGACAGTTTCCACCAGCCTGTTGTTCAAATCGTCCACAGTGTCGCAATCTGCTAGGCAACCGAACCGGTTCTGTAGTTCTAGTTGAAAGCTCTCGGGGTTTTGAATATGGGCACGAGTAGGCCGGAGTCCTGAGAGTCCTTCAGCGATTGTTTGATTCCGTTATTCACCAAGGCACAACGCCAGAGGCATGGCACAGGAGTGTGGTGGTTCTGTTCTTCAAAAAAGGTGATAATACCTTGTTGAAGAATTACAGACCCATCTCGCTGCTGAGTCATATCTACAAGCTGTTTTCGAGAGTCATTACGAATCGTCTCGCTCGTAGGTTTGATGACTTCCAGCCTCCCGAACAAGCCGGTTTCCGTAAGGGCTTTAGTACCATAGACCACATTCATACGCTGCGGCAGGTTATACAGAAGACTGAAGAGTATAACCGGCCACTTTGCTTAGCGTTTGTGGACTATGAAAAAGCCTTTGATTCGGTGGAAACTTGGGCTGTGTTTAGGTCACTGCAGAGATGCCGAATTGACTACCGGTATATCCAAGTGTTGCAGTGTTTGTACAAAAACGCCACTATGTCAGTTCGTATACAGGATCAGACTACGAGACCAATCCAATTGCAGCGAGGCGTGCGACAGGGAGATGTTATCTCCCCGAAACTATTTACCGCTGCGTTGGAGGACGTCTTTAAGCTTCTGGAATGGAACGGACTTGGCATCAACATTAACGGCGAGTACATCACTCAACTTCGGTTTGCCGACGATGTAGTCATAATGGCAGAGACTCTGGGAGACCTAAATACGATGCTCGATGGCCTCAGCAGAGCTTCTCAACAGGTTGGCCTACGAATGAACATGAGCAAGACGAAGATTATGTCTAATGCTCATGTTCCGCTTCAACCAGTAATCGTTGAGAACACTGCACTCGAAATTGTTGACGAATACGTATACCTAGGACACACGATCCAGTTAGGTAGGTCCAATTTCGAGAAGGAGGTGAACCGCCGAATCCAACTCGGATGGGCAGCGTTCGGGAAACTCCGTGCCATCTTTTCGTCAGAAATCCCTCAGTGCCTGAAGACGAAAGTCTTCGAACAGTGCGTGTTGCCAGTGATGACCTATGGCTCTGAAACATGGTCGTTAACTATGGGCCTCATAAGAAGGCTTAGAGTCACTCAGCGGGCGATGGAGAGAGCTATGCTCGGAGTATCTCTACGCGATCGAATCAGAAATGTGGAGATTCGTAGAAGAACCAAAGTTACCGACATAGCTCAACGAGTCGCGAAGCTTAAGTGGCAATGGGCCGGGCACATAGTTCGGAGAAAGGATGGACGTTGGGGTCCCAAGGTGCTGGAATGGCAGCCCCGTACTGGTAAGCGCAGCGTTGGTCGACCCCCAACGAGGTGGACAGACGACATTAAGCGCGTCGCAGGTAGCCGTTGGATCCAAGCGGCTCAGAATCGTGGAACTTGGAACTCCCTACAAAAGACCTATGTCCAGCAGTGGACGTCTATCGGTTGATGTGATGATGATGACTGCTTTTCATGCAGTAGTGGCGTGCTGTTCTTACATACACAAAAACACTGCCTACCCAAAGAATTTCAAATAGGTAAGCCGTCAAGGTTTTTCCATTGTAAGCCATTTTCCTGTTATTAAATTAAACCTTACCTGTGCACGCCAAAAATTAAGGAATGAATAAATTAATAAATAATGTTGTATAATAACAGTATGAAATACCAACAATAATACTAATCTTAAGAGAAATTTATAATTATGGTAATAGAATAAATGGCTTTTTATTTTTTTCTGTGCACGCCACTGATTGTAAGCCACAAACCCATTTGGTAATAGTTATATAGCCACTAATATAGTTTTCACAAATCCCGTGGAAACCGAATGATTTCCTGGGATAAAATAGTCTACGTTATACTTTGTCCTTTTAACTAACTGTATATCATGTTAATTGGTTGCTTAGTTAAGGTGTGAAGGCAGGACAGAGACAAACAAACAAAGAAACACTACGGAAATACAATGCCTACCCTGGTAAGAAACCCAGTGCACACCACCGCTGCAAAACCATTCTTGACAAAATTTTGCTTAGAAATAATTTCGAAATGAGATATAGAGATAATTAGAATTTGGAATACATATTTATCACGCAAAAGCACCTGAAACGGTCCTGCGGAATTAAAACGAACTTTTTACGTCAGTGCTGCTTAAAAAATAAGTTAAATCGAATATGTTCGGACGGTCTTAAGCCAACAAAATAAAAATACCAAAACATTACGAAGAAAATTGTTTATTTCCCTCCATAAGTGAACTAAAACTCTCCGATATGATTTCCTTATTTTTACAAAGCTTAAGTTACATACAGAGCCAGCGTCGCATTCTTTATAATCTAAGTTAAGGAGTATTTTGTTTCCATCTACTTATAGACTACTTGACTCCCAGTTGCTTAACTGCAACCTTAATACGAAATTTAGCGTCGCCCCGTAAACGTCCACCGTTTTTGATTGACGTTACGTTTTCGAGGCGCTTATTTCTCGTACTAAGGTGCTGATGTTAATTAATATTATACTTTCGTGACATAGGTACATGTTCAGACTGACTATTGTTAATTAATAATTAATAGTTTACGTAAGTATGAGGATACGGGCCCGATACGTCAAGCATGTTGAGACAATTCGAATCTTAGTATTTGTACACCTAGAGAACTACGATCCCGAGAACAAATAAATTTCTGGTATTGGTAATTATTCTGGTAATAAAAGACAATAAGATTTGATTTAACACATCACGCGCATCGTCCCGTGGTTCATGGCTGGCGTTACATATATATTCACAGCGTTAGAATTACAATGTTTCAGTATTCCATTTAGAGTATCTACAAAACATCTGGGAATTATTTTAAATACACCAATGTCAGTCCGAACGCGACCTTACATTTTCTTCAATTTTTTTATTTAAATATTTCTATGTAAAAAATTACACACAAACATAGTTCTAAATTTGTCTAAAATTTAACAATTCTTTTTTTTTTTTTTTAATAACATGTTACGTTCTTCCTATTTTACAATTCTGTCAGAATACAAAACGGAAAAAATAAGTAGGTAAATTTTGTAGTGGGGATTATACGCATTTCCTCCGAGAATTTTCAAGTAAAACTAATATTCTTTTTAAGGGTGTTATTACACCTATATTACCGATGTATAATAAAAGGGGTGGGGTATCCGGAAAACGCAGATTAGAAATTAGAATCATAATCGGCATCTCACTGCTGGGCGCACGCCATAAGAGTTTTTAGAGCATAAACCTACGACACTGCCAATACGAGTTGATTGGCTTTAAGGATTATTATCACAAGACATGATAATACCAGGTATTTACCGTTTAACGTTCTCTCCGAGGCAGATAGGTGGATACAATATTTTTACAGATTCAGGAAAAGGTTATTATCTGTAGAGAAACAAGTAACCAATAGGCCAACGAGATACTGCACTCACCCTACTAGGTGAATTAACGTAACCAAGTCATAGATAGTCGCTGGACCGAAGTGGCACAAGACCGTGGAATTAGAAGAAACTACAAAGGAAACCGATGGACGTCCAGCAGTGAACCCTATGTCCAGCAGTGGACGATTGGTTGAGACGATCAACCTTTGAATCCTATTCCGAGCCAAGGTATGGATAAAGCCAAGATATAGACCATGTTAGTGTAATAACATCCAAAATGAAGGTTCAAGCAAGGCATCCATCTTGATTACGTGGTGGCGTGCTAATTTGCGTGCCATTAATAAAAAACCGCACCTTATTTAGCACATACATATAACTGAATTATAGTCTAAAAACATCTGCAAGTATTGTTGAGCGCAAAACGAAAGCAGTTAGTAAAAAAAAAAAAAAAATCTTTCTCCTTAAGTTAGGTACCAAAAGCTCGTTAGGTTAGATTTAAAATATTTATGTTAACTATACGCTAGCTCGGAAAATTTCGAATTGCGTAATAAATTCTTAGTATCCGGTTGTTTTCAATCATTTCTTTTTTAACATTAATTCTAAATTAATTTATTCAAGTAGAATCAGTTTAAAAGCACCCTTAAAAGTCAAGTCGTTTTACATTTAATTCGATGTTCCTATTATCCTGCGACACGTAGACATCTGGGATAAGTTTAAATATAGCTTGACTGAGTTTTTTTTTTGGTTTAACAATTTTTAAACAGTTTTTGGTTTAAGCTAGTGTTTGTAGCAAATTAACACGCTAACGCGGACACAAGATGGATGTATAGAATGGCCTTGATTTTATATTATTAAAATTCAATACTATTGATATTTATAACATTAAAATACTTATCCAAAAAATATTTTTGAGTATCGCGGGTAGTCAGATAATAAATATTACATTTATAAACACGTTTTACAAATTCGTTGTTAGGGTAAAAATAATAAAAAACATAATGAAAATTTCAAATAAATACTTAAAAACTAAAATCAGTTCTTTTTCGGCCGAACCTATTTGAATTTTAGTTCATTTAGTAAAAAAATCCAAAAAAAAAATTGGCTACATAACTATATAGTTAAAATTTTGAGCTTTTTAATTCTATTAATACAATAATTCACATAAAATATACAAAGACAATTTAGGTTTGTATGAAAAATTTGCTGCCACATCAGAGCAGGGCGACATCTTCAGTTAGGAAATTATTAAACTTAAACCCATGGCGCTGCTTGATTACAAATAAGCGGGTTGCACGATACGAGAAGATATAAAATATTATCGTTAAATACAAAATTCGTACCAAAAGTTTGCACACGGAATAAATATTAACACAAAATAGTTAATAATCTAAATCCTATATTTATAACACTAGTAAGAAACTAAAATATAAAATATACTCGTCTAACTTTACATTATACAAAGTCGATTAAATTTTACACTAATAATGACAAAAAAATTTCATATGATTTATTTATACAGTCTTAGCATTAAAAATTCCACTAAACAAATTTTTGCAAAACACTTTTAAAACTACCCCTTAATTACTTATTTTTGTTTATATTTAGAGAAAAACTATGTTCAGATTTTCTAGCCTAACACTAAAATTAGTGTCCGATCGATAGTATTCGGCCTATTTCACATGAGTTTTGGCAGAATCCAAACCTGTATTGGATCCAGGTAACATAAGCAGGCAGGCGATCGTAATATTCTGATCTCATCCACGATTCGGGATTTAAGGTTCCTTAATTTTAATAGTTTGCTAGGGAGAAGGCCAAGTTATAAAAATGACGCGGAATATCTCATTCTAAGTGATACAAAGAAATACAAAGAAATGGTACTCTGTTTTTAAAAAGTTTATACGACGGCCCAAGCAGATGAAGCACTTAATGGAAAACCGCTCCTACAAACAGAGCAAAGCAGAGTATCCTTTGGTGAGCATAGAAACTTTTACGAAGTAACTGGCACGAAACATTCGCAACAAAATCATACCACCATCCTCAGCCTTTCATAGTTTCCCACTGCTGGGCGCAGGCCGGTTTCTATTACAAGAGATTACGGCTATGATCTATAGAGCGTGCTTTAAATTTACTTAATCAAAGTTGCTCTGTTGCTTTATGACTTTTAGGTGTGCCAAATCACACTGCACTTCGACAATGTAACGTAATCTAAAAGTTGAATAGTTTTAAAACGAGTGTTATTCAAAAACATCCTTAGGGCTAAAGTGCCTTTAGTCTTATAGTTTGTAGCTGGCTTAAACAGCTTTTCTCACGTGTTAGTGATAATTACCGAATACCACGACTTATATTGCACTCGCGAGCCGAAATTGAACACTTAAAAAAATTTGCTACTGCCATTTTCTGGTATCCCAATAAGGATCAGATTCGAGGTTCATTATTATTGTTTTGAGTGTGTATTCTTGTTTGTATTTACTACCATTATATTTTCCTAATCCTAAGGTTGCACTTTTTAGCACGTTTTAAATGCCTCACAAGATCTCATAATCAAGGTCATAAAACTCAGTTGAGCTGCGGGAAGTACTATCGATCCGACACTAAAAACACCTAAACAGCTTGACTGTCCATAAACATTTGAATGTTACTCAAATGCTCACTTTTCGTGAGTGTTATTAGCATTATATTAGCCGAACGCGCTCTAAGGCATAAGAAGCATCGGCCCGCCTACTTACGCCCTCCACGTGATGGGCAGTCAAATTGTTAATCGGAATAACTTTTAACAAGTAAGTTAAAATAAAGATTAAAGAATTCCTAAACGGAAAGGAGTTCCGAAACCTCGTTTATATATGTTAACGAAATATTCATTAATATGGCAGTGTTTATAGTAACGGTTAATGTTAACCTGTGTTCCGTATTATGGAAATCATATAGATTCAAAACTTCATATCAACAAATCATCTTTAAACCGTCCAAAAGAACAATCTTTAAATCTGGAGGTTTCTAAAGCTATTTTAAAAATAAGCAATACGAAAAATCAATAATTAACGCAGTAGAAAGAGGATACAAACACTACGACGCAGTTTATATCTTCTTTGACACTAGAGCACTAGTTAGTGTTTGTATTCTCATCGTATAACACAGTCTACCTCTGATCTCAGTAACAATTTCTGTTTGAACTAGTCCAAAATATTTTATTGTACACAACTCTCTAAACAAAACTAAATTGACAGGTCAGGGCTCAAAGTAGGGCTTTCTTATTCTGCAGGGTACATTGTGAGGGGTAATACATTCCAGAAGGCATAAAACTACTGACCTCTTCTGCTACCACAATAATACATTTGTGTGTTTGCTTACCACCTATGTTTACAAAACCGTGATAGTGTAGGAACGTTTCATGTCATGGTTTCTCTATCATTGCTTGTAATCGTACCTTAAATAAGTTATTGTAAATTTTTTTTAAAGTGTTATCATGTAAAAAGACCTGAGTGAGTTTAGTTTCGTCCACAAATTTGTATACATTATATCATAATATATATAACAAATTAAAGTATTGAAATATGACTATTTTATCGTTTGATATAAAAATTGAGATCTTATGTCTCTTATTACAAAACTGTAATAAAAACTAACTGTTTAATACATTTGCATATCCGAACACAGATAAAACTAATATAGCGAAATCGAAACTCTTCATGGTACTAACTTGCTTACAAGGGTTCAAGGGTACTCGGAACACAGGCGAGTCTTAAAAAAAACGATAACTAATATAATAAGCGTATCGATCCTATAAAAAAAGGTCATTGAAATGGTATCAATAACGTTTTAGTATATTAAAACTTGCACACTTGCAACGCACAAGTTGAGTGAGCATTATTTTTTTGTTTAGTTTTAAAATAACACACAAAAGCTTTACTAACCAAGCCAGGTTAATAGTATAATTTCAGTATAATAATTTTTTTTTGCTTTAAAGTAAATTACGAAATGAGACTTTTGTCATGTTAAGTTTACTCAATAAAAGTTACCAAGGTAAAATTTTGCTATTTTCACTTTTTATTTAACAATTTAATGAGTTTTAAAATTTCCAAACTCTAACAATAACGAAACATTAAATTTTCAAAATTTTTAATTTATTATTATTTACGATTCCAACACGAATAATATAAGTTTAACTAATAACAATTCATTACTATGGAATTGGTAATGGTTCATTTATCAAAATACATTTTAAATCGCGTTATATCTGGCGGGTCAGTACCGAAGTTTGTTTATGTGCTATCGGTACGCTACTCATGTTATTAATAAAGTTATGAAGTCTTGGAATTATGTATAACATTATTTATCAAACTTTGTTTTATATTTATATATATATTGAGTATTATTCGACAAACATCGAACTCATTTAAATGTTGCGGTTTTACACTGATAAAAGTATTTTCTGTTAAAATCGATTTTATCGTCGTCGAAATGATTTTCGATACATTTCGCTCATTTTGCTTCAATGACATTTGTTATTTCCCAGGATCAAATAAATACTCGACTTTTGCAACTAGAGTCATTAATTTAAAAAAATGTCACTGGAACTTTTAATAGATAGTCCTTTTTGAAGACTGGAAAAACTTATGAGTTATGCTTCAGTCAGGTTGCTAGCTTTGCAAGGAGGCGTAACAGACCGGTACGCTCTCCAATGAATAAATTATGCAATAATACAGTTACGTTTTTGCAGTAAGGGAGATGTATATCGATTGTCGATTTATTATTAATAATGTTAAACTATGGTTAACATAACGTACTTTCCGTTTTTATAACTTGTCTTATAATGTAAACAATCTTTCCTTTACTTTTTAGTGTAAAGTTTGTTTGTTTATAAAATGTAAAAAAAAACAATTGTGATAAAATATATAAAACAAAGATAATAAAAAAAAATTTTAATCAGTTCAGTGTTTTTTTATATTTTCTTAACAATTTAAAAACAAACTTAGTCACGAAAAGATTGTTTATATTATAAGGCGGGTAAGAAAAAATAGACATAAGTTACAACTTTATGCTATGGTTAGCATAGTTTTATCGTTACGTTCTAATTGGCATAACGTTATAGATAGTCCCTTCTAAAGCCATAAAAAACACAGTTATAGCCAGTGCGGCTGGTACGTCAGTCAGGCGGTACGCTCTGTACGAAGGAGGCGGGGAAAAGACCGGTACGTCCGGTCCGCTGGAGCGTACCCTTGTACCAGCCGTCACCACGCTTTTTGCACACAATTACGATGTCATCGACTTTGAGTTCCAGTTCGTACTCAGAGTTCGGTGGGTACGGGACTATGCAGCGGAATCTGGAAATAAAAAATACGTAACCATTAATAACGTGAGGGATTGGAGAATGGTGATAGGTGGACAAGTTTTTTTAATAGTAATAATTGGCGCACCAAGTGTGCCATTTACACCTGATGGTGAAAGTGAAGTGGAGAACCGTCGCCTACAAACAAAGTTTATTCACGGAACACGTCGCCTATAAACAAAGTTTATTTGCCGCCCTGTGTCGCTCAACCTGTGACGTTAAACTTCAAGTACCTAAAATTATACCGGCATCCCAGCCTTTCAGCCGGAACATGGCAAAGCTGATTAGCGGCAGAAATAAACACGGCGATGGTACTTTCCCGTATGAGTTCAATCACAAGAAGCTCTTTAGAGGTTTTACAGTTATATTTCCCTCCCCCTTTTGAGCTTTACGTGATTAATGGACGACCCGTAAGTGCCTGGAGGGTTTGATAACAGAAATAGGTTTTAAGTGACAAGACCCTCTGTATACTGTAACATCATTAGTAACGGGAAAGGACCCTTGCTGGCCTTAGTGGCAAGGATTTTACATAGCCTCGATACACTGCCGCGACGCTTTCTACATATACCGAAAGATAAAAGGTGTTAAACTACTGTATCTTTTATTCATACTTTAATAAGACTTACTTTTCTTTGATGGGTTGGGAGTGATGTCTTTCCCGACGCGCCGTGACGTCGAGGGAGGCGGACTTTCTATGCCCCGCCCACTCGCCGCTCTCGCCGGAACCCCTGCTATCAGGACACATGGAAAAAACTTTCAAAAACTTAACTCTCTTTAAGATTCTACATTATTATTTTAGCTGAATAATAAAATATACAATTAAGAAATACATCAAAAAGAAGAATGTTGTGGCTATAGTTACCGAGAAAGATGTGCCACTAAGCGAGTCGGTACGATGTCGCATAGAAACCAATCATGGGTTATGGGTTTAATGTAACTGCTATATCCATATCCCTTAAATAGTCCAAAACCTTCTTAGACTGTATGTTCACTTACGACTGAGATTGAAACCAATGGCTGACTTGTAGTTGATTAATAAAAAATAAAAGATTAAAATGTTTCTAACAGCTTCCACACAGACGTGTCATTAAAAATTCTTTAATTGTATCTTAACAACCCATTCAGGGCACACTAAAGGACACAGGTCGCCTCCTACAATGAGAAGGGTTTACGCCGTAGTTTGTTAGGTTCGGATTGATAGGTTTCACACGTCTTTGAGCAATTTATGGAGAACTCTCAGGCATGGTTGCTCACGATGTTTTCCTTTACCATTAATGTAAGTCATATTCTAATTTCTTAAAACGCAAATTATTTAGAAAAGTTAGAGGTCCATGCTGGGATTGGAACTCGGTCCCCCGAAAGTGAAGTCGAGGTCATAACCACTAGGCCATCACTGCTTCTTAGGCTGTCACTGCTTGTAATTGTAAGGTAACATGTACTTTCTTTTAAAACAATATGTAATGCGTTGGTATGTACCAAAAATACCTTCGGAAATATCAATTGATTCTATTGCAAGTCTTTAAACTCATTTCTTACTAAATGTACCATACGATTTTCTGGAACCCCAAAAAGTTTGATTGCATCAGTCTCGACACTGAAATCCTTTCATCAATAATCTCCGATAACTACTATCCCATTCTTGATCTAGCAGAAAAGGGATCCAGATTTTGTTTTACACTGATGGTTTTTTTTTCAACTTCATAAAAATGAACTTAGAGTAAAACAATTAACGACAACTGACCCGACAGTTGTAATGATTTCAACTTGTACATATATAACATACCAGATCCTTACCCCACGTAACATTCTCACTGATATGTATACTGATAAAGGTATTTTAAACTAAAATTCTTTAAGGTTGCCCCTACATATTTGTTGTGTTTTTAATCGTATCAAACAAATTAACTGGAAGCTTATTGATTGGATTGTAAGTGAATTACAAGCAATGGTAGCATACATTCCCAGGTACGCTGGCCATATGTATTATTATGAGAAGGTAGTTTATAAGTTGGTTAGTATGTAAGACGTTAACTATTGAGTTTTTAAAAGTAATTAATATAACATGTGAAATGTTTGACCTTACTAAAAATAAGATATTAAGTCTCAGCTATTCCGAAGATACCCCAATAATTTTAATGTGAAGTTCGGAGGATGCTATTAGGGAAAGTGATAATCAACAAAATGCAACGAAATTGTGACCAAGCAAGACACACATAAAACAAACAATATGAAAATAGGAATGTTTGAATAATTTACATGTTAAACTAAATTGACAGATCTAAAAAAACACTATTCTTTCAAAAAATATGTTAAATCGTAACAGTATAATGCATCCAGGGTTCATGTGAGTCAAGCTCTTTTTTCCACGATAACCTGTACAGATTTGGTGCATCATCCTGAGAGACACTGGCTATATATATTTTTTTAAATTCAATATGGCGGCTGTATGGCGCCATTTGGAGAACATTCGTGCAGCGTTCAGCACTCTTGTGGTAGTTTTTTAACAGCCATTAAAATGATTTAGCATATAAAATAATTGTATAATATTATAAAATAATACGCTAATCAGTCAAGTGCGGTGTTAATATGCTTGACAGTGTAACCAGCATTGAGACATGAATTCATTGAATACAGTTTAGTTTCTATGGTATTTTTAATTAAGTAATAAGAAAATTGTAGAACAATTTTGTTAATCTGAATCTGTAAAACTGAATGCATACAATTTCTTCTTCCATAATATTATGTGAATAAGATAGCAATATTAGACCTGCCATTTTAGACTTTTGTGTAAAACTAAATCTAACTATGTTACAATGATTTTTGATCTAAAATAGAAAACACAATATAATTTATAAAAGTAAATTTAAAGTTACAAGTATAAAAGATATATTTGAGTGTGTGAAAACATATCAGCATGCTTCTGCCAGTAAAATTATATACAGTGTGAGATTTAAATTTAGAATTTATTTTTGGTTAGCCTGTTTGTATTCAATGCATAGCAAAATATTTCGCAAAGACATTACTCTGAGTCTTATTAACTGTTATATTGTAGAAAATAAATATTGTTGCTTATTTTTTTAAATAACTATATTAGCCAATATATGTTCGTAAGGATAATAAATACAATATATACAAAATCACGCATAACATGTTTTCTGAACTTTGATTCATTAGTAAGTTCCAGAAGTTTTTAAATGCATATTCGTATAAAAATACATTTCAAGGTTGTATAACTTTTGTAAATTACCTGTGAGTCTGTGATTGAGAGTGTGAGATTTTCTACCAATCTATTTACAATATTGGGAAAAGCAATTGTCACTAGATGTAGCTTTTTCGATTCCATATAGATCGTATGTAACTTTCACACGATTGAATGAGTAAACGTAGGTAGTAAATTCCACACTAGCCACTCCGAACTGACAGAGTTTCAGGGTACAGGCTATGCGTCATAAATGCGTTGCGTGGCGTTGCGTTGGATCGCCGCAGCGTCGACGCATCAATGTTATCCATATATTTTAAATGAAAAGCCACATTAACGCGTTAATCCTTTGCAACGACGCAACGCTAGTGCGTTGAATAAGGCATCGCACTAAGTGTGTGTGCGTTTAAGTGAGTGCGTGCAAACCTGTGCGAGCGGTGGTCGTGGTGCCGCGTGCCACGTGCCGCGTGCGCAGCGTGCGCGGGGTGGCCTGGTGGGGCTGCGAGGGGCGCGGGGAGGGCGCGCAACAGCTGCGAGGGGCACGAGCCAGACCTGCGTGCGTGCCACTAGCCTCTACTACCCGGTGCGTACGTGCCGGCGACGTGCCAGTACACATACACGTATACGACTTACTTGATGATGCATCATACATACAGACAGACATAGTTCGAAAGTATGACTGTACTATTTATAAGATAATATCTCATGAGATATTCGACTACAGAAAGCCGACTGTACTGTGCCAAGTTTATAATAAAGCTTTATATTGTACGTGAGATTTACGGCTACAAAAAGCTTGACTGTTATATGGTCTATTGCATACATGTCATTTTGTTTGTATGTTATAGGGCTATACTATGACAGTTATTTTAATGGGTAAGCTAGTCAGTTTGACCAAAGACATGAAAAATTACGGTTAAACATTATGTGCTGCACTAGTTTTCTAGCCAGTTGATATAACTTTTTAGTAACATATCCGCCAACTACTAACTTTGTTTTTTATTTTTTATCTATTCTTGTTGTTATACGCATTAATTACATCGCATTCTGTTGTTTTTTTTTTAAATAGATGTAGCCAGCTAATAAGTCACGAATGTATCGAAAGACTCCAATCGTTATTACAAAGCATTATTTTGCCCAACCTACCTTTCGTACATTACCCATATTTACAGGAAACTATAGCTTCTTTTGTTTCCGATTTTGCACTTTACAATTTTAGACGATTTCATAACATTTCGGTCGTATACGTGTACTTACATATTTCACATGCGATCTAGTTCCATTTGTTTGTATATAGAATATTAGTTGTATATCTAAATTATTTAGGATTACGTAAGGGTTTCAGTCATGTCAATAAAGCCACATATTCATTTGGCAAGATGCTCAATTAACATATTTGAAGAAAACATAACTGTAGTGAATGCAGAAGATGGAAGCTAGAAGGCATTCCCGATCTTTAACTAGGTGTAAATAATTAAATAAATCAATCTTTTACATCACAGGTAAACCATCACAGGTCTAACTATGACTTTGACTACGGAACCCTAAAAACTAAGAATACATTTATACAAACAGCTGTACCGAAACATGTACGTATCAAATGTGATTAATGATTATGTATTACATGATGCTGCACAGATTAAAGCACTGGTATGTTTTTATGTTAATAATAAAGGTGTTTCCTCATTTCGCAATATATTTTATTATAATTACTCTTGTAACAGAACTATGATAACCGTCGTTTAGAATATAATATGATTTAAATCTTATCACGGAATATTAAAAAAATGCGCTTATTTACAAAGCGATGAATAATCAAGTGAATAACTAGTGATAATATGTTGAATTTTATTTCGCATGCAATTGCTTATTATTTACTAATTATAAACTAATGGCTATATTCGTATATAAAAAGAAAAACAGACCAATGCTTTAATTAAAAACACACAATGCAAATTGGGTTGGTGATGTTATAGGAGGGTTAACAAAACACGTTAACACAAACACATGCTGGATGCACACGCAATGGTTATATGCATGTGGGTATTACTATTATTGTTTTATATATATATACCTTTCGTATGAGATTTGCACGCTATTTTTTAGAACGAAGTTTAAAATTGATCTTATTTACCTTGTTATAAAGCTTAAGTTCTGAGCTCGCGGCGAATTATAAAAAAATTAAAAAACTGTATAAAGCGACAAAGTAAATTTGACTTTATTTACGTAACGGTAAAGTTTAAGTTTGTTTAAACTTCTTCATCCAGTGCTTTAAGAGGAGTGTAAATAAGACTGAACTGCAAAGCATATCCTTTTTATTTAGACATCAAAGATTAGATAAAATAGCTCGACGATCGTGCAAGTCTCACAGTATAGGTACTGTTGTAAATGCAGGCTAGGTTTGCCAACTAAAAAAATTTTACTTCTGAGGTTTTCTAGACGGAATGAACTTTAGAGAACTTAATGTAAGGAGCCCTCTAATTGGGTCAAAAGACCCAACAAAACGCCTTCGAGTTGGATTACGATTGTATGCATCGTAATATATATATATATAATTTCTACCGATGCCACCGAAAAGTGGTTGTCGTTTCTGACATAATATAATGATAAATATTGTAACCATCGAAAAAACTGCAGGGCACTAATAAGTTCTAATGAAGAATTGTATACGATGTCGCGGAAAACAATATCGTTCATTAATAAGTAACTCATTTGATGATGTGGTGGCTATCAGTAGCCCGAGGCACAAGCATCGTATCAAAGTGGTTCTTTTATTGAGTCACATTTGTTTAGAAACATGCTTATAGAGTAATCCTACTTGAAATAAATGGATTCTGTCCGAGTGACTCGTTAGATTAGATACAGTTTAGAGTCTGATTAGATATGGTCAGAAACCTGACTAGATAATATAGTGGGTTAATATTATAATTTAGCAAATAAACTACTATTGGAGACTATTCCGGAACTACCTATATATTTTATTATAATTACTCTTGTAACAGAACTATGATAACCATCGTTAATAATATGATTTCAATCTTATCGCGGCATCTCAAGTTATTTTTAGTTTCATACTAACCGAACGTGGTGCGGGTGGTTCGGCAGTACCAGCGAGGTGGAGGGACCGTCGTCAAACACGGGGTTGTCCATACTATACCCGGCGGGTGGTGGGGACTTGCACTTCTTCATAGCCGCCAGCCGCTTCATGAGACTCACTCCGGTTGAGATTGAGGACTTCTCCGCTTTTGATTTGTCCTTAGACTGAAATGTTATCCTTACTTATAATATTATAAATGCGAAAGTGTTTGTTATTAGTTTGTTCTTCCTTTATGCCCTAAATAAGCAACCAATCATCTTTATTTCAGGCATAGAGTAGAAATGACGAAAGTAACAGGCTACTTTATATTCCAGTAAAATAAAAGGTTTCCACGGGATTTGTATGAACTCTTAATAAACGCGGCCAACAGCTGGTAGAAATCAATAAAAAAAAATGGAAACCACTAAAACTAACTTTACGTCATTTGGATTTGGGGTTACTGGGACCATCTTTAAAAAGTATCACTAATATATTTAAAGAAATAATCATTATTTTAAAAAGCTTAAACAAAAAATTATAAAGCCTACATATTATTGTGATCGTTGTTATACCCCGCGCCATTCAAGAATGGATTTATAAACTTTTATAAATCTATTTTTAATGTTGTGTAGGTTTGTGTAAAATATATATGCACACTTCAAAGAATAGATTTTTAAAAGGCGGCGGATGACGTGCTGTCTCTACGCCTAAATGTGCGAACGAGATAGGACTACAACGGCCGACTTTTTAAAATCCATTCTTTAATGGCGCGGGTTATACATGGGAATGAGTGTGCGTTTAAGAAGCCCTCGCATTTCTTTGAGTCGGGTAACAAATAGGAAATATAAGAACTTACCTTTTCAGATCTTGGCGTGCCTTGTTGAGGCTGCACAGGATAATGCCACGGATATGTCAAAGGTTGTGCTGTATGGTAGAAAAAAAAAGAGTTACTATGTGTTTACGTTTTAAACCGAGAAAACTTACGAGTGTAACCCAATATTAGTAAGCTTAACGTCCTAAAAAGTAAATCAAAGTGCCAGAATATTTTATTTATTTAGTAAGCTACAATAATTGTTTTATAAAAATAACCTAAAATAAACTATTGAAAACTAAATAAAATATAAAACGTCCTCTAAACCACCGCAGCGAGGCACAGCTTCATAATTTTTAATACTTAACAGAAAACTAGATACTAATAAAAATATACAACGTGTAAATTAAAACCGAAATAAAACTTCACAGGCTTTAGAGGTACATTATGTACGGTCTCTAAGACTTGAGAAACTGAAAACCTTAAAATAGTGTTTGAGTAAATCACTGCCATAATTTTTACTGAAAGAAATCAGATACAGTCCTACCATCACATGCAAAATTAAAATCATGCTATTCCTGTCACTTTAGCTTAGCGTAGGTACTATGCGCGTGTCGGTCTTTTCTATCTTCAATAGAGTCGTCATAAGTAATCACTTAGAATGTGTTGAATTCGTTTGTATGGAAAAATAAATAAGCTGCATTTGATTTAATAATTTACAGGAATATATATATGCATTTTTCAGATTTGTTCTGTAATTCGGTTACACGATGTATAAAAAAAACTGTAACTGTAAACTTTCTAAGTATTGTAAATCTGCCTAGTCCCGAATCTGCGTGATCGCAAATCTGACTAGTCTAGAATCTGTCCAGTACCGAATAAAGGATTGTATGGGTCTGCACAACTAGAGCACCGTTGATCAAAGGCTGACGATGTTGATACATACCAGCAGTAACTAGAGGACTGGTCGCTCTTGGAGGAGCGTCTGGGGGCGCTAACGTAGCGTTTGCAGCGCTTGAGCCGCTTGAACTCACCGCTACCGTCGGCTTGGCGGTGGCTGCTGCAGCGCTGGATACGCTCTGGAATCATAATTTGTTGTCTTATGAACCAGCTGAGCCTTGCTAAATTAGTATACATATAGATTTAGTATATATGTAGATTTGTTTGAAAAATTCAAAAATTCAAAAGTTCAAAATTAATTTATTTCGAGTAGGGCTACTTTATAAGCACTTTTGAAACGTCAAGTATGTATGTTTGTAGTGACTCTACCAGTTTGTTTATTTTTACTAGATAAACTAAACCTACTGAACCGATTTCAGTCTTTGTTTCACTGTAAGAAAGCTTTTATATCCAGAAGAAACATAGGCTATATTTTATTTCAATCATACTAGGATTTCAGCATGAAACAATAATATTTGTAAACCAAGTCAGGGGTGTCTTTATCCGCATGTCTGACTAATTGATTAGTCATGCGTCAATACTATATACTCCAAAAATACATAATCTTTCAATATAAAAAAAAGGTCGGTGATACCTTTACCTATTTCTTATAAGTAAACCGCAATACAGCATTAATAAAAAAAATTAAGTCGCGCGTGGCCTATGTTACGTGACGGCATTGTCGATTTTTTTTAATGTCAAGCCGCGTCAATAGATTTTTTTCGTATTCTCTACTTATTTTGCTTAAACTTAATACCAATAATTGGGTTTATACTATAAGTTTCGTAAATACATCATTATTTATGTTACATTTTTTTCTGATAATACTAAATAATAACAATCTATAATAATCATTTCTAATTTAAACCAAGAAATGTATACGCCAAGGAAGCTAGAGTCAATATAATAGTTTTTAATTCGACGATATATATTTTTTTTGTAATGTCAATTTAGTGTGGTTCAACAATATTGGCACCAAAATACCTTATCATGTTTAATCCTCGGCTGTAAAGGTGCTAACGGGGTAAGCGGCGCCACGTAGTTGCCGGGAAACACGCCACACCTCTGAACTCGCTCGCAGCATCCCTTGTACCAGCCGTCTCGACATCTCTCCGTCACTGTGTAGATGCCTGCGATCATTGATTTAATTTGTTACTATCCTGCCTGCGTTACAATTAGACATAACTATTCGTTGACGTACAACAAGCGAAGCGCTTACGTGCGGAAACTGCCCAGAAGAAGAAGAAGAACTATTCGTTGGTCTAGTTGTGAGAATGTTCGACTCCAGATTCGGTCCCGAGTTTAATCCCCGAAACCGAGTGCCACTTAATAGTATTGGGTTTTCTATCAAGAAATATCTTATCTATTTCACTCTAAAGCATTAACACGTACCTCCTTTCTTCAACTCGAGCTCATCCGGTTTTTGTGGCTTGTAAGGATAAAGGGCGATATAAGCAGATGGTAAAGGTCGTTCGTTGCTACGGGATCTTCTTCTACGTCGTTCTCTTTCTCGCTCCGGTCTGTCGCGCTCTCTCTCCGTAGCGTGGTCTAGAAGACTCGTTGCTAGGATCTCTGCTGAGTGCCTAAATGTTTTTTATGAATATTTATTAATAAAAAATAAATTACATTTAAACGCGTCGTATATGGTAATCTTAATCTCTCTCTCTCTCGGTTTAAGAAGTTGCATATTACACAATCAAATTATTTCATCCATTTGAGTGCCATAGTACACAGAGTACAGACGTAGTAAAACTTATGATACTTCCTTTGTGGAGTAATAAATAATCTTTCTAATGCTTACCTATTTTGCGCATGATTCCCTTGCAAATGTGTCGATGGCGTCAAACTATGTCTTTTCTCCCTGTCTCTATGATTGTGATCCCGATGCCCTCTCACCATGTAATTTCCCTCTTTACTGTGAGACGGTGATAAAGCAGCTTGCAATCCCAAACCAAACGTCAATATTGAATCCGGACCACTGGATCTCAGAGCATTCTTTGAGGAAGTTGGAACTTCAAGTCTAGAAGGCTCATTGTTGCTTGAAGTTTCTTGACTCTCTACTTGGTTTTGTAATGAGTTGCTCCCTCCGGATGCATTCAATTTTGGGCTTTCAGATGGTGGTAGACTGACATTTAAAGATGTATTAGTCGCTGTTGAACTTTCATTTAGATTTAACACTCCTAATGAAGCATTAAGGGATGTTTCCTGAGCTTCTTGATTATCTATTTCCATTGAGTTCTGAGTATTGTGATTATTCTGGGTGCTATTTGTTGGTGGTAGAACACTTCGTTCAGCATTATCCGGGGAACTTGGCAAGCTTGGCTCAGCGCTTTCACATGTACTTGTATCTGAACTCGTATTGGGAGTTGTTGTAGAACTAACAACACCAGCTGAAGGTGTGTTCACACTGGAGCTTGAATCCGAACTGTTATTTGTGAAGTTCACTGAAGTTACAGGGAAATGTTCATGAGTGCGTACATTTTGATATGTAGTCTCTAGTTTATGCACTGGCGTTGAATTGTAATTGTCAAATTTCCCTGCTCGCAGTCTGTCATAGCTCTCTCCAATACGTGAAACGCTTTGGATAGTGCTTAATTGGTGGGTCTTATTGTGCATATTTGAGAAGTGTATTAAGTCTAAAGAATGCTTGTTTTGTGTAGGTTCCATAATATTCCGCGGCACAGCTGTGGTAGTGAGCAGACTGCCGTGGGTTATACTTGAGATATGGTTGACCGGCTGTGGGATTAGTATTGGGGTTGGTGTGCTGATAGGAGTTTGGGTTGAATGGTAGTTTTGGTTTGGATGGGACTGGCTCATAGTTGGTATATTCTGGTAGTTGCCTTGGCTCTGGCCTGAGGTTGGAGTTGATATTGACATCGGCTGGTATCTATGGGGATGCTGAAACAGACATAACAAGTTTAGTAACTAAACGCATTAAAAAAAATAATAATGTTAAATATACTACGACAATACACACATCGCCATCTAGCCCCAAAGTAAGCTTAGCTTGTGTTATGGGTACTAAAATGACTGATGAAATTTTTTATGAATAACTTACATAAATACTTAGAATATACATATAAACACCCAGACACTGAAAAACATTCATGCTCATCACACAGACATTTTCCAGTAGTGGGAATTGAACCCACGGCCTTTGGCTCAGAAAGCAGGGTCGCTGCAAACTTCGCCAATCGCCCGGGCTTGTTTTTTTATTCGGTTTCGTGACAGTCGTCCGGGAAAGTACTACCGCCCTGCTTATTTCTGCCGCTAAGCTGCATTATAAGAGCGTGGGTGACGGTGTAATTACGGACACTTTGGTTGATGGACACAGGGCGGCGCGTTGCAGGACGAGTTCCTTGCATAATTTTCCACTTACCATCAGGTGGGCTATTTGCTTTGTCTGTCAATTAGTACTATAGAAAAAAGGTTTTTCTTCGAGGTAACCCTTGACTGTAATATCAAATGGTTATTGTTAAAGTGATCATACATTTAAAATGGTAGCAGGCTATCCTGTTAGGGGTACCTCACACTTAAAATACATACAGCGCTCCACAATGCGAAAGAGGGGTCATCTAAACCGCCGGTGGTATACAACCTTGAAAAAGTCTAAGATCCTGTGTTGCAGGAATTCCGTAACAAATCAACGGATTCCATTACCAGTTCCCTAAAGTCTATTGGGCTGATATATTAATGCTATTAGAATGGAATAGAAAATTTTTATAGCAACAAAACACAATAGGAAAAAACACAAGGAAACTACTTATACTAATAGTTTTAGAGCTAGGGTGCAAATAATTTATTTTCGGGGCTGCTTACATAAGGAGCACCTTCCAGATGAATAATTTAGCATGTAAAAAAATACCTGAGCATGATGTCTATGCTCCGAATGGCTGGGTCTTGTGTGATCTGGTATAGGTGGGACAGGCCGATTTAAAGGTGCCCTGAAATAACAAAAAAAAATTGATAAATTATATAAAGGCTGTACTACAAAACATAAACCTTTTTGGACCTTTTGTACTCATCACCATCAACCTGTCAACCGAAGGACTGCATGCCAACAATTTCAATCATCACTGGCAAACACACACTTTGGTCTTCAGGCACTAAGGTAATTTGACATGTAGTTATTAAATATATAGGAATGCCGTAATTCTTGATTAAAAGTCTAGGATTGCTTGGCAATTATTCTAAATTTAGAATTTGGCTTCTTAATACAAATTGAAAATAATGTTAAAAATATTTATTAACAAAAAAAACATTCGATTTACAGATTCGATTAAAAAATGGCTTCTTGTTTTCGCACAAACTCAACAGAAGTTTCCCGATGGAGGTGAACCGCCGAATCCTACTTGGATGGGCCACTGCCATTCGGCGGTTCACTAAACACTAAACGTATTTAAATCTGCGCATCGAAACGCACGAAGTTCGAGAAGTCATTAAGTTTGATTCGGACTATACTAGAGTTCAACTAATTTCAACACTTATGCCCATTTTATTAACGACGGACAACGCAATGCCTAAACCTTCGCCTTACATAAAGAGTTCGTGAATCGTCTTTTATCTCTAGAAATCACCTAAATCACTAGGCATCCGATTAAGGTGATTCTTAGGTTTAATGAAAACGGGCATTACTCTACAAATTGGGTCTTTTAAATATTGATATGCATACGTGTTCATAAGCTGTCTAGCGGCCTGGTTAAGCTCAACGAAGGCGATGGGGAATATCCCCACCCGCTGGTCGAGACGCCCTTCCGCCCAGTTCTCGTCCACTCGCCGATGCACCGTTATTATTGCACCTGGAAATATGTAACAGCCGATTATATTAACAGGTCTCTCATAATAAAACTAAATGTACATGTTTAAAAATAGGGCTATTTATTTTATTTCTTTATTTATTTAAACTTTTTATTTGTACACCACTACGAAATTAGGGTAATAAAATAAGTATAGAAAAGCTAGAAATATAATACAAAAAATTTGGAAAATCCAAAAGTGCACGCCTCATAATCTCATTTTTTTCACAATAAAATTGAATTTTTTTTAACTGAAACTTTCAATGCTCATTACAATTTTTTTTTTCATATTAATTATTATTCATTTTTTGTAAACAAGAATGTCATAATGATTGCACATTGAAAGTACAATTAATATTAGCTAGAATGTAATTAACATGGAAATTTAACGACAGTGAATTGAACGCTCATATTAACTAAGAAATTATGTCGTGTGTTACTTTAGATAATTAAAAAAAAATTATTCCGATACGATCATTTTTTCGACCAATTTTGATGCCACATACACCCGTCCATACACGGACGTCCAGAAAAGATTATGTTTAATGTTATTATTTACTATGTTAAACAAAAAAATTGTTATTGAAATGTATTTTATGTGCCTGACAAATTATTTGACTTGATATTAGTGTACTCAAATTAACCTGTAAGTGCAATATAAATAACAAAAAATCAATTTCAGTTTCGAGAAAACTGCTTTTTTTGAAATGTCGAGAGTAGAGCACAACCTCAACGCTTCGCTTATGAGGCGTGCAAAAGGTTGTTGTCTTGAGCAGTGTTTTACGCCATCGGTTGCCTGGAAGAGATCGCTATGTAGCGATAAGGCCGCCTAATTGTATATTTCGTGTAAACTAGTTTTTTTTATAATTTTTCCTGTATTTTTATGTGGTGTACAATAAAAGTAAAGGCGGCCGCAAGTTATCGCTTGGTTGCTATCCTTTTCTACATGGCCCTACTTTTAGACCTGTCAATTTAGTTTAGTTTAAGAGATTTGTGTACAACATTATTGGTGTGCTGTTAAAACGCGTTTGTTAATTTTTTTTATAGTAAGAATACCGGACCAAACTTAAGTATTAACTGATGGTAAATGGAAAACCACGGTCTATAATCAACACTTCCTACAATTCAGACCAATGGTGCTTGGCAGCATAAATAAGCAGCACTACAAAAAAACCTTAAAAGTTTATCATTCTAAGCACCAGAGATTAGCTGCAGATTTATATGGTCATTCATGTTTTTTGAAAATATTTCAAAGATGGCTGACCCGCTATAAGTCAATTTAATCGATATTCTTAACATAAAAGACGACTTGTAATCGTATTTACTGTTATTAATGTATTTATGATATGTTAAAGTATAGTTTTTTTTTTTTATAAATTATATGATGTATTATTTTATTTATGTAATATAGTTCAAGTGTTAGTTTGTAGTTATTAGAATATTTTTTTATTATGCACAACCTGCAGTCTGTTATCCTTTTATTTTCCTTATCCTAAGGTAATTTTTTTTGTGTGCAAATAAAGAGTATAAATAAATACTAGCTGACCCGTGCAACTTCGTTGCACCAAATCGGATATTACCGGAAAACACACATAAAGTGACTTTTTCTAAAAATGAATCCTAGCTAGATCGATTTATCGCCCCCGAAACCCCCTGTATAGTAAATTTCATGAAAATCGTTGGGAGCCGATTCCGAGATTCCAGTTGAAGAAGAAGAATACAAGAATTGCTTGTTTAAAGATATAAAATATTGAAAATTAAAGTCACTTGGTGGATTAGACGGCAAGAGAAACAGTATGTTCGGACCCCTCACCTTTGTCGAAAGCTAAGCACCCCTCTTCATCAGGTGCCGACATTCGAAAGTCATACAGCGCTTTACATAAAGCTGTGGACACTGGAAGAGGTACCGCCACCTGCAAGTATTATTTGCGCTCAGTATACGCAAAACGTAGAAAATCATAATCTTAAAACGAATTTATCCAAATTAATTGAATGATTTTATGCATGTATTTTTCATTATACAGACATTAATGGAAAATCACATGTTTCCATGTGAATTTTTTTATTATGTAGAGTTGACATAATTTAGCATTGTGCCCATTCGAATCTTGCCATCAAAACCTCTGTAACCTATAAAATTGTCTGGCAAATTTCGAATACCGATACTGATTTGGAGGCCGCGTAACCTTTATACACGTATACATAAAAGCATTGTCTTACATAAGTTATGACTGTAATTTGGCTGTCCTTCTTTGTTCAATAAGACAATTTTATTTATTCAATTAGGGCTATAACTGTTTCTATGCTGTTTCTTTTTGCTTCAATACTACATACCTGGACATAGGTGATGGGAAAAATTCCGGACCGGCCGGAACACTCGCCGTGATACCAGAACGGGTCCAACTTCTTTTGTAGGATGATCGTCTCCCCTTTTTTAAAGGAAAGGTCACTGAAATAAAAAAATATAGTTTCTCATCTACTTGATCTCCAGTTGTCCCAAAATAACAATCTAAGTATGTACTATACTAGGTACGTATGTTTTGTAAATTACACATATGATAATTTTAATTTAAACTTTTTTGTTAAACATCAGTGAGTTCGACAAATACAAAATTACTCGTGCGTATGTCGAAGTTGCCAGTCACATTTTTATACAAGCAGGGCTTGATTTTTTTTTTATAGTTTTTAATTGATGTTGAAGCAAATGGCCCACCTGATGGTATGTGGTAAACCCTCGCCTATAAACAGAGGAATATTTCCCAGGATGTGCATGGACCACATCCTACAAAGTGATCATATAGGGACGGGTAGCTAGCCCAATAACTACCCGTCGCCTCCCATATTTTGAGAAAAAATTAATCATAACGTGATTGTTAGTATAAAAGATCGCGTTAAACGATTAATATTAGGGAAATGGTATCAGCGAATGAAAACGGTTAACCGTTTAGCGATTTCCCTGTACGACCGCTGACTAGGTTGAACGACCTCTCGTGTTCGTTTTCGACATTAGTAGTGTTATTTTTAATATTGGATATTGGATAGAAGCAGGCGTTACTTTGCGGAAATCCATGATATATTATCAAAATTAAGCTTAATTAAGTTTATTTGAGTATGGAGAGTGTTGTGGTATAGCGTACCCAATGCTTGCTCCAAAGAAGTCGAAATATATGTAGGTAATTTCAAAACTTGTTTTAAGGTATGCATATAAGAAGTTCATACCCTAACTCCTTAGATATGTAGTCGTACATAGCTCGAGCGTGGGGCGGGGGCTGTTTGCCCTCCGCACGCAGGAACTGTAGCTGCGTCTGCGTCTATAATAATAGGGGAAATTAATTTACCATGTTTCCATCCATTTCATAGCACTCGTTTTTTTTTTCTTAAGTATTTAAAGAGCCCAACCCTAACCTCTGTTGTATGAGCTACATACACTATTTATCTGTCGCTAGTGACACAGATAGCATACATTATTTCTATTTACAGGCATGAATATTAGATACAGCGTCCACCATATTGTTCGAATGCAGTTTGGCAACTATTATATAACACCTTGGGGATGTCGTAGTTTGTACCTGTCACGTTGTTATGTCGGCATAATGCCTACCAACCTTATACTTGGCTTAATTTAAAAACAAATAATTTTCTTCCCCTAGTTTTACATATTCGGCACAGTAACAGGTATGTTACTTTTGTTATTACATACTGTGTTTTTTTAAAAGACTTAAATAATAGAGAAAGTAGTAAAATTTTTATTTAACATATATTTAAGTTTTCATACAAAGTAACCTAAAACTAAAAATTTACATCTAAACAAAAAATTATTTGAAATTGCAACTACACATGTATATGTTGCGTAGTGTGTGTGTGAGTTATTGTTTTAATGTTATCTATCGGAAATAGGGTTTTTACTACGGGTTTTGGCTGCTGCCTAAAATTAGCCTTTTAGATAGTTCAGTTTACCTGCGAATGGCCACTCCTAACTCGCTGGCCGCTGATCTTCCTGGGTGCGGAATTCTTCATGCCCTCGAGGATCCTCATGAGGAGCACGTTCGGAGGCAGTTCCTCCACCTTCGTCTCTACGAGGACCCGGCATTCTGGACATCGCAGTTCCTTGTGGGATTCTACTATAACCTGAAATATGAAAAAATAAAACCTGAATACCTTCAATTATATACAGAATGTTTTAACCTCTACCTCAATGAAAGAATATATAATTTTTTTTTTTAATTAAAAATGGCCCAACAAGAGTGACAATAAAGTGGAACATCCGAACTCACCAAAAAACCTCATTTCATCGGTTCATCACAAACGATTGATTTCGTCTCTTTTATATATATTTGTATTTGTGTACATATATATTTATATAGCAATTTAAGTATCACTTTAACGGTGAAGGAAAACGTCGTTAGGAAACCTGCATGCTTGAGAGTTCTCCATAATATTCTCAAAGGCGTGTGGAATCCACCAATCCGAACTGGGCCAGCGTGGTGGACTGGGGCCTAAACCCTCATTGTGGGAAGACCCGTGCCTTGTAGTGGGCCAGTAATGGGTTGATGATGATGATGATGATGATGATGATGAAATATCGAACCTAATGGCGCAATACTGTTCAAGGGAGCATAAGTATATATGTATAAGGAATCAAACAATTATTTAAGATTTCATGGATGCCCCATCCTATAAAATAAGAAAACGTTTTACTATATTGTTTAGACTTAAGATTTTTGGAAATAAACATTATTATTATTATTATTACGATTATTATTAAGGAATCAATCACCCTATGAAAATATTAAATCATAAGCGGCATATTTATTTTTCCATTTAAACGTATTCAAAACATACTTAGTGTCTTATGACACCCCTATTGAAAATAAAAGATCTTTAGAATTTACACATGAATATTTTTTATTTGATACCAAACTCGAAACATTTCTTTCAAATATATTTCTATTCTTTGCATATTTTGGACTGTTATATCCGCGTTATTAAACGTAAAATAACCCAACACATCGATCGTTAAGACTAAGCCACTAATAATACCCAAACGATTAAAATCGGCCCAATAGGGGATTTACAAAACTAGAAGATCTATACATACATGTACCGTTATACACATTACTATTCTGTGTTCAGGTAAAAAAGTTTTAGGCTTTTATTCTACTGGGCGCGTAGTGTAGTACGGAACTTCCATCATTACGAGTAAAACCTACCTACTAATAGGTAATTCTCGGAAAAATGTTTTTGTTTACATTTTCAAATAAAACCGCGAATACCTAACAATAACTGGAAACTGCATTATAAAAGCATAACTACTGAGAATGTGCAAGTGATTAATACTCAAATAATGCATGTTCATGGTAAAATCATCTGAGGTAAAAATTACGTCAACCATAATGTATATACAAATAAACATATTCCGTTATACATAGAAATATTGTCATGGCTAATTAACTGACATTTCTTTCTTAAAAAATTGCTCGATATTTTTGCGTTACATGCGAGAGAAGAAGTATTAAACGTAGAAGGAAAAAGAAAGCAATG
Source organism: Pararge aegeria (assembly GCF_905163445.1). NCBI lineage: Eukaryota > Metazoa > Arthropoda > Insecta > Lepidoptera > Nymphalidae > Pararge > Pararge aegeria. Next base: position 9,710,342 of record NC_053186.1, on the reverse strand, counting down.
ATACATTAAGATAATAAGCGAAAAGCTAAAAGTAAATATAGCTTGATATAGGCTAGATTAGTGTGGGGTACCAATGGAAATTTTAGTTATACTCTTAAGTGGTTAAGAGTAAAACTAAAATTATATACTACTAGCTGTTGCCCGCGACTTCGTCTGCGTTTGATTTTGTTTTTAAAGTATTCAGTATCGCTAAGCTTTAAATGAGTATAGTAGTATATATATATAACATGTGACTGCCAATTAATTATAGACAAATAATTTGCAATAAAATAAAATTGTGACTATAATTAAAGATCTAAGCTATCCTATCTCTTAAGTTGGACCAGGCCGCTCACGGTGAGCCAATTTAATTTTAAATCGGTAAGTAGTTTAGGAGTCCATCGCGGACAAACATCGTGACAGGAGATTTATATATATTAAGATTGTACTAATATATTTGTGCTTTTTGCACTGATCAGTGATCGCTAACTGAGACGCCATATCAATAGTAGACTTGGGGCCTGGGTCAGCTTGCATTCAGGGGCTTACTTTTAATGGAAAAAAAACCTTTTCGCCATTTTTAGGTATTTTTACTCATATTCCGATAATTCATGTTATTATATCTTATCTCCTATCATTTGTAATCTAAAAAGTGAGTCAAGGTGCTACATAGATCTATACTATCTGAATATTAGAAAGGATAATCATTATAGCATATTATCAAACGAACTTCATTTCTGTACTCGAGTATTTTGGAAAATCCAAGCCCGAGTTACACTCATAATAATGCAGCTCGGCCTGTTATGCGCCTTGCACACGATGTGTAGTAACTATCGCAAGTACAGTTACTTTGTAATGTGTTATTTCATTCCATCCATTATAAAACACTACTTCATGAGCAATGGAGTAGAATGCCATTCCAGCACTTTATCAGTCTACTTCACCTGCCTCTGGTTATTAAACTTATCAACAACAATACATTCAGACAAAATTAACGTTTTAAAAATGTCTATAAAACTAATCTACTTGAACAAACTATAATTAAAGAGTTCTTCTTTTTTCGCTCGTCTAAAGCAGTCAGCTGAGAATAGCTGGGACTATACAACGTTGCGAGTAGCACACAGTAGAATGCTAGTAATAGGACTAAAGACAAGCGCAAGTTACTCTGCGTCGTCTGCAAGCCGCATTACATATGACTCATGGGTGCATCCATATCATTCATACAGACAAACGCACACACCTGTAAAACCAAACGCACATATCACCCACATAAAACATTAACGATGTCTTTCAACACAACATCACAGCAACACTTCCGAGTATTCAATTCTCGACATTGCAACAATGCATATTTAATTATGTCATGAACATTTGCTCGAATAGGAAGAGACAAATATAGATCATCCTATCACAGAATTCATCCTATATGATCTACGTTTGAATTTGAACTTTTGTTTTTGCGTTTTTTTATAGAAGGCGTAAATGTTTACTGCCCAGCGTGGTGATTATGGGCAAATCCTCCAGTTAGGAGAGACCTTTAGTCCAGCATACAAAATTGTAATAAGCTGTTGATGATGTTGATAATTACTTATTGTTGCAAAATAGGCCTAGTTATATTTGACACATGTGCAATAAGAATTTGAAAATGTTTTATTTTTTCTAACCAGAAAAAAATTGATGACTAGAGAAAGAAATCAGTATGAGTACCTTATATAATATAAGTAACTGATTCCTAACCGAGTACAAATTCTGAATAATTCTGATAACTCCATCTGCTTATTATACTATATTCTATATATTCTACACAATAGAACCACACCCTCACCGCGTCGCATCGCCCGCAATCGCAATTTCTAATTTTTTTCTAGCCTGGTCTGGTGGGAGGCTTTGGCCGTGGTTATTTATCACACTAGAACTTTACATTAACCTTCTAAGTGTGTGAGTGTATTTAAATAATAAAACAAATTCGTTACATTTTTTATCTATACTTCTGGTATCTAAACATCTGGGATTATACGACCAACAAAACTGTTTTTTAAATGACTGCAGTGATAGCGAGCGTTTTACTACTGTATCCCATTTGGGATTCAGTTACAAATGCAAGCGGTTTACTCAATGGCAGACACATTACCAATTCAATTTTTCCTTGTTTACTTTATCTCATCTCTCAGTCTGAGTACTTCATAACGTCAGTCGTCACTTGCGGCATCGTATTAAATTCGTCCTTTAAAATGTGCAAGAGTGCATGTCTGTTCGATACATGACTGCACTTATCTTGATGAAAATGGTGTTTACATATAATATACTTTGTGGAAGTATAGATTTCCAGAAAACCGTTCCTACTTTAGAAAGTAGCCTTTGTTACTTATCGACGTCAAACCGATCTTCGATGAGATTTTTTTATAAAGTAAAAACTAGTTGTTGCCTGCTTACTTTACAAATCCCGTGGGAAGGCAATACTTTGATATTCCTGGGATAGAAATAGCCTTTGCCACTGTCCGTCCTTTTCTAAATCCATACAAAGATCAATGCTAGAAGTATATCAGCGTCACATCTACGTGATCAAATAAGAAATGAAGAGATCCGTGGAGTTACCGAAACAGCTCAGCGAGTCGCGAAGCTGAAGTGGCAATGGGCAGAGCACATAGCTCGGAGAACCAATGGACATTGGGGTCTTAAGGTGCTGGAATGGCGACCCCACACGTAAACGCAGTGTAGGTCGGCCTCCAACGAGGTGGACAGACGAGTTGTTAGGAGCCGCTGGAGGCAAGCGGCCCAGGACCGTGTGTGATTGTCGAACTCCCTACGGAAGACCTATGTCCAGCAGTGAACGTCCATTGGTTGAATTAATGATGGTGCTCCTCTCCGTCCTTTCAACTAAGAACATATGCCAAAAATCTAGCTTTATTCTTTGCTTAGGTAGGGCGTGAAGGAAGGACAAACAAACCACTTTCGCATTCATAATTTAGCTAGAATTCTTTTTACAAAAATGCAGCAGTGAATGTAAGTTGTTTGCTATTATTGTCTCCGATTTTGGAAACAGATACAGTGGTTTCTTCAGTCGCAGACACATTACCAATTCAATTTTCCCCTGTTTACTTTACCTCATCTCTCAGACAGGGTAAGTACGTCACTGGCGGCTCGGTATCGATTTTAAAATGTCCGAGTAACAAACAGTTGCTTCGAGTATTTTTAGACGTACGCAAATAGCACCCCCTATACTTCACAAGCAGTTACAGTCAAGTAGGTTAACTTAGCTGTAAAATGTTAATTTTAAGTCTTCGAAAGAAGCAGGGGTTTGCATTGCGGAAGTCCTTTTTTCTTACCTGTCTTAAAATATCGACAATATTTTCATTAAATTTTAGTGTCCAGTTCTTTTTAAAAAAAAAATAAAAGCATAAAGATTTTTATTATTCGCTACTTAAAATATACTTACATTAAACTAAAATGAACAAAAAGGTTTTTACATAAAAAGAAAAGTACGACGATTATTATATAGTAACTAGCTGACCCGTGCAACTTTGTTGCACCAAATCGGTTTTTACCGGCAAACACAAATAAAATGACATTTTATAAAAATGAATCCTATATACTAAATTTCATGAAAATCGTTGGAGCCGATTCCGAGATTCCAATTATATATATACAAGAATTGCTCGTTTAAAGATATAAGATTTAATAGGCTAGTTATTATGCCGTATGACTTATTAGTTTATTTTGCTTTACCAGCAAAATCTGTACAATATAATTTATATACATTTGTATATTTTATAAATCAACGGATAATGTACTGTTCTTTTTATATTCCCGGACTAAAAAGTATCATAGTAAATAGTAAAATAAATACCACGCGATTCTGCGGATTAACCATTTTTTGCCGCAGCTAAAACCTGTCTTTCCCTACACAGGTAGTCCAGTATCGCAACAATTCGCAAGACAATTGGCGTAAAAAACAAAAGGCCAACAGTTTTTTGCTAGACGCCGCGACGGTTGAGCCTGTTCGACCTAGTCCCAGTGGACTAATGACCGAGGCCTTTGGCAAAAGCTTTAGCCGTTTACGAAGGTGGATATTGAGATGCTCGAAATACTCTTACACCTTTATTTTTAGCTTTCCGCGCTACTGATTAAAGGCAACAGAGATATTCGCCAACTTTTTGATGAACACGTCTGATGGTGCGGGTTGGACCGTTAGCGTGGCGACGCACAGTGGGTATACGATCAAGGTTTTCTTTCTTTGGATTTTTATCGAGAGTACTTTATTTGAATTAAACAAAAATCTGTCATATCGCAAGCCAAATAAACATACATTTAGGAGCTACATAATACAGGTCTGTTATAATTTATACCATAATATTAATTTTCCTTAGGTCTATGGATAAGAAACAAAGAGTTTCAAAGGTTTTGTTTGATTCCGGACAAACTCACGGGGAAAAGCTGTATGTATAAGTTATCACCTTTGCTGCAGATATTCAACACTTTATTTATGTGAACACGTTTCATTACTCAGTTTAATGAAAAAGTGGGGAAAATCTCGATAAATGCCGACATCGCATCGTCACGCGAATCTAGGTATTTGTGTTAATTAACTATTAGTTTAATGACAATAACTTTAAATGAAACGTAACAAAACCCTTATTACCAATATTAAAGACAACTAACGGTCCCCCGCGGCTTCGTGTGCGGCGTGTCTGATAGGTAAATTTTGACCATCATAATATTATTAACTTCCACTCTACGACCCAGAGCGTTGTATCGCCAGCCTATAACCTTTCTAAAGAATTGGGCTGACTGGTAGTTCAGGAGATTAGCGCGACCCTTTAGGTGTCTGAATTTTAAAATTAAAGAAAAAATGTGTACGGGTAAATACGAATTCCCCTTGCACCCACTTATGGGAGAAGCCGGCCGCGTCGGATCATCGGTGACGCAAAACCATACGATTTTCCTTTACCAAAAATCGCACAACGTAGCGCTGTATTTTTAGTACAGAATATAGAAAAAAGTTTCTAAAGTTTTGTTGCTTCGCGATCTTCATTTTGATTCTAACTGTAAAATGGTCCTTCGATAATTCCAATAGTAAAGGATTCAGCGTGGGCGCCACACCAATTGCCATATCTAACCGGTCATATAGGTTAATCTATCCTCGAAGACAGCGCGTCATTAATTGATTCTTATATCGTATGATCGGCAATATTTAGGTGCTGAGGTGCTAAATGAGGCTGAAAGACTATTAAAAAAATTATTGTATTAATATATTTAATGATTTATTGTACAACACCGAACTTTGTAAATAATTACAAACAAACAAACAATGTTATAATAAATTCAAAATTCATAGTCTGTCCGTGTGTAGTGACTCTACCACCGGTTCGGAAGGCAGATTCTACCGAGAAGAAGCCGGCAAGAAACTCAGCAGTTGCTCTTTTCCAACATCAAAAATTTACATTTTACATTTTAACATTCATTTTTCTATCTTGTGAGAGATGAAAGCGGAGGCGGATGCTTCCAAGCAACCTTGTCATTAAATATGTATATGTTATTTATATAATAATATGTTATTTATATAATAATATGTTATTTATATGTCAACTTAAATAACCAGAACGGGGCAGCGTTAAAAAGATATGGCTATGTTTTTCTTGACCATATTTCCGACAAAATTACCGATCGGACTTAATTTTTCTTTTTTCGTTTTCCCATTTTATCGCGCTCAACTTGCTTAACAATTGAAATCCTAGATGGATGCTTGTTACTCAATCACGCGGAAACGGCTAAACAGATCTGGATGAAAAGCAGAGAGATGGAGGTTTGTCTGGTGAAGCACATAGGCTTTTATCCCGGAAAAGGGAAGGATTCCCGTGAGATGGATTTGTTTTTTTTAACAGAGCAAGAGGACACATTGGGTCAGAGAATAACATAGGCATACACAGAACTAAATCGCGGGGAAAAACTAGTATAACTATAAACGCGAGTGTCAGTTGGTTTCTTTGTTACGCTTGCACTGATGATTACCTTAACTGATTATCATACAATTTGGCTATACACGTTGGTTATCGGATATACAGAAAGGGGCATAGGTACACTGGCGTACACAGGAATTTTGACCAGGGTTAAAGCAGTTAAATCTCATGTCAAAACCCTCCTCTGTACCCAGTTATATAAAAATATTAGGGTAGGCAGCGCTTTTGTGCATGTATGAAGTGCACGCCACTGCTTAGGTACTTATCCCCCGGTAAAAAAAATCCATTGGCGAGGGATGGAAAAAATAGCTTTTAGAAAAGGACAACCCGAATTGCTCGACAAAATTAACACTAACGCGAGCGAAGCCGAAGGCAAAAGCTAGTCATTCATACGGTTTGAAATGTTAAAAGTAGATATAACTTGATACTACTGATTATGCAGAAATATCTCAACCGCAGTCTTTTTAACCTTCTACTATTTACCCGCAGCGGTCACTAGTCTTTATGCATTAACAAATTACTATTTAAATATATCAAATGAAAGCTTTATAAATCCCCGACTTCCAACGTAGTAGTAACATTATTCTACAAGTAAAGCCCTTTTTCATTTGATACCCATATCGAGGGAGAAGTGGAATAAATATGTAATTTTGTGGTGGCGACCATTTTTGTAATTTATATATACATAGACAGATACATAGGTGTCTGTTTGTCTTATATATAGTGATACATGGCAATATATAGTTAAATAGTGTAGTTTGTTATATAGCTTTTGCACCGGCATTTAAAGAAAACCGGCCAAGTGCGAGGTGGAATCGTACACGAAGGGTTCCGTATCATAATCATTATCTATATGAACAGCAAAAATATGTTGTTGTATGGAAGCCCTCTTTATTATTTTTTTTAGTATTTGTTTTTAAAGCGGCAACAGAAATACATCATCTGTGAAAATTACATTGGTCTAACTATCACGGTTCATGAGGTAGGTACAGCCTGGTGACAGACGAACAGACAGACAGGCGAACGGACAATGGAGTCTTAGTAATGGGGTCTCTTTTTAACATTTGAGTACGGAAGTCGGAACCCAAAAAAAATACATTCCATTTTTTACACGAAACTTGGAATGTTTCCAAAAATGAAATATCTCAATGAGCCAACACAGTCAATTAACTAGCTTTACCCGCGAACTGGATTAATTTAAAACTGTTGTATTATTCATAAACGGCTTTATTCATAAAGAATGTATAGGTAAACTTCCCATTTATTTTGTTACGGGCGGTTAAAAGTTTACCTCACTTGTTACGGCAATAAGCCACACATTAAGAGAAGAGTTACTCCGAACATGCACTGCACCGCTTACTCTCAATGTATGTACACAAATATACACGATAATATCATCAACATCATCATCAATAACCTATATTCGTCTACTGCTGGACTAAAGGCCTCTCCCAAGAGAAGAGAGAGGGTTTGCCTATAATCACGACTGGGCAGTTTGGTGATCGCAGTACCTCGTGGACCCCGTTCTGCGTCATATTCCCTTTTAATCGCCTCATAAGACATCAGTGGAGATTTAAGTTTGTGACAAGTGTATTCGGCATGGTGATTGCGGCTTACGACAGTCTTGCGATATTTGCTGCCAAACGTCATTTTTGTATTTTAATTGTATGCAAAAGTGACAGTTGAAAGCAAAGATCTCCCTGCCAAAAGCACCCTACCGGTATGCCGTCACCAGACGCCGAATCAAATCATTGTTAATTCATATAAGCATTTAGGCATTTTTGAAACGTCACATTTTATTGCAATGAGATGATGCGTGATAATGCTGGTGTAGCTACATTAGTAAACTTAAAACTTAAATTATGAGGGTTCCAAACGCGCTCGGTTTAAGAAGCCCACAACAATCTTAGCTGGGTACTGTGATTATCATCACCGTTTATCATTTGCTTGCGGCTTCGCTCGCTTGAATGTAATTTTGACAAGTAGAATTATGTAAGATTGTCATCTCCCGCGAACAGTCCTTTTTTTCGAGACAAAAAGGTACTTACATGTGTATGTTCAAGTCAAATTATAGATAACACATCAATAAACCAATCTTATAGTCTATTTACCCACAAAGACTATAAAAAGACAGAATAGTGAAGTTCAATGTTTAATAGACATATCGAAAACTGTAAAAAATGTGATAAAATACAAAAAAACATAATTTGTTAAAATTTACTTCTATGTGTATTTAATAAAGACTCCTAGAATCCCGAACAATAATAAAAAAATATGAAAGAGCGGAGACGAGGTAATAGCGTGGGCGGTGAGACACGGTGGGTGGGTTGTACTAGTATATTGTCTAGAAAAGCGGATGAACGTTTGATTAAAGTGTGTATGGGAAAATTTGCAACCGCTATTATTAATATATATTGAGACCCGGTGGCCCAGTACTTGTATTCAGTGCGTCCTATAGAGCAGAAGGGCTGTGATGCTTTTTGTTACCGAATATTAAAACAACTCTCGTCTCTCAAACTCCTAACTAATTGGGGCGGATAGTATAAACAACTACGAGGTAAAATCTGGTACAGAGCATATGATGCCGTCGTTTTACTTTTTTGTTTAAAATATGTTAGAAAACTTGTTTTTACTACGCTGGTCTTAAATAGAGAGAAAGTATCTCTACAGAGAGGAACAGTAATATTGAAAAATTGACTAAATAATAATCTTCACTAATAAGTATTTAATAATAATAATAAATATTTATTAACCACAATAAATAAATTACAACATACAAAAAGAGGACAGAGAAAAAAGAAAAAAAATATATAATAATTTAGGCGTATGTTGATTCGTTGTGGTCAACGGGTCACCGACTCAGCTCTGTGCCGCAGCACTATGGCAGTAAATGCCATGTAATACTACAACTACAACCAATACTACAACTACACTAATAATGTATTTAGTGATACTTCACTAAAAATGTATATTTTTATAGTAATAATTTTATTAACAGACCAAGCAAGTGGCCCAATTAACGGTAAGTAGAAAACAATCACTCATAACAAGAGCAACAATTCGCCTTGCGAGAAAAACGTCCTACAGAGACGCCCAGTGTCCAATGTCCATCAATCTGAGGCGTAGGTGGTTAAGCCGCATTTGCCTGTAATTACACCGGCGACCACGCCGCGGTTCAGACCGGAGCACAGCAATACTGCTTGGTCACAGAAATAAGCATGCAGTAGTACAGTAGTACTTCTCCGGACTTCTGTCACAAAAACTGTCCATTTGATAGTCGGGCAGCCTGGTAGGGATAATCAAATATTTATTGCCGTATTGCACGCTTTATAAGCGGAGCGTGAGGTGATGCTCTACTCTCGACATGTCAAAAAAAACCCAGTCTTTCAAAACTTTAATGATTAGTAATCTGTCTAGCACATACGAGTATGATATATATTTTATAAGCAATTATTCTTGTTCAATATAGTAAATAATAATAAAACTAATCATTCTTGGACATCCGTGTGTCTGTGTTTACGGATCCGTGTATGTGGCAGAGAAATTGAATGAAAAATTTTTTTTTTTTTTAATATATAAAGTGATGCACTGTGCTGATTTGTTCCTTCGTTCCGTTCTAAGTACTGTCGTTTAATTATAATTTATCAAAAACTATTTCTTCAATATGCACGAGTATGTGGAAAATCAAGATTCGCGCATGCGCTATGTAAATTTCGTCTCATAAAATCGCGTGAGACATAAAGATATTAATTTTATTTCATTTTAAAAAACTTGAGTTTTTGTTTTGTTGAATGACCGCTATAAGGCGTGCACTGTTGGATTTTCCAAATTTTTTATCTTTCATTTTACAACACTTATGTAAAATTGTTACAATACATCAGTCATGAATCCAGTAGGGTCTTAAATGGAATTTTTACTTTCTTAAACGCGTAAACGTAACCACGCAATTAACTTCAACAATTCGAACGAAGTCTCCGTGCTGAGTTTGTTCCGGACGAGTTTACAATCGACCGGCTCGCGCGGCGTTTCGCAGAAATACTTAGTTAATTATAAAATGGACACTGCATACTGCTCACTTAAAAAAAATACTGGCTTTTAGTCGGGTTTAAGTACATCATCTTTTTTTTCTGACTTCGTTCAAAAAGAAGGAGGTTATCCATTCGGTTGTTTGTTCTTTTATATGTTCGGGATAACTTCGTCAGTTATACACGGATTTACAAAATTCCTTTTTTTTTGAAAGGGGTTTATTCTAAAATTAATTTCGTTTAAATTTTATATATATCTGAAAAAGGTTTTCAAAGACAGACAATGTAACAATTAAAAAATGACAGCAAATCAACCGCGATTGCTGCCATCGCATAAATGTGCATAGTTTAGTTTATAGTAAGGCAAAATATAGTAATAATATTATAGTTTATAGTGAGGCAAAATATTACTCTTTATAGATCAAAAGCTGAAATTACAATCGACTTACCAGAAACGGTCATAAATTAGTGATATCTGCATATCGTCTGCGAAAGGTGCAGAACTCCTTTGTGGGGTTGAGTATACGCTTTTACAACATGATTCCTAAGGACATTCTTGACCTACCAATGCATACATTTAAAAAATGTGTAAAAACGCATCTAGTACAGCGAGGTTACTATATATTTGATGAATTCCTCAATGACAAGGTAGAATGGAAGCAGCCAGCCTCGCTCTCATCTCCCGCAAGATAGCAAAATGATTGTAAATGTTGATGTTGGAAAAGAGCAACTACTGATTTTCTTGCCGGCTCTTCTCGGTAGAATCTGCTTTCCGAACCGGTGGTAGAGTCACACAAACATACTTGACGTTTCAAAAGTGCTTATAAAGTAGGCCTACTTGAAATAAATGAATTTGAATTTGAATACCACTCGAAAAGGTTACGCAGACGTATAACTATTAGTTTATCGGGGTAGGTAGACTTATTTTATATCAAATTTTGTTTCAATTTCGCGACTGAATGCTAGTTGTAGCACATAATATCGAAATAGTTTTTTTTTTTGTAATAATTTATCTTGTTTAATCACTATAAATTACCTTTTGATTACCACCCCACCTGGTGGTAAATAATGATGCAGGTAGCTACTAGTTGGTGACCTAGGGGTAAGGCAGTTATTAAACCCTAACCCCTGATCGGTTTTAACGCACCATTGTACCGGAACGCAAATCGCTTTGCCGTATGTCTTTGAAGGTAAAGTGGTAGACCACGGCCGAAGCCAACCGAGAAATTTTTAAATTTAATTGTGATATAGAACTGTTGATTTGTATGTTAAGTTTTAAAAAACCCGCAAATTGTAAATCATTTTATCTAGTTAAGGAATAAAGACAAAAATTAGCAAAGTTAAAATAACTATATACCTACATAATACCTAAGCTGAAAAGTTGGTATGCTACTCTCAGGGAATATTTATTGATGTATTTTTGTATTCCACTGCAAGTTAGCCTTTGCCTTCAATCTCACCCGCTGGTAAGTGATAATGCAATCCAAGATGGTAACGGGCTGACTTGTTACGCTACATAGCAGTAATATTAAACCCCCGAATCATTTTTACGCGACATTGTACCGGAATACAAAATCGCTAAGCCGCACGTTTTTGTCGGTAGGGTAGTAACTAGCCACGGCCGAAGCCTCCCACCAGACACAAAGGTCCACCAGTCTAAAAATAAATTAAAAAGTTGAATACAGATGCTGGGTTATTTGTTGTTGATTTGCGCATAAACCGCATGGTATAACTTAGTTTAATTTAAATAGACTAGGTAACGTTTGATTGAAGAATGTCATACAAATAATGATACCTAAATTACGAGGCCACATGAGTCAGTAGTCAATCGAGATGACTCAAAGCAAATGCCGTTTAGATTAGACCAAGTAGTAAACTAGTGTTTATTTACAATGCCCGGAGGATGGGCCTGTTAACTAGGATGCCAGGGTACACTCGACAACGAAATAGTAGACTTTTTTTCCCGGTATATTATACATAAAGCCAATACCAGATGGATGCACACGAAGTTGTCCTTATCACTGTGCAAAATAAAAACTACGTATTATTGGCAGATCTAGGAAAAAATAACCACTTTTCGCAAATGGGTTTTATTATCAACATTATTTTATTTTTATAAAGTCTTTCGATTAAACACAAAAGTACAATTTATAAAGACAAATACATGCTAAATATGTTATAAATGTTTAAATTAAAATACTGATTTTGGAGAAGAGCAACTGCTGACTTTCTAACCGAATTGTTCTTGTTGAATCTGCCTTCCGGAGCTGTGGTAGATTCACAAGAAAAAAGCAGACACAACGTTACAAAAGGTCATAATAGAGAGAAACCTACTTGATTATATTGAAATTTACGTAAATTACCCTACAGAAGAGAGTAGTTTTACAAACAATTCATAGATTTACTATCCATACTTTTCTGACAAGTATGCGATTTAAAAGAACATTATTCATGCGAACGCAAATTGTACTACACGTCGCTACGTTATATCTACCTTCTCTCTCATGTAACGGAATATGCCCAAGGCCTGAAATTTCGCTAGCTTATTCTCCTCTACAAAAATATCGAATCGCTGCCCAGAATAAGTCACCATTTAAATTTTTTCTGTGTTATGTGGTGTGAAGTCAACTGCAACCTCCAGATGGTCCTTTATCCCGGACATGCACCCGGACGGCTCGGAAGATTAAAAAATCTGTGCACGACTGTACAGCAAAACCGATCTAGGCGAAATTTTGCGTATACATAGCTTGCATCCTGGAGACGGACTAAGGATACTTATTATTCCCTGAAAAATAACTGTTCCTGCGGGATTTTTAAGAAACCGAAATATATAAAAGTGAAGGAACATTTCTAGCATTTTTGTTACCGTTTTTCTTCATAGAACACCATTCACATGCATCAGAATAAATTGGGCGTTGCTTACCTTGAGGCATTTCAAACAGAAGGTATGCTGGCACGGCAGAACCCTGGAGGAAGTGTCGAGCCTCTCCAGGCACACTGAGCACTCCAGTAGGTCATTAAGTAGACCCTCATCCATTCCGGTCGCCACCTGAAAAATTACAATATCAATGAGGAAAAAAGTCGAGACATAGTATTTATGATAATCGTAATATGGGCTCAGCCGTGTAAGAAATACAAAACGTCGGTCGTGGTTAGTGTGTTTCTAGGAATTCAAAACATTGCTATTACCTATTTGACTCAAAACGCGTCGATTTGACCCTTGGTGTATGGTAACCGGCCTAAGATCATGCATTATGAAATCATACCGTTCTTCTAGCTGTGAATGTCTAACTATACTAAATACTTTACTAGTTGTTAATACTTCTGCCTCCCTTCGCGGGTTCGGAGACTTCGATTTTCGGCACGCATCCCTTACTTTCCCGAGCTATTATTTTATTTTTAATTTGAGTAATTGAATGCCACTTCTTTAACGAAGGAAAATTCGTGAGGAAACCTTGCATGTCTTATAGTTCTTCATAATGTTCTTAGAGGCGTGTGAAGTCTAACAATCCGCACTTCGCCAGCATGCTATGCATGTGAACACTACATACCTAGTTAGGTATGTTTTATGCCGACGTGACGTGGCCAAATTTGGCGCGTTACTCCAATACTCTGTGTGAAAGGTAGAGAAGAAAATGGCCTGTGTTCCTCTTTATATTGATGAAACAATACAAGACTGATTCAAATAAGTTTCACAGCTTCAAATGTCTAACTAAAGGCACCAGATTAAAGCTAAATTGTTAAAAATACAAATCCCTGAACCCAATGTTAACCTTAGGAATAGTTACATCATTGCAATATTGCAAATCTATACAAATCTCACGAGATGTGTATCATCGTGCGTTTGCTATTGAGCCACATTGTTTGACGCACGTCGGGTTTACCATAACAATGCTTTTGTTCTACATTGAAAAAAATGTTCTCACTTCTGTGAGCTGCATGTTTACTACTTTACCGGTGAATTCTTATTTGTACTTTTTTTTTACTTTTTGCGATCTTCCTCATTGGGATTGTAAAGTGCAAACCATTTTGGGTCAAGAAAATTAAAAAAAAAAAAAACATTTTTTATTAACAGTGTGTCTGGTTTCAGAAGACACAAAATTCACCATCATGTCATTCACACTCTATTATTGATTACCCAATAACAATAATTCATTTATTTAATTATGTTATTTATCTTGAAAGTTCTGGCACGCCACCATTAATTTAAATCAATAAAATGCGCTTTTTTATTATAGTTTGTTGTATTCCATACTACTGGCAAAAGGAGTTTGGAGGTTCTCAATTGCTTCTAAAATTTGTTGTTATTTTTGACAAACACCAATTTCTCAATCTTTTCTTCAACATTATAGTTGCAGTGAGCTTACAAGTAACATATTAAATCAATGCATAGTCGATTTTACGATCGATAAAATATTTAATACTCTCATAAGAAGCTCCTTACTATCCTACTTCACATAGTTTCAAAATAATGCACTAGAGTTTCGCGCAATCGCGCTGTTGCGCGTTGGGAGTTTACGTCTATGAGTAAGGTACCCAGGAAGAAGAAGAAGAAGGTACCCACGCCTAGTAGTGTTATTTTGTATAAAAGGTCTATCAAATTGACATAAAAATGAACAAAAGGTTTTTTTAATTTACAACAAGTTAGTCCTTGACTGCAATCTCACCTGATCGTTAGTGATGATGCAGTCTAAGAAAGCAGCAAGCGAATCTCTTACGGGTATAGCAGTATTCGGTTTCTACACGACATCGTACCGGAACACAAAATCGCTTAGCTGCACGTCTTTGTCTGTAAGTAGCCACAGCCTAAGAGGGTCCCACTAAACCAGTTTAGAGAAAATTTATAAATACAATATTCCCATTATTCCACAGCCAGGGATCAAACCCGGGACCTCTCGCTAATAAGACCACAATGCTTACCAATGGGCTAGAGAGAAGAGGGTCATGGCAGTGATATAGAGCTAGCACCCACCATGCTGCTCCAAGACATCTTAACAGACAAGCCATTACGTAACACATGTTTAACTTGTTAAGTTTTAATTTTTATAAATATGGTTTAGTTTTTGATTCTTATCCGATACCCAATAATTCTTTGGCACAACAAGCAAGAGATGCATTCAAGATAAGGTAGTTAAGGTCAGCTGTTATTGAATGCAGGTAACAAACTTGTATGCCAACTCAATTTAAACACAACTGTGTCACACAGTAGTATCCATTGAGTTTTTATTGAGTGCAATTTCATAATAATGCAACTCTTAGATGGCTAGAGCACTTTTCAATGTTAGTCACACTTTATTTAAAATAAGAATTCGAGCAGTTACCTGCTTTCTTTTTCCACACTTATTACGATTTTTTACAAATCCTGTGGAAACTGTTTATTTTTTTTGTTGAAAAGTAGCCTATTTTACTCTTTGGCCTTTCACCTAACTCTATGCCAAAAAATCAAGTTGATTGGTTCATTAGGGTGTGAAGGAAAGATATACTAACTAGCATTAGGAAAGTCAGGATTAGGATAATAATAGTTTGGATGAACTTCTACTCAAATAAATAAAGGTGTTGTGGGTGCTCGCAACATTTTTATGTATTGAATTTTTCTCTTAAAACTCCTAAAGTATCAGCCTGGAGATAGGCAAATGGGTGATCTCAATCTCTTTTCCAAGGCCTCTGGCATTGGTAACATGTGATAATAATTATTGTTACGATACAGTCACCAGTATTGGAGCAGCATATTGGTTAAGCTCCCAAACCTTCTTTCCTATAAAAAGAAGTCAGTGCCCAGCATTGACACTTAAATAAATTGATTACAAGGAGCATTGCATATATGCAAAAAAGCCTGCTTATGTTTTTTTTGCATGTATGCAGATTAGGATTTAGAATTTTTCAAATAAAAATAGTTTCTACATTCACAGTCTTATTTGTTTAACTTATTCATTTTTTACCTCATTAATACCTTTATTTAAAACTGTCACCTTCATCAATTTCTCTTTTCTGGCCGAGCAATCAATTTTGGCAATCTATTAACTGGGCCCCCAATACAGGTCGCCTAGTGTGGGGTCCACAGGTTATCAATAATAAGAGGCAAATATCAATATAATGTGCATTCAGCTTTACAAATATGTTTACCAATTTATGTGAATTTGTTTTCCTTGTTGTGTTGTATTTCTTTTTCTTTCTATTGTTGTATTGATATTCTGTTTAATATTTTTGATCCAATAAATTATTATTATTATTACATGGGTGGAACTTAATTGACCTTTATCACTCTGTTAAACGAAACACTACTAGAATTAATTATAATCTTCCTACATAGTGACCGACCAAACTAGATTTAGCAGCATGGAGGGTCTAAGCTCTCAATCCCTCTCCTGTGAGAGCGGAAGCCTTTGCCCAGCAGTAGGACATTTATAGGTTGAGGATGAAGATGACCTGCCTATTGCTTTTTCATAACCATGTGCTGCTGATCTACTCAGCAAGTATCAGATACCCGCTGATACACTTGGCACCTGTGGACCACACAGCAAAGTACTTGCTGTGTGACATTCCAGCAATTCATTGAGAGTTATATATCTAATATATTTTTATACAAAGGCTGCAAACTAACTTTGTATCTAGGTTTATTCGATAACAAATGACAACATCCTGGTTTGATTCCTCAAAAGATGTCTAGATATAGTAATTCTCTTTACCAGCTTATTCTTAGGAAAATCACATTGTCCACACCCAAGCCTCAGAAGGGATGTTAACCATCGGTCCTGGCTTTTATCCTGTCATCATTAACATGTGACTTTTGTTATAACCTGCCAACCCACAATAGAGTAGCTTGGTGGGTCCAAGTACAATCCACATCAATCTATGGAAGAGAAGACTTGTGACCAGTAGTGGTACTTGTAAACTCAGGATAATGTTGATAATAAGCTCCATGTTTCCTTGGGAAAATACAAGTGGCAGTGATGTAAATCAGCCTAAAATAACATATATGCTGAATAACAAAAACTGCTACTATAAAATATAGCAACCTGTTACGATTTTAAAAGTCGAGACAATCTATAGAAATCAAAACTTGGCCACAAGCCAAGATTCCAAGTATTTATTGTTTACTTACATCGGAATTTGGAATGCTCGAAATCGGGTAATGTTATTGAAAAATTTCAAATTTCGAAATTCTAACATAGAAAAAGAACAGTGATTTTGAATACCAGTTTACTTAGTTAGCGTAGAGTTACTGACACACGCGACCTGAGTTGCAATATCAACTATTTATATCAAGAAATGCATCTTATAACAAGTGCGATATATCTCGGGAACGCTGATGACTCACCGTATGTTTTAAATTCCTTCGTTAGCGGGAAGTCGGTCCATTGTAACAGCAACAAAATCCGTGGTTACCAGTTACCACCCCAGTCACTTATCATTAAAGACACCAACGCTTTTATCACTTCACATCACTGTAGCGGCACTATACGTGAAGTTTTAACACTGAAACACTACACAAACACGGGACCGCTATCGTGAAGTTAATATTGTGAGAAAAATTCACTTGTTCACACAAAAACTAAAACAATTTCACGCACAAATGCCATTCTCAGTTCTCAGCGCTTGCTCCTTTCATTCGTGATCATTCGTTCGAATTACGACCGAATGCCGAACTCGAATACTGTCGTCGAACAAGTCACGACTCGCGATCAAGCGAGACGACAGGTGAGGTGGAGGCGGGAATATTTGGGTTCCCTAAATAAACCGCCATGAACTATAAAAACTCCAAAGTATCGTTTCGACCAAATCGCGACTTAAGCAGTCTAAAAAATACAAGGCGAAGTTGTAGGTCAAAACGAATGATATGGATGCTGGCAAACTTTGATAGAAAGGTAGGTTCTGTGTAAAATCTTCAGTCTGTACAGAGGAGCCGAGGGGACCGATCATTACCAGATGAACTTTAAGCTAAAACGACTGAGTAATGGTGGTCTGTAAATCCCAGCGCCTTAGGTAGGTACGAGTATGTCGGGCTCTCTACATACAGAGAATGCCGGACCACAGGAGTAAAGGTTATTAAGAAATGGACACCAAAAAAGACTCAAAGAAAAACCCAGGTGGAAAAAGATCTGCCGAAAATTAAAAATTTAAAACTAGGAAAAGTTGTACCGGATTTTAGTGCCTAATAAATAAGTAATGTCTATTTGCCTGTCTGCGTGTAGAATACCAGATGTATTCTAGAATAAAAAGTAAAATAATATCCTTTGTTATCTACCATATTTTAGCGAAAAAAAAAACAAAGTTCAATCTTTAAACTAAATGGTACGGAACCTTACAAATAACAACACTTCTTACAAGAGAAGTGTCTTGTATTGTCTGAATTTTCTTAATATTAGTTAGTTTCTCAGCTTTGAATACTAGTCTTTTAATCTTGATTGTTTGAATTTATATACAACTAATGTTACTCTACTTCTAACTTCATACTCGTGGGCTACAAACACCATAATTTAATATAACATTTATATAATATATTTCAAGTTTTCAAAGCATAGTTATCCTGTTAATTTACCAAAAGGATAAAACATTTTTTTAAAGATCAGAAATTATTTTTAACATAGATTGCTTTATTTTTCTTACCCCTAACTATCACATTTATTTGACATTGACGTTTGACAGCTATTGTCAACCTTAACTTACAAAATAATGTCAACAATCACCACGAAAATCGAGATTCGAGATTTAATTTAATTTTCTTTTTATATTTAACTTCTTGTATTTTAATGAAGATATGTCTCGAGATAAAAGTGTGTGGTTTGCTGAGGAAATTCTTCTAGACGCCAAGCTAATCAATTTCCAATTAGAGACCGGAGAATGGGATGCCGTGGAGGAAATGTTGCGCGCTGAGGCGCAGCTATCCCGAGATGCCGAGACCGGGAGGTTGCGACCGTAAGCATGTTTTTAATTTTTTAATTTTATGTTATATGCATAAAACAATGTAAAGACTTTTAAACTTTTTTTTATTCTAGTAAAAAGGCATCCGAATATACTTTACGTCTTATAGCTGAAGTCCTACATATTATGAGGTTGGATGTCGAACAAGCCTCATACAATCGCAGTACTTTAGCTGTAGCAGAACAATGCCTTCGTCTCGTACGTTCCTGTGCTGCAGCTGGTACCAAAATGCAGACATACATATCTAAGGAACTGTCTATTCTTGACTCCATGTTTATTTTAGCAACAGAATATCAACATCCAAGCGTAGACATGATAAATGAGGAATTACAAAAAAAATACGAATCATGTATGACCATTCTGATACAAAGCTTGGGAAATCTAGTTGTAAACAATCCATTCAACCAAATAATGATTTGGAACAAATTTGACACTATAATCCTTAATTCATTAATCGGACAGAATGAGAAAATTGCATCAGGTGCTGCAATGATAATCTACAATATATTGTTGGGGCAACCAAATGTTTTGCCTGACGACATTGCATTACTCAACTCCTTAGCATACATGTATATAAATGGTAACTCAGAATACCCACATTTAATAATTGAATATTTGATTGGTGTTGAAAATACATATATTGAAAAATTGTATTCAAAACTGGATCCGGAGTGTCGTATGCTGGTATTAAACTTGGCGTACAATATTCTAATGTCAACAGAGACACAGGATATTAATGTGTCAGTAAACTTTGTCAAGTTCATGGCTCATGAGTTTAAGAGTAAATCCGATTGTATATTGAAGACTGTAGATAAATATGTGAATACTATAGAGCCCCAGGAAGTGGTGTTTCTTTTGGAGATCATAGCTACAGCTTCTAGTATGGATGCTTATATGGACTGTTTGCAGAGCGATACATCTTTGTTTATCAATTGTGCTTGTAAGTATGAGTTCAAGATTTTGTAAAGCTAAGCAATGTATGGCCTTTCGTTATTTCATACCACCTGCATTCCATTACTCATTATTTACTTATTTTCCTCTAGTTCTTTTGCGAGCGATTCACAAGCTAGGGAAGGAAAGCAACAACTTTTTCTCATCCATCAATAAGCTGTATGCAGCAACAGGCAAACAACTGGTCAATGATGAGGACATGCCAGCTGTCAATACACCACATGAGAGTGAGTTCAGATTTTATTGTAGCATGTCTGAAGTGTAACTTGTTCCAATGTTAACTTCGTAAGGTCAACACTGCTGAATTAATTTTTTTTTTTATAACAACTTAAGCCATGTTAATGTAAGAATATAATTTTACAGAGACCCTTCAATGCTTACATCGCTGATGTTATAGTTGTCACTGTATATTTGTTTATGGTTACTTTGTAAAGTATATGTATTTCTCTAAAAATATTAATGAGAAAGTTTATCATTATTAAGACGTCAGAATAGGTACAGTTGTCTGACTAAGGCGATTTTCCGGAGAACAAGCATCAGTATCTCCGTGCTGCTATTACTACTACTGCAATTAACAACTCAACATGGTTATTATGGGCAAACCATCCCATCGGGAGAGGGATCTTTAGTCCAGCAGTTAACTGTTATAGACTATCAATGATTACGAATAGCTTAATATCCATCATACCTTAAACCTTTCCTACTTGCCTTCGATAACAACATAAAAATGATTTTAGATCCGCTTTGCAAAAACGATTCTGCCGATAACATGCTGTCTTGTAATGAAACAACTTCCGAATGTACCGAATCTGAAAGCAGCGAACAATATTTCGAATGCAACGATAACTCACCCTACATAGACAAACTAGACAACTTTAACCCGCTAGAAAACATACCTTTAAAATTCGACATGCACGATAAGAGTGTGCGAAGCTCTTCAGAAGGGAATTCAAACGTCAAAATTGACAATGAGTTAACCAAAGTTGCGTTTAAAAGAAGCAGTTCGGTTCCTAAAGGGGATGACCGAATACAATTACCAACTAGAAGGATCAGTCTAGAACATAAAATCGATATAGGGGACGATAACGAACCTCCCTTGATAATCGATGCTCAATCACCAACGGCCAGTATGAATACGATTGCCGAAGTCATTCCTGTGGGTTTACAACCAAGATTGGAGTTACAGGATTCTAGTAGGACAGACTCCCAAGACAGCTCACCCGATCCGCCCACGGAAATTCATTTACCCAAAGCTGAGCCTTCAAAAGAAGTGAAAACATCTCCGAGCGAAATTTCGCCACCTTTAGCTGAACTGCAACAGGAAACAGAGTCTCAAAAACAATCTCCAGATACTCCAAAGGAAGTTAAGAAAAGTCAAAACTTATCAACAGATTTTGATTTGAGTGAACAGTTGCAAAAAATTTTGGGAATATCTTCGGAAAAGACGCGGGTCGAAAGCAGTAATGTTGAGAAGAAAGCTGAGCCGGTCAAAGAAGTTAAGATATTGGAAGAAAATGTGACGAATAAAGTACCCTTCGTGAAGATTGATTCTCCTGAAAGTCAAAAGTCCAGGTAAGAAAATATGTGACCAGGAACTTATCTTCGTTGACAATACAGCATTACTAACATTATTAAACAGTTTTACTAATAATTGAAAAAACATTTTGCACCGTTCGAAATAATATCGCGTAAATGATTTGGAATAAAGTAGTGATAGCCTAGTGGTTAAGGCTTCGCTTCCACTTCGGTCTAATGTTGGGAAAACTACGTGAGGAAACCTGCATGCCTGAGACAGTTCTCAAAGGCATGTGAAGTCTGCTAATCCGGCCACCGTACCGTACGGCCCTAACCTTTCGCATTATGATAGGCGGACCGGTAATGGGTCGATAATGATAAAATGATTTTGTGAACAAGATCAAACTACCAGCAAAATTAACTAAAAGTCATAGTTCGACAGAATTCTGACTATGAGTTTTTTTTAAGGAAATTATTTTTCTTGTAAAAAAAGAAAAACGTAAAATTACATTATTTAATTACGTTATTTATCATAGGCACTGAAATAATCTTTTTTTATTTATACACCTTCGCAATTTAAATTGAAGAAGAATAGTAATACGAAATAAAATACAAAATGTGGCTTTATTGCACCTTTTATAGACCTATCTTGACCCTATCAAATTTTATTGCTAATCATTTTTGACAGGCTAGGGGCAATAGACATGTCAACACCCAAAACAACAATGACGAGTGTGGAGACAGTAGAGCGACATGTAGCGTTTGGGTTTAAGGGTTCCCTTGTAAGGACTCTGGCTAACTTGTGTTGGAAGAATCAGGAGAATAAAAGACAGGTAACATTTATTTAAGTTTCGTAAATAATTTCTTCTTCTCCTTTAACATTTTGTGGACGTCCTTTGAGTTATTCCAGCCTGTTATTCTATTAAATTAATATAGGATCCTTGACTTTATTATGTAACCAGGATTTTCTGCAGACTACTGGGTGTTTGTGTACGTGCGTGCGTGTGTGCATGCGTGCGTGCGTGCGTGCGTGCGTGCGTGCGTGCTTACGTGCGTGCGTGCGTGTGTTATTTTTTTTAAATTATTAATTAGCTATTTATTTAAATGTTATTACTTGTAGATGCGGGAATTGGAAGTTATTCCGGTGTTATTGGACTGCTGCAATATCGACGCCCGCAATCCATGTATCCTTTCAAATATAATCATCGCCATCATCATCTCAACCAATGAACTTGATACGGGGACGGGGACGAGTGTGT
The DNA here is from genome assembly GCF_905163445.1 of Pararge aegeria. Classification (NCBI taxonomy): domain Eukaryota; kingdom Metazoa; phylum Arthropoda; class Insecta; order Lepidoptera; family Nymphalidae; genus Pararge; species Pararge aegeria. The sequence goes on along the minus strand of NC_053186.1, from coordinate 9,687,734 downwards.
ACTACCTTTTTTTTAACAACAAATTATAAAAAAACGGTTTAGTGTAAGCTGTACTGGCAGACCAAGTTATATCATGTAAATTCGACGGAAAGTACACAGACACATAAATTTAAAAACTTTAAGCACGCATTTTTAAGTATAATCAGCATCATCATTACCGGGCCACTACAGGGCACGGGTCTCCTTCCACAATGAGAAGGAATTAGGCCGTAGTCCACCAGGCTGGCTCAATGCGGATTGTTGGACAATGAGGTTGGTAAATGAAGTTGGTAGACCATCCGCTTGCTAAATAAAGTTTCACTTTCTAAGTTTATTTAGATAGAAAAAAGAAAAATAAGATAGAAATGCTATTTATATACAATGTTACTATATATAAATAGCGCTGAGGTAATAACATTATCAGAAACGATAGAGTCCTTAATAAGTAACAGTGATAATGCAATGGGTGATCTTTGCTGTGAGGAACCTGTGTGAAAACTGTCCAGAAAATCAGGTATGTTAATCTCACAAGCCAAATTATGGCCAAGCACTCTTCTCTAGTATACACGTATAAAAGAAATATATTGAGCTCAGACCCACCACGCTGCTTTAAGTGTTTGTCTGCTGTAGTATAAGACAAGCAATTCCCCGCGTCTTCGTCCGCGTGTCACTTATGAAAAACTAATTTTACCGATACGAAATCACATCCGCTATTTAACGCAATAGTTATAGAGATTTAACTTGTATGAAGAATTTGAAACTCGTTAAATGAATAATATTAAATCCATGTTACTTTGACAGTGTACTCGAAAAAAACTCCTTTAAACAAATTGCGAATGTCCTTACTGTAACACTAAGAGTAAAGAACAATTCACAGTCAAAACCAGCTCTAGGCTCTTATGACTATTTAATATATATAATATATACTGACATATATAAAAATGATATGGTGTTGGTTAGTCTTCCTAAAAGTCAAGAACGACTGGACCGATTTGGCTTATTTAGGTATTCAAATTTTCGTGGAAGTTGGAAGGTTTAAACGGTGAGAAAATATAGAAATATTTCGAAGGAATTACTAAAAACGTCATTTGTTTTCCCATAACAAAGTTGGCTATCATTTCGTGTTAACATCCCGAGGCGGTACGAAGTTCACCTGGTCAGCTATTTTCAATTTACATGTTAGGTAATGACCACTTTTAATTTTATTGACCAGTGGTCTTGTAGTATTTAGCAATTAAAATATTGAATTTGGTTCTCTTTTCATAATGAAGTGAATAATAAATTTTCAATTTACATAATCTGTTAGGTAATGACCACTTTTAATTTTATTGACCAGTGGTCTTGTAGTATTTAGCAATTAAAATATTGAATTTGGTTCTCTTTTCATAATGAAGTGAATAATAAAATTGCAAGCAGTGCACTGAATACTATGGAGGGTAGAGGTAAGGAGAGTCATCTGTGTATATGAAAAAGTGTCGTCAAAATGTATTAAATTAGGATGGCGCCACATTTGCATCAGGGTAACTCTTAAAAGAAGCGCCAAATATAAATATTGTTAGAGTAGGCTTGAAAAATAAACAAGGAAGTATGGAGATACAAGGAAGTAAGGTTATATTTACCACAATATTTTGTACAACGTAAGTTGTTGAAATTCTCAATAATTAACTACTTTAGTCGATAATGACATTAAATTTTTTAATTCGGCATACTTCAATTCATCTACGATTGCTACATTCATACCATACCCTGTGCATCCACCAGCGCCATTGTGGAGGATTTTTGAACTGTTATTTAGCGCAACAACTGGACACTTTTTCAACTTTTCTCCCATATAAGATGACTCTCCTTACCTCTACCCTCCATACTGAATACAAAAACGGTGCAAACGCCGCACGCCCGTCTCACTTCACACCCGCGTAATGTTGCTAGTTCACAAACTATCCCATTTTCCCATTTTATGGTAAACGTTTAAAACATTAGAGGTAAAATAATACTGTTAACTGGTAAAAGAATAGAAGTAACTGCCTGTTCGAGAAACCTTGCTAAAGTAGAGTGGTTTTTAATGCTTCAGTATTAGTCGTGTACACGGTTTCTGTATGTTCTTGATTCTGTGAAAGTGAACATCTTTTTTTCTTGTTTTAGGAGGTAATCTCAAGAATGACCCTACAAGGGCCCATAGACAACGAAGTATTACAAGAGATGGGCCTGACGCTTCACACCGATACACAAGGAAACTCCATAAGAGTGGTGCCATTGCCGAGAAATTAAAATAAAAAAATCTTCGCGGCCCCGGTAAAAATAAAAGTTATTTTGCTCAAAAGGCTAGAAACTAATGGTGTATAACCAGTTATTGTTCGTTCTTTTTAAATTAAACATTAGACGTTGGTTTCAGCCTCGGACATTCTTAAGCAAAATATAATATGAAATGTACGTGATAATGCACATTTTAAGTTTTTTTATTTCCACAACATAGCCTGACTGATCTTGAAAAAAATGTGATATACATAAGATAAGTGTCAAAATTATTCTTAGATTATTAATAATGTCTAAGAGAAAGTTAATACCGATTGTAGCTGACTGTTTGATTGGTACACCCATAAAAACAGAACATCATTCACTATCTCGTTGAAAATAGGAATTAAGCTTTCTAAATGAGGTTTCGGGGGCCTTGCATTGGCCTAGCATTGCTTAAAACAGCATTATAAGCGATATTTAAAATTTTGTAATGGACGACGAAAATAATAACGTTAAAAGCGCTCAGAACAATAAATATCTATTCATTATTTGTAGTAAGTCAAACTTATTTATTTTATGGTTAAAGCTTGTGGCTACTGTATATTATGAATATATAATCATGTATTCATTAAATTTATGCTTAATAAAAATTATTTACATGTAATGCAATTTTATTTAAACCTTAGTCGATGAAGAGATAAAACAAATAATAGGCAATAATTTGTTATGGCTTAAAATATAGTAATATGAAAATATATTGATTTATATTTTTATTTCATACTAGCTAAGCGTGCTGGTGCACCCGCTTTAATTTAACTGGTATTTCACGATACATGCAATCAAACAAAGAGTGCACTAATCCGACCGATCAAATTGGTTCGTCTGATAAATTGATGATGCATACCTCGACCATAGGAACTTAGCATGTGTCTCAGATACGGGACCTATAATCTGTGTCCACTGTCACTGTCAAGTTGGCATTTACACTTTGTTGTTGCCGATACTTGTTTTGGTTTTAAAAAAAAATCTAAGTTTCCACATAGCATACGCTGTTAAGTGGCTTTAAAATGGTAAAAATATCATTACAAATACGAGCAACGCTGGAATGCATCGAGAAGTTATACACAAGTCATCCACATTACCAATGGTTCTTGAAACTAAAGTGCAGCAGCTGCGGCGAGGTGACCGAAAAGTTCCACGATCTCACGGAAGCTGATAAAGTGCCTCAGAAGCATAATAGGTCGGAAACGAACCTTCTTATTAAGTGTAAGCTGTGTTCCAGGGAAAACAATATTGATGTTATCGAAGGAAGCAATGGTAGGTTGGCATAACCATTCTTGTAAGTTGTTAACAAATAAATCTATATTTTGCTTTTTTAAATTCAAGTTTTTCATTGAGTTCATTGGATGGAGTCTTGGCTAGGTGGCATATTTGTTATTAGGGTGGTAACTATTCACAGCCGAAGCCCCCCACTGAATAAAATATTTCAGAATGTGAGAAGAGGCCAGTGACCATCAGGAAAACAGGCTGGGGATTATACTATTGGAATCCAAAATTAAGCTGGGAATCAAATTTAGGACCTTCTATTAAAGACCCATAAAGCATACTAGATTTTTTTTCTTTGTATGATCATTATTCAATAATTCTATACAGTACTACTTGCTTAATAACATTATTATTTCATTGTATATTTTCAGGAGCATTTACAAGCAATGATGTTGGTAAATACAAAAGCATAGTAACATTCGATTGCAGGGGTATTGAGCCTGTTGATTTTGAACCTAAGTCTGGCTGGATTGCGGAAGCTGAAGATGATGGTATATGAAAACTGTTTATAGAACTATAGTTAATAATTACACACTACACTAATTTACCCTTTGTTGCTACACTTAATGTATATTTATGACTCATGTTGGTAACTTGAAGAATGATCAAGGAGTGTAATACTTCACAAGATCCAGGGTTTGATTGTTGGGTTGGGCTGAAAAAGCAGTAATTCTTAGTACTGCTGGCTCGGAGTTGGGAAGTTATTAATGTCTGTAAGCTGTTGGTCCAGGGTACTATGACTAAAATGTGACATTAAAGATTCCAGAATAAGAAATTGGAGAATAAGTAGACAAATAAAGTGAAAAAAATTGTGTAGATACATGCCTTATTTTTTACAGGTAAAAAAATTTATTAAGTTAATTTTACTCTATAGTGGTTTATTAGGAAGACTAATAAAGACTAAATACTGATGCTTCCTTTTTACAGGTAAGAAATTCGAAGATGTTGATTTGACAGAAAAGGAATGGGTTGACTATGATGAGAAGAACAGAACTTCAGTAGGTATTTACGAATTAGAGTGGCAGTTTATTAAGGTGAAATAGTTTGTAACTTCAAAAAGATGAACTCTTATTATCTTTAAATAATAATGTACTAGATATGTGTTCTTGTACAAAATATAACAGCTAAAATCGCCAGGTTTTTATTGATATTTGTCTGTTGTGTTTAAAAACATTGAATACAGATAATAATAATTATGTTCTCATTTAACACGGTAAATTTAGGAACTCTTATCGCCTGTTTTGAACATGATTATTAGAGAAGTATCAAAAAAAGGAACAAATTTGTGGGTGAGAATATATTTTTCACTTAGTTTGCACACACAGCCTGGTAGTAAACGTAGACTGGGTCATCACTTCTTACTGAGAAGATTACAGTCAGGACTAACTTATGGTACAATTTAAAAAAAAACTTCAAAAATGGACACTACCATCTAGTATATTGTTGATTGAAGGTAATCAGGAAAACGTGAACAGGCAATCTTTGCAAAGACTAATAATTTATGGTGCCAACTCTGGATAACACAAATCACACTAAACTTAATTTACAGGTCTTAAAGTAGTGCTGTCCTTTTAACATGTTTAGTTTAGTGATTTTGAAGTGAAACTTGATATCAATGTGGGAATCAAAAAAATACATTGATAATAAGTTTATAAAAATACCAAAAAGAGCTGGTTTTTGATATGGTATTTAGTCTTTTTTTTATATAAATGAAATGTGTTGTAAATTATACTCATTTAATTCTAATAAGTATGTATCTTTACTATATATACTTAAATTTAAATAAAAGTTAAGTTTGGTATTATTTTTTATTTTGAATGCCGATTTCAGGTAATATTCGCCTATTCACAGTAATAATACAGATTACCAATCTTACAGTTCGGGAAATATGTATTTTTGTGACCATGATGATTTCAAACTTTTCATTATATGCTCGCATTTATTTCAAGATAGTCTTTCACTTTTAGAGATTTTTTTAAATTATTTCTTACGTTACGTATGAATCCAAATAAAATAATCTGACTTAAATTGATGTGTTTTTCAGCCAATCAGCTAGGTAGTAGATGATGGTTGTAATAACAACGATATCCGGCAGCCTTAGTTGTAGGCCTGTTCTCAGACCAGAGCGTCTTAGGAACTTCCGTAATTTTACTGTTTATATACCAAAATATAAGTGTCTGTAAAAAAGCCTGTCTTGAATGAGTTAATTTAGATTTGGCCCATTACCTTTTCACCTTTCTCAGCGCCGTTTTCTTCGTACTGCTACAGTAGGAACATGCGATATAAATCACGTACCCACCAACCGGCATTGAAGCAAGGTCCATGCAAAGTAATGGTACTAAGTCTGTGAAAGACTGGTCGCTTCTACATAGTACAGAAGGCCACACACTTTTTTTGTCTCCCTGAAGTGTACTTGTGCGTATTTCTGGGCGAGTAAAGAGATCTAAGAGTACAAGCGCGAACCACTCCTGAGAGTTTGGCCAATTCTGGCCAAGTGAGATCGTGCGATCTGTACGTTTGCTAAACCGTGTCTTCGGTACAGTAAGAGTGAACAAAAAACCAATACTACCTACGGAATAGGAAGCGTCATACATACATCGAAAGTGAATAAGTCACAGTCGAGTTGGCGCGCGAAATCGTAAACTTCAACTGAGAACGCAATTAAAAAGTTAGCTCGCATCATAAGGTACGCACATAGAACACTTCCTATCTATAAAGACGTGTTCATTGAACGTCTTGTGATTCAATGTAAAGGAGAAGGTATGTTCTAGCGGTAGATAACCGATGTGATAGATGTACAGACCAAACAAAGGATGTGAACACCTTTGGTTGGAGGGGTGCACAAGAAAGGCAAGCGTCAGTAAAGAGGGGAGACGGATTGTCAAGCGAGGCATGCAAGTGACGACGGCGAGCATCTTGACAAGACTGAAGTGACGAAGAAATTCTTTTAACATATTCATCTCAGCATTTTAATATTCCACTGCTGAGCACATTTTTGCGGAACATACAGACTTTCCCGAAACATCGCCGGCGTAAATCAAACTTATTTTATTCTACGTCCCACCGCTTTGCATCGCGCTCGTTTTCCGACTACTAGGGATGGTAAGCGTAATATAAAAAAGCCCGTCAAAGGCTATGAAGTGCCAAAAAGATTTTCCAAGCGGACTGGTAGTTTTCGAGATTAGCGCGTTCGTACAAAAAACAACTTCTTTAGCTGAACTCTATTATCAGACAAGCGGTTCCAAGCGACAACTGCTACTATTGATAAGTGATTTTTTCCCATGAGAACAACTTCAAACCGGTATTTTAACAGAATAAACCTCGACTCGTTGAGTCGCATCGCCTCAGTCTGTGTATTTTTAAGTCACACTTCAACTGAGAGCACCTGCCAAAAGAGCGTGAGAACTCATAAAGCGCTGCATAATATACCTACCTATTCCGACATAAGGATTTTAAGTAACTAAACTAATAGGTAGTTACACAGTTTTATTATTATTGTAAATAAATAAGTAACTATACTACGACAATACACACATCGCCATCTAGCCCCAAAGTAGGCGTAGCTTGTGTTATTGGTTCTAAGATAGCTGATGAATATTTTTATGAATATAATACACATAAATACTTATAATGTATAGATAAACACTCAAACACTGAAAATCATACACGTTCATCACACACGCATTCCAGTTGGGGGGATCGAACCCACGGCCTTGGACTCAGAAAGCAGGGTCGCTGCCCACTACGCCAGCCGGCCGTCATATAATTGTAGATAAGTATTAGTTTTGATGTTGTTTGAATGGCGACCCCGCACAGGTAAACGCAGTGTTGGTCGGCCCCCAACAAGGTGGACAGACGACATCAAACGAGTCGCTGGAAGCAAGCGGCCCAGGACCGTGGATTTTGGAACTCTCTACAAAAGACCTATGTCCAGCAGTGGACTTCAATCGGTTGAAGTGATGATGATTAGTTTTGAAGCGATGTGGTGACGATAGATCAGAATACTATTGTTGTAACCCCTTCTCTTCCCGCGGGTGTCGTATGAGGTGGCTGAGAAAAAATATAAAAGAGAACGGACAGCAGCGTCCTCTACGCTCCTACTATTTTTTTTTTTTTACTATAATCTACCGGGATCACAATCTCATTGGGCAAATACTTTCATTAGGAAAGGTCTTCAGTTCAGCAGTGGACTGTATAACGGCTATTGATGATATATTTTTAAACATAGGTAAACAATAGTATGATTAAAATAATCCGGTTTAAAGTACTAAGTTCATCATGCGTAACGCGAAACGTAAAAAAAATGTACCTAATGTCGCTTGTCAATCATCAAGTAGATATAATAATATGATTCCGGTATTCATTTTTTAATTAATTAATACAAAACTAACGCTTCGGTGCCTTTTGTGCAAAAAATGATCTTTTATTCATAAAGTAAACAGTTTAGGTTTTAGCAAAATTAAATGCGTCCCACAGCGTTAAATTTCGTTAAAACTAATAACGTTAAACCTAACTAACTAACTAGTAGCGTTTAATTTCCCACAGTCGGAAATTTGTTTTCGATCAATTGTTACTTATTTTAATAACTCGACAAAGAATTATAGCAGTTCTATGAGGTTTCCTGCAATTTCTTCTTATTAGATTTCCGACTTGGTAGAAGAATCATACTTTAAGCGTAGGTTTAATAGATGAGTAAAGAAAAGTTAAAAAAGTAACTATTTTCTATTTAAACGTGAATTGAAAATGAAAAAGTATGGTTACCTTCTTAGTTTATTTATTTCCTGAATGCCTGTCTCTTAGTCCAGGGGATCCCCACCTTGTTAAACCAGCTAGCTGCGCACTTAGAAGTTAAGAAATTTGACACCGACGCCAGCGCCCTGTCCTAGCCAGTTAAAATAGATCGGTACTTGTAAGTTTACTAAATATGTTTGTGCGTGTTTGTATTTTATTCGGCCTTATCTTCGAAATGGGTAAAACAATTTAAACGGAAATTTCAAAGTCAGCTAGAGGTAGACATTTTATTAAATATCCCCGGTGACATACATATAACTATGTACCTTGGGGTATTTTGTTCCAAACTAAGAGACGATAAAAATATTTAGCAGGCAGATTTATTTTTGCCAGGTGCAGGTCACCTGGCAAACTGGCACCTAAGTATGGTGACTGCTGCTCGGACATTGCATAAAAGTCCTACTTTTTTTGGAGAAAAACATAAAAATCTGGATATATATAAATAAATAGTTATTAATAATAAGCATCTATGTAAGCGTTATTTTTAAAAACAAATCTTCAAGGGCTTGTTTGAAAATGAAGGTCAAAGAAGAGAGGGATAGATGCTATGAAAGCGTATTATGTGTAAAAGAATTGGATATATCTAGAGTTGAAAGCAGATGAAAATGAATTGAAGAAGACCTGGGAGATCCTGAAGATAGGTGGGATAAAGCTAGGGCTAAAAGAAAATAAATAAATATCTAAACAATAATCAAAATAAGAGAAAAGGTACATTATTATTCACGCGCGCCATTTAGAAGATATTAAATAATTAAAAAGCACGCTGTTTTCTTAGATAACTTATTTATATTTGGCGGTAAACAACGTATGTCATGTGTAATAAAATAAAATAAATAAATAAAGAAACTATTTGCAAACGTCCATCCACATGGTGGGGGTTTTTTTTCCATAAAATAGCAATTTTTACCTCATCAAATATCACAGCACCATGCACCAGTTCACTCACATACAAATTACCTAGATTTATCACACACTATAGTGTTCGGTCCTTTGGTAGTTCTCACTACGTTTTGGCAGACGTAGTGGTTGCTACAGAGTGTATCGTTGTTGACTCGCTGTCTGATCGCGATATAACGCCATTGTATCCAGTATTTCCATGAACAGTTACTGCAGAGTGGAGCGGAGAAGTTGTTACGCTTTCGGAACCAGAACGTCCAATCCTGTCGGCCTCTTCGTCTCCATAATATGAACTTTCTGATGCGCCGTCGTTGTAATACGGGCTTTCGGACGCCCCAGCTCCATACTGAGAATTGTAGTACTGATTCTCGCTCCCGGACGCGGCCTCCTGCTGGTTTAAGATCTGAAAAGGATGGTGGATATACACAGGCACTTGAACGGGTACTTCGACGGGCACTTTTACGGGTACTTTTACTGGGTATGGGACTTTAACAGGATAAGGAACTCTCTTCTCTACGGGATACGGTTTAGGAATGTAAACAGGAACTTTTTTCTCTATATGGATCTTTTGAGGAACGTAAACTTCGACTGGGTAGGGGACTTTCTTTTCTACTCTGATCGGATAAGGAACTCTTTTCTCAATCGTTATAGGTATAGGTTGGGGAACTTTTACGGCATAAGGTCGCAGTACGGGTACTTTTATGTGTCTTATAACTTCTACAGGTTCTCTTACTTTAACCTCGACCGGATAGGGAACTCTCTTTTCTACTGGGTAAGGTTGGGGTACGTAGACTTTGTAAGGAACTGGATAAGGAACTTGCTTCTCGACTGGGAATGGATAAGGAACTCTTTTCTCGACAGTTACAGGGACACGTACGGGATAAGGAACTTTCTTCTCTACTTGTACTGGCACGGGGTGCGGGACTTTCACTTGTACATGTTTCACAACCGGCACATGGTGGACTACGGGATACGGTTTAGGCACGTACTCTTTCTCTACTACCTTGACGGGAATAGGTTGAGGAACTCTAACGGTGACGGGATACGGAACTTTTTTCTCTACTTGCACAGGATAGGGCCTATCCACAACTTTGACCTTTTCCACGGGCACCGGTACCGGAACTTTCTTTTCTACTGGGTACGGTTTTGGCACCTCAACTTTATAGGGTACCTTGACAGGCTTCTCCACAGTTTTTACATACCGGTGATGATGATGGTGATGGTGATGCTTGACCTTCGAGACCGGGGCCTGTTTGCTCTCTTCTGGTTGCAGATTATCGTAATTCAGAGGAGGAGAGAGGTACGACCCGGGTGCGTGCGCCGATGGTGTGTTGTAAGTTGCTTTGGGTCTGTGCTCTGCGGGAATATTGTAGTGATTGGGCGTGGAAGGGTACGCGTAGTGGTTTGGCTGTCTCTTCTTTTTACGAAACAAAACCATGTTCTTCCTTGGTACGCTTGCACCAATATTCTGTTCCGAACTCACTGGGAGCAGACCGTATGACTGGAGGTATAACAAGTTTTTCGCATTCGATTCCTGGCCTTGACTGTCGAGATATATATCCGAACGTCTGCTCATAGGAGTTTGAGATGTTTTCCGATTAGCGTAGTGCGAAGGCAAGATTGGCACCCAATCGTTTGGTTCTATATTGTTGAACGTAGCTGGTGTTGTGTATTTCACTTTTGATGTCCTGGTGACTCTACGATAACCTCTAGTCGTTATTTGAGGAGTAGTTGAAGTTACAAATTTGTCATTGAAATTGATTCGCAGAGGACTTGGGGATAAAACCAAGTCCGTTCCATTTGTATCTGATCTGTCACTTCCGAGTTTATCGGTTGTGTCTGAAGAATTTTGTGAGGTAACATTCATCTTTTGTAGAATCCTCTTCGGCCATATCCGTTTCGTTCGCAGGATTTTCCGCGTGGTCGTCGGTGTTTGGGTAGTGGTCGTAGTGGTGAAGTTAGTAAAGTGTGGCGGTCGCACAAAGTCGGTGCGTATGCCGTTGATGGTCTGCACGGGTATGCTGAACTTGGGGCTCTTTGCTACTGTCGGTTTGCCGGTGGACGCGGCAAAGATGAGCGGCTGTCGGGGCGGTGGCTTGCTGTAGTAGTTGCCACGCTGCATTGGCCTCTGGTTGGGGTGCTTGTAAACTGAATTCAACTGCTTTAGCTGGTCTTTGGTGTAGAGGCGGTGGAGCGGTGGGGCTTGGTGCTTCTGCGCTGGGTTATAGTAATGTTTGGGGACGTCGTGCAAGATCTTCTTGTTCGGTGCGACGTGTATGGGCGGTTTGCTCGGGGGCCTCAGTTCTGGGCTGTTTGTCTGGTTCGCTTTAGCGGGCTGGATTGGCTGAGGTGGTTTTTCCTGCTTGGGCCCCTCTACAATGGTGACCGCCTTATTCCTCGCCTCCACTGCCACCTGGTCCGCGTTGGTGACATTTTGCGCGCCCACAACTTGGCCATTGAAGACGATCGCTAACGCTGTGATCAGGAATGCCGCCTGAAAAGAAAATTACCTGATTACTACTGTGTTTTTATTTTTTTTACCTACGTTAAAAAAAATAATAGTAGATTGTTCAACATTGGGGTAGCGAGCGCAATGTCTTGTGTAACGAGCGCCGGGTAAAATTTCTTGGGAAACGACTGATTTAATAGAAACTAGAAACTGGAATCCTTTCGGTATATTCCGGTTAGGCTATCCGGTGCCAAGGACGAACACAATTACCCCCTGCGTTGAATACTCTGTGGTTCAGACCTCACTGGAGGGCAAACCTGTAACCATCATCCAACTAAGCGACACAGCATCTTTAAAATCACGTGATCTAGTAAGAGGGACGCTATCATTCGTTGAAACGAGTTAGCAATATTAGAATCTCAGAAAATGAACAGAATTTACATCAGATTTTTCTTAATTCAAATCACTTTACGACGTAATTACTTAGGTAAAGGATCATTTTACAATAAATTGTCGAGCGAGTGGTTAAAAAAAATACAACCGAATTGAGAAGCTAACCTTTTTTGTAAGTCGGTTAATAAACAAGTTTTTCTTATGCAATTGCACATCATACTTATTTTATTCTAAATAATAACTTTTTACTCTCAGCTAAATTAATAAACATTTATTATATAATAGAAATATTCTTGAGTGCATTGCTCCAATACATTATAATAAAGCAAGTCGCATATTTCAATCATTGCTTTTACTCTTTTTATAAGTTGTGCCATGAAAAAAGCACACAAGCAGCTAAATTTGATAAAAAAACATTACAAATACAAAAAATATTATGATTACCTATTGCTTAATTACAAAATCAAAGTTGAAGTTTCTTTAAATAAATATACATTAACTTATATAATATAAAATTATGAAATGGAAAATCTTTTTATGTGTAGTTATAAGCGATGCGATACCACCTCTTGGTAGGTATATACCAAGTAAGTAGCCGATGTGACGAGGTTATGTTGACTTACTTATAGAATACCAATAAGACATAGTTCGTTAGCCAAAATAGTTAGCGCGCGGACGTCGGCTACTTCAAAGACTTGGCACGCACTGTACCCGCATGAATTGCGTGTAAATAGCGTAAATAGCGTGTCACCTACAAGCTGAAAATTAATTGAGCAGCCGAACTGTAGTTATATCGAGGTCCATGGTAGTGTATGAGCATCCCAAGAGGTGCTGATTTATTTGTTAGCCAAACTTTTAGCACGACCATATCTATGTTCTTCTTAAAGAATGTATATTTTAAGACATACTATATACCAAAAAGTATGACAAAGATTGTTTATGACATAATAAGACACGTAAGAATTCAGTATACATTGCACCATTAAAAACTATGCTTTCACTAAAATTCTTTTAAAACGTCAAACCCAGAGAAGTCGGTAGTGACTCTGCTACCAGGTGGCTGGTTTTACCTCATCTAATGTTTATGTTTAAAAATGATATGTTTTTGTTTTGTTTATAGATGGCCTACCTGATGGTAGGTGGAAACCAATCGGCTACAAACAGAGCTACCATGCGAGGAACACGTCCTGCAAAGTGCTCATTCGCTTGTAATTACACCGGCCACTACACTTCAGACCGGAACACAGCAATGCTGCTGTTACGGCAAAAATAATAACAGTAGTATTTCCCCAAACGAGCTCAGTCAGGTAAAGCTCTTCTACTAAAACTACGCAGGTCAAAAATTAAAGGCTCTATTTTCATGACACAAACTATACTATTATAGCGAAGGAACGTATCTAGTTGCGTGTAATGTATCGCACGCAAACTTCTTTTTCATCTTCGAATTCCCGTCACTTGAGTTGTTAAATTTATTAATTTTTACAACATCAAGCAAGTTTTCTTTTACTTTCCTTACTCAATGAATATTTATAGCACTATCTTGTTTAGCTGCCAAGTGGGTCAGCAGGTTTTTTTTTCAAATTTTCCTGGATAGCCAGGTAAGTAGTATACGAGAAAAATTAAAGAGAACTAATAATATTATCAACAATTAGATCTTCTTAAATCTTATAAATTTTTAAAGATTTCATTTTTGTTTGCATACATTTCAATAACTGATAGTGTGATTGGTAGATACTCGTACCTACTTTATATTTATCGAAATAATAAAAATGCCTACAAATATAATATGGGCTTTGCCTGATATAAAGAGATTATTATTATTATATTATTTAAATTTTAGATTAAGATTCAGAACAGTTTTTCTTTAAATCAGGAACAATGTAAATGTAAATAAAAAAAAACTAAAATTAATGATGTTTTTATAACAAAAAGTGCTAAGGTCCTTTGTAAGGTTATTTTGCAAATTCTTAAATAAGGATTAATTCACTTCTAAGCTGTATAAATAAAAGTAACTAAATGTTTTTTTTTAATCTCATTCAAAGAAAAAAAAACATTAATGCTCGTTATAATTTTTTATTTAACAAAAGGGCAATGACAGGTAGACTTCTAGGTTTTCCGCCGAACGGAAAACTAATATAAAAATAATGATATCACTAGAGAAAACGGCAAATATGATTTGTAGGCGAACTTAGATATATGTATTCATACAACAAAATGGATATTATTTTATTGAATGTACTTATTTTCATTCTTATGATGGTTAAATCAGTTAAGTTTTTTTTTTAATCAATTTCAAATCACAACAACTTTATTAAAAAAATTACAATTCAAATTTTTATGACAGCTTTTTAATGACTAATAATTTAGGAAAACGCCATTGAAATTGATCTTAACTCGTGGCTATTAATTATACAATTAATGAGATTAAACTTAAATGACTATTAATAGATTCTCATTTTGTACATTACCCATATTTAAGTTTAACTTAACACTTTTCACAAAAGAACATCACTAAACACCAAAAAATCGTCCACCTTATCACTTTGAAGATCACATCACTGTTTGCCGCGTTTTATTTCCATAGTGTTGTACCTACCGATAAGTGTTGCATAGTGCGTGGTGCTTGTCGATCGCGAGCATGGGTTGTATCAAATGATGCGAGCTAGGAAGCGCCGTTCGCTTATATATTGCCGTAATGGGTGGATAACTTTCTCTGCCATTGCCAAATGCTAATAACAACTTGGGTTACTTAACCATTTATATATATATATATATAGGGCGGATTAAAGTGGGTTCACGTCAAAAGAGTTAGGTATGCTTTATTTTGAATCAGCTGATTTCCGCGCGGAGCGGGCAGCGGGTTTCTAACACTCCACTTCTTATGTTTCTGCTGGGCATTAATACTCGCACAACCCCACGTTTCCAAATAGGCCATCTGTTTTGTCCATGAATTTATTACTATAAAAAATAAGAATTAAAAAGTCTGCGAATTTTTTTGTATATCTTTTTTTCAGATGGCCCCCCTGATGGCCAGTGGGAAACCATCGACTATAAACAGAGCAATGCTCCGCAGGTAGCTCGACCTACAAATTGACGCCTTGTCTCTATCCACCTGAGGCGTACGAACTAAACATTATGCATACGTAATTACACTGGCAACCATGCCTCAGGTCGGAAGACAGCCATGCTTCTTGGCAGCGGTACTTCCACTTATGAGCTCTTTCATAACAAACTCTAATACTACTTACTTAAACAACATCTGCTCATTTCGTGCGGGAATCAAAGATCTGGAAGTGGAAATTTGCGTCCACGTTCAGCTGTGTCGCTTAATAGTTGTGTAACTATCTCACTCTATTATCATCTCTTCTTATATTACACTACAATCTATATACGATGGTAACGGGCTAACCTGTTAGGAGTACGGCAGTTGTATAAAACCCTTACCCTAATCGGTTTTTGCGTGAAATCCTAGCGGAACGCTAAATTAATTGCACGTATTTACCGGTAGGGTAATAACTAGCCAAAGCCTACCCAGATACCAGACTTGATAATATTCAATTAATTATAAAATAATATATATTAATTATAATTATTATATTATATAAATATAATTATAAGTTACCAGATTGCCCCTGCCTGAGATCGAACCCGGACCTTGAAGCCACAGATCTGCGGTAGGGACGTTGAACTCTTGTACCAAAACTTCGTTAGCTGCGCACATTTAAAATCGAATGAAATCACGAAATACTATGGTCACAGGAATAATACTATAAACAAAAATTCACAAATCATCACACGCACACTCATACAAGTGCACTTAAATGTTATGTCAAATCATTCCAATAAGTTAGGGATGTCAATCCTATTCCTAGTAATTTTATTGGTAACGTTCTAGTACTTCTTATACAGATATTATAACTTGTAAATATAAGCACTTTTAAAACTATAAGACTAGGCTGTCTGGAGGAGATTAACCTTTGCTAGTGTCATTTAAACTCTTGCGACCTCCCTGAATGGCTCAGTGGTGAGCGCTATGCCTTCATATTTGTGAGCTCCAGGTTCGATTACTTCCCATAAAAGAAACTGAATTTTCTCTAGACTGGTGTGGTCGGATAATTCTGCCGTAGCTAGTTCCGACCGCATAGCTATTTACCGTTCCGGTACGGTGCCACGAACTGATTAGGGCCATATGTTTAATATACTAACTTTGGTTTAACCGTCTTACTCATAACAGGTTAGCCAGCTACCATCAAAGACTGCTGCTATTATCACCTACAACAAAAAAAAAACGTGTGTGTACTTATGTACACGCGTTAGAAGATTTATTTCTTGGTCGTAAAAAGATAAAAATGTTTTCAAAAATTGTATCTTACGCCTTATTCTACGTTTGTAGACAAGCTTTTTTAGAAAAACTAAAATGTTGACAAATTCATGGTATTGGTTTTTTGTGACGGTGTGCGCGGGCATCGTAAAAATTTACGCTCACCATATTTCCCTAACGTGCGAAAAGAAGTATAGCTTAAAAAACTGTTTCTAATTCCTTTTGAATTTTTAGACAATGTTATGTTTCTTTCTAGCTGTTTGTAGTGACCTACTACTGGTTAGAATGCAGATTCTACCATTAAGAATCCAGATTCTACCGTTAAGAAGCCGTCAAGAAATATGTCGATCTTATGAGCGAACTGCCGCGTCCTCTAGTACCATCGACTTTACTTCGCACCATTCCGCTATTGTATGATGTATTGACTGGCTTAGATAACATGGAATTCCTTACGTGTAGGAAAAAGAAGCATCAGATTCATGTTCGTGTGTGCGTGTCTACATTGCATAAGCGCGTACAGACCGATAATTCTGCTATTGTAATTATTTGCGGAACAAAGGAAATAGGAAAGAAAGTAATATGGATAAGTAGACCTTGATTATTTTCAATCAGAACGTTACGCACCGATTTAACCCCCTCCCCCAAACAATTAGGCTTGTAGAAAAATTATGGTTGTAAGTATCGATATATCGATATTATTATGCAATATTTACAACAAACATTAAGTTTAGTTTGCGATACTCTACGAAAGGCAGGGGAATTTGAACGTTGTATTTTCTAATTCATTTTTTCACATTTCTTCAACCTTTATACCTAGGTACCTACTCTACGCCAAACAGACCTTCCGCAATGTAAATAAATAAATTAATATACTACGACAATACACACATCGCCATAAAACAAGAATTCAGCGGTAAAATGAAAGGCACTAGAATATAAATAAAAATCACTGTATTTCTTTCAATATCTTCAACCTATATTTGTCGTCAGGAAATCTCATTTTTACTATGAGTCTTATTTCTTCGCAGGCGTAGCTATGGGACAGTTCCTTGTTCCGGCACCATAGGTCAGCTATTTCAAGCATTTGCGCCTTCAGAAGTATCGGCATCTTTTCGAATTTACTCCACACATCTACTTTGATATCGAACTTTATGGGTTCCTAGAAAAAAAAGTTTTTCTTTTAAATTCCACCACAAGTTAGCCCCTGCAAAGCCAAGCAAAAAAAGTTATAGCGCACGCGGGTGATGCGACGCGGTAGGTTGGGGTAAATTGTTTAAGGTAGCGGATAATAGTACGTATGGGCAAAATTTACTAATCATTATGCACATTATGAGGTCGCGGAAAACCACTAGTATTAATAATAATACTGTAAAAGGACGAATTCTGCGTGACTTTGCTCACATTTTTAAGGAAAGATTTTTTTGTTGGTTGTAGACAACCTTTAGTCTCTTAAAAGTGAAATAGTGACTGGTGTGGATACCAAGTTTCATAAATATTATAAATGTATAATGAAGCGGTGACAGTGCATTGGGCAGAAGCTCGACTTCCCTTTCGCAGGGCCGAGGGCGAATTTCTGCATGCCCCTCCTTTGATGACGGCCGATTGGCGCAATGGGCAGCGACCCTGCTTTCTGAGTCCAAGGCCGTGGATTCGATTTCCACAACTGTAAATGCTTATATAAACATTTCAAACAACAGGACTTGAACCTGTGGCAAATGCAGCTTGAGAACTTTACCACTAAGCTATATAAAAAAAATCTAATTATGTTGGTAATAAAGAGACATAATTATTATTATTTACTTTCGATTCCCACAACTTTAAAATGTTTCTGTGATGAAAACGAATGTTTTTCAGTTTCTGGGTGTTTATCTGTATATTATTCTTAAAATTATTCATCAGTCATCTTAGTACCCATAACACAAGCTTCGCTTACTTTGGGGCTAGATGACGATGTGTGTATTGTCGTAGTATATTTATTTATAACTTTTCTAAGTTATGTGCGTTTTAAGTAATTACTGACTAAATACTTGACGTTTCAAAAGTGCTTATAAAGTAGGCCTACTTGAAATAAATGAATTTGAATTTGAATTAAAATATCACATGCTTCAGGATAGAGGAGGATCAGGGAACCAGCATTCCTGAGAGTTCTATATAATGTTCTCGAAGGTGCGTGGAGTCCACTAATCCGCACTAGGCCAGCGTATGGATTACCCCATCTCATTGTGGGAGGAGACCCGTGTTCTGTAGTGGGCCGGTAATGGGTTGATGTGATGATGATGATAATGCATAAGGTTTATGTATATTTTTTACTGATGTAAATACATTTGTAAGTTTGTTGCTTTCTATTTCTTTTGCGCAACTTGGCTGTTGTAATATTACAAAGTAAATAAACATACTATGCCCAAGGACCCACATTGGATCCAACCTGTGGTCTTATAAATGAAAGGTTCCAGGTTTTATTTCTAGCAGGGGCAGTTTGGGAACACATCATTTCTAATTTTCTAGCCTGGTGAGTATCTTTGGCTGTGGCTGACACCACAAACAACATAGTGCGAATGGCGCCAGAGATTTTACGTTTCGTTACGTCTTATTTATTCCGATTGGAGTATTAGTGGTATCAATTACACCCATTACAATATGGGTGTGATATTAGGTACCTACTTAGAGGCCGGCTAACGCCGGATGCTAAAGTCAATTCCACTAGCCGCTTCTGAATAAGAAACAAAACAAAGAATTACCTCAAATAAAGTTGAAATTTCAGTAATGGTATCCTCAAATCTGACTGCCAGCATGTACACTAAGTCCTCACAGATAGGCTTCGTGTCGGCAAACACCCGGCCCAACATGGAGTGGCACAGTGCTTGGACAAGTGTGCACATTGTCAGCTCGTACATACGTGAGGGTAGGACGCTGTACCATGCGTTCTTTAGGTCCTG
Organism: Pararge aegeria; assembly: GCF_905163445.1. Lineage (NCBI taxonomy): Eukaryota > Metazoa > Arthropoda > Insecta > Lepidoptera > Nymphalidae > Pararge > Pararge aegeria. The sequence goes on along the minus strand of NC_053186.1, from coordinate 9,668,407 downwards.
CATTAGTGTTATTGCATAGTTGACGCCTCTGTCTAAAGTCTCGTAGGATTCATGGGTCCAGGGGAGTTCTGGAAAAGATAAACGTTCGGTATATTTACTTAGTGCATTTTTATTTACGAAAGCCATTTTTCCTAAATAACATTTTTAAATTGAATCCAATACATTAATCCCGCATTGGGTTAATGTAAATTCGAATAATAAATAAATAATTTATAAACTACGACAACGCACACATCGCCATCTAGCCCCAAAGTAGGCAGTGGCATGCACTTCATACATGCAGAAAAGCACTGGATACCCAAATTATTGTATATAACTCATATTGGAGGGGATTTTTTCTATTTTACGCCATGTACCTGCTTTATGCATACCCTGGTCAAAAACCCTGTGCACGCCACTGTAAGTAAGTGTAGCTTGTGTTATGAGTACTGAGATGACTGAATGAATATTTTTATGAATAACATACATAAATACTTATAATAAAAATATAAACACCCAAACACTGAAAAACATTCATGTTCATCACACAAACATTGTTTCAGTTGTGGGAATCGAACCCACGGCCTTGGACTCAGAAAGCAGGGTCGCTGCAAACTGCGCCAATCGGCCGTCATATGCACTTAGTTTTATTGATGTAGACCTATCATATGCACATAGTGTTTTTATGTATATGTTACCATTATTGAGAGGTGATTGCGATAATTACCTTTGTTAACTTAAAACTAAAGCTAGGAGGGTTCCAAGGGCTAGGAGGGCTCCCTGGTCTAAGAAGAGCCTAACCAAAATACCCAGGTTTTTTATGCTATTGCCATCTCACAATGAATAAATATTTTATTGATGACATAAGTTAAAAATTGTTAGCAGGCTTTAACTATTAGTCATTTAAAAAAATTATGTAACTATCCTTAGTCAGATATAAAAGTTTGGACATGTTACTTGAAAATTTATAAAGAGTGATACAACCAATATCCTGTAAATCTACAGTAAATCTCTATATCTGACCATTCTTGGCCCAATCCAGGAGTTGAACCACAAACCTCTTGGTCCATTATTGAATATACTATCATTTCACCTTGTGATCCATAAACATTGTCATCCTTGCTCACATTTTTAAGGAAAAGATTTTTTTGTTGATCATAGGACCTTTAGTCTATCCATCCTATTTTTGCAAACATATAGTTTCATGATAGAATAAAATTGGTGAAATAGTGACTGGTGTGGATACAAAGTTTCATAAATATTACAAGAGTATAATGAAGCGGTGACAGTGCATTTGGCAGGAGCTCGACTTCCCTTTCGCGGGGCCAAGGGCGAATCGCTGCATGATTGGCGCAATGGGCAGCGACCCTGCTCTCTGAGTCCAAGGCCGCGGATTCGATTCCCACAACTGTAAATGCTTATATAAACATTTCAAACAACAGGACTTGAACCTGTGGCAAATGCAGCTTGAGAACTTTACCACTAAGCTATATAAAAAAAACATGTCATATGTAAAAAAATTGAAATCTTTAAACTTCAGTATCAAATAGTATGGAACAAACACTTACCATTAGCTTCAATTTTCTGTGTTATAACATTTTTCTGGGACTGCAAGTACAGTGATATCTTCTCCAAACCCACAACCCTTAGGTCCTGAATGCACTCCAGGAGTGTACTGTTTAGGAGCTCTGCTATGGGCGCTGGCATGCTATTCCTCCAAGGAGGACCCAGGAGGCTATGCGCCAGGTAGAAGCAGTTGTTGAAAAATAATGCTGAAAATAAACATGTCATGTGAATTTTTGAAAGGTCTTTTAAATTAAGATAAACTTCAGGAAACACATCTACTAGATTTTACTACAGTTTTTATAAATATACTGAATCAGTAATTGTTAAATCAGAAGTTTAATAATTTTAACTCAAGTTTTTTTTACCTATCTACTCGAAAGAAGTATAAAATTTTAGTATTTTTTATAAAATACATATTATATAATACATTTCGAAACAACGGGACTTGAACCTGTGGCAAATGCAGCTTGAGAACTTTACCACTAAGCTATATAAAAATAATCTAATTGTGTTGGTAATACAAAAACATAATTATTATTATTTACTTTGTTTGAAAGTGGGTTTTTTGTTTAAATTATTATTTTTGGTATTATAATTCATACTTTTGCTGTTATCTCATTATTCAAGAAGTCAGTGTACATAAATGTGGTTTAATAAAAAAGTTTTTACCAATATCCAATGGGCAGCATTCCAAGTTAATTTTAAACTTCTTAGGTACAATACATTGATACATAACTGCTATGTCCTTTATGTACATAACAAGTTGGTTGCTATACTTCTCTGGCAGCTTAACACTTTCCTCCAAGTGCTCAACAATCATAGACATGATTCTTTTCACATTCTGTGAGATTACACATTTCGGCATAAACAGTGGGTTATTTAGGTCATACACTACATCTTTTTGTGTGACATCTAATAAGGATTCATTCTGTACATCAAAATTAGATCCCACAACTATAGTTCCATATGATAAACTCTGATTCAATAAGTTTCGCACATCGGAAAGTAACTTATCACATTTTTTATTATATAAAACACATTCAGTGTCATTAATATATTTATTAAGAGGAGAATTTTCCGCTTCAACAAACCTAAGCTCAACTAAAAATTTATTAAAAGAATCCAACTCAATGACAATGTTTTTGTAATTCTGGTAACTACCATCACAGGATGGCAAATTACTCCTTATGCAGTCCTCAATTATTTTATTAAAAAATTTATCATGAATATTGTCAGCAAACACTTGTATAAATGTTTTATCAGCTTCAAATTGGGAACCCAACGTTGATTGTAAAAATTCAAAAATTGCAGTCAAATTATTGAATATAGTTTGGAAATTGGGTTTTTTACGTTCATTCAAATCTATTTTTATGTTAAATACTAATGCCCCTATGTGGTCTTCTGTAAATATTTCACAGTTGTGCCTTATGACATTATGAAGTAGTTTATCTATAAAGAAGTGTGAAAACAAGGCGAGCTCTGCATTCATCCTTTCTGTGATATACAAGGATTTCAATATCTTCTGTATTAGATTTGGATCACTTTGTTGTACAGATAGTGAGTATGTGAGGAAATTACTACCTCTTTTTTGTGACCAGGTAAATATATCTTCCATTTCTATGCTTAACTGAGCAGTATAAAGAGCCAGTTGACTCTCAGCTTGAGAATTAAGATTAGCTAGTGCCTTTGCGCCATTTCCCTCGAATTTTAATGAACGTAATTTTTTTTGTAATTCTTTCACGCTAATCATAGCTTCAGAGTAATTATACCTCCCAAATTCATGATTCGCCTTATCCAATATTATTTTACCTTCGACCACAGTGCATAAATTGTAAAAGCTGTTCAATGATGTATCTAATTTCTTACAATTATTTTCGAATTCTTCCATTGTCTCTTCTTTTTCGAAATTTCCGTTTAAAAGCTTTAGATCTTCTTGGAATTTTTCGAAATCCGCTATTATGTTAGCTTTCCGATTTTTGTAGTTTAATTGTTCTAAACTCTTTGTAGGTGTGAAACTTAAATACGTATCTATGAAATTCTGATGTAAAGACCATGTTAACATTTGAATCCTTTCTGTAAGGTCCTTCAATTTAGGAACAAGTTCATCACGGCACTTATTCAAATCCTTTGTGTTGACTTTATCTGCCTCTAGCATAACTTCACTTATTAAGCTCATTGTTTTATATACAGTACGTGAATAAAATGGTATTTTTTAATATAAGTTTTAAATTATTTCCAACAAAAGGTAGTACGTTTGAATTTCGAATTCAAAATTTGAATTGCTTTGGACACTGACAGAAATAGTGACAGCTAATCACAGATAAAGTTATAATAGGGGCGCACTATGCGATAATTACCGATTATATACGTTGTATAACTTTTATTTAATTAATGGTCATTTTTAATGCCTTTTTGAATTAATGTAAGGAAAAAATTATAATGAAATTCTTAACAATCTATAGGACATAAAAATGAAATACGGTGTACCCACAAAGTCCTCAATATTTCATTTAAATGATTGAACCGGTGAAATAACTTGGTTTGTAGGGTACCTACATAATATTAAAATAAAAAAAACATCACCACAAATTGATTAACCTAATTAAAGTAGAGGTCACTGATTAGGAAGTGAAAATATGATGATCGGTTGCTAAGGATTGTTTAATCAATTTAATGATTCTCAAGGACAAACTATATTTACTTCGGTTCATACATCTTTTACTCCATTATCCAAATCAGGTGAAGTTTTACTTTTATTTGATTACTTATTTAGCTCTTGCAATGAATGATACAGAAATCGAGAATTTGAAAACTGAATTGGAACACGAAAAAACTTGCAGGTAGTATAATGATAATTTTGCTGAAATTGTCTTATGATATTTAGTAAAATTTTTGTAAGTTCGTAATATTTATAGAATAATTAATCTTTGAGCTTTGAAGTTCTAGTTGTACATTTTAGATTTCAATAAAATGTATCTTTTTAAAAAAATACCAGGGAATCAGCAGCTTGGCAAAATGGTGAATTAGAGAAACAGATAGTGCATATCCAAGACGAACTGCGCAAGAATGATTATCCGTGGGATTCCGATCTCGATTTGCAGAAGGAAAGCCTCAAACACAAACAGTTACTTGAAGCAATCGACACTTTGAAGGAACAATTGCCCATTCTGAAAGATAAAATAAAGGGTGCAAAGATCTGTGGACCAGGTATGTAGTTTACCATAATAAAATTCAATAAAGTAACATTATTTCATCACTACGGTAGCATATTTAAACATTTGTTAATGTTATTGGTGCTTTATAACTTGTGCCACGAATAATGCTATAAATTCAGACAGCTAGAAAACTAGCTAAGTAGCGCCATCTGGTGAACACGAATGACATAGAGCTTATCTGTCTTCGGTGTTTAAAGTATAATTTGTTTAAATATAGAATTTATTAACATACCGAAATTCTTATTACCACTTAGATGCTTAAAGAAAAAAAAATGACTCCAATCGTCAACACACTGTAGGGAAATCGGTGTACATACATATAATTAAAAATATGCTTAAACGAAATAGATTTTATACCTAGTTTAAACATAGCTACCTTCGCGTTTTTTAAAAATTGCACTCGTGGTAGGATTCAATTCTATACTAAATATTATACGGGTGGATAGAATTGCACTGCAGCATCACTACACGATGCGGTATATTTTGTTGGTTGATAATTCTTCTGCAGATTGAGGTAGACTCATGATTAAATAGAAAAAAAATCTTTGGCCGCACAGTTCTTGTTGCATTTTTCTTAATAATTCAGAAACTTTTTGTTCTCCAGATTGCAAATTAAAACACGACGATCTTAACATCAACTTGGACATACTTACACCAGTAAGACCTAATTTTATCTTTCATATAATTATGTTTATGGGTAACTACGAAGGTATAATTTACTAAAGAGTATTCTTATTTACAGGCTGAATTACTGCGCACTGTAAAACGGTTTGAGAGACTCAAAACTGATCTTATAAGTACCTTACGGAGTAAGGAGTGGCGTTTGGATTCGGAGTCGAAGGTCCGTAAAGTTTTTTTTTGCCTTAAGTCCACATAAGTTTTAAGGTCTCGTGTAAATAATATATGAGTTATCGAAAAGCATTATAAAAGATATGGTATAATAAATTGGTCCATTTCTATTTATTGTTGTTTAACAGTCGACGTATGTATAGATGTTCCATTTTTATTGTTTTTGTTTTGTTCCATAATGCGGCTTGAGGTAGCAGATGCTCTTTCCATGCAAGTCTCCATGTTTATTACGGTTTTGTACTAATCCCGTAGGAAACATTTGTTTTACTGCGATAAATAATGTTGCTCTCAATCCTTTCGAAGAACTCTATGCCAAAAAAAGTTGATTCGTTGCTTAGTTATGGCTTGAAGGACAAACAAACAAACTAACAAACACACTTTCACGTTTATTCTATAATAGCTGGTGCCTGCGTTTTTCGTCCGCGTTAATTGCGGTTTATCCTGAAATTAAAAGTGGTCTATATTACTCTCCGTCTTTTTAACGAAATCGTAGTAATTCAGTAATAGTAGAGCTTTTTGTGACACAGCTCTTCCGGGGAAGTACCTACTATCGACATGCTTATTTCTAGTTTAGCAACATTGTTGCAATGCTGTGTTTCGGTCTGAAGGGCGTTGTTAGCTAATTGACGTTCTAGAAAAAAATTACGTGTCTTAAATAAAAAGTAAGAACACTATCACAATATTCATGTTTCTAATTGTTTTTTTTAACTTTTAGTTGTTCGTAAGAGTCAACGACCAAAGGACGTACTTGCAGAATGAACTCATGATATGCCAGAACAACATCATGCGCCTTCAGAGGAATGGATCTTACTGGCAGTATGTTATTTGTATTATTTAAATAAATAAACGTCTTAATGCCTAAATTCAACAGAAAGCATTAGTTCGCTGCATACAGCTTGTATTCTCAAGTGATTTGACGAATCAAAAATCTGACGAAACGATAACAAGTCTTATAAACAATGTCTTTGCCTATCCTGAAAGAGACATTGAAGAACACATTGATTTTATATGTAATTATCGTGAAGAAAATTAATGCATATTGAATTATAAGTCGGTATATGTATAATAACTAAGAATTTAACGTAGTGCTTGTATCGTCTTTGTAGGAGGTTATCTGGGCAAAGTTAAACCATCAAAAAGTTAAACTTAACACGATTTGATTATTTTTATTTCAAGTAAATACATTTCCGTATTCTTACTTACAATATGTAACCTCAAAATAAAATTGTAAATTTAAAATGTACTCTAAATAATTGCTATGACAGTTGAGATGGCAAGGGCCTTGTCATGACATTTTCACGTGTATGTGTGTCCGTAGAGCACGTGTGTGAACCCAGCGTACAAGTTGCTTATTTGTGACGAAAATAATAGCGCCATAACCACTATAACGTCACATTTCCTCTCCCGCATTTATTTTACATCTTCAAGGAATCCTCTTTGCAGCTTAAAATATAGTTCTGTACTAAGCTTTATTACGTACCGTTTTTAAATTATGGCATCCTTGTCTCGAATGGGCGAAATATATTTTCCTAAGATCTAATTCCAAAAGTTCTGAATGAATTTTATTAAACTTTACACTATTAGGAAAATATAGTGGTAGTGTCAAGAATACAACCTACCTTCAATTTTATACTTCTACTATTATTAGTACTTATGAATATATTTATTTACAGGCACGTTCCTCGTAAGAACGACGAGAGAGTGTTGGATCCGAAGCGAGGACCTATAAGGAAGATATTTGGGAACGAGCGTTTACCACCGATCATAACATAAGTCACTTAAGTTACAAAATTATTGTATTGAGTAATAAATAAATGTAGCCCACAAAATAACAGGACAGCGGTTTTGCAACAATCGATATTTATTTCAGTTAAATCTATAGAGTCATTTAACTCTGAAAAAATGGATTTGAGAACGCTCGATTAAAACGGTTTCTTTCATCACCATCTTGAACAAATTCAAATCTCATTTATTTCAAGTAAGTAGTTTATAAGCATGTTTGAAACGTCAACTCTTTCTGTTTGTATAGTGACGCCGGTTCGGAAGGCATATTCCATTGAGAAGAAGCCGGCAAGAAACTTAGCAAATAGCTTTTTTTCCCAACATAATTTTATAGTTTACCTCTACATCTTTAGAATTTTTTTTGTGAGAGATGAGAGCGGAGTGGCCTGATTCCAAGCAGCCTTGTCGTTAAGGAATTCATCAATCGTGAAGTAACCACGATTGGTTAAATGTGTTTTAATATATTGTTTACACTTAGGTAAATGTAGATCTAATATTATCTTCGGTATCATGTTATAAAGGCATATACCCATCCCCACAAAGGATTTCTGTACTTTTCTCAGGCAATATGCAGATATCACAAATTTATGACGTTTCTAGTACCTAAGTAGATGTTTTGCATAATAAAGATTGCATTATTATAAATATATTTCTCGCAATACATTTATAATAATGGTCCACTGGGCCAGAGTGGTCGAATACGTCCGACACACGCCTTTAGTAACATTACGGAGAGCTCTCGAGTAGGCATTCCTCACGATGTTTTCCTTCACCGTCAAAGCAAAAGATATTAAATTGCTTAAAACGAATATAACTGAAAAGTTAGAAGTGTGTGCCGCGATCGAACACGGTCTCCTGGAAAGAGAGGAAGTTTTAACCACTAGGCTATCGACGCTTGTGATATTCGTACACGTAAAACGGCTTTGAACACAGATGTCAACATCTTAATCAATAACCTATAACAGTCAAGTACTTACAAAGATATAAAATAAAGCAGACAAACAACACCCTGCTTTTTGTGCCAGGATTAAAATATAAGACAAGATTCTTTATTCATTAATCTTTATTGCAACTACTAATACCCAATATTTAAACCTTCCTAAATATACTAAGGAACCTAATATTTTCTACGATCAGGATACTACGTTGTATTCAAAGGATGCGCCGAGATAATCGTCGACCTCCATATCTTCATATGAATTGGGTTTCAGAGACGTCGACGCTGAAATCAAAATTCAAGGTCATGTGATATTTTAAATAGCAACATATTATTTCTTTTCCATTTGTTAGCAATCAAACACTGAATATTGTTCTGATTTCTGGACGCATATTTCATGTCAATGGGCAATGTATATGTCTATGTGTTGAGGGATATTATTTCGAATGGGATTTGTTAAAGAATGGTCTAGAATAAAACTGAGAGCTGAAAGTTAAAAGACCTTTGAGCTCATCATCATCATCATATTAACCCATTACCGGCCCACTACGGGTCTCCTGCCACATTGAGAAGGGGTTAAGGCCGTAGTCCAACACGCTGGACCAGTGTGGATTGGCGGACTCCACACCTTGAGAACATTATGGAAAACTCTGCGGCATGCAGGTTCCCTAACGATGTTTTCCTTCACCGTTGAAGCAAGTGATATTTTAATTACTTAAAACGAGCATAACTTAGAAAAGTTAGAGGTGCTTGCTGGGATTCGAACTCGGCCCCCGAAAGTGAAGTCGAGCTCCTACCCACTGGGCTATCACCGCGGATAAAATAACATAAAAAAAAACAAACAATACGTGGGTAATTGGAGAGAGTATTATTTTGGAGAAGAACCTAGCTATATCGCTTTCATTTGTCTGCATTGGTTCTTGTACGGTGGAAGGTCTCGGTTGTGGTAAATGACCCCCTACCGATAAAAACGTGCCACCAAGTGATGTCGCGTGGAAACAGATTCGATTTACGAGTAATATAACTACACTAACAGGTTAGCCCGTTTTCATTTTAATACTGCATCATCTCTTACTTTCAGATGGGATTGCAGTCAAGAGCTAAATTGTAGAGAAATAAAAAATATTACCACTGGACAGATGTTACAGTCAATTTGTTTATGTCTCGTTTATTGACTGTCGGCATTTTGGCGCTGTAAGTTGTGGAGTTTAGCACGAGAGTTTAAGGAACTAAAACCAACCACCAATTTATAAATTGCCCCCGCTGGGGATCGTAACGTCTGAATTATATCTGATATACAAAAATGATTGCAGTTTCGTGCAAGATGTTTCACTTGAAAAACAGCTTAGCTAACTCACGCGTCACACATCGGTGTCTGTCCGTGTGTAGTCGCAAGTGATCGGGGCACGCACACACGTAGCCGCCCGCAACGTTCACGCACGCGTGCTCGCATCCGTGCGTGCGCTGCGTGCACTCGTTGATATCTGAAACAAAAGAATCATTGTAAGGTTTTTTAACCGAATTCCTCCAAAAAGGAGGAAGTCATCAATTCGGATGGATTTTTTATGTAAGTTCGGGCATATCTCATATATAGACGGGTTACGCAGATGTATTGTCTATACCCACATTTTCTATCAAAATTAATAGAAGTTCCGACTGCAAACAATTTTTAGAACATAGTATTCAAGCTTAATAGTTGGAATAGTATTTATTTCAGATTTTTTTTCTGCTAAAATTTGTTTTATCTTGTTTGAAAGTATATATAACTAGCTATAGGTCGCGTTCATTTAAATCTTAGCAAAATGCCCCTCGAACCGTTATTTTACCAGAATTTTAACATATACTATACGTAGGTTGTCCCTTACCCAAGCACCGTTGTCCTGCTCCTAAAGATGCGTATCCTTCAGGACAGGAGCATATATATCCACCCAAAGTATTACCACATACTTGCGTTAGATGGCACTGGTTATTCTCCACCAGGCATTCGTCAATATCTGTTAAAAAAATATTTAGGTTAAAATCTGACAAAAGAAACTTTATCTGACATAAGGTTTAAGCCGGTATCAGCTGGCTGAAGCAATAATGTTCTTGGTTAAAAGTAAAAGTCACTTGTGTATTATAAACAATATATGTTCAAAATAATAAACAGTAAAAACCTTTGTGAAAGTCCACATGTAAGCTAAAAAGCCACTTCCACGTTAGCGTTATTCAGTCATTTAATGTGGAGGGTCAAACACGCCAACATCACGTCTAAATTGACAGCTCCATACAAATTTGACAGATTTACTTTTCTCCACTGTTAATTGTGTTGTGTTTGTTAATTTGATAAGTTAGTCTGGAGCATTTTCTAAAGGGTAACTAAGTGGATAGATAGAATTTAATTTTGACTTTGATTTTTATTTCTTATGGTTAATCCACCGAAAGAAATTAACCAGAGTAGCACGCAGAATGTCTTTGCAGAAATCCTACATCCATGGCTAGTTAGCACCCTACCGACCAAGACGTGCTAAGCGAATCAGCAATCCAGTAGGATGTAGCGTAGAAACCGGGTGAGATTGCAGTGAAGGGTTAACTCGTAGTGGAAAAAAAACATGAACTCTTACCTTCACAAGAGTCCTTTTCAATATCATGTCTGTATCCTGGATCGCACGGTCCCCTGTCGCTGCCGTCTAAATTATAAGTCGCAATGACATTGTAGAATGACTTCATTATCTCTGAAATGCAATTTACTTGATTCATGACCGATATTCTTTATCCCAGAATATTTCAGTGTCGATTGTTGTAAAATTACATAGTTACGCAATCCAAAATTTCACCTTGCCTTATACAAACATTCATACCTACATACCGACTAAGCCAACCTGGTGTTCTTTTAGAACACCAATTTAGAAATGGTTTAATGTAATAACTACATAATATTCCTAAACTTCACCACGCTGAACTTTTACGTTACAGCTGAAAAATTTGCCGATTTGGACCAAGTTGGCGACTGGCTTCCATCGAACTGGATAAACCGACCGGTGGCAGTAGGTGGTTGGCACTTTTGCCTCCCTTTCGAGCGTACCGAGTATGATCGTAGGAACGCGAGTTTAATGACACTTGCTTTAATGGCGATAGAAAATTTCGTGAAGAATCCTGCGTGTTAAGAGCACTCCATATGGTTTACAAAAGTGTTTGAAGTCTACCAATCTACCCCGGGCTCAGCGTGGCGAACTACGGTCGTACTACGTCTCATTCTAAGTGATCAGGTGACCTCTCCTCTCCTTACCTGCTACTACAAAAGCATGGAAACATGGAAGGACATTTACCCCAATATGAAATTTAACCCCGTTTATTGTTACACGCATATTATTTGGATATTATTACCACTTGTGCGTCAATACTGTGAGTGTTGATAAAGCTGTGGGAGATAATTGTGTCCTGCCCATGCTAGCCGTGCTGCCCGGCCGATAATAGGGTGATTATGCGTTTTTAACGCGCGTTGAATATATTTACCCTTTTGGATGGTGTCACATTTGCTCTCGCGGCAGTCATTTGCTCGAAGCAGTCACATCTAACAGTTATTGAAGGGGCATCTTGAAATCAACAAATATTGGTGAATGAAATAGTTATTTACCTGAAGGAATATAAAAATCGTCTTCTTCTTTCGGAACTTGTTTCACGACCAATGTTTTTGGACTTTCTGAGGGCATCTCGATTGTAGCTTCAGGAATATATTCTGGGTCCTGAAATTCATAATATTTTGTAACGTTATAAAGAAAAATAGTATTGATTGCCTGATTTCTTGGTTATTAGGGAAATCAGGCAATAAAATGCAGATAAGCTAGCAAGCTCTCAGTTCTTCGAACCTAAACCGTGCTTACCCATTCCGTTCATCACAAAAACATCGCTAGAAGGAATTACGGAAAGAGAATCCATGGTATGCAGGCAATAAAAATCGGTTCTTAAGTCATTTGACACAGAGAAGACAAAACAATTAATGTTATAAAGCAGAACCAACGATAGCAACATAATCACGGGAAATTTTCTGTTAAAAAAACACATTACAATAATGAGAATTGTACATCATTCGTCATATCAAGAATGTAGCGAAACCAGTTTTAAGTGTTGAGTGCCCCATTTAGGTACACGCTCGTAAGATGGGAAATAAAGATAAGGTTAAATTAAGTGAAGATGACCTATCAAACCTTTCTATATGGTTTAGTTAGGGAAATGCACACCAGTAAAACCTGTGTCTCATCATACAAAAAGTTATGGAATGGTCCTCATATAGGACAGAACACCCGCCTGGCAACGGTGTCCTCAATCAGTATACAATACAACGTTAATAAAATGCCGAGTTATTGCTATTGAAAAGTGTGCTATGTATTTGTTATACAACAACAAATAACTTACTGGTTGGCTACTAATGTCTTCGGGGATTTCTTCGAGCGTTTCTTCGGAACGTCGCTTAATATCCCGACACTTTGGTAGCCTAGGACACTTTCTTATCTGATGGAATTAATAAATTATTATTAATCAAAATACAATGGTTATTCCACGCGACGTTGGCCGTGTGGATTTTTTTCTATTTTCATATTTCTCATGACTATAAAATGAAAAAAAATCTGTTGGTTTAATATATGGTCATTACATACGCCTAGCTATTTGAACGCTTTCTTAATTGTTTAAGAATAGATCTACACTAATAATTATTTTATAGTCGATATAGATAAACATCTTGATTCTTTTATCGTCGAACATCAACAGCCCCCAATCTTACAGTTCAGTCTCTAAGGTTAAAGCAATATTCAAAGTACTGGAGATTTTCTTCATTCTATATCATCCGCATACCCTCTATGCACGCCACTGGTGACCGCAAGATAGAGTAGTCGTTAGCGCTCTGTTTCTGATGCCACATTACATGCATTGAATATTTAATATTTCACAAAGTATCAAGTTAATGTAAAAATAGTAAAACAAAAGTTGTTAGTTTTAATGTAAACAACTACAGAGTTACAGCTTTCTTGTGTTGTTTATTTAACACTGTATATCATTTAATTTAGCGGTGATGGAGAAACATCGTGAGGAAACCTGCATGCCAGTGAGTTCTCTGTAGTATTCTCAAAGATGTGTGAAATCAACCGATCCGCATTTGACCAGCGTATTGGACAACGGACTAAGCTTTTCTGATTCTGGGAGGAGAACCGTAATGGGTCGATAATGATGATTATACTTTTTAATTTAAATTTTTCATTGCACCGACTTAAATATATTGTAGAAAATATTTAAGTATTTCTTGCTTTATAGCGGTTTTACAAAGTAGTTTGTTTGCTATATAAATTTAGCACAATAGAAGACTTGTTATGCGATGACTTGTGAAGATTGAAATAGGATCATTTTAATTCTGAATAAGCAGCCTTCCTGTGCACACGTTCAGAAAATAGAAGTTTTGAGTTTGAGAATTATTATAATAACAAAAAATCGTCTCAATCAACGTTTTTTTTTAAGTAGGCCTGTATAAGCAACTTCATCAAGTCTGCGTGTTTGTAATGATTCTGTCACCGCCTCGGAAGGTAGATTCTACCGAGAAGAAGCCGCCAATCATGAACCCAGCTATCTATGCTTTCCAATCTGCAAGTGTAAAGTTAACCATCCTGTATAACTTTATTGGTAAGCTTTTATTTTCATCTTCTATGAAAATAGTCGTTGTATCGGAAGGGGCCTTATGGGATTTAACACCACAATCGGCTCGGGTGTTTGTTGAAGTTTAAAACGTTTATTAATATTTGAAGCTTCAGAGCTAAAAATTAGATATTTTTTTAATTAATTTCAATTGGAAAGTTTGTCTAATAAATTAGATAATTCCTAAAGATTGCTTACCTGTACATTATCCCCTCCACAAGGCACCTTCCCCCTGCAGCGTCGACTGCGAGCCTGTGTGCCCGTCCCGCATGAGACGGAGCAACGCGACCATTTTGACCATGTTGACCACTTTGCTAGGGGTTCTTCTTCCTATACGTAGTATAATAAACGTGTAACGGGTCACGTGAGTGTAGTCAATTATAAATGTTTAAAATGTCTTCCTCTAAAAGATTACTGCCAGAATTCGACCACAGTGACCATTTTGATAGATATTCTTCATCTTATAGTAATACTAGCTGACCTGTGCAACTTCGTTGCACCAAAATTCAAAACTCAAAATTCATTTATTTCAAGTAGGCCTAATACAAGCTGTTAAAGGTCTTATATCTACACAATATGTTACTATTGCATGACATGTTTTTTTGTTTTAAAAATAAAATGTAGTCAGTGTCACTCGTCAACGCATTAGGTTGTATTATTATAGGTTATGGGCCGTACGCTCATAAAAATCGCGGTATTGAATCGTTTTAACAAGGATTTTGCAGTAAAGCAAGTGTTAAAACATTATATTCAGTGCGATTTAGCTGTGATATAACTTATCGTATTAATTATCGCAGTGTATAAGTGTAGAAACTGTTCATCAAAATGGCTACCAATTACCTTATTAATGTGCCGAAACTAAAGGGGCGCGATAATTATTCGGAGTGGGGTTTCGCTGCAGAAAATTTCTTAGTTCTCGAAGGCATGAAGCATTGTATCAAGCCAGAACCGGGTAAAGAAATAGAAAGCGCGGATGACGAAAAAACTAAAGCCAAATTGATTATGACCATCGACCCGTCGTTGTATGTCCACGTGAAAACCGTTAAATCGTCGAAAGAATTGTGGAATAAATTACAGCAATTATTTGATGATAGTGGCTTTTCACGGAGAATAAGTCTTTTGAGAAATTTGATTTCAATCCGGCGAGAAAATTGCAGTTCGATGACGTCATATGTGACGCAGATTATCGATACAGCGCAGAAATTAAGTGGAACAGGATTTGAAATAAATGATCAATGGACAGGGTCATTGTTGTTGGCTGGATTGCCTGATCGTTTTGCTCCAATGATCATGGCAATCGAACATTCGGGAATTTTCATTACAGCAGATAATATCAAGACAAAATTATTAGACATGGAGTCGGTAGATTACAACGAGAGTGAAATGAACGGTGCTTTCGCCAGTCATTCAAATCATGCAAAGCAAAATAAGAAAAATTTGTTAACGGCCAAGAAAAAATATGACGTTGGAAGTATTCCGTCAAAGTCAAATACCAAGGCGGTGAAATGCTACCGGTGTAAACAAGTCGGCCATTACAAAAATCAGTGCATGAATAACGAAAATAATTCAGCAAGTAATAAAAATAAAGAAAGAATGCAATCAAACGCATTTAGTGCAGTATTTTTAAGAGCGAATTTCAACAAAAATGATTGGTATATCGATTCTGGGGCAAGTGTACACCTAACAGCAAACGAAAGTTGGGTTATGAATGCCAGATATAAACAAAATAAAGGAGTTGTCGTTGCTAATAGTGAGAAGATGACAGTATTATGTTCTGGCAATGTTAAAATAACGACTTCAACTGATGATTGTGAGTACGACATCGTGATAGAAGACGTATGCTGTATACCATCTCTGACTACCAACCTACTATCAGTCAGTCAACTAATTAAAAAAGGAAACAGTGTGTCTTTCACAGATAACGGCTGTCGTGTTTACAATAAAAAACAACAGTTAGTCGCTACAGCAGTATTGGTCAATGGGGTATACAAAGTAAACCTGGTATCCCAGGAGTATTTGGCTGCACCAGCTGTGTCAGGAGTAACATGGCATCGCAGATTAGGACATGTCAACAAGGAATACTTAAATAAAATGAAAAACGCTGTCTTGGGAATGGCATTTGATGGAAAAGTAAAAATAAGCAAAGCTTCTTGTACAACATGTTGTGAAGGTAAACAGTGTCGCTTACCATTTAGAGGCAGTGGTCAGAGAAGCAGTAATTTGCTAGAATTAGTGCACACAGACATTTGTGGCCCTATGGAGACTACATCGATAGGAGGAGCAAGGTATTTCTTGTTATTTGTCGATGATTACAGTCGTATAACATTTGTTTATTTTCTGAGGCCCAAAAATGAGGCTTTGAAGTATTTCAAGATATTCAAAGCACAGGTGGAAAATCAAACAAAAAGAACAATAAAAGTGATAAGAAGTGATAACGGGTTAGAGTATTGCAATAAGGAATTTAAAGATTACCTAAACAGTGCTGGTATTATCCACCAGAAAAGCAACCCGTACACCCCAGAACAAAATGGTTTATGTGAAAGATTCAATCGCACAATTGTAGAAAAAGCGAGATGTCTACTGTTTGATGCGAATATGGAAAAAGAGTTTTGGGGTGAGGCCACCAATACGGCAGTGTACCTGCAGAATCGAACTGTGGCTGCTGCGTTGGATAATAGAACGCCATATGAACTATGGACTGGCACAAAACCAGATATCAGTCACATTAGGATATTTGGTAGCACTGTCATGGTACATGTTGCTAAACAAAAGCGTAAGAAATGGGAGAAGAAATCAGTGAAATGTATTCTTACAGGATACCCAGATAACATAAAGGGATACAGAGTCTACAATCCTGAAACAAGGACTGTGTTTACAAGTAGAGATGTGGTCATTATTGAGCCAGAAGTCAATTCTGAATGTATGATTCAAGTTCAAAACCAGAATGTTGCTTCAGTGGGGGATGAGGTTAAACCAGAACAACAAAGCCAGAAGGTAACAAGTTTTGAATCAACATCTAGTCTTGAAGATAGCTCTAACAGCGAAAATTATTATTCCTATGATGATGTCAATGATAAAAAATATGTTCCAAGTGATTATGAAGACTCAGAGAGTATACTTCAGTGTAAAAATGAAGATTTCATGGACAGACCCAGACGAACACGGAAACCACCAGAGAGATATGGTATGTCAAATCTTTGTGCAAGCGCTGAAAACTATGATGATGGGGCAGGTTTGACACTGAAGGAAGCTTTAAAAGGACCAGAAAAGAATCAGTGGATGTTGGCCATGCAAGAAGAACTACAGTGTTTCAAAGAAAATGATGCGTGGGAATTATGTGATAGTCCGCAAAATGGTAGGGTTGTACAGTGTAAGTGGGTGCTTCGTAAAAAATATGATTGTGACAATAATGTTCGGTTTCGTGCACGTTTAGTTAGCGCGTAACGTAGCACGACTATACAGAAGCATTTTCTCCTGTTGTGAGGCATACTACCATATCAGCAAGTTATTGGTTGTCTAATGTACTTAGCAGTTCTAACCAGGCCTGATATTACTTATGCAGTTGGATTTTTGAGTCAATTTAACAATTGCTATTCTACTGAACATTGTGCATATGTAAAGCGTCTATTGAGATACAAAAAATTACGGTTTGAAGTACACTGCTGATGTAAATTCAATATAAGAAGGATATGTAGATGCAGATTGGGGTGCAAATGTTATAGATAGGAAGTCATATACAGGTTATTTTTTCACTTTATCTGGTTGTGTAATTGATTTGTTTAACGATAATCAGAGTGCTCAAAAGCTAACTATGAATCCAATGATTCATAAGCGTACAAAACACATAGACATTAAGTTTCACTTTTGTAGAGAATGTGTAGTAAATAAAATTGTAAATGTGAAGTATTTGCCTACAGCTGATATGCCAGCTGATGTATTCACGAAGGCTTTATGTACTGTGAAACATTATAAGTTTTTGGATGTATTAGGTATTCAAAGATTATATTTTGTTTATACCTCCATATTGTTAGATATAGTAGGGGTGTTAAAGGTCTTATATCTACACAATATGTTACTATTGCATGACATGTTTTTTTGTTTTAAAAATAAAATGTAGTCAGTGTCACTCGTCAACGCATTAGGTTGTTTTATTATACAAGCACTTTTGAAACGTCAAGTCTGTCCGTGTGTAGTGACTCTACCACCGGTTCGGAAGGCAGATTCTACCGAGAAGAAGCCGGCAAGAAACTCAGCAGTTGCTCTTTTCCAACATCAATACTTTACATTTTACATTTTAACATTCATTTTTCTATCTTGTGAGAGATGAAAGCGGAGCCGAGCAACCTTGTCATTAAGTAACTCATCAATTGTATAATAACGCCATGTTTATTTCTGCCGCTAAGGAACATTGCTGCAATACGGTCTGGTCTGAAAGGCGTGGTTGCCGGTGTAATTACAGAAGCTTAATAACAACGCCTTAAATTGATAGACAATTCAGAAATGGTTGACATGGCATGTTGCAAGACGCACCTTACATACCCTGTGAAGTGTTGCTCTGTTTATAAGCGACTTCCACTTACCATCAGGTGGGCGATATGCTTCATCTGTCAATTATTACTTTAAAATGGTAAATGCAGTGTTCGATAATAATTAAAAATGTTAGTCTTCTTTTAGTAGATAGAAAATAAATACGCTTCCATGTACGATCTTCACGGGTTCGTACAATATTGCAACTTATTAGACATTTGACAACCTTGATTTTAAGTGAGGGTCCTGGAATCGATCCCTGGAGAAGTTTGGGAATTGATAATTTCTGAATTGTATCTGTTCTTGTCCGGCTTTGACCGTGGCGATTTAGCGTCCTGGGACGATGTCGCGCAGAAACCGATTAGGAGAATGGGTTTAATATATTAGCCATAACCTCTAACAAGCCGGCCCGTGACTATTTTTCCAGTTAAGGGTTTTTTCTACTTGACTACTTACTTCTAATGAATAAAAAATAGATATACATTAGCTCTCTTTTTCCAATTACCATTCTTTTTTTTCTCATACAACGAAATTGGGCTAAACGAGACCTTCACAAAAAAATGTTAGACGATAGGTACAAAAACTGACATAGGATTTTAGCTAACAATAAAACAATAATTATTTACCTCACACGGTGGCATATTACATTTCCGCCTGTCTTTGCTCTGGCCCTTGCAAGCCGATTCGTCCAGGATCAATTTTTCGGGCTGACTGTTTTTATCTAAAATTGAAAAGATATATACACGTGATACAGATAATAAAAAATACATGTGATAGAAGTGTATCTTAAAAAAGCTGTCATTAAAATTCTCATTATATTTTATGTGTTTCATTTAAGAGCCTAGATGCCTGAAGCAAATAAATATAAATTTAAAATCAAATAAATCCCCGACATTCAATAAAGTGTGCATTATTTTACTAGTCAAGCCCTTTCATTTAATATCCGTACTGAGGGAGTAGTGCAAAAAAAATGTAATTTGCCATTTGGCGGTTATCATGGACAGATTTTCATGAAAAATAGCTTGGAGCACTCTAGACTTATTCACCGTTTAAAAAAAAAAAAAAACAAAATTAAAATCGGTTAATCCGTTCGGGTGCTACGCCGCCACAGACAGACACACATACACCCACGTCAAGCTTATAACATCCGTCGTTTTAAAACAAAATATTAATTAATTACTCATATTTTAATTAGCTCACTTTCCATACTTTAATTTTAGTGGAGTTAGTTGTATTGATTCTGCAACGTGTCAAAAGAAGCATATTTATTTTTCCATACAAACTAAAAAACCTTCTAAGTGTTTACTTAGGTGTGACAACCCTATTGAAGATAGAAGACCGACACGTGCATAGTACCTACGCTACGCGACGAGTAACTAACAAAGTGACAGGTGTCACTTGATTTTTCTTTAACATAAGCTGTGAATGAATGAATACACTTTTATTGTACACTACAGAGAAAATTTACAGAGACACAAATACAACAGCACAATAAGGTAGAACGTACAATTTGGCGGCCTTAACGCTAAATAGCGATCTCTTTCAGGCAACCAAAGGCATACAATAAAATGCTATACGAAATTAGTAGGTGGTACAACAAACATTAGTGAAATATTAGGATTTAAACTAAATTAACATGAAATAAACATATTACAAAGTACATATTAAACATAACATATTAAAGATATGTACAAAAATATTATATATAGTATTCTGTATTTGATTTCTTTCAGTAAAAACTATGGCAATGGTTTACTCAAAAACTATTAGCGTGTGGCGGTCTCCACATTACATAACTAGATGGCGCTACTAAAATCCTACATCGCGCTAGCGAAGTGTTCACGAAGAACACGATCGAGCACGATCACCCGCTCGGAGGAAGATCTTCGTATTGTTATGGTCGAGCGTATCACGATAGCTCCCGTACAAGCGTTTCGGTTTCACTGGTAAGTTTCAGAGACAGTAAATAATGTACCTCTAAAGCCTCTGAAGTATTATTTCGATTTTTATTCACACTGTGGGTTGCAGAGGCGTTAAAGCTGTCCTTGAATAGTTGGGTCATAGAAGTAAACCTTACCTATCACTTGATTGTTGTCACCGATGTACTGACACAGCCTAGTGCGTTGCTGGTAGCCCGCGCCGCAAGTAGCGTTGCAGTAACTCCACGCAGACCACGTGCTCCACTTTCCCGGTACTGGGAACATTAACATTGAACTTTTAATCGTTACGGTACAAACTATTACAGTACGTAATAAGGAGTATTATTTTTGCGCCTATCTGCCTAACGAACAAGTACCTATCTTTTTTAACTATGTTAGGGCGCAGGCGGCGTGATAAATTTCTTTACATGTAAGTGCGCCGTTGGCTCAATAAGGTTGGGACTGGCTTAGACTAACCGCCAGGCCTCGCAAACTCGTTGCACGAGGAAATTAACACGTTGGAATATCCTCATCATCATACCTTGCACAGCAATGTTGTACCGTCGGTGTGCAGTGCCGACACCGTTTTCTGCCACACAGATGTACTGGCCCGCGTCCCCAACGTTGACACTCCACAGTCCTATCAAACTGTTGCCCAACACGCGCTGGATGTTGGGCAGGCTGTTGCTTAGTTGTTGGATATCCTGAAAATCACCAAATAATAACTTAACATAGTCAACCTGCAAATAACCGTTTACCAAAATCACCTATATAGTATCGGTTCAGCTCAAGGCAGATTGTGGATCGTGGATGTATTTTCCCAGGCTAGCATACGCACCACGAGACAATTTTTTCAACCGATTGTCTCGTCAATCGCTATACAACGTGTAACGGAATTACGAAATACTGTTGAAGCATATTAATTTTTTCATACAAACTAATTCAAAGCATTCTTTGACGGCTGATTGGACCTTATGACCCTATTGAAGAAAAAAGACCGAAACGTGCACTATGCACCTACGCTACGACGCGTTCCTGATAAAGTTTTACTATTGCATGTGATGTTAGGGCTTTATCTGATTTCTTTTAGTAAAATCTGTTGAAATGGTTAACTCAAAAACTATTAGGGGTTTGGTTTCACAGATAAGTCTCAGAGACAGTGAATAATGTACCTCTGAAGCCTCTAAAGTATTATTTCGGTTTTCAATTACACATCGTATAAAAGATACGGTAATGGGTAGAGATAGTAATCTCGTGGCACACATGCTAGCCCTACCGATTTCAAGCTATCACTATGCCAAATTTTGTAGAGATCGACTTTTCTTAAGTTGTGTCGCTATAGAAGAAATACGAGTCGAGATATTTATCTTGTGGCACACATGCTAGACCTACAGGATTCAAGCTATCTCTATACTAAATAATTAATTGACGTAAAAAGCAGATGGCCACCTAACCTAACCTAACGGTAAGTGGAACGCCTAAGCCTTTAAATAGAGGTAAACATCGCAGGGCATGCCAGGTACACGTCCTGTAGCGTGTCTACCTGAGGATATGTTGAGCCCCAAGTGCCTTTACACCAGCAACCACGTCCTTCACACCGGAACACTGTATTGCAACAATGCTGCTTGTGGCAGAAATAAGCATGGCGAAAGTACTTCCTCGGAAGAGTTACTACTACTAAAACCATGGTGTTTTATAACCCATGAAAACATAATCTAAAACAGTCTTTGCGTTACCTTAAACCAGGTGATCTTTGGCTGAGGATGTCCATCCACCTCGCACTTCAATACAATACTTCTTCTCAACGGTACGACATGGTCTTCCGCCGTATCGTTACCAATATTACCCGCTATAGATGGAGGTTTCTCTATAGTCACGTCATATACTAGTTCTGTAGTCCCCACTTTGTTTGACATGATGCAAGAGTATTTACCACTGTCGGATACATCTGAGTCTGGTATTATCTGTAGGAAAAATATTTCTATAAAGTGCCACCCTCAATCGGTAATGGCTAAACGAATAGTACGTTAATTTTTTCCTATTTAAATCAGCAGTATCAAGAATACATATTACTTCGGGAGTTGAACCTTAGCACACTTTTTTCATTAAATTCATAGACACTATGTAGAGTTTATAAATATTCGTTCCATTTTTGTTAGGTGATAAATATACTTAAAACTTAAACTTTGAGTGTTTCAAACGTGCTCTGTCCTGATAGTTACTGAATCCTGGCCTAGAAGAATACTTTATCACCATCTCAAAATGGCAACTAGTTTTTGGAGCGAGTAATACATTCCTAAGATTTTTATTCATTTATTAATACATACCAAAGTGTAGTTATCATTTAACAAGTGAATTCTCTCGGATTCGCCAATCTCTGTGTAAGGATGTTTGACCCACATCACGAACGGCGTGGGACGTCCTTCAGCTGGACATGTCAGATTCAACATCGTGCCTTGCAGTGCGTTCGCCTGTTTTATGTTGTCTTTTTGTAATGGTGGGGGCACTGAAATAATTAACACAATTCCAGAAATGTCTTCAATTTATAGCGTTAAAGTCTTTTCTAAAGAATCAAAAATCATAATTACGGTCTACGGCTGAAATCTATCGGGCGTACTTTAGATTTTACTTAGTCTAACTGTTAAAATTAATTTTCTTTCTTTAGGTGGACTTCATCCATTTTTTAGGATTTTTTCGTAAATGATTAATTATTAACTTTTTAATTTTAAATAAATTATATATTATCGACAGAATTTTGTTTATGCAGACACACTATCAGGCCTTATAATCTGAAGATCAAACGGAATAGATTTAAGTTTACGATAACAACTAACTTACCCAAAACATCAACCAAATATACAACACTAGTTTCACCAACTTTGTTCCTCGCAACGCAAGTATAATTTCCCGACTGCTCATGTTTCGCACTTTTGGAAACTATTACTTCACCGTACTCCTTAGAACCCATTGTATCATCATATAATTTGAGTGGCAGCCCGTCTTTGAACCAATACACTTCTGGCAGCGGATTCCCATATGGATGGCAGTGCATGTAGAATGCTTGCCCAGATATAACTTCTAGTTCCAGCACATTTTGTGTTGTGTTTGCGTTATGGAAAAGTGTTTGGAAGATGCGTGGCGGTTCTGGAAACACATGCATTTCTTTAGAAGCATGCATTGTTTAAAAATTAGAAACAATTAAGGAAATTTCTATTTTTCCGTTTCCCGTGGTACCAATAATCTTGTCTAGAACATTCCCAAAGTTGTGTTCAAAAATGCTCCGATGAAATGAGTTCATTCTATCCCGCGGTAAAATGTAGCCCAAATGCAGTTTAAAGCATAGACCCAGCACCTTGCTTCAATGCAGGTTCAACTTTTTCTTTGGGCTTTTTGTCATGCCTGGCAGGTCAATGAGTTTTTAATTATTACCATGACATATTAGTGGTGATAACCGGAACTGACGGTTTAATTTGCTATACAACAAAGATTTTATATTATTTGTGTAATCTAGTTCAAGTATATAGTTATTAGTATGTATTTTTTAATTATGCACATCCTACAGTCTGTTTTCCTTTGTTTTCCTTATCCCAAGGTTGCCTGGCAGAGATCGCTACTAAGCGATAAGGCAGCCTTTTGTATACTGCTTCTGTCTGTGTTTTTTTATTCTTTTGTTATTTTGTGCACAAATATAGCAAATTAAGCTTCATTTTAATAATACGAGTATATCCGCTATATAATTCCGCAAAGTAACGCCTGCTTCTATCCAAGTGGGGGTCTAGTCGATCTACCTAGTGGAGGGTGTCCTATGAGAGAGGAGGCCTGTGAAATGGGATGTTAATAGGCTGATAATCTTAATAAACACTAAACTATAGTCATAGTCAAAGTCAAAAATATCTTTATTCAAGTAGGCCCATAGGTGGCACTTTTGATGCGTACATAAGAATTACACGGTAGTGAGATGATGGCGATAACCACATTCGTAAACTTAAAACTAAAGCTACGAGGGTTCCAAACGCGTCCTGGTCTAAGAAGAAGCCCACAACAAACTTAGCCGGGTGTTTTTTTTTTGTTTTCACCATCTCACAATGTCATTTTAAATTATTAGAAGAGCAACCTGGTTAGAGCAATAATTTACACCCAAGCTTTTTTATCGTTTACGTAGTCCTTTATACTATAATAGGACTTTTCTATAAGCTTACGTTTAATACAAACTTTGTACTTTTTAAGAGACATCTCCAAGATGTCAATTGGTAGTTTATTGTAGAATTGTATGCAATTTCCTTTAAAGGATATTAGAATATACGTACCCAAAATATTAACTTTTATAATCCTCTCTGCAATCCCTCCCTCATTGGAAGCAATACATGAATAAGGTCCTGCGTGACTTACACTTATATCGTTTAAGATAAGATCTGCATAGTTGATACCGTCAGTGTTTTCACTTACGGTGTTGCCATGTCTGATCCATTGAATTGTCGGTTTCGGGTTGCCAGATGCTCGGCATGCTAATCTAGTGTTTTTACTTTGCTACAAGGAACAAAATGAAATTAAAATGAACACCCACGATATAAACAAATTACGCAGTTCTCCCAGGTAAAACGAACGATGAATCAGCTCTACTTGACTATTCTCTCTAGTTGACACCTTTTGAGTGCAAAAAACCTCATCCAAATCAGACCAGTACTTAAATGGTAACATATTTAAAAAATATTGTTTAAGATCAATTTGTCAGCCGGTTGGCGCAGTGGGCAGCGACCCTGCTTCCTGAGTAGAAGGCCGTGGGTTCGATTCCTACAAATCGAAAATGTTTGTGTGATGAACAGAAATGTTTTTCAGTGTCTCAAATTTTTTTTTTTTTTCTGTAAATTGTAAGTATTTATTTGTTTTGTATTCATAAAAAAATATTAATCAGCTATCTTAGTACTCATAACACAAGCTACGCTTGCGATGCGATGTGTGTGTTATCGTAGTATAATATTTATTTATTTATTTATTAATATACGTTGCGTATATGGGCAATTTACTATTAAATATCCTAGGAAACCAGTTTCTATCAAACAACTGTTAAAACATTATTTTGCTCTCCGGGGTACCCAGGTTTTCATAAACTTACCACAAGTTCCAAATTCTTCACCACATTTGTCCCCACTCCATCCTGATACACGACAATATCGTTTATCTTTGCACCGAACACGACCTTCACTCGATAAACCAAATGAGCGATTCCCGCTTTATTCCTCGCCTCACATCGGTAGGTACCTTCCGATTGAGTGCTGACGTTTGTGGAAACAAGGGAATAATTCTTGGCTATCCAATTTGTATTTCTGTAAAATTTTAAGTTTCAATAAATATTTGAAGAAGATATCTTGTGATAACTCCATGGGATTAAATCAAGAAAAAGAATTAATGTTATCAACAAAATATAGGCTTTTATAGTGGGAAACGTTTATTAAAGTATGCCATCATTTCGATCTATGATTATATGAAGTCAGTCAGTAAAAGTCCCATACTAGTATACAGGATTTCGTAAAGGAGCTTGGATATGTAAATAGTTTAAAGTGGCAATGTGACATCAAAAGTGTCGTTTATCTTCATCGCCATTGTCAACCCATTGCCGGCCCACTGTAGGGCTCATATCTCCTCTCAGACTAACCACTAGGCTATCGACGCTTAATAATAGTCATATAATCGCTTAATAGTGTTTAATAGGTCTATTAATGAAGCAATAATATATGAATTGAGAAGTTTTGTTATAAAATGCTATAAAACAACTCACTTAAATGACCAAGAAATGTTAGGTTTGGGTGATCCTCTGGCGTCACATTCGAGAGTGGCATTAACGCCGGCCAGCAGTTGAACTTCCAGTTCCTCGTAATCAGATATGAAAGGAGGTTCTAAAAAACAAGGACACATATACAGCATTATTGAATGAATGAATGAATGAATACACTTTTATTGTACACCACAGAGAAAATTTACAGAGATACAAATACAATAAGGTAGAACGTACAATTTGGCGGCCTTATCGCTAAATAGCGACCTCTTCCATGCAACCAAAGGGATACAAGAAAATGTTATAACAAATAGGTAGGTGGTACAACAAACATAATTAAATATTATTTAAAACTAAATTAACATAAAAAAAACATAAAACAGAGTATATACTAAACATAACATATTAAAGATATGTACAAAAATGTAAAATATATTCCATACATATATACAAACAT
The DNA here is from genome assembly GCF_905163445.1 of Pararge aegeria. Taxonomy (NCBI): domain Eukaryota; kingdom Metazoa; phylum Arthropoda; class Insecta; order Lepidoptera; family Nymphalidae; genus Pararge; species Pararge aegeria. Next base: position 9,641,739 of record NC_053186.1, on the reverse strand, counting down.
ATAAACATACAAATACGCTACTATATACAATATTGTTTCATGTTCACTAGCAGTATGCCCTGTGCTTTGACATAGGAGGGTCTAAGTTTAACTCATGTCTTGGGTCTAATTAACAAATTCAAAGAACTGCCTTTCTAGCAGTTGAAATACAGTCACGCAAAACATTGTGAAGTATCGGGGTTATTGGGGTCGTATGCAGTAATTGTACGAACCATTGGCGTCCAAGTTTTTTTTTTTTTTTTTTTTATATTTATAGACGAGCGCTTGACTGCAATCACACCTGATGGTAAGCGATGATGCAGCCTAAGGTGGAGCGCGCTTGCCTAGAAGATGCCTATTCACTCTTGATTTGAAGGTACTAATGTTGTAAGAACTGGGGAAAATGGAAGCTGGAAGAGCATTCCAGATCCTAGCGGTGCGAATTAGAAACGAAGATGCGAAGCGCTTCGTACGCGTCCATCTCCAAATAAACTCCCACGTCACAATCTTCGAGATTGATCAAGAGATTTTGAGCTCTGATCATTTGAGTTCTGCCAGTGGCCCATTGTTGAAAACTACAAAGTTCTCAGCCATTTGATATCGGCCCTGACTCGCCATATCATAGGGTTAGCATACCTACGGTTCTTGTAGAATTTTATGGAATTATTCTTTCCCAACTAATATCTCCTGCTCCCTTTAATACCTCCCATGATATATTTTAACCGTTCCATGATCTGTCACCTATTGTTCCTGGTAGTAGCTTGTAGCCCAGTCCTGGTTATTTTTACAAACATGAGATACATAATCAATATATAAAATAAATAAAAATATTTGTTATTGTATATATATATTTATTTATATCTTATTTTATTTATCTCTTTTAATAATTTATTATATTAGTTATTAGTAGTATGTACTTAAGTGTGTAAATTTATGTATTGTTTATTTTAATTGCGATTTCCCGTCTCTCATGTTTTATTGTGTACTATCGGTAAGGTTACCTGGCAGAGATCACTTTAAGTGATAAGGTCGCCTTTTGCTTTTAATTTTTTGTTTAACTATATTTGTAATTTCTCCTTTATTACGCAATAAAGATGTTTAAATAAATAAATAATCATTAGAGCTTGCATAGGGCAAGTGATTAGGGTCTGAGCTTTTAATTCTTGTTTTCTATGAACGAGAAGGCTTATTTATCAATAGTCGAGCTTTGAACCATAGATAAATGCATTTCGCGGCTGGCACCATAAGCCTTCTGTCTGCATGCATGCATGCATCGCAACTTATAATTAATTGAGATGAAGACAGAAAAATCATACTTTCAAGATCAATACACACCCAAAACACTTAAACTAAACTGTTTATGCCTCATCGCATGATTATTACTAGCGATACATTTGTAAAGGCCACTGTGTCTTAAATTCATGTTGGATAATTTTAACACATCTTTGTCTTCTCCGAGTAATAGTTTGGAGTTGAACAGCCATTTCGTCTGCAAATGTAAAATAATATTTAATTTTATTTATATTAAATCCCAACGAGAATACTACCGATTCTGTTGTGAATAAAAAATCACACTAAGCTATTTGGCTTAGTTTAGAAACATGTCTAAGAAAGGAAAGGATAGCACTAGCTATCCTTTTCACAATGTTTCCTATAGAAAAGGATAGATCTATTTTTAGCGATGTAAATTTAGTTTAGTGTCGAGAAGTAGGTATGTACAACAGAATGGCATCAATAGCATCTAAATCAGCATCACATTTTGACGACTCCCAGGCGCAATTTTTTCTGGTTTGTGAGAAGCTTTGGTCGTGGCTAGTTACCACCCTCCCGCGAAAGACGTGCCGCAAAGCGATTTAGTGTTCCCGTGCCATGTCGCGTAGAAACCGATTAGGGGGTAAGACTACCATACTCCCAACAGGTTAGCACGCTACCATCTTAGACTGTATCATCACTTACCACCAGGTGAGATTGCAATCGAGGGCTAACTTGTAGTGGAATAAAAAAAAATCCGGATCACTACAGGACTACGGTTTAATCTCAGAATGGGCCACTACGCGCAGTGCAGGTCGACTTAACATACCTTTGAGAACGTTATGGAGAGATCGTATAGCTTCGAAAGTTCTGATCAGTACCTCCAAAATATCCTTAGAAATATAGTATTCAAGATAAAACTAATTTTACAAATAGCACAGTAATTTAATTGCAGACTGTTGTATAACTCAATTAGTATTCAACCAGTGGCGTGCATAGAGGATACACAGGGTATGCAGATGATATAAAATTGAATGAAATCTCCAGTAAGAGCTATAAAACTTGAGGGCCGATGTTTAAAATTCTTACAATGCCTTCTCCTTATCTCCTTATCTCCAATCCTTAAGTTTTCTATAACTCGTTCCGGAGATTTTCTTCATTTTATATCATCTGTATACCCAGTGCATACCCTGTGTATACCCTCTATGCAAGCTACTGCATTCAACTTGCACCTACCTCAGCTCTTGGTTTCGCGTCAGTCTTGCAGTCCATGTAAAAATCATCTCCTTTCACAACTTCTACACTAACATTTGAGTTATTTAAAAAATTAGGTGGCCACTGTACTTGTAACACAACTTTTGTGTGTACGGAACCCGCAGCGTTGCTAGCCACGCATGTGTACGTAGATTCGTTAATGCGGGACACGTTTGTGAAGTTTAGTGATCCGTTGGAGAGTAACGCTGCGTCCTAAAATTGTAAAACAGTAGTTATTTCCAAAAAAACGCCATCGCCTTACCATTTTTTTTTAATTTACAAAAAGCAAGTGTAATAACTTTTTATTAAGTTGGATAAGCGCTCTCTGTTAGTACATTAACATACTCATTGTACCTAAGCTTCAAAAATAGCGGATAGAAAATATAGGTATAAAAATAATGAATAAATAATATGATGATAGAAGTTGGTCCAAATTGCCGGCGTAATAATAGGCATTTGAGTCTTAAAAACTACGCCTTAGTTTGATGGACCCAGAGCGTCACTGTAGTCCTACAAAGTGCCGGTCTGGGTCTGGGTCTTCTTAACATGCCTTGCAAAATTATTTTCTGTTTACAGGCGATGTTTTTCTACGTAACATCAGGTGGGCCATCAGCTTTTTCCGTTGCTACTAAAGTTCTAACAATAAATCAATTATAAAAAAATGTAGGAATATCCTAGGGAAAGAAAAAATTTTGGACAAGCACACGTCATCGAACCTTATACCATTTGACATTATAATCGTTTCCGTGAACAGGACACTGCAGCATGGCGTTCGTTCCTTCCACTGCTCTTATGACCGTGGGTAACCCTTCGTCTTGTATCAAAATCGGCGCAGCTGTAATTTAAAAATGCATTTTAAACGATTGCTGCGTCCAGGTTTGATAAGACGCGCATCATTGCGCAAGAGTTGGTTAGAATTAATCCGACGCATTACGCATCTTTTATTGTTGTAAATAGGCATGATGTCTGTAACAAAGAATCGCTAAAATATTATATGTATCTTATAATATCACTTGCTTCAACATTGAAGGAAATCATCCTGAGGAAACCTGCATGCCTGAGAGTTCTCCATAATGTTCTCAAAGGTGTGTCCACCAATCCGCACGGGGCGTGCGGACCAAGCGTTGTGGACTACTGCCTTAACCCCTTCTCATTGTTGGAGGAGACCCTTGCCCTGCAGTGCGCCGGTAATGAGTTGATATGATGATGATTCTTACCATATATCTTAACAGGAACGTCCTTGGTTGCGTTTCCGACATTGTTCTTGGCAATACAAGTGTAAATTCCGCTCTGATCTTCAGTAAGGTTCTTGATTGTCAAAGTGCCATCGGGGCCTATATCGTATCGGCTATCTAAGCACCAATAAATAAAACTGAGAAAATAAACCTTTGTACATAACATACTGTTATTTAAACGTTATACGAAAGCTTTTTTGTCATTATTATTAAGCAAGTGGGTGTCCAGACTAAAAATTATATCCCCTCACAAGGAAACAGAACGAAACATACGCAAAAACCGAGATTGGTTATCTGTGTTTACTTGCTTGGGTAGGTGGACAAGTTAATTTTATACCTTGTGAGGGGATTATAATTTTCTGATGGCACACCTGTCAGTGGAAACCATCGCCTTTTACGGTGCAACACTAAAGAGGGCATGCAAGGAATACGTCCTGCAACGTGCTGTCCTGTATCCGCCATATAAGGCGTGAGTGTGCCTGTTTATATACCTGCAACGCCCTTCAGACCGAAACACAGCATTTCAAGCTTGCTAGTTTCCGGGAGAAATAAGCATGGTGATAGTATTTCTTCGGACGAGCTCTGTCACATAAAAGCTCTACAACTACAGAATCATTCTGGTCCGTGTAGGTTTGGATTTAACCTATGGTTTTGATTTACCAGATAACTCCCAACAGGTTAGCCAGCTACCATCTTAACCTTAATATGTTATATATAATATGTAATAACTCACCTGAATCCAAATAAAATCCGTCTTTGATCCAAGCGACGTAAGGCTTCGGATTTCCTACAGCTTTGCACGATATGATCAGAGCTGAATCCAAATTCAACGCGACGTAGGGTCCCGTGTAATTGTCTTCAAGGATTCTGGGTGTCTCTGTAAATGGTTATATACTTTATATTAAATAAAACTTTTAGCAATACTAGTTGTTGCCGACGTTCTTAAAACCCCGTGGGAACTGTTTGTTTTTGTGGAATAAAAAGTTGCATTAGTTACTCTCGGTCTTTCAACTCTCAATGCCAGAAATCGAGTTGATTGGTTGCTTTAAAGGTGTAAATTTAGTTTGTTTGTCAAAATCACGAACTGTTTGTCAAATAAACGAACACGTTTTTGCACGCATTATATTAGTTAGTGAAAATATTCTGGTCATTTATATACAAGGAGCAAACTTTATTAGAATTTCTTAGCAATTCTTGGTTTAGCATAGACCGTGTAAGAAACGAGAATTGGACTGCATCAACAGTTAAAATTGATAATTATTAGCTATTTTGTGTAACTAAGGCGATGAGGAGATTTGGTTCTAGACCCTTAAAACCTTTTATAATTTCATGTGGTTCTGAAAATTAATGTTTGGTAAAATTAACAAGCTCTCACCATTAAGCTAAACAACTTAATTTACATTAAGCTAAACAACTTAACTTACTGAAACTTACCTTACCACAAATAAAAAGAAAGAAAGTTAGTTGAGGTCTAATCGTTTTTTGGGATTTTTTATAAGACAAGACCGCAGTGATATTTAAACGAGATTATTATTTTATATCTTACCTCTAATACTGACATAGAAAGTTTTCTTTGCTATTCCAGCTATGTTTTCGGCGATGCAAATGTAAGGACCTTCGTATTTGGCACTGACATTTCTGATAACTAGATTTCCAGAATCATTAAAACTGAAAGATAAATAATTCACGTAAAAACTCATAGACTTATTATATACAGATAAACATCCAGACACCGAAAAACATTTATGGTAATCACACATAGATTTTCCAGTTGTGGGAATCGACCCCACGGCCTTGGACACAAAAAGCATGGTCGCTGCCCACTACGCTAACCGGCTGTCTATATCATATTGAAACATTAAGTACTAACGCAATAATTAAAAGATAATAAAAAAGAAGTTTTAAAATTTGCTTATACAGATACCGTAAACCCTTATTTTAATAGTTATAATTGAGATATCAAGTAGCCCTCCTGATGACAAGTATAAAACCATCAATTATAAACAGAGAAACACTTACGTATACATAACCCGTCCTATAAAGTGCCACCCGGTTTGCATCAATTATAAAATTAAGCTAATGCTTAATTTTATAATTTTTATTAGTTTTTTTACCTGCACTTGGAGGAATTTTCATTTTATATAATTTAAAATGCATATATGCACAATTATAAAAAGCAATGTGTGAGCAATCTCTTTGATTCTTCTAATATGGACCTTTGAAAAAATAGATCGAAACTGCAACATTTCCTACTAGATGGCGCTACAGTCGCTATAAGACTGGCGTAAAAGGCATACACTAATTTCGGCATCGACGTTAGGCGAGCTTTAGATTAATTGGCAAAGTGCTCAGGCAGCGATTGCCAGAGAGTCGCAGGTTCAAATCCTGTCGGTTCCGGAAATTTATATGCATTTTAAATTATTAAAATTGGCAACCTGAGCTTAGTTTTTAAGCCTCATGTGCCTGTAATCACACCGGCAACCACGGCGTTCAAACCGCAACCCAGCAAAGCTGCCTGGCGGAAATAAGCAAGGCAGTACTTTTCCGGATCAACTCTCACAAAAAGCTCTACTGATACTTAAACTGAAGGACGAAAGATGACAGACGGGTTAATGGTAAAAAATGCCTTAAAGATACCAATTAGATAGATATCTACGTTGATTCGTTAAATTAGGTCTTTCATCTTCAATGATCTTTTGGTGACTTAAGATGCTTACAGAAATTATACAAAACTGTCGAACCTATGCACCTGAATTTTTTAATAGAATATTGTTAAAAAGTCAAGCGCACGTAAATTTGAAAAACATTTAGAAATTTAAATCCAAGATGGTCGCCGCCACAACATGGCCGATTACATATTTTTTCACAAATCTCTCAATATAATTATCAAATGAAAAGACTTGACTAGTAGTAAGACTATGAATAACTATAAATTCTGACTTATTACTACGAACTACGACTAATTTCTGACGAATTGAGACTATAAATTCCATATCCAAGATGGCTGCCACCATGCCATCCATTCGGCAGCTACGATACCACACAGACACACATTCACAGAAACACTTCAAATTTAAAACACCCGTGCGTCTGTAGCTAAAAACAGACAAGATGATACATACAAATAGGTCATTATGGTCATTTCTGTTATGATATCATCATAAGACCCTAAGTTTATTGCCAGGGTTTTTCTAAAAGGAGGAGATTATTGAATCGACGTAAATTGGTTTCTACATTACCTCAAGTCTGCTGTACTATTCAAGATCTCGTCTCGAAAAGCCCACGTTATAGTCGGTATTGGAAAACCGACAGCGTTGCATTCTAGACTTGAATTGTTACCGGATTGAACTTCTTCGAATACTTCCAATGGAGGTTGTATAGTTGGTGATACTAGAAAAAGAAAAAAATTGTAATACTGATTAGTTTACGTAGATTCTGTTATTTATGCCATAATGAGTTCCCACTCATAATTCGAAGGGATGACATAAATCCAGGAAACAGACTTGAAAAATATCACTTTATACATTTACAAGGTCATAGAATTCTAATTTATTGATTCTAAAAAAAACTTGGGGCTACCGATGTTGGTACGATATCGAATTTTAAGTTGGCATGGAATAGCTAGCACTATTATTGATAGACATTACAATAAAATCAGAAATAATAAACGTCATTACTTCTACTTACCCCAAATTAAAACAGTGTAGTTTATGGACGCATTCCCATGATCGTTACTTGCAAGGCAGGTGTAGTCGCCAAAATCAGTTAGATTTGCCACAAATCTAAAATAACATAAAACAGTGTAACTCAAAGCGGTACAGTGATAATAGTACGTCTTCAATTAAGAAGAAACAGGAATACATTCCTAATAGAAAGGATTCAAGACATCAAATTAATTTCGGTTATGTTTTTAACCTTGAAATTAAAGTGATAAAAATAACTTCTCTCGTACCTATCCCATCCAATGTATTTATAAAATGAATAGAATAGAACATTTTCATATTAATTTATTTATTAGCGTACCTCAAACCATATTCATCAATGTACTTTCTAGATTCCGTTACAATTTCTCCATTTTGAAGCCATTTTAGCTCGGGTGTCGGAACACCTTGAGCGGTGCAAGGCAGTTCCACTAGTTGTCCTTCTATCACTTCTATTTCGGATGTAAATCCGGATTGATCTATTTCAGGATAACCTGCCCAAAAATATAAAAAAGTCAAAAACCTTTATGACATGCAAAATACAATAGACCGATACAAACTTAAGTTTGAGATAGAAAATTTAAGGATTTCAAATTCATCCTTATTTCTATGAGTAACTTTTTACAGTTAAACTTTTGTGAAAGAAGAACAAGATTTTTAATCAAAGAGCCGAATAGCCAAATTAATTACTTTAGATACAAAATATGTTACTGATAACTAAATAATATAAGCATGACTGATAAGTTATGGATTGGTTGGTTTAAATTTCTTACTTTATTTTCTTAATTTCATTTCTTAACTCGTATGTTACATACTATTTACGCAAATAAATAAAATAGCATGCCACTAGAAGTTAATAGCCTGACAGGTTGAGCAAAAACATTACCTGTTGGTAAATCAATGTAAAAACTTACTATATATAGCAATAGTAAAATCCTTCATAACGAATCCTAAAATACTAGTGGCATTGCAAGTGTATATTCCTGATTCAAATTTCGTTATGTTTTCGAATACCAAGCTGTTATCGTTGCTCAAATATCTGCAATAAATGTTACATTCTTACTATCGGGGCCACAATAGGTAGTCTACTTACTGGGGTCAAATTTGTACAAGATTGCTATATAAACCCGAATGGGTTTTGCTATACCCTAACCGTTATATTATCATTATTTTTCACGTATTGTTACATGTATATTCTATTGAATAAACTATTACTTTAAACACGATAAACGAAACTAGTTATAAAAATACAATTTTATTATTTAACATTTAAAATCTCAGTAATTATCGTGATAATTTTAACTTTAAATATTTATTAATAGTTCATACGTACACATTGTTAGAATAAATTACAGGCAGACCATCTCTAGTCCAAGTAACGATTGGTGGTGGAATGCCAGTAACGTTGCAAGTTAACTGAAACTTGTCTCCAGCTTTAACCTCTTTAGGACCTTCTTGTTCTAAATGTGTTTCTTGTAATATGGTAAATTCTGGCGGATCTGAAAACATCGAAGTAATTAATTTATGACCGGAGCTTTTGGAGGGTTGGTTTATTGTTGAGCTTCTGTATTTGACTTTTTATAGTTAGTCAGATTTCGTTATTACCTCTTCTTTTAGAAGATTTTGAAGATGTGGCGGTAATGGTGACCTTGATTAGAGAAGCGGAGAAGCGTCTGTTGTGAGCTTTTTTGTTAAAGCCTTCCAACGATATTAAGTGATCCAAATTATTTCACTGTTACTTACATTGTACAACTAATTCTACTTCATACGCATCGCTTCCGATAATATTATCCGCAATACATTTGTATAGACCTGCATTGTTCTCGGTTGCTTTATTTATGATAATACCATTTTCTTCAGTAATATTAACGTTTAGTGGCAATGTTACGAAATTGGCGTTTACATTCGATTTGAATTGCCATTTTATACTTGGTTCCGGGTTGCCTTTCGCGACTCTGTAAATAGAAAATGTGACTTCGAAATAGGCAGGTTAGGTTAGGTTAGTATATATGCTACCGAATACCTAAAATCGGCCATCAGATGTATAGAATCGGAAATCAAAATTATATTCAAGAATTAAGGCGTGCTAATCATATCGATAACGAGCTAAACCGTAAGCAACACATTGTGCAAAACGCGTATGATATATTAATATATCCTTTTGAGCATACAAAGCATCACGCACTTCACCATAGTAATAAACCATATGTACGATATAAAATCTCACCTACATGTCATTTTAGGCGATTCTCCTTTCAGTGTTGAAATTTTTCCCACTTTCTTAACAACTATCGGTCTTTCTAAAATTAAATAAAATCAACATAATACAAAAAGTGAGTAAATGAACTGATTTCGACGCATATGCCTGAGTTTTAATTTCTTATTATCTGACCACGGAATAAGATAATCTTTGTTACCATTTTTTTTACATGCTTTCGACTTTTCATCCATACAAAAAACGTAATACAAAAGGCTATCTGAGATGGCCTTTTGATAACAATTTGTTCAAAGCTACAAAAAAATATTTTTAAATTAAGTAACCTAACTTAAGAATTAGACAAAACTTTACCTAATCCATGAACACCTAAAGTTCCATTAAGCGTCATCTTCTCGTAACCATTCTCAGCTTCACATATGTACATACCCAAATCATCGAAATTAACTTTCTGTATCATTATTGTGGTATTATCATCGGATACTTTAATACTACCATCTGTTAGTAATCGAGTCCCATTGTGGTACCAGGTTATGGTATTTGGTAATGGGTCGGAATCAATTGAACAGTGCAAATCAATTTGTGAATATAGTCCTACTGACGTATCTGCAAAAGGTAATATAAAATTATGATCCCTCTAAAATCTTAATACAACCTTTTTGAAGACTTATAATTATAGTGACCAATAAAAGGGTATTTATTCATTCAAATTCTTTTAAGTCAAATATTAGGTATTTAAACTTAAGTACCTGAAAATCCTTGAAGTAGAGTCATCTTTCTTCTCACTTTAACTGTAATGTTTTCTTTATTCACACCTTCTGAATTTTGTCCAATACAAAAATATGTGCCGTTGACAGGTTTCTTAGTACTATCCAGAGTTAGAATGCTTTTATAGAAGTTTGTTTCTGGATTCGATAGCTTAACCTTATTCAAAAACATAAAACTTATTTCAAAGTATACTTATTAGGATAAGTTAGGTATAACTCTACGTCCCGTTCCGTCCGTTTATTAACTTTAACTTGAAATTTATTTAACTAGAAAACTGAAGATACTTGAAGGTTCCGACGACATTCTCGAAGCCCTAAGCAAACAACCACTTTTTTTTATAAATCAGAGCTATCTTTTGTATGGAATTATTAGATGTCAAAAAATTGCGTCTATGGGCGCGGCTATATTTTGTTTAATACAAACAAGTATCAATAGCAATATGATTGTTATACTCTTGTTTCTAAATAATAGCGTGAAAAAGGTGTTTAATGAAAATTAAAATCTCTCGCTTTGTTTTCATTACCCTTATTACTTTTGTACGCTCACAATCGTGAAAACGTTTTCGAGTATCGAAATACTGTAAAATACTACTAGTAAAATAAAATCAGTATAGAAAAAATAAATCTTAGTATAGAATTTATAACCATTTTACACTAACCATTTTTTTGTAGGTTAGTTAGTTGAAAAAATTAAAATGAAAAATTATTTATTTGTTATCTAAATTTTATTACAAAACAATAGGCTAAGACCTCCATTTAAGTTTGGAAAAAACCTGTATTTGGAGGTCTCGCTCTTTCCGATATAAAGTTTACACATATACTAACAACATGACTTAACCAATTTATTACATTTTATAATTTTATAATAGTTAGTAGGTAGTTCCAGGATTGTAAATGTGCATATATCTAAGGGCGTATTAAAAGTAAGGTACGATTAAAACTTTACTTTTAACTTACAGTATTAGACAAAATCCATTCCGGTTCCGCAAGCCATGTTATTACAGGGGGTGGCTTCGCAATAACCGTGCATGTTATTTCTTGTATTGTACCATTTAGTATTGTTCTGTTCTTTGGACCATCGATTATTACTCGAGGTTCGATTACTACTGTTAGATTCACAGTAGCGGATGCTAGAAACAAATTTTTCACTTTTACTTTCGAATGGACTGTTTTAAGCGTTAAAGAAAGTATGAAATAACAATAATTTTTAGATAATAACAATCCACAATTGTTGTTTTTTACAAAAGTATCTATTAATTATTATGAATATTTTAAAACCTATGAGTATAGTAAAGCAGCAATGCCTGATTTTATTTATATTATAACGGTATATATTATGTGTGAGAGTGGGTGTAAAATGATCGGAAGTAATAATAATTGTATTTTATTTTTTATTTTCTATTATATGAATCTACATTTTACAATATATTACATTATTTTATTTTTGTGTGCTTATAGGATGACAATGCTTGTATACGTAATATATTCTTATAAATGTTTTGAAATACCATAATAATTTTTTAAAAATAGGTTTCCTCAATGCGGGGTCTTTAGGAACTATGCACGATGAATTCTTAGTTGCTATGGGTCGTGTTCAGGTTGACATCATGGCAATCAATGAAACCTGGCTTCATGATGGCGAGGAAGGCCGTGCGCCCTCTGTCCCCGACTATAGACTTTTGCATATTCCTCGTCCGGTCACAGTGCGCAGTGGCCGTGGTGGAGGCGTTGGTTTTTATATCAGAAAGGGACTCAAGTTGAGGCCCTGTCCGTTCCCCAGGCACGAAACTGTTGAGCAAATGTGGCTAGGTCTCGCCGTCAACTCGCTTAATATTGCTATTGGTACAGCCTACAGGCCCCCGTGGTTAAATGTTGATCTTTTCTTGGACGTCCTTACAGATACTATTCAGGCATTGTCTAGCTATGAGCATATTATACTGCTAGGAGATTTTAATATTAACTTATTGAACAGTAATGAAACTAAAAGCATTAAGCTGACAGACTTTTTTAATTATTTGCAATTGACACAATTAATTACTTCCCCGACACATTTTACTGATTCTAGTGAAACACTTATAGATATTATAGTTACGGATCTCCCTGTTAGAAGTGTAAATGTAACATCTATCCCGTCTTTGAGTAGTCACGCCCTTCTAGACTGTGTTTTGTGTATCAAGAAGAGAAAAATTCGCCCAAAAACTGTTGTGTATAGGCCTCTTAAGAGTGTATGCATGGATACTTTTAATAGGGATCTCGATGCTATACCATGGGTTGACGTTTCGTCTGCGGACTGCGTCAATGACATGCTATCGGTTTTTAATAATTGTTTAAATGAATTGTTTGATAAACATGCACCAAAAAAAACAAGAGTTTTCAGAGAGAGATACAGTCCTTGGATTACATCTAACGTAAAACTTATGATGAAATTGCGAGATGATGCGCATATTCGGTGGCAGTATGATAAATCAGACGTTAATAAAACATCTTATAAACAATACAAGCATTTGGCTGTGGAGGCTATACATAATGAGAAATGTTCTTTTTTTAAACAAAACATTAACAGTAAGCTTAAATATCCAAAGGTCCTATGGCAAAATTTAAAAAGGACAGTCTTGCCTAATAATCCGAACCAATTGCCGGCACATTTCACTAATGCAGATGCTATTAATGCACATTTTCTTAATGTCCCAGGATCGAATCACGTCTCTTTCTCTCAATTAACTTTTTATGAGTTCAATAAACTATATGAGGACACTTTTTCTCTTAACACAGTCTCTGATACCGTAATCTTTGAAATACTTAAGCGGTTACATTCTAATGCTGAGGGTATAGATAAAATAACATTAGATATGATTTTTATGTCACTTCCTCAAAGTTTAGATAGCATTCGATCCATTGTTAACGCGTCTATAACTACTTCTGTTTTTCCGAATGACTGGAAAGTTGCACTAATTCGTCCACTCCCGAAAATTTCTAACCCTCTCACGCCAAAGGATCTTCGTCCTATAAGTATTTTGCCTTGCTTATCGAAGGTATTAGAAAAAGTTGTGTGTTCTCAGGTGTCGGCTTATATTGAGAAGCAAAAAATTTTGCCGGATTATCAATCAGGTTTTAGGGCTGGTCGTGGTACTGTTACGGCACTGTTGGATGTGACTGACAACATTCTTAGAGCACAGGATTTGGGTATGTGCACACTGTTGGTGCTTCTTGACTTCTCTCGGGCATTTGACAGTATCAATACAGCACTTTTATTATCAAAGTTATCGCATTATGGCTTTACTGTTGATACTGTCAAGTGGTTTGAGAGTTATCTTAGCAAAAGAGCACAAATTGTGGAAATTGTACTCGAGGATGGTAAGGTGCATCGTTCGGCGCCGGTGCCAGTCAATAGAGGCGTGCCACAGGGCTCAGTCCTTGGTCCTCTTCTTTTTATATTGTATTCTGCTGATGTTGCTAAGCAGATCTTACACTGTAAATATCATATGTATGCAGATGATTTGCAACTCTACTACCATTTCAAGGCAGAAAACCTCGATGACGCTGTTCGTTTTGTTAATGCAGACTTGGGCCGAATAGGGGCTTGGGCAGACCGTAATTCTCTTGTACTTAATCCGTCAAAGTCGAAGTATATACTATTCGGTTCTGCAAAGCAACTATATAAGCTTCGTTCCGGTGTTAGTATAGATATTGAGGGCTGCGCCATAGAGAGAGTCTGCAAAGCTCGAAATTTGGGATTGCTCATGGATGCAGATTTGAGGTTCGAGGAACACTTAGCAGAAGTAGTTCGCAATTGTTTCTACAGACTAAAGATACTCTACAAGGTCCGTCAGTATCTTTCAGTAGAAGTGCGCTTACAGCTAGTAGAGGCTTTGGTGCTGTCTAAACTAAACTACGCGGATGTTGTGTTCGGTCCTCGATTGCTGTGCCGTACGAAGCGTCTCATCCAGAGAGTGCAGAATGCATGTGCGAGGTTTTGTTTCGACATACCTCCTAGAACCCATGTAACGCCTTTCTTAAACAATCATCACTTGTTAAAAATGGGTTCTAGAAGGAAGTTGCATCTTGCAGGTCTTCTCTATGGCGTAATAAAGCAAGGTAAGCCTTTGTATTTAATAAATAAACTGAATTGGGTTAGTGACGATGAAAGGAAGCTTCGAAGCAGTCGAAACCAGCTTCGCATCCCACTTCATCGTACTGCTGCGTTTAGGGGCTCGTTCACGTACTCCGCCACGAAGTGTTGGAATAATATTCCTCCGCCAATCAAGAACTTTAAAAGTAAGTTTGGATTTAAGAACCAAATTAAACAATATTTATTGGCCAAACAGGTGGAATTCCAAGAACATGTGGCGGAGTCATCTTTTCTCTAGAGACAGTCTGTATACTTTACTATACTTTACTTTACCACTTAATAATTTTATCACTATTATATTACACTGTGTATCTTAATAAGTTTATGATATATGTACGTTTTTATTTTCAAGTTTATATAAATATATGTTACTTTAGTTTATTATTATTATTGTTGTGGATTTATTTAGTTAGTTTTTTTTTTTTTTTAAACTAAGCTTAAAATGTGGTCAGTAGATGGCTACGTATTTCCGTGGTGTTACCTGGTACAAGGTGCCAACTGAAAATCAGCGCTGTATGCTCCCACTGGCGCATGCAGCACAATGCTGAGCTGGCACCTTTTTTCTAGGTTGTGCCACACATAACATATGTGGTGTTGTGAATATTGTAATGTGTGGCGCAATGTAAAAAATAAATGTTTCTTTCTTTCTTTCTTTCAAATATTTTCAAAATTACGTGGCGAACCATCAAAACGATTCTTTTAAGGTCCGGTCAGGATGACCTGTGTTGGACCAAATCAAACTTTGTTTTCTTACATAGTGCACTTGTAATATTAACTCCTTGCAATTTTAATTTTATAATATCCAAGGATCTTGAATGTATACTATCAACTTATTATACCTTTCCGAAGATATTCTTGGATAAAATACTTATGGATAGACAGTCAAATATGTTTAAAAGTGTGTTTGGGTTATCATCATACAATTGATGGAGGTCTTAGTGGGAGTTACCGCAATTCAAGTTCTGATACCGCGCGTAGCCAGAGGTTCGCTTGATTCTGCCTGTATAGCGGTGCTTTACCACCATTTTAGGAGTAACGACTAGGAAAGTAGACTAGGAAAGAAAGAAACATCTTTCAACGAAAATACCTAATGATGCATGATTAACAAAACGTTGTTTACCTACTTCACACAAAATATTATCTTACCTTTGAGAGATTTCTTTAGAGCAATACACGTCCAAACACCATCCTCAGTTACATTCTTAACATCCAAAACAGCAGAATAACTTCCATTTATGTCATGTTCCAGAACTATACTATTATTTATATTTAACCATTTTACTTTTGCAGCATTTTCTACATCACAAGTTAATTGTACATCTGTATTTATCTCTTTGTTTATTGTATGTTCGCCCAGAATTTTGGCGGTAGGTTTCATTTGTACTGTAATGTATGATGATTGGTTTGTAGTACCACCTGAAATATATATACCATTTTAAAGTTTTTCTCAAATCGTAAGTAGAGTTGTAATTTAAAATCACATCGGTACGATTGCGTGTGGTTGTGCATGCGCACAATGTTTTTCTATTTATCATTAACCTGAATGTGTATTGTCTTAGTATATTTATTTATTTATCTTAATAATATATGTGAATTAATAAACGGGGGTGAAATTCTTTGTTTGCTATGAAAGGTGGACGCTTTAATTGTATCCCTTTTAGGCTTTTCAGGGGATATAATTGGGGATATCATTTTTGCCTCCTGCCCGTGCTATCTCTGCTGAGGGTACTAAGGAATTTCATTTCAATTTTAATTTTTTATGCAAACGATTTTGTGATCCGAAATGCCGCGCCCTGAAAACTGCGCGGTTCGATGCACACGCTGCGTCACGATAAAGACTTTATTTGAAACTTACCCCTATTGGCAGCAACGCACGTATATATCCCGCTGTGTCTGGCCCTCAAGTGTGGAATGGTTTTCCTGGACATGTAGAATCCGTCGATGGAGGGCTCAAAATCGATTTCACTCGCTAAGCAGAAAATAAATACGTGATAACAGTAACATATCTATGGTGGAAACATATCTAAGTGTGCATGCGAAATCGATGCATGAATCTGCTTTTAAGTAATAAACATAATTGACAAAATTAAGATAATATAATATAATAATACTATAATATGGACAAAATTGTATAATCTGAATATCTATAATAATATTGAAATTGGGATGGTGTGTTTGTAGGTTTGTTGCCTATTTTCGACTTATTTTAACAGCTGCATCGATTTTGAAGAAATTTGGCACAAAGATTGCTTGCATCCTGCTAACCAAAATAGAATAATAATAGATTTAATATTAATAATAGATACTACTAACTGATGTAGTTCAGGAAAGCAAACTTTCGCCGTTATTACTTCTTGAACTAATTTGAAAAATTTATAATTCTAACACTTAGGAAAACATTTTATACGTACTACCTACTTTTGAACTTTTAAACTGCTTTCCTGTGCGGATTTACAGATCCTACATTATTGATAGGGCAGCTTTTCTGTTCTTACCGTAACTCTGTAGGGTCCCGTTAAAAAGGATCTGAGTGCGCTTTAACAGTGCCTCGCTGAACACAGAGCAAGACAAGGTAAGTGTATCGTCTTCTATCAGTGTTATATTCTCCGGTGATAAAGACACTTGAGGCGGGTCGACTGAGAATACAGAAAAGAGTGGAGTTATAAATAACAGAGTTAATTTAATGCAAATTATACTAAAGGTGATCTTTAATCATTATTTGACTACTAGACTTAGAAGAATAAGTGTCCGGTTTTTAATTCCCAAGGACGTAAAAATAAACCTAAGCTAAGACAAGTCATCAAGTCCCCGATGTGCTACCCCAAGTAACGTGTCCTACGTTACTTGGGGTAGCACATCGGCAAGAAGAACACTGATATTTATCTATTGAGTATGTAAAATATCGAAAATAACGAAATATATATGTCCAAACTAAAAATTGGATGTTCTGTCGCTTTTCCCGAATTTATTATTAACTCGTCTTATTCAGTAGAAAAGTTACAAAAATAGGCTCTCAATTTGTGAGTGAGAATCTTTGTTTCACGGACACTTTGACTTCTGCACAACCAAATCAATACTGGCTAATATTATTAATACGAAAGTGTATATGCTTGTTTGTTGCTTATGTTCGTATCAACGGCTGCATCGATTCTGATGAAATTTGACACGATGATTGCTTGCACCCCCGACATGGTAAGACCAAGGACAGTAAGAGACTCCGGGGTGCAAGGATAACGCTTCCGGGAAATATAAAAATATAGCCTTTGTTACATATCTACAGCTTCAAAGCGTGCTCCCTAAGGACGGACATAGGATAGTTTTTATTATAGTTCCAACAGTTTGTTGAAAAATCCTAAAATAACGCAGAAAAACTTTTGTTTATTTGATCGAAGCAATGAACCTGTAGTGACTTACCAATCATATCCAGAATAGTTGTGCTCCTGGAGGTCCCAGCAGCGTTACTGGCGACGCATTGATATGCTCCCACATATCCTTCCACCATGTCTTCTATCACGTATTCCATAGAAGTGCTCTGTCTGCATAAGAGTATTTTTTTAAATATTTATAATCATGACAAGTACATTTCTTTTCAATTTTAATAAAATATTGTTATGTTCATGTTTTTTAACTAACTTATATTTTGAGAATTTAAATATCTTCTCAATATAATGCCTATTTGAGATTGTAATTACATTAAAACCCTAATGTAAATGAAATTTATTAGACACATTTCTACTGAAAGATAATCACGCAAATCGTGTCAAAATATAGCGGAATAAATGGTGTGTATTGGTATAAAACAATAGTTAGCTTACAAAGTGTGGATCATCGACTGCAGCTGTACGCCGTCTTTGGTCCACCCGGCCGACAGCGGCACCAAACTCTCAATGTGACACATAAGTTTAACCTGTGTGTGTGCACGCGCCTCCACCTGTATACAAGAAGCCACAAGAAGTCTATTGTATATTCTTAGTCTAGTTTTAAGCCTTCGGTCTCCCTTTCGGGCGGAACGATTTGAAGCGCTGACACGCACTTTTAACTTTTCAGAGCGCACATAAACGTTTTTAATTCATAAAATTTAATATTTCTTGCTTAAACGGTGAAGGTATCTTGAGGAATTCCTGCACGCCTCAGATATCTCCATAATGTTCTCAAAACCACATAAAGTCTACTTGAACAGCAGACAGCTATAGACTACGGCCTAAGCTCTTCTCTTGCTAAGAGAAGACTCGAGTGAACCGGTGGGGTTAGTAATGTGGAAGATTCTTAACTTTGCTCCTGCAAGACTTGGACGTTCTAAATACTATTTTTATATTTTCAAATACACATTGGGCGCCAACTTAAAGAGCCCCAGTTGGGCGCCAATAGTGGTTTTTGGTCGAATCTTTTATGTTCTGCCTTATTAAACGGTTAACAACGGATTGCGAGGTCCCAAGCTCGATAAGTGGGTAGTATCAAAACTTTTTATTCTGTCCGGAGTCCGAAGTACCTTTCCTAAATTTTCGTTATCCACCCCGTGCATCGAATGACATGTGGAACTATTGGTTTGGGTTATTTCCTGACTGACTGATCCGGATTAAACCCGGAGAAGGATTTAATGTCAGCGGCTTTGTTATGTAGATTCATACTAATATGTCATAATGATCGTTCAACTCCACTCCACATTGGAGAAAAGCAAATAGTTTAGCTCTAAAGATCATATATGAGATCGAAGGTGTGGGATATTAATATGCTGAGAAGAATGATGATGACGGCAGATCACTATACAGTTATCACCACCCTTCCTGTTCCCACGGATGTCGCACGAGTCGACCAAGAACGGACAGAAGCTTCCTACGTGCTAACACGTCTCTGATCAGCGTGATTATGGGCAAACCCAGCCGTTGGGAGCGGCTTGTAATCCAGCAGAGGACTGTTATAGGCTATTGACAGTGATAATGGAAAATAGATGTCAAAATTGACGTTTTTGACCATTTTTAACTAACCCTTTTTGGCGCGTGGAGGGCATAGTAAACAAAGTATCAATTAATATAGTTGGCGCCCGAATGGGGACTCAGTGATTTGGCGCCCAATGCACGTCTATAAGACAGCCTCTATAATTTCGGTTGTCTTAAAGTAATTTAGCGCCAACGTTAAAAAAAAATCAAATGTTGAATATCTTACCTTTTTCGTTACCACTATGTACGGAGCATCTGCAAAAAAGCAAATAGACTTTAAAATTTTCTTCTGCTGTTTCAAACACATCGCGTAGGTTGGGTCGCGCTACATTGGGTTAAACTTTTTGCAGAAATATTTGCAGAAATTGGATTGGTAGGTTAGTCCTGAGATAAGCGCGTTCTAACAAATTAACTAACACGGTGTTGGTAAATATATTAGTTTGGGATGTTAGAAGCAATACTTATTATTTTTTATAAATTTATCCTTAAAAATTACGGATTTTCATAGAAATTTTCAGCCATTGTTTAAATCCCCTAGGGATACAATATTAAAAAGTTAACCGCAAAAATAGCGCTATCAAATGCAATAGAATTTTCAAATCAGACTGGAAGTTCCAGAGGCGCGTTCATACAAACAAACAAAAACTCTTCAGCTTTATTATAAGTATATGAAGAATTAGTATTAAAATTATCATACCTGGAGGCTTAGCTTGCACCGCAGTGGGACCTATTCTGCGGATTTCTTGCCCATTGTCGTCATGACCGATGACCTGTGTTATATAAAAATTAAGCTAAGGAAGAGAATGGCGGTGAAATCCTATTTATGAAAATAAGCTTAATTTACTATACTCCGCAAAAAGTAGCAGAAAACTCCACAAAAAACAGATCTTTTACAATGTACACTTAAGAATCATTGAGGGTATATTGTCAAAGATCTGTTTGGTGTGGAGTATAATAGTTGAAGAATTTTTAAATTAGGTACCTACACCATACAGATTCTCCTGCTTTTCGCGGAGTACAGCAAGTTAAGCTTAATTTTCATAATATATCATAGAATTCCGCATTTAGGAATTTAGATTTCATCTAGGGGAGACAGAGTTCGATCCGAGACACACATTTTAGCTGTTCTTTTATGTTAATTTATCCGATTTAATACCACTTGCTCTAACGGTGACGGATAACAGCTTGAGGAAATCTGCACGCCTTTGAGTTCTCCATATTGTTCTCAAAGTGTAATTTACTAAACTTCACTGGGCCAGACGAGGATCAATTATTACTAAACTATCTAGTATATAAGCACTCTTTTGAATTTGTATTTTGAATTTTTTCATTCAGACCATACCAAACTTCGAACCGTCGACCTAAGCCGAGGTACGAGCCCTCGCAAAAGGCTTCCTTAGCTCGATGTCTCCCATTTTCCCCGATGTCGTCGAAAC
Organism: Pararge aegeria; assembly: GCF_905163445.1. Lineage (NCBI taxonomy): Eukaryota > Metazoa > Arthropoda > Insecta > Lepidoptera > Nymphalidae > Pararge > Pararge aegeria. Next base: position 9,620,835 of record NC_053186.1, on the reverse strand, counting down.
CTGGATCTAGTCATGGTGAGCTGTTGTGCCCCCAATGACACTTTTACAACACTTAAAGTGATCATCAGCTATGCTTCCGAAATAATAACTTTTTGCTCGTTTAAGGTTCATTCAAATGGATAATATTCGGTAAAATTCTTTGTACGTTGTCTAAGACATTTTCTTCCTCATCAGCGTCATTACCGGCCCACTACGGGACACGGGTCTTAGAATAAGTAAGTTTAAGACCTTAGTCCACAACGCTGGCCATTGCGGATTAGTAGACTTCATACGCCTTTGAGAACATTGTGGGGAACTCTCAGGCATGCAGGTTGGTTTCCTTCACCAGCAAAGAAAGTGATATTTTAATTGCTAAAACAAACTGTATAACATACTTACAGCTATGTTAAAGAACTCATCAGGCGGTATAAAGGCATCCGCCTGGTATATCTTTCTCTCTCTATCCAATTCCTTTAATGGCACTTCAAACAAAGGTTGGCCTCCCATGCTCACTAACTGTATTTGATCCATATGTAGAGGAGCGTCAGTGCCGTTCAAAGATATCAGCATGTGGTTGTATGTACCTGAAAATTACACAATATATCTCAATACCTTTTGTGTAGGCTACATCTTAAGGGGCCGTGTTTCACCTAGAGCACGACTAACACGAGCGGGAGACCATTATCTCCCCGGGGAAAGGATAAAAAATTATCTTCTCCCACTACGCTTGCTTGTTAGTGGCCTCCACTCTAGAACTTTCCTGATCCAACGGCCACTGTACCTAGTCTTGTGAATTTGGGAAACCGCCGTAAGTTGATTTAAAAAAACGTGTGTGTACTTATGTACACACGTTAGAAGTTATACTTCTTTGGCGTAACAAGATAAAAATCTTTAAAAATAATTTATTTTACGCCTTATTCTACGTTTGTAGAGAAAACGACACTAACATTAGAAAATAGGTATTTAATACCTTGAAAGTATTATTATAAAGCATTATCTGGTTATCTCATTATTGGGCCACCAAGTTTCACTGAACATTGAAATTTGAGATTTTTGTCCAATTAAATAACCGGAATGAGCCCGCAGACTTAAACAATTGAAAGTGTACACTGTCAAACCATTTTTTGAACCTGAAAAACTAAAATGTCGACTATAGGTAAATTCAGGGTGTCAGTTTTTTTGTGACGGTGTGCGCGCGCATTGTAAAAAGTGAGCTGGCGGACGATTTATTCCCCTCTCACTCGGTTTCGCAACAACGTTCACCCTCTTACAGTCGTGTAACCATATGCGCGCGCATTTCGTTACATCGTATAATCTCACTCGCATGATTTTTTCCTAACGCCGCTAAAGAAGTATAACTTTAAAAAAATTTAAATAAGTTTTACCTTTTAATGGACGATAGCTGATTTCATCCATAGATTTAGGTGGTTGGACAGAGAAGCCATGTTGAAATGTGAGGTTGGACAAGCCAACCACCCTTACCGAATGTTCTTTCTCACTCCCCACAGTGATGCTCCAATTTCCAGGCTCAGGCTTTAGTACTTTCACTATCTGTTATCATTAACATTTAATTGTAAACTGTCCTATTGATAACAAAAGGGTTTTGAAGTGAACGTTTGTGATTTGAAACTCGATGAAACGAAAATGCGTCACGATATAGAAAGAAACACAAATATATGGGAGAGAATGAGTTAGAATACATTACACATTTTATTCCCTAATTTAGTTACCATGGAAATTGAATAATTACTTAGAATGTTTTGAATTCGATTGTATGGAAAAATAAATAAACTTCTATCGATTTAATAAATATTAAATCAAAAGACGGGTTGTTCCTTATGAAATATACTCATGCATCTTTCAATATTATTTCGTAATTCTGTTACACGTTGTATAAGGCTTAGATCCGACCTAGAATAGAGTAGACTGTGAAGCAAAGTTTGGGTTGTCTCTGCCATTCCAGTCGCGACATATTTAATCACTGAAGTAACCTAACTATAATTTTAACTGTTATTACCATAATTTCAGATAAATCCAGCGTGGTGACAAGTCTCGGCGGACCTGTCAGTTCCTCGCCGCTGGGACTCACGACTCTGATCTGAGGCTTGGCACCAGACACCGATACAGTTACTTCACCCACTGATTTGTCCACGGGAATCTGCAACAAATCCAAGTATGAACGTTTGGTTCTAAACTCAAAGTAATTTTGCCAACGTTCTTCGCGTTTAACACGATTTTTTACAAATGGGAACAGTTTCTTTTATTGAAATAAAGTTGATCGGCTGCTTAGTTAAACTGTAAAGGAGAGACAAACAAACAAACAAACACATTAGCATTTATGATATTAGTACAAAATAATAATGCCCTGAGGGTGGTACGAGCTCTCGGAGTAGAGAAACACCTGAGCCGCTGAACATCGTTTTCAGCGACGAAGAATGGTATGATGATAATGATAACATGAGGCTTAACACGCCTTAGGTTGATGGACATAGAATGACACCGTGGCACGTTGCAGGTGTTTCTAGCATGCCCTGTGAAGTATTGCTGTTTACTTGTACTTGGTTCAATTACTAGTAGGTATACTGGATTGAAGTAGATATGAAATTGAAGTGTCGGTACAGGGGTAATAAACAACAAAAGCATTGTATGAAAGTATATAGAGTGCACTTTATATACTTTACTTACTTTACTCTATTATACTTATGGCAAAAACAATTTTTGTCTGTCTTTCGGTTTGGTTAGGCTAATCTAGGTACCAAACGGCTGAAACAATTTTGACTGGACTTTCACTGGCAGGTAACTTTATAAGGGTAACTATGACTACTTTTATTTTAGAAAAATAATTATGTTTCGAGGCAATAAAAAAATGATTATTGTATTTTACCTCTTGAGTATAATTGTATCCTGGAGGGTTGACGGCAGAGGCGAGGTTAACTGTCCTTCCCTTTATAGAACTTCGCACAAAGTCAAGCACCTAAATAAATTTAAAATACAATTATAATTTCATATCGATTCGACCTAGGCCATATTCAATGGATATCTACAAAAGCGATAATAGTAGTTGTCAACATGGGGGTAATGTTATGTCTTATATTACGGGTTCCGGGACAGATCCCAAGCGTAACGAGGAATTTTGCCTAACTTGGGGTCCCAAGGTGCTGGAATGGCAGCCCTGGTAAACGCAGCGTTGGTCGACCCCCAATGAGGTGGCCAGACGACATAAAGCGCTTCGCAGGTAGCCGCTGGATTCAACCGGCACGAACCCGTGGAATTTGGAACTCATATGTCCAGTAGTGGACGTCTATCGGTTGATATGATGATGATGATGATGACCTAACTAACGAGCTCAAAGTTAGGTGTAGCAGTTTAGGGGCACCACAGGACAAAACAGCGTTACCTCTCCGTTTAATAATATAATTTGCACCACTTTAATTTATTTTATAAATACTACAATATAGGTAACATTTATGATTAGAGATAGGTAAGTATATTTTGGAGGGAAGTTTCAAGTTTGTAACAGCGTAATTTACCTATATTTCGTCTTATATTGAGGCATTGGTGTCGATTCTAATGTAGGTATAGATATCCCAAAAGTAATCTAAATATAATTCTGTACTTTTCCACAAAAACACGCTGAAAACGATGGCACCACTTTTAGACCAGTCTATTTAGTTAAACATATCCATGCACCAGAAATTATCAATAGAATAATGTTACCTTATGGACGCTGGTTTTGTTCAGGTTAAACACTTGTCCTGAACTAGCGGTTGCGATTTGATGATACACCCTGTAAGTCGGTTTGTTCAAATCATTGCAGTGGCCCGTTAGGACGAAGACAACCTGCAATGTTATAGTTAACTTCTGTGTTCATCAGATATCCTTAACTTAAGGTATTAGTAACTGAGCCAATGGCTCCACATTCACAAGAGATAACATCAGCCATGACCCACCTCGCTTCCCCAATGCTCATTTGAGGGCTATTGCCTATAACGATTATTAAAACGTGTTGATAATATTAAACTGTATCATCACCAAAGCGCTGCAGTCCTGTGTGGGCCTTGGATTGAAAAAAATTGTCCATCAGAGGTAGGCAGTTCTTTCAACTGCGAACTCCAAAAAGCCTTACAGCCCTCTCTCCTCCATCACTCCACCGACCCCTAATAAGTCGTCCTCAGCCCACCAACTTGTCCTCTATCAACCTCTTTGGGGCTCTCGTCCCTTCCATGCGTTGCACATGTCCCGCCGATAGAATTCTTAAGAGTTTAACGTTGTTTGACGACATTCAGCGCTTTTAAAAATTCGTAAAGTTCGTGATTGTACAGAATGTTGTATTCCATTATCCCGAAGGGCACCAAACACGGGGTTATGAGGTTATAATATTAAACGCGGTGGCTCCTACCTACCGCTTGGCGGCACTTGTTGTTTGTATGCGCCTCCCATCAGACAAATAATACCTAACCAACCTGACTTTGCTGCCGCTGTACAGCATCCAGCACTTCCCCGACCAGCTTGTGGTCGTACGCCGAAGCGTCGGTGAACACGTAGAGGAACGAATGCGGTCGACTGACATTCAGAGCTAACTGTATGCCCTTTAAGGTCATCTCAGGGCAATTTCCACCTCCATACACTCGGCCGATGCTAGCCAATGCCTTCTTGAAGACTTCCTTGTCTTTGGTGACGGTGGCTGGGCCAACACCTGTAGAAATATTGTTATTTGTAACGCTTGTTGGTATAGATGGGAAAGTTGCCTAAATCGCAACTGGCCGGGAATGCAACCCCGTCCCTATTTTAAACATCGAACTGCAGTAGTGATTGAAATGTTCAAAACGTATCGTAACGTAAAGGCTACAGTATGGGTGGCTGACTTTGACCTTCACCTTTTTGCCTAGCGCTAGTTTAGACTGTCAGTCATTACCACTTATACCTTTTGAAGCATTGCAGTGGAAAAGTGCTATTCTAAATATACCTCTCTCAATTGAAGAATGAAGCTTGTACCGCGCAGAGGTAAGTAAACTAACACATACCTGGATCATGGAAAGGCACAAACACAAAATCAGCTATAACGTGACTCTCTTCAAGAGCTGTCTTCAAGATCATCTCAGCCCCTGCTTTAAGCTGCCGCAAGTCATTGAACATGGATCCTGTAGTATCAAAAACAAACACTAAACTACCCCTTCTATCATTTTCCACTAACTTTTTACTAAGCTGGATGGTTTGAAGTCCTACGCTAAAAAATGAACTAAAAAAAATAAAAGAAAGAGCAAATAATTTCGCGCCCATTTTAAATTTAGAACATCGTTTTCGATGTCACGTCTGTTGTGACGGAAGTTATACGGTTAGCTAAGTTATCGGTGACCCTTGACTTTGCTATCGATATGGGTTAAGATGACACGCGTAATACTAAACTTAAGAGGCGGTCAATAATTTTAGTATATCTTTACATATTTTATTTAATATGGAGGAATTCTAAGGTCTCCGCTATTAGACCGCTGTTTCAATTTGGAAAAGATTCGAGCCATCTGTAACCTAGACATTGATCACTAGGTTTTCTAAACTGCACGATCTTTCGCAAGTCAATTAATGTGAGTTATCAACATACGAGTTTTCAGAGCGTGGTCGCCATTTCATAACAATTAATGGGCCTAGAAATTGGCCCTATCTAATGCTAAGTTGAAAAACATCGCCTATAAAGAAAGCATGACAGGGCATGCAAGAAACACATCTAACAAATTGCTGTCAGTGTAGGTTACATCTGCAACTGATTCCTTCATAAGATAATTTTAAATTGAAAGAAATATTGAAACTTCAATAACTTGTATAATTATTTACATGTATATAACTTGTATATATATATATAGTAATATACATATATATAATATACAAGTTTTAAAGCATTTTATATTAAAACTAATAAAGAAAAGTACAAAGTTAAAAATAAAATCTTTATTAAAATTCACACTTCAAATAGAAGACATCATTTACTTACACAAAAAACAACATAACTACATATTAATTACCTAGTAAAATTGCTCAAAATTGTTCTTACTAATTACACAAACGGTTAACGCATTCATAGTGTTTTAGTTCAAAAAAGAAATCAAAACAGTTTTTAATGCCCGAGCCTTAACCATGACCAAGATAAACTAAGCGATGAGGAGTTTATTTCGTTTTTCAACGCTGTATATCAGAAAAATGGGCGTTATGCGAATTCAAAAAGGGCGTTATGCGAACTCAAAGAGCGACCTTTTTCTCCATTCCAAAAAGCTTAACCTGTCTTTTCTTAACGCGGTTTGAAGCTGAAATATGTGTTTAATTCATAAATAAGTATTTTTTTCCAATAATGCAACGTAGAGTTATTCATTGCTTTTTAGGGTTTTGGATTTGGAACACAACAAATACAGCACAAGCAGCACTAGAGCAAGAATCTTATTTTACAATCAAATGGATTCAACATCGGATCAAGAAACTTATTTTACAATCAAATGGTTTTACCGTTTCCAGTTTTCAACAGAAACAAAAAGAAAAAAAACGCCGGAAAGACGTTGTACACCTGATTATATTGTATGGCTCAAAACAATGACACTATTAATATGAATATAACGCAGTTAAAAATTCGAAACATTATATTTCTAATATATTTGGCACAACGGTTATCCACCCTTATTGTCACAGCACTATGAAAGTAGTGATATCGAAAAATACTAAACTATAAAAAAGTTGAAATAATTTTTCATCAAGATTAAATTATGAATGTTCAAGTGATAAAATATAAAACTAATAAATACGTAAACCGTTGGTCAAAAGTATAAATATTACAAATAAAGTATAATTAGATGTTAATTAATATATTTTGTAAATATCAATCAAGTTGTTAAAAAAGACAATAGGATCTTAAAATACACGTCTTTCGCGTTGAGCAAGGCACATGTGAGTATCCTTTGAAGTAAATTTAGGCAGAACCATTGTTTTGTCAGTCCTGTCCGAAACTCTTTGGATACCACTGCATACTTAAAAATATCTTACAATTCAAAAAAATATAAGACAACACGAAAAATTTTCAATCTAAATTTATTGCGATTCGAAGACATTTAAAACATTGCAAATTACATAATAACTTAGACCTAAGCGTGAAAAATTTGTCTATAAAAAATTTAAAAATATTAGAGAAATAAAAAAGCGAAGAACCATTTCGCTGTTTAAATTGGCCACCATCGATTTAAAATACCGCATGTCGCCAGTAGTTCTTGCGACCCATTTTAACTAAAGGAAGTAACCAATAGCCGAGAAATGAAGTCGACTTTTTACACTAAAGTGCAGTCTACTGTACAACTTATCAGATTAAACATTTTTTATCTAATTCAGTAGTAATTTTAAAAATCTATTGTGAATATATTTCGGTGGTAGCACAAAAGGACGTGTTACATGTTAGCGATTGACTACGGTAAAATAAATTATTTCTAATCTATTTTTGTTTAGCTTTGGCAAGTTTATTACAAAAACAATTAGTCATCCTGTATTAGGAAAAATCTGTTTAATTTTTTTAAAAACCTAGGACGATTGGAAAGGCGTTGGTATACAACCATTTTCATTTGTATTTCATCGCCATTTTTAATCATCCCAGCTGTTTTTATTGTGTAAGATAACAATTTTACACGATAAAAAGAATATTTATGTTCGTACCGTACTTGAGATTGGAAACAAGAAAAGGTATGGTATGAAATGCTTTCATAGTTTTGATTCAATGATCGGTCTTGTGAATTGTTAATGGAATTGATCAATTGTTCTATCCCAAAACAAGTTAGGCCTTGACTGCGGTTACAACGGTGGTAACGTAACCAATATGAACTCAAGATGGTAGTGGCCTTAAACCATACCTCTAATCAGATTCTGCGCGGCATGTCACCGAAAACGCTTGAGTGGTAAACTAGCCACGGCCCAAAAAAGTATTGATGAATGAAATTCTCGAGGATTTGTTTTAACCCAGATGAAATACTTATAATGTAACACTGGTTTATGGTATACAGAAATGAAAAGTTTTTGAACACAACAAAATTTAATTAGAAGTGAAACTTCTTTCGGGTGTGAAACATGAAACTCTAGTGTGGCATTAAGTTCAACAACTTTCTTGAACTTTGCTTCCAAAATAAAAAAAAAAACTGTTCCAAAATATAAAACGGTAAAGACGTACTTTTTACGACCAATACCAATTATTTATTTTATTCTCCAAATGTGGTATTGATAACCGGATAAACCGGTATTTATGCCCCGAAAGCAGCAATAACAATACAAACCAAAAAAGTTTCACTTCTTAGTAGTGTAAACGGATAAGATGTATTTTGCTTAGGAGAATTAAAAAATAATATAATACTTATTCTATTCAATTTACCAAACAGAATTCCAAAACCTTATATTAAATTATTAGTCTCTCATTTCTAGGGGATCATGTGTTAATTACGTCACACATTACAGGTTAGAAGGAAAGTAATTGCAGCGTTATTTGATTAATATTACTTTGTTTTAAATTTTTGATTAGATTTGGCCTAGTCGATGGAGTAACACTAGCTTAGTACTTATGTCCGATCAACTAGAGCGCTTATTTTGAAGAAAAAATATTTCAGCTTGCCTATAGATGGGCATCGAATAGTTTTTAGTTCAGGAAAACGGCCTGCAATATTTCCTTTTAAACGAAACAAACAAGACAAGCATTTATTTATAGCCTTAAAAATGCAATTATGGAAGGTAGCGAAGAGTTTAGGAAACAACCTGTAAAGATCCTTAGACATAAATAACAGATGGTCTCATTTGTGAATTACATCTAAACTTAACCTATATAAAACCGCGTCACCGGACAAAATAAATTTGTACATATATTTATCTATACTTAAAATATTGTATTGAATATAATTCTGGACAAATATTTATTAATTATTACAGATTATAATATTCTAATTAAAGTTAACTTCGTAACTTTCACAAACAACGAAAATTGAGATTTTATAGGTTGTTTCTAGTAGGCTATTGTGTTTAAATGAGGAGAACCAGCGATCACTGAGGTGTCGGTGGACATATGGTCCTGAATCATATTTAAGCCATTATAACCGAACAACAAAATTACGCAATTATTATTATGTACGCAATAAATTCCATTTTCAGTTGATTGTAAAAGTTACATTGTCTGAAAGCACTACGCTATAAAACATCTATTTCAATAAAATGCATTGGGAAAATAAATGTCAATAGTTAAACTAAACAGATAAATGTCAACTGTTTAATTACACTGATAAATATCAGACATAGAACTACAAAGATATTCGTCAATGTTTAATTACACGATACATGTCATATGTTTGTTAAATATAATCGTCAAATGTTGAATTAGGTACATAGATAAATACCTTTTTTTATGGCAGGCCTTCATCATTACATAGTAAGAAATCACCACCGAAAAAATACATATATTCAGAGATAAATAAAAAATACCAGATAGCTCTCGTCCTATGCAATGGAACATCGGCAACAGCGTGCGAACCACGACTCTATCGTGCGTGCTCGCAACGGTTTGGCAACAGGGACAGTGGACTATGGTGACTGTTTCGCAGATCACATGTATTTGGTGTCACAGTGTTATGTCACTTTACAGAAATAACAAGTTCATTTTTTTTATGAAATACTTAACGCTGAATTTTGAAAAGTTGTAGAACAAAAGTGGTTTAGTGATAGGAACTATACAAGGCCTAGAGTTTACTGGTATTTTTTATTTAACTAAAAAACATGCATAATCTACATACAGTGTATGTATATTATACATGTTTTCTTTTATTAAAATACATAATGCAGTAATAAAGTTTTCATAAATATGTGATAAAAATGGTTTCACTGAACGCTTTATTGTGATATGATGCGCCCTATATGTCGAAACCTGTATAGGCTTTACTTTTGTGTGTATTATCGGATCTCCTAGTGTAACTCTTAACTAATAGTTAAGTTAAGTAATTTGATAAAATAAATTATTTACTGAATAGTAATGAGACAAGGAGGATAAATGGTTTTCAAATGCTTAGTTGATCCAGTAGTTTGCATGTCTATCTACGGATCACCAGGCCTTTAGGATTATTATTTAGTTTTTAAGTGATATTTTATACTAAAAAGTGATGAAACGATTGTTTACGTTCTAAAATAATAAAGAAAAAAAAGCAGTATAGCGACAAAAAGCATAGTAAGAGTGAGAATAAATTTCACCCCGGTATACAGTTTAAATTTCACCCCCATTTGGGTTTTATATAAAATGTTTATAGGAACACCTTTGTTGATGAACAGAAAAAATTACCAATAGTTTGGTGGTGTGCGTCGGCGATATCAATTCACCCAATTAAGGTCGCTTCATGCAGCAGAAAAATATAGATATATCTTTAATATGATCAGCTGCTTTCAAGATTTTTATTGCACGAATTAATTTTTTATTTTTTTTTCACCTGTGTATTGTTTTTTTTTAATATTTAGTTAATAAGATAAATAAACGGGGGTGTCGATGTTCAACGATTAAATAAAAACACTGTGTAAACCCTACTCATTAAAAAAGGCACATTAAAATCGTTTCAAAATTAACAGACATATTAATTATCCCGTGAAATACATACACACACAAAAAATACACTTCCGAAGTGAATACCTCCTTCTTTTTAAACTCGATTAAGTGTTTAAATACCTCTAACGTAGTACAAGTGACACAATAAATCTTCGAACAATATTTAACTTGATGTCAGTCGGCAAACTGCCTGTGAAAAATAAGTTCTCATTAAGAAATTGAGAGCTAGTAGTGCTTAAAATCCGAATACGCAATAAAAATTGCTGGATAATGGAAAATATGATATTTTAAGCAAGGACATACTTGTAATAAATAGTTTTTCATCACTCAACAGATGAATGTCCGAAAATGCAATAAAAATGGCTGGATATCGTATTTTAAGTAAGGACATACATGTAATGAATAGTTTTTCATCACTCAACAGATTAACTTATCAGTAAAATAAACAAAAACCGGACATTTTTTCTGCTAGATTTCGTATACTGCTTATATCAAGTGTATTCGACGAAGCATTCCATTCGAATGTATACCACGTGTGTATAGAACGGCCTATAGTCCATTTGGTTGCTGCAACAGAAATTGAGTTTAGGGTTTTTAGTTTGGATCCACCAAGGCTCACATTAGCTGGTCACTTGCTTGCACCTTCGGCCGGCCGTCTAATTTTTGATAAACTAGTACGTTCTCCCCGACTTCGCCTTCTGGAAACTAAAAACAAATTGTACTTTAAAAAATATATTACCAAACCGAGTAAAGTACGACGAAACTCCTGAACGGACAAAAATGAATATACGAGTGTATAAAGCTGTCAGTTTGTAGTTTTTATGTATATTTGAATATTTTATTATTGATCTATTGGATCATCTAAAATATTCATCATCTAAATATCCAGCGCGTTTTCTTAAATAGCCGTTTTTTTTCTTCCCCGAAACTAGCCATATTCTAGTGTTCTTACAATTTTTCTTCAAAATATGATATTGGTAGAGACCTTTCTCCGCCAGGTTACAGGGGTAAACTTCTCCTATTCCCTGTTCCCGTCCTCCACGTACACGGGTGGACACATCAATAATATCCCCTGACAGGGGATGTAATTTTTGCCTCCTGCCTGTGGCTTAGCCCTGCAGGTGAGGTTGAATTTCTCTCCCCACGAACCCCACGAAGAAGGAAATATCTTGGATACCCCATGATTTCAGAATTCTTTAACGTTTACCTGTGTGTGAGGTAGTGTGTGTATCAAACGGTAGTCCTTCAGCAACTCCTCGACCCTTCCTTTCAGCACGTCGAACAGCACCACGAGGGTGGGGGTCTGCCGAGTGGAATATTCCAGACGCCACCACCGCTGTGGGTTGTTGTAGAACGCTTCGGACTCGTACATTTCACCTTGCGCCGGAGGGTCGCAGTTTAGGTAACGTGTCGTAACGTTTACGTGGAGATGGCTGAAAAATATTTCTATAGTATGTAGTCCATCACAAAACTTAAAAGATGTTTTGTCCGATAAACATAAGTCAATGTGTCAAGTTATGATGAACAGACTATAAATATTTTAAGTTCTTCTTTAAATACTGGCAACAAGGGAAACATTCGAAATTCCAAAACATATATTACTTTTGAACAAATTCGACAAGGAAACTGCACTATTTATCTTTGTTATAGTGCAGCAGATATTTATTTACCTTTAAGATATAAAAGTAGAAAGATAGTAGTAGCAAGTTTAGGTTCGATCCCCATTTGAAAATTTATCATTTATGATTTTTTTCTAGTATTGTCTGGTGAGAGGTTTCGGTCTTGGCTAGTTACTGACATAGAAATTCCGAAAAATGCCATGGTGAAACCGATTAGGAGTATGAGTTAACATGATTGCCATACCCCTAATGTTGCTAGCATGCATCATCACTTACCATCAGAAATGATGCAGTCACATCAAATCAGATGTGCATATGCTACTTAAAAAAACGCCACAATGGAATCTAATGCGGTTGGCTGGGTAACAACATCGTAGGTTGTCACTCACCTATAAAGCGGGGTAGAGTGGCAGGGCATCATGAAGAATATTGAAGAGCGGTTGTTAGGAATGGCTTCTCGCAGTAGAGGCATCACCTTCACGGTCCCACTCTGGTGGATCAAGCCAAAGTACATGCCCGGCACTATGTTGCCGAGTAACAAAACTAACGCTGTCAGGTATAATTGCCATCTGAAAAAAAAAGTTTTTTTTTACAATTGTCGGATTTTGCGTTCCTTGTTATTTCTCCTTCATCAACTCTTGTTGGCATTCAATTAACTCGCAAAAAAATTTCGCAAGCACTTGGTAGTTTTCTGCTTTTTTATCTATATACGATTTTGTTCAAATTTTGAAAAAGTAATCTTTTTTATTTTGATATCCATATGGCATGATGAGGATAAGCAGCCATAAATAAGAGCATTACAAGGCTGTATTAATTTTATTGCAGTTAACCTACTACAGGATAACTCCATAGATAAAGGAAATAAACTACAATAAACTACCAATTGTCATCTTGGAGATGTCTCTTAAAAAGTTCAAAGTTTGTATTAAACGTAAGCTTATAGAAAAGTCCTATTATAGTATAAAGGACTACGTAAACGATAAAAAAGCTTGGGTGTAAATTATTGCTCTAGCCAGGTTGCTCTTCTAATAATTTAAAATGACATTGTGAGATGGTGATAACAAAAAAAAAAAAAACACCCGGCTAAGTTTGTTGTGGGCTTCTTCTTAGACCAGGACGCGTTTGGAACCCTCGTAGCTTTAGTTTTAAGTTTACGAATGTGGTTATCGCCATCATCTCACTACCGTGTGGTTCTTATGTACGCATCAAAAGTGCCACCTGTGGGCCTACTTGAATAAAGATATTTTTGACTTTGACTTTGATATGTCTACATACATTATTTATTTTTTATTAAACTGTTTGTTCTTAATTATAAGTTAGAATGTTTTGTTAGTTTAGTTGTGATTTGTAATATCGGTGTTTCATATTCCCAAATAAGATTTTATTACTATAAAAAATTAAAAATTCAAAAATATTTTATGTATGTAGACCTTATTACAGGCACTTATAAAGCGTTCATACATTTAACACGCTACACTAATGTTAGTGATGGTGATAACTGCATTCGTTAACTTAAAACTAAAGCTTCAGGAGGGTTCCAAACGCGCCCTGGTCAAAGAAGAGCCCACAACAAACTTAGCCAGGTTTTTTTTGTTATCACCATCTCAGTCTAGTTTTTCTATTTACTACTTCCTCCACTCATCACAATGATATATACAATGATATATTCTAGTATAATTTATTGGGTGAATTGAAAATCGTTTTTACCAATTTATCATAGTTACATTTACGCACGCACACACACACACACGCAAATACACACTCACACACACGCAAATACACACACTCACACACACACACGCACTGACACACACATAATTCTGACATTGACACTTATGACACGTACAAACACAACCACGAGTACTTGGGCATACAAGTGATCTTAATTTCTAGTAGTAAACTATGTCATCTAGCGGGTTAGCCCTGTTTTCCGAGACACAGTCTCAACTAGTTTGGAGAACTGTTAGGAGAACTTTTTATCTGTGCAAAATAAAACAAAATTTCTAAATATTTTATGTGTTATGTTTATGTACTTTTGATTCTGTTTTGTTTTTCTTTATGACAATAAAGCATTTTTTCATTTTCTATCATAAATAGAAAAAGATAGACATAATTTTCTCTCCAGCTACAACTCTAGTAAGAACAGCTAGAACAAATTACAAGCGACTTACTTCTTAGCTTTCCTGCTCCAAGGCACCAGAACATTTTGAGCCATGTATAGAAGGATGGGCAGCAACGGCAGCATGAACCTGAACTCCTTGTGCGGTACAAAACTGAAAAAAAAATAATCATTGTCATCCTCAGCCGATTAATGTCCCATTGCTGGTCACATGCCTTCTTTGTTATAGTACAGAAGGTTCTAGAAAATAGACCAACGATGGTGTTATTATCATGCTTTTTGAATAAGTTGTGACTCAAAACAAATGCTAATTTATTATTTTAAATGACAATTGCCAATATGAAATTAATAATTTTCATAAACAAACAATAAAATACCACACCATACTCCCATTCTTGTTTAAGATTGTGTTACGAGTTGACAGATTGTAAGTTTCACTTATAATTCTTACCTATGAACAACAACATGATATGCGACAGCAATCAGCAAGAGCATTCCAACAAGATTCTCTTTGGGTCTCCTCAGTATGGTGAATATGGCCCACAGAACGGGTACTACGTTGACGCCCAGCATGGCTGGAAGACCCTGGGTTACGTACCAGTGCCTACAACAAAACAAACATATTACATCTAAGCTGAACTTTGCAATGCCAAGATTTTTTTAGTTTTGAATTATTGTAATTGAAAAATTTATAAAAAACATGGCATTGCATGGTCACATTTGACCTTCACAATGGAACAGCTTCTAACATTGTAAGAAACTTAAGTTTGACCGTACATGTGAGTACTGAAGCCATTTAAATGATGGCTGTGAATGGCCAATACTAGCACGATGCTTTAGATCCAGTGGAAAGTCATGCTGCAAGGCTACAATAAAGCTGCTACGGTCAGTATTTAATGCTATTTAGGAAGAGGATGATGTAAGAATGGGGCAAACCGGATTCTGTGGAATTTACCACAATAAGATAGATAGTCATAGGTTATTATTATTAAGAAACTCACCATGAATGTTGACCATAAAACGAGGATACATCTTGGATCACATTGAAATTATAGAACTCCCAGGGGGTGATGATCGGTCTCCCATAGAAGTACGAGTCTATGCCAATTAGCACTATACCTGAGACCAGCCTGTGGAGACACAATGAAGTCACTGGTCACTTGTAACACAATTAAAGGTTTCTTATAAAGATCCCAAATGAAACATAAAACAGTAAAAATACATACACACATAATGTAAAAATAACAGTCAATAAGTAAAAACACACTGACTGACAAACAGACAGCAGAGATCTCATTGGCACTCTACAGGTACATCTTCTTATTGTAGTTCACTTGTGTGAATTCTATTGTACAGTGAAGTCCCTGCATAAAACTAACTTCTGCGACAACATCAATATTAAATCGAAGTCCTATTCTTTGCTTAAGGATGATTGTGCATAAAAATAAAGCAAAATTGAAAAGAATAATTTCACACAATGCATACAATTTGGTGTACTAGGATATAAAAAGATATAAGGTAAAAAAAATAATTTCAATTATACTTACACAATGGGTATATAAGTTTGCAACACCAATTTTAATCTATCCTGATTGGTTGTGCCCAAATTGTAAATTCCAAGAACTACCCACAGCGGAAATGAGGTTGGTCTTATAAACACTGTAAGGCAAGCCAGCCAAATCCATCCACTGTCCTCTGTAAATCATATACAAAACCGTCTATATTCAAATATTGACCCATGAAAAAAACAATTGTAATACAAGACTTAAGGGCGCGTTTCTAAAATTGATAAGCATCAAAACGCACTTCTACTTATGCACGGACCTCACTCACACACCAATAAAGTTCAGTTGTGTTAAAATTCAGAATCGCTCACTCAGGCTAGTCAAATTTGGAACAGGTCTGCTCCGGGCAGCGGCCAATTGCCGTCTAACAGATATTTAAAATGAGTGTCGACTTATATCTACAGAAGTTTGTCACAAAATAACCCTTTTTGCACTAGATTAAGACTTAAGTCCAAAAGCAAATTAGGTGAAAAAACTGATTTATTAATGGAATAATTTAAGTATAAATTTTAACAGTATAAATCTTTATACATATTTAATTTTTTAATAGCGACACTCAACTCAAAATAGTCAGTTTTGTGTGGAGAGGTGACGGAAAACTGTTTATGTTGTAGTTGCAGTATTAAATATAATAATTTTCAGAAAGTATAATAATTTCAACAGTCAGATTAGGGACCCATCTATGTGTAGTAAGTTTTAGGTGTATATTATTTTGTTTATTTTATCCAGAAAGCAAGACCATAAAATATTTAAACAAATTTAAACAAACTTGCTAAGCAAGTTAAAATTAAATTAGTGTAATCAACAAACCTTTCTCATGAAATCCTTTGGCTCCATCTTTAAATGAGAATTTAGACAGGGCTATTGTTACTAGCACAGTCTCCAAAGTTTGCAACAAGGTCCTGCCTGAGGTGTAAAACCAGAACCAGGAGGTTAGAATCAGGAATAAAGCCCACTTTCTGCCTCCTGACCATTTATAGAAACTGTAATCTGCAGCTGTGCTTAATACAGCTTGTAAAATTCGTGGTAGTATTACCTGTAATAAGAAAAACTAATATGTGATAATCAAAGCCCACTAAACTGCATTGGACCAGCGTGCAAGTCTATGCTTTAAAACTTCTCCTATGATAGAGGAGCAATGGGACATTCATAATGTTGATGATGATGAATGATGATGATAATGATGGATTAAATAGGAATAGTTACAGTTATTGGTAAGTATAAAGTGAACTAAAAAAAACATAAAAGCATAACTACTGCTCAAAAATAGCCCCTGAGGAAAACAAAGCCTCAGTGGGAGTGGCTTGTGAAGTATGCTCGCATGTGTTTAGTTCACTAGTTCACAATACTGACAAATTAACTGCTAGCTAATCATGGCTGGACCTGTGCTGCATGACATACAGCAGAACCAATCATGTGTTTTGCTATTCAATTTGTGTGTGTCAATGGTGCCATTTTCAATGTCAATTTGTTAGAAAACAAAAAAACTTTAATAACATACCACAGCTACTGGATAGTCCAAGCCAGTAAACTTCAGAATAGTATATAGAGCTGCCACAACACTAGGGTACAAGTAACTTCTAATCCCTGCTTGCCACTCCCAAGTCATAGCGCCATAGCCAAACGCCTGCTTGTGAGCCACCTCCAAGGTCTGCCAGTATTCATCCGGCACATACCAAGTTTGCACCAGGAACACTGACAGAATCCGCACAGCCAATATCACCGCTATGACCTGCGTGGGCCTGAGGCCCTTTTCCCAAACCATTCTCCCGCCTAAAATAACCAAAAGAGGTTACATATTACTATCTATAAATAGATATCTATAACACGCCCGGCTTTCCATCAAACACTTGTCAAAAACGCATATCTTTTACTGTTTCATATGACAAGTAACGAATCAAATCGGATTTTTAGATGAAAACTATATGAAAAAAGCGAAAGTTGCTATGTATCGTCAAATAACGCGTCCCATAATTAAAGCCAAAAGATGAATTAACACTACCGTTATGTTACATTAATCTGGGTAATTAACTTATCGCTGTTAATTCTAACACGTTTCCCGGTGTTTTTGAAGTAAATAAATGTGAAAGACATCAATTTTGTAAATAACTAACCTCGTAAAAAAATAAACCACCGCCGCCGCGGTGATTATATCAATTTATATTTTATAGTCATAAATAGTGTTGTCTTTATGCACGCTTATAACATGGCTTTCCGATTTTATCAGGTATAATTTGCGTTAAATATCGATAATATACAGCAAACGAATAATACATAGATTGATATCACTTCTACTGCGTCACTTGCATTACTGTTAAATAGCCCTTATTTATAAAACTATCAAACAAAGTTGTCTAATTAAGCATTAAAACATGTACTTTTGTAGTTTTCCTACAATTTATGAGTAATGAAGATTTTAAACGTCTGTGCCTATGATGACGTCAGCGCAATGGATGTCAATTGTCAAGTAGACGTCAAACTAAATGTTATTTCAGAACAGTTAGCATCAGTTCCTAAACGGCAATTTAAATATAATAAAACCTATTTAAAAAGGCGTGGCGTATTTTATTTTCTACCGACTAGAAAACAAACGTTACATAAATTGTAACACTTTTGTTATTGTCAAAAGCTTTTAACATAATTAGTAGCAAAGCAATTAAACGATAATCAATTAAACAAATTGACAAGTTGTTTGTTTTGATATTTCGATCCTGAACGTTAATTTACAAAATCACGAAATGTTGACTTTGTGAAAAACCGTGAAGCGTTTGTATTTTATAAAATAATAATTATGCTGAAAATTTATTGAAATATGGGTAAGAGCAATTCTTATAAGGCGAAGTGTCTGACTAATAAAAGATAATAATTATACAACGTGTATGTTACAGACGATACAAATAATGATACCCTGGATTTATCAAGGCGTGGATTGAAGAAAGTAGAGAAGGCTCCTACTGAGGAAGCTAAAACAATTATCAACCTAATCCTTGACCAGAATGAGCTTCAACGGTTGGACAACATTGACACATACAACAGAGTTGAAAACGTGAGCCAATTTTCGTCTTTTTATATTGTAATTTAATGTTAATAATAAATAGTATATTAAATATAATATAAGTGCACCGGTTGAGTGAATATGTAGCGAAGGATGAAGGATAGATTTATTATCTATAGACTGGCATGCAAGTGAGCATTGCTGTATGCAACAAAACAAGACATTGAATACATTTAATTGGGATGAAACTAGTCCCAATTGAATTTATACTTAAGTTTAATCATTTTTGATTAAACTTTAGTATTTAAAGGTTTAAAAAAAATTATGGGGATGGTTGCATGGGAGAATTTTTCTTTTATCTTTGTATGGAGTTCTTATCAACATTGTTTGAAACATCAAGTTATACAAATCAATATATCTTGAAGAGTTATGTTTGATAAAGACTATTAGGTCTTCATACACCATAATCACGTTGAGACAAAATAGTATGGAAATTTAAGCACATGGGGCAGAAGGATCAGTAACATCTTATCCACTCTTTTTAAACTGCAGGCACAAAAATATTAAAACAATTGCTTTGATGCCCCATGATTTAAAGCTTACATTGTGCAATGCATCAAGTTGGAGTGATATTTTGTGCAAAGGCCATAAGACCGCTTATGTATTTATCGTGGTGATCATTATATAGCTTAAATGTAAATCTTTTGTAATTAAATTTTAAAGATTTTTCAATTTAACAATTCTCCTTTGTTTCAGTTGTCAATATGCAACAATTTTCTGATGCGAATGCATGGGGTATCCCGCATGACAAATATCCGCATCCTAGCTCTCAGCAACAATGGCATACTTCAAATTGAGGGGCTCAAGGACCTGATTTATTTAAAAGTGTTAAAACTTGCTGGTAAGTTATTATCTTCAGTCTACTCAAAGGGAATTTATTGACCTACCAATTTATTAAGATATTATCTTTTGTTTTCTTTAAATACTATACTAATCCTTGCTATTATTATAAATGCAGACATTTGTTTGTTTAATAGCGACTAATCAATTTATTTTTTGGCATAGAGATTGTTGAAAGAACAGAGAGTGACATAGGCTATTTTATATCCCAGGAAAATAAATAGTTACCACAGGATTGGATAAAAAACCATAATAAATGTGGTCAAAGAACCGGAGCAACAGATAGTAATTAAATTAATAAATGTTTAGGTGGCAAAACAGGAAACAGGCCCAGGAACAGGAGAAGAAGGATAAATTTAAAAAAGGACAAGTTTTACTGTGCAGTGCATAGGTCTGCATATACCACCTCTGCATACCAAGACTATAGTTTTAATCACAGTCACAATGCCAGTCATTCACACACTCGTGCCCTAAACTCTACGCCCGAAACATGAAATAGCCCAACTTCACTCTAAATTAAGGCCCAAACCTCTCAGTATTAGATTGACATCCCCCCTCATTGGTGATTATTTTACAGCCCTCATAGTGATAATAAATTCAGCCCACTCAAAACCACTACTCGTATGTCGTAGTTTGAATCTTTCCAGATAAATAGATGCAGTATCACTCACATGTAAATTGAGTTAGTTACAGCTTGATGGTGATGTTTATTTTGTAGTTGCAGTTAATCATCTCATCTCAATGAATATGTATGACTTACACCTTTTAAGTGAGGAAACAAATAGATTGATTTATTCTTTAGTTGCGCATTGCAATTTGTCCTTCTCGTTAATTCAGTACCTGCTCAGCTTACAACAGATCATCTGTTATTTACGTAGGTGTAATGTTCTTTAAACACTGTTTAGAGTGACCAGACTATATAGTATTTATTAATTTTAACTTCAATTAATTGTTTCTTTAAGACAAGAAAGGCAAAACTTGAATGTATCAAGTTATCATATTCTGTCATCTATCTGGGTTTTATATGGGCAATATAATGATTTATTTAAAAAAAGGGTAAATATAAGCCTTCATAGCATTGCTCCTGAATTTGATTGGTTTTCTGGGGATAAAAATTAACTCTCTTCATAAGCTTTATATAAGAAAATCACACCGATCTACTTGAATGAACGTTGGTGCGCAAAAGAAGGGCAAACGGTAAAACACATTTACTTTATCGCCAATTCCACGAATCCTATATTTATATCTATCTATATGTACATTCTCGATGTGCCCCACGGCTTCGCTCGAGTAAATTACGGGACGCAGCGTACTGCTATACCTACCTCGATAAATAAATAAATAAATATACTACGACAATACACACATCGTCATCTAGTCCCAAAGTAAGCGTAGCATGTGTTATGGGTACTAAGATGACTGATGAATATTTTTATGCATAATATACATAAATACCTATAAACATTCGTGTTCATCACACAAACATTTTCCAGTTGTGGGAATCGAACCCACGGCCTTGGACTCAGAAAGCAGGGTCGCCGCACAATGCTACATACGGCCGTCAAAACTATATACTTAGTATAAGCGTAAAGTTTTTTTAATCATACTGGTAGTGCTCAATATTAGTTCTTTGATATGAAGTACAGATAGTTTGAACATATTTAAACAAACAACCGCGGTGTTGACGCTTAATAAATCTGTATTATTGTTCTTGAAGCTTAAATCACACAGTACACGCTAATCACGGGACCAGGGGACCTACTCCTGTATTGCCTTATTTAAAATACTTTTAATTCCCTATAACAATCGACTGCAAATAATGTGTGGCTAAACAGTAGCACTACACATTAGTAGATAGCGCTGGGTGCTTACCCACGCTAACGATGATCCAAGTCAGTAAGTGGATGGGTGATAGTCCTCGCAATTTTGAAAGATAATTTTGTATCCATCAGTCTCAGCTCTTATCACTAATAATCTAAAAAGACTACGATGATAATGATGTTTGACGGAGTTTTGGTATAAAATCGTCAAACACGTCCGGTATAAAAGTTATCCCTTGGCCTATCTCGTAGTATGAACTCAAATCATGCCAAGTTTCATTTCAATTCATTCAGTAGTTTCAGCGTGATGCGCGGCACAGATACCGACAGAAAAAATTTAATAAAATTACAGGTTCGGCTTCAGTATAGATAACCCTCCAAAATAAATTTTCAAAATTATCAGTATGTATGCACATTTATAATTAAGTTGAAGAGTTTGTTATTTGTTCGAACTCGCTAACCTTCGTAACAACTAGTCGAAATTGAAAAAAGAAGGAAGGTTAGTCAATTTAACATCCCACTAAAGCTATGGATCCGAGTTTTTATATACCTATAGAGATATAAAAAACACTAAGTAATAATTGAAGAAATATCGCGGAGGGGCAGTTCAATAGAAGAAAATTCTTCAATTTCAAAGAAAATATACGTTCAGCTAATTCTACAGAAAGGGGGATACGATCAAGAACAAGAATATCTCTTCCACCTTTATGCTTATCTGCGGTCGGTCATAGTAACCAGTGGATTAATCGTGTCCTCCATTAAGAACATAAATAATAATATTAGCTGTAGCCCGCGTAATACATTTCCCTGGGATAAAAAGTAATGTACGTTACTCTTCGTGCTTATGCCTAAAATTATGTCGATTGGTTGCTTAGTTAGAGCGTGAAGTAAGAACAAACCAACTGCTTTCTGAGTCTAGGCTGTGGGTTCGATTCCCACAACTGGAAATGTTTTGTGTGATGAACTGTTTTTGATGAAATGTTTTTCAGCGTCTGGGTGTTTATTTGTATATTATAGGTATTTATGTATATTATTCATATAAATATTCATCAGTTATCGTAGTACCCATAACACAAGCTACGCTTACTTTGGAGCTAGATGGCGATGTGTGTATTGTCGTAGTATATTTATTTATTTATTTACACTTTTGCATTTATAATATTAATATATATCAAAAATTGTATGGATGAATATATTTTTGTTTTAGGTAATAACATAAAGTCGATAGAACATTTGAATCACAACATTCACCTGGAGCATTTAGACCTGTCCAACAACCAGATATCATTTATTGCTGATATTTCGTATCTCAAGAATTTAAAGGTAACCTTTTTATTAACTGTAATTTAATAATTATTTATGTGAATGCAATACTATATATTGCAATATTAAAAGAACTTAGGTAAAGACTAGAGACAAACAGACATACTTAACGTTCCAAAAGTACGCCTACTTGAACTTGAGTGTTGCAAGCTCGCAAACGTGGATTCGCTTTAACATATCGAAAAACATCATACTATCGCTCTATAACAATTAAAAAAAATTGCCCTAATGCTGTTTAAGAGTCACAAATTCTGTACTGAAGTTTTGATTATACATTCATTCTGCCAAACACACTAACTATAAAACAAATTCAGGCTCAAGTTTAAATTATGTGTGTTTTAAAGATTTAAAGATTTTAAAATAACTACAGTGGATAGTCAGTACATATTTGAAAATTTAATGTATGTTCATAAAAACATTTCTAAATTTAAGAAATGTGACTGCAATAATTTAAACATTAGAAGTAAGAATAAACTGCAATATACTATGTTACATAAAATTCATAATTCGTTTAAAGGAAATTGCATACGATTCTACAATAAACTACCCATTGTCATCTTGGAGACGTCTCTTAAGAAGTTCAAAGTTTTTGTTAAACGTAAGCTTAAGGAAAGTCCTATTATAGTATAAAGGACTACGTAATCGATAAAATAGCGTTATTGTAATTACGGCTCTAACCCGGTTGCACAATGTGAGAAGGTGATAACAAAAAAAAGCACACGGCTAAGTTTGTTGTGGGCTTCTTCTTAGACCAGGACGCGATTGGAACACTCGTAGCTTTAATTTACGAATATGTATAATCTCACTACATCACTCTCTCTGTTCGCATCAAAAGTGCTACCTATTAGAGTAAAGATATTTTTGACTATGACTTTGACTTTGTGTGATTAAGTGCAAGAGTACGATGGCCCTTTAACTTCCAGCATCTGAACCTGGAGCGCAACCGCATAATGGACCTGCGACAGTGCGACCGCTACGTGCCGCCGCACCTTTCGCACCTTGGACTGGCGCACAACAACATCCAGGATCTAAACGAGGTGTCGCACCTGGTGCACCTGTCGGCGCTCGACAGCTTCTCCGTGCAAGGGAACCCGTGCGTTGCGCTGGCCGGCAAAGACAAGCTGTATCCTTTTGCACCTTCTATACGCTCAAGATTCTAGACGATTTACTCAAAGGCCTCATGTACATGACACGGTTTCCTAACGGTACGGCGTAGAAGTCGCGCTGAAGCGCGAGAAATAATGTATAAAGATTCTTTCATTCGGCCCACGGATCTCTTCCAATGAGAAGGGGTTAAGGCTGTCGTACACCACGCTGCCCCAGTGCGGATTGGTGGACACCATGGACACCATGGACACCTGTTGTGGATGGTATGGAGATCTCTCAGGCATTCCGGTTTCCTTACTATGTTTTCCTTCACCGTTGAAGCTAGTGATATTTTAATTTCTTAAAACGCACATAACTTAGAAAAGTTAGAAGTGCGTGTTGGGATTGGAACCCGGCCCCTCGAAAGTGAAGTCGAAGTCCTGCCCACTGGGCTATCACCGCTTAATAAAGATTTTTTAACCCGACTTATTTGTATACTATATTATAGCACTTTCTAGTTTTCTTAAAATACCACTCAGGGGATTCGACTATCGTCCATTTGTTCTGAATTGGATTATGAGTGTCAAATCTATCGACGGGTTTATCGTCAGCGCTATAGAAAGGTGAGTTGCCGTAATAAAGTCCTTCGTAGGGAGGATCACTCCTTATATTTACGCAGCTTTTAGCTTAAAGCAAGCGTTTAGTTAAAGAATGGTCCTGACAGATCGTTATAGAATGAACGATATAAGTTTGAAATCGCGTTGAATTTAAGAACTATTTTTTCTCTTTATTTGCCCTTCGCTGGATGTTATAATATAAAATATACTATAATTATAATTAATCTTTCAAACAGAAAGGCACAAAAGTAAACTTGCTGGGAGACAGTACTACATCAATAGCTCTAGAATTTACAATAAAATCAACAGAGATATAAATATATACCCCCTAAATAAAATTAACTGTAAAAGAGTGGCTACTGACAAAATCATATGCTGGAACTGAAATACTTCTGGAAGTCTTAGGATCGAATTAATATGTAAAAGTCTAACTCACATTTACACACACACTCATACACACACACACACACATATACATAAATACATACATGCATACAAACACAAACATACACCTGTAAAACAAATTTATATATATATATAAGGTGATTTTGGACCTGCCAATGCACAAGTTTAAAGAATTTGTTAAAACACATTTATTAGAGCGAGGTTACTATACAATTGATGAATTTTTTAATGACAAGGTTGCTTGGAAGCATCCGGCTCCGCTTTCAGCTCTCACAAGATAGAAAAATGAATGTTAAAATACAAAATGTAAATTGTTGATGTTGGAAAAGAGCAACTGCTGAGTTTCTTGCCGGCTTCTTCTCGGTAGAATCTGCCTTCCGAACCGGTGGTAGAATCACTACAAACAGACAGACTTGACGTTTCAAAAGTGCTTATATTAGGCCTACTTGAAATAAATGAATTTTGAATTTTTTTGAATTTTATATAATTTAATATAATAATTATCTTGTATAAGCAAACATATAAGCGAGTACAATTACCTACGCGCCGCAAACTCACACACGCACTCAATCATCGGAGACAACAATTTAAGGTACAGGTTTTTACCTAAATCAGGGCCAGTAGATTTTAAATTGCACCATTACATACAT
Organism: Pararge aegeria; assembly: GCF_905163445.1. NCBI lineage: Eukaryota > Metazoa > Arthropoda > Insecta > Lepidoptera > Nymphalidae > Pararge > Pararge aegeria. Next base: position 9,595,172 of record NC_053186.1, on the reverse strand, counting down.
TTATTACATACACACCAATATAATTTGTGAGGTACGCATTTTTTTGTATAAATATTATAATTATTTATGTATTTCATACTAATTGGGGATGTTATATGTAATATATTTATATAGATATTTATGTTATATATTTTATTTGTATTTATATGTAATATATTTATATATATATATATATATATATATTATAGTTATATTTATATATATATATATATATATATATTTTATTTATATTTATATATTTGTATAATTTTTAAATCTTTATTATTTTTATTTATATTATTTACTAATAAATAAATAAACCAAAATTTCTTGCAATCTATTTGGCGCTGTTAACAGGGACTTACTTTTACCTTAGCGGTAAAAGTAAGTCCCTGTTATGCAGGGTGTTTTAAATGATGTATGTATATCAGTAGTAAAAAGCCCTTTTGAATTTTATGTATTTTTTCATTTTGTATTTATAAAATGTATATATTTTAAGATTATTATGCAATTATATATTTATTTTTTTTCTTATATAATTCTTCCGATATTTTAGTATATTATTCTATGTGCATTTATATGGGCACTCTCCGATGCAAATAAATAAATTAATTAATCATCCTCATCAACAATATAAAAATAATACTGCTTTAAGCTACAATGGCCTCCACACTTGACAATCGCAGCGTTGGTTGACCCCCAGCGAGATGGGCAGACATTAAACCAGTCTCCGGGAGCGGCGGGAAACAAGCTTTTTCAGAACCGTGGATTTTGTAACTTCAAATAAGTATGTTTAGCAGTGGACGACAATTGGTTTAGGTGTTGATAATGAATCTACAGTAGTAAGTCATCAGGTCAACTGTCACCAATGTATTTTTTCCAGTCTCAAAGCAGAATGGTTATATAGCCAAGGCAAAGGCAGGCATTTTCATACGGGCCAGCAACGAGAGTTATGTGAATACCTCGCCTCCACGTGCCCTCTGACAGCTGATGCGTTGGAGACTGAAGATCAGAGGAAATTGCGCCTTATTCTCAGTAAGGTAAGTGCCGGAGCACTGGAAGCTTTTTCTAGAGGAAGAGTACAACATTGAAAGTGACTTTTTATTTCTTTAGGCTCAACATCACCAACAACAACTGAAGGATCAGAATCACAGCCCAGTTAAGTCCAGAATACAGTCGCCCAGGATGCAATGTAAGCTAAGCAAAATATAAATAAATGAATCTGCCAGTTGCCAGTTTATAAATTAATTGTTAAAAAAAACTAAAAATCACACTTGGTATAAAAAAACAAATTAATTTCTACCTTTTAGTTTAGTTTATTTATAAATGCGTGATTTTTATTTTTTCCTAAAACTATTATTTTTATTAGAGCAAAATTAATCGCTTACCCATCCACGATCAAATTTGTAAATATAAGATAAATCGGCGAAAGATAATGGTTGTAAATTAAAATTAACATAATTCCTGCCTTATAGATGAAAATTATATAAATGAACAAAAATCTTATTTTGCAAACTGTAAAATGGAATAATCTTTTTAAATTAGTATATTGTCATCGGTCCTCGAGAAAAAAGTCAAAAATTTAGTCCTGAGGAGACGGTTACAAACATACAGGTGAAGCTAATAAAATGCGTGTAAAAATTGAATATTTTTAAAATAGTTTTTTAGAAAAAGGTGGTTTTAATTTGTTTGATGTTCATGCTCATAAGTAATGCATTGTAAGAATTATTATGTCTTATTCAAACATTTTTTTTAAAGTTTTGTTACCTGGGCGTTATATAAAAAGCAAATATATACTGTACAAAATATTTTTTTATAATGAGATACTTTAAATTAATAATAAAATGTTCATAAACCTCTTTGAATTCGTCACCTTTCTAAGTCGTTAATAAGTAAAAAATTAGTACGTTTGACTACAAACTGGCAGAAACAATATTTTTTTTATTGTCTACGTGTATTAATTACGCGATTATAAAATTAGAGTCTTTTTCTTGACTATACTCTGCTTCAGTTAGTCAAATCTATAATGTTTGCAGCGAGGATGTCTCAAAGGAATATGGGTAGATCGCCAGACCGACTTAGCTCGAGCTTCCATGGAGGTATACATAAAACTGGCTCTCCTTCGCACATGATGTCGATGTCTTGTTCCGGGGAATTACCCACACCGCCATCTACTTTTGACAGCCCGCAACATTCCCAAAGACAAGATAGACTCACAGGTAACACAGGTCAATCAGGTATTCATTTGCTTCGTGACATTGTATTCTCTAAAGCAAGATTTTACAGAACTTTTTTTTTAATAATGTTTACCTGCTACTAAATTTTGACATACAAAATCAATCTGGTATTTATTTATATTAGAATCTTCTGAATGGAATTTAGAGCTTAACTGGTTTTTGTGCGGTATTTTGTTCCGTGAACACCATTTTTCATACGTGTTTTTGATTACATACATCATACTTCTGGATATGCTCTTAACATGTTTTACAGCCAAAGGCGATATTTCTTATCTTTTCAATGAGATACCTTTGTACGATATGGCAATAGAAGTCTATTCACCCCCTGCGTGTGTCCCTTACAGAACAACAACAACAACAAAATCATCAACATCAACAACAACAACAAAATCATCAACATCAACAACAAATTCCACATCAACTTCCACAACAACTGAAAGCAATAAACCATTCACTAGAAGCCGCTTCGAAAATGGTACCTGTTCCTGAATCACTTATGAGTCCAGACTACCAAGATCCAATATTCGACATACAGAAAACCATACCAAAGACAAACTCTGCCAACGTCTCAAATACATCGTCACAATCTTCAAACAGCAGCGTTAATGAAGAGAGAAAATCAGTAAACAAGAACATAAAAGGCTCGCCAAAGCTAACCAAAAGTGCTACCTCGTCCCCGAAGTTAAAGTCCAAAATCGAACGCAAAGGAAGTTTAACAAAAATCGAGATAGATAAAAAAATTAATGGTAAGTTATGAAAGAGAATATAATTCCGTACGTTTTCTTTTTTAATTTATTTACAAAAAATCTTAATACTTAACCATTTTTGAGGCCAACCCTATTCGCCCAAGAACTCTATAATCGAATAAAATTACTGCTGCAAAAATCTGGGAATATTATAGTAATAGAAATATGGCACATTGATTTATTTTATGGATTTTCAGGTTTAACGAAAGATAATACAGATCAAATAGACCCGGATAAACTGGAAGTGATAAAGCTCGCGTCGAATCAGAGGCGGCAGAAGAAGATGAGCGTCGAAACAATGGCAGCAGTCACCATACAGAAGATGTGGAGGGGATACCGGAGTAGGAATCTCAATAAAGATACACTGAGGATTCTACATGCGATCCAAGCGGCGAGGGCCAGGCAACATATACAGTAAGTTTAGTGTATATATGTATATGATATTTTTTTTAGTACACTGGCTCATTATTAAACACTCGTGTTTTTCTTACTTTACATTACCGCATTCTAAGATATTTCATTTGATTTAAGTATGTACCTAATTGAATGTTATGTTTATGCTGATAAAGCATTCTTAAATTTAGTTTTGTCCTCCCTCGTGTTAAATAAACATCTAGATTGAAACACGTGTGTATTGATTATTATACTTGACTTGGTTTGATAACGCCGACACATCGCTCGTAATCAGATGAAATATCTCAATACTATATTCTAGAAAATATTATTTTCTCGTGTTTAATATATAACCAAGATAACTGACATGTTTATAATTTCTAACCCTTTTTATCTTTTTATGTATGTATTTATCTTTATTTATATTATTTATTTGTCTTTCAAGAAGGTTAACATGCGACATGGAAGCGACAAAGGCCGCGTTAGAAAGCGAGAGGAAAATACAGCAATTACAAATGCAAGCTATCAACGCTCTCTGGAAGAAGGTGTCTACACTACAAAATATTGGTGAGATTATACTTATAGGTACTAACCCGCATTCAACTTTATTATTGGTAATTTTTTAATTGTTGCCCTACGCTTATCTACATAACTGTAGACGGAATAGATAAATAAACAACGTGTAAACGAAAACCGAAATAATACTTCACAGGCTTCAGAGATATATTACATTCTGTTTCTGAGACTTATCCGTGAAACTTTAAACCTAATAGTTTTTAAGTAAATCACTGCTAAAGTTTTTACTGAAAGAAGTTAGATGCACCCTAACAACTCATGCAAAATTAAAATCATATGACTCCTGCAGCTTTATTACGTACGCGTCGCGTAGTGTAGGTACTACGCACGTGTCGGTATTTTATATTCAATAGGGTTGTCATAATTAAACATTTAGAATGTTTTGAATTATTTTGTATGGAATAATAAGTATGCTTCTTTTAATTTAATATTTTTACAGGGTGATTCCTTATGAAAGGTACTTATGCACCCTTCATAACTATTTCGTAATTCGTATACACGTTGTATATTTGATGTCATATAATCTATACTTATAATATAAATGCCATTAATATCTCTTTCAGACCCAAAGAACAAGGATTCAGAATCGGAAGACAATACGGAGGCCTTGAGGCATCTAACGGAAACTTGTGTTAATTTGCAAGCACAGGTAAAGTAAATGTCAAACGAACTGTTTATAAGCCAGGTGCACACAATGCTTAATGCTTATCGTATCTTGATGAAGTTGCCAAGGTACTGCAGCGCGTCGGACACGTTCGCTAGGGCCGGAGTACCTGATTTCTTTGCGATAATGAGATCGCGAATCGCAACATTTTGGAGTCGTTTGCGAGCCTCCCATAATGAAATCCTAAGCACGTTGGCCGGGGGTCTGGACTGCTCGATTTTCAAGCACTGGCTTTCGGTGCATTATCATTTAGCATTAGTTGAGATTGCAGTCAGGGACTGACTTGTAAAGAAAAAAAAAAATCGATGATCTGTAAAGTCAGTTTACTGACGATAGTTGAACGTGACAACGCCATAAGAAAATACTGATGGAATGGTTGCATTTTTCAAAAGAAAATTTTAATTTTATATGTTTGATAGATATGTATGGATAAAGACAAGAAGGTAAATGGAAATCGCAATTGAATTGATCAAGTTACAATTATTTGTACGCATGAAATACAATTATGTCAATTGTTATGAAAAATTGCCACATTCACTTTTCACTGCAATTCATACTTGACGAAAACATGTAAATGTATTATTGTATAGCAGCTCTCCACGCGGAGGCATCGCTCACTCAAGTAGGAGAGAGACAGATGTCGAACGCGGAGGCCGATTGTGCCTCTTTGTCGATCGTTCCACGCTCTTGCTTGCACTTCAAGCCTTAAATGGAACGCCTCAAAGTGAGGTAACGCTGCATGAGTCATGTTTTTTCGTGCGTGCAGCTGGCTCCATCGAATTATAAGACGTTGTCACGTCAAAAATTAAAGTATTTGGGTAACCTTCGGTACATGTGTTCAGGTGGTGGAGCTGCAAAGTTGTATGCAAGAAGTGTTGCACGCGGTGCGCTGTAGAAACCGAGCGGAACCAGTGGCTACCCAGACAGACATCGTCGCAGTTTTAACGCCGCAGGTAAACACCTTGGTGATAATTTCATTATCATTTATAGTCCTCAACAGTGCACTGCTAGACTTAGTCAAATTTAAATTCAAAATTTCTTTATTCAAGTAGGCCTATAATTGGCACTTATGAAGCGTTCATACATATGTTTACATAATTGTAAGGGGATGGTGATAATTTCGTTCGCCAACTTAAACGTAAAGTTACGAGGGTTCCAAACGCGCACTGGTCTAAGAAGAGCCCACAACAAACTTAGCCGGGTATTTTTTTTTTGTTATCACCATCTCACAGTTTATTTATATTAAGCTATGAACCTAGAGCAGTTCGCACCAAAGCTTTTTTTATTGTTTAAGTTAGTTAAGTTTTATCGTTTTAGTTGTTCCCTCCTGTTTATTCCACGTTAATATTGGGTCATAACGAAATGTTATACAACCAAAGCTTGCCACACAGGTAATTCATTACTCATAGACGTAAACTCCCCTTTTTTACGTATTAGAATTTTTGATTATATCGTATACTAAACGTCTAAATAACATCTAAGTAAAATTAATATCCATGAGATTGTTTAAGTAGTAAAATTACTTTTACGAGGATTCATATTTTATGCCTATGAATATAAATGACGGTTGAAATACTATATATGTAGTAACGTAACCTTTCATTTGTAACAGAAAATGTGTTATTGTGGCGTATTTATAAGAGCTTTAATCGATTGACTAGTTAGAACATGAACATGTTACAGGTAATTTTGTCATTTTTTTTGTTGAGATGTTAAAGTCAAAATTTATTGTAGTAATAACTTTTCTTCCGCTGCGAAGAAAGTACATAGATGATGGAAAGTTTAAGTTCTCCTCCATTTCATGTACCACTGCTTCTTCTTTGATAGCAGAGAGTTCTAGGGATGTAGAGCAAATACCTTTCGCTGCTCAAACGTGGGTCGGACTAAATAAACAATATGTCGCAGGAGGAGAGATGTGGTTGGCTGCGCCGGCCGCAATCGCTCGCTATCTCAGCCACCGTGCCGGCCGCTTCCGCGCTTCACAACGAACTACTGTAAGTTGTTTTGAATTTAATATATTTTTTATAATTTTCTAAAATTTTTATTTCCAGAATTATTAATTTTATGTGATAAAAAATATTTACACCTTTATTAACTTATTACAATAGTTACATACAAAATATTTTAGTAGCTAAGTTGAACTCCCACCGAATCACTCAGTAACCCGCCACCATTGTCTCCTCACACCTGAGAACGACATAGAGACAAAGGATACCAAGCGCTAAACGAACCATGAGAACACACCTTTGCTTAAGTAGTACAAGAATGAAAACTGTTTCGAGTAAAGTTATTTTTACTGTGTCCAGATAGCCGAACCCATCCGAATGAAGTGAATTTACTTCGGAGATTGCTCCGATTACTTTCGAACCCATTCGGGGGTTTAAACCATGAGCTTGCTCGCGCGTTTTTTAAGTTAGTTTGTCGACCGCGTTTACCACCACCGCTTCCTAAGACAAGAAGTAAAAAAGATTTTTATTCTTTGATATCATACACATTAGCTAAGTTTTTTATTATTATTTTATTTCATCGTCAGCCTATTAACGGCCAACAGGTCTCCTATCTTATATAAGAGATGGTTTTAAGGACCTTCCACGCTGCTTCACTGCCGGTTTTTAAAGATTAATACAATATCATCGTTGTCAATCCATAACCGGTCAACTATAGGGCACGTATCTAACGATAAAAATGTGCGGACGCGTAGACCTCGAGCAGGTTTCCTCACGATGTTTTTTTTTCTCCGTTAAAGCATGCGCTTAAAACACTTAACTCCGAAAATTTTGACGTGCTATGGAAGTTGTAACCACTGCCACCGCTTCTGGTTCAAGACTCAAGGTCGATTGGTTCACGCTTATTATTAAAATTAACTTAATTTGCTACACTCCACGAAAAGCACGAGAATGTTTATTGTGTAATTTATAAGTTTTCCAATCCTTATAGTCGACACAAAACAGATCTGTTTGGTGTCTACGCCACGCTTCGCTCCGAAACCGGAGCATCCTTAGATGTTGAATTTACAATGAATTGTTAAGAATTGTCTTAACAACACTTCGTGTGGAGTATAAGGATTAGAGTAATTATAAATTACACCACAGAGATTCTCCTGCTTTTCGCGGAGTAAGTATAACAAATTAATCTTTATTTACATAATATATTATGGAATTCCGCAAAGTAACGCCTGCTTCTATCCAATATTTGTTCAAGCTTGGTTGACCGTAAGTAAGGTGGAGTTGAACCAGCGTTCATAAAGTTTTGTAGCTGTTTTGAGTCGATACATAACTAAATTATCGAAGGCCTTTCAGTCACCATTATGTTATTTCCTTACACAATCGCATTTCTTATTTTCAGTGTTAAAGCAACCGAGGTGGACGCCTTGGACATCGAGCGTACGGAGTCTGTTATCGAGGAGCCCAGTATAGACGACCTCACCGAGCGAGAGCTGATCGTCGACTGATGATTGTTTACGGTTAGGCTCATAGTTCATACGCGTTCACACAAACAAGACAATGGGAGTTAATTAAAACACCGCGTTACGCTTAAGGGTGTTTGTCCACTGCCGCCGACACCGAGAAACGAGATAAGGGACTAATTAGGGTCGACTTCGCAACTGTAGTCGATTATTTCTTACCCGTCTCATTTGGTAAACAATATTTTCGTTATTTTCTAGTTTAAAGATTGTTTTAAAACAATAAAAACATACTTATTTCGTTTGTAATTTGTTGAATACACATTTTTTTAAATTCTGTTATTACATAAAAGACGGATTAGAAAAAATGGGGTATGCGTGATCCACCACGAACGCTCTCGTGGTTCAGTCTTGCTTTTACTGAGACGGTACTGTGAAATGTGTTTATAAATATAGTGGTATTGTAAGTTGGAAGGCGAAAATTTTGAATTTATGTCTATGTATACTACAACGAGCCTCGTTCTCCTCGGCAACAGTAGACAAACGTTCTAAGTTCGTGAAATGTCGATATTTACCTCCAAACTCATTGAGGCCTAACGCCGACGACCGATTTTAGTCTGGACAAGAGAAAAAAATAAAGTCAGTCTTTACTGATTCGGTCTGGACATACTTTCCTCAGTTTTTGTAAGACAACTGTTTGTGGGACATTAGCAAATTCATAGGGCGTTCGACGTATTTTTGAGCGCTTAAAATGCAAATAACAGAATAATAGCATGCATTGCTAACGACATTGTCGCGTACCATGCGGCTGATTTTTGCTATTGACGTCATTGGCGTATTTCCTTTCTGCTTCAGATCTTAACGGGAGTAAAATTTGACTTCAAAGTTAAGTATTTTGTAAAGTGTGCGTGGCTTGCCGCTTTTTTATCATAATAAATCATTGCTAATTACCATGAAGCCTTTGCTTAAGCTATGCATGCTATAGGCAAAAGTTTAAGATAACTTACAATAAGAAAAAAAAAGTGTGTGTACTCTTGTTACACGCGTTAGAAGTTAGAAGTTATACTTATTTGGCGTAACACGACAAGTCTTTTAAAAATTTTTATCGTTCGCCTTATTCTATGTTTGCAGTAAAAATTACATTAACAATAGAAAAAAGGTATTGTTTGAATTACTGAAAGTAATCGTCAAACCTTTTTTAGAAAAACTAAAATGTTGACTATAGCTAACTTCATGGTGTCTCTTTTTTGTGACCATTAATTGACCTCACCATTTTTCCCTAACACGCCAAAAGAAGTATAACTTCAAAACATCTGAGAGAAAACTTTGACTTCTGACTATACATTCTGATTATAGTTGAAAATAAAAATGGACTAGCTAGGACATAGTCGCTAATTGCGTTAAAGTTAAATATCATTGGAAATTAGCTTTATTTAGGGATTAGGATAAGAACAATCCGAATTACTGTTATTTTGTATTAACAATGCAAATGCTGTGATTTGGCACGTAAAAGACACAAAAATACCGAAATTATGTATATTATTCTCGAATCTCTTATTCTCTGTTAAATTCAAGTCGTATTTGAAAGGTCACAAAAGCACACGTGTAGTCTGGGCCACATTTTTACAATGCAGACAATGTGTAGGTTACATTGTGCACCTATAAAAGTTAATTCTGAAAATGCTTATCAAAATTAACTAAAAAAAATGCAATATAATAATAGTATTATCAAGTAGTTGATTGACCTCCTTGATTATTAAATTTGCTACTATACTTTATAGTGTGATACTAGCAACTGTCGTAAAGTTAGTCCTGTCCCTAAATATATTTTACGATTGTAGATTAAAATTCATGACATTAGATTTAGGTTATTTATTGCTTCAATGCTAATTTTAAGTTGCCTTTATTTAATTATAAGCTTTTTTTAATTTTTTAATAACAATGGTAATTGTAATCGTGGTTGTTAACTTTGGATCGAATTTTTTCATAGATTTAGTTGAACTATGCTTTCTTTTTGATATTTGTGCTGTAATTAAAGGTTGCATCAGTTTAAAACCCGTATGGATTGATCTGCGCGGTAGGCAATTTTTACAATTGCATGTAAATGCGTGCGATTATATTAGGTAGTAAATGTTTATTTAGTGTAAACACCTGTAACTTACATACAGTGGCGTGCATAGAGGATATGCACAGGGTATGCAGATGATATAAAATTAAGAAAATCTCCAGTACAAGTTATAAAAAACTTAAGGATAGGTATTGTAAGTGTTATAAAAGCCTACCCTTACGTATTACGCAGTGGCGTGCATAGGGTTTTCGGTCAGGGTATGCATTAAAAAAAATAGGTACTGAACATGCTATTTTGATGTTACTGTATAATTTTACTTGTGAGTAGGTACCTAACCTAACTTTTTTTTGTGATACCCATGTAGATCTTCTCATCATCTCCTATGTCCAGTATAGTAAGCTCTGATACGACCGACCAGCGAGTTTTTAAAATTGTCTGCCATTGCGGCAATTACATTAAATGTTTTTTTAGCGTAAACAATAAACAAACATAGGTATTATTATAAATAAATAATGAAACAAAAAACTGATCACTGCTATTCGCCTGTTTATGTAAGTCAGAGCCCTTTTTACGTGCCGCTCCTTGTAGGTGCATTCCTTCCTTTACGAATAATAAAACGTTAGTTAAGAATTAGCTCTAAACTTACCTACATTTTCCAAACACACTGAGCCATCAGATCACACGCCGAACATAAGAACTTTCTTACACTAAGCATATTCCTCACGATCATTTACAAACAGTACACTGTCACATAGGTTAATGTTAACAATAATAATTGTAACTATATACAAACAACCGTACAGCAAACGAAAAAAACAGTATTTAATTCTAATTCAGTGAATATAAGTTGTTATGATAGAAGGTAAAAGGTAAACAATAATGGCGCTTAGCGATCGCCAGCGATAATGAGAATATCATAGTCAAAATATGTCCGTAATATTTTCTTAGTACACAAATGCTAATAAAAGTTGTTATTTGAACAATAAATAAAAATAATATTACTTCATCAGTTACCAATGGCACCTGGTAAACGTTAATTATTTATTTAACATAATTCGGCAACTTTTAATTTGGTTATTTTAATATACTTTTTGAACAAATTAGGTACTCATAAATTTCTAAAGACCTTGAATGTAATGAAATTCATTGATACATTTTTTAATTACAAAAATGAATTATTGCCGTTTAAAACAATAAACAAACAAAGCAAATTAAATGTGCTTATAAAAAAACAAAGCATACATTTGGATTTCTAATTTCCGTAAGCAGTGCTTTTAAGATTTGCACACAAGCGAAATCCCTATACTGGAAACCTGGAAAACCGTGCCGTGCTTCTATGGAGACTGCGGCGGCGCGGCGAATTAATTCGAGCGACGAATAAACGATTTACCCGGCAATGGATACTTAATCGTGAAAACCCCAGCTAATATTATGATTTAAATTATATTTATAGCGTTACTTTTTATTTAGGGATACTGTTTACAATTAAAAATCAAAATATAATCGAAATATTATGCAGTTTGTCGATTTTAGTTCTAAACCATGACACGGGACTTGACCATTGATTTACATAGAAGTGCGGCCGGTTTTAACTAGATGGCGCTTTTATAGTTTTCTATTAATTGTTTAATTTTTTTTAAGCTTTAAATTTTAGGTCGTCCTTATGGTCTGAGAGGCCCTGAGGTAAGGGTATGCACTGCTTATTTGCATCTATGAGATGCACGCCACTGCTTACATATATAAATAGGCTCACTTTTATGTAATTTGTATAAAATACTCATACTGCGCAGTTAGTTTAACGGGTCTTTAACACGATGTATCTACACTGTTTAAATATTTAAGATACATATCAAAAATTCATTCTGCACAGCCGTTTCGCAAGTTTTGATATGTATTTCAAATTTAGAAATTGTAACAAGTAATTCTATAGACATGGCACATATATATTTTTTAATTTAAATAATACAATTCTATACATAAACACTGCCATGTATCTACTTACACAGAAACAGTCGATCTTAATATGTATGAGGTTTTCGTTAGAAGATTAATAATTAGTTAACAAATAAACATAAAACATTACAAAAGATATATAAATATGGTAGATGAAAACTGGCAGCAATTTTAACATGTCAATCTATTATGTTCTATTTGACGCACATTTAATTCTTATTAACTTAATAGTGATCTTTTTTGCATGGGTTTCTCGTTTACCACTTAATATAGTCTATGGTATTGAGGTTCATAATACTAGAACCCAGATCCGAGTCAGTCGTAAAAAATTGGGAAACCACACTTGTTTCGCAATCAAGTAAAAGTATACTTTAACTTTTGTTTTGTCATAGTTCAAAATAGCTACAAGCCGGAGAAAAAATCAACTTTGTTTGAACTTAACATTGGTATTTATAAACGCAACGGTATGCGGTATGATGATTCTTCAATGGTGTAAATCGACGTCAATAATCCATACGTCGAATAGGATATAGTAAATCAGACATTGTTAAGACGCAAGCTCATTTAGCTGTACACAAATCTCAACTAAATTTACAGGTCTATTTGTATCTCTAAAAGTGTTTGTAGGGAACATAGTAAAGACGTCAGTTCCCTATGTGTGTTATATCCATGTCTGGGAAAAAAAGGTCGTTTAATGATCGACGATTCCTCCTGATTTTCTGATGTTATACTGGTGTTCGCTAAAATATGCAAATGTGCAAGAGTAATTTTAACCAGCAGAACGTTCCCGGGAGCTAAACCTTTGGCGAAATTTTGCATAGAGATCGCTTCGAACATAGGATACTTTTGCTCAAGGATCATACTATTCTCTCAGGATTTTAATGAACCCTAAAAAGACGAATGATCACGCGAGCAAAAGCTAATAGCCAACATCAATATTTTATTTTTTTACTAGTAAGCTTTTGACTGCGATCTCGGCTACAGGAAATCTATAATCAGAAATCTGAATCGCTTTCGACACATCGTTGTCGGTGGGTAGGTAACCACGGCCGAAGCCTCTCAATATTTAACAGTGGATCAATCTTAGAGAATGAAACTTTTTCATAATGTGCACTGAAAAAGGATACAGTAATTTCAGACCTGTAATGTATCACAGACATTTGTGTACAGTTCACACAATCATACTTAGCCTAGCTGGAGTTGCTTTCAGGAAGTTCCATCTTATTAAAACTACTCAAAACTTAAAACTTCTAAAAACTTATCAGCGAAGCCACTTGTGATTTACTTCAGAACGGCCAGCTTAGATGCGGATTGCATCTAAATTGCTGTCATTATTTCAATAAGGCATAGTTTGAAATGATGAAACACCACTTCACCTGGCTCTAATGACCAGTGCCAGAGTCGTACTATTGAGCTTCTCATGTAAATACACAAAGACTAATATTAACAACTCATTTATATGTAAGTTTTTAAATTTAATACATTTGACGGGCAAGGCTTGTTATAGCTCTCCGCTCATTACAAAGAGCCCAAATTGTTCTTTTATTGTTTAATTCTTTTAAGGATAGGATAAGGTTTTATACCAAACTCATTTAACATAGCAAAAAAGTACCCAATTTTGTAAACATGCCCTAAAGTTGCCATAAATTTAAACATGCCCTCGCAATTTAGTACAATAAAAAATTACAACTATAATTACTATATAAAATGCGTATTTGTGTGATTTTTTAACACTTCTGTAAAGAATCTTGGGCCATTGTTTAGTAACTGTGTATGGATGACCTCAAGCTGTATGCATCAAAACGATCTGACCGTAATTGTTATTATTATTATTCTGAAAAAAACAATTTGTAAAAAAAAAAATTATGGCTTTAAAATCGCATACTGTCAAAGTAAAACGCACCCCTAAATAAAACCTAGTTTTGACCCTATAGAGATAAATCTATTAAATTGAAATGGTAAGACCATTCGTATCTTGGTGTACTGATTATTCATTGGTGATGCCACAGTAATGGGCGGAGACTTTTAGGTTCTATACCTATCTTTTTAGTATTGTTATACCAAAATGTGTTTAGTAAACCTGTTCTGTTGTTTAGATCCAGTAAATGTTAGCATAGCTTTAAATCGTTTCTTTACATTTTTAGGAATTGAAGTTAGACTTAACTTTAGCAGTGATTTTTGTATAATATTTGTGAATTCTAGTGGAGTCTTCGGTAATCTTAATTTTTATCTTTTTTGACTCTTAAAAAAACGAAAAGTTAATGTATTAAACCTGTTTCGACCAATCTGATCTGACTGACCAAAACTGTTTAGTTATCTTTAAAGTCATTATGGCATTCGGATACTCTCGTATTTCTTTAACAAACGTATGAAAACTATATTTTGAAGTCATAAGACGTGTATATTTTATTAAATATATGTATGATCCATATAGCTGTAGTAACAAGGCTTTGCTGTATAACCTAATGACCATATTGCATTGTAATTCATGTGAATGAGTGAGTGAATTTGGTGTTCGCAGTGGGCAACTACTAGTATTTAAAGTGTTTTTTAATTATAAATTCAAATAATTATTTTTCTAAAAGATGCCGAAGACTCTCTAAATCTCTGAAAACATTGCGATATATTAATTTATTAGTTTAGTGTAAGTAATGTATGCCTTGTATGAAAAGCTTTATTTTTTGTCACTTTTTGATTAGTTTTAAAGTTCGGTGTTAGTAACATCGAATCTCTAATTACGCTTCACTTTTCTTTTGTATTCTTTCTATGTTAAATAAGGATGTTTGTAACCGTTTGGATTCTACATGACAAAACTTAACACAATATTCGCTTGATCTTTTTCAAATAGAAATAAATTACGTCACTAAAATAAAGATTATAATTATGAAACAAGGAAATAAAATACAGCTTGAAGGTTTATGTTATGATGGAGGTAAAAAAAGTCAAATTAGTCGTAGTAAAAAATAGAATAGTTCTTTTAAAGGGCTACTTTTGATATTTTATTTTGTTCAGAGGCAACTGTTACCAGTGCTCTGTTAAAATAATTTAAACGTGTTTAAAACTTTGTGTGAATCCAAACGGATCTCTATTATATAAACTTATTTGCTATGTACCTATGTTATTGCCCCCTAGTCATTTTTAACACAATTTCGTATTTATTTTAATCTACGCATGCGTATAGAACACTCTTTCACTTATACGGTTCTAAATTAATAAGTCTGAAGACTTAAACCGATTCAAAATCCGAAGGTGTATGAAATGCAAATACTGTCGGTTCTAGTTATACGCTATCTGATCTGATAAACAGTCCTGGAACATTCGATCTTTTCCAGTTTAGGATCGGCATGTTATCAGGGTCTTAGGCCATCCGATCCGATCCTGTCAGATTTGGGATCGTAAAGTGTAGGGAGTTCTATACAATTGCAATTGGATTTATGTTTATATCCGACCGTATTTACTAGACTGAATATGTATCTAATAAATATATAACTGAACACGTTTCTACATTTTAAATACAGGCGTAACTTCGTCAATATCTAACTTATTGTGTTTTTAACAATGATGTAAATCGTTGATATCTTAAGCAATAGCATTGTTTTAATGTACATCTGTAGTAAAAGGACGTATTTTAGTAAAGGACCAGTAAACAGAAAGGAAAATGTAGTTAGTTATTAAGCTACAAGTTACTACGTATGACTTCGTTTATAGGTCTCCTCCTACTTATGTATAGTGACTTAACTCATTTGACACTTTTGGTCAATATAATAATAAGGCGAGAGGGTATCCAACGATTTATATCTTTGGTATTTCACGAAAGGAGCCCCTTTTGACATAATTGCCATGTACTAATTAAAGATTTATGGAAGTTCAGCGAATGTCACATCTTTATATTTAATGTTGTAGCCTGATAAAGTCTGACATTCCTTAAATAGATAAATAATTATCTCGATTAGCCCACTCCACATGTAGGTATCGCATTCATTGATTTATTAATTCCTATGAACTTTAATAAGGAAAAAATTGAGATTATGCGATCTCGAAAATAATATAATCATCCGATAAAACGTTGCAGTAGTACGTACATGCCTACAAATGCCAAAAGGGACTACACACGATAAAAATAATCTGTAAATGTAAACTTTTCTACTTACTAAATACAGGCGAAACCCTTCGTCGTGAATATACCTAGTATCCAGTCCATAGAATTTCATTAACGTCCAATACTATTTCCTAAATGTGTAATTTCTGTCCTCAATAGTGTTAAACAGTTTTTTTTCTTTTGAAGAAATGGCGAGTGTTTAGCCATTTGCGGAGGATTTCAGGGAAATCAAAGTCAGAATTTGTAATAAGAAACCCGAGGTATATTATAAAAAGGTAATTGTTAATTCAAAACAGTAAGTACAATATACTTGTTGATACCCGCTTAGTACTTTTCTATTTCTTCTTTTATTGTACGTAGGAGTGAGACTTAGTTGGTATAAGACTACTTCTAGAGTATCTAGTACTTCTGAATTAATTTCACTAGTCGTGCTTCCCCAATTTGGAATCCCTGTAAGTAAATATTCGCCATTTCTAATATTATTACCCTTTCAAATCACGTACAATATTACAGTTAAGCGACTGTCGGTTGTGCATGGACCTCTAACTATACTCAATTTGTTTTAACTTTTTATGAAAGTTATTACAAAATACGAGATATATTCACAAAGTTTATTAGTATATATATAAAGCAACGGTGATTCATGGATTACTTTTCTAAAATTAATTAGGTTTTCTCGTACAAAAATGCACTGAAAGTATTTGAATTTATCCTTTTTTTTTGTTTTTTTAAATATATTTCATACTTCAGAAATAAATAGGATACCGGTTGGTGTATGCCCGGCTCAAAAACATGTCGAAATTACACTGACTAATGCACTTTAATAACGACTATTTATTTCTATATTGTGAATACTATTTCATTGTTTCATAAAAGTGCAGTTCAAAGGACCCATATTACCATTGAAATAATAACACGAAAAACATTGTGTGACGTCAACTTTGACGCCTCTTACAAATACTACTGTAAAATTTATGTCACAAATTGTGGTTTAGATTGTGTGCCGCGGAGAATGAGGGTCCGGGGGAACTAAAAATCGAATAAAATGTAGTTTAAATAAAAATAAAAATCAACATCTTCAGATCTCGAAAGAAATTTTGTTTCTACTTTAAACCTAGTATAATAACGTTGTATTATATAAAATTACTCCTATTTCTCGGCAAATTAAAGGGGTTTATTTTTTGCCTAAAAATGCCAAATATTGGAATCACAAACGCTTTGCTTCAAGCTTACGCGGGAAATTTTATATTTTAAGACATTAGTATTTAAGGAGGTGCACAAAAACATATTTTGTATTGTATTCCAGTTTAATACTTATATGAAATTTTTGTTTAAAGATTTTAGTACATTTACTCTGATCTGATAGAAATCTGATCGTTTATGGAATTTTAAGATGTTTGCAGAATGTCTGCATTGACTGTAACCCAATCGCAATACGTTTCTATAAGTACACAGCAATAGACCAACAATGCAGTTGAATGTTCAAATAACAAGAAAAATTTTAGAATTAAAAAGAAATATGACACTTTCTTTTAACGATTTATTTTACAATTATTTAATGAATATTTTCTATGCGAAATAGTCTCGTTTTTAAAATCTTTATAATTTAAAAAAAATATTATAATTTTACAAAGATTGTGTTTTGTTGTTGCTAATATTTTATTGTATGAGAACTGTTTTCTTTTGTCTTCATGTATATTTGTATTTGACTGGAATGTAGTCGTAAATGTAGACAGTGGTGTCTGTAATAGTTGTTGATTGTGCGTGACGTGTTGTACATTGTGATGTAGTCGTGCCCTGTCGGGTGTTCTATAATGTGTACATTGTGCGTTTTGTTTTCGACTTTATAATTATTCATAAAAGTAATTTAAACCGTTTTACACAATACGTCATATACGACCGATCCACACGGCGCCGCACCCTAAACATTTTAACGTATTGGTTACACGTTAACTGTGACGCAAGGTCACAATCGCAACGCTTAGATACCTCTCGCCAGTAATTTGAGCTATGTATTCCATAAACTTTGGATTAATTATAAAGTCGATGTTCCAAATATACTTGCCGTCCTTGACCACTTCAATTATAAAGCGTACCTACCCACCTTATTTTGTTGTCATTACCTACTTTAGAGCCTGTATTTATTGTGGTTTATAAAATCATTAAAAAAGTACCGTATCGTTTTTTTACCCTTACCTAATCATATAAACCGATTGAAGGCCACTGCTAGACATAGGCCGTTTTGTAGGGAGTTCCAAATACCACGGTCTTGTGCGACTTGGGACCAGCGGCTCCCTGCGTCTCGCCTTATGTAATCCGTCCACCACGGCGGGGTCTACCAACGCTGGTTTTACAGCCAACGTAACCTTGAGCTGATGCTGCAGTACGAAAATCTGCGGCTCTCCAAACTCTTAGCCACTTGCTGTAGTTATAGTGTGTTTGGGCTCGTTAGAATGGTTTCTTTTTAGTTGTTCCAATTCATGATGGTGATTTTAAAGATAATATCTACTAATTGAGACCATTCTAACGAGCCCAAACACACAATAACTACAACAAGTGGCTAAGAGTTTGGAGAGCCGCAGATTTTCGTAATGTAATTTTAACATAAGGGTACCTACCTACATAAAGTGTAAACAAAATTAATCTTGTGTAGGTAGGTACCTGCCGTTAAACCTTTTCTTTGGCAATATGCTGCTAAACAAATAAGAATATAGAAAGCTGATTGGTGAAATTTGAACATTGTTCCAATGTTCCGCTCTTAAGGACGTGGATGCCGGTACAGGCACATGAAGCTTAACTGAAGGCTAAACCATGAACACGGGGTGGCACGTTGCAGGACAAAAATACGTCATTTATTACTATTAAGAAAATTTAACGTTCCATTACGCTGATATTTCAGACCACCATGTCTATAAAGCCCAGGTGATAATAAATGAAAAAACATTCTTTAAAAATCCCGTATAATTAAATAATATGATACAAAAGTACAATTAATCAGCAATTCAACACCATTCTTTCCGTTTAACCGACACAGTCTTACAGTACGTACATACTACTTACTTTGTCTATTATGACAGCGATTTGTGGGCACGAAGGCCAAAAAACCAGAACATTTCATCAGAATTCGCGGTGGCGTGCAAATTTGTAAAATGTACCAGTTAGGGCATATATTGAGACTACAGTTAAAAGAATAATAGCAACATCGTGTGTCCTAAAAGTTTGCTTTTATCGTTAATATTTTGGAAAAAAAAACAATTGTTCATTAAACGTCGACTAGGTTGATTGACCGCTCGCGTTCTATCTTGATTTAGCAAACCGACAAAAAGTTGTTCCTTTGTTTATTTCTTTTTAGTTGTCTCTCTTTTGATACTAACCTAACCTAACCTAACCTAACCTACACGTGCAAATAATAGGTTAAAGAGCGGTTTTATGTATGGTAACCGAATTGTTTTGTTCGAACAAATAGGAAAACGGATTTTGAGGTACTGAACCGGTTTGTTGTACGCAGTGATGTAAACTTGCACGCCACCTTGAGTTCAAGTTGAATCCCTGGGCCAGAACTTAAAGATATATCAAGAAATTTGATACAAGTACAAAGTGACATAAATAACTTAAAACTAATAATGGTTTAATATGAAATACGAGGACATAAGATCGGCATTATTAAATTACTAGTCACATTTATGATGGTTATGCTGGACCGTTAGTATGATATTTGCGCGGTCTCAATCGTTAACTCCGCGGTTAGATTACCGGAGGTCCACCGTATTTTCAAAATAAAATGGACTTGCTGTTCCCTATTTAACAGTTGTTTATTGTTTACTATTTCATATGATACCTCATGCCTTCGACGTTCCACTTGAAAAACAGGCTGTGCGAAATTAAGCTTTGAAACAAAGTGAATGTCATTAATTTCGTTCACGAAGGTGCA
This sequence comes from Pararge aegeria, assembly GCF_905163445.1. Lineage (NCBI taxonomy): Eukaryota > Metazoa > Arthropoda > Insecta > Lepidoptera > Nymphalidae > Pararge > Pararge aegeria. The sequence goes on along the minus strand of NC_053186.1, from coordinate 9,575,123 downwards.
ATACAATTAAATAAAAAACCAATTAGTGATAAAACATTCTTTCACATTACAACAACACGATTTGGATATTATACGTAATAACGTTATCTAATAATAATGCAAAAATAAAAAAGTACAATTTAGTGTTTCGATAATCGAAAACTATCTACTGTAATAGCAAACGTCAAAATTTCATTCTAGGGCATTAAAGGGCGACTTAACATAGATATTAGTTATAATATACAGTGGTGCCAATTCATCATCCTCACCAAATTAGCTTCCCACTGCTGTTCTTCGGTATTCTGATATTCGGATGTTTTATTCAATTGAATCACGGTAAGTTCATATGTTTTGTGTAATAGTAAAGCTATTTTAGCCATTGGATTTGGGAATTACGATTTGTATTGCTATCAAGCTCAAATACCATGATGTTTTACTCTGATACCGGAGCATTATCCGAAGATGTCTGTTTCGCAAAGTACAAATACTTTACATTTCTTTGTTGTAAAGTCATCTGAGGATACTATTATATTTTTTTCCGGTTGTCGCTGAAAGATTAATAAGCTTTTAATATTATACATTGCATCTGTCAATATTGTAACGCCTGCTTCAATCCAAAATGGCATACCAAACTTTACACACTTAAAGTGTAGCTTTGCAAGATTCGTGGTAGAAAAAAATACGCAAATTCGTTGGCATGCAACCACAGAATTAAAAACATACAGAGACCATGTTCTTACACGACCAATATTGAAACATCGAAAACAACTCCAAGTTTTTCTCGATTAAATGGTTAGGCACTTCATACCATATAGCAGACAGTAACTATTTTACCTCTTAATGTTCTGAATGTTTAACATAAAATAGGAAAATGGAAAAAAGTTTATCAGAAAAAAACTCACCATGAGTTAAACCAAGTATACAGTACTATACTAGACCGGTGAGGCTCAGAGTGCCTAGTGTGAGTTTTTCTACCTACGTTTACTTATTCTATCGCGTGAAAGTTAATTACGACTTATATGGTATCACAGGAGCGCCATTTCAGAGTCACAATTTCGGAAAACAGTGTTTTCAACAGATGGTGCTCTATAAAAAGTTACACTTGGCACCCAGACCTGTACGTAGACTGACATTTGGACAGTTTTGGTTTTTTGTACTAGGCTTTAGTCCGTATGATCGTGGATAGCTTTCACGTCTGGATACACACACATTCACAGCCGTGTGTTTCGTCAAACTCAAGTAAATCGCAGTTCGGTTCGTGATATAAAATGCTTTGCAATGTCATCACATAACTAAGAGCATTTATTAACAAAAACTACATTTACTTACAGATACTTAAAAATAAGTCTTAGGCTCCCCGCAGACAATTATTATAAGTGACAATATTCAGATTATTGTCAATATTATTGACGTTTGTGCGGGGTGTCCTACAACACACTAGCTCCTCTCCCAGCCATTCGCGCTTTATGCTATAAATATGAACGTTGCCTTACAGGCCTCCGGCGGTAAAACACTCTAACAATAATTTTAACTAAGATTTTATCTAAATCTAGCCCTTGAATCTGTACATATATAACTATTCGTCATTGCAATCTGTGCACTGTCCCCGTATTCAGTATCTTTTCTGATAGTTGCTAACTGACTTTAGGCCTCAGTGCCTGTGACGTCATCTTGGTAATAGAACAAACATTAGTGTTTAGATAGCTATTAATGGCAACTTAGCCGCCACCGCTGTAAAGAAAAGACTTTCTGTTATATACATAAAAATTTTCGATGAGTATACAACCGGCGCGATCAACTTTTTCTCTTTTTTATGACTTGCCGATTGATGAAGAAGACTGCTGTTTTCTTATGCCATTAAAAACTTAACCGCAGACTATGCGCTTCACAATAAGTGAAGTAAACTTGACAACTTTTCTCTTTCTTGAGAGTATTTGAATTACGTGTCAATTATTACGCCAGGAATTATTGTTGTGAAGTATGTTAGCAAATCTATAATTTGATGTAACATATTATCATATTATTGAAATAAATCATTGGCCACATTAGAGACACCCATTAATTACGTCATATTACCTCCCATTAATTACGTCATATAACTTCCATTAATTTGACTTTCTTCCATTCCATTAACTTATCACAGCACAGGTTATTATACAATTCGCATGACGCACACATATTCTCTTCATCCAACACATCTTAATAACTAAATAGTTATTCGTAACTAGAGATCGGATACACGAATGCGCATTTACTGCAGATAAAGTGTCCGGCTCGAACAGCATCGGACGGTGCTATTCTTTTCACACAGACCTCCGGCGCGCATACGGTTGGAACTGGCCGGAGCGACCAAGCTTTGTTTCACATAGACCGGCTGGTCGGCTACAAGAGCGCGATAGCATTCTAAGTAACAAAAGAGGTGATATGTAAAAATAAACATTATTTCAACTACCCAACACACTATTTTAATCGCTATCAAAATCTCCGAGGCGGTCTGTGTGAACGGACAGAAAAGCTACTAAATTATGTAATGCGGTAAAGTTGGATTAGAATACAGTTGCCACCACCCTACTCATCACACAGGAGTCGTACAAGGCGTCTAAGGGAATACAACGGAGAACGGGCAGCAGTTCTGTGCTACTACAACTATCTACTGGGATCACCAACCCAGCGTGGTGATTATGGGAAAACCCTCCCGCTGGAGTGGCCTTTAGTTTAGCAGCGGACTGTTAAAAGCTGTTGATGGTATAAAGTAACTGGCTTTTTAAGTCTTGGACAAAGTTCTTTAACGCGACTTGCGACAAAAGTTAACTGACAGAAATCGTCATTCGTCACGTAAGAAAAAAGCATTAGCAAGCAAAAAGCTTTGAGTCCTTCGGATACGTATAGCGTAGTTCGAATGTTATCGCCGGGCACTGACCGCCATTTTTGTGCAACATTAGGTGTTACAAAGACCGCTCAAGTCATTTTATTGTTTTAAATATATCTCGGTAAGCTATTTTTTTTTAATTATTTCATTAAAAATACCTTAGGATCCCATACTACTTACACTTCATACATACTAAGGATACCATATTAACTTAAAGTTAATTTTAAACACAAAACACAAACAGATGCAAATAGAAACATATTAATAAAATTGCTTCCTTGCTTTGCACCCGAAAAGTGAAACATTCACGGATTTCCCGGCTTTCCATTAATTAAAAAAAAATTAAGAAGCCGCTTCCATACTGCCATTTCATTATTGTAGTTACTGTGGGTAAATACGCATCGGAATATCCGATCTCTGGTTATTGTACCATTCTCATGACTTCAAACACATTTTTTTCACATTTCAAACGCCTTAATAACTAAATAGTTATTCATAACCGTCATTATAAACTTAATTAATAAAACTTTCGTATAAAATATTTTTTCGTTAAGGAGATCTGGATGCGTACAACCAGTCCATTATATCACAATTTGATTGTCGAGGACTGCCTAAGCCCCTCTTTTTTCTACTATAATACATTCCTAAACTTAAGTCTAGCTGATTTACAACCATAATTTAATAATACCCCGACAAGCCTGTGACTAAATTAATGGGAGTTACCTTACCTTAGTTTACCTTACGAAGCATACAGCAATAGTTTACGGTTCTTTATGCACACAATTAGTTCTACAATACAATTTGACATTAAAAAAATATTTGAAAAAAAAAACACTTACGAACCATAGAGCTATTGAATCTATGATTAAGGCTGAGACCCATAGTTTAGTTTGACTTAGCTTAGACGTAAGAAACAGTTATAACGAGACAATGGCATGTCTCTGACGAAAATGTGTTGTTTTATTACCAACTTTGACGGAGCCAATCCAAAGTAGTCTTTACAGTCCATTCACTATAACTTGTCCTCCATATAATGCAGGGGACTATATAAGATAGAGGGCTTTGAATCTCAGCCTTAGTATGCTTGCTCAGATTAAGCACAAAATTTGCTCTGTGGGTCCAGTAGATAGTTCTATTGAACTATCTACGGGGCCCACAGAGCTAATTTTGTGCACGTGAAAAAAATGCATTGCACAATGCAAATTTTTTACGAAGCACACAGTCATTCAATCTTTTTGGTATGCTTGCACAATTTAAATATACAAATAGCTCTATGGTTCATAATTATGTGATCCAAACGAGTAAAATAGTATTTTCATAAATAATTTTGGTATTAATCGTAATTTATCTTACATGTGTGGTAAGTCAGTGAATAAGATCATAAACTATCAATGTACGTCTATTATAGTATGGTTCATTGCCTTACGTGTCTTTTCATGGAAACAATTTTTTCTATACATTTTAGTGTAAAGTATGTTTTATAAAAAATATGAAAAAAACAAGAGAACAATTTATTAATTGAAATAACAAACCTTATAGATTAAAAAAAAACATTATTTAAGACACATAAAAAATGGACTATTCTAGTCTCTATACACATTCACATTTGTAGCGTACAAACAAGTGCATTCATTCAATCGCGATAAAAAATCGTCATAATTCGTTAGTTATAATTTATAAAAACGATACGCATATTCATTCATTAAAATAAGACAGTGAGGCTATTCCAGATATATTTACAAAAACAACAATTACAAATACAAAGTTTAGACAATATCTGGAATAAAGTAAACGATACAAAAAATAGTAAGAATAATTCTAATCAGGACTATATAGTAAAGTTTAACTTAAAGCTTACAACATAAATTCTGGTTTTATTTATATTGCAATTCTATTAACTGAGTTTAACAATATTTAATTAAGACTAAATTCGATACAATGCTAGATAGTTATAAATTAATTAAGAGTGCAGCATCAATTGTCAAAACTCACAAGTATTGTGGGTCTAATAAATCGAAACTTAGAAAAGAAAATAAACAAATTTCATGCAAATTATCCGTTTTGGCGTATTTTGTCATCTTAATATAATGGTCTATTACAAGAGCTTTTCAAAGGATTAAGATTTTATTTATGTCATTATTTTATTCAGTCGAGTTGTTATGTATGTTCGAGAGAACGCTCTCGTGTGTACTGCAATAATGATTAAAGACACTGACAAATCCAATTTTTGTTGAAACATAATGACGTTTGAAAGCCACATTGTCTCAACAACGATTTGACTGGATATGGTGTGCAAAGACCATAAGAGTGTCACGTCATGAACTTCTGTCAGTAAATTAGGTGGTTAAAGAGATTTTATTAGATTTTGAAACAAACAATTCGAATTGACAAACCATCGAAATACAATGACACAGGATAGCCTTGTAACAAGTAGAATCAACAACTTCTGAATGGCTAGCATAGGCAGGACTGAGGACACACAATGTATTCCCCCGATTATATATCCACTGACAAGTGATAAAATTTACTTATCCACCTGCCGAAGCCTGATTACATTAATTGGATACTTTTTACCGTGCGCCCACTGTTGGAGGATAGTAAAACCGTGTAAGAGGATAAAATTTTGTCCTGTCTCCGTAGAGAAAAATGTGTCCTGACCATGCTAGCTCTCTTGGGCGCATTTCGACAGGTTGATTTTTTGTGGGAGGCGATATTTAACATTGTATAAACGATATGTGATTTTCATTAATTTAACCCCTCAAGGAAATCCCCGCAACTTAACTTACCGACGGAGTTAAGAACTAATGGAAATGCGCCCGTCGCTACGTATACGTGACAAATTATAATATCACTAAAATTGGTAATCCAAGACCAACCTAGAATAATAACCATAAAAAAATTATTACAATCCATATTAATTGAAGAGAAATATAAATAACTAAGTAACTTTCAATAATTAAGTTAAGTAATACGAATTAAGAAAAGAGACCAACAAGTTATATGTAAATCGGAGATTAAAAATATTTCAAATATAAGTTTGTTGTGGCGCTCTGGGATTTAGGCATATAATATCTGAGATAACGTCTTGAAATATCTTATTAATTTACTGTAGTATTCCCCTTTTCAGTGGTCCTTTACGGTTTGGCCACATAATAAATAAATATTTATTTACTGGCCGGTTTCCCAATAAAGACCAGCACGATTCGTTAAATGGTGCCAGTTAGATTAATGCGTTGTAAGCAGATCGGTATGGTGTTTGTCAAGAAGGGACCTTGTAGAAAGAGATGTTTTCGTACAGAAGTTACTTAAAATATTACTAATGAAACAAAGTTATTCAATTCATCCTTAACGTTTTTTAAATACCTATACGTAATAACGTTACAGATGCGAAGGTCAACAAAAGTAGCATATCACAACAAAAAACACGCGAAAATTTATACTAAATCAATACCAAAATTTGGAACGTTTGGACAATCGAATAAAAATCCCATCCAATAAGACTTTTGTACATCTGTCAGAATACGTTCTTTCCGGATAATAGTGCTCGACCACCAGAAATGTGCTAGGGAGCTTAGCATTGGGCGAGGTCAAAAGCGAGGTCAAAATAAATTTCTTATTGGTATCATATAAATCCTAGGTTAGTACATCTGGTCGAAAAGCAGTCAGTAACATCGACGACGATCGTTACTTAGAAATTATAAGAATTAAAAAAATCACGATGATAAAAACACAACGCAATTTCAATAATATTAGTGGCAGTGTACTGTAATTTTTAAATTATTTTAATACAAATTAAGATTGAAAGAGAAATTTTACTTGAATACCTTTTTATCATTCGCAACGTTCACAAAAACCATCAGTGCTTATATGCAAACAATCTATTCGGTGATTTTGAGTAATTCTTTTTTTAAATACAAAAAAAATAGACCAGCGGGCTAAAATAAATAAAAACAAGGTACGATTAACATAGATTCTCTTGATAAATGTATTTATTACAAGCTTTTATTTAACTTGCAATGTTTGTATGTTATTTTGTTTCGGCCAAATACAAAACTGTTATCAGTTATCCGATGAGTTGTATTTTTTCAAACAAAATGGTTCAGATAATATTGCAAGCTAAGTGTCATCGTTAAAGGACTATGAAAACCTTGTAATTATAATTTACTATGTATATTTTTTTAAATATAATTTTAAGTAAAAACTAATGAAAAGATTATAACATCGTAAGTATGGAGGGTAGAGGTAAGGAGAGTCATCTGTGTATATGAAAAAGTGTCGTCAAAATGTATTAAATTAGGATGGCGCCACATTTGCATCAGGGTAACTCTTAAAAGAAGCGCCAAATATAAATATTGTTAGAGTAGGCTTGAAAAATAAACAAGGAAGTATGGAGATACAAGGAAGTAAGGTTATATTTACCACAATATTTTGTACAACGTAAGTTGTTGAAATTCTCAATAATTAACTACTTTAGTCGATAATGACATTACATTTTTTAACTCGGCATACTTCAATTCATCTACGATTGCTACATTCATACCATACCCTGTGCATCCACCAGAGCCATTGTGGAGGATTTTTGAACTGTTACTTAGCGCATACACTGGACACTTTTTCAACTTTTCTCCCATATAAGATGACTCTCCTTACCTCTACCCTCCATAATCGTAAGACAAGTAGTAATAAATAGACTTTAAGCATTTTGTTTCCGCTAAGTAATGGACCTAATGTTACTCGTGGTAGTGTTGGCTGTAGTTGAACGTTATAGGTTCGTTATAGTCTAGAGGTTGCAGTTCTTAAATTTTCAAAAACAACTATACAATAAAGAACGTACAAATCTTAAACAGTACGATTTTAGTTTTAAGTTTTGAATACTACCGAATTAGCACCTAAAGAAAATACTAATTAGTTAGAAAATACTAGTACACTTAATTTCTCTTTCTTTTTTTTGCGAGTGTGCGTAGAAAACTAAAGCTACGGATATGGTGTCAGATATTTTAAAATAATAAGTTCTTAATTCAAGTTAATCCTTGACTGCAACATTACCCGGTGTTAAGTGATGATGCAGTATAAGATGTTAGTGGGCTGAGCTCGTAGAGTTAAGTAGTTATACCCCTAATTGCTTTACGCGGCATCGTACCGGATAGCTAAATCGCTTGGACGCACGTTTTTGTCGGTAGAGTGGTTATTAGCCAATGCCGAGCCCTCCCACTAGGTCGGCCAAAAAAATTTAGAATCCATACATTTCCAATGTATGAAACATTGCCACAGCGGCGCTCACCAATACCAATCCGCCAGGGAGGTCGTGCGACGAAAAATAAAAAAAGCTATCTAACAAAAAAAAAGTAGAACAATTTGGGACATTTCACGTCTCTCCTGGTTTACCCAGTTCAGTCTTTTGTTCACCAGCTCGGAAGACAAGACTAATTCGAGTGGAAGCCGGTAAGAAGTTCAGCGGTTTTCCATTATCTATGTTACGATATACTATTGAAATAACCACCTACTTCCGGGATACTAGGCAAGATTTTGGTCATGTTGGATGCACAGATTATAAAACGCGTATGTGTTTAATTCTCTTCAGAACACTAAAATATTAAAACAGTCTAATTTGTTTAGACATCTTTACGAGGCTCGTCGTATAGTTTCCAACTGTAGCGTTCAAAGTTCCGCCTTGTTGCGACCACAAGAATTTGCTAGTTCTAATCGACACAACTTTAATAAGGACATAAATTTACTAAGCTAAACGATCTGGTTTAGCTTAAGCGGAATCAAACGTAACTGCTAATTCCATAACTTTTATCGACGTTTGTCATCTCTTATACGGTTTGATCGATCTGCCATGTCCGCAAAAACCGAACAAATCTGTATGATGTATTTTTTTTAAATGGCGTCTAAAGCGGCGGGACAGACTCCCTGGCGTGTGTGGCGACGCATAATGGCCGTAAAATCGAGCTTCCCTAACAGAAGATGCCAAAAAAATAAATTTGGTAGTTTATAGTAAACAGTTATGTCAAAAACATCAAAAATAATATGTAATCTAACATTCACATGCAGGATAAAAAAATTTCTTTGTCCTATAACTTTTCGATGTTACATATCTATCACGCGACCTCAGTGGATCTTTTTTTTATAAAAAACACCACAAAATCGAAACGGGCTCTCTATGCACGTTTTGCACCTACACCACATCTCGAGCTCTCTCTAGTTTCAATACTGGGAAACAGTAGGTACTGCCGCTAGATGTCGCTCTTTTGATACCGATACGGTAGTTAACGCGATCTCGGGATTTCACCGGATCGAATAAATAAACAAGATTAGAAAATCCCACCCTGAACATCTTCAGGAGATGTTGTCTTTACTAGGAACAATTGATCTTTGCAATATTACTTTGTAGAGTATCGGAGGATGCTACAGAATACAGATTTGTACGGCTGTTGCAGATTATATCAAATAAGGTCATAATTATATTACTTTATTAATTAAACACTGTTGCCCGCGTTTTCCTCGGCGTTTATTACGATTTTTCACGAATCCCGTGGAATCACTTTGTTTTTCTGGTTTAAAAAGTAGCCTATTTTACTCTCCATCCTTTCAACTAATTCCATGCGTAAAATCAAAGTTCGAAATTCGAAGTCAGGGCGTAAAGTAAGGACAAACGAAGAACACACACTTTCGCATTTATGATATTTGTTTGGATGCACTATGGAATTCCGCAAAGGAACGCCTGATTTTATCCAATATTCAAAAAATCTTGTAAATCATAACTTTGAGCCTTATTTCAGTGATGTCCGGCGACGGCGCTCTCCTCTTTTTGCTCACGAAAAAACTTTGATAGCCGCTGTTTTTGTAAATCATTATAGTTTTTGTACGAGTGGCGCACGTCTTCCAGAAGTTTCTGTACTGCTTTGTTCTTTGGGGAGACTTGGTCGGCTCTCTTGAGATCGGATAGGGCTGCTTCGTAATTCTGAAGGGCGAAGTTCGCATGACCTCGACGGTACAGGGCTTTTTCGTTTTCGGAGTCTATGTTTAGTACCTATAAAATAAAAAACATAACAGGATCCTTGCAAAGTATAATTTACTAGCGGCTTCGCTAAGGTATAAATTCGACAAAAAACGGTGGAGTCAACATGTACATTATTTTTCGGAGATTTAATTGCAAAGAACTTAATTAATATTTATTATTTAAATTAATTAAAATAAAAAAATATAATTAAAATTTGCATGGAGTCGACGAGTTTATGCTAAATGTTTATATTTTTCTAAAGTGGTAATTTTCTCCCAAGTTTAGGTTTTCCTAATAGAAAAAAATCAGTAGGTATAAATTAGTAATTTTGAAAAAAATTAAAACAACGAAATACTCAGTAATGTCAGTAACGTCTATAGTATTTTTCATTTTATACCATAATTTTAACTAATTACTAATAAACAATTTCAACAAGTTTTCGTTAGAAGTAGCTTTGAAATTTTGTTTTAGCAAGAAAGTCGGCATATTCCTACCTCCTTCCCAACGGACTGGTATATTTGATTGAGATTTTGGATCGTGTTATAATTTCATACATACCGCGGAACAACATCTGATGCAGGCTCTGAAGTCGTCCATTTTGGTGAAACAGGCCGCTAAGTTCAGGTTACATTGGAGTATATACGTCGTTATTTCTTCGTCATCTGTTAAATCGGTTGATTGTTTAAACATAATTATTGTGTTGTAGAGGTTAAGAAATACCGATTTTGATACCCGGCAGATCTGCCTTTTCGTAGTTAGGTATCTGCGTTTGAAGTAATTTAATAACATTGAAGGAAAGCATCCTTTCTCATTAAGAGGGGGTACCTTGTGCCCTATACGACAATACGGTACCGGTAATCATTTAAAAAAAAACTTGTTACTAACTAAATATATAACCTAAAATACTGTGTTAAATAAGTGTTATAATTGATACTATTTTTAACTAGTTATATTTTATATGATAAATATTAGAGATGTACCTACTATGAACCATGTTTCGCAGAGTGACCCAGCACAGAGTTTTACTCGGTTTAATTTCCGCCAAACCTAGTACTCGCCCGAGTTACTCTGATCATGAGAAAAGCGAAAACATGTTTAAACAGGCATTGCAACTCGGGCTGCGAGCGAGCGGTTAATGTGCTCCCGCTTCAAGTGTCCTTTATACAAGCTTAGTACTTATGCAAGTTTCGTACGTCTCACATTGAGGAAGCAAGTGTCGTTTACGCAATTTTAGTACGTCTAGTATACAGATCGCAAGTGTTATTTAAGCAAGTTTAGTACGTTTCCTATACAGGTCACAAGTGTCTTTTATGGAATTTTAGCACACCTCGTGTATAGGAAGCAAGTGTCTTTTATGCAAGTTTAGTACGTCAAGTATACAGGTCGCAAGTATCTTTAATGAAAGTTTAGTACGTCTCCTGTACATGTCGCAAGTGTCTTTTATGCAAGTTTAGTAAATCGCGTGTATTGGAAGCAGGAGTCGTTTATGCAAGTTTGGTACGTCTCGCATTCAGAAAACAAGCGTCGTTTAAGCAAGTTAAGTACGTCTTGTATATAGATCGCCAGTGTCTTTTATGTAAGTTTAGTACGCCTCGTGTACAGGTCGCAAGTGTTTTTATGCACTTTTAGTACGTCTCGTATGCAGGAAGAAAGTGTCCTTTATGCAAGTTTAGTGCGTCTCTTATACAGGTCGCAATTTTCTTTTACGCAAGTGAAGTAATACTCGTATTGTTGCAGCTGAGAATACATTTCTAAAATTAAATAATATAATACACGTTTTCCTATTGAGTACCTACTACCCACATTAATTAAATAGGGAAATGGTAGCTTTGTATGTTATCCAATACGTTTTGTCTGACTGTGCTTAGCCGAATAACTCAGCATTTAAACCGAATTTAAGCCGTAGTTAGTTTAAACAAAAAACCCATTTTTTTTTTTATTTAAATCCTATAAATTGATTTAAACCCACGGTGCGTCGCCCCGCGTATATGCGGGTCGGTCTGACCCGTCGCATTAGATGTTTAACATCTAAAACTGCAGTAATTCCTATGGCCGTACTCACAGTCGTCATGTGGCCCTTTTCTGCCTTCCTCTAGAACATCCCTGGCGTGGTACAGAAACCGCAAGCACTTGTGGTACTTCCGCGTAGCCGTCTTGTACTGCGCCGCGCAAAACAAAGAGTTGCCAACAGTCTTCACTTCCCGTATCCTCTGCATTAACTCCTCTATCTAAAAAAAGTTAAAGCTGTAAAAATCTGTAACATCTGGCGAGGCATCTTTTCATGATGGATGAATTTTTTTTAAGATGGATTTCCGCAAAGTAACGCCTGCTTCTATCCAATACGTAAAGTATTTGTTATTATCAAATATTTATATGTGCCGTGTTATAGATCAGATATACAGAATTCAGTTGTCATCACCTCTCCTCTTCCCGCGAATCATACGAGGCGACTGAGAGGATATAGCGGTGAGCGAACAGCATGGTCCTCAACTGCGACATGCCCTCCCGTTTGGAGAGGCCTTTAGTCCAGCAGTAGACTGTTATAGGCTATTCATATTGCAGTATCTCGCAAAGACACCAGTGGCGGCGCAACCAGTCGCGCAACCAAGAAAAGCATGTATACAGCGCTATGGAGGGTGGCGACTTGGTTGCAAACAAAATTGTTAGCGATAGATCTTCCACTGGTACCGCGACCACTAATATATATGTAGCCGTAACGCTCCATCCCCACGCTACACAGTGCACATACGTACAGCAAAAGAAATGTTAACTCCTCAATATCAATTTTGTAACGGATTAACTTGTTATCTGCTCCGGTATTTGCCAATTGGTAGCCGCAACCGGTAGCGCCACCAGTGTCCTATTTTCCGTTTCTTTGTCCTAGATTGATTGATTAACTCATTGTACCGCGTCGTAAACACTCGATATAAGTCCCCATTCATGGGTTCTTTAAAATCGAATTGTGAAATTAAGTAGGTCATCATTGTAAAACTAAGTAATTGCCAGTATTGTAAAACTATATAATTTACGTACGGTAAGGTTGATCCGTATATCCTCAGGATACTCTGGAAGCTGGTCAGCTGTTCCGTCTCTGCAACTCACGTCCCAACTCTCCTCTGTGATCTCTCCACAATCATCTATCACGCATTCCTGCAAAATATAATATCTTTTACCAGCCAACAAAAATATATCGACTATACATTATAACAGTACTAACATTTAAACCTTAACCTTGGATACAATAAACACTATTTAATAATAAAATTTTTGCTCTTTGCTAAATTCAACGAACACGTTTCAGATAAAAATCTTAATTATTATACATGTATCAAAAATAAATATTAGGATTTAAGATTTTGATTTTTTTTTAATTATTGTTAGTAAGGCGCGGCGGGGCCACTTACTAACTAGATAGAACTAGATAATTTATGGATAACTATAAGACAAACAAATGAGAGATGGCATTAAACATTATAAAATACATGATATTAATATAATATACTATAGTGATACTCTGCGAATATTGAAGTAAAGGTCATTCAATATTCTCAGAGTACCTCAACAATTCACGGAATAATGCTATCCACCAGTCATGGAGTAGATCCCATTGAGCATTGCTGTCCAAGAGCGCATTGAATGACAACAATGAACGCGGTATAGGTGCCATGCTTCGTGCAACAGTGTTACAGGAAAGAACCACGAATAATTTGTTTATTCATAGATGAAGGTTTGTTTTTTATGGACACGCATACAACACAGTTGGTTATGAAGATCTGGAGCATCGATATGTCCTCGTAAGACCTTGGCACATTATTTTCAGTCGGCCGCAAGTCCTTCTGAGTAATATTATATACTTTCAATGATTATTATTGCCCTATCGGTTTAAGGAACGGTTTTTTTTTGGTTCTCCGGGATACAACTTTTAGTTTGTATATTATATTAGTGCCGACAGTTTCGCAGTTGATTATGTGTTCCAAGTTTTCCATCTTCAACACCAGTTTTCAGTGAGCTTGGTAAAAGAAAGACCGGCGCAGCGGTGAGCGCTTTGGTTTAAAGTTGGACGTTTTGGGTTCGAATCCCAGCAGGGCAATTTGGTATTTTATAATTTTTGATTTTTTTTTATTTGTTAGCACCCTATTGACAAGGTTTGGGTTTACTTAACAGGTTAGCCTGCTAAAATTTATTTATTTAGGAAAACCAAAATCTAGTACATTTTTCTTTTCCAAGCTGTGAGCTAAATGAGGGTTCAGCTTATTACAGGTTTTCACAACGTTTACAATTAATTTAAATTACAAAATAAATGTGTAAAAATATTTTACTAATTAATAAGGTTAATTCAAATTCAAATTTGATTTATTTCAAGTAGGCCTAATTAATAAGCACTTTTGAAACATCAAGTCAGTCTGTTTGTAGTGACTCTACCAGCGGTTCGGAAGGCAGATTCCACTGAGAAGAGCCGGCAAGAAACTCAGCAGATTGCTCTTTTCCAACATCATATTTAAGTTTAACAATCTTTAGAATTTTTCTGTTTTTTGAGAGATGAGAGCGGAGTGGCCTGCTTCCAACCAGCCTTGTTGTTAAGGAATTCATCAATCGTGTAGTAACCACGATTTGTTAAATGTGTTTTAATATATTGTTTAAACTTAGGTAAAGGTAGATCTAATATTACCTTCGGTTTGACTTTGACTTTATCATGTTATAAAAGCATTATAAAAGCATAGTTACAAGTTTATAATGTTATGTAACCACCATCATAGATGCATCATCACTTATCACGAGGCGAGACTGCAGGCAACGGCTAACTTGTAATGGAATAAAAAATAAAAAATATGATTTCCGAGCCCAACTGAGTACTGTGACTGAGACGCGTATGCGAAATAATGCGTTCCTATCCAAACTCATTATTTCAAGGACCGAACTCGTTTTGTGCGTTAAGATTGAAAGGTTGACCCATAAAATGTACTTACCACACTTATATGTCCGTCGTCAGACAGTCGCTGTATCTCGATAGCTATTCCGAGTCCGGCCAGCACGTTGCCGAAAGCCACATTCGTGCCGTCGAGCTGAGGGCACGGCACTGTCGTCACGCAGAACTGCGACCCGTTAGAGTTTCGGCCCGCGTTGGCCATACTAACAACTCCTGTGAGATGCTAGAAAATTCCACAATCATTATTTTGATATGATGATGATGACAGGGTGATTCCTTATGATATATTCTTATGCACCCTTCTACAGTATTTCGTAATTCCGTTACACGTTGTATATAATAGCGCTTGACTGCAATCACACCTGATGGTATGTTATTATGCAGCCTTAGATGGGGCGCACTTGCCTAGAAGGTAATAATTACGTAAGATGATGTAACTACAAACCGCGCAAAGCAACACAATTTAAACTAAAAAGGTAACCTACGGTAAGTTGAAAGTTTTCATCTTCGAACGTGGGGCCGTAGATACTCTCGCTGCCCGTCCCGTCGCCATTGATGATGTCGCCGCCTTGCAGCATGAACTGCGATATCGCTGGAAAAAGTAAACTTCCTTATTAACTATATATATAACTAGGTATTACACTACACTTAAAGATAAAAGGGTATCTAAACTATTTATTTTAGAGCTGTTGCAAACTTCGGAGAATGTATAACTAGGGAAATGGTATTTTCTGTAATTTTTCCGCTATGAATCAAAGAGTATGAAATTAAATGAAAGAAACCATTCTAGTCGATAAAATTAGCAGTGATCTCTATGGGGTTGGAACCGAGGAAATAAGTAGCATAAAGTAACCCTGAAAATGAAATGTAGGAATTTCTAATATACAATGTAATTTATCATTTCTTTTATCCTTATACACTCTCCTGATGATGCTCGGTTGTAGGAGCGAAACGTACGTAGAGAGTGCATTGCTGATGATCTTTTTGGTGAGGAGTATAAAGATTGAAGACATTATGAATTTATTTTACGGCTGATTTGAATACATTTATTTTATTGAATCATGATTTTTCAGTTTTTTTAGGTGTTCTTTTCAACTTTTCTTCTGTGCAAATGATATCAAATTTGTGTGCGTGTAATGCTTTTTTGATTGATTTTGCTCAGTGTCTCAATTAAAGAAATAATAAGCGTGTTTAGAAAAATAAATAAATTCATTTCCTACAATTGTAATAGATGTGGATAGTCTTGAAATTTAACACTCAATTGATAGTTATGTGTTCAGTAAGGGACTCATAACGTGCTGGACACGGGGCACACGAGAATTTTCTCACGCTGTGGTTAAATGTACGGGAAGCCGTCACCCGCCTGTCGCCACTACCTGTGGCATACTTGGTCCGGTCGCATCGCGTGATATTGCGCAGATGGCCCGTGGTCAGCATGTAAGTTCAGTCACTCAGGGAGCGATAGAGAGAGCTATGCTGTCAATTATTTTGTGTGCAATTATTATCTATCTGTTCCTAATAAACTATACTGCCTATTTGGTTGGTAAAGATTGCTTGACTGACAAGGTCAAGGCTACTGGGTAGCGCAAAATGCTTCTGTTAACTGCCAAATAATAACTTACCTTTATGAAATCGACATCCTTTATAGTGTAAGGGTTTTCCGAAGACACCAATGCCTTTCTCGCCTGTGCATAAGGCTCTGAAGTTCTCAGCAGTTTTAGGCACCACATCATATCTTAATTCTATAACAATTCGACCAGCTGGAAAAGACAAACTAACTTAGTTACTGTGAAAAATATTAACCAAATTTGCAATAGTTCTGCTGTGTGCAGGACAATTGTTCATTATTGCATGGGTGAAAATGCTAGTGCCAGAGCCCTTAGTGTTCCCAATCATATCCGGTAAGCTAAATAAGCTGAAATTTTGATAAATTTTTAGGAATCAATATTACTGTTTTGTATCTGATAAATTCATAGGCCCAGTCTCAAATCGCAAGTGTAGTGTGTTTGTAGCTCTTATGTTTACAGGTATGTCTGTCTGTTAGTCTGTTTGTCCTTCCATCTGTATGTCTGTCTATCTGAAGATTTTTTTGTATTTGTAAAAACAATTTGGGGCACTACAGGGCACAGTGCAGATTGGTGGACAAGACAAACAGCAGACACACAGCGGATACCAAGAATAAAAGTTTATTTCTAAACTAACTCTCTTGTCAACTATTGATTATATTTATTATATTGTTAAAACTACACCTATAGTGATATTTTCATTCATGAAACTGTAAACACATATGTAAAAAAATATTCACAATCGTACAACTGGTCGGAAAATTCATGTTGTTTAAAATTCAATACAAAATTACCAATTTAAATGCAAGCTGTAAGTGCATTCAAGTTGTTCAACCTTCATACTTCTTTTATCATGTCCTTGATTATGACATTTATTTTTATTACTATTAGAGTTGTTACTTGATGAGCTATACATACCTACATGCACAAATTGAGCTATCACTCATACCTAATATGTAGTTTTTACTATAAAAACTATTGCATCGGAAATACTAAGTTACTTGAGCGACCTCGTCCCACTAAACTCGGTGTACAATTAACTACTCATATAAGAATAATCTTAAAATAAATCATGCAACTATAAATCAATGCATAAACCAAAGTCAATATAGTTTCTGTAAATGAATAGTAAGTTTATAAAATTGTTATTTTTTTGAAGAATGTTTTATAAACTAACCTTTCTCGCCATCAATGGAAACATCTAGGAATACTAAAGGGTTCCTTTGTTTAGTCTGGGTCCCGGTTATCATCCTTATAGAGGTATCACAAAACACGTCTTATTTAGAACAAACTAATAACATAGCTAGAACTAAACAGCACCATAATTGACCGTTTCATCTTCAGTTCCAAGGATAAAAGACGTTGAGTTAATTTAACTAAACAAAAACAAAGTAAAAAACAGAATTATTCTAACGCCCGACCTACCCCAAACACCTCCTAAACACAGAAAAAATACAAAACAGGAAAGTGTCAATGTCATAAAATCTACTTGTTTCTAGATGGTTTTGTTGCTCCGAGTTCTAGATTTTTGGGGGAGGGAAAAATGAGAACTGAATTGTTTTCAGTTTTTAAGTAACAAAATTTAACAATTTGCAAACGTGTGTGGTTGGATAAAAGTCTGAGTTTTACAGATTCAATATATTCTTAATTAACACAAACGTTGACTATTTTTTTTTTTTTTTTTTTTTCATTTCTTTTTTTTTTTAATCGTGTTCATATCTTTATTTTTTAATCTTTTAAAATACTTTGCTACTTTTTTACGTGTATATTGAGAAGGGTTTTACCTGAATTAAACATTTATTGTTATTAAAATCGGATTTTATTGCAGGGGCTATGTAACCGGACACTAATTTCAATGTCCTGCCAATCGAGTTTAGATGAACGGAGTATAAAATTAACTAATCTGAATAATACAAGAAATAAAATTAAAGATGAACAATTCTCTTCGGTCAATTTTTGATGATTGCTCCGTGTCACGGCTGTCACCTCTAGTAATGAGTCTGTGATTGTCACTATGACAGTAAATTATTATGACAGACAAAACTTGTAATTTTTTTAAAATGTCAATTGCGTCATCACGACACGAATTAATTTTACAAAGCAGCTATGATTTTTAATTAAATAATCTTATTTTTAAGCTAGTACAGGATATCAAGGTACACTTTTTTAATTTAACTGTTTTATAAAAGTATGTGCTTCCTTTTCCGTTCTTTTATTTTTGTATTTTGACTGTTCATAATTTTTACTAAGTAGGTACTTGTAATCCAATTCTTTACTCAAAGATAAGTTTTATTATGTACATATTTCAGGTACTAAGATGTCTTCGTCGGCGATATATATATTGGATGTGAAGGGTAAAGTTCTCATTTCGAGAAATTACCGCGGAGATGTGGATATGGGTGTGATAGACAAGTTTATGCCACTTCTAATGGAGAAAGAAGAAGAGGGTATGTTGACTCCATTACTCCAAACTAGCGAGTGCACTTTTGCTTATATCAAGACCAACAACCTTTATATTGTGTCAACAACGAAGAAAAACGCCAATATTGCCCTTGTGTTTGTATTCCTTTATAAAATAGTGGAAGTGATGACTGAATACTTCAAGGAACTAGAGGAAGAGAGTATTCGCGACAACTTTGTAGTTATTTACGAGTTGCTGGATGAACTGTTAGATTTTGGCTATCCACAGACTACTGATAGTAAAATACTCCAAGAGTACATTACACAGGAGGGTCATAAATTAGAAATGCAGCCACGTATACCAATGGCAGTTACCAATGCTGTGTCTTGGAGGTCTGAAGGCATTAAATACAGGAAAAATGAAGTATTCCTCGATGTTATTGAATCTGTAAACTTATTGGCTAACTCAAATGGAAATGTTCTCAGAAGTGAGATAGTAGGTGCAATCAAAATGAGGGTTTATTTGTCTGGTATGCCAGAACTGAGACTTGGCTTGAATGACAAAGTACTCTTTGAGAGTACAGGAAGGGGCAAATCAAAGTCTGTTGAACTAGAAGATGTGAAGTTCCACCAGTGTGTCAGATTGTCCAGATTTGAAAATGATAGAACCATTTCGTTCATTCCACCCGATGGTGAATTTGAACTTATGTCATACAGATTAAATACACATGTAAAACCATTGATTTGGATTGAGTCTGTAATTGAACGCCATGCACACTCGAGAGTCGAGTACATGATAAAAGCTAAGTCCCAGTTCAAGAGACGTTCGACTGCTAATAATGTTGAGATAATCATTCCTGTTCCAGCTGATGCTGATTCCCCAAGGTTTAAGACTACTATTGGCAGTGTTAAATATACTCCTGAACAAAATGCTATTACATGGTCTATCAAATCATTCCCAGGAGGCAAGGAGTACTTAATGAGGGCCCATTTCGGCCTACCATCGGTTGAATGTGAGGATACTGATGGCAAGCCCCCAATTCAAGTCAAATTTGAAATCCCATATTTCACTACATCTGGGATACAAGTTAGATATCTTAAAATCATTGAGAAGAGTGGCTACCAAGCTTTACCCTGGGTTCGGTACATCACACAGAATGGTGACTATCAACTAAGAACAAACTAAAATATGACAAGATTTTTGTTACATTCCTTTTTATTTATAACTTGCACCTAGAATATTAATCATTATGTTCTTGCAATTTGTTTATCTTAATTGTAATATGGAAGTATTATTGTAAGAAATTATTGACCCTATAATAAATAATCCAAACTAAAATTTTAGTTTTCTTTAATCTTTTCTCAATTATTAAGTCTGCAAGAGTCAGTTGTCGTATCTTTAATAAAAACTATTAGAGTAGGTTATATATACTATATTCTGCAGATGATTTCTTTTTGCTATTTATTACATAGTATTACTGAAAAATAAAACTATACATGGGATGATTTTTGGAAAGTCAGTCAAGTGGTATTATTTTAAACCTATGAGATTAGCAAACGTAATAAATTATAAACTATATAGTACTTGGTAGGATGTGTATTTGCAAGCCACGGTCAAAGAGAATATAACACTACGTTTGCCACGTCCATATTATTTGAAGATCGAAATAAATATTCTAAAACTGGCAATCTGTCAAAATACCAGCTCAGCTGAGTGCTGACCATAGATAAAGACTTTTTTTGACCCAGATTTTTACTTTGCCGCGGGAATTGTAATATTATTTTAAAATCTGCAAATAATTAACAACCAAATGTTGAAAAACGGTCCGAAAATTTGTATTTTATGTCGTAGATGTTACAGCGATGTATTACCTACAAGTGAAATCAAAGTTATCAAGAAAGGAAGTCACGTAATTGACGAAAAACAAGCTGTAAACAACTCTAACCTTCAAGAAGTAAAAATTGAAGAAAATTCCAGTTCAAAAGAATTTAGAGTTAACGATGTAAACATTCAAATGATATCGAAGAACATTTATGAGCAACTATTCAAAGATTCAACTGCAATAGTTAATCCCAATGTAATTAAAAGGTGAAGTTAATAATTATGTTTGTTGTATGTTTACATATTTATTACTAAAACTTGTGTTTAATTAAAGAACGGCATATTATTCTCTTACTATTTATATATTCACTTATTCAGTTCGACTTTAGATTCGGCGGCAGAGTTCGAAACCCAGCACGCACCTCTATTTAAGTTATGTCTGTTTTAAGCAATTGAAATATTACTTGCTTCAACAGTGAAGGAAACTACGCGATGAAACCTGCGTACCTGAAAATTCTCCATAATGTTCTCAAAGGTGTGTGGAGTCTACTAATCTGCAATGGGCCGACCTGGTGGACTAAAGCCTTAACCCCTTCTAATTGTGGGAGGATACATGTGCACCAATTAGCAACTGATTATGTTGTAAAACTCTCTCTTATAACAGAGGTCTGTGCCCGGCAGTTGGACATTAATCATAGGCAGAAACATCAAATTGGAGTACAATTTGATGTTTTTGTACCAAATGGTGTACCACTGAGAAGAAGCAGAGAAGAAACTTGGTAGTTGATATTTTCTATAATCAACCATTTATATTTAAATAATATTTTTTCGACCCGGGTTTAAAGCTAACAACTAGCAGCAGAATTTACTAATAATAACTAATTGGCTATCTTTTATTTTGTCCCATTTCAAAAAAGCCCTAGACTGTATTCTCAAATAGTAAGTGATGATACAGTCTAAGCTTCTTGAGCGCTAAATTACTGCTCAGCAAATCTTTGCCATTAAAGTTGTACGTAGCTATGACGGTAGCCTCTTACCAGACAACCAGATCAGATTCAGAAAGTATAAATTCCCAAATTCCCCATTCTTTCATCATCCCCTTACAATTATATAAACATATATGTGGGAACGCTTCATAAGTGCCTGTGATACATAAATAAAGAATTTTTGAATTAGAATTAGAATTTGGCCCTGCTAGAACCTTTATTTAAGACCACAACGTCCCTCCTTTTTTAGCTGTCAAGATGATCTCCAGAGGCATGGCATAGATTTCAAAAACATAACTCACACATCAGATGTAAAATTGAAACTACCAGAACTGGAAGGAAAGGACATTCTAGAACATTTTTACAATATAGGCAATAGACAAAGTGCACCCTATAAAGAGCTTCTGAATGTGTTATCAGTCTGCAAGCTTCCAGCTTTACCAAAGGTAAAATTAATCTTAAAATAGGTTTTTATTTGTCTTTTGACCCCCAATGTAAATCCAGCTTAAGTTGTGGTTGTCACTGCGTATTTTTTATGATTCTATGATTTTAAATATGAAATATCTAAAAGAAATGACCTGTGGATAAGTTGTAGTACAATTTTTTTCCTTTAATAATAATACTGTAAAACCACTTTATCCTTTCCAAGTAGCTATTAAGCCATACTAATATTATGAATGTGAAAGTGTGTCTTTTTGTTTGTGTGGTAATTATGTTGCCTCAACCCCTTTACAAATTTTAGTAAAATTTGGCTCTGAGATATTGTTGTGATTTGAGATATATATGTTTAAAACTGTATTTAAAATTAAGTATGTTAAAATTGAACATACTAATTTGTTACAATTAATGTGGTATGCATTGGGACCGCCGTTGCGTGAATGTGTGTCCGCGCCACCTGTGTTGCGCCCGCGACCCTTTAACCGGTATCGGTGGGCAAAAGTGGGCATCGAAGATACCTCGCATCCTATAGGGGTATAATGCATGCCACAAGATAATTATCCCTACTCGTTATTCGTATCTATTTATTCTACATACTCGTATATAGGCAAGATAATGGGTACTAGCCATAATAGAGACAGACATACGACCTAAGGATCTCGGAGAAATAACGGCTACGGGTTTGTTTTGTAGCATATGCTAATGCTACCTCTGTTTGGAACCAGTCTTAACGGTTTTTAGTACAGAGAAAGGATTCATTGTAAAGACGTTCTCTTAAATCCGAGTGTTAAAAATACTTAAATATTTATCAACGTTGTGGCTACATCGTACGATATAGGTACGGTGGCGCAGCCTAGCGGGCTCAATATCAGTCAGTATTTCAATCCTTACCTTGTATTATCCGTTTTTTTTTTTTTTTTTTAAATCTTTATTTATTTGGGACTTATATCCAACACGGATATGCCAGCCCCATCGTCCCTTAAGTAACAAGTAAACAAAAAACCTAATAATTATATTAATATAAGGGAAATGTAACAGATAAAATCTGTTATTGCTGCCTATGCACAAATATCTCAACAACATACCTGAAACCTTCTGTGGTCGGTTGAGAGAGAAGGCTCGTTAGAGCACCCACGTCAAATCTGTTGATTTTGTACCGCCGCCTAACATCTAGTCGCTCCAAATTGTATCTGCTACATTCCACCAGTACATGCTGGACATCATCCATCGTACCGCTTGTATTATCCTGAATAATATTCCACCAATCAACTTGATTTTTGGCATAGAGTTACTTGCGAGGAGGGAGAGTAACATAGGCTACTATTTATGCCAGGAATATGTACCGTTCCCACGGGATTTGTAAGAAACCGTAATAAACGAACGTTGAACCCCGGCAACAGCTAGTAAAGTGTATGGAAGCTAAGGTGAAGGTGTGCGTGCTCGGGGATCAAGTTCCGACCATTCAACTTTGGAAGTTATATATAAAATGGTAAATTTTTGTGAACACTTCGTTACCGAGATGTAGGATCTTTATGGCGCCATCTAGTTTGGTAAAGTGCAGAACGCTACAAATAACTGTCTTATTTTATGTGGCAGGAATGGCTAAAACAGAAAGGTTGGACCAGGTATTGCAAAGGAAAAAATCAGCCGGTGCCTTGCCCCCCCGACGATGCACTGATCCTTGATGTGGAAGTCTTAATGAAAGCTGGCAAAAGACCTACGCTGGCGTGTGCAGTGTCTCCTGATGCATGGTTTGGCCTTTTCCCGTTTATCTGATTGGAAAAATCCTAAGATTGTGTCTTAAGACGTAAACATATCTGTTATAAGTATTTATGTTTATTTTATGCAAAAAAAAATTCATCATCAGCTATCTTAGTACCCATAACACAAGCTACGCTTACTTTGGGGCTAGATGGCGATGTGTATATTGTCGTAGTACATATTTATTATTTATTTATATGGTGCACCTAGAAACACCAAACAACGGCAGCGACTCACTTATGAATTTTTATATAAGAGCATTTTCAGTCTCTCCGAAAGGGAGCTTGGAGTCCTATGTACCATATCTCATATTATCTACAATAAACGATAGTCCACTGCTGGACTAAAGGCCTCCCGGATCAGAATGCTTTGCTCATAAGATGAGCTAACGGATTGGTGATCGCAGTAGTTGGTAGTAGTAGCACAGAGCACGATGCTGCCCATTCCTGTTATATTCCCTTAGACGTATCGTACAACACCCGCGGCAAGAGGAGGGAGTAAAAACAATATGCGGATCTGCAGGCACGCGTATACTATGTTCCCGTATGTATACCTATGAATTTCCCCACATTCCAGGTATGGATGGGTGAGCGAACCTCTAGCATGTGGGGAGGAACATCAGAAATGCGACAACGTTAGATATGAAGACTTGATACCTTTTGAAACGGACGGCACGGAGCATTGCGGTGACTTGTGCAGGCCGAGGATAGTCGTGGGGCATAACGTGTCGTACGACAGGGCCAAGATTAAAGAGCAGTATTGGTTGAATAAGACAGGTAGTAAAACGTATCAAAACTTTATTCAAATAAGCCTTTTTGACAATTTCATACGGTTTAACAGTGAAACGAATCTGGACCAAATTTTTCATAGATAAAGCTTGCATCCTGGAGATAGACATTGCATAGTTTAAAACTACAGTACTAGCATATAATCTGTTCCTACGGTATTTATTAAAAACATAAAGAAACGCGAACGTAGACTATGAGCAACAGATAGTAATAAATACAATATAATCCCAAATCTGACAATTTAGTAGTACTATATCTGTCGACACAGAAGAGTAGGAAGAGATTGAGGTTAGCGCCCATTACCGGCCCACTATAGTGTGTACTCTCAGAGTGAGGAGGGTTTATTGAGGCTGTAGATCACCACGTTAGCATAGTGCGGATTGGTAGACTTCACACTGCTTCAAGAACGTTCCAGAGAATTCTAGCTTTCACATTTCCTCAAGATGTTTTCCTTCAGCGATAAAGCAAGTGATATGAATTTCATTTTTCGGAAGCGGAAGGTTAGCGGAAGTGCGAGCCACTAGGCTATCACCGCTCTTGTAAACAGCAATATATAAATTTGAATGTTGTAAGAATTTCAGTAGTAGTAAAGCTTTTTGCCAGTATTTTAGTAGTACAAAGCTCGTTCGGGGAAGTACTTATTTCTGCTACTAAGCAGCAATTGTTGCAATGCTGTTTTCCGGTCTAAAGAGGTGGTTGCTGGTGTAATTGGCACATGATGCTTAACGAAGCGGTGGTTGACTTTACTTTAGGGGAGCCGAGTTCAAATCCCAGCACGCACCTCTTACTTTTCTAAATTATGTGCGTTTTAAGTAATCAAAAAAACGTCACTTGGATCGACGGTGGAGGAAAACATCGTGATCAGGAAATCTGTAGTTATATATATTGAAGTATATTCACAGGCTTTAGTAGCACAGCACATTATTTACTGTCTCTAAGACTTATCTGAGAAACCGAAATCATAAACCACTGCCATAGTTTTGACTGAAAAAATATATATAGACCTACAATCACATGCAAAAATAAACCAGGTGACTCTTGGCACTTATTTGATCAACTAGCCGTTTCCCGCTCGCTTCGCTGGGCGAATTGAAAAAGGAAATAAATTACATTTTATGTTTCATTTTTTTTTATTTTTTTCATATTTTTATTATTCTCCTTTTTTTATTTTTGTATGAACATAAATAGGCCCCGCGGATAGAACTGTAAGCATCGATATTGTTTAGACTTACTCAAATTCCAAATTCAATCGATTTAGCCTGTATCTTTCATCCAGGTGATTTTTCTCACTAATATTCATTGTAACTTTCAATGTGCAATCATTATAATATTTCCGTGCCTTTCTTCCAAAAATTAATAATAATTGACATGAAGAAAAAAAATTGAAATGAGCATTGAAAGTTTAAGTTAAAGTCATTGCAAGTCTCATATGTGAAGTTGAAATCTGTCTAGGTTCAAGTGCGCCGAATTTTCTGTTAACTAAAATTTTCTCCGTGACATCAATTTTTTATAGAAAATTAATTGTGCATGTTATGAATTCTATTGGAATAAGTAACTAAATTTCTTTTCCACATCTCATGTGCTTGGAAAATGCATTCATTTTAATTTGTTACATTTCCGCGATCCCGCAATAAAAGAATTCGTCGGTTATGTAGTCTGCAAAAGTAAAATGAATGTAAAATTCTTAGTCCGTTGATTGGATAGCTACATGTAAAGTTAAGTTTTTGAAACCTCTCAATGACTTTTTCTCCGCTGCCAAAAAGACGATTGTTGTAAGGAAATACACGAATATCCCTACATACACGAAGATCCCTACATACACGAAGATCCCCACCAAATTTGGAGTCTGTAGAAGTTACAGGTTAGAAATAAAAATTTTAGATTTTAACACCCACCCCCGCAATTCCTGTCGGAAGTAGACTTTATTGAAATCCATTTTGAGATGTTCGTTATGTGAATAATAAAAGATTCCTACCATATTTAGAATTTTTAGAAGCTATATTTCGAAATTGAAATTTTTTATTGTTAACACCCACCCCCGCGAACCTTATTGGAGGTGATTCATTGTAAAATCCGCTCGAAGATCATTTTTATATTACATATAGAACACTCTCACTAAATTTGGAGTCTATAGGAGCTATCGCTTGGAAATCGAAAATTTTCATTGTTAACGCCCCCGCAATCTTCTTTGGGGTGGAATATCGTAAAATTTGTTAATAAATCATTTTTACATCACTTATAGAAAATTCCTACAAAATTTGGAGCTTGTAGGAGCTTTAGCTGGAAAATTAAAAATATTAATTGTTAATACCCACCCCCGCAACCCCCTGTGGGGTGAGCTATCGTAAAATTCGTTCATAGCCTATTTCTACACCTCTTACAGAAGATTCCTACCAAATTTGAAGTCTATAGAAGCTATAGTTTAAAAACGGGAATTGTTCATTGTTAACGCCCCCGCAATCCCCTTCGGGGAATGAATTTCTTATAATCTATTCATAGCTGACCTCTTCATAGCAAAAGTAATATTCCTACCAAGTTTCACGTTTCTAAGTCTTATGGTTCCCGAGATTTCGTGGTGAGTGACTATATAGATGGGAATTCTTCGATTATCATCGAAATTTTTAACTTTTTATCGGGCTTTTTTTAAATTTTCTTACATACAAAACTTTCTCCTGACAATTCTGAAGATAAAAAAAGCCCTATTGGTCCAGCCGTTCTCCACTACCGTGAGTAGATTCTTAGCTGAATATAAAAAACCATAATCCGTTTAATACACTCTGTTGAAATCCATGAAAACAAAAGAATCAAGAGAAAATGCTTATCTTTTGTTTTTATTAGCGGGATAAATGTTCATAAAAGTAAAACAGCAATAAAAAAATGAAGGGATGTTGGAATTCAAAAAATAGATAGCCATAAACCATCTAGGAAAAATTTCGCATCGAATGGTGGTAGTTTCATGTCGATACGATCAGTGGTTTAGGCGTGATTGAGCCTCAAACGAAGACCATTTTCATTATATATATATAGATAATAAAATTACGCGTCGCGTAGCGTAGGTGCTATGCGCGTGTCGGTATTTTATCTTTCATAGGGTTGTCATAAGAAAACACTTCAAATAAATATGGATCTTTTGATTTATTATTTTTACAGGGTGATTCCTTATGAAATATTCTTAGGCACCCTTACAGTATTTAGCAATACAGTAACACGTTTTATAAATTTGAGTATTGCAAACACACCAGATGTTGGCGTCTTTGTGCGGTAGTATTGATATGACTTGTCTACAGGTGTAAGATTCATGGACACAATGTCCATGCATACGTGCGTTAGCGGCGTCACGAGCTATCAGCGGACTGTGCTGAAGGCCAAGAACAAGGAACCCCATTCCTCGGACGACGACTGGATGGACAAAAGCTCACTCAACAGTTTGACTGATGTAAGTAAATAAAATCGTTAGCATCTGCCGTGTTTAAATATTTTAATAATAAATTAAAAAATATCTACTCTAGCGGATCCTCCCCACTTCGTCCGCGTAAAACTCAACTTTCAAAGATAGGCATATGCTGTAGCGGACTTTTTAAGAGGAACAACTTTGTCATACATGATTTCATCGAAACTTTAACTGGTTACGTAGCTCACGCAATGGAAGCTCTCAAAAGGGAAAAAGAATCCTGATTTTGAAACATTCTTCATTGGTTCTATGCCCGTTAATTCATTGGTTCTATCCCCTGGTCTTAGCGTGATGATACAAAGCCTAAAGCCTTCCTCGAAAAACGGGCTATCCAACACTGAAAGTATTTTTTAAACCAGACCATTAGTTCCTGAGAACATCGCGTTTAAGTAAACAAACAAAGTCTTCAGCTTAATATTAGTATAAGATGTGAAACTCCTTTATGTCTATCAGTTCTTAACCTTAAGTTTTCTTTTCCTGTCTTGATATTTCTGCCATAAGTTTATGTTATGAAGATAGAGGTATAGCCTAAGTAGTTGAACTGTCGCAGTGTCTGGACAAAAGGCTTCATCCAACGGGAAGGTTTGCTCATAATCACTACGCTGGGTAGACGGATAGGTAATCGCAATATATAGTAGAAGAAAAACATTTGTAAAAAGATAATATGCGTAATGATACCACATAAATTCAAGGACTAACTTTCGAAATTCGGTGAATTCGGTAGTTTTATATGTGGGAGTACCCGGCCAAATAAAATTTATTGGGATTACATCATCATCATCATCATATCAACCCATTACGGGACAACTTAAGAGTACGGGTCTCCGCCCACAATAATAAGGGGTTAACGCCTTAGTCCACAACGCTGGCCAAATGCGGATTGGTGGACGTATTGGGAACTGGGAATTTATAATTTTCTCTTTAGCAGAAATGTCTTTTTCAAAGTTTCTTTGCAAACGTGTCGTAGGTTTTTAGAGAAAGAAAACAATGTTTCCCTATTATCTTACGACATAATATACAGCATTATTTCTTCTTTACGTCGTTTTCTTGTTTATACTTGATGACTTCTTGTGGTATTAACGTTTATTACATATACAATAATCCAAAATAACCAGTAGAAATGTATGTTTTAAATAATGTGTTATCTATAGGTTCACAATTTATACTGCGGTATTCCGATAAACAAAGAAACTCGTGATATATTCGTCGAGGGAACTCTAGAAGACGTGCACGCGAACTTCCAGAAGCTGATGAAGTATTGCGCTGGAGACGTCATAGCCACACATAACGTTCTCAGAGAACTGCTGCCTATGTTCTTGGAAAGGTTCCCACACCCGGTGACCTTGGCTGGGATGTTGGAGTTAGGTTCGTATCTGATCACCAAGTGGTTTTTCTTGTAGCGTGTGATATAAGAAAATCAGAGTTTCGAAGAAATGTATCCTAACTATGGGACCTTGGATGTGCCGACAAAGTTTTTAGGAATTTATAGTATTTCTGCGAACGTCTCCGAGGTACAGGTCGAAAGTAGCGCCTGCTTCTATCCAATAAGATCGTACTGTCTGTATGCTCAGAGGCACTCAGCGGGCGATGGAGAGAACTATGCTAAAGATAAAATTAGGAATGTGTAGATCTGTAATGTGTGTATTTTTGACCATGTATACCCATAAGAGACCAGGTCCGAGATTTCTGTCATAGAAATTTAATCCCGTCATAGCGTTTAAAAATATAATATAAGTATAATCTTGACAGCCGATTGGCACAGTGGGCAGCGACCCTGCTTTCTGAGACCAAGGCCGTGGGTTCGATTCCCATAACTGTGACGAACATGAACGTATTTATCTGTATTTTATAAGTATATTTGTATATTATTCATAAAATTATTCATCAGTCATCTTAGTATCCACAAGCTGCGCTACTTTGGGGCTAGATGGCGATGTGTGTATTGTCGTATATATTAATTATTATTATTTATTTAATTATAGGATCAGCCTACCTTCCAGTTAACTCAAATTGGCAGCAGTACATAGATTCAGCGGAAACAGTTTTTGAAGATCTCAAACTAGAGTCTCGTCAGATTTTATCAGCGAAAGCCGATGAAACATGTCGTCTCATGGAAAATAAGGCTTATGAAGATGACCTTTGGATGTGGGACCAAGATTGGTCAACCCAAACGTTAAAATTGAAAAAAAGTGTTAGCAAAAGTAAAAAAAACGAAAATAATACTCCTAATAGAGACACAATTGAAGTTTTTGTTGCAAAAAAAGAAAAATCTAGTCGAAATATTGAAATTTTAAACGACGAATACATTGAAAGTATAAAAGTAAAGTTAGATTTGAGCCAAGATGTAAAGGATTTGAGCCAAAAGTTCGGGTATTTATATGATCTGGAAAAGTCTTTGCCGGTGAAAAGACCGTATTTAGCAGGCTATCCAGCTTGGTACAGGAAACTCTGCACGAAGCCGGGCAAAGATCCCGATTGGTCGCCAGGAGCTAATAATGTAACTACGAGTATGCAGGTAAGTTATATGCTCGATTTACTCCTTGAACCTTAGGCATTTAAGAGAAACTTGTGTTTGTTACTCTTTGAACCGAACTTTTAGCTAACGCGTCTTTGGGGTGTTAGAATCTTACGGACAAAATAAAAAAATTCAGTGAGCAAGTGAGATAATCTGTGTGATATTGGATAGAAGCAGGCGTTACTTTGCGGAAATCCATGATATATTCTGAAAATTAAGCTTAATTTGCTATACTCCGCGAAAAGCAGGAGTTTTTGTATGGTTTAATTTATAATTTCTTTAATCCTTATACTCCTCACCAAACTGATCTACGGCGATTGTACCCTCTACGCACTTTTCACTCCGAAACTGGAGCATCCGCAGATGTTGACTTTACAATGAATGACTTTATATGAACTAACTGTACCCTGCCATGCTTCGTTGTGGCACATTGTGATTAAATGGTTGAGAAAAACAGATAAAAACAATCCTTGATGCGTATTATATATCATGCAAAAATTTCAGCTGGATCGGTGCAGGACTTTTGAGTTTTTGAAGCGTACTCAAACCAACATAATTTTTTTATATATATAGATTGGTGTGGAGTATAAGGATTGAAGAAATTATAGATCACACCATACAGACTCTCCTGCTTTTCGCGGAGTATAGCAAATTAAGCTTAATTTTCATAATAAATGTGTGAGATTACAATATGATGATTGTACTGCACTGTTGTCTTTCGCGTTAAATAGGTTGCTTATCCAATTTGCTTTGCACTCGTGGGTTCGGATCCCTCGCTCGTCGCCAATGAAGTAAATGAAAGACGGTTGCATGCGAAGGTTTATTACTTGCGACGCGTCAGTATTACAGTATTTAGGTATATTTTGGTAGGTATAAGCATAAATATTACTTGAATTCGGTGAAGTTGCACATTTTCCGCTGTGGTTTAACAGTAAACTGCTCTTCTTTAAAGTTGTGTATTTGCAGATCCTTAATTTTGTGAAATCCTGCTAATACTATAAATGGGAAAGTTTGTATGGGTGGATGGATGGATCGATGTTTGTTACTCTTTTACGCAAAAACTACAGAACTAAATTGAGTGTATTTCGGAATGAAAATAGATTATACTATGGATTAGCACATATGCTGCTTTTTATCCCGAGAAAATGAACAGGATTCATGAAAAACCAAAAAAGCGCATATTAAGCCGCGGGCAACAGCTAGTACAAAAGAAATCAATCGATTATTAAATAAACATATGAATTCATAACTTTTTTGAGTTTCTTAGTGAACCATTTTATTTGAATTCACCTTCATAACTTAAAAAGTTTATAATATTTTTAAGATAACTCCTAAACTCCTCCGTCTGTCCTGGGAGGGTTATCCTCTCCACTACATCCAGTCAGAAGGGTGGGGGTTTCTCGTACCCTACAGCAGAACACAGGAAGACACCAAGGACGAACCAACTGTGCCTTTACATAAACTGTTGGAGACTTGCCCTTTAATGAATTGCAAGGAGAGTGAATTTGAGGCTGATATACATATGCTACCTAAAACTGTCGAGGTAGGTGGACAATATTCCTACTAATATTATTAATGTGAAAGTGTGTTAGTTGGTAACGCAGTCTGTGGCCTAGTGGTGAGTATGTTTAACTATGGATCCCGAGATCCCGGGTACGATCTCCTGGTTGAGATTATGGGTATTTGTGAGACTCGGCCCGTGGATTAGGGCGACCTTGGGAGAGGTTTTTCTTAATGGAAATTAGTACGGATTTCCTACTCTGTCTTGTGAGCTACGCTGAGCCAACTATGGTGATCTCCTGTTTGGGATTATGGGTGTTTGTGAGACTTGGGCCGTGGCTTAGGGTGACCTTGGGAGATTCCTTCGGGGAAATTTATAGGGATTTCCTACACTGTCATGTAAGCTCAGTGGCCTAATTATTCGTGGCGTAGCACTGCAGTACAACAAAGTCAAGATTATATTTATTATATGACATATTTGTGTATTATAAACGACACTACATTTTTTTTGAAACACAGTGAAGTATATATTTATCGATATGAAATAACTATCATATGATAGTCGATATCGATATATAACGTCCCCTTAAAGATGATCTCTCCAAACTACTTTGCCACTACGAAATTAGTTATACTATTTGATTATCAATTTCTGTGTTCGCATCCTATTATCAATCAGAATTATAACTTATTAAATCGTTTTATTTCATGTAACACATAATTTGTTTGCAATACTGAACGTTGTAATAATAAATAAATATACTACGACAATACACACGAGATGGCGAAGTAAGCGTAGCTCGTGTTATGGGTACTAAGCTGACCGATAAATATTTTTTTGAATAACATACATAAATACTAATAAACATATAAACACCCAACATTAAATTAAATCACACAAGCATTTTCCAGTTGTGTAAATCGCACCCACGGCCTTGGACTCAGTGAGCAGGGTCGCCAATCGGCCGTCACTTATGCGTTAAGTTTTTCGCAATGTTTCCACAGATAATGTTTTTTAAATTTCTATCTTTCTACTTTGTCCAGCAACTTCTAGCGATTTATGTCGTCTTTCCACCTTTTTTTTTAAACCATAATATTTGAATCTCGTTTTATAGTTTGTTTATGAATTTGGTATTTTAAAATTGTTGTATCCTCGACTCAGGAGGATTTGGGAAGGAGAGCGTATTACGCTAGGAAGAAAAAAGACGAACAAGCTGCTGCTAATCAGTACCACGGACTCGGAGTTTGGTGCGGTGTACAAATACAGGGTTAGTTTTCTCTGTTTATTTTGCAATATCTTATTGGACGTCCTGTCGACCATCGCAGCAGTTTACTCCGTTTATATTATGAAAATTAAGCTTATTTACACTGACGTTGACTTCACAATCTTTATGCTCCACACCAAACAGATTTTCTCCAATGTACCCTCTTTTTAGCAGCAACAATTATTCATTGCAAAGTCAACATCTCCTGATGGTGCTCCGGTTTCGTTCGGAGTATAAAAATGTAGAAATTATAAATTACACCTGTATAGTGTAATTTATAATTTCTTCAATCCTTATGCTCCACACCAATTCATTTTGAAGTCATTCATTGTAAAGTCAACATCTCGTCTCATCTCTCATCCGTTTCGCTCCTAACGGTTTAGGAGCGAAACGGAGCATCCCCAGGAGCGAGATACATTGCCGAGGATCTGTTTGGTGTGGAGTATACGGATTGAAGTAATTATAAATTATACCATACAGATTCTGCTGCTGTTCGCGGAGTATAGCGAATTAAGCTTAATTTTCATAAAATACATACTAATACTTGAAATAGATTACACAAATAAAATAATACATAATATAATTAATATTTAAAAAAAAAATACTTATTTATACTTAAACATATCATAAATACATTAATAACAATAAATACTATTACAAGTCGTCTTTAAAGTAAACTATAGTGGGTTTTTGACAGCTTGCTTAAATATATAAAATGTGTAACTACGCGTTATTAGTGTCACTTTCAACGCAGTAGTACATCTTTCTTTGTCTGTAAGGCGCCCTGCCTTTAAAACACGTAGCTACACTCGGGATTCTAGCTGCACTGCCTTCGCTATCCTGAGTAGTTACTCTTAAATCCTTTGTTACGCTTGGGATTAAGGCACCCATAAAATATTCAGTTACCCTCAATGTTGAAAAATATACAATTTTTTACAGGTTGTTGTCATTTTCTAAGGCTACCGCACAAAGATGGGCCCAAATACAAAGTGGGTAATCCTTTAGCTAAAGATTTCCTCAACATGTTCAGTCAAAACGTTCTTTCCGCGCAAGGGAATGAAGCTGAAAAGGTTAGTAACTATGTTTTGTTTTTACATAACGCGCGATCTAAGTTTGTTGGACAGAAATGAGTTACGAGTGACTTTGCAGATATTTTGAGGAATTCAGTGGCTCGAAGAACAACTTCTTCAGAATGCCAAGTCTTGGATTTTCTACCTACGTTTGATCGCGTGAATGTTAACTATGAGTTATTTTTTAACGAAGGAGCGCCATCTAGTTACTGAACTAGAAAATAGTAATATCAAACCGACATAGAAAGATCGGTGGATATGTTACATATTTAATTAATTTTGTTTAGAGCTTCTTTATGGCCATGAGAGCTAATATCATCATAATCCTCAAATAAACCCATTACCGGGCAACTGCAGAGCACGGGTCTCCTCCAACATTGAGAAGGGGGTAAGGCAGTTGTCCACCACGCTGGCCCAGTGCGGATTGGTGAACTCCACACGCCTTTAATTAAAATAAATATACTACGACAATACACACATCGCCACCTAGCCCCAAAGTAAGCGTAGCTTGAGTTATGGGTACTAAGATATCTGTAGAATTTTTTAATAAGTAATATACATAATTATATAGCAATATACATATAAACACCCAGACACTGAAAAACATGCATGCTCATCACACAAACATTATCCAGTAGTGGGAATCTAACCCATGGCTTTGGACTCAGAAAGCAAAGTCGCTGCAAACTGCGACAATCGGCCGTCAAACCTTTGAACACATTATATAGAACTCTCAGGCATGCAGGTTCCCTCACGATGTTTTCCTTCACCGCTGAAGCAAGTGATATTTTAATTACTTAAATTACCTGTCTCATCTACAGGTTCTCTCTTTCGGGCGCATGATGTCGTACTGGCGCAACAATCGCGAACGTGTCATGGGGCAACAGGTTGTATGGCTGCCGGAAGAAGTGCTCCCGGACCATCTGAGGCGTTCCGTACGACGGTACGGCGCTATCGTACCGCAGGTGGTGGTTTGCGGGACGCTCACTAGGCGGTATATATGATCATACTAATATTAATTTTTTATTTAGCAAAAACACGCCCCGTGAAGTTGTTGCCCAATTCGGCTATAAAAGGAATTCAACAAGTACCAATAATTACAAAAAAATATATATACTCGTAGATATTTAAATAGCTATATAAGATTAAGAATTACAAAAAAAAAAGTGTGTGTACTATGTACACGCGTCAGAAGTTATACTTCGTAACAAGATAAAAATTTTATCTTTTGCCTTATTCTAAGTTTATAAAAATAGAAAAAACTAACACTTACAATAGAAAAAAGGTATTTGATAAATTGAAAGTTTTATTATAAGGCATTTCAAGTAGGCCTACTATAAGCACCATCACTACCACCAGTTCGGAAGGCAGATTCTACCGAAAAGAAGCTGGCAAGAAACTAAGTGAACATTTTAAACTTTAACATTCATTATTCTATCTTGTGAGAGATACAAGCGGAGCCGGTTGCTTCCAAGCAACCTTGTCATTAAGAAATAAGTGTAATGGTGAAAAGTAAGCACCATAAGTGCCATCAATGGACTTACTTGATTATAGATATTTATGATTTTGACTTTGAAAAATACAAGAAAAACATTCGCAGGGCGTCTGAACCCACGTGGATGACTGCCAGTAACGCGCACAAAGAGCGCATCGGGTCGGAGTTGCGAGCAATGGTGCAAGCGCCGCCGGGGTACAAGTTTGTAGGCGCTGATGTTGACTCGCAGGTATTTTATGGTAACTGACACGGAACACCGTAGAGCGTAACTAGTATAAATCCTTTTATTATGATGCTAAGACGTTACATTTCGCGCCGTTGAAAATCTACGGAAATGTGGAGCGATAATGGCTGAAATTTCGTGTCAGCCGCTAAGGAGATCGGCAACTTTGTCAAGCAGAACGAGGTGCCTTTACATGATTTTGCAAGTCAGCAAGGAATCAAATTTAATTTTATACCGGCATAGATTATTATTTAGAATATAACATTAAATTAATATAATATTATTAATTTAATGTTATATTCTCCTTATATTGGCGGCATTTGAGAGGCTGGTGTGAATTCCGCTAAGCACCACCTGAAACCTGATATCGGGAACAGTCATTGAACATTTTGAAAGACTAAAATGTTGACCATAGCTAACTTCAGGGTGTCTGTTAGTCGAGCGACGAGCGCGCATCCTAAAAATTTACTCTCATCATTTTTCCCAAACGTGCCAGAAGAAGTATAACTTCAAATATCCTTATACTACGGCATATTTAGCGGAACACAAAAAAAAGATCCATAGTTAAAAAAATATGGTTTTCAGTTTTCATTTGTTTTACTTCAAATGAGATCACATTAAGAACAGATTTTGCAAGTAAAGGCTATTTGTGAAAAATGGTACATTATGGAACTTTTCATGTAACCGGGAAATGTGAAAATTAATATTAAAATAACAATTAATTAAATTAGAAAAATGGTAATTAACATCGCGTATTTCCTTCACGTGCTCTTATTAAAGTTTCTACCCGTCTAGGCATACTGAGAATGATGTTATCAATGGTCTTCTGGGATAGTCTCCGCCATTCCTCAAAATTTTTTGTGTTCCGCTAAATATGCCGGTGGTTCACTCAGACACGAATAAGTTCGGCACTTATTCGTGTCTGAGTGAATTGAGTTGATCTGAGTGAAAGTGTCTGATGGCCACCGAGGTTTTAGTGGGTAAAAATCCCACACAAACTGATCTTCCCTGAGGTCGGGTATCATTGAATTCATACAGGTGAATTTTTATGTGGGATATTGTTTGCGTTGTGATTGCGAGCATTAAATAAACGCTCACAGGAGCTGTGGATAGCGGCACTTTTGGGTGACAGCGGTATCGGTGTATGCGGGGGCAGTGCGTTCGGTTGGGCCGTACTAGCGGGAGATAAGCGTTGCGGTACGGACCTGCATTCCCTGACAGCTAGGGCCGCGGACATCAACAGGGACCACGCTAAAGTTATTAACTACGCCAGGATTTATGGTGAGTGTAATTTGTATGTAGGATCAGCAACCTATAACTGTCCACAGCTAGACTAAGGGCTTCTCCGAATGTGAGGGTTTGGCAATAATCACCACCCTGGGCAGACGGGTTGGTGATCGCAGTGGATGGTGGTAGTCAGCAGTGGCGTGCACTGGGTTTCTTACCAGGGTATGCATACAGCAGGAAGATTGCATAAAACGGCAAAAGTCCTCCTATTATACGAGTTATATATAAATTTTAGGGTAGGCAATGCTATTGTGCACGTATTATGTACGTATGTATTGTGCGGTAATGGAATTCTTGGATATATATATAATATAATTTATTTATGTACTAATGTAATTTATATGTTATTTTTTAATTGACATTCCATGTTTATAAATTTATTTATCCATACACGAAAATTAATTAAAACTTTTAATATGTTCAGCCGACTATTTTGATTATTTTGATTTTGTTTATTTTGATGTTTTTTTTAGTTATTACATAAATGAATTTGTTTAAATTAAGATTTGCATGTCATATATTATGCCTAAACATGTATACCTACAATGTTTTATGCAAATAAAAGAATTTGAATTTGAATTTGAATTTTATTAAGTGCACGCCACTGGTAGTCAGTTTTAAACCAGGGTAACCAGGGCACAAAGCAGGAACATCCCATAAAATGAAAATAATCTCTTTCTATACAAGTTGTACAATTTTTTTTAGGGTAGGCAATGCATTTGTGCATATATCAAGTGCAAGCCACTGGAGGTAGTAGCACACAGGACGCTGCTGCCCGTTCTCTGTTATATTCCCTTTGTAGCCTCGTAGGACACCCGCGGGAATAGGATTGCTGTTGCCAACTGTATCTGATCTACCGTCACACGGCAAAGGGGAGTGGGATGTATAGAACGATTTTGACAACCTCCCTGGCCCAGGAGCGAGCGCTTCGGTTTTAAGTGGGAGATCCCGGGTTTGATTTCTGCCAAAATAAATTTGGTCATTTATAATTTCTGAATTTTCTCTAAGGAAATCTGGTGGAAGGCTTTGGCCGAGGCTAGTTACCACCCTACCGACAGACAAAGACAGGGGCTAGAAACCGATGAGGGTTGTGGGTTTTTTATTGTTAGAAATATTGTTAGGCTCAATAAATACAGTGCAAATATTTAGAAGTTATTTATTTACTTTGAACCTCGATATTTATTTTAGTAAGGTAAATAGGTAAATATTTGTCATACTACTACTTTACTTTCGATTCATTTATAGCAGGTACTTATAATTTATCACAGTATCTGCCGACTTAATAGGTTTCAATAGTTTTATAAAGTTTAATAGTGATTTACCTACACCACTAGAAGGAAACATCATTCATAAATAGGTTTTTTTTTTATATTAAGTTGATCTAATAGGTAGGTATTTCTAAAGCTTCAGCAAATATTTATCAGGCCCAAACTTTAACCTTTATTATTATTATTTTGGTCACAATAGTGCTTATTATCACCTGTGCACCTCCAATCTCGTTTATTATATAATTGTCATCTCAACTCCCCCATATTGGAGCTCTTTTTAATGAAGTAGTACCTACAGCTTTTTCTGACGGAGCCCACCATCATGTTTATTTCTTTCGCTAAGCAGTAAGTGTAATAATATGCATATGAGGTTTAATTAAAGCAATTAAAATATCAATTGCTTTAAACGGAAAACAACGTGAGGAAACCTGCATGCCTGAGAGTTCTCAATAGTGTTCTCAACGACGTGTAAAGTCTACCAAACCGCACTTTAACAGCGTGAAAACTAACACTAACTACGGCCTCAACCCTTCTCATTCTGGATACCCGTGCCATGTAGGTACTGGGCCGGTAATGAGTTGATGATGATGAGGTTTAACACCTACGCCTTCAGGTGATGTAGGCGAGGTAACACAATTCGATATAAAATAATATAATCTCGATAACAGGTGCAGGGCAAAACTTTGCCGAAAGACTATTGAAACAGTTCAACCCAACTATGACGATGTCTGAGGCAAAGAGTAAAGCCGCTAAAATGTTCACGACAACCAAAGGCCGACGCGTTTATCGACTGAAGAAGGAATACATGGAAGGATTCATGGATGAGGATTTGGGAGACCAGGTGAGCTATTGGATTCAAAATAAAATTAGCTTGCGTACATTTTCGAATCTAGAATTCATATCTGCGCTTACGTTAAAAGAAACAAATGATACTTGGAGATATGCACTTCTAGATTTACGAATATTTTTTTTGATTATCCTATTTGAATTCTTCAAAAACTTTCAAACTTTCAATTGTTATTCTATCGTGAGACCCTTTTTAAAGGTTTCTTTTATCTTATGGGACATATAAATCTGTTAAAAAGAAACCTTTAAAATCTTAATACCCTTCCATTTTTAATTTTATTTTATGTGGTTTTTACTGTAGTGTTTATTATTAAGTAATTTAGTTTAGGTTAATTTTTTTATTTAATTTTGAATAATTTTGCCAATTTAAAATTAATCTCTATACATGAACCAAATTTACACACTATTAATTCAGTAGAATGTTATACCCTCTAAACTTACTTTATTGTTTACTAAAATCTTCGAATCATTAATGCAAAAAAAAAAAAAAACAACACAGGACTTTTATATAACTTACCAATCTCGGTTACTTCCATAGCTCGTTTCATAGCTTTGGATTTCTGGGATGTCTGGGTTTCACAGTAAAACCTCTACCTGCCTGTAAAAGTTGAGACGTCAAGGAGAATAAGGATCCAGATTATAATTTAAAAAAAAAAACTTAAAAACGATTTCAATTTATGCATATGGTAGTTTCATCACCTATCTATCATCGCCTTCCACTATATTCATTATATAAAGCCACAATGAGAATGAGTTAAGGCCGTAGTCCACCACACTAGCCACATCATTATCGAGAACTCTCTGGAATGCAGTTTTCCTCACGATGTTTTCCTTAACCGTTAAATAAAGTGAAAGATTACGGCCTACGGCCACCACGCTAACCCAGTGCGGATTGTTGGACTCTCACTTTAGGTTTCTGGAATAAAAAATTAGGGGTAATTTCGTGTAGAGCTTGGGTTTTCAAGCTTTCGTAAATGAACTTAAGGACATTTGCTTATCTTTAGTACTTTTAAAGTATATATATATTTTTTGAATTCTATACTGTCTAAAAGCAAAATGATTTCTAACCCGACCGGTAGTTCCAGAGCTGAGTCTTTGGTTTCATTATTAGTATTGATGAATGTGTTTGTGACAATGTGAGATGGTGATAACAAAAATAACACCCAGCTAAGTTTGTTGTGGGCTTCTTCTTAGACCAGGGCGCGTTTGGAACCCTCGTAGCTTTAGTTTTAAGTTTACGATTGTAGTTATCGCCATCGCTACTCACTAATGTGTACACATTTTGTATATAATCAATGCATCAAAAGTGACATCTATGTTGCTATTTGAATAAAGAAATATTTGACTTTGACTTTGACTTTGTGTATTTTGTAATCGCAGCCGATGGAGATGTCGGGCTACCAAGCGATGCGACTCGCCAAACTGAGCGGGAAGAAGTTGGAAGAGATGTTCGAACGCGGCCAGTGGGTGGGCGGTACCGAATCGCACATGTTCAACAAACTGGAGGAGATAGCTGGTATTTTTTTTGTTATTAAAGACCAGCGGTCCCTCCCTACTTCGTCCGCATATAAGTCAACCTTAAATGATAGACATATGCTATAGCGGACTTTTTTTTTTTTAAATGTGAGCAACTTTGCCATAAAAGATTTTATCGAAACTTTAACCGTTTATGCAGTACACGCAGCGGAAGCTCTCAAAAAAACATCGCGACAATACTGTTTAGTGGCAGAAATAACGGTGGTGGTAGTCCTGCCCCGGACGAGCTCATAAAAAACTGCTACTAATATATTATGAAAATTAAGATTCATTAGCTATACTCCGCAAAAAGCAGGAGAATAATATAATAGAAGTATATTATAAATAACACCATAATTTCTTCAATCCTTATACTCCACACCAAACAGATCTTCGGCA
The DNA here is from genome assembly GCF_905163445.1 of Pararge aegeria. NCBI lineage: Eukaryota > Metazoa > Arthropoda > Insecta > Lepidoptera > Nymphalidae > Pararge > Pararge aegeria. Next base: position 9,533,751 of record NC_053186.1, on the reverse strand, counting down.
ATGTTGTCGTTTCGCTCCGAAACCGGAGCATCCTCAGGAGATGTTGACTTTACAATGAATAATTGTTTACAATGATTAAATGTTAACTAACAATGAATAAATTTTAACTTACAATGAATAAATGTTAATTTGTAACGTTCATAAAATATGCGAGATTTTTAAGGGGGGGGAGGGGGTCGAGTCAAATCTCATCTAATCTTACGTTGGAGAGGGGGGGGGGGGGGTCTCGGCAAATATCACGCATTTTTTTGTGATTTAAACAAAAAAAACTCCTCACGTAATTTATGGCCCCCTAAGTGACATACAGATTAGATACTCCTGCTTTTCGCGTAGTATAGCAATTTAAGCTTAACTTTCATAATATATCATGGTTTTCCGCAAATTAACGCCTGCTTCTATCCAATATCTACTACTAATAAAAATGCAAGGAACATGCCCTATAAAATGACCGACCCTGTGTCCAACAAGTTGAGGCGTAGATGTTAAGCCTCGCGTGTCTGCAATAACACCGGCAACCACGCCCTTCAGACCGGAACACAAGAAGAAATATTGCTGCTTGCCAGCACGAGCTTGGTTTTAGTATTTTTCCGGACGAGCTCTGTCACAAAAACTCCTCGGATTCTAGAACGATGATGATCTTTCCGAAGCCCATTGGGTAGGATTTCGACTTCACTTTCGGGTGCACGCACCTCTAACTTCTCTAAGTTGTTGAAATACCATCAACACGTACGAAGCGTTTTACTTCTTCCTTTCTGATCCGCACCGCAAAAACCTGGAATGCCTTCCCATCTTACGTCTTCCCCGATACCTATAATATGGGTACCTTCAAATCAAGAGTGAATAGGCAACTTAGGCTGCCTTACCATCAGGTGTAATTGCAGTCAATATAAAAAAAACATGTGCGTTTTAACCAATTAAAATATTAAAGCTTCAATGATGGTGGATAACATCGTGAGGAAACCTGCACGCCTGAGAGCTCTCAAATGTGTGTGGAGTCCACCAATCCGCACTGGGCCAGCGTTGTGGACTACGGCCTTAACTACTTCCCATTGTGGGAGGAGACCCGTGCCCTGTAATGGGCGGGTAATAATAAAAATAATAACGTTTAATTTAAATAAAAATCCATAGCTACAACAATAACAATTATCTTATTTACTATATTATAAACTAAAATTGGCCAATCCTATAAATAACAAAAAAAAAATTGGAATCTCCTAACTAAGGTATATACCCTCTTGAGCACCTGGTGTGTGAGTGTGTACCAATAATGAGTTGATATGGTGGTGGTGGATCTTTCAGATTCGGAGTGTCCTGCGACCGCTTTCCTTTTAGGACGGCTATCACGGGCGTTGGAGCGAGCGGGCGGTCGCTGGGGCGGCACCCGGCTCAACTGGGCAGTGCAAAGCGCCGCTGCAGACTTCTTGCACCTGATGCTGGTCAGCATGGCTGAGCTGGCACCCAGTGCCAGGTAGGAGTTGTAATTTGTTTTAACCTATTTATTTTATCTATAGTTATTTTTTTGAAGTAAAACTACTTCAGGCGCGACTCCCTAGTCGCTAACCCTCCCGCTCCCTAGTCCCTAGTAACTCAATTTTTTTCTGACTGAAGTAACGCTTACGTCAGACGTCTGTGTAGTTTCCGCTATTCTAAAATAACAATTTGGATTGGTCGAATATTTTCAAACGGATCAATTGTGAATAGCAAAGTCAATAAAAATTCAATAGTTTTAAAAAAAAATATTTTAAATTGCAAAGTTTTATTTGTTATCGTAAACATATTATTAATTAGGATTAAGATGTAGGTATGGTTGTATTCACAGAACTAAGAACATACAGACACTGTACACGACTAATATTGAAGCAAAAACCACTCTACTTTAGAATGGTTTCTGGAACCTACGGTTAGTCACTTCGTACCATTTAGCAGTAATTATTTTACCTGTAATGTTGTAAGCTTTCACCATAAAAAATGCATAATAGCAACATTCCGCGACTGTTAAGTGAGACGTTCGCGGGGCGTTTTCACTGTTTTTCGACACAATGCACTTCATACAATAATGGTCGCATGAGGATTCTGTATGTTTTTAATTCAATGGTTAAATTATATTTTAGCTTTCGGTGCATGATGGATGTGTATTACATGAGCCCCAACTCGCCAACAAACTGGACAAACTGTTTGGCGGGGAATATTTTTATGTAACACTTGTGCTGATAAAAAAAATCTTGTATTGATTTAATAAAATGTATTCCATCGACCAATCAGTAGTAGAAGTAGAGCTTTTTGTAACAGAGTTTGTCCGGTCAAGTATTAATGCCATCCTTACTTCGGCGCCCGCAACCTAACCTAGCTAAATAAAATAGTTAGATACTTGTTAATTGTCACAGAAAGGCTCGGGAAATATAACAAACTTATTATGAAACTAATAAAACCATAATAAACAATAATTTTTACAAAGAATTGTTAAAATAAAACTTCAATGGGATGGCTGCGCTTGGTGTTCTCCACACAATTTATCAAAGTTTTGGCACAAGCCGTACCACCGCTGCACAAATACTATCCTGTAAAAACGTGTGTGCACTTATGTACGCGCGTTAGAAGTTATATTTCTTTGCCGCAACAAGATAAAAAGAGAATTTTTTATCTTACGCCACTTAAAACAACACTAACAATAGAAAAAAGGTATATAAAACATTGAAAGGTTATTATAACGCATTATCTAGTTATCTTATTATCGAACCACCAAGTTTCACTGAACATTAAAATTTAAGATTTTTGTACCTTTGAATCAATTAAATCATCGGAATTGAAAGTGTACACTGTCAAGTTTCAAACGTTTTATCTAACTACAGGGTGCCGGTTTTTTGTGACGGTGTGCGCGCGCATCGTAAACAGTGAGCTGGCGGAAGATTATTCCCCGGTCATTCGATTTCGCAACTACCTTCATCTTGTTAAAATTATGTAACCATGTGCGCGCGCATTTCGGAACGTCGTATAATTTCACTTCCATGATTTTTTCCTAACGCTACTAATGATGATAACTTCAAAAATAAAACATGCGAGCGAATCGAGCGCCTCGAGGCCCACTTCTCGCAATATAGTATTCTGATCTGCCTTAACCACCCGGCAAAGTGTTCCTCTTTTTTTAATTAACCATTTATTCAACTTTCAGATTCTGCCTGAGCTTCCACGACGAAGTCAGATACTTGGTCCCCGATGAACACAAATATGAAACAGCACTCGCCTTACAAATTACGAATCTTTTCACGAGAGCGTTTTGTTCACAGAGGTAAGATAGAAAGTATAGGTATTTTTTTTACAAATTGTACTCTCTTGATTTGTATTTATATCTTTGTAACTACTTTTTGTTTCTTTGGTGTACAATAAAAGTGTATTCATTCATTCATTCATACTTTATTGTGCACCAAGAAACACATAGAACATTGAATATAACTTGTACAATAGGCATGATTATTAATTTTGAAAAACTCTTTTCTTTTGTTGGTATTGATAACGAAAAACTAAGTTATTGACAGTGTCAAATCACAAAATACATACGCAGGGATTTACGAAGTTCAAACGGTACGAAATTATGTTTATATAGACGTAACGTCATCATTTTTTATTCGGCGGATTATGCAGTTTCATTTATTAAAATAATAAATACCAATCTCACTTAACATATTACACATAATACCTGAATCATATATCATTAAATAAATACAATATTTTAGCGATTCTTTGTTACTGTCATCATGCCTATTGGTAGTATTATCGCTGGTAACTACTAAACTGCAGAAAATAAATAATAGTGTCAACAACAACTTTTATATTTACACTAATACATTTATAGGAATGTATACTTTCTTTTGTAGGTGTAATGCAAACAAAATTGCAAAACTTAACTTATTATCATCTGTATATTACAAGTATATATGTATATTATTCATAAAAATATTCATCAGTAGTCTTAGTATCCATAACACAAGCTACGATTACTTTTTGGCTAGATTGAAATGAAATGAAAATACGCTTTATTGTACACCTAACAGAAATTAAATTATAAACAAAAACAACACAATAAGACACAGGTACAATGGGCGGCCTTATCGCTAAAAAGCGATCTCTGCCAGGCAACCCAATCAAGGAAAGGAAAAAACAAAAAAAAAACACAGACTTAAGGGTTAGGTTGTACACAGGAGAAGAGCAGTTAACAAATTAAAAATAAATATATATATCAATTACTATATCATACAAAGTACAAGCCAACAACACAAAGAAAAGTGACTCCGAAGCAAAAAAAAAAAAAAAATGACGAATTAGGGTGGCATAAAATGTTTTTTAAGGAGTCTTTTAAAAATTTGTAGTGACTGCGCGCGCCTAATTTGAAAGGGGAGAGAGTTCCATAGCCGAACAGCTCCAACTGAAAAGGATTTAGAATAGAAAGAAGTACTATGGGAAGGAATTTTTAGTATAAGATTATCGTCAGAACGGAGAGAGCGACAGTGAGAATAACTGAGAAACTCAAACCGTTCTTTAAGATATGGAGGAGTAGCTGGATTGAACAGAACACAGTATAAGAGAGAAAGAATATGAATATTCCTGCGAAGGCGAATTGGAAGCCACTCGAGTTTGTCGCGAAATTCTGAAATGTGGTCATATTTACGAAGGCCAAATATGAACCGTATGCAAAGATTTTGAATGCGCTCGAGTTTATTAAATTGCTCCATAGTTAAATCAAGATAGCAAGTATCAGCGTAATCAAGAATTGGAAAGAGGAGAGATTGAGCTAGCGCAATTTTAGTTGGTATGGGAAGGAAATTACTTAATCGCCGAAGAGAACCTACAGCTGCAAACATCTTCCTGCTCACCTCACTAATCTGGGGAACCCAAGAAAGAAATCTGTCAAAAACAACCCCAAGATTCTTGACTGTGTCACTAAATTGTAATTGGACTCCATCAAAAACAACAGAAGGTAGGGTAGTCCAATCTATCCGTGAAATTAAATTCTGACTGCCTATTATAATTATTTTTGTTTTAGATGGATTTACCCTGAGTCCATAAGATCTACTCCATTGTACAACAGCTTCTAAGTCCTTATTTACATGTTCAATCGCTAGGGGTAGATCTTGCAACTTAGATTGGGTATATATCTGTAGATCGTCTGCATACAGGTGGTAGAGAGAGGATAAATTCTGAGTAATTGAACTAATGAAAATTGAAAACAGGAGAGGAGACAACACGCCACCTTGGGGCACACCGGTATTTATTGGACACCATTCTGAATATGTATTTTAAATCCGTATCCGCTGCCGGCGGCCGTGCAAGTAACTATGAAACCAGTCAATGACACTAGGAGATATGTTAAGAGAACATAAAATAGTTAAAAGTAGATCATGATCAACATTATTAAAAGCATTACTGAAATCTAATAATGCTAATACAGTTACAGATTGATTATCCATCCTGAAACGGATATCTTCAGTAATTTTAACTAAAGCAGTAGTCGTACTATGACCGGAACGAAAACCAGATTGAAATGGATTTAAAAGGTTACATCGAGTAAGAAACAGGGTCATTTGTCTATGAACTATCCGCTCAAAGACTTTGGACAAAAAGGGGAGAATAGAGATAGGCCGATAATCAGAGAAGCATGCGGGATTCCGATTTTTAGGAATTGGAGTTACCTGTGCATTTTTCCAAGAACTAGGAAAAAGGCCAGTATTAATAGAATTATTAAAGAGGAATGTAATGATAGGTGCAAGTATTCCAAGGAGTGGTGTGATCATCTTACGACTAATGCTGTCTGTACCAACAGCATCCGAGTTAACCTCTATAATACATCTCTTAACATCACTAACGTCAATTTGACTAAAAATAAATGCGGGATCATTCGGGGTGGGCAAAGCTAGAATTTGATTTTTTGTATTTAATTTAGTAGTACTATCAATTGTACAAGAAGAGGAGAAGTGCTTATTAAGCTGGTTTAAATTAACATTATTGCAGGGAATATTCCTATTTGCTTTCCCAACACCAAGAGATTTCAGAAATTTCCATACCCTACCAGAGTCTTCCTCTTCAAGTACGGATTTATGAATATGGCGTCGTTGCTTATCTCTACATAACCTGTTGCATCGATTTCGAATTACTTTGTACTTGTCCCTATTAGAATCTGTAGCATTAGATTTGAACTTAGATTTTGCAACATTCTTCTTGTGCTGTAACGTTTTTATCTCCTCAGTAAGCCAAGGAGCAGGAAGATGCTTGATTCTAACTGGACGAATTGGAGCATGAACATCGTACAGTTTTGTCAAAATTGAATTAAAAATATTCACCTGCTCATCAATACTGATTCCCGTACGAACATCGTCCCAATCAGCCTTAGCTGCATCCTCCAGTAAACGTTCCAGGTTCATACCACTAAAATTACGTTGCAAAAGCATTCTTGACTTTGCTTTTGGTGGACGTATCTTATATGATAAATAGAGCAAATCATGATACGAAAAGGCATCTGCAGGGCACTGACCATGCTTAGCTACATAGTCAAGAGAGGAAACAAGAACCAAATCTAGAAGAGACGCGGTACAATTTGGAAAAGAGTGGGTTGCTGAAAGAGGAAGAATGCGTAAATTTGCTGCTTGTACCATAGACTTAAGGCGCGAGGCGCGTAAGTCGTTTTTTAGAAGGCAGGTATTAAAATCACCCATTATTATCGTATGCTGATAAAGTGGAATAAGTTGGTCTAATAAGCTTTCAAATGTAGGGAAATAGGGAAATAATCTAATAGATTGTGTGTATTGTCGTAGTAGTATTTATTTATTTGATTCGCCGGATAATTTTTTTCTTTCAGTGTCGGTATACGCGATCTGCCAATGTCGGTGGCGTTTTTCACTTCGGTGGAAGTCGATCAGGTACTCAGGAAAGAGTCTAATCTGTGCTGCACAACACCTTCCAACCCACATGGACTGGATAAAGGTTACGGGATACCGCACGGCGAATCTTTAACGATATTCGATGTACTAGACAAGTGCAATGCAAATAAAATATAGTTATGAGATTACATTTCTTTTGTATTTTATTTAAAATAATTATCTTTTTTTTCGATAACCAAAGATCGATAATGGTTTAAATCTATATGGTAAAATATTGGTGCCAATCCCGTTTTGCGCAAATCTAATCCAAATTGACTCAAGAATCTATCAAAGTTACCGAAAGGGTCACTTTGATATAAATAATTAAATAATGGTGCCAAAGTAGTGCTTTCCTTTTTCACAAAGAAACAATATATGTTTTTTATTTAATCAATATATTATCGTATCACCTGATCTAAAGCTAAATAACCTCCGCCACATCCTATAAAAAATATAACCTTGCTTACCTATACAAAAATAAAGGAACTTTGTAACTAAAATTGAATGTTGTGCCATTGACAATATAAACACTACCTTCACTAAACCCTGAAGTCGGATTTAATTAGGGTACTCATTGGTGATTATATAATAATTTTTCTCCTAACAACTTATTGTATATAATTGGTTTAATTTATGCAAACATTTAGACAACGCAAATGGGAAACTTTTCGGCTGCGTAAAAATAGCAAAAGCAGCTTAATTTATGTTCATAAAGCAACAGGAAAGCTATTTTATCAATTGGATTTGTGAATTTCGTTGTATTATTATCGCTATAAAGGTCAAATACCGGCACATTTATCCATTTTCATGCGATTTCGGTGCAAGTTGACGGATTCTTTACGATTTTTACATATTTCATTGTAGACTTATACTTCTATCAATAGCACTATGATAAAGATAAATTATTTAGGAAGCCAATGCCGTTTACAGAATCATGATAGGTGGGATGGATATTTTTTTATACGCATTTCCCCAAAAAGTGTCGTAAATGTAAAATTTTTAAAAAGAGAACGGCTTCCAAATTTGGACTGAAACTGAAATTTAGATTTTTGAGGATGGATTCAGAGGTTAATAAATAGATAAAATCTTGCTTCTTTAATCTTTTCACAGTTAAACAGTGGGCCTTTTATTGTTATTTTCGTACAGCGAGCTTGTTACGATAACAGCAGATTCAATCAAGTTTCCGTAGTGGTTTTTGGCTTTTTATTGAAACATTATGTTTGATTTCTTAGAGAGACTATTTAGTCTGAGGTTGAGGCTTGACATGTGTCAACATTCTGCTGTCAAACGTGTGAACTAAAACAAAATATTGTAATTTGAGGTTATGTTTCGAAGTTCGAGAATCTCAATTCTTTTGCCGTCTGGGAAAAAATATTGTTTTGTAGTATGTACTCCATCTAACGATTTAATAGTTCTTAATGTTAAATTTGTGCTTACATTTTAAATTATTATAACATTATGTCAAAAGTTACAAAGAGGAAACATGTCATGAACGAAGCTACTTGGGATGACTACGAAATGCCGAAAGAAAACCAAAGCATTGTTAAAGTTTTGAGAAGTAGAGGAAATAATCTTCATGAGGTAAATATAGCAGACATAAATTTTTCATCCGCCACTGTTTGATGGCGGCTGTTTTCTTCGGATTCGCTCTCAATCTTTGAATTTTTTTTTATACGATAATTGTATTCAAAACTAGAGTTTATTTAATTTGTTGCTGTTTGTGATTAAAATAATATGAACTTAAGTTTCAGTGTTAGTTTTACTTTATAATTATTTCTACAATCAAGGAATCCAACTTGCTTTCTAGATTTATTATTATATCTTTAAAACTATTTTTACTGCTTGTTGCAGATCACAACACCAAGTGGAGAAGAATATCTAGTATCAATGCCAACAAAGTTCCGCAAAAACATTTGGGTGAAACGTGGGGACTACATCCTAGTGGAACCAATCGAAGAGGGAGACAAAGTTAAAGCTGAAATTGTAAAAATTATGAATAGGGATTCAATTAAATATTACAAAGAGAATAATATATGGCCAAAGGAGTTTGACGATAGTAAAAAGGATACTGATGAGAATAATGATGATCTATTTGTGAACACTAATAGGGCTCATATGAAACAATATCATAGTGAAACAGACTCCAGTGATGAGAGTGATAGTGACAGTGAAAGTGACTAATAAATAATGCAAAAATATGCTTTTTACCAAGTACTGTATTCTTTATATTTTGTGATGCTGGTCAGGTTTTGTATTCCAATTATCAATGATAATTTCATGATGCATGTTATGCTTCTAAAATTATTTGGTGTAGTAATTAAAGATTTCATTTGAAGTTTTTGCATAACATCAATAAACTTTTTATCCCTAAGTTCCCATGGGAACAGGGTTTACATCAGACTAAGCTAATAAAGAAAAACTTGTGAGTGTCAGAGTTGCAGTGGTCAGAGTTGTCTTATATGTGGGATGTCCCAGGTTTGTATCTCTGACTGGGAAAATCTGGGAATTAGCATTCCGATTACCAATATACCAATAAAACTTATTACTGTTATGGATGTAAAGCAACTGCCAAACCCCTAAAAAGTTAGGCTGCAACTATCTTAGATTGCAATATCACTTTCCACCATGGAAGAAAGCCATCAATGGTCTTAGTCCTGTAATTTTGTTTTTTTTTTAATGCAAACAAATGACATTATCAAATAAAAGATAGAAATTTAGAAAATGAAAGACTACTCAGAAGTATAAAATTATCATTTAAAGTGTTTAATGGCAGACTAGAATATTCTTTATTCAAATTTAATGTGGCAATTGTTTACACAAGCCAAAAAATAAATGGTTACTACCTAAGTCTTATTGCTACTTAGATATGTAAAAAAAAGTATCTGAAGCATGTACAATCAATGAGCAAACAACAATCAACCATTAATTTTTCAACTTGTTTTTTCAATAGATACAAACCTTTATAACAAAAGAAAATTGCCTGTATAATATATATTGTTTCTACATTTTGCATAGTTATATAAATTTCATAAATTATATTTCTTAAAATAAATTATCATCTTTTTTTATACCTATACTACTTTAACGATTATTACTGTAAATTAAGTAGACTAAGCATCAGCAATTTGCTTATTTTTTGTTGGTGGATAAATAAACATGATCTATGGCATATTCAGATGTATAAAATGATGCAAAATAGTGCTTATATTAAGAGTATATAGAAAGTGAATTTTCACTCAGTACCACCTTTTTTATATTCAATTAACAGTAACTCTTTTAGTACAGCTGTTATTTAAGCAATCTCATCTTAATTTTAAACTCCATACAGCATATTGTAAGTCAAAGCAAGACATATTGTACTAAAGATTAATGCCAAGAAGGCCTATGGTCTTAAAAATAAAGTTAGATAATCAATTAAAATTTATTATTAAGTACAATAATACTAAGCTACTAGCAGATATGCACAAGGCTCTTATTAACCCAGATCTACATTATGGAGCAAGCTCAGCGAGCCTTTCATTTGTTTTTACATACACTCCATTTAAAATAATCACTGTTTTTGCATTTCAGTAATTTAGCTCAAAGTGTTCTTCTACATAACTTTCCAAGAAAATGGATCAAATTTTACAATTATGCAAATAAAATCAGTTTGCACTTTCTACCACTAAGTTTATCATTGTTTTTATATAAGTCACTTCTCATGTATATATTTTTGCTTGCACAATAAAGTACTATGCAAATCAGGAGGTGTTAAGTAAACAAAATGCTATTTAATGTCAGCTTCTTTCTACCACTAAGTTTATCATTGTTTTTATATAAGTCACTTCTCGTGTATATATTTTTGCTTGCACAATAAAGTACTATGCAAATCAGGAGGTGTTAAGTAAACAAAATGCTATTTAATGTCAGCTTCAATATCATCAGTCATAATGTATTCATAGATTGTTTTGATCAGATCTACAGATTTCACTTTAGCCCATCCCACTGTTTTAGTAATCAATTTGGCTTGGCCATCTTTAATGAATTCAAGAGTCAATTGCTTGAGTATTTTAGCAGAGTGCAAGTCTGCAAGTTGTAGGGTTTCTATTGCACTTTCCACAGTCAATCTTTTGTGCAAGGCTTCTTCGCACAAGCTTTTTAATCTACTCAGTTGATAGAAATCAGCAGCAGCCAATAACCGTTCAGGTATTTCATCAACTCTTGGGGCTTTATCACTATAAATAAATGTCAATACTTCTATCAAAACTTCAGCTTCAAGAGGAGATTCAACTATATTGGTGTGACATTCTATAGTATTGTGCTCAAAATGTGCTTTCAGTACAACACTACGACTAGCTAATACAGCTTTATGTACTTTATACTCATTTCCTTCTGCAGATTTCATTGTGACATCAGAAAATAAACCATTACTCAGCAGGTTTTCAAAATCATGGCTCAGTTGTGTCTCAGGAACATTTGCTCTGTCAACTTTAATGTCATTAGAGACCATAAATTGAAATTTTAGCCTCAAACTGCCATCGCTCAAAAGGAATGTATCGCGACCATCATAACTAGCTATATCGCGTTTGAACAATGTTGCCAAATACTGCCATTTGTTCCCTTGCACTGTGTGATACTCTTTTATGACAATAGAACGCTCTTCGAAACGTTTTAAACAAATTGTGAGTATCGATTTTAGAAATACAGGATTTGGTGATAAGTAGTAAATCTCAATTATGTCATTGTCCCGGCCCAAGAACTGAATCTTTAACTGAAACCTGGAACCCGTTACATTACCTACAGTCTCAAGTTTGTCCGTCCGAAACTCTCTTGTAGATTTGTTTTCAAGTAAATTGACAAAGTTTGGCACGGTCCATGTTAATGTGTTGATTTTCGTTTGGCCTTCAGTACGGATCGTGTAGTTCATATTAGACATGGTTATCGTTTAATTCGTTTCTTAGTGTTATTAGGGCATCAAGAACGCCGATTCACGAATCAAAATCATATCACAATAATTAATAATTTGCAAATCAATACGACAAACTAATTTATAGTGACATTTACAGATCACAGACAATAGAGATGGACTGTTTATAGGCAAATCTATGGAGGGTAGAGGTAAGGAGAGTCATTATATGGGAGAAAAGTTGAAAAAGTGTCCAGTTGTTGCGCTAAATAACAGTTCAAAAATCCTCCACAATGGCGCTGGTGGATGCACAGGGTATGGTATGAATGTAGCAATCGTAGATGAATTGAAGTATGCCGAGTTAAAAAATGTAATGTCATTATCGACTAAAGTAGTTAATTATTGAGAATTTCAACAACTTACGTTGTACAAAATATTGTGGTAAATATAACCTTACTTCCTTGTATCTCCATACTTCCTTGTTTATTTTTCAAGCCTACTCTAACAATATTTATATTTGGCGCTTCTTTTAAGAGTTACCCTGATGCAAATGTGGCGCCATCCTAATTTAATACATTTTGACTCCCAGAAGTATGGAGGGTAGAGGTAAGGAGAGTCATCTGTGTATATGAAAAAGTGTCGTCAAAATGTATTAAATTAGGATGGCGCCACATTTGCATCAGGGTAACTCTTAAAAGAAGCGTCAAATATAAATATTGTTAGAGTAGGCTTGAAAAATAAACAAGGAAGTATGGAGATACAAGGAAGTAAGGTTATATTTACCACAATATTTTGTACAACGTAAGTTGTTGAAATTCTCAATAATTAATTACTTTAGTCGATAATGACATTAAATTTTTTAACTCGGCATACTTCAATTCATCTACGATTGCTACGTTCATACCATACCCTGTGCATCCACCAGCGCCATTGTGGAGGATTTTTGAACTGTTATTTAGCGCAACAACTGGACACTTTTTCAACTTTTCTCCCATCTAAGATGACTCTCAAAAAAAAGGGCGGGAAACTTCGTACATGGCGGACGCGGTTTTTTCAAATTTTTCTTTTATTTTATTGTAAACTCGTCTTGAAAAGGATTTGGTGTTGTTTATATTGTACATATTGTAGTATTAGTGTCATTCTCATAGTAGTTAGCTGTTTATATAGGTAAGTTCTTCAAAATATTTTATTGGAAATTTTAAACTTTTATGGGGGATCGGCCCCCCGACCCTGGGGGAACAATACCCCCAGGGTCTGTAAATATTCCATCTAAGATGGATATATTAATCTCAGCGGTTGAGTCGTCAATGGACACGGACGCATCTGCTGTGTCCAATGCCGAACAAACGCTAAAACGAAAAATTTTTTCCCGCGTTTGTACGATGTGCAAGAAAAAAAAAAGGAAAGGCAAAGCAAATTATGAAAAGGATAAGTTTAATGACTGCATGTGCGAATCACATACTGATGATGTTCCGAATCGCCCTAACAAAAATCCAAATATTTCTCCCAACCACAAACCAACTGAACCCACTTCTACCATTGATAATAATAAACCATCATTATCCACCATACCAACAAATGTACCAACTCGAGTGCCAATTGGTCGTGCTCAGTATCAGAAATCTGACAGTGCCCCATATGTGGTACATGTTAACAAAGAATATGAAAATAGTGATAGTTCCACAACCCTACATCCCATAACTTTTGGTCGCTTTTTGCAACGTAACAAATTTGATGGTGTTGTGAATGGTAGTCTCAAACGTGTGGGTAGGAATCGCATTAGTATGGCGTTTTCTTCCTATATGGATGCCAACAAATTTTTGTTGCATCAAAGTCTTGGCTTGGAAAAATATAGCGCCTTTATACCTACCTTCAATGTAACACGCATGGGTGTAGTAAGAGGTGTTCCAAATGATTGGTCTGACGAGGAAATATTGTCAAACATAAATGTGCCACTGGGTTGCGGTCCTATAATTAAAATCAGGCGTATTAAAAGAAAAGTCACTGTAAATAATGTAAATCAATTTATTAGTACGGGCACTGTAATTATAACTTTTGACGGACAAGTTCTGCCTACCCGGGTGTACATGTGTTACACTGCCTTATCAGTGGAATTGTACATTTATCCAACTGTACAATGCTATCAATGTTGCCGTTTTGGTCATGTTAAAAATCAATGCAGGTCTTTGCCAAAATGTTATAAGTGTGGTCAAGGACACTCTGGTGACACTTGCCAAGTTGAAGAGGAGGATTACCGGTGTTGCTTATGCAACGGATCACATCAAGCCATTGATAAAAAATGCCTAGAACATAATAGACAGAGAGCAATCAAAGAAACAATGAGCAAAAGTTGTATTTCATATATGGAAGCAATTAAGATGCATCCACCAGTTTCAAAGATGTCATAATATGCCGAAGCTTTGTTTTCAACACCTGTGTCATCCTCTTCATCAAAGGACATACATAGTCCTCAAAACTCTAACCTTCCATCTTATTCAAAATCAGAGTCTCAGTCATATAAAAAAACAGTCTTTGCCAAGCCGAGATCACCGTCAAAGCTTGGTAAGGGCTATGACCGCTTTGCTCACTCTGATATAATAAAAGATCCTGTTTTCCCTAAATAAAAGCCTAATATTAATAATAAAAATATTGAAAATAGCATGAAAATTGCTGACATTATTAAAATACTTATTCAACTATTATCACAATCAAACATAGTTACACCGTCCCACGTTGCCACAGTAATTGAAGCATTATACCACATCCCAAACAACAATGGATCACAGAGCCAAAGTGGTTCAGTGGAATTGCCTGAGCCTCAACAGTAGAAAACACGATTTAATACATTTAATAAATAAACATGAACCTTTTCTCATATGTCTTCAAGAGACATGGTTGAGAAAGGAGTCATTATTTAAAATGCCAGGTTATGTTTGTGTCAGAGAAGATAGACCTGATGGGTATGGTGGAGTGGCCATACTCATCAAAAATAATCTGGCATTTACAAATATCACTCTCCCTGTACATAGCAATAACTTATCAGTTATTGCAGTTATTGTAAATAGTGTATGTTATGTGTCTATATATTTTTCTCGTCCTAGTAATGATATATTTAATGAAATTAATCAACTTTTAAATTTTTTTAAAACCGAAACCTTATTTATGTTTAGGGGATTTTAATTCTCATCACATGTTATGGGGTTGTGCTACATCAACCTATTATGGAGAACAATTGTTAGAGTTAATTAGCTCACATAACTTGTGTATTTTGAATATGGGGTCTCCAACAAGGCTTGCACGGACACCTAGTGCTCCTGATTTGTCCATTTGCACTCCTGATCTTGCTTCATCTCTCCTTTGGTCAACTGCAGAGTCTACTTATGGTAGTGATCACTACCCGCTTATTATAACTTTTCCTTTTGAAAAACCTCCAAAATATGTGAAACAACCACGAATAAAACATAAACTTATTCATGCTAAGTGGAACTTGTATAGAGTAGCTGTTGAACAGAAAGTTAATAGTTTACCACCAATAAGTAGCTCTAACATATTAGAATGCTCACAAACATTAGCTACTGCATTGATTGCAGCTGCAAATGAAATTTTTCCATTAAAAAAGTATGGTTCAGGATTTATTCCATCACCACCATGGTGGGATGCAGAGTGCACTAATGCAGTAAAACAGAGAAAGGGAGCAGAGAAGCAATATTGTAAAAACATGACTGATGACAATTTTGACCATTACTTACAAATTGCCAATTCTACTAAGGAACTACTTAGGGTAAAGAAGTATGAAGGTTGGCGTAGGTTTTGTAAATCCTTAAATCCTAATGTTTCATCATCAATAGTTTGGCAAAATATTAGAAAGTTCAGATCTGCATTTAAAGACACACAACAGAATAAATTATCTCCAGCAATAGCAGAGCAAATCATGGATCGTTTAGGTCCTCCATATGTACCTGAATGTCCCATGGCCATAATGCCTCTAATAGTATCCAATAACAATTATTATAACAATTCAGATTTGAATTCACCATTTACACTTATAGAACTGAAAGGCGTACTTTCATCAACGACAGATTCTGCGCCAGGTGAAGACGGTATTCCTTATTCTTTCTTGTCAAATCTTGACGACAATAGTCTTAGTTATTATCTTTCTTTAATCAATAATATTATAATTGCGGGTATCGTTCCTGAATCCTGGAGATCACAAACATTGATCTTATTACAGAAGCCGAACAAATCGAGTTCAGATCCAAAATCGTATAGACCAGTAGCTCTATCATCTGTGTTAGCTAAAACTGCTGAACACCTTATTAAAATCAGGTTGGAATGGTTTTTGGAACATAAAAAATTACTATCAAAAACACAGTTTGGTTTCAGGAAAGGTAAATGTACCCTTGACAGCTTGAGCATCTTTACCACAGACATCAGACTCAGTTTCTCCAAAAATGAATCAGTGGTTGCTGCCTTCCTAGATATAAATGCTGCCTATGATAATGTTAACATTTCAATTTTAAAGAGTAAACTGTTAGCCCTGAATATTCCTAGCTTATTAATAAATTTTATTGTAAATATGTTATACGAAAGATATATAAAGTATTCAATAGGCCATTCCCAAAGTGAATTCATTAGTAGAACTGTATGGAAGGGCCTACCACAAGGTTCGGTTTTGAGCCCTATTTTGTATAACATTTATACTTACGATTTGGAAATTTCTGTATTGAGATATGCAAATGTTCTTCAATATGCGGATGATTTGCTTTTATATGTTTCTGGTCGATCATTAGATAATATCAGTGAATTATTAAACTTAGCTTTGAACGATTTAAAGTCTTGGTTAGACAATAATGGTCTAGAACTATCACCATCTAAAAGCTCTGTTGTATTGTTCTCTCGGAAACGAATCCTCCCATGTATTCACATTAGTTACAATAATGTACCGCTATCAGTTACAGATAAATCAAAATTTTTAGGTGTTATATTAGATTCCAAGCTGACTGGGGTTCCTCACTGTGAATATGTTTTATTAAGGTGTGAGCGAAACTTAAATATCTTAAGGTGTCTTTCTGGAGTATGGTGGGGTGCACATCCTTTTACAATGAAACTGTTATACAATGCTTTGATCAGGAGCATTTTAGACTATGGGACATTCTTATTACACCCTGGTAACACAGGTGCAATTAAAAAGCTTGATTTCGTTCAGTCCAAGGCTTTGAGACTAGTTACAGGTGCCATGAAATCAACTCCAATAAACTGTTTGCAGGTAGAATGCTGTGATCCGCCCTTATATCTTAGGAGACAGTTACTCTGTGATAAATTTTTCTTCCGTACGTTACAGCTTATCTCCCATCCATTATTTCCAAAAGTAAAGCAACTTGCGGATCAGATTGATACCTGTAATTACTGGACGCATAAAGATTCACCGTGTCTTGTAAAAAGCTATAAAAAATATGAAAGCTTGGGAGCTCCCACTCATCGCAGTGTTACTCTGCCTTTATACCAATACAATTACAAAAATCTTATTGCGGTTCCCAAAATTAAATTGGATATAGGACTATTGAAAAATAGCCCTAATATAAAACAGGATTTTATTAATATTGTTAATAATGAATGGTCTGATTGGCACTGTTTATATACCGATGCATCTAAACATGGGAGTAAGAGTTGCGTGGGCGTTGGGGTCTACCATTCACAATACCAAGTTATTCAGCAGATTAAATTTCCACCAGAAACATCAGTTTACACTGGTGAATGTTACGGTTTACTCAAAGCTATTGAATATATTTTAATTCTGAAAATACCAAAAACAATTGTATTTACAGACTCCCGAAGTGCTTTGGAGGCTATTATGGGATTTCCGTTCAAGTCTCATAAGCAGTCTCCAAATGTTTTTCGAATTAGAGATTTACTATATACATCTTCACAGAAAAATTGTAACATAGTGCTGGCTTGGGTTCCAAGTCATGTCGGCATTCCTGGAAATGAAAGAGCGGATCAATTGGCAAATGAGGCTATTCGCATAGGAGACATTGTACCATATACGAATCATTGTTCCGACTTGGCAAACCAAGCCAATGTTTATCTGTATGAAGAGTGGGATAGGGTATGGAATAATGATAGTTCAGTTGGTAAACATTACAAGAAAATTCAAGTATCCATTCCGAGAAAACCTTGGTTTAGCCAATGCGTTTTTTCTAAAACAGTCACCTCTGTTCTGTGTAGAATGCGCCTGGGTCATGTTTGTACCCCGGCGCACTTGCACAGAGTGAAAATCGTTCCTGATCCTTTTTGTTCCTGTGGGGAGTATGGGGACTTAAACCATGTTTTCTTTGCATGCCCTATGTATGATCGTTCTGCCTTTCTTGCTCATCTCGAATCATTAAACATTCCATTTCCCACCTCTATAATTTGTTTATTAAATATCCATTCGTATAAAGTTTATAAAATTGTATCTTTGTTTCTAGAAAAAAATGATATCAAACTATAGAACAAATCGTATAATATATTTATAAAGTAGAATCAATCCCTATCCTTTTCCTATCCAAATAGTTAAGTAGATTAATCCTGATGTTTTATATTTTGAGTTTCCCTAACTTTTATTAAACATATAGACACCTGACATTGGCTAATCTCTGTAAAGCCAGAAGAGAAAAAAAAAAAAAAAAAAAGATGACTCTCCTTACCTCTACCCTCCATACCCAGAAGGCCTTTTTTCCAGCACTGAACTGTCAAAGGCTGGTGTGAAGATGGTGACACATTAATTCACCTTTTTTCACTAAACAGCTTCTAGCCTTTTTAGGAAATCCTCTTCACAATGCTTGTAAAAAAGGACTATTTTTTTCTATAGAGAGCATTGTGAAGTGAGCCTACTAATTTTGTCCAGTTAATTTAATTTAGTTTCGAGATTCATGGTATACAAGGAATGATGATCAATACAAGGAACTGATGATCAAACAATCTTTAAAAATGCTGCTTCTAGTAACTTATCCAAAGAGAAGATAGATCATACTCAATTATTTTTCTTGTCTGTGATACTGAAAACATCGATATTATTTCTTTCATTGTCATTCAACTTTCTAGTTTTTACTGTTGTGCCTATTGTTTTGGCATTATTTTTCTCATGTGAAATCCGGACAAATTATTTTAATCTTATCTCAATAATGCTCGTTTAGTGGTATATTAATCGTTCTCGATGGAATACCACAATCATATCTCGTTGTAATGCCTGTCAATTCACTAAAGCGTAACAGTGGTTGGAGAGTTGATTTATTATAATTCTTTCCGCAATAAATGTGATTTTGTGCTCATAATGGAGGATTATAAGTTTCTATTTAAAGTCGTGTTGGTCGGGAACGCGGGTGTAGGGAAAACTTGTCTTGTGAGAAGGTTCACGCAAGGTCTGTTTCCACCAGGCCAAGGAGCAACAATTGGTGTTGATTTCATGATCAAAACGGTCGAGGTAGATGGAGAGAAAGTGAAGGTGAGCAGGATATTACGCATTACTCGCTTATTAGTATAGCAACTACTTTATATGGTATCATGGCCTGTTTTGGTAGTGTTGATTTAGTTGTTATATTGAAATTATTTATTATTAAGTTAACAACAGTTTGTGTTCTATTGAATAGTTCACTGACATATCTACAGACAATGGGAGCATTGAGTTATCTCTTCTGGCAAAAAAATTTGATAGAATTAGTAAATTTTAACATCCAACCACTAGGTTTCTCTTTCCATTATGATGTATGGGAACTCAAGTTATTATTTAACTTGCTTGGTTAGTGTAATATGTTAAGAAACTTAAATTTAATATTTGAGTTCATAAAATCAAATATATTACCTATAGTAGCTTAACTCAAACAGTTCTTGCCACACAACCATTATTAAATGTTATAAGACATAGAACATCATGGTAGGAAATATTTTTAATGCTCCCACTGATAGTTTTATATTTATTCTACTACAAGTTAGCCCTTGTCTGCAATCTCACCCGTTGATAATTTATTATACAGTCTAGTCTAGTGTGCTAATCATGTAAGTGGTCTGATCTGTTAGAGGTATGGTAGTTATATTAAACTTTTACCCCTTAGGTATAAGTTTCATTGAAAGTAACAGACAGGCACACTTTTGCATTTATGACATATGATATTCATTTGGAGGTTTGTTCACCCGTCACCAAATTCTTTGTCAATTGTGGAGTGGTTTGTAATTTACCACCAAGTCAGGATCTGATCACAGAATCAAAAGGGAATCAAAAGAAGATTTTATTTCAGAAAAGATTATACTGATTTTTCTAAATGAAATAACTTAAGACTGGTTCAGTATATATTTTTTATTATATAACTTCTATTTTCACAACCTTCTTTCAACCAACTTCAACTTATCATCATCTAACTTATTGATTGACATCCAATGCTGGACATGTCTTTTGTAGGGAGTTAAAAATCCACTGTCTTGGGCCACTTGTTTCCAGTGGCCAATCCGTATAAGTTGTCGGTGCACTTCATTGGAGGTCAACCAATTTTGTGTAACATAGTAAAAACAACAACAACTTATAATAATGCTTTGTCATTTTCCAGTTGCAAATTTGGGATACTGCAGGTCAGGAGAGGTTCAGATCTATAACACAAAGCTACTACCGATCTGCACACGCTTTAATCCTAGTGTATGATATATCTTGCCAGCCTACCTTTGATTGCTTGCCGGATTGGTTACGTGAAATAGAGGAGTATGCGAATAATAAGGTTTTAAGAATATTAGTTGGTGAGTATTCGGGATAAACTTAAAAATATAGTATATGTATATTCAATATATAAGATAACATAAATATACAGTAACAAACTTTTTCTACTTTATTTTGTATGGGATTGCATATCTAATACATTTTTGATGGAAGGTTTCAATGTACTTTTGTTGAGATTTTTGCATTGGATTCTGACAGCAGGTCACTATAAGTTTGTGAACGAAGTTAAGCCTTAAGATTAGAACTAGGTTAGTTCTACTTCAACTTCAATGTATTCATACTCAAAAACAACTGAAGATGAAAATAAAATACCTAGGGTCAGATTCAAATAAGAACTTTCTAACTTGTCATTTAAAAAGATAAGATAAAACAATCTATCTTATGAGGACTAGGCTAAAGATGAAAATAATGCAATTCAGTATCTATATACTTACAATAAAACTGTAACGGGTGGAGTTCTTGTACATTGAACATATTAATTGATAGTGAAGCCAAACTGTATACTGGTAGCGCAACACGCTTAAACTACCAAATGAATTCAAAAAACACTGCACATTTAAATAATTAGTTTTGTATAGCATAGGTTATAGCATAAGTTAAATTTTCCAAAAATTTCATTGTGGTGCTGCAGTATATTCTTTGATACACATTATTGGCTAAAAAGTAAAATAGATAAACTTTTCACATTATATCTGAACCTAGTATTACTACTTACGGACTGGGCACGTAATTAAGAACGCTCAGTTTATTTTTTTTATTTAAATTTAAGTAGAGAACACCTTGTTTTTCGTATAATTTTGGCGCCATTTAGTCTTCATGGTGATTGCTTCATATGAAAACCACGGGAATTAATACCTCATAAAACTACGCGAGAAGAATTGATCGTATAAAAAGATAGCCGACCATCTGCAATGCTCAATAACGTGAGTTTTCCACCCTGTGAAGCATTTTGCCACGTATCAAACTACTTCAAACATTCCGCGTGTGCCTAAACAGATAAATATCCTTTTAAAGGGTCTAATGAGCTAGAGAAGAATATTTTGGTGGAAACAATCCTTCAGCAATCTCGGCACCCACTAATCAATGGCGTTTGGTAGAAAAAAAGTAGCAAGGAAGGTACCTATGTTTAAACGATGCCATGGGCAACCCCGACTTGCATTTGCAAGAAGGTATGAAAACTTGACACTTAGACACTTTTTTCTGATGAGACAAAGATAAACAGGGTATGTTCTCAATACGTTATTTACGACGCCCTCCGAATAAAGCATTTCACCTCAAGTACACAAAAGTGACAAAGCATGGTGGGGGAAATGCTGGACCTGTTAAGATAATAGAAGGAAATATGGATCAATCTCAATTTAAAAAAAATATACTAGAAATAGCAAAGTTACCTTATTGCTGGAGACGTGCTTCCGGTTATTTTGAATTCCAGCACGACAATGATCCAAAGCATACTGCACGCACCGTTAAGGAATATCTCACGTCGCAATCAGTTTCTGTCTTAGATTGGCCAGCTAACATCCCAAATCCAAACCCAATCGAGCATCTTTGGTGAGAAGTCATGAAAAAGGTTTCAAATCGACAGTGTGAGAATTTAAGAGAGCGAGAGAGAGTATGACTTCTTTCGTCGTTCTTAAAAGAATGGAGCACTATTTTTCTTGCGAAATGTAAAAAAATTATAAACTCAATGCCTAGCCGGTGTAAAGCTGTAATTAAAAGCCTTGGACATGCTACTACCTATTAATTTAAGTTGAAAATGTATTATATTGCTTCTTTACGAACTTCACATTAATGTGATGTATTTATTCTAAGTTTCATATAAAACAACTGTCGGGCAGCTTATTAAATCGTTCTTAATTATTTGTCCAGTTTTATGACTACTTTATTTTGATAATAATATAGAGATTAAAACAATTTGTAAAAAAAATAGTTAGTGAAGTTATTCTATATTCCTTATCCCATTTACTCTATTTGTGTGGCTATTTCATAACATAACTAGTTACTTCTAAGGAAGAAAACATAACTACACAAGACATTACTTAGATAAAAAAATTTTGGAACTTAATATCGTTCCTATGTCATCAGGCCCAAAACCTGTTCTTCCAGTCTTCGGCTCATCCGGGAACCGATATTATTGCCTACATTGGTGTCAGTTTTTTAAATATGTTGAAATACCATCTTTACGTATCACCATAGAATTGTATATTTGGCACTACCAGTACAATTGCAAAAATCTTTGCGTTAGGTATCTAATTTATTGAGGAAAGATGTAGTAGTACGCTGCGTCCCTTGAGCGGTTAAAGTCGCAGTGCACATCTAGTTCTAACTGTAAATAAAACATTCCGACTTCAATAAAATAACTTTTCAGGTAATAAAACTGATAGAGAAGATAGGGAGATCCCTCGACATATAGGAGAGGACTTTGCACAAAGGCATGGGATGTATTTC
The DNA here is from genome assembly GCF_905163445.1 of Pararge aegeria. NCBI lineage: Eukaryota > Metazoa > Arthropoda > Insecta > Lepidoptera > Nymphalidae > Pararge > Pararge aegeria. The sequence continues at coordinate 9,510,767 of NC_053186.1, read as the reverse complement.
TTGGAGACGTCGGCTAAAGAAGCAGAGAATGTTGAAAGACTGTTCATGGAGATAGCTGTTGAGCTAATGGAGGTTAGTAAGTTATTTAGTTTCATTAGTTAATCCATTGAAATTGCACACATTAATTAAATGTAGTGGGTTTTTGCTTTTAACCCATCTCACCCAATCTGAAGTGTGAGACCAGCAGTCAGGCTGGCTGAATGTGACGATGTATATGGTTCGAAAACAACATTTTATATTAGTCCAACTGTTCAATTACATCCTTACTAATGTTATACATGCGAAAGTGTGTTTGTTTGTTTGTCTTCCTTTAACGCCCCAACCAACAAACCAATTAACATGATTTTTGGCATAGAGTTGGTTGAAAGGATGGAGAGTAACATAGGCTAATTCTTATCCAAGGGAAACCATCAGTTCACTTTGGATTTGTTAAAAACCGTGATAAACGCGGACAAAGAACACGTGCAAAATAAAGATTAAAGTGCACTAGCGTCTCTTGGTAGATTTTATGGTCCTCTAAATCTTAAATACGGCCATGCATGACAGACTCATCGAAATCGGCTGAGTACTATGATGTCACATAAACCTACCCACCGATGATCAAAGTTTTCAGGTTCACGATTTTGCACTGTATCTGAATTGTTTTATTGATATTGAAAATTAGTAGAAAATACTTTTAGTATCAGGCAGCCCAAATTTAAGAAGTTGCCATCTACCTTCTTGCTATGATAAGCATGTAAGTGTGTCCGTACAACATCTGCATTAGAACTTACCAAAAGTAGAATTGCAGTTCCGGAGAAATTTATGTGTGAGTTATCATTTCTAAATGTTACAAGATTTAAAGTCCACCAATCAGCAATTGAGCAGCTTGCAGGCTCCTATGAGGGCATATGGCAGAGGCCTGTGGCCATTGATAGGAGGTGGAGGATGATAATGATGATGATTAATTATTATTTTCAGCAGGCGAAATGCAAGGAGCTCCCAAAGTACGATGGCAGCTTAGGTCCCATAAATGGAAAGACTTCATCAGTAAACGACAGCTCATGCTGTCTAAGATCGTAGACTGGTACCATTACTGATGTGCACTAAGCTTTGACTAAACTAAGCTTACTTTTATAGTTAAATCTGTTGTGCTTATGTAAAAATTTCAACTCTTATTAAAATATCTACATTACTTGTACTGAATTGTAAGCATACAACTTTAAATAAAGTGCTGGGCTGACATAAGTGCCTAAGTATTCGTTTTGATTTTTATTAAACAATGAACTACATACATTCATATGTATTGTCATAACAATATTTACCAACCGACCACAATAAATAAGTGTCCTACTAAAGAATGGCTCCATAGGTTTTTAATTATAACACAGTAAAATTGTAAGCTATAACAATGAATGTAAAAGTTAAGTTAATAAAAGGTCCTGTCAATAAAGTTGAGTCAAAGCTCCGAGCTACTCAGGTACCAGTTTAAATACTTTTGGTGGTTGCAATCTAATGTGGAAATATTGCAGTTAACTGAACCTAACTTAATGTATAGACAGTGCTAACATTCCATCGCTTTTAAGTATTCTACATGAACAATATAGCACTGTCACAATATTGTGTGCTTAATTTCTTTTAATTTAATCTTATAATAACTATAGTATTGTGGGTAAATAAAAAATCATAATAATAAAGGTTAATACACAATACCGACATTAGTACAGCACTATTTATTTAAGTAGTCGAAATTATATCTATATTGGTGCTAATTCTTTCGTACACGAATCAATAATCTGAATTAAATTGACAGGTATAAAAGTAATGGTATCCTTTTCACTGTGGAAAAGGTCAGCACTACTTTAAAACATGTCAATTTAGAGATTTCCGTGCAACAGAATAAGCACCAATCCCAAATAGTCGTACATAGCCAGTACTTTACAGTATTTTAAAGGTTCAGTACTTATTTATTTTGGTATTATTAATGCTAGTGAGGTCAGAGAAAAAGTTGGAATATTTAAAATAAACTGTGACACCTTCTAGGGTGGATAAGATTTTATATTTTATTTATTATAGATTAGGGATGGGACATTAATGCATATCGATATTATAGTCCACATGGTATTGTGGCAAGAGTTATAAAAATACGCGCAAGCAATAAAAAGAATTTGTGTCATCACAGGAGTAAATTTCATATGATTTTACAATAAAATGGAAAAACTTTAACAACTGTGATAATTTTATTATGAAATTGTCTGGTGAAGGGAATTAGTTAACTTATTATACAATTCGTAACATATTGTGTTTTTGTTACTAAATATCGACAACCAGCAACTATTTCACAAACATTATTTTGTAAAAAAGATTGATCCCATATATTTTATTCCGTTCACACACATGTGTACAGTGCGTAAGTCGTGATGGTGGAGAGAGAGACACTTTTTGATATTCACATTGTTCTTTCTATTTCATGCGCTTGATTTCGTAAGATTTTCGTTGGTGCGATTTTTGTTGTATTAGTATAATAAATTTTGTTGGCGTATTGTTAATACAAATAAGGTTAACTAGGTATTGGTAATCATTTTGTTGTACACTAAACTTTAATTAACTTAACGCTGAATCCTAATCATACCTAATTTATTGTGTGCCTGTGTATGTCACTGAACTCCTTCTAGACGGCTGGACCGATTTTGTTGAAATTTTTTGTGTGAGTTCAAGGGGATTCGAGGTTGGTTTAGATTCAAAATTTGGTTGACTGGAAAATGTTTAAAAAAATCCACGGGACGAAGTTCGCCGGGATGGCTAGTATGTATATAAATTAATTGCTGTTCGTTAGTCTTACTGAAACTAGAGAAAGGCTGGACCGATTAAGGAAGTCTAGTGAAGGTTTAAACGCTGACAAGATATTCCATGTACGCAACAACATAAACAATATTACGTCAACTCGATCCATCTGTTTTGAGCGTTACGATGGCACAGACCGACAGAGAAAGTGGTTAAATATACAATATACTAGCTGTCCCGGCGTACTTCGTACCGCGGATCATTTTTTTTAATGAATGTAGTTTTTAATACTTATTATCCTATTCCGATCTAAGAGAAATGCATAAAATCAAATATCATAAAAAATGGTCCAGCCGTTCTTGAGTTTTAATGGTGTAACTTACACAACTTTCTTTTATATATATAGATTTTTCATTTACTCCTGGTGTAAAAATTAAAACCATTGATTACATTCATATGCATTAAAAAGAGATTTTCTTCTCATTTCTTTTGTTTTTAATTATTATATAGCATTTTACAAGATTAGTAAAAAAAAAAGATTATAATAGGGATGTTACGTCAATTAAGCTTAGTGTACAACAGAGTCCGTTTAATAGGTTTTAATGTTAACAATATTTTTAGATTATAAAGCCGAACTTTACTATAATAATATAAATTAATCTATGAGTAATAATATATTGCCTCGTTGGTCTGGTGGCTAGCATGTTTGACAACAGATTGCAAGGTCCTGAGTTGAATTCAAAATTTAGGCTTTGGACTTTGTTATCAATTTAGAATGTCTTGACAGGACAACTATATACTTTAAAGTTTTTGGTCCAACATGGGAGCAAATACCTCATGATCATAAATCGAATATGCTAATGACAAGACCAATGACGCAGTTCCAATACATAGAACATTATGTACCTATTCTGGCATGGTAATTAGGTAAAACATGTAAAACAAACAATGCTTTTACTATATTTTTAACTTAAGAAGTAGGCAATGATGCAATGCTAGGATAATGTTGTTAATGTTTTTTTATATATAATATTTACCAGAAACTTTTTGTTATTTATCTACGTACTTGATTACTATGTCAGAATACATAAGGCCGGTCCGCACATGCAACACTTTAAGCCTTTGATTTGGCTGTGAATTCACGTGCTTCGTTTATTAAAAAAGCTAGTTAAAGCTGTAATTTCAAAAAAAACGTGACCATGTGTAGACTTATATTTAGAACGTTTACATATTAACCTATTTTGGGGTGGATTTCTATAATACAATGCAAAGGTTGGGATGTATACCCTTTGGAGTTTTGGAGGATTGCAAAGCAGCTATTTTTTATTGTATAGCTGTTTTGTGTGTTCTATAGTCCTTATAATAGTGTTTTGAAAAATTGTTTCAATAAAACGGCAAAATCTAAAAGACTGATTTCCACACGTTCTCAAAATTTACCAAATGCCGTAGTGCATTTCTTTTATAATTAAGAAAAATCCCATGCTGTGACAACACCCATCCGAAGCACAGTGTAGCGTGAATCCACCTTAAAAAAATTGTGAGATATTGTAATGGCAATTTAATACCGAAACGTTCACTAATTATTTATCTATTAATTTTACTGTACATACATCACATAACTTAGGTGCAATTAATTTTAACTTTGAGGATATTTCATATATTTTTTTATTTTTTTTACATGACTAAATTGAATTGTTGTTTTTTATTAAATTGATGTTAAGTATTTTATTTACATAAAATATGTTTGGTGCCTATTATTTGAATTTGTTATTCTGTTGCTGCATTCACATGAATAACTGTTTTAGAATGTAAATATGTGTTTTAATATTAACATTTTCACAGGGAAAATAATATTAAGGATTGCAACACTTGTTGCCAATATGTAGGATTACAAAAGATTAAAACAGATGTTATAATAATCGCAGTCCTTAAAGATACGGACAGTCTTGCCAAAACATTGGCCAAATTCGCAGTTTCTCAAGAGTACCGTAATTTTAGCATGGTTGCAATTCAGTTGTACACAAGTCTCTAAAATACGCCTTAATAAACTTGTCGATATTAGTAATATCCTTTACCTGAAAATTATAAAGATTTTATGGCAACCTATCCGCTGTTATTTAATACTTAAACCTTGGAATAGCACAATCCTTTCATCTAAAACGCTTGCTTAATGTGAGTTTTAACGGCTTGAATGGCAATGGTTATTTATTACGCTATTAGTGAGTATCATCCCCTAGTTTTAAATATTAGAATTGGTGAAGGAATTCCCATTTTATGCTATCGGTTTGCTTAATGCTTGTGTCGGTCAAATACTGTTAACGTAACTGGTGATATATTCAAAACTTCATTGTTAAGAAAACTTCCTTAACTTAACTTTCAATACAGTACTAACAGCGACCTAACTGCACTTAGTCCATGATTGCTCTATCGGTACAGCAGAGTAAGAATCCGACAAAGATGTCAACTTTGACGGATTCTTACTCTGCCGTACTAGTGTTGTCCATTGCCACTTGAAACATTGTGAAAAAACAGCACTAATTGTCTATTAAGTTAGGTTTTGTTATTTATTTGATGATTTGTGTAGAACTGAAATATCAAAAATCACAAAACTCTACAGGGGGATGTTTTTCACAAGAGAATACGGTGTCTATGGTGCATCAACATGACAATTTTTGCACTTTGATGTTAGATCGTTTACATTTTGTATGGTTGTATATTAACTGTTGTATAGTGTTTAATTGTGCAATTAAATTTTCTAATTGAATGTTTGCTTTAATTATTCTATTCGGGTAGTGTAGTGTTTAACCGAAGAACCGATTGATATCAGCTCTGTTTGAATCATATCTGTCAGTCTAGCATGATTTATTCGTTATGACAGGTTTATTTTTAAGTACCAACTTGACTACGAACGGAGTTCGTTGCTTTGAATTACGATTATTCTCTCCCTATAGCGATCTCACTCTAGCGGCTACTATTGATGGCATTGCGTACTCTGTAATGATCAAAGAAGTGGCAAATATGATTGGATCGGTCCCCCTTGTTGGGCATCGACCACGTGAACACGTGCCTACGATCCTACCTTAAATCACCTGATGTTGGATGGTATCATACGTCATTGTGATATGGTTGTATGTTGTAATGGTGGCTATGCACTCAAGCCACTTTTTATCTACACCTTTTATAAGCTATCCAAAAAATTACAGTACAGACTATTTAAAACTTGACTCACGAGTGGAAAAGTTTCAGATCATTGATACTACAATACAGATCTTGTCGATAGAATATCAACGTGTGGTTATGTTTTAAATGTTTGTAAGAATTGAAATTTAAATAAACGACAGATATGATTTTTAAAATAGCTTGTGTAGTATTATGATTGTTACAATAAAAACATCAAAATGGATAGTTTCAATTTTGGATCTGAAATGGTTACTACTTAATCTCTGTATGTCATCGATAATAGTAATAATACATCACCAAAGAAAATAAAAATATTGTAATACTCGCAATAAATAAAATTATCACTTTCGATACTGTTTTGTTTTATTTTGTGGACTCTCATCTACTCGCTGATATAACGATTGTGAGAAACAATCTGGGACATTAAAAAAAAATATGGCATGCTGATACAATAAATGGATTCAAATGACACTTTGCATGACTTGAGTTCACACTATAAGGTAGCACATAGGATACTTTTTATCCCGAAATTCAGCTCTGTTTCTTTGGGAGAAGGGATGAAAGCGTTGAGAACTGATGAATACCAAATTATCTAACAAACTTTCAAAGACGGGCACCCATCCATTTACTGACTTGGGTACCCAGTCCTATCAACTAATATTGGAAAAAAGAATTGTAAAAATAAAACTGACTTTGTTATACAACTGAAAAGCAAGAGATAAATACTTTCTACAACATTTTTAAATCGGTGCCAAGTAAAATGTAGAAAGTTACTCTGTATAGGTCATATACCTACTTCGTGGTCCTTTTTATATCGTAGCAAAGAAAGTACCTACCTATAATTCAAATCATGCTTTTGAGTAGGTAGGTTTGCAATCATATCTAAGTAGTCGTTGTGTTAATGCTTGATGAGTTCTCTCGGCACTTCACCATCAGCCTTTATTGTGACGAGCATAAATTGCTTATTGTTTTCTATTCATGGTCTCGTGGCCATTCGTGGTCTTTACTATCAGTTTTACTTTATCAAATAGTCCTTTTCGATGGAAAATGTTCAAGTTTTTTTTTAATATATTCGAATCGCTATAGGTGTCCCTATAATATATGAAAAGTTAAAACAATTTCTCCATGATCATAATTTCTTCTATCTTTATACTCTACACCAAACAGATCATCGGCAATGATACGCATTTTTCGCTCCGACACCGGAGCATCCTCCGGATCCTTCTTCGCATGGAGGATGCAATCTCGTCCTCGTTGTCGTGAGCAAATTTTTAATTTGCTGTGCTAAATTCGATATTTAGATACAAAATTAGTTTATTCTACTAGTAAAATAACATCTGGAATTTATAAAGCGCGCGCCTAGTTCAACTTCCCGGCAAAAAGTCCTAAGGCAATTATAACAGGTGTTGCCAGCTGTTAACATTTTTTGTAAGACAGCAAAATTTGTAAAATTATTAACTATGCATCATATTATTTATACCTAAATTGTATTTAGTAACAAAACAAAATTTAGTTTGTTTTTTTATTTTATACAGGATTTTTATATATTATCTTTGTTTTGGTGTCATCGACTCCTTATTTTGTTATCGATCTGAAAATGTCGCTTGAATTGAAATGGCCGACGTTTAGGGGGAGTGTCTAGCGGAAATCGGATTTCTGATTGATTTATCTCGTAAAGGTAAGAGATAAACGTGAGATTTTACCATTAACTGTGTGTGTTAACGTTATTCGTAAAGAAGTTTATTTATTGTAAGTAGAAATATAATTTGGTGTAGTTTTTGCGTTTCCGACCGCGGCCCGGCCAAGTTATTCAAAACAAAGTGTTTAGAATTTTTAATAAAATCTTTTGTGTTCGTCGACTGTTAATAATTTAAGTAGTAAGCGTGTCAATGGGTAACTGAAGTTTTAACTAAACAGTTCAACAGAAAACTTAAATATAATATCAATTTTTTCCGTTCGATCTTACTGGTGTAATTTATTCACAAAATGTTACACTTTTCCATACAGAAGTCGAAGTGCGCTTAAAATAATAAATTTGTCACTTTCCACTGTTTCTAAAGGCATAAATTAAAGTCGCCAAAACTGATTCTATTGTTATAAGATTATCAAAAATTTCTCTTTTCTACTCTTCCAGATTCACTGCCTCTTTTTGAGGCCAATTCACATTCCATTTTAAGACTGATAACTTTTTAAAAATTGGCCCACGATGGCCTGGCGTTTTAAAGCCTCTAAATATAAAAATGCTGCACCCATTGTGCCTAAGCCCGAAGCATGTATAAGAGATGTGTGCGTTGGCTCATATCAGACTTATGGGAACAATATTTGTGCATCTGCTGCCTTTATGGCGTTCAACTGGGAGCATGTTGGGTCAAGTATGGCAGTTCTTCCTCTGGATGACTGTGGTAGGAAGAGTAAAACTATGCCCCTCCTGCATGCACACTCTGACACAATAACGGACATGGAATTCTCTCCATTTCATGATGGATTGCTTTTAACAGGATCTCAGGATTCTCTGGTAAGTGTTCTTTATTTCTATACAGGAAAAGAAAGTTTCTTTGTAAAAGAAAATATTGTGTACAGCGTTAGAAATTCATGAGTAAAAATGTATTTTATAACAAAAAGATATGTTGGAGAGATACAATAAATATTTATTAAAATTATAATTCTTAATGGTTATTTAAATTTAAAATTGCATATTCCATTATCCCTATCTATCTAATTAGTGGTACAACTAGCCTTAGTGGTTGAAACCAGGATTTTGTGCTCCCTAAATATCCTTAAATACCCTCTCTAGCTTGTATGTAGCAGTTAGGAGTAGGAGGGTCAAATATTTCCAATAAGGACCATTTGGAATTTTTCTATTTCTAAATTGTTTCAAGTGTGATTGGGTAGATGCTTCTTTTGCTGTATGTTTTCACTAGTAGTGAAGAAGTACAATCATTTAATTTAGTGTTTTGGTATTAGACAGTGTGACCCACAGTCATAATTAGTGACTCCAAAAGATACAGGCTTAGGTTTTTGAACTTTTAACAAACTGGCCAAATTCCTACAAAGATAATGCATCTAGTCAGACTATGTTTATTAGCAGCCAAGCTTTTGTAATTTGTAATGGAATAAAAAAATAATAAAATAGAAAAAATTATCATCCCATACCAATTATTTTTTATTACATTTCAGAAGTTGTTAAAGTAGTTAACTAGGTAAAATTTGCATCATATAATATGATTCATAGCAATAGGATTAGCTGATTTTTGTTAGCATACATGTGGACTGGAGCGTAGAGAGTATTTTCACCTCTCTAATAGCGGAATATGTAACTTAGAAATGTTATTGCACATTATGAGAATAAGTTATCTTTTAAAGATATTAATAAAAAAAATATGATTTATAATTTTAATGACATTTATACCAATTTTGTATTACCCAACTCTCTAAACTTATCAACATTGGTGATTTATAAATGGTGCTGTAGCTTTTCCAAGCTATTTTAAGACCTGCCAATTTAGTATTTTGAAGTAACAGTGATTTTTTTATATATTATTGGCATTGATACTTACTGGTTCCTACTCTGTAATGTTACATAGGTAACAGTGCAACCACAACTCTATCGTGCGTGCTTACAGCAGTTTGGCCACAAAGACATGTATTTGATTTCACAGTGTAATGTTACTTTACAGAAATATATATGATTTATTAATTTTTATATTTATGAAAAATTAAAACTGAATTTTGAAAAAGTTGATAGTTTTAATGATAGGAACTACAAGGCCAAGAGCTTTCTGGTATATTTATTTCACCCTGTATTGTAAGTAATTCATGAAATTAAGATTAACCTTTTGCCCATTATTTTCACAATCCACTGAGTTATTGTTGGTATATTGGGATATATACTAGACAGGAAGGAGACTCAAATGTATAACAATTTCAGGTAAAAGTGTGGCATATACCAACTGAAGGTCTCAAGGAGTCACTCTCAACGCCAGAGTGCACTCTGTCACAGAAACAACGCAGGGTGGAGAATGTTGGCTTCCACCCTGTGGCCGATGGTTTGATTCATGTAGCATCAGGTCACGAGTTTGCCTTATGGGATTTGACACAGCAGAAAGAAGCCTTTGGTGAGTAAAGTAATGCAATGAAGTGATAGTCAAAGAGTATGTAAACACTAGTTTAGTGGCAGCTTTGAAATATATAATGGCAATTTAATGCTTGTAATTGGAGTTTTTGTGGAACAAGGGATTTTACTAACATTGATTGTGGAGGCACAAAAGAGTGTAAAAATAATATAAATCGAATTTTTGAATAAGTATTTAGCACACACAACACATGAATTAGATTATTTTATTTTAAGTCCCAAAGCTGATAAAAAAATAAATAAAAATACTATGACAATACACACATCATCATCTAACCCCAAATTAAGCATAGCTTATGAATATTTTTATGAATAATAGATATAAATACTTATAATACCTAAAAGCACTCAGATACTGAAGAAAATCATATACATCACACAATATTTTTCCAGTGGTGGGAATCGAACCCACGGCCTTAGACACAGAAAGCTGTGTCGCTGCACACTGCGCCAATCGGCTGTTGAAGATACAGACAACATAACTAAACATACAGAATATAGATATACATCAATGTTGGTCACAGATGTCATCTATTTAGGAAAGGTATAGTGCATATTAGTTATATGTACATTCATTCCTGAATCTTTTTTTTATTTATTTTAACCTGTATGTGTGGTACTGTGTTGATTATTAATAAAAAACAGTGGCATTTTGTAACAGTAACCAGAGACCATGGAGAAGTGATACAGTCAACCTCTTGGAAAAAAGATGGCAAGTTGGTAGCAACGTCGTGTAAGGATAAGAAAGTGCGTATCCTGGATCCGCGGGCCTCCAGCCCAGTGCTGGGCGTTGCAAATAGCCACCAGAACATCAAGGACAGCAGACTCGTGTGGCTTGGCGATAGTGATAGGATTCTAACCACTGGTTTGTATTCCTAGTGAAATTGAATTTGAATAGATTTTATTTTTGCGACCTCTCTGGCGCTACGGTAAGCGCTGTGAATTTAAGTAGGCAGTCCGTGGCTCGATTTCTGGAAGGTCCAATTTGGAAATTTATAATTTCTGAATTTTCTCTGGACTGGTTAGGTTAGCCCGCTACAATCTTAGACATCACTTACCACCAGGTGAGATTGCAGTCAAGCGATATATATTAAAAGAAAAAGGTCGCCTGTCTATCGATATTCTGTAAAGTATATTTCGGAGAGTGTTGTGGGCACACTCTCTCCGAAACTTCTGAGTAAGTGGCAAATTAGTATTTGACAGGTACAGGTTACTACAATTATTTTGCAGGTTTCGATTCAGCGCGACTTCGTCAGATAATGATCCGCGACATACGTAATCTATCTCAAACCCAGAAGACATTGGAGCTGGACTGTTCCACTGGAGTACTTATGCCGTTGTTCGATGCAGACACTAATATGCTATTTCTGGCTGGCAAAGGAGACACTACCATACTTTATATGGAGTTGACTGACCGCGATCCATACCTTATTGAAGGGTTGAGGCATTCTGGTAAGTTTTTTTTTTTTTTTTTTCTTCGTAAAATGCAAATTGTTCTTGTTAATAAGCGGTTCGTTATAAAGTTATACGTGTAAATGAAAACCGAAATTATACTTCAAAGGGTTCGGGTGAGGTACATTATTTACTATACTATCCTGGGACTTCTCTGTGAAACCGAAAAGCTAATAGTTTAGTTAAGTTTTTGAGTAAACCATCGTCATAGTTTTTACTGAAAGAAATCGGATAAAGCCCTAACATCGCATGCAAAAGTAAAATCAAGTGACTCCTCTCACTTTATTACGTACATTGCACGTGTCGGTCTTTCATCGTCAATAGTAAACTCTGTCAATAGTAAGGTCTGTCATTAGTAAACCCCAAGAATGTTGTATAGTTTGTATGGAAAAATAAATATGCTTCTTTTGATTTAATATTGATTCCTTATGAAATATAATTATGCACCCTCCAACAGGATTTCGTAATTCCGTTACACGTTGTATATCTTTTGACACATAAAGATTATATAAAAAGTCGCAGAACGTTGGAATAGTAAAACAGTGGTTCTTTCATTCACATGTAAGACATTTGCAAGGTTCTGTTTGTTGAAGTGTGAATAACACTGCAATATATTTGCAATATTATCCACGTTTATTCATAAGGCCCATTAATTCTGTAAATTTTCTGTCTTTCCTTAGTATGCATATATTCAAAGTTATTGTTCCCTCGCGACGATGTTGTCGTCCTGTGGCGATTGCTTCTATTGTTAACATTTCATAGCATGGCGAGTCTATAGCCATGATATACTCGCTTATGGAGGTGCATCCTTTAGTGGTATACTCTGTGCTACCGATTTTTACACAATGTTTAAAAATCATAGGCTTAGGCTATGTAAAGATAAACCCGACATCATTTTTCGTTTTCGTAACTTATAGAAACTCTTGGGGAAAGTACTATTATTTATCTAAAACTTCACCATAAGTCTGGGAACCGTTGGATGCTTCTGGACGAAATATAGTTAAGGTTTATTGTTTGTGCTGATTTTTTTTCAAATTATTACCAAATTATTGCCTGGCAGAGATCGCTTTTTAGCGATAAGGCCGCCCATTGTACCTGTGTTTTATTGTGTTGTTTTTGTATATAATTTAATTTCTGTTAGGTGTACAATAAAGTGTATTTTCATTTCATTTACCCTATTGTTCCAGGTGAGCAAACTAAGGGCGCCTGTTTAGTACCGAAGCGAGCGTTGCGCGTGATGGAGGGTGAAGTCAATCGCGTTCTGCAGCTGACGGGTTCTTCGGTAGTTCCCATCATGTATCAAGTGCCCAGGAAGGTAAATATTAATTACAAGATTATTACTCATTTTACTATTACTATCAAGATTATTAATCGTTTAGGAACATTTTCAAGAACTAATGCTGCACATGAATGATGATTATGATGATTAAATGTTCAATCATTGTCATCATCATCCGCAGCCTATTTACATCCCATTGCTGACGAATAGTTGTCACAACTATTAGAGAACGGACTCCGAAATATCGTGACTCGGGTCTCTTGTCTATGCACGTAGTGTTTGGATGTGATTTCGATGCGATAGAGAATTAGGACACCGCTAAGTTGTTCTAATGCTACAGTTTCGTAGATTGGAAACCGCAGTCATATGCTAAATTGTATTGGAATGAAAAAAAAAACTTTGTTGCAGAGTTACCGTGAATACCACGCAGATCTATATCCGGAAACGAGTGGGGCGGTCACCTACCTCAGTGCTCCGATGTGGGTTCAAAACCAAGATTATCCTGTACCGAACATCTCTCTACATCCAAATGCCAATAACTGTACCCAGGTAAGATGCATCATCTGTTAGTTAAAATTTAGAACACATCATACTTTTTAAATTTTGAATATGTTTACAATAAAGTTTATTTTTTATCTCGGTTTTTTTTTTTTTTTTTTTTTTTTTTTTTTTTTATATATAAATATACTACGACAATACACACATCGCCATCTAGCCCCAAAGTAAGCGTAGCTTGTGTTATGGGTACTGAGACAGCTGATGAATATTTTTTTATGAATATAATACACATAAATACTTATAATTTTTGTATGAGCCTATTATGTTTGTAACTAAGATTTACTGCTAGCTGTGGCTAGCCTACGGAAATATACTCCGATTATGCCATTACTTTTAAAGGCACCTCACTTAAAACTATTTACTTAAACTAATTTTAAGCAAAAAATGTCGGTCATGCTTTTTTGAAACAGTTATTGAGAATAGCAGGCATTAACTAATAAATATTAAATAATATTTTGTTCAAATTTATGTTTGGGTATTGGGAACTTTTATTTAAGCAGTTAAGGGCATGTTATTTTCGTTTGTTTTATGTACCTATCCTTTTTTTTAATTTATTTTATTTAGTTTAGTTAAGTTTGAAAACTGAAATAAAAGTAACTTTTTTTTTTTTATAATCTTGGTGCTTTTAAAAGTTACGGGATTAAGTTTTATTTTTGTGTTGTGTGTTTGTAGTTTTTGTGTAGTTAGTTTGATTATTTGATCATAGAATTGGTTTTATAACAAAAGGGGTAAGTAAATTTGGTTTTTGTTGCTTTTAATTTTTTTAATTTTGTCTATAATATTTTATTACTAAATTGTTTTTATTTATACTTTTCTTTTTAAATCCTTGGAGTGTAATCGTTTGAGTATTATATAATTACTCATAATATTGTTCAAGGTACACCGCGGTAATCTTGAGGAATTAGTCAAAGCTATTTTGTCTATGCCACCACCAAAGAAAACGGATCCAAAACCAATAGTAACACAACATATTGAAGAACCATCGAAAACAATAGCGAAACCAACAGCGCCAGAACCAAAAGACGAAGACAGGATAGACTTCGTTAACGTTAAAGATATGATTAAAGGCATGGAAAAACAGAAACCAGATCCGAAAGACTATTCGAAAGAAAACGGATTTCACAAGAAAATCATTGACAATGGACACGATTTCGACAAAAAAATCAACGACGAAGGCGAAATTATAACCGAAAAACCTGAAGAGAAGACCGAAAAGTCCCTCGAAAGGGCCGAGAAGTCCCTCGAAAAGACCGAAAGTTCGGATTCATCTGAATCGTTATCTAGGAGTAACAGCTTAATAAATGGTGTACCGGTACAGGTTCCGAAACCTTTGCCAAGGTCATCTATTTCCGAGGCTGGTTCAGCGGATGATCATTCGGAAGCGCCTAAACCTAAACCTAGGACCACAGCCGTAGCAATTTCCGGTTACAAGGTAATATTTGGGATTAGAAATGCGTGTAGATTTTACTCTATTCATTGGAATTTATAATTCTTAAGATCATGCGCTAGACTGGACGTTATTCCATTATTCCATTATTCCAGTACACTGTTAATGGATCCTGTAGCATTGCAATAAAAACTGCTTTGTTTGTTGATCGGTGCATTATATGTTACCTATATGCTCTCGGATTTATTAATATGTTTCGTTGATTATCGTCTGACATTTTGCTACATCGATTTTGCAAACCAATGCCTCCCAAGGTAGGGACTAGGAAAATAAATATAACGTAGCTTCGAACCCTATCCGTTTCAGATAACGAGTAAATCTGCCTCGATTACTTTCAGTTTTTTTATGTGTGATTATGGTAATCATATCAGAACGGACTGCAACCCTAATTGTCAGCCTTTCTAATCCAAACACTCCACTCGATATCGTTCGATTTTCTTCATGTTTTATAAATGCGTAAAAGTTAATAAAAATATTTAATTTTAAGATAAATTTTTGGATTTAGTTATTACTTATTACCTATCTGCGCCCCATGTACGTTGCCCGAAGTGACTAAGTCTGTACACGTAATTGCAATAAAAAAATACATTAAGAACAGAATAATTCACCGCTGGTAACACCGCGGCATGGAAGTACAATGTTTGGCATTACTTATTACCTATCTGCGCCCCATGTACGTTGCCCGAAGTGACTAAGTCTGTACACGTAATTGCAATAAAAAAATACATTAAGAACAGAATAATTCACCGCTGGTAACACCGCGGCATGGAAGTACAATGTTTGGCATCAAATTTAGAGTATTCCTGTAAACCTGACTCACGAATGTGATGTTTTTCCAGGACTAAAAGTTGTCTATATAACTCTTTGTCCTCTCAACTATCACTATGCCAAATCGAGTCGATTAATGGTTTTGTTAGCACGACAAGGAAGGACCAACCAACAAATATTTTCACATTTTAGGACAAAAGTAGAATGCAAGAAGCCCGAAGCAAGAAGTTCTCACTACTCTCCCGTCAATAATGCTCGTACCCATATCAAAATTATAGATTGCTGCTTCATTCACAGTAATAATACATTTTGATGCTATATTCACAAAACTGCATCTTCGTGACGGTTTTTGGTGATACATAATAAATAATGTACATAATAAAGAGCAAAGTACTTTTAAAATCCAAGTTAGCGTTGTTAAATCATACTATATTGTTCACAGCCTCGTCTAGGTCCGAAACCATTTTCAGCGTCAGCCGGAAACGAAGAGTTCTCTTTCGACAAAGTGTTTTCTGTGCCTGCCGTACCAGGTCTTCCTAAATCAGATTCAGGTAGGTTTATTACAAATTATGATATTATAATAGTTTTCCTGCTCTTATATTGTTCGACCATCCCATACCTCTCTTCCTGAGCTGTGTTTTTCGCCATTGGTTAACTGGAACAGATCGCTAAGCGATAAGGCCTCCTAATTGTATCCATCGTATAAACTAAAAGTGAATTCATTCATTAATTCATTCATCACGCTGATATAGCCACTTTGATCAAAAATGATCCATTCGAACTTAAGTACTATTTTACTACTTCGCCCTAGCAAAGTAGATAACAAAAGCAAATTATGATTGAAAAAGGGAGAGCAAAGAGTAGAGAACGATAGAAATTGATCAATATGATTTCTCACGCAGGACTTTCCCCAGTCTCAGCACCTGCTTCTACTACTCCTGTAACAACTACCCCACCCTTGAGAGATGATGAGAAAGAGAAGTCTCTTTCTCCCACCAGCGATGTTGACGTTATACCTAACAAAGGTAAGTACACTATAACTCACATGGCACATTCCCCCTTTTTTTTTGCGAACCAGTAACATCTCTTCACTTGCAGATCCGAACGTTGATTACTCGTAAATTTAAGACAAATGTGTTGCCAGATTTATGATTGTAATGGCCATTGTAAATGACTATTGTATAAAATGAGGCTATTAAATCATTCTATCGTTTCCTTAATTGTTTTTTCCACATAGCTTCCGCCAACGGCTGCTCCATAGGAGCTGGATCTTGGATTTCGACCTTGACTGGTGCTTTCTACTAAAGTACGAAGTCTGTCGAGATAGGGGTTCTGTAGTTTAAGTATAAATTATCCTAAATTGTCATTCCAGAAGAGTACACTAATGGCAAGTCGGACACAAGTCTGGAAGAGGAGGTGAACTCATCAGACTCTGGATATAGACCCAAGACACCCAGCACGGCTGAGAGAAGAAAGCTATTCGAGTCTACTGAGTGAGCCATTTCTTATTGTTACCCCAGAAATAATGACAGAACTTTAGTACGATTTAGTAATTTTCACGCTTTAACCATTTAAGCCACAACAGCTTCGATCAATAATATACTAGATGTGCTGTTAGTAGTCAATAAGTGTCGTACCGGTAAGTAACGGTTTTCACCAACAAATTGGGAGCCTATGTTCGTCAGGTTGCTAGGAAAAATTCCATGTGTTTGTGCTTATCGTCTAAAACCAATAAATCTGATGAAATATCCTATAAAGTTGGGTTTCATTAAACGAGTGACCCGTCATTTTAATAATATTGAATGTATCAAAGCGCTATACTTTGCTTTTGTCCGAAGTCTACTTGAATATGCATGCAACGTCTGGTCACCTTATTATATCATACACACCCAAAGACTTGAATCCGTACAAAATAAGTTTCTTAAGTACTTAGCATTTAAAGATTTTAAAACTTTCGATACTTACGAGGAAGCTTGTACTCATTACGGAACGGATTCTCTAGAACAAAGAAGAAATCAGAGTGATATGTTACTGCTGCAAGCTATTCTGACAGGCAAACTAAATTGTCCCAGCTTACTGTCAGCCTACTCATTGAATGCCTCCTCGATTCGAACACGTCACCGGCGCTTACTGGTTGTCCCCAAGTCAAATACAAATTATGCTCAGAATTCTATAATATTGCGTCTGGCAAGAAACTATAATAAATTTTATTCAAAACTTGATATATTTCATTTATCGAAAACACAATTGAAGAATGAAATAACTAAACTGCATCGCGAGAGATAATAAATGATGTGAAATCATTCATTTTTGCACACTTACGAACACACGCACACACTTACGCACACTCACACCCACTCACACTCATTCATGCTGTTGTGAATATCGTAAGTGATTATTTTGTATATTTTGTACTTGTACCTATTGCTTTATATATGTAATCTAGATTTGGCCATATTTTACTAATAAGATAAACCCTTAACAAAAATTGTTTGTAACGCTGTTGGATTACTAATAAATAAATAAATAAATAAAATAAATAAATAAACAAAAGACATACGCGTAAGTTTTATCAATATGTTTAAACACTCTAAATAAAACTACCGGGATGAATCAAAATGTCGGACACTTTTTTTGTTTAATTTATTACAGGGCTCTCTGAAATTATTTTATTTCACGCCTTCGTAAGCATTCTTCAAAGGTTTATCTGTTTGTAGTTACTTTCCCACCGGTTCGGAAGGCAGTTTCATCCCAGAAGAAGCCGGCAAGAAACTCAGCAGTTGCTCGTTTCTAAGATCAAAATTTTACAATAATTTTTCTTTCAAGCTACCTTTTCATTAAGAAACAAAACCATTGTATGGTATTCTCGCAGGAATAAACTATGAGGTCAAAAATTACTAATAAAATCCGAAGGAATATAATTCATGTTATAAAAGTGTAAACTTAATCCCCACATAGCACCTTTCGCAAATATCGCGACAATATCGCAAAACTGACTTTCAACTGCTTACATGTGGCATGTGTATACAATTTTGCCTTCTCGATGCGAACAAAGCATGCAAATCCGCTAGGTACATACGGCTGCTGTCAGAAGCAAAAAAAAAAAAAATATATATAAATTACTAAGAAAACAAAAACGAAAAGAATACAAAAATATTGTGGAAATAAATATAAGTAGATATCACTTATATATATTTATATGCTTTTTTGTTAAAGCGATTGTAAATATAATTTTTTTGTTTATAAAATCACAAACTGCACATCTAGTAGATCGACGAATAACAGAAATAGAGTTACAGGTAGATGAAGTTGAGTAGTTGCTATAGTTAGATTATTTATCTGGTTTTGAAGCCATAAGTCATCGCTTTGTTACAGTGGCAACCAATCGATTGCGGACCTTCGTCGCGCCTATGAAGTTCGCTCTAAGAGCGTTGCCGTCGAACCAGAGGCACCGCCATCGCCCGCGCCTCTAAGGTAACAAATTAGTATTCTGACCTCATAATAAAGTATTATAAAACAGTAATAAATATTTATCACTATTTTTACGCTTTTATTAAATTAATATTTTTATTATTATTATTAACTCAACGACAACTGAGACTAAAAAGTCTTAATTTAAAATTAAATCATACGGGTACTAATGCGGGTAATCGCTCACCAGTGCTTATGGAACAGACATACAGCCAACTGTTACATCCCTAAAATACTAAAATTATAAAACTAGGACAAACTATTTGCAAGCTATGCAATAAATTTGGTGCTAGCAATATGTGCTTGTGTTGTGTGTGAGTGTGTTTATTTCACTCAACCAAGTGCCAGATTCTAACTTTGACAACGTTAATTGACCTATCTTTTATACCTTTATTTTTTGACTTGTATGAGCAATTTCAAAAAGTTTGTCATAAGCATCTGAATTCTAAAATAAGTACAACACATTGTTCAGTATTCAGTTGCAAACATTTTTATTTATATTTACACTTGCGTAATTTTTTAGAATTTTGTATAGCCCTATTTATTTTAATATAATTTTAGTAATTCTTGGACAATGATGTGGTTTCTGTGTTGGTGCAATTTTATGAATTTTTACTATATTATGAAATTTTTATTCATGACTGTCTTTTGTGCTTGATAATTAAAAATTATATTCCAGGCGAAGAGATTCACTGAAGTCCCGTAAAAGTCCAGAACGAGAAGAGAAGCGATCATCAGTTCCGAATGTTACTACTAAAAGAACGTCGACAGTTTTTGGTAATCTCAATCAATTATATATTAGATATGCTTCAAAAGTTTCCGAGAAAAATAACATCTTACTCTGGATTCAGGAATCTATTTTCTTTAATTGGCTAATGAGAAAACTAATAACAGAGATAAAATTTCTTAATAAAAAGATAAAACCCGGTTCCGCTCGGGAATATGTAAGAACAAAAAAGAGATTCTGCCATGTCATTTAAGGAGCCTTTAACTTTTTCAATCATTTTTCGTTTGTATACTCGTTTATTGCGCGACTTAATTGCAGAATATATTTTTTTTAACTACAGGAAAAAGTGATTAGTCTCATTAAATAATAGCAGCTAAAGTTTTCTAAACGTCATTGAATACGCATCAAAATCCATTGCGTATTTTAAGAGGAGTTAGCGGATAAATAGACATGATGACACGGAAAGCAGGAAACTATACAGGGCTAAATAAAAATGCCAGAATGCTCTCGGCCTTGTAGTTTTTATCTATGCGAGTGCGTGTGCGCGTGTGCGCGTGTGCGCGTGTGCGAGTGTGGGCGTATGTGTGTGTGTGAGGAAGTTTTACTAAATTTTTTTTCTTATAAAGATCTTCTGACGCAAATAATAAACCTATCAAAAACTAAAATTTAATTGTATGCGTACAGGCAAAGTATCCAAGTTCCGCCACCTGAAAGGCACGCCGGGTCACAAGTCCACGCATGTAGAGAATATCAAGAACATCAGTCGTCAGATATCTGGAGAGTGCAACGGCTTCTATGGTGAGTTGCCTTATGTGGTTAACTTACGACTAGTTTCCTATGTGCCATTATCATTTCTTCCTCATTGGGGTCCCACTTCTGGGCACAGGCCTCCTAACTAGTAGAAAAGGAAGTTTAGACCCCCCACGCTGCTCCAATGCACCAGCACATTGGACCTGCCCCATGGACACATTCGGAAGCCTCATTAAGTTTTAATAGAATCAAATGAATATCTTTAATTTAATTAGTTGATGAAATTAGATATCACTGTAATCACAAATCAAAAAATTAAAAATATATAACGTGTAACGGAATTACGAAATACTGTTGAAGGGTGCATTAAATATACTTAATATTTAATAAGCGTAGGTACTATGCACGTGACAGTTTTTTATCTTCAATAGGGTTTGTCATTCAAAACATTCTAAGTAAACACTTAATTAATTTGTATGGAAAAACAAATACTTTTCTTTTGATTTAATATTTTTACAGAGTGATAAGTCTGTAAAACTCGCGACTAATAAAGTGACAGGAGTCACTTGATTTTTATTTTGAATGTGATGTTTAGGGCTGTATCTGTTATCTTTTAGAAAAAACTATGACAGTGGTTTAATCAAAAACTACTAGCGTTTCGATTTCACAGATAAGTCTCAGAGAGTTAATAATGTCATTCTAAAGCCTCTGAAGTATAGTAAGGAAGGGAAAATTACCGGGAAAAGAGCACCTGGGAGACCGAGGAAGAAGTGGTTCGACGATATGTATATATATAAGAGTGTACCGGACATACCTATTCGGTATTGAAGAAGATGGCCCATCATCGTTCGATTTTCATTCGGCTGACCTCCGAACTTCAATATGAAGATGGCACCTAATGATGAAGTATTATTTCGGTTTTCATTATTCACAATGTGTATGTCGTTTGTTCAATATTAACAACGTGTCTGTCGTTTGTTCATCAAAGGTTTTCTTTTTTCAGCTAATGGAACCCGTTGCGCAGTCCCAATTGGTGGTGGAGGTGGAGGCCGCATAGGGGTAGTGGAGCTACCCCTCGGTGCTACGTCAATCGCTAAAGCACCCCCTCCGCACCCCTCGGCTTTACATCCTCTTTCCCTGTTACACCCTGCTCCGTTACAAGATTGGACCTTCGACCCCTTCAGCGACCAGCGCCTTATGGTGGCCTGTGATGATGGACTGCTCAGGGAGTGGATCATACCTGAGGGTGGTAAGTTCTGTATATCACTCTTGCACACATGATTATCGATGAAGATGAGCCGTTATGTTCGGTTCTGTATAAAAATACCTTTACACCATCCCCTTATAAAATTACTTATAAAAATTTGCCGAAATATGCTGCCTTCCGTGTCAAAAACCAAAAGTTGCATAAACATCTTCTTTTTTGGTTTATTTATATGTTTTCGTCCATTTCTTTGTCTATTGTTGTTTATTGTTTATTAATTGCTACATTCACATACATAAGAGACGTGACGCATAAAATTTGTCGAAATTATTTTTATTTCTTTACTTAATTTAAATTTTTATATCCAAGTTAAAATTTATTATTGCAATTGATTGAAATATTAAAATATGTCAACTTAGAACTAAAAAAAACAAATCATAGTATTAGAATTTATCAACTTAAAACATAAGAATAATTACGATTAACAATAATAATAGAATTAGGATTTAATGTCACAATATTATTAATAATTGATAATTAATAAAAAAATTAGGCAGACATATAATAAATACATTTTGATTCCTTTCTAATTCTATGATCTCCCAGCGACCAAAAATATGATTAATCCAATATATAAGGTTAGTTGTTAGTACGTATTTTGGTTGATGACTTTGGAATTAGATATTATATATTTGTTAGAATCTATGAATGGCAGAATATAAGTATATCACAGTTTCTTAATGCTCAATAATTACAGGCCTTCAAGAATCAACCAACGAGCCTAAAAGAACATTCTCGGCGCATCCAGACAAAATTTACATTGTCCGCTTTCACCCCACCGCCTCGGATCTCCTAATAACAGCAGCTCACGACCTGACTATCAAGATCTGGGATCTCAGCCAAGAAGTACCTACAGCGGAGATCACGTTAACTGGTCACACGGAACAAATATTTGCCATGGAATGGTCGCCCTGCGGAGAATATTTAGCTACGGTTTGCAAGGATGGCTATGTTAGGGTGAGTGTTTCTAATAATCTGATAAAAAGCTTTTAATGGTTAATTTATTAATCTGAATGTAAATATTATTTTAATCTTTTTAACGTGGGCTTAAACATTTCTGTCTGATTGATTATGTTTCATGATGATTACTATCTGGAATAATCCAAAATATATCACTACTAAAATTAATAGTGTCATTATTTATTTATTATTAAGAAAATTTATAAATTACCGCTACAAATAAATTTGAGAGTCGTAGATTATGGGTAACCAAATTTTCCCACCTTGCTTCTAGATTTAACCCTAACAAATATTAGAAAAATGTGTGTCCATTATTCACGTCCTAACAACTTAAGAGGAATGAAAGGAAAGAGAGTAGAAAGGCTACTTTTTATTCCGCGAAAAGAATGTACAACAAAACAAAAACCATAACAAACTCGAACATAGAAAGCGAGCAATAGCTAGGACTTCATAATGTTTTACCTTTTTCAGATATACAAACCTCGTTCTTCAACGGAACCAATCCGAAAAGGCCCGGGACCCGTGGGCAGTCGTGGCGCGAGAATTGTATGGGCGTTGCACGACACGCATCTCGTGGTTACTGGATTTGACAAGTAATTAAAGACACTTACACACCACTAAATGCCGATGCATTTAAAATTAAAGCATTGAAATGTGAGCTTAATATCTTGTGATATAAAGCACACTTTTGATAATTATTGCAGTAGTGTAACACAAATTAATCGCGTCTTCCCAACGAGATGTACACTCTATACACCTTATTTTCATTGTCTTTTTATAAGTGGTAATAGCATGGAGCGATGAATTTTTGTGCTCAGCGAGGCACGAGGTTGGACAACGCCAATACCATAACAATGTTAAGAAATTCTGTGTTAGACACACATAACTTCGTCTCACTTATGTGTGTATGACATATAATTTCTAAACATGCCATTGAATACTCATCATCTTTATGTACTATCTCGAAGTTGAACCGAAGACCTCTTAGGATTCTGATCTATTACCAACGAGGCAGTTTTAGAATGTTATAATTTTATACATTCTGTAAATTAGTTATTTATAATGTTTTCTGTATTTTTATGTGTTGTACAATAAAAGTGTATTAATTTATTCATTCAATGTTGTTCATATGAAGTATACATCATCATTATATTAACCTTTGGATGTCCACTGCTGAACTTAGATTTTTTGTTGGACCGGGCGTTTCTTAATCCCCGGTATTGGGCTGCTGGTTTCCAACAGTTCCCAGCGACTCATTTGATGTCGTCTGTAATGCTTCTTTTAGTGGTTTCCACAATCGTATTAGTTTGGTATACCTACACATATACGTGGTTGTTTCTTACAGAGTGTCAGAACGCCAGATTCTGCTATACAAGGCGTGTGACCTGTCGGCGCCAGTGTGCACCGTGGGGCTCGACGTATCGCCTGCTATCTTACACATACACATCGACCACGACTCCAATACACTGTTCCTGACCGGACGCGTTAGTATATTATAATAAATAATGTTTACTATTACCAGATTTACACAGCGTCAGCCAGTAGTGGCCATTTATTTGTTCCGCATTTATCGCATGTCTGTTTCGTCTAGAACTCTCACCATTATATGGTCCTATGAAGTTGTCTAGACAAAGCTTACTTGTGATTAATGCGGCGCGAAGAAATTACACTTAATGGCCTCAGTAGTAAGGGAGCTACTTAGCCTCTACGCTGCCTTGACGTCATTTTAACGATGTTCAAAATTAAAAATATAAAAATTCATTTGTTTCAAGTAGGCCTTATATAAGCACTTTTTAAACGTCAAGTCTGTCTGTGTGTAGTGACTACCACCGGTTCGGAAGGCAGATTCTACCGAGAAGAAGCCGGCAAGAAACTCAGCAGTTGCTCTTTTCCAATATCAACAATTTACATTTTACAATTCATTTTTCTATCTTGATATCGGCATTAACCACTAGATCAAACGCAACAAATACTGTGTCTCTATTCTACGCTGTGCTAAGTTAACGTTTAAAAGAAGGTAGCGGTTATACAAATACCAAACAAAAATATTTTTTGTTTGAATGAATTATACAGTTGTCAACCCTGCTCTTCCCGTGGGTTTCGTATGAGCAGACTAAGGGAATATAACAGAGAACAGATAGTAGCGTCCACCGTGTTACTACAGTCTACTGCAATCACCAACCCGTCTGCTCAGTGTGGTGATAATGGGCAAACCCTCCCGCTGTGGGAGCTATTGATGAGCTGAAATAAATATCTTGTTTACAGGGTGATTCAACGATATACTGCTACGAAGTGACGTGCGAGTCGCCGTTTTTGTGCGCGCTCTCCCATCACAGATCCGGCACTTTACACCAGGGCATCGCGTTCTTACCCAAAAGTCTACTAGCTGTTGATAAGGTAAAGTTCTTTATTTATGTAAACCTATTTCAAGTACTTATAAAGTTCGTACCGTTCGTAACTAGGTTACATAAAATTCATAATTCGTTTAAAGGAAATTGCATACAATTCTACAATAAACTACCAATTGTCATCTTGGAGATGTCTCTTAAAAAGTTCAAAGTTTGTATTAAACGTAAGCTTATAGAAAAGTCCTATTATAGTATAAAGGACTACGTAAACGATAAAAAAGCTTGGGTGTAAATTATTGCTCTAACCAGGTTGCTCTTCTAATAATTTAAAATGACATTGTGAGATGGTGATAACAAAAAAAAAAAAACACCCGGCTAAGTTTGTTGTGGGCTTCTTCTTAGACCAGGACGCGTTTGGAACCCTCGTAGCTTTAGTTTTAAGTTTACGAATGTGGTTATCGCCATCATCTCACTACCGTGTGGTTCTTATGTACGCATTAAAAGTGCCACGATATTTTTGACTTTGACGTACATATTTGTTCCTTTTATGGTGTGGTAAAGGTGAAAACTACATTCTAACGTGAAACTAAAGCTAGGAGGGTCCAAGAAGCTTACAACAGCCAGAGTTTTTTTGAATTAACCCTCTCACAGATTAAAACTCATTTAAAATTAAGTACGAAAAACTACTATTGAGGATTGGGATGTTGTCTTTCTCAGTGCAAACCGCCATGTTGCAACTGCAGATAGTTAGTCTGAGGTCCTAATATTTTTTATTACGTCCGCAGGTTGAATTCGCGAGAGCGTTACGACTGACAAATGGAACGATCGAACCGCTGTCGTTTACTGTGCCCAGAAAAAAGGTAAGTTTCTCAAACTGGTTCGCTAATTAAAACTTTAACTGAAATCAACAACACGTACGGGTTATTATTTTTGTTTTCTTACTATATGCACTGTGTATGTAATTTTATTTTTAGGATGGTCATATTTTATTTAATAGATATTAGATGATAAATGAGACTTAGAAAGAAGCGGCCAAAGATAACCAAGTGGGTAAGGCTTCGGCTTTCTTTCGTGATCGACCGAATTCGTCACGCACGCACCACTGAGGACAACTTCAGAGATGTCCGTTTTTAATTTAAGAAATTTAAATATCACATGCTTTAAACATGCACGACTGAGAGTTCTCCAAAACGTTCTGATGGGCGTTTAAAGTCTACCAATCAAATTGTTAAAATATATTATGCTAACAATAATTCGGTTTCCAGAGCGAATTGTTCCAAGATGACTTGTTCCCGCCCACACTGGTGACGTGGGAGCCCTGGCAATCCGGAAGAGATTGGTTGGCCAACAAGCCAGTCACGCCCAGAACCGTCAGCTTGCAGCCGCCGGGCATGGAAGCATGTATGTATACAAACAAATGTGTAAAGTTTATGTCTGTCTGTGACTATATATAAACGCCATTCCGAACCCACAATGCGCGTTTTTGAGTACATTTTGCCCGATATATTTTAGTTAGTGGGGCGATGGCATAACCTAATTATATTTCACAAAATTTTGGTCTGTTTGACGGGGCTAGTATAAATATTAGCCTCGACAGACAGTCCGTTATAGTAAAAATAGTTAAACCCTTTTATGGAATAGCTGAACCGATTTTGAGTGGACATTAATAGCCAGGACGAGGAAAGAAAGTTAGATACAGAAAGAGATACACCTTGTATTCGTAATTTTCACTGCTAGTTAAGGTTAAATAGGGGTTGAAATAAGTCATTATTATTTTTACGTAAAATAGTGACCTTTTTCAGATGTTTTAGATATTTTTCATTACATATTTAAGTAGTAGAACCTTTCTACTTGTCACGTGTTTCAACCTTATTTTTTTCTTTTATTCGTGAGGTATTTCAAGAAGTTACTTTATAATCGAGTATTTTCAGTATCGGCTCACTCTGCGCCCGCGCCGACCCCGGCTAAGGAGAAGCCGCCACAGAAACCGAAGCCGGACCTCATTAAGTCACACGTGCCTATGGATCCTAAGGAGAAACAGGAGAGTGTGAGTGTTGAATTGAATTATTTATGCAAATACCTCATTGTAGCTGTGATCTTTTCGATCAGTAATTATTATGAAGTATTACAAACAACAACCTGTACCTATGCATAGTATCCTAGGTATAATATTTTATTTATTTATTAATAATATAGTATTGCAAAAATTGTCTAAATTATTTGTTATTCCATTATTCATAGAAAAAATTCATAAAACCGAAATTAATATATTAAATTAAAGTAAGTGAAAAAAAAATAGATAACAAAAAGGCTAGAAGTAGTTTCGATTTACGGTGGTAAAACAGATGTAACAGTAATAGCATCAGTTTAAGATCAGGGTGACGAACTTTCGGATACTCTAATTTTGATATTCCAATACTTTTGTTTTTACAGATAATGAAAGCAATGAGCGCGAAAGTGAAAATTGATCTCAAACTCGAACAAGACAGTATGGAGGGAGTCGACGAGTCCGAATGGGACCAATGAACTGCCCACTTTTGTATAAATCTCCATGTAACGTGAACGAGTGAAGAACGAACGAGTGAACGGTACCGTTCATTCGGAATGTATTTAATTTAGTATTCTACTAGCTCTAATTCAGTTGTAAATGAAATCTAATCTAAAATAAATTGACAGTGACTAATAATCTTTTCAACATGTCCTAAAAAGAGGTTATAGGGCCAAAATATGGAATATTCCCAAATTAAATCTTGTGTTCCTAGACCAATTTGAATTTCTAAACTATATATGATTAAGTCAAACTTATCAGTAGTCCATCATGTCCTTATTCTTTTCAGCACTTAATGTAAGTACTTGGTCTTGATAGGCAAAATTCTATTATACCAGATACCTTCCCAGTCCTGTACGAAACAGTATTTACGCTACGCTTTTGGATCAAGTCAAAAAATAATTTTTTAATTCGAAGTTGTCTCTCAATTACTATTTCTTAAATTTCATTCTGCATCTCTGACATTTTATAGGGCTGTCAATCTAGTTTACTTTATATTTCGTTTACATCTGAACTAGTAGCGATATCGTATTATATAACGTTATAACTCCCTTTTTTTGCGTATTCGACGTATTTACTTACGTCACAGCATATAATTTAAGTATACCAATATTTAGGTAGTTCATTAACTTTGTATGTGGCATGAAAACGTGTAATAATGTAATTACTTGGTGCGATTTATGCAAGTATTTTTAAGCGATATATTTGTGTGTTTCTTAACCATTTTCAGGTTTGGATTTTGCGAAGTTAAAAAGAAAAATCTTTGGTAGCACGTTTTGTAATCACCATCAGGTAATATCTCATGGTAATGAATCCAGCATTTCTTATTAATCAGAAAATAATATAAAGGAATTTACTAAAACTTAAAAGGGAAATACTCATTGCACATAAAACTACTATACTAACGATAAAAAAAACGTCTAAACAAATGAATAATTCATATTTACACAATAAGAAACTTTAAAAAGTAATAAAAATGTGTACTAGTCTACATTGCTGAAACAGATCGTGAGGAACCTAGGCAAGTGTACACTTTTCACGGACGTTTTTTGTTTTCCGGGCGGCATAAATCTGCTATGTGATATGTACTGGCTTATTTGGACGAAAATTCGACGATAGTATATAATGTATTTTGGTGAATAAACACCGAAAATAATACGTTTAAAAATTGAGTAAAAGGTATCTTATTTCCACTTAAATGTAATTTTTATAACGAATTTGTATTTATACACAAATATATCGCATATAGTAACGTAGGATCCGTCTTAGTCCATATCCATACAGGATAACCCCAGTCCTAATACCTAGGTTATTTAGCAACTAGCTGTGAAGTATCTTAGTTCCCAAACTACAATCTACCCACATTACAATATTTTATAGAATTTTTTCTTCTATACAATACACATACTCGTAAAACTCACTTATTATATTAATCAAATAGATAGATATAAAGGCATAGACAAAATTCCTTATTAACATGGCAAAGGCGAAACTTTTGTAAAATTTGTATGTATATTTCAAATCTGTAGGTAATTAACTTAAAGTAAAAGAGATGTATGTTTAATGTATGTTTATAAAATGCATTAAAAATATCTGAAAACTAAAATAAAAAGGTGAATATTACAATTCGGAAACCATTTATATTTTTTTATTGTTATCGAACCATAACGAATGTTTTTGCAAATCCATTTTCGATATCACTTCTATAAAGGTGCTTTATGTCAACTTTTGTGGAATACATTATTATTAGCATATTTTTTATCGACATCAATAATAAATACCATATAAAGATATATTCTTTATCAATATCGATGTTACGAATTTGCATATTAAAATATCTTTTATTAAATGGACGAGTAATTTTGTCTATGCTTCAAGTAGCCTACGACTCAATGCAATGATATCCTGTAATAAGAGGATAAAATAATAACTTTTATATTTAATACACTTTTCTTATAGTATGTTGAGAAATTATCATTTTCTCCTGTAAACTTATTTGTAGTTCTTGGTGCTCGTGTATTAACAAACTATTAACTTAATATATTTAAGGGTCTGCTGAGACATATCAGGTTCAGAGTGTTACGGGCCAAGGCGGTAAACTTACGTAAAAAGGTGATTTTCCAATTAAGTATCTTTAGTGAGATTATTGTTTTTTGTTCTTTAAAAATAATTCGCAATTCGATACCAATATTGAAATAATACAGTTTTATTTTTCTCTTAAAATAATAAAATAATAACTCTAACAATAAATGCAAATGATTTAATATAAACAGTTAAGAAGCGTCGTAGACGCACTTAAAGTCTGATTTCGATCATTTTTCGTCATAAGAATTTCTATAATCTTAAAATTGACAATTGCCAATAAAACTAAAGCAGTCTAAATTTGATATTTGTTACTTCATCTCTGGGATCATTACGTTATGGTTCGAAAGATAGAAAGTCTCCTTTTGTCTATCTTTGCGTACCAAAAATGAAATAACAGCGCAGACCGTGCGTCCGAACAGTATCTTGACAATATGGGCATCTGTTATAAAGCTCTGACCTTGATGTTTTGTTACCTAGATATGCTCTGATCTTAATGTTATCACAGTATTAACAAGAGATAACTGCCTTGTTGGTCTAGTGGTTAGCAAGTTTGACTACGATTACGAGATCCTGGGTTCGTATCTTTACTGTGATATTATTTTTTAACCTGAATACACTCTGTCCTTGCTATGTCTGATAGACCATTACTTATGTCTTTGCATTTATATTCAACTATATAGATAAGTGGCGTGCATGTCTTTAAGGCAAAACTGCCATAACTAATAATCCTATAAAATTCTAACATAACAACATATCCAAAACTTCGCAATGTGCATTAATCGGAAGTTTAAATATTATTACACTAAGCGCGCATTTCGATTTATATACGACGCAATTTTAGAATCACACTTATAATTCATTCTTATATAGCTGCAAACCTTATTTAGCAGGTCACATTTATGCGATACTAACCGAAAACCGCAGTGCGCGCTAAAACCTATATAGAACAAACTATGTTCAGTTAGCTATATAACAATAACTATCCTCACAGACCAGACATCCATCGCTACGTAGATAGCTGTAGTGGAGGCTTTGGTGGCCTATCTCAGAGCACGCCACTGACCAAAGACTAAACTTTTAGACAATCTGGACCCTTAATATAAGATTTGCACACGAAAGACAGAATAATATTCATCTTATTCATTTATCTTTAAAGCTCAAGTTCGTCTGCTATTCTGCATGTAGAGCTCCTAGCAGAAAGTATTGAAATCGGAATTAAAGAATTTACGACTTTAAAACCAAGTACATTAAGGTCCATTTTACTTTGGCCTTCGTGTTTGATAGTCAAAGCAAAAATCACATGTGTGCAAATACTATACTAAGGTTACGGAATAATAGTCAACCGCAATGGATAGTATAGTCTTAAGATAAAATGATACATAATATTCACCCCAAGTTTAGCTATCGTTAGTTTGGTCACGCCCAGAATTGTTTAGAATTGTGTATAGTTAAATTTATTTGCACCTGTTTTATGTAATAATCTTTTAGGTACTGAAGTTTTAAAAATTGACAATTGAATAAAGAAATTTGTTATCTTATTTTCTTAAATGGTTCTTATATATTTATAGTATATTTTTGATTAATTACGAAAAGATTCTATGCAACTAAAGACAGACAAAATTTTAAATTTTTTTTTTTTTATTAACAATAACTTTAATAAGCCAAACAAAATGAATTCAATTATAGGTATATCGAAAGATACTTAAATTGTATGCATTGTATGCATTGCATTTTCATCGTTGGAAGGTGATTTATGGTAATAATTATACCTACAATAAAACGACTAACATTTTAACCCTTCAATATACACATATCATTGACTATATATAGTTCATTGGCGTGACCTATAACTATATAGCTAGACTGGAATTAACATCCGCATTCACAAATAGTACTATGAATTCTCACAGTGTCTCTCAACGCACAAGTTTCACCAATCAGATAATCGGAAAAAAATTAACTACCGCCAAGGTTTATCCTTACTAATATTAAAAACGCGAATGTGCGTTTGGTTGTTCGTAACGCTTTCACGATTTAACTTCTCATGCATTATTTTATCAACCTGTATGCAACAGGTCCTTAGGGGGTAAAAAAGGTTATAGTGAATACCCTTACATCCTTTTATCCAGCTAAAAGGACTGTTTCCGAGGAATGGGAAAATAGAATGTGCCGAAACGCAAGTAAGCCAGGTATAGAGTCAAAACAAACAGACAGACTGACAAAGCGTCTGGATACACAGTGCGTCCTCACAGTGATGTTTGTGACTGCGGCCCATCGATCTCTGCGATATTGACGTGTTGTGATCTCAACGGAAAACGACCAAACATACTCTGTGACGTAACATTATGTGCTCATTAAATGTTGATTAAAGTATGCTCATATTTATTGCGATTAATAGTTTGTTTTGGACGTCGATGTTTTTACTATGAACGTACGATAATATTGAGTCAATTCAATTTAAGCGTTTTTGATCATTTGGAATGCAATAGAACTTTGTGTGACAAGTTAAAAGTGTGCTTAAATCTTTTAGTTAAATTTTTAAAACATCGACGTTCAACAAATAATGACATTCCTACGTTTGCCATTTATGCATTTATTTATACTGTGTACTTTTTGTATTTAATTATTATTAAATATTAATTATTATTAATTACATATTGCATATAGGTAAGGGAAGTATAGGACGCTCCTATGTATTAGGGAATTGACATATAAAAATTAATTATGTATCCGGTATGTTTCTATAGTCGTTTGCTCTGATTCGGATAAAACAAAACTAAACAAAGTCTAGGTATTTGCTTCTATTTTCTGCTTTAAAAAGAAAAATAGACGTTTACGACTTTTACATTTTGACTAAACCGAGATATTCTTCGATCAACTAATGTACTGGAGATGCAGATCCGTACAAAATCTAGGAAACAATATGGTTCGCTATTTTAAAACGCATGTTAACGTAATGCACGAAAACATTGGGTTTTTCGTAGTGAAAAGGATCAATGCTAGTGAACTCTTATTTTTTTACGGATATGTTTTGACGCCTGACAGCTTATCTAGGTTATAATTGATTATAGGCGACAATATAACTGCTGTGTATCAATTACTGCTGTGAATAAATCTTGTATCCTTTTTATACTTAAGTGCAAGGATAGAGAGGCAAATAATTTAATATTTCGTTTAGTTTTGAATATCCCGAATCGGTGCTTTACATGTAAAGTTATCTAAATACAATAAATTGTAATAAGTGAAAGCGTTTAGTACTGCTAGATGCCATGTGGTCACCGTTTTGCTCAAAACGCCAAAGATTTATATCGATTCTGTGCCTTTTGTCAACCATATTTTATTCAAGGTGAATCGATCCCGTTTTACTATACTAATATGAATTTATTGATAATGATATGTTTACATTTATTAAGAAAACAAAAGCAATCCAATGATATTGTGTAAAGTTTTTATATTATATTATCATGATTTAAAAGTGACCCTAACTGTAGTTATTTAGGTATATTCGAATGAAAGACGGTTTTTTCGTAATGCATTTGCAATTACAAAGTATTGCTTTCATTTACATGTAAACTCGCTTATACAACTGTAAATGTTTTGCAATAGACAAGTGTGTATATACATTAAGGTCAGTTCAGATAGAACGGAAAAGTACCCAAGCAATTAACTGGGTCCACTGAAAATAGGACCGTATTACTTTAACGGGAAGTCGAAAGTTGTATGAATATCGTCAGAGTCGCAAATCCTGTGTTTCTGATTTTTATTTACAAACGTTCTAGCTAAAGAACTTTGAGCTTTAATGTAATGCAAATAAGTTTTTTTTTACACCGACCTTTAAGTATTTCCATACTAGAGCAGCAGTACAGGTTCTGACTTGCTCGCGTATTGCCACTTGCGTGATTTGCTGAGATTTTCATTTTTTTACATCATTGCTCGTACCCGGTGAATGACCTTGAACCTTTTATAATGTCACACCCTCGAAGCGTCTTTCTGCTCAAGGTATGAATTGCAGCTTGAAGGCTCGAACCAGCGCGAGAAGTTTCCCGTTATTTCTGAACTGACTTGCACAATATTTGTAAGCCAATATATCTCGCTATATATAGGGAGATATATTGGTTTCTAAACCAAATTGTAAAATATGTAAGACCTTAACGAATTGTTCAGTTGTAATTGGGATGTAAATATCTCAAATACGACAAATATAAATTACTGTTTTAATTAAAACTGATATCATTTAAACTGTCAGTATCAAGCCGATCAAATTCTATATATTAAATTTACTAATTGTGAGTGAATTTAAGAAATTAAACTTCTTTATACAAAGCGTATCAACTTAAAACAAAATTAATTTAAGAAGATTTTGTACCCCTAGTATTAGCATGCAATCGCAATTACAGTCGTTTAAGAACAACGTCAAAATAATGGACCTGATATGTGTCTTGTTTCGCGAAATCTGTCCGACTGATTTTTATTTTACAAATGTTCTACTTAGAAGTGACGACGAATTTAATCATTATATCAAAGTCAATAAAATCTTTTTTACTTTGACGTTATACTACTTAACCTGAACATCGCAACGACGTGTAAATCTTATACTCAAGGTACTGTTATAATGGATGTTTGAATATCGCAGTGCAATATGAACGAAATTCAATTTTTTATTTGGCCATACCTTTGCACGCGGCGACTTTCCGTGTGTAGTTAACCGAGTCAGTCGCGATATTAACTTTTGGTAACAGACAATATATCATTCAAATAGAAAAATGAAATTCCAGGCTCAAGGTGCGTAAGAGAATTATGGACTTTTGAGGAATTAAAGAATCTCTAAAAATCTTTTTTGTCATAAATATATTTCTTCCTTTATTTACTTAATATTATTCAAAATTAATTGCGAGTTATATAGAACGCTTTGCTAAGCTTTATTTATTAAGTTAGGAATTTTGTATAAATCGGGCCTATGGATGTTTGGGTGATCGTTTTTTTCTGACGCACGTGTGCCGTGCGAAAAGCGCTGAGAGTGTAAGTTTTCACTTAAAAAAAACTGACAATATTCTTGGTGTAATTCTGTCATTTTGTATGGACGGCCAAAAGTCCTGGCGTGATTTGATACCATATTGTCCATCCAGTCTACATCATTCAGTAGAATACGACGTCCTGTAGCGCTCTCATGTGCGCCACGCGATAATTATGTCTATCCATTTTCTCGTCTTATCTCATAGAAACAAGATAATGAAAATAGTAGTGTCTAATAACGCGCAGGTTAGCCCTATCACTAACTCGCTTTCTGGGTCGGGCCACTACTTGTATGTATTTATTCTGTCAATAAGTTCTCAGTACCAGATCGGTGTTAGGTAGTTCGCAATGTCACTAAGCCTCGGAACGCACAATAAATCTGTTAACCCTGGCTAGCTTACTGGGTCTATCTAATGCCTGTCTCTCTATGAAATTGGAGGTCGAGAGTTACGATTATGCGTACAATCTGTGCGTTTATCAAAAATGAATAACGAGCAGTTATGTATCAAATTTGTAAGGATATGTAAAATCACGACTTTTGGACGTCCATATCAAATCGCAGATTAACCAACTCAGTTGCTAATTTGTATTTTTGAAATTAACACTCATTTGTGCTGTTCCAGCAATGGGGGTCGACGTACATACGCTTTCGTATTACTTAAAATATTATGTATAGATTGTAATTTTATTCGCTAGTCAAGTTATTCTTTAAAATCTAATGTTCGATTATTCACTTTACAATGTAGTAAAGTTCTATAATCCTTTAGTTTATTCTACCGTCGCAAGGTTGGGCAAGATCTTGGTATATACTACACCATCTTGGTGTCAGATATAAGCTTGACTTTATGTATACAAGTTGTGTACAAATACAAGAGCATCGGTTCCCGTGGCAGCCTCGCGATCATGTTCGAGCTACACAAGAGGCTATTAAATAGTAGCATTTTCACTGTCAAAACAGGTTCTCATACAAGCGCGGTAATAACTTAAAATACAAACGCACTGCGCGTTTAACGGTAGATATTAAACTGCAATAAAAAAAAATCAACCAATTCAATCAATTCAATTTTATACGAAAGATTTGGGAAAGCCTGCGCTAGACGCTGCTGGCACCATTTAACGTCTCTCACTAACCCTTGCTCGCCAGGCTTCCAGCAATGTCAAAATTATTTATTATGTGGTTTAGTTTGCGGAAACCGTAAACAATTCTAATATAAACGGAGCTTCACTGCGAATTTCGCATACTACTAAAAAAGCACCACTTTGTGGTGTATACCAAAATAACTCGCCAGCTTGCGATTATCTACTTCCACTTGCACATTGTTTAACGTTAACAAGCTCTAAGCTGAAATCACAATAGTTTTAACTACAGTTTAACGACTATACAGTTTGGAAGCGGCAGATGATTAGCGTCACGAGGTTATCTTTATTTACACAATTTTCTAAGAAAAAAAAAATACAATTCATATTGTTATCATATTAGTATTATATTGTAACTTTAATTTTGATAAGGAAGAAAAAATAATAATTAATTGCATTAAAGCACAAAACATTAATTCTAAATTGATCATAATTTGCCGCAGATAACTTTGTATTCCCAGCACATGCATTATTTGAATGCCATCTTCCCTCCCGTTGCCATCAGAAAAAGAATAAAATTACGCACAATTGAAAACTGTCGGGAGGAAAATGCCCGCAATAAACACAAATAGGATCATTAAAAGTAACTGTATTATCGTTAATCTGAGATTGTAACGCACCTTTGGTACTTTAAACGCAATAGATAAATAATGATAAACGTAGTAACGAAAACTAAGCTCAATTTTTCAATTATTATTACTATGAAAAGTATATTTTATTATTTATCTGTAACGATTGTGTTAAAGTGGTTATCTAAAATTGCTTCTATGTCTAAAATAATTTCAGCACAAAGTTGATACATACCGCTCTCACTTTCACCCCGTACCAAAGTTGTGAAATGACAATAATTATTTTGAAATGAGTCGGTTAACGGAAAATGTCAGACAAGTCACACGCATTTGTCACTCAAAGGGAAGGTTATCTTGAACTTGTGACTGTGTGCGTATTTTCTTATTTTGTAAAATCGACCGTTTCCTTCCTCATGACATTTTTCTCTTCTCTAATTTTACAACCAAATTTACTGTTTCTTTTTTGAAATTTATTGCCCTAAGTGTGATTGCTACAATTTTGAAATTTGGTGCCAATGCTTAACGAATTCCAACAATGTTGAAAAAAAATTGGTGTAATGTTATTAGTTTTACAAAATGAAATATGTTGCTGATGAATTGTGTAACGATTTCAAAATTTATTTGTCGATTTAATTGAAGAGAATTGCTCCTGTTTTGAACAAAATAATTTTTTTTTCAGTACTTGTTTATTGGCCTAAGTTTTTGTACGAATATAATAAAGACAATGGGCGTATAGCGTTACATTAAAGTCAAGATGGCGTCAACGAAATGTACGTAATACGAAGTTAAATAAGTTTGTTCCGATCTTAATTCTTGTATGTTGGTATGTGTCTTATAATATCTGTGACGTAATACGTCCCTTATCTTATTGAAGCTGATCGCTCACCATCACGTATTTGTGTACGATCGGTATAAAGACACGGGCACAAAGGCAACAACGAATCCCACTCAACTGACACCAGACGAGTCAAAAATGTAATAGCGTAATTTCAGAAACACATTGCTAACCGCCTTCAATGTATTGAGTCAAGTATTTTAATTTATTGTGACTACACGCGTGATGTTTCGAAGGGTGGGGTTGCGTGTTGCCAATGCGTTCCCGGCATAATCCTAGCCTCAATTTCAAACGGTAAACCTCGATATTGTGTGAGTGTACTTTTGGTATTTTTGTATGTAAACCTACAGATATCCCTAGCGGTAAGATTCAATATTTGGAGATATTTTATTACTTTGCATTTTTTTATTAAACTCTTGCTAAATTTTGGTGTGTTTGAATTTTGTCCGCAAAATCTTCCTTTATGCTATTTTTAAACATGAGATCTTCGGTTTGTTTCCCGGGTCAAGAAATATTTAGGTAGGTTTAGATTTAAAGTTTTTTTTGACTATGAAATTAATCCGTTAACCTGCATTGGAGCAGTGTGGTTGGTTTAAACTCATTAAACCTTATGTCCCAGTGAGCAAAGCCTTATGAGCAGCAGGGCATTGCATATTCTAAAGGTAATTGTTGCCAGATTTGACTGCCTTATACTGTGCTATTGTGTGAGAGTAGCAATCGGGCGAGTGTAATGTTGTTTATTTATTTTTATTATTTAAACTAATCAATGCTAACTTAGTGGTTAAGGAAAAATTGTTTCTCATATACTAACAATCTATGGATGGAAACGTCTGAATTAAATGATTATTATTATAGCAGTGGGGTGTTAGAGCTTTTTAATGTAGTAATAATGACTATTAATGAATACTAATGACTGCTATTACGAAAGTACATGAAGGTTGTCGTACTGTACATGGGCGGTTATGATTTTCTGAGAATGTGCGGCAATACATCATGCGGCAGTCTTAAAATGGCTTTGAGGAAGTCATGGAGAACTGTAAAGTCTCAGGCATGCAGGTTTCCAATGGTTCAATGTTTGTCTTCACTGTTAAAACAAGTGACATTTTATTGCTTAAAACGGTGGTCGCTCCGACAGAAAGGCTGAACCACTAGGCTATCACGGTTTTTTGTTTCTGTGATATTACTATGCTTTCTCAGTGTGAGACAATGAAAGAAACACCACGGTATGCTAAAACTAAAAGAACTCGTTTGTTATCTTAAAACTAATGCTATGAGAGTATCAAACTCACCTGTAGGACAAGTTCCGATCTCAGCAGGGCCAGCCTGTAGGAAACAAAAATTATATACACCAATTATATTCCCTGACAAGGGTTATAATTACCGTTTCCACGTTTTTTAGTATGTAGCAGAGGAACATGGAATAGGAGAAGTTTACCCCCGTCGATTATTACTTACACAGATATTATTTCCACTTGTGCGCCAATGCCCTGATAGTTTATAAAGCTGTGGGAGGAGATAGATTTTTATTCTTTCCCCGGGGATATAATTGTGTACAGGCTAGGTGTAGGACATATTACTTCATGAGAAGGGCTTAGGTCATAGTCCAACCAGTGCGGATTGTTGTGCTTCACATGCATTTGAGACCAATGGAGAAGTATCGGGCGCATGCCCGAGACATCTCCATATTCGAGGTTCCTTTATGATGTTTTCATTCACCGTTAAAGCCGTTTAAATGCTTTACACATAGAGAGGTGAGCCCAAGACGAACTTGGGGCTCAAATTCGGCTGACCGAAAGTAAACCCAAAGTCGACAACTAGGCAATCATTTTCGATTATTTTTATACTAGTTCATAATCATAATCATAAATTTCAATTAATGCACAGGGCTCAAAATAAAAGGGCAAGTACCTGAGACGTTTTTTACGAAAAAGTACCTGCAACTAGATGAAATTAAATAAAACTAAATATTTTTCTTGTAGAATGTGGGTATAATGTCGGTTGGTTTTGTTTGGCTAGAACCATAGATAATACCTTAAAATGGTTGGAACACAATTTTTACCGCCGTTCTAAACATCGATTTACCCACATTTTACAAAAAATATTCGCCTAGGTTTTCTTACGCTAAGCGGTTTTTCTACATCCCAAATTATTGTTAATTACGTTATTTCTTTCCATTAAAATGCAACGCAACAGTGCATGGGAGAGAAGGAAAGAATTTTTATTGCGTAGTATGTTTGAAGACGCACCACGTAAGTATTCTTTATTTATAACTAGTTGTGCCTGCGAATCAGACCTCGTTTTTAATCATCCGGGGGCACTGTTTGTTTTCACGGGAAAAAAGTATCCCATACTCATCGCCCGGATGCAAGATCTGATTTTAGAAGCCTAGGGGAACTGTTTAAGTTTGTTTTCCGGATTAAAAAGTATCCATAGTCCTCAAGTCTCCGTAAAAGAGAATGCACCTACACGTCAATGCACTCCAATTCTAGCAAAATTCACGTCTTTAAATAGGCCCTAACCTTCAAAACATAGTCTTGACATCTGCTCGTTGTTTGCATTTTCGAAAAACTTGGAAAAGTATAGATTTTACTGAGAAGTTAATAGTATGAATGATAATGAATGATAATGCGGCTTTGCCTGCAATGTTTTGTTCGCTGCACATCTGCTTACCTCTGTATAATACGGTGGGTAGGCTTGTAATTTGAGGGTTTTTTTTGTCTTGTAAAGTCTACGTCGCTGCAGTGTTTAAAAATAAGGGAAGATTCAGTATATGTAGGTATGTTGATCTATATTTTTTGTAGTGAGTATTACAGTTCGTGCTACATTTACGCATTTAGGATAGGACGAAAAAAAAAATTGGTTGTCTGTAAAGTCGGCTTACTGACGATAGTTGAACGTGACAACGTCTTAAGAAAATACTGATGGAATGGTTGCATTTTTCAAAAGAAAATTTTAATTTTATTTGTTTGATAGATAACATCTTTGCTATAAACAATTGACACCACATTCACTTTTCACTGCACTTCATCCTTGCCGAAAACATGTAAATGTATTATTGTACAGAAGCTGTCCACGCGGACGCATCGCTCACTCAAATAGGAGAGAGACAGATGTCGAACGCGGAGGCCGACTGGGCCTCTTTGTCGCTCGTTCCGCGCTCTCGCTTGCACTTCAAGCCTTGAATGGAACGCCTCAGAGCGAGGTAACGCCATCGAATTATAAGACGTTGTCACGTCAAAAAAATTACAATCTCAGGGATTTAGCGAATTATTGTTGCAATCAGCATCAATGGTCTTTTTACCGAAATCTAACATCAGTCACAGTTTTGAGAATTACCAACTAGAAAAGAACTACTTGGTTGCAAACGAGGCAGTATCTACATAATGCAAAACAGCAATACTATCATTGCGCATTGTAAGTCGATGTATGCATCGAATAACAGCAGCATCCTAGGCAGAAATGGAAGTTTTCTCATAAAACACTATCAGATGAGGCCCCGCCTTCGTAAGACTCTTTAAGAGTTTCGGTTTGCCAATATCTGCAATACATTGAATCCATACCAATATTATAAATGCGAAAGTGTGTTTGTTTGTCCATCAATGACGCAGCAAAAGAGCAACTGTTGATGCGAATTTTAGCATAGAGATAGTTTATGAGTCGTAAAGTGGCATGGGTTATTTTACTTTTATCCCGAAAAAAAAAGTTATTTACACGCGCTTGCTTGCTTTCTTGCTTGCTTGCTTGTTAGCTTGCAGGATAGAAAGTAGGTCACGTAGCTAATTAACTACTAATCACGTCTCCTGGCAAAGTTTTACAAATTACCACGCGAGCGAAATCGTAAGCGAAACATTATTATCTAATCAAAAACAAACCTCGGGTAAACTGCTGGTTCCTGAGGGATTTGTGAAATATTGAAATTAACGCAGACTAAGTCGCGGGCAACAGCTAGTAATTGAATAATTTTTGTTTAAGTATTATCGCCGATACAAGAAAATGACGAAGATGTTGAAGTATCTGAATCACACAGTCTTGTAGAAAATACAGGTAAGTAAGTTAGGATTTCTTTCTCAGCTTGTATAGTTGGTCAAATAAAATTTGAAGCGCATCAATCTGAAAAGGATTTATTTTATTTAAATCCTTTACTTACAACAACCTAATTGTTCAACGTGGGGAAACGTACCCCATTTACATTTTAGTATTTAGATTGAAAGTCTGCTTTCTTGAATTAACAAAACTAATTTTCATAGCCATTATTTCTACAACAAACAAACTCTTACAATAATTTAATATCAGAAAAAATCTGGTTCTCCCCTTGGTTCTTACATCCGTCGCATTCATGATTTCTATAATATTCTATAGTACTCGTGCTGTGGCTGTCACGTCACCTTTCCATTTTCGCATGGTCTTCTCTGCCTTTTTTTATGGTCTCTAGTCTGCTAAATTAAAATAAAAGTTTTGAGGTTATTACTCAACTATTATTACTACGACAATACACACATCGCCATCTAGTCCCAAAGTAAGCGTAGCTTGTGTTATGGGTACTAAGATAACTGATGAATAATTTTTATGAATAATATACATAAATACTTATAATATATAAATAAGCACCCAGACACTGAAAAACATTAATGTTCATCACACAAATATTGTCCAGTTGTGGGAATCGAACCCACGGCCTTGGACTCAGGAAGCAGGGTCGCTGCCCACTGCTCCAATCGGCCGTCAAATATATAATTTGTGTACATTATATAACTAAATATTTGATACATTTTAGATCCAAGTGCTACAACAAGCTCCGAAGTTCTATTTCCAGAAGCAGTGAGACGACGTCGAAGCTCTGGACTAAGTGATATTTTTCCTATAAAAAGAACCAGGTATTCAGACCCGCAAGAGTATACTGCTTCCCCTTCAGGCTTAGTGAAGCAACGAATTATCGGTGAAGGTTCAATTCAAAGTACCCCTAAAGATACTGATTCATCAAAATTTAGATCACAAGCTACTATTAGCAATGACGATGATTATTCTATGAGTGCGAGTGAAAATAATGATGATGATGTTGGTGATCATAATTATATGACAGAAAGCATTAATAATGGTTGCCATGAAGAAATGGAAAAGAACAAAGCAGACAGGCTTGCAAAACCGATAGGTAGGTGGTCCTTAACGTTGCGTTTTACGGCGCGGGCTCGCCACTTGCGTACCGCTCATTATGTTTTAATAATTATATTCCTTACTGTTTTTAGTACTATCCCCGATACTAGCTGGAGTTTCAGCATTTTTACCGATAAAAAGTCCGATTATTTCTCATCATACAGTCTGCAGCTCTTTACCAGAGTTGACAATAGTAGTAGAAAAAAAACGCTTAGACGATGATTTAGAAGAATTTTATGACTGCTTGGAAAAAACGATGAGGATACTCTACAAAAAGTATATTTTGCAAACGAACTATGAGACGAGTTCTGTAGATTCGGGCGTACAAAAATATGAGAATGAGTATTTTGATGGTGATTACCTTCGCTATGATGATGATGACAAGCGTGATAATGGGAATAAAGAATGCAGTAACGAAGATTATGTGGATAGAAACATATCTGAGGGTATCTCTAAAATGACTGGTGGGTTTATAAAATAATGATCATTTCCTATATATAAGTTTATGGTATTTGTTTATTTTGTAGATGCAAGCCAAAACGTCAATATTCACTGCACTTAGTAAAGAATACGTATTTGTGCAATTTCCTCAAGTAATGAGTCGCACAAGCTCGGAATCAAGTGTAGTTTTTCCGATAGAAACTACATATTTAGATTTTCAAGATGAGTAGTATACTCATATTCCAGAATCACCGATGCAACGCTTTTTCAGTGTAGGGACTTATTATAACAATAAATAAATAAATATACTACGGACAATACACACATCGCCACCTAGCCCCAAAGTAAGCGTAGCTTGTGTTATGGGTACTAAGATGACTGATGAATATTTTTATGAATTATATATACATAAATACTTAGAAAATACATATAAACACCCAGACACTGAAAAACACTTATGCTCATCACACAAACATTTTCCAGTTGTGGGAATCGGACCCACGGCCTTGGACTCAGAAAGCAGGGTCGCTGCCCACTGCGCCAGTCGGCCGTCTCACAATGCCAATAATGCCAATAATGATCAATGCCAATAATGATCATTTATGAAAGAGTACATTACAAGAAACAAGCAATGGTGATTATGATACTGATGATAATGATGGTGATGCTAAAAATGAGGAGGACAGTCACAATAGTTCACCAGAACCACGCGTGACCAAGCCATATCAAATAGACCTGCTAAAATTACAGCTGTGGTTTATAAGCCTAAAGTATTTCATACAAAATTCTTACCATCCATCAAGTACAAGGAGGACCCAACCGTAAAATTGGGTTCGATCGCAGTTAAACGCTAGTGAATTCTAGCTATTCAAAATTTATTTAGATATCGCACGAGGCAACCAGATTATTTTTGGTGTCCACGTTTTAGATTTACCTCAAGAGTTAAGAAGATAAAATTCACGTTCTATACTTTTTGTTATAGTATTATCACCGATGCAAGATAATGAAAAAGATAGAGAAGATGTTGCAATTCCTGTATCAGACAGGCTTCCAGGAACTAATAATGATGGCATTAATTATGCTTGTGATATTGATATTGGTTTGCATCAAGAAGTAGAATGGGCCAAATCAAGACAACTTACAAAATCTTCAGGTGGGATATTATCTGTGGTGCTATTAAGTTTTTGTACGATATGCCGGATATGAGATATCAATTTATTATTATTATGGTTTATTATTTTTTTAGATGCACAAGAAGCTGATAATGAGTGTGACGGCGGTGATTATTATGAAGACCTTGATTGTGACTATGATACGGTTCAACAGGATCATGAAGAATGCAATATTGAAAGTTCGCATGATCAAGAAGCAAAAATTCACAGATTAGACAGGTTTACAAAACCTAAAGGTGGGTTATATTTTTAATATAAAAGGCTACAAAACATGTGTGCTGACTAACATATAACTTATGCTAGCTAACTGGTACTCAACTAGCACGAGTGTGCGAATTATTAAGAAG
Organism: Pararge aegeria; assembly: GCF_905163445.1. Taxonomy (NCBI): domain Eukaryota; kingdom Metazoa; phylum Arthropoda; class Insecta; order Lepidoptera; family Nymphalidae; genus Pararge; species Pararge aegeria. The sequence goes on along the minus strand of NC_053186.1, from coordinate 9,466,370 downwards.
GTGGTCTTCATTATTAAATGTATCAGATATATAAAATGAAATAAATAATAATAAAATATTTCACTTTTGATCGGCTCAGTTTAATAGCTGTATACTATTAAAGTCTTACAATATTCAGACCTTCTGAAAGTCATATCTGTTAATCGTATAGCTAACATTATATATTTTGGCTTACCTCAAGAAATCTTTACTAGAATATTTTGAACTTCTGTATTTTATGTAATCCATGAATACATTTCATTGTATTATTGTAGGTCTATCCACTATTCTAGAAGTCGAAGAAATTGAGTCTCTGCATGAGCAACGAAGTGAAGACTCACAAGGGGGTGGAATTTCTTTACATTCACCAAAAGTAGATTCAATCGGTTCCCACATATCTTTGAATTCTACTTTCGATGCTGGAGAGGTCAAAACAGATACTAATAATGGATCATCTGGTGAAGAAGTGGAACAAGTGTCAAACATACTTGTAAAAAAGTATGGTAGGTTTCATAATAGTAAATACATATTCTCAAAATTAACTATTTTCAAATAAAAATATAATATTATAAATATTTTATTTAAGATTTATCGGGTATGTTAGCTGCATCACCCAATTTTTCAGTTGACTCTCTAGTTGAAGATGAAGATGTAAGGGAAAAAAGTTTCGGATCTATTGAAGAAGAACAACCTGTATCCAATAGTCTTGTGGAAACTATAGGTGGGTTTTAAAATAATGAAACTTGTTGTCCAACTACCTATTTTATTTTAAACTAAATATAAAAAAAAATCACCATGTAATAAAAACCAGTAAAAGTATACAAGAATAATTATAAGAGATTTATATTTCTAATGGATATTTGTATATTATATTCCGTGTAATATAAATACTTAGGTCACTTGCTGTATTGTAGAACACCTGGTGGCCTGAGTAATTATATTGCCCCAGGAGTTATTTGTGACGTTAATATTATATATTAGAAAATTATGACATTATGTGTTTTTATTATTGTTCCGTTCATTTCGTTTCATTTATATTATGTTGCTAGATGATGGAGACGTTTCTCAAAGTTCTTCATGTGTTCGAAAACAAAATTCTCCACGTTTTCTACTTGAGGGAGAAGAAAATGACCATGATGAATCATGTGAAGAAGAAGTTGAATTGGAAGAAAGTCATATTCAAACTACTGGTAAGTTCCATAAAAATGATTAGGTTATCAAATACGAATCATGACTTTTTTTTTAAGTACAGACTATAGCTTAAATCTTGTTAGGTAGTGGCTCTACCCTCGTTAAGTACCTTAATAGTCTGGGGTTGTATATATCTTATATTTAAATATTTCTGCTTAGATTGAGATGAATGCCCTAGATGGCCTGGATCATCATATATACACTTATGAATTCCTTTTTATCGGATTTTAATTTAATCGAAAAGTTCATCGGTATTATAACCAGTTTTATAATACTTTAATGTGAAAAATTATTTACTTTGTAGATACGACTGAGGACGTCAACGGTCCATCAATGTCCGAAGTGCAATCTCCAGAAGCCATGAGACGTCGATGCTCTGAACTAAGTGTAATTTTTCCGGTAAAAAGAACATCACATTCAGATTTGCAGGATGATATTGCTCCCACTCAGGACTTGAAAATGCTACGCATTACCGGTGAGGGTCAACTCTTAACAGTCTTAAAGGTCGTTTTTATTCTAAAAGTGTCACCCAAGAAACTATTTGCAGTAATATTAATTGTGATAGTCATAATGATGAAGCAAAAGATAAAGTAAGCAATAATAACGTTGAAGAAGAATTAGAGCGAGCTGTATCGGATACACGGATACCGAATAATATTACAAAATTTTGATGTACAATACTTATCAAGTGTTAGAGGGAAGGTATTCTATAGCGAAGTCTGCTATAGGATTTAAAATCACTTTTTTTAAAAAAAGCGTGTGATTTATGAATCTGTATCTATATCCGTCTGCTGTATAATACATTTCTGTGAGTTTTACAACACAGCAGAACCTGACCAAACCTGGGTTTCGTAAATTATATTGTAGCAGTAGCTGTGAACTATTTATTATGATATCATTATAATATTAACTAGACATTAGTGAATCCTATATTCTTATAATTTCATAATCAGTATAGATTAATTTGTTCTTTTTAATTTACTTTTCAAGTTGCAGTATCAGATGATGGAAATGTTCCTCAAAGTTGTTCATCTGTTCAAGAAGAAGATTCTGGACGCTCTCGTATTGAGATTAGAGAAAATGAAGAAAATGATACTGATCAATCATGTGAAGGAGAAGTGGAACAATCTGAAAGTTTTGTAGAAACTACTGGTGAGTTTATGGAAAATGATTAATGTGTCAAATTAATTTAAGCGCTTAATGATCGAAGCCCAAGACAGCAATTTACTGAAATTGAACGTTTCAGCATAATTAAAACTAACCAGCTTGGTTAGGTTCTCTAACATCGCTGAGTACGGCAATAGTACCACTTCGTGCTATAAACCCTACGTTTAAATTTCTAATTCTTCGATCGTAAATGACCTTAATTACTGGCTAAAAATTTGATAAAACAGGGATCAGAGGTCTCTGGGTAGTCAATAATGAAAATACAAACATTACTATCGAATTAAATTTTTTTGATGTTATTATAAAATTTTGGACCGTTTTCTGATATTATATTTTAGAGTATACAAAATTAAGTCTAATTGTGACTTCTTTATATTCTAGATACAAACTCTGACTTGAAAACTCCTGAAATAGTAAGGCGCCGTCGCAGCACAATATTCAGTGACATTATTCCTATAAAGACCAAACATTCAGATCTATGGAATGATTCTGCTTCTACTCAAGAGTTAATAAATTTTCACATACAAAATGAACCCTGTGAAACAATGGAATATAATGAAATTATCTATTTCACTCCACATAAGGGTTCAAATGAAGGTCGGGAGGAAAATCCTCCTGGTTTTCCTTCATTTGAAGCACTAAGCGAAATTCATCGACTCTCAACTATTTCTCAAACAGAGCTTCCTACATTGTACCCAAGAGAAGATCAGTTAATTTCAAATCCCATGAGCCCTTTTCCTGAATTGTTCATAGAAGTGGAAAAGAAAATCAATCAAGATGAAACAGCCGCATTTTATGTCCGGTTAGAAAAAACAATGAAAAAGCTCTATAGAAAATATATTTTAGAAATTGATGACGACTCCATTTTCCTGGATTCAGGAGTACAAAAATACGAGCATCAAGTATTGTCTGAAATAGAAGCAGGTGACAGTGTCAACGGATCTGCGTAAAATATCTGTATAGCAAATTGTACTGGATCGCCAAGTGGTGGTAATATATCTGTGTCCACCTACGTGCTTAACGGCATTCAAGTTTCGGCAGTGTTGCTATCAACTAATTACAAGAAGTGCGTTTGGGCAAGTCGTAGACGTGGTGTTGTAGCCTTTGATCAAGATATATTTCAGAAGTGGCCTTAGTGAACGTCCATCAATTTATTGCTCTTTATTTTCTACGGTCTTCTGCAGCTGAACTAGTAGTGTGAGTCGTTATTTCAGCGTATTAGGACCGTAGTGTCCTATCAATTCTTCGTGCTCAATGCCTCGCCTCAAATTGTCGGTTCTCTGCTTCTACAGGTGACACTGGCCCCAGCAATATGCTTAAAATACTTTTTCTTATACCAGTGAATTATATAGGAATTTATATTTTTTTAGTACAGCTTTAGTTCTACAAACATGAATTAACTATTATACAAAAAAATCTACCGTTTTTTTTGTTGTTTTCTTTTGTCAAATAGAATCAATAATTGCTCTATATTCTTATTTTCATATGACTGCCCCAGAAGGCAGTTTAATTATTATTTTTGTTTGTAAATTTACATATCGGATTAAAATTCAACGATCATTTGAAAAAACTTGCTTATTTTAATTTAATTATTTTATTAATCAAAACTGTACTGTTTGTCTAAACATAAACATGTCCAAGTAAAGTTTCTTGGTTCGATTTGCGGGTGGGGCTAAGAATTTGTACTAAAGTTTCCTATAAAAGTGGATGATCTAATTTCCGATCTTCTAATATGGGAGACTTATTAGTATCCCAGAATTGGAACAATATTAGGCGGTTGAAATAGTGTAGTTTGTGTGAGTGAGTGTGTGAAGTGTCGAATGACTAGTTTTCAAGTAATTTTATAATTAATGTGGATTTCCTATTCCCACACTAATTACCGAGTGTAGCGTAGGCGGGACTGGCCTACACACTCCAATTTATTTTTCCCTTGGTGGAATGGATTTCAATGCTAATAAAACACTTCAAAGCTAATCGCTAGATTACCGAATGACCTTGGCTAGTAATTACCAATGGTCCCGATCCCGAAGCAAATTAAATGTTTTAAACGAGTCCAGCACGCAAACTTGTTTGTTTGTTTAATAATGTCAATAAAGAGTATAGTATAGGTACATAAAGGTCTTCACTCACTTATTGGCTAAACACCGTTTTAATAAACCCCATTCACAGAAAAACCGTCGCAGTGATTCATATTTCAAAACTGCGGTGCACACACATGCAATCGGTCGCTGCGATCGATCGCTTTGTCTCGTTTGCATCGGGACGTGGCATCACAGAAAGCTCGTGCAAGTCGAATGTCGCTTGCATCAAAAACTTGTGCAAGTAGCTAGCAACAGTATCATATAAAGCAATATTTTAACGAACGATATATATCGTTATAGCAAGAAACTCTTGCATCATTACTCGAGTGTACTCTGGGTCGAGTCTACTTGTCCACTCTTTGACGACTAAGCATTGACTGTCACTCTTTTTTTATAGTTATAACTGTCGGCCCAAGCAAGTAGGCCTCCTGATGGTAACTGGAAAACTATGTCCTTTAAACAGAGCAAAACTACGCAGAGCATGTAAGGAACATTTACAACAAAGTGTCCATTGCAAAAAAACATGGCGGTGGTTAGTCTTCGAGTGAGCTCTGCTACAAAAAGCATTACTAGGTTCTCCTACCACATAAACGCACGGTCAATTATAATCCTGGTGGCGACGAATTTCTAACGCATAATCAACAAGTAGAACATAATAGGAAAAGTTATAAAATAAATCTGTAGCTTTCTCTATTTAATAAGGTTGATTACAAAAAGTCGATTACCTCAAAATTTTCGGAGATTTTTCGTGTTTTTTTATTTTCAGCAATTTATTGGGTAACGAAAACATCGTGATGACACCCGCATGTCTATCAAACCATTTTTCTAGCGTGGTCGACTACGGCCTAAACCTTTCTCATTCGGAGAGGAGACTAGTACCCTGGGGCCTGTAGAGGCCGGTAATGGCTTGATAATAATGATGACATAAGGGTTACACGCGAGCTAAACGGCGGGAACAGCTAGTTAGAGATAATATAATAATCTTCGGTGAGTCTGTGTCATGAACTTGGCTTTACTGCGAGTAATTCTGACTCATTAGGCATACATTTTTTCACGACCAAGGATGCGTATTCATAGCGCGTGGGACAACTAACTGCTGACCTAATGTTTACGCATTTATTGCAATTGCTTCGTGTTTCCGTGGTTCCAGAGCATTAGAGGACTAAGTTGGTACACTGTAATACACACTTAATGTACCCCATTTAATGTAAATATATTATTATTATCACGTCACACGACACGTAAACGTCTCTGGTGAGCCCTGACCTCTTTTTTTGTAACGGAGGGTTTTATAGCATAAATCTACTGAGAAGAGAGAGAATATGGTTTGGTGGGCTTTGTAAAACATTTATAGGTGTAAATCACCGGGACTGATGGCATAACAGCCTCTCTGAGACACGTGGCTGGACACCACCCAATTCCTAACACCGGGTTGGCACTGAGATTTGTTATCAGAAAAACATATTACGTAACAATTCTTGACACGATCCCCAGTACTTCTTTATCTTTAGTTGAACATAAAGACCACTAAACCAACGAGGCATATAATATACTTTGTCTGTTACCTACTCGGTTTATAAACCTTTTTTGGATAGTCCGCTTCTATTACCCAAAATAATATTTTCGAAATTTTAATTGTATATTATGTCTCATTCTTTAATTGTATGTTAAACACTAACTACAGCGGAAAGCATTTTAAATTCAAACATCATAAGAACTTTTTTAACTTATAATAAAGTTTTATACTTCTGATGATCCCTTACGTTTTTATCTGGATTTCTGTCAGTTTGAACTCCCCCACTTCAAATAAATCAATCACAGGTTATATCATCTTGGCCAGTCTTAAGCAACATACATATATTTTCAATAAACGTATGAAAAAGAAAGTTTTGCCAACTCTAGCTACCTAGTCAGCTCATTTCCCTGTATTCCTAAAAGGTCTGTAGGAAGAACTTAAGTAAAGTCTTACTTAAGTAATACTTAAGTAAGTAAAGTGCTTAAGTTAAAAGAGAAATTTATATACACCATACATCCAGCGTTTTGTAAAATGAAAAGTATAAGACCACAATGATCCCCCCACTTAATGCTCGTTTCTGCAAATTACCCTCATTCGTCTAAAGCGGATTTTGCACGTTATTTCTTAAGCCTCTTACGAAATATGTAATGTACGTGAGAGCGGAATTCTAAAAAATATTTATTGTACCGAAATCTGAGGAAGGTTTCATCCCGAACTTAATAGAATACTTTATGCCGTTTCTCCATTTGGCAGCGTGATTTGTGTTTGGTATTTTTTAGATCAAAAGATATGGAAGATTTTTCGTTATGAACTAGTACTCCTACTCAACAACATACGTAGGTATATCCTTGTTTATAGTTTCAGTAGATAACGAGAGAACTTAGGTATGTTAATAAATAAAGTATTTAAAGTTGTCAACAACTGAATAAAGTAGATAATACGATTCTCAATGAATGTTTTTGATTTAAGTTCAATTGTAAAAATTTTATTATTAAATGTTAAGCAACTAAAAACCTCTACGCAACATAATAATGTGACATTGATACAACAGATTTTCTAGAATAAATTAAGATCGAACTAAACATTAGTCTGGTGTCATAACTGAGGAATGAGGGTCGAGACTTACTTGTAGACCAACAATCAGATTAAATTAATATGAGACGCAAAACAAGCAGCATTTGGTTTATTTTACTTTGACGTTTCACGATTTTGATATTCGAAATTGGAATTTCTGCCGATTTCCACCAATAATACGGGACATAAAGAAGATGATTATTCGATGTATATTTTAATATTAGATAATTATTTTTTGTGTTTAGATAGACAGTTATTACTTTTTTATAATAAATTTACTTCTTCGTTGAAAGTTGTGACGTCACTACTAGTTTGGTTAATTTTAATTACTAAAAAAGTAAATATTTGCTTTGCGTAATTTAATGTTTTACCAAATAGATTCTTAATTATTATTAAAATATTTATGTGTTGTTATTATATATTTTAGTTTATTTTTATATTTATTAATTATATCATGTACTTTTGATGTTTTTGTGTAAACTAATTTATGTATTAGTATGTAGTTATTCGTATGTATGTAGTTTTTAAATTTGTACCACCAGCAGTCTATTATCCTCTTCTTTTTTTGAAGGTTGCCGATGAGGCCGCCTCTTGTATTCTGCTTCTTTCTTCATGTTTCTGTTTTTATTTTATTTTCGTATTAATGAGGTGGTATACGAATTAAGAGTTAAATAATAAATATTAATAATTATTCACTCTTTAGTTTGTTTAAAAGCATCCCGCAAACTTATATATTAAAATATGATTGGCCTGTTTTGTTGTCAACATTGTAAACGGTATCGGAGCCGTATAAAAGTGGGAGGATTGGATTTTCAAACTGTCTTCTTGATAACAAGGATGGGAAGGAAACTCTGCTTGAATATAGAACAATTATTGTATTAAGTAAAAAATTAGTAAGCAATATTGAAGTCCATCGCTTGCTATCGTAGTAGTGTTAGCGAACGTAGGGTTCGCTAAAACTACTACGATCGCAAGGGTTCTGATCTGAACTAATATACCAAACCCAGCCGTTACTAAAGAGTTAAAGATCTCTCTGTGGCACAGGGGTAGACAGTACTATATTCCTAACACGGGGGTGGGACAATTTTTGGGAAGACTCTGGAATCAAATCTAAGAATACAATCAATTTGACGATCGACTGGCGCAGTCTTGCCCTGCTTTCTGAGTCCAAGCCGTGGGTTCGATTTCTACAACTGGAAAATGTTTGTGTGATGAACATGATTGTTTTTCAGTGTCTGGGTGTTTATCTGTATATTATAAGTATTTATGTGTATCATATTCATAAAAATATTCATCAGCTATCTTGGTACCCATAACACAAGCTACGCTTACTTTGGGGCTAGATGGCGATGTGTGTATTGTCGTAGTATATTTATTTATTTATTTATAATTTTTGAAATAACAATTTACTGTAAAATTCGTACGTATTTAAAGATATCAATATCCGAAATAATCGAATAATAGCCATGGTAGAGTCACAATAAACATACAGATTTGACGTTACAAAAGTGCTTATAAAGTAAGCCTACTTGAAATAAATGAATTCAGAATTTTGTTTTAGTTTCGTTTAGTATAACCAAATAAGCAGCATAAACAGCGCTATTAAAACAAAACGCTTCCGTAATTAGGTTAGGTACTGATTCGTTGAGTGAGCACAAACACAACAATATCCATCGGCCTTGTCACCCGCATAAAGGCTGAGCAAACAGTAGGTAGGTAATTGTACCTACCAGTATCTAGTTCAGGAAACACGCGCTGCTGGTGTCCACGAGAAAGACAACGGTGAGTTGTCATTTATATTTAAATGATCCTAGATCTGATTTTATAATCACTTTCTCCTCCTCTGTTATCTCCTCAGCCTAATCTGTTAGGGGTTTGGCTATGTTAAACTCATTTTGTTTCTACCCGGCATCGTACCGGAACGCCAACTCGCTAAGTGGCACCTCCTTGCCGGAAGGATGGTAACTAGCTGCAGGCAATGCGTCCCACTAGATCAGACAGGAGAAAATTCTTTTAAACTACCCCTACCGCAGATCAAACCCAGGACCTCCCACTGTAGACTGTAAGAATTCAGCCATTGTAACATAAAGAGGTTTTATTTAGAACTATTCTATAGGAACTAGCTAAACTATCTCAATATATAAAGTCACATCAATTAAATAAATAGTGACATGGTTTTAGAGCCACCCGTGCGAACTCAGGTTGGGTCTATTTGTATGATTTTAAATGGAACTTCTGAACTGAATTCCGCATAATAAGAAATAATGGCATTCATAATATAACTTTAAAAAATGGCGGACAATGTGGCTAAAAGGAAATTTAAAAGTTGGAATTTCAAAGAGCTTACGAAAATGTAACAAAGTTTGAAGTTGCACTACTTTATGTTGTGAATTTATTTCAGATGGCGAAATTTCCGCGTTTTCTTGTTGAAATTAAAGTTTGGACTTTGAATTTTCATTGTTTTTGACTTATTGATAACAATAACAGAAACCGAAACAACGGTCCTCGCCGAGGCATACGCTCTTCCCCTCTGCCTCTGTCTATGTATCGACGAAGCACCGGACAAACGAGCGATGATTTCCCCGCATCCATCAACCGAGATTCTCTTGCGAAGGATCGGCTAAGTCTACGTCATTATTACTCAACCGCTCCAATTGCGTCCAACATCTGTAGCTGGCTGTCATGGTTCGGTGGAAGAGGAGGTCTGTGCCAAGCAGTGCGATATTAATGCTCGTTTTCACGACCAAGACAACAACAACGACGACCAAGGCAATATCTAAGTACGAGTAAGTAACGCATAATCAAAGAAGACTCCTAGGCATACATTTACCTTTGCCAATCCATTTTGATTAAGCAACTCATATAACTTAACCTGTCTATGATTTTTGCCACAACGTGTGGTGTATTGTGTTTGTATTATCATGTAATAAAAGAAATAAATTAATATTTTTTTCAATAAGTGTGTGATTAAGCTTAATGACTTAGACATTTTTCATGACAGTTACATTGAATTTAGACGAAAAGTTATAGATATTTGTTCTACTAATTAACCTGACTTACATTTTAGTTTATTAAGTTTAAGTTTAATTTTATTTATTACTTTTAAGACATCAATATTAATTATTTTAATCCGATTTAATTCATTTTTGTTTTGTTTTGTCTCCTAATAATTGATTAAGTTAAATATTTATTGTAATTTAGCTTTAAATATTTATACTTTTAAAGGTTTATATTAACTGACTAATAATTAATTGTAAATAATTTAAAAGAATGACTTTTTTACATTTTAATGCATGATAACCTGTAAATAGTTGAACATTTACTATGTGACTCATTCCAAAAAAAAAAGCAAGTTTTAATGTATCTACTGTTGGTTGTCCTTTATAAATAAATAAATAAATGTCGCACAATTTTATATATGAAAACAGAAGGGCAAGAAAATTAGCGACTAATCCTCGCTTCATCATTTTATCTTTAAAGTTATAAGCTATCCACCACAGAGATGCAAATAAGGTAAGGAAGGAAAAGGACATAGACATGGCTGATATTCTTGAAAGTGTCCAATTGAGGCTGAGTAGGTTAGGTTACTTTTTGTTTCGCTTTTCCTGATCTAATCCCGGGTCATATGACAGATTAATCTTCAAGGACCCCGCCTCGGGCATCGCATAAGACTCAATTGTATTATGTAATTTTAATGCGGGCTTTTTATTAATGACGTAGCTAACACGGAATTGTGGCTAAGCGTATGATCACACTGGGGATTTTTTGTTGACGATATTGTTGTTAAGTATGGCTATGGAGTATGGGCGTACCCAGCTTATAGCCTAGGGGTGGGCGGAGGGTTAAGTCAAATTTTTCAAGTCAGGTCGTCCGCGGCTGTTTTGTCAAACAGACTACACAAAGACATTCTTTGAAACATAAGGTAAGCACTGTGCATTTTGCCAGTCTCTGAACGATTTATTCAAAAGTTTGCATTTAGGTAAGGCCCCTTTTACACGTTGATTAGTAGAAGACGAGTTGATACATTTTTTTTCATGAAATTGATTAAATATTTTGGAATGTTTTTAATATTCTTCATCCTTTGTTTTCGTTTGTTGGTGTGGTTGTATTTATTTTAGTTACTACTTTTATTTATTTTAGTTTTGCTTTTTGTCCGCCTGTGTTTATTTTCATAGTTTCCGATTTATCATTGTTTATATTGTATTTTTTTAGTCCGATAGTAAAGGTTTTAATCCAAATAAGGAAATGTTTCACTCTGCCTCCTTTTATCTATTTTGGAATGCATATCACGACGCAACTGCTGAGTTTCTTACCGGATTCTTCTCGGTAGAGTCGGCCTTCCGAACCGGTGGTAGAATCACTACAAACAAACTGAATTGACGTTTCAAAAGTGCGTAAAGAGTATGTCTACGTGAAATTCTCAGATATTATGTTTGCCTGTCATGAAATTTCCAGTACCAGCTTTGTTTGCCGCCGTCGAAACTCTTTATTATTACAGACTCTAGAGCCCGCGAACCCGCATTGAAGCAGCGTGATGGGTCAACGCTCTAATTCTCACTCTCGCATGAGAGCAGCATGTGCCCAGCAGTGGACGTCAATATGCTGAGGATAATCATGAGGAAGCTCTGGCAATATAGAATTAATGTGAAACCTAGCACGTAGCAATTGAAACTTTTTGTCGAGGGACGCGTCGCTAATGAGATCCAACGCCTACTGTTTAGTGACTAGAATACTAGTAGTGCATTGGAGTGCGTGGTAACCTAGTGGCGAGATCAGTGGTGGTGGTACCACCGTGCTGTGTTGACGTTGGCTTGTGTATACTGTGCCGGTGAGAGTGGACGATGTTTGGATAATGCGCTTACTAAACGGTTGGTATTTCCTTTATAACTAAACCACCCTAATATCATATAACTGTTGCCCGCTTATACGCTTACACGGTGTTCGTTTTGGTTTTCTAAAAGTCTCGTGGAAACCGTTTAATATCCCGGACCAAAGAGTATCCCATCTCTGTTTCCAGAATGCAACTTCAATTCGCAATATCTTGTCAAATTTGGTTTTGCTGTTAATCCGTAGGAGGTTAAAAAGATTATTTTTAATCCCACGGGAATAACCCCAGTGATTGTTTGCATCTTGGAATGAATGCAATGTGGATAATTTTCGCGGGCTTTTAAAATACACACGTTGTAGCAAAATCGACCTATTAAATTTTCTATACAGATACCGTAGACCCATTTAATCAAAATCAATGTCAAAGTCAAAAATTCCTTTATTTAAATAGGCACATTGATGGCACTTTTGATGCATGCACATGCACATACAAGTGAGTTGATGGTGATAACTAAATTCGTCAACTTAAAACTAAAGCTACCAGGGTAAATCCAAAATCTTTAAAAAGCAGATTGAATTTGGTAGTGCTTTCTTGTTCTGTGTAGAAAAGCATACTGCTATCTGAAGATTTTGATCAGTTTAATTATTTATTAACTTGGGGAATTACTCGGATTAAAGCACGCGAAACAATAAATAACTTTGTGATATGAAAAAAATAACCTATTAATAGTACGTTACAAAATATATATTTACTTAACTAAGACAATAGTTGATATGATGATGATGATATTTATTCTGAGTTTTTTAATGTTAACTTTAACTTTGAAGGAAAACATGTATTTTTGCTTTCTCTATTGAGGAAACCTGCATGCCTGAGATATGTTCTCTGAGGATAAGAAGTCTACCAATCCGCACTTGGCCAGCGTGGTGGACTACGGCCTAAACCACTCTAAGAGGAGACCCGTAATCTAAAATAGGCCGGTAATGTGCCAAACGCAATATCATTGAGAATAATTTAGATCAATTCTTCAATACATCTACATTCTTCTACAAAGCCTCGCTCGTTTATACTATGGAAGTTCATAATCATCATTTTACACCATACCTAGTAATAAGTGATGATGCAGTCTATAATAGGGCTAATAGGGCTGCTAAGGTATGGCCATTAGTTTTAAATAACTATTAACATCGCTCGCACACTCTCCCGCTCCAGTATTTTTGAGTTCATTAAATCAATAGATTTTCGGGCGAAAGTTCAAAAGTGCTTATTTAAGTTTTACTTCAAATGGCAAGTGTGGAATTTTTGAATTGGGAAACTTCATAGACAAATTTAACAACAAAGTTTAAACACATGTTATTACGGAAATTAAGGTGTAACGGACCACAATAATTATAGTACCTTCTCCTAAATGAACTCCTTATGAAAACTGGATAAGAACACACAATACCCGATTATCTTTAAGGGAGGAGAGTAGTGCTTGGGACAATGCCTTTGGTTGTTAAGTATCAAAGGTAAATTTGTAGATAAGGCTTCTGCAAAGGACTTTACCGTGGTCAATTTAAGTTGAAAGTGTTATTTTAGTTATATTCTTAATAATCCATAATTTAATGGCCGATTAGCGCAGTGGCCGGTTACCCTGCTGTCAGAGTTCAAGGGCATGGGTTCGATTCCCACAACTGGAAAATGTTTGTGTTTAGAATGCGTCTATTATAAGTATTTATTTATATCTATATATATATATAAAAGAAAGTTGTGTTAGTTACATCATTTATAACTCAAGAACGGCTCGACCAATTTTTATGATATTTGATTTTTTTGATTTCTCTTAGACCGGAATAGGATAATAAGTAATAAAATATAACATTCATCAAAAAAAAGATCCGTGGTACGAAGTTCGCCGGGACAGCTAGTTGTTCATAAAAATATTCATTTGCGCAATGACGGTCTAAATATTCATTTAGACCGTCATTGCGCATTTTTATTTTTTTTGTATTTCTGTTTTCAATATATATTATCTTTATCCCTTAATTGCGTGCAATAAAGAATTTATCTATCTATGTATCTAAGTCTGTTTGTCTATTATCAACCCAAGAAGGGGTTAAGGCCGTAATCCACGCTGGCCAAGTATTGATTGGTACACTTCACAAGCCTTTCGTAACACTATAGGGATCCCTAAAGCATACTGGTTCTCTTAAGATGTGTGATTCCTTTGCCGTTAGAGGTAGTGTTAGCACAGAGCAACATACAACTTACAAGAGTTAGAGATGCATGCCGAAGTTAAAACTCGGTCCTCCAAAAGCAAAGGCCTAACCACTGATGAGCTAGCACTGCTGCTTTACAATATTAATACTATATATTAAACATTAACATATTTAATTATTTATTTGACGACCGATTGGCGCAGTGGGCAGCGACCCTGCTTTCTGGGTCTTTGACCCAGAAAGCAGGGTCGTGTTCGATTCCCACAACTGGAAAATGTTTGTGGTATGAACAGGAATGTTTTTCAGTGTCTGGTTGTTTATAAGTATTTATCTAGATTTTTCATAGTAAAAAAAAAATCATCAGTCATCTTAGCACCCATAACACAAGCTACGCTTACTTTGGGGCTAGGTGGCGGTGTGTGTACTGTCGTAGTATATTTATTTATTTATTATTATTATTATTTTATGCTGTTCTCCAATAGTACTTTTAAAATATGCTAAAATTAACCCTGTATCAAAGTTGCCCTGTTCATAGTTAAAGGTCGACCAGGAAAATAAGAAACTTCGCCATATTGCGGATAAAAATAGAACTGTTTTTTTTCCTATACACTTACTCTGTCAAATGTATTGCCATGCAAAAGTGGCGTCCCCAGACCAGGCTTTTTATTTTCCTGGTCAGGCTTTACTAGTTTTATCTGTATAAACGCATATTTTCATTTCACTAGGTATTTCTCGGGAATCGTTCGAGTTTGTTTAATCCGATTACCATGTAAAGCGCCGTGGGAAAATTGTATACAAGTTCTAAAACCGTCTGTGAGCTGCCCACTGCTCGCTGTGGGTTATATCGTTATAAGCGGATACACAGACCGATTTAACGCAGGTGCAGTGGGAATTACAAATAGTTGATACGTACAATACGTTGGTCCATTTATTGTTCAAAAATATTGAATAGTTGGCTTTATATCATACGAGCTGTTCGTATAAAAATGTATTGTTACGCATAGACGTAAACTACAGTCCCGTATGATGTTAATTTTAATTTTGTGATATCTCATGAAATATATATTCTTTATGCCTATTAATGACAATTTCGGGGTGGTGACGGCAGATCGGACTTCATGTCACTACCACTGGCGTGCACAGGAATTTGGAGCAGGGTAAGCATAAAGAAGTATAATGAGAAACAATCTCAATCGACAAGCCCACCACAGGATACGGGTCTCCCCTCACAATTAGAAGGGGTTAAGGCCGTAGTCCACCACGCTGGCTCGGTGTGGATTGGTGGACGCCACACCGGCGTTGACAACATTATGCATGCAGGTTTCCGCACGATGTTTTCCTTCACTGAATCAAATGATATTTTAATAAAAACGCACATAACTTAGAAAAGTGGAACGAACATAACTTTGTTACTTCTGGTTAATATGGCTTTCTAATGGTAATAGTAGATTATGAATCTAGTTTTGTAACATTGCATTTTAGAATCGAGGCATTAGGCGCACGAGCTAAAATCGAGTGCGCTAAGAAAGCCGAGAGTGAACTATTGTGTTCTTTTTGAGAAATAAATGTCTTTATACCGATATATAGCCAGCATCGTTCGCTGCTATATTAAAAACTAGCGGACCCTCACGTATAAGTCAATCGAGAAGCTAGAATAGATCAACATCATAATCATGATGGCTAGGTACCTACTATTTTTTACGTGGTATACTGTGTTAGTGAGTTGACATTATTTTAGTTGATACATACATCAATCCTCACACATTTTCGTATTTATATTATTAGAAGAACGGTACGCATGTATTCGATCGTTGTCCCATATGCCTTGCGACTTGCTGTTGAGAAAAGAGTTAAAGAGTACGTACTTCACCTGGAACAGAGCGCGTGTACGCTGAGTACTATTCAGCTAATTCATTACAATTTGAACTTGAAACAAATTCAATTTCTTTAGGCTAATTACAGTCTTTCCGTATCTACTGCTAAGCGTTATAGAATTCCAATATAATGTCGCGGAGAAATTAATTAAGGGTATGGATTTAAGAATTGCTCAAACCCTACCTGTGTAGTGTTGTGTACTTTTCATATCAGAAGGTGTCCTTCTTATATTACGCAACGGCTATATTACTATAAGCAGGCATCTGCAACCTTTCCAATTCCCACAACTGGGCTCAGATCTCCTCTCTCAATACAATACCGTCTCCGACAATATTTATCAGATCCTTATTAAAATAAAACAATACACTTTTTAATAAAAACAGAATTATTAAAATAGGTGCAAATTTAACGGAGCTATGAAGTAAAATTTATGAAAATTTTCTTCCCGTTTCCCGGATGGAAACTTATTGTTTATCTGGATAAAAAGCCTATATGTAGACCCGGAATATCAGCTACCACTATACCAAATTTTATTTATATCCGTTCAGTAGTTTTCACGTGATGCCCGGACAGACAGACAGACAAAAATTAAATAAAAATCTATTCTGGACTCACTATCGATTATAAAGCATCCCCCGATCAACATTTTCAAAATATATTAAACGTACAGAAATCTTCCAGTCACAGTTTTACTATAAATTTAGATAAGATGAGGGAAATATACTATATAATAGATAATTTAAAACATTTTTAAAATATAACTAGTTATGAATTGCGAATAATTTTCAATTGAGAAAGTAAAAATATATTATGTTCATTTATGGAAATGCGTATTATTACATATTCTAGTATTTTAAGCCGCATAAAACCTCTTTGTTTGTTAAAAATCATACATATATCTTGTAGAGAGGTGCTAACTAAAGTCCTTAGTTCTGCTGTCTATGCGGTAAAGAAGATACGCCATATGACCGACGTAGAAACTGCTAGACTGGTATATTTTAGTTACTTTCACAGCATTATGTCATATGGAATTTTACTTTGGGGTAATGCTGCTGATATTAGCACTATTTTCGTGCTGCAGAAAAGGGCTGTTCGTTCTATCTACAAAATGGGTCCGAGAGAGTCATTGAGAGATAAATTTAAAGATTTTAAAATAACGACAGTGGATAGTCAGTACATACATATTTGAAAATTTAATGTACGTTCATAAAAACATTTCTAAATTGTGACTAAAAAACATGTGACTGCAATAATTTAAACATTAGAAGTAAGAATAAACTTACAGTGCAATATACTAGGTTACATAAAACTACCAATTGACATCTTGGAGATGTCTCTTAAAAAGTTCAAAGTTTGTATTAAACGGAAGCTTATAGAAAAGTCCTATTATAGTATAAAGGACTACGTTACGTTACGAAAAAAGCTTGGGTGTAAATTATTGCTCTAACCAGGTTGCTCTTCTAATAATTTAAAATGACATTGTGAGATGGTGATAACAAAAAAAAAAAACACCCGGCTAAGTTTGTTGTGGGCTTCTTTTTAAGTTTATGAATGTGGTTATCGCCATCATCTCACTACCGTGTAATTCTTATGTACGCATCAAAAGTGCACCTATGGGTTTACTTGAATAAAGATAATTATGACTTTGACTTGGACTTTGACTTTGACTTTGACTTTAAACTTAATCGGGTCATCAAAAATATTGCAAAAGTACGCATATCTATTATCTTGGATTATGAGCGAGTGTGAAGAAAAAGTATTAAATCGTTCATTAGTTCCTGAGTTTGCTTTAATTTTACCAAGTCGGTGTTGAATAAATAAACCTTTCGAAGATCCTAGACTTTACAGCAGAAATCTTAAATTAACTAAAGGTGTCAGAAATCCTACGCGAACGAAGTAACAGGCAACCGCTGGCTTATAAATAAATAAGCACCTAATAAAAATATATAAAATTTTAAAGGTGCCGTTGTTAAGTACGGCCGTTAAAATTCCTCACATAAAATTATTAAATTATAAAACGCTTGAAGTGTTAACCCCGGCGAGCAACGAACCCTGGAGGGCACTCTAGACCTCAGAGCTTAAAACCACTAACTTTAATAATAATTATAAATATTTCTTTTATAAGTAAACAGCGAGCAAATGAGCTTGCGGGTTGCTTGATTGTCCAATACGTGTTATAGAAGAAGTTTGAAGGTTTGCAGAGGTTTATCGCGTGTATTTACTGCACGTAACTTATTGCTTGTACTTTATGAATCTTAAGAAACGGATGCTAAAATAAGTAATTATAAAAAAATAATTATTAATAAATAGTACTTAATGGAAATATCGTGACAACTTAAATCCATAAAATACAAGATAACTGAGGTTGAACTATGAAAATTAAGCTCCAAAATGATTCGGAGCGAAACGTGCGTTGAGGGTACATTGCCGAAGATTTGTTTAGTGTGGAGTATAAGGATTGAAGCAATTATATATTACAACATACAGATTCTTCCGCTTTTCGCGGAGTATAGCAAATTAAGCTTAATTTTCATAACATATCAGGGATTTCCGCAAAGTAACGCCTGCTTCTATCCAATATTTGAGGTGTTACTATTCCAGGTCGCGGTTAAGATTGTAGCTTTATTTTTGTATTTTTTGTTTTTTTTTTAACGATTGGCCAGTGTTTGACGACAATCATGCCCGTTAGAAAGCAATGATGAGGTCTAGGTTGGAGCACGCTTGCCTAGAAAAAGCCTATTCACTCTAGCCTTGAAGGTACTCAAATTATACGTGGCAGGAAACACAGTTGCCGGGAGGGTGTACGAATGTTATCATCTCAATATAATGGACAAAGATTCTTTGCGTAGGTAAAGCATCATACATTATTTGTTAGTATTGTTTCATGTGATTCTGTCCCTTGAATAAACAACCTCATATTAAAATCTTGATGGAAATACCGCGGATGGAAGTGGTTCTATGTGGCCTTGTGATTTTTTAAGCAGATGAAATTATGTGTTATTTTTGTGCTTGTGTGTGTGTGTGTTGTGTGTGTAGTGTGTATGTGTGTGGTGTGTGTGTAGTGTGTCTGTGTGTGGTGTGTATGTGTTGTGCGTGTTTGATAACATAATTGAGAACTCTCAGGCGTGTAAGTTTTTTCAGGTTGTTTCCCTCCACAGTTAAAGCAAGTCTATATTCTCTTGTCTTAGAAGGGCTTAGGCTTACTAACACATCCACATCTTTGACAACATTGGAGAACTCTCAGGAGTGCAAGTTTCCTCAAGATGTTTTTGTCATGTTTTTCTCATTTAAAGCAAATAATTTTAAAACGCATATATGCGTTTTCTAGCAATGACTAACAGTGCTTCAAAATTAACTTACTACACTTTATTATAAGAATGAAATTAATTAAAAAACCTTTGTTCCAGATACGACAATGCTCTTCACGTTAATAATCATCTATATAGCGTCTGTGAAATCAAACGAACTTGAAACAAGTACAATAAGTTCCACTGAATTTGAATCAGGACTTGTGAAAGCGGAAAAAAATGATACCTGTACGACTTGTATAAAAATTAACACAACGTGTTACAACGTTTCCTACCTTTTCGAAATTGATGCTCCTTTTAGAAGCACTATAATCATCAGCAAACTAAGTGTTATGAGATCTACGAACACTCTATATTACAGCTTCGAGCCTAAAATTGAAGATGACGAGTATTATAAAATTGGATTTACTAATTTGGACGATCCAGTTAACAGCAGTGTAATTTCGGGCGGAAAACAAATTATGAACTTCGGCACCTTTGATATTGATCAAGATAACGGTTTGGTTTATTTAGGAGGCAGCGATGGAGTTTATGTTTTCGACACCAAGATGAACAGAGTAGCTCCATACAGCTCTCGCGGAGATACTGTTATGAATGTTTTTTTCAAAGGAAACATTTATTTTGTCCGTTATGGCGAATTTAAGATAGTTAAAAAGAAAGGCGACACTTTCGATATTTTGATCGACTTTATGCCCGTCAAAATGTTTGTGATTAATAAGTATAACGTTATAGTTTTTCTAAGTTTCTACGGACTTTTCGTTAAAAGAGGTGATGAGACTATGTGGTTATCTAAGAATGCTTTTTTCAGAGGTTTAGTTATAGATAATCACGATGTTATATATGCTTGGTGGATCGACGGTATTTATCAAGTTGTAATTGAACCTAAGTTAGGAGATTCGAGGATTGTAAAAGTAGCAAACATTCCCTCAATAGGAGCAGTAACATTTGACAAGGAAAATAATTTCCTGTTCACGGCGGGCAAAAGTTTGTACAGGCTAATAGAAACGGCGTTGAAAGTTTGTTAATTAATGTTTTACTTTGCTATGTTGTTTTATTAAGGTAATTTGACGCCTATTCTCGTTTAATAGTGTACTTAGATTAAATTGACTAGACTCCGTTAACTACGGATTAATTAATGTAAAGTGATACTTTGGGTTTGTCTATAACTTATTAACGCTATACGGTAACTGTTTTATTGACTGTGTACAGCAATTAATATAGCTATTACCTACTTCAGTGCAACCAGTGGTTTGATAGCGAAAGTTTGATTATCACATAACGATGCGATGGCACTCTCGCATAATTGCGTATTTAGGTGAAGAGTGGAATCATCATCGTCTTCAACCTATTTACGGACCAGTCAGGTGTTCACTCTCTTGTTAGAGAGGGATTTGTAGCTTAGATCCACCACGCTCCTCCAGTGCGGGATTGCGAACCTTAACGATGTTTTATTACATGTGTACGATAACTTGGAACAATAAGTCAATTGATGTTTCCGCTATTTAAGAATAATAACAACTCATATTAAAAATGGTTTTTGTTACGCTGTAAAAGATATTACTATGTTAACATTTTATTTTTTATTTTTCATTAAATAAATAAATAACAATTCATACTGCATACTACACGCTATGGTGTAGTGGTGCTTAAAGTGCTCTTCAAGATTGTGTGACGTATGTTTGTTGTCGCCATCAATTTCAAACCTCGGGGCAATTTTTTTTTTTTTTTTTATATTCTGGGGTAATTTTCGTTCGTAACTGTAATAGAGCCAAGGATCTCGTGATCCGTATTCGAACATGCGTACCAACGAGGCTGTTAGTCATACAATGTATAATATGTAGTTATACAGAAACAACACAACAGAGTTTTGCATTGCGTAGTCTTCATCATTACCGGCCCACTTCAGGGCACGGGACTGGCAGAAAAATAAGTGTTTAGGCCGTTGTCTACCACGCTGGCCAAGTGCGGAGTGGTATACTTCACACGCCGTCAAGAACTTTATGGAGAACTCTCAGGTATGTAGGTTTCCTCGCGATGTTTTCCTTCCCCGTTTAAAGCAAGTGATATTTAATTTGCTAAAATTAAAACGCACATTACTCCGAAAAGCCAGTGGAGTGTGCCCGGGCTCGAACTCGGTGGTCACCAAAGGAAAGCCGAAACCTTACCCACTAGGCTATCACCGCATTGCGTAAAGAAACATATTTTGGTTTGTTATAATATTAATAATAAATTAAGTAATTTTAAGTGTATTTTTTTTAAAGTATTTATTAGTAAGTTTTCATTGTTTTTTTCGTTATAATAATTAAAGGAAGTTTTTTAAATAAACGTTTTTAAGCTAATCGATTCATCATTTTGAGCTTTATTTTCTAAGAAAATACGGTGTGATAACGACAAAGACACCGGGAAGTATATTTGCATCGTTCGAGTCCATGTAGAACTGAAGTGTATCGATAATGCAATCGTATTTATATCAAAATATCCACCAACTCAATGTCATGAACATTGGTTGTTAATCGAATATAATTTAAATTGTTTCTTGACAACTATTTAATAATTAAATAATAATTATTAGCGTATTTGTAGAAAACCTAATCAGTTTGACATCTGAATAATATGAATTTATAAGGTTTACAAACACCCACTTTACAATTTACGATATTCAATATGAGGTAATAAATGATCTCTGCACCTTCCACTAGTTGTATCAGATGTCACTAGTTAATTACCGTTTCTAGAAGTTAAAGTCGGTTTTAATCTACTCGATTTAGCACAAAGTTAACCTCTAAATTGAATTCTGTACCTTCGTAATAGATAAAATAAGTTTATAACCGTATCTTGAAAGTCGATTGTTTATATAAATAAATATAATAATAAATATATTGTCGTAAAAATACACACATCGCCAACCAGCCCCAGAGTAAGCGTAGCTTGTGTTATATGTACTAAGATGGCTGATTAATATTGTTATGAATAATATACATAAATATTTATATTATACAAATAAACACCCAGACACTGAAAAACATTTATGTTCATGACACAAACATTTCCCAGTTGTGGGAATCGAACCCACGGCGTTGGACTCAGAAAGCAGGGTCACTGCCCACTACGCCAGTCGGCCGTAAAGTTATAACCGTTTCTTGAAAGTCTATTGTTTATATGAACTTTATCAGTGTCCCACAATTGCTTACAAGCCTTCTGTTGCAAAGTAACGCCTAATTTTTAACCTCTAAATTTCGTTAATCTTATACGTATCGAGTGATCTCAGATAACTTAAACCGCTATCCTCATCATCAGCATCATTTGTACTAGAAGAGCTTTTTGTGGCAGACCTCGTCGGGGAACCACTACCACCGTACCTATTTCTGCCGCAGCATTGTTGCAATGCTGTGTTCCGGTCTGAAGGGTGTTTTACAGTATTGCAGTATTCCACTTAACATCAAGTGTACCATTTGCTTGGTCCGTCAATTATTACTTTAAAAGAAAGATGCCTTTCCACTGCCATAGCACGGCAACGAGGGATACTAGAAGTTTACCCACGTTTGATATCATACATATATTATTACTTAAACAGTGGATAAAAACGCGGGAAAACATAAACTAGATAGATTGGTCCTTTCCCCATGGAGAGACGTGCTGGTTTTAAATTGTCGCCACATAAAAAAGTACGGTATTTATTCTTAAACAATATATGGGATACACGTTCCGCGACATTCGATTACCGGTAACGATATGCGAATGAAATGCATCAGCGTC
The DNA here is from genome assembly GCF_905163445.1 of Pararge aegeria. NCBI lineage: Eukaryota > Metazoa > Arthropoda > Insecta > Lepidoptera > Nymphalidae > Pararge > Pararge aegeria. Next base: position 9,443,394 of record NC_053186.1, on the reverse strand, counting down.
AACGAATTGTCGGTAAAGCAAAAGGTAATTCGTACGATGTTGACATATTTATGGGCCCAACTACCGGCCGTAAATATTGGCTACATTTTAATACTATCCAATTAATGGAATCTGAATAAAGGCATATTGTTATGTAACGTATATAAAGGAACATTCTAAAGTTATCTAAGCATAGCAGGGAGCCTGGTGTAAGATTTTCAAATCTTGTATTAACAATAGTAGGTATATGGCAAAAAAGGATTTTTATTATTATTTATTATTAGTTACGTAATGACAAATCTGTCGTTAACAAATCTATAGTACTACTTACTAAGTAAACGAAGCTGGCAGGACAAAAATAAGCATACTGGTCACAATATTTCCGGTGCAAAAATTACGAGGTAACGAGTTTGACGTATCTGCGCGTGTGTGTTTGGTTTTTTTTTTTTGTTCGAAAGGTGAAGTCGGGAGTATTCTTAGCTATATCCGCACACTTCCGTGTTTTCTCAAAAATACAATCTAGGGTTATTCAAGGGGCGGATAAACAAATTCCTTAAAAGCCGGCAACGCATCGGGGGCTCCTCCGGTTACAGATGTTTATTGGCGGCGGTGATCACTTAACATCAGGTGACCCGCTCGTTTGCCAGCTAATTATATAAAAAAAAATTGATGGCCACAAAATAACAAATTACATATTTTTTTCACAATTCCCGTAACATGGGTATCACATAAAAGGGCTTAATTATTAGAATAATGTTCACTATATTGAAAAACGGGATTGTTTTTTTTAACCTTTTAATTTAGTTTATGTAAATGTTATATGTGTACGAGACTATTAAACTAAACGCCCTACGTGTTCAGTATATTGATGGTTTGAGAATGTTGTTGGATTGTTTTAGTGCATCAGAAATAATCGTGAGGGCTCATACTGATGACTTTTTTGCCATCAGAGGAAAACGAATAGCATCCTTGATGAAAAGAGCGTTGGTAAACAGTAACGGCATTCTGAAAGCATTAATAAATCGGTACGTCTCTCCGATTTACAATCTTTATATTAAACTCCGCGTAGGGCTGCCTGGACGCAGAAATTCATTATAATTTGTAACTTTTTGTATATTGAATATTAATATTTCATGTAAATTCTTTTTGATTTAGTATAGTTTTTAATTATTCTGTTATGTAATATATAGGTGGGTCATAGTTACCAAATCAAAATTAAATTTTTATTACTATTTTCTATCATTTATTCTTTTTTTTTTAATTCTTAACAATGCTTAAAAATAAAATAAAAAACACTATTAAAAGTTTATGAAAAAAAAAAAACTTCCACCCTCCGCTTGCTGGGCTTTTGGATACCCAAGCAACTGACGGTCAGGCTCCAGAGTGAGGAACCTCCTCACAATCAAGGACGCCGTTTCAAGGACTACTGCCTTCTGTATACGACCCTTGATCCAACAACCAAGCGAAAGCTTCTTAAGATGTTGGTCGAAGCTTTTCGCGAGAAGACCATTGACTGAAACGACGATCGGAACAATAACGGTCGACTCAACATTTTTAATTATTATTATTACAATTGGCAATAGTGTAAAAAAATTCTCACCCAGAGAGAGAAAATCAGTCGACCAAGTCGCATCCATTATTCGAACAGCGTCCACTCCTAGAATTGAGAAACTTTTGCAACCTCTGTCATCCCTTTGTCACAGAACGCCCAGACCTTAAGTTCGGACTACCTACACAACGCAATAAAAGTTGCGTATGTTTTGGGGAACGCAATAAAAGTTTCTAGTCGTTCGAATTAACTTCACTCATAAATTATGTGTAAATTGTTGTTTGTATTCAAATAAAGTAATTACACAACCTAACATCCGTAATAATCCATACTGTTTGTTTGTTTATTAAAAACCTATCCCTACTTATGTTCGTATCCCTACTTATCTACCGTTTTTTATTTGGCACATTCTTTTTATGGTTATGTTTTTATCTGTACCCAAATATAATTTTTTTTTTAAATTCACATATAAGGGACTTTTTTATCGTGGAATGAAAGTTTATGTAAAATAAATTGTATGGGTTAAAAATAAAACTATTTTCTATTCGAAAAATAAATTCCGACGTCGCGCGTCTTGCTTCTGTCTTATAATAAAAGGTACAATAAAATTATCTTTCTCACATCCTGACACCACAAATTATGAGTGTCAATATACAGGGCCAAACAGTTGGCCCAACCTGGTTAAAATTTAGGGATAACTTTTAGAATAGTAGTGGAGTGTACCTTGTAGGGGTCAACTAAGTCGTTCCATCCTTCGAACTATGTTTCGGGGTCATAAGAATAATTCTTCTATGAATAATATAATAGTGTGTGTAATAGTGCCTTAGTGATACGTTTAAAACATTTGCCCAGATCCTAATATGACATCGGTGTACGGATTAAAGATATGTCTCCGTGTTTATATCGAAATTGTTGTAACTGTCCAATGCTGGACATTATTCTTTTTTTTAATACAACTAATACGAAGTATGCAAGTCACTTATTCTCTGTATCAAAAATATATGGATTACATTTATTATTTCACTACAAGTTAGCCCTTGACTGAAATTTCGCCTGGTGGTAAGTGATGATGCAGTCAAAGATGGTGGCGGGCTACGGGGCTAACCTGTTAGTGAGTATGGCAGTTATATTAAACCCAAGTCTTAACCGGTTTCTGCGCGACATCGTACCGGAACGCTTAATTGCTTAGCGTCATTCTTTTCTAGTCAATTATCATCATCATATCAACCAATTGACGTCCACTTTAGATCATTATGTCTTTTGTAGTGAGTTTCAAAGTCCACGGTCCACTTGCTTCCAGCAGCTTCCAGTGACTCCTTTGGTGTCATACCACCTTGTCTAGTCAATATTTTATTATTTTAAAAATTAGACATTTTCTCATCGTCTATTGTTCGCGTTGTCAGTTAATAATTAGGTTCCGTTCTTACTCATAAATAAACGTTAGGTGTCGAGCGAGCGTCTATTGAACGAAAGATAATTAATACTAATCTTTTAAGAAGCCTCTGATGAAATAAGGTGAGAATAGAAAGGAATGAAAGATAATTTTACATCTCCTCACCTCGGAGTTCCTAAAATAACCTTAATTTTACTAGCATATTATTTATTGAGAAGCTTGAGCATCTTAATTCATCAGTGCTAATTATGTTGTAGAGAATTTTATAAACTTAACTAAACCGAAAGCTCTAAAAGTAGTGAGGTCCTTTTTTAATTACAGTACTAGTTAGCCCTTGTTGCGATCTCACCTGGTGGTAAGAGACGTCATCATCATTATCATCACTTCAACCGATTGAAGTCCACTGCTGGACATAGGTCTTTTGTAGAGAGTTCCAAAATCCACGGTCCTGGGCCGCTCGTTTCCAGCGGCTCCCAGCGACTCCTTTGATGTCGTCTGTCCACCTTGTTGGGGGCCGACCAACACTGCGTTTACCTTTTTTTTTTTTTTTTTTTGACGTTGTGGAAAAGCTTTATGGCTACCTCTGTCCTTTTCGGCAGGACAGGGACAGAGGTTATGTGGGACTCGTTTACCCGAACTAAAAACCACCACGGCATGTCCCTCTCGTTGGATTTATTGGACGTCCGGGGAACCCGTTGTACACTTCCCAGACGATCCCAGATTTCTACCAACAACCCCAACTGATTGCCAGGGCTACTAAGCTAAGGAGGAGGTGATCAGGACAGCTTGACCCCCCCTCAGACAGCAGGGAGACTCGTATAGGGACGGGTAGCTAGCCCAATAACTACCCGCCGCCTCCCAGGGCAAGCAGACGTGCGGCATATTCCCGCCGTCTCCTTCCCCCCCGTCTACGCCGGAGCGGATGTGCGTTTACAACTTTTTCACGCATCCGCTCACCTGTGCGGGGTCGCCATTCCAACACCTTGGAACCCCAACGTCCATCGGTTCTCCGAGCTATGTGCCCTGCCCATTTCCACTTCAGCATAGCGACTCGCTGAGCTATGTCGGTAACTCTGGTTCTACGGATCTCCTCATTTCTGATTTGATCACGTAGAGATACTCCCAACATTGCTCTTTCCATCGCTCGCTGAGTGATTCTGAGCCTTCTTATGAGACGTAGTCTAAGACAATAGCGGACTAACCTGTTTCGGACTAACCTGTTAAAGGTACAACCACCACCCCAATAATTCTTAATTTCGGTAAGTATAAGTATAATTGGTGGCACGCCATTGTCGTGTCAAATAGCATGAATGAAGGCTGAAGCATGATACCAGATGAATATATTCAGAGGCACTAATGAGGTGGGAGGGGCTTAGATAGATAAGGTAGGGTAAGGGGGTAGGGGTTATAAAGGTATAAAAACGCGTCACGTTTGGCCTTATTTTCATATCCCTCCGTCACAAGGTAACCTTGTATAAAACGTGTATACGTCCCAAGATGACATACGCCAGTGTCGTATTCGCCCATCGCCCTCACAGCTCTTACAAGAGCTTTCAAGTCCTACAGAATAAGTTTATGCGCATGGCCACGGGCAGCCCGTGGTTCGTGCGCAACGTAGATCTCCACCGAGACCTCGATCTTCCCACCATAGCCCAGTATTTAAAAAATATCAAATACCTACTTTGAAAAAGCAGTCCGACACCCCAACCCCGTAGTGGTTGAGGCGTCCACTTATACCCCAGCCCCCGACGTCGAGCCGTAGCAACCCCTCAGGTGGTTATCGGCAAGAGTCCATCCGAAAATCGAAAAAAATCGCCATATTTTCACTTAACAATTATTCATTGTAAAGTCAACATCTCCTGAGGTTGCTCGTGTGTAGAGGGTATATTGCCGAAGATCTGTTTGGCGTGGAGTGTAAGGATTGAAGAAATTATAAATTAAACCATTCAGATTCTCCTGCTTTTCGCGGACTATAGCAAATTGAGCTTAATTTTCATAATATACATGATACCATAGTCCCGGCTAGAGTACAGTAAAATCAACTTTAATTTCCCAAAAAGCTCTCGCCGAAGATCGAACCCGGGAGCACAGGTGGTGCACACCGCTGCGCCAGGGAGGTCGTCAAGGTCGTCACCCTTTGTCTTGTTTGCTGCACCCATAACACAGCTAACCTACGCTTACTTTGGGGCTAGATGGCGCTGTGTGTATTTATTAACTTAACTACAAAAGCAACCACGCTTTGCAGACCGGAAAACACCAATGCTAAAATAAGACGACCTCCCTGGCAACGGTTACCGCTTGGAATTTAAGTGGGAGGTCGCGGGTTCGATTCCCGGCAGGCAATTTAGGAATTTATAGTTTCTGAATTTTCTCTGGTCTGGTTTAGTGGGCTAGTTACCACACTACCAACAAAGACGTGCTGCTAAGCTATTTAGTGTTCCGGTGCGATGTCGCGTAGAAACCGATTAGGGGTATGACTACCATACTCCCTAATAAGTTAGTCTGCTACCATCTTAGACTGGATCATCACTTAACACCAGGTGAGACTGCAATCAAGGGCTAACTTTTAGTGGAATAAAAAAAAAAAGCATGGCTGCAGTACATTGTTGACGTGCTTTGTCACAAAAAGCTCAACTACCACTGCAGTAAATCCTTGTTGGATGAACAGCCTAACCGGCTACAATGTGCGCAACACATAAAGTAGCGGCCCATAAATCCAGGTATCCCCAGTGAGTCAACGGACTGCTCACGTTTGAAGTCGTCAATAATTGATGGCCGCTCCCAGGCGGCCATCAAACTCACTTTAGTTTTACACCCGACAGAATGCACCTATTGTATTGATGGGCTTTGAATCTTGGCTTTATTACTTTGATATTTTATTTTTATTGTAAAACGTATTAGTAAAGTCATGTATGTAACTATCCAATTTCTTCTTCCACAATGAGAAGGGAATTTAATTGCAGTCATTTTATTAGTAAAACTACATAAAAGGGCTTAATTATTAGAATAATGTTCACTATATTGAAAAACGGGATTGTTTTTTTTAACCTTTTAATTTAGTTTATGTAAATGTTATATGTGTACGAGACTATTAAACTAAACGCCCTACGTGTTCAGTATAATGATGGTTTGAGAATGTTGTTGGATTGTTTTAGTGCATCAGAAATAATAATGAGGGCTCATACTGATGACTTTTTTACCATCAGAGGAAAACGAATAGCCTCCTTGATGAAAAGAGCGTTGGTAAACAGTAACGGCATTCTGAAAGCATTAATAAATCGGTACGTCTCTCCGATTTACAATCTTTATATTAAACTCCGCGTAGGGCTGCCTGGACGCAGAAATTCATTATAATTTGTAACTTTTTGTATATTGAATATTAATATTTCATGTAAATTCTTTTTGATTTAGTATAGTTTTTAATTATTCTGTTATGTAATATATAGGTGGGTCATAGTTACCAAATCAAAATTAAATTTTTATTACTATTTTCTATCATTTATTATTTTTTTTATTTTTAATTCTTAACAATGCTTAAAAATAAAATAAAAAACACTATTAAAAGTTTATGAAAAAAAAAAAACTTCCACCCTCCGCTTGCTGGGCTTTTGGATTCCCAAGCAACTGACGGTCAGGCTCCAGAGTGAGGAACCTCCTCACAATCAAGGACGCCGTTTCAAGGACTACTGCCTTCTGTATACGACCCCTTGATCCAACAACCAAGCGAAAGCTTCTTAAGATGTTGGTCGAAGCTTTTCGCGAGAAGACCATTGACTGAAACGACGATCGGAACAATAACGGTCGACTCAACATTTTTAATTATTATTATTACAATTGGCAATAGTGTAAAAAAATTCTCATCCAGAGAGAGAAAATCAGTCGACCAAGTCGCATCCATTATTCGAACAGCGTCCACTCCTAGAATTGAGAAACTTTTGCAACCTCTGTCATCCCTTTGTCACAGAACGCCCAGACCTTAAGTTCGGACTACCTACACAACGCAATAAAAGTTGCGTATGTTTTGGGGAACGCAATAAAAGTTTCTAGTCGTTCGAATTAACTTCACTCATAAATTATGTGTAAATTGTTGTTTGTATTCAAATAAAGTAATTACACAACCTAACATCCGTAATAATCCATACTGTTTGTTTGTTTATTAAAAACCTATCCCTACTTATGTTCGTATCCCTACTTATCTACCGTTTTTTATTTGGCACATTCTTTTTATGGTTATGTTTTTATCTGTACCCAAATATAATTTTTTTTTTAAATTCACATATAAGGGACTTTTTTATCGTGGAATGAAAGTTTATGTAAAATAAATTGTATGGGTTAAAAATAAAACTATTTTCTATTCGAAAAATAAATTCCGACGTCGCGCGTCTTGCTTCTGTCTTATAATAAAAGGTACAATAAAATTATCTTTCTCACATCCTGACACCACAAATTATGAGTGTCAATATACAGGGCCAAACAGTTGGCCCAACCTGGTTAAAATTTAGGGATAACTTTTAGAATAGTAGTGGAGTGTACCTTGTAGGGGTCAACTAAGTCGTTCCATCCTTCGAACTATGTTTCGGGGTCATAAGAATAATTCTTCTATGAATAATATAATAGTGTGTGTAATAGTGCCTTAGTGATACGTTTAAAACATTTGCCCAGATCCTAATATGACATCGGTGTACGGATTAAAGATATGTCTCCGTGTTTATATCGAAATTGTTGTAACTGTCCAATGCTGGACATTATTCTTTTTTTTAATACAACTAATACGAAGTATGCAAGTCACTTATTCTCTGTATCAAAAATATATGGATTACATTTATTATTTCACTACAAGTTAGCCCTTGACTGAAATTTCGCCTGGTGGTAAGTGATGATGCAGTCAAAGATGGTGGCGGGCTACGGGGCTAACCTGTTAGTGAGTATGGCAGTTATATTAAACCCAAGTCTTAACCGGTTTCTGCGCGACATCGTACCGGAACGCTTAATTGCTTAGCGTCATTCTTTTCTAGTCAATTATCATCATCATATCAACCAATTGACGTCCACTTTAGATCATTATGTCTTTTGTAGTGAGTTTCAAAGTCCACGGTCCACTTGCTTCCAGCAGCTTCCAGTGACTCCTTTGGTGTCATACCACCTTGTCTAGTCAATATTTTATTATTTTAAAAATTAGACATTTTCTCATCGTCTATTGTTCGCGTTGTCAGTTAATAATTAGGTTCCGTTCTTACTCATAAATAAACGTTAGGTGTCGAGCGAGCGTCTATTGAACGAAAGATAATTAATACTAATCTTTTAAGAAGCCTCTGATGAAATAAGGTGAGAATAGAAAGGAATGAAAGATAATTTTACATCTCCTCACCTCGGAGTTCCTAAAATAACCTTAATTTTACTAGCATATTATTTATTGAGAAGCTTGAGCATCTTAATTCATCAGTGCTAATTATGTTGTAGAGAATTTTATAAACTTAACTAAACCGAAAGCTCTAAAAGTAGTGAGGTCCTTTTTTAATTACAGTACTAGTTAGCCCTTGTTGCGATCTCACCTGGTGGTAAGAGACGTCATCATCATTATCATCACTTCAACCGATTGAAGTCCACTGCTGGACATAGGTCTTTTGTAGAGAGTTCCAAAATCCACGGTCCTGGGCCGCTCGTTTCCAGCGGCTCCCAGCGACTCCTTTGATGTCGTCTGTCCACCTTGTTGGGGGCCGACCAACACTGCGTTTACCTTTTTTTTTTTTTTTTTTGACGTTGTGGAAAAGCTTTATGGCTACCTCTGTCCTTTTCGGCAGGACAGGGACAGAGGTTATGTGGGACTCGTTTACCCGAACTAAAAACCACCACGGCATGTCCCTCTCGTTGGATTTATTGGACGTCCGGGGAACCCGTTGTACACTTCCCAGACGATCCCAGATTTCTACCAACAACCCCAACTGATTGCCAGGGCTACTAAGCTAAGGAGGAGGTGATCAGGACAGCTTGACCCCCCCTCAGACAGCAGGGAGACTCGTATAGGGACGGGTAGCTAGCCCAATAACTACCCGCCGCCTCCCAGGGCAAGCAGACGTGCGGCATATTCCCGCCGTCTCCTTCCCCCCCGTCTACGCCGGAGCGGATGTGCGTTTACAACTTTTTCACGCATCCGCTCACCTGTGCGGGGTCGCCATTCCAACACCTTGGAACCCCAACGTCCATCGGTTCTCCGAGCTATGTGCCCTGCCCATTTCCACTTCAGCATAGCGACTCGCTGAGCTATGTCGGTAACTCTGGTTCTACGGATCTCCTCATTTCTGATTTGATCACGTAGAGATACTCCCAACATTGCTCTTTCCATCGCTCGCTGAGTGATTCTGAGCCTTCTTATGAGACGTAGTCTAAGACAATAGCGGACTAACCTGTTTCGGACTAACCTGTTAAAGGTACAACCACCACCCCAATAATTCTTAATTTCGGTAAGTATAAGTATAATTGGTGGCACGCCATTGTCGTGTCAAATAGCATGAATGAAGGCTGAAGCATGATACCAGATGAATATATTCAGAGGCACTAATGAGGTGGGAGGGGCTTAGATAGATAAGGTAGGGTAAGGGGGTAGGGGTTATAAAGGTATAAAAACGCGTCACGTTTGGCCTTATTTTCATATCCCTCCGTCACAAGGTAACCTTGTATAAAACGTGTATACGTCCCAAGATGACATACGCCAGTGTCGTATTCGCCCATCGCCCTCACAGCTCTTACAAGAGCTTTCAAGTCCTACAGAATAAGTTTATGCGCATGGCCACGGGCAGCCCGTGGTTCGTGCGCAACGTAGATCTCCACCGAGACCTCGATCTTCCCACCATAGCCCAGTATTTAAAAAATATCAAATACCTACTTTGAAAAAGCAGTCCGACACCCCAACCCCGTAGTGGTTGAGGCGTCCACTTATACCCCAGCCCCCGACGTCGAGCCGTAGCAACCCCTCAGGTGGTTATCGGCAAGAGTCCATCCGAAAATCGAAAAAAATCGCCATATTTTCACTTAACAATTATTCATTGTAAAGTCAACATCTCCTGAGGTTGCTCGTGTGTAGAGGGTATATTGCCGAAGATCTGTTTGGCGTGGAGTGTAAGGATTGAAGAAATTATAAATTAAACCATTCAGATTCTCCTGCTTTTCGCGGACTATAGCAAATTGAGCTTAATTTTCATAATATACATGATACCATAGTCCCGGCTAGAGTACAGTAAAATCAACTTTAATTTCCCAAAAAGCTCTCGCCGAAGATCGAACCCGGGAGCACAGGTGGTGCACACCGCTGCGCCAGGGAGGTCGTCAAGGTCGTCACCCTTTGTCTTGTTTGCTGCACCCATAACACAGCTAACCTACGCTTACTTTGGGGCTAGATGGCGCTGTGTGTATTTATTAACTTAACTACAAAAGCAACCACGCTTTGCAGACCGGAAAACACCAATGCTAAAATAAGACGACCTCCCTGGCAACGGTTACCGCTTGGAATTTAAGTGGGAGGTCGCGGGTTCGATTCCCGGCAGGCAATTTAGGAATTTATAGTTTCTGAATTTTCTCTGGTCTGGTTTAGTGGGCTAGTTACCACACTACCAACAAAGACGTGCTGCTAAGCTATTTAGTGTTCCGGTGCGATGTCGCGTAGAAACCGATTAGGGGTATGACTACCATACTCCCTAATAAGTTAGTCTGCTACCATCTTAGACTGGATCATCACTTAACACCAGGTGAGACTGCAATCAAGGGCTAACTTTTAGTGGAATAAAAAAAAAAAGCATGGCTGCAGTACATTGTTGACGTGCTTTGTCACAAAAAGCTCAACTACCACTGCAGTAAATCCTTGTTGGATGAACAGCCTAACCGGCTACAATGTGCGCAACACATAAAGTAGCGGCCCATAAATCCAGGTATCCCCAGTGAGTCAACGGACTGCTCACGTTTGAAGTCGTCAATAATTGATGGCCGCTCCCAGGCGGCCATCAAACTCACTTTAGTTTTACACCCGACAGAATGCACCTATTGTATTGATGGGCTTTGAATCTTGGCTTTATTACTTTGATATTTTATTTTTATTGTAAAACGTATTAGTAAAGTCATGTATGTAACTATCCAATTTCTTCTTCCACAATGAGAAGGGAATTTAATTGCAGTCATTTTATTAGTAAAACTACTATTTGAATAGGAATTATTAATATCACGATGCGAATATATCCAACTTTTGTTTGTACCAGTGAACCTTTTTTAATTTAAAGAACACAAAAGCTGCTATTATTATGATTAGATATATTTCCTCCTTCTGTATATTTTATTTTAAATCTTGGTTTATTAAGAACTCTAATTATAAGGTAGGTTCATGTTTTTAATGTACCTACCTATTTTCAATAACTTTCTTAGCGCAAAACATAACGTAACTTAACGCCAAATAATACATATTATAGGAAAAATTTTGCTACTTTGGGTTACAATATTGCAATTATGTTAAGGTTTTCTAATTTTTTTAATACCTGATAATTGAACTTGCTATTGCTTAAAATCGGTCACGCAGTTTCGGAGCCTATTCGGTGTAAAAAAAAAAGACTAGTAGATGCCATCAACTTCGTCTGTTAAAGGTTGCACCTTGAAACCTAACCACCTTGAAATATGAAAAAAAATATTTAGCCCAATCGTTGGACTAAGAAATACAGATAACAATTCGTAGCGACAGAGATGAAGGCGTTCAAACAAAGACAAACTCTTCAGCATTATTATTATACCATCAATCATCAATAGCCAATAACAGTCCACTACAGCTGGACTAGGCCTCCCCGACTGGGAGAGTTTACCCATAATCACCACGCAAACGAGTTGGCGATCGCAGTAGATGGCACAGAGGACGCTGCCATCAACTGCGATCACAAACCCGCCTGCCCAGCGTTGTGATTATGGCAAACCCTCCCGTTAAGAGAGGAGAGTTCGTTCCATTCTTTCTATTATAATAGCGTTAAGATACTTGAAAATGGTTCTACGATTTTGCCCCGTGCAAATTGTATACTTAGGGGTATTGATAATTACGCAACAGCAATCTAGGATTCCCACGAGACAATCCATCCAGGATTACTACTGAGTCAGAACTCGCTTTGATGCAATCCTTTCTTAATATAATTCTTCCCTTACAAAACTCTGGGGACTTGATTAAATTTTCTTTTCAAATATTTTACAGGTATCTTAAGGCAGTTCTCTACAAAACCGTTAGAAATGTAACTAAAGTTTTTTCATGTCGCTACGTATGTAGTGATAGCCTAGTGTTTATGTTTGGATTCGGGAGTTACCTTTGTGCGTTTTTAATTCATGCCATGAAGTAACGCTTGCTTTTACGGTGGAGGAGAAACATAAGGAATCCTGCACGCCGGAGAGTTCTATTTGATGTTCTCAAAGGAGTGGGAAGTCTACCAATTCGCACTTGGGCATGCGTCGTGGACTACGGCCTAAGATGTTGGCCTTTTCTTTCTGAGAGGAGATAGTCAGTGTCCCGTAGTGGGCTGGCAATGTGTTGAAAAATAATGTTGACTTATGGAGTAATATTTATTCTCATTTTATGTCCCATATTTAGGCAAAGACCTACTCTTACACACCAGGGAAATAAGTACCTGAGTTATGTTGGCGGGTTTTGAACGGTTATAATAACTGACTAATAATTTTGATTTTTTTTTGAATTTTGGTGATAACAAAATAAAAACACCAGGCTAAGTTTGTTGTGGGCTTCGCTCTCGTAGCTTTAATTTTAAGTTTACGAACGTGGTTATCGCCATCATCTCACTACCGTGTAATTCTCATGTAAGGTACGCATCAAAAGTGCCACCTATGGGCCTACTTGATTAAAGATATTTTTGACTTTGACATTGACTTTGACGCAATACCTTACAACTTACACGTTAACCACAAATGTTTGTGTGATGAGCGTGAATATTTTTCAGTGTCTGGGTGTTTATATGTACATTCTAAGTATTTATGTATTCATATTCATAGAAATATTCATCAGTCATCTTAGTTCCCATAACACAAGCTAAGCTTACTTTGGGGCTGGATAGCGATGTGTCTATTATCGTAGTATATTTGTTTATTTATTTATTTTTAACCACTAGACCAACGAGATACTAGAGCCGGGAGAACAAATAATAAACAAATTAGACGTACTCGTATATTACTCGTTAATGGTCCACATCAAAGGAACATTGCCACGGTGTAGCAGTATTTCGCATTCTCTAAATGTTCATGCGACAAAATAAGTAAGTTGTTTCATCTGGTTTTTGACGTTTATAGTAACTGACCCAATACCTAAGAACTTTTGGAATTGGACAAGGATCTATAGCCGTACATGTTAAACACTAGACAAACGAGATACTAGAGCCGGGAGAAGAAATAATAAATGAATTAAAAGTATATTCTCGTGAATGGTCCATATCAAAGGAATACTGCCACGGTGTTAGCAGTATTTCGCATTCCTTTACTTCTCTAAATGTTCATGCGACGCCTATTGTACTGCATGAGACCATGATCTTGTAAGAAGATTATTTCATTAATGGAGGTGGTATTTTTATTGCCACTAGTAAGTGATAATAAGATAATTTGCATATTTCGTACACATTAGTGTAAAATCTCGTAGTAAAGTATGTTTGACATGGTAAGTTCTTACGCTAACTCCTGGAAACAATCCTGGAGTTTTATTAAAACCACCTCCTCACAGAGCACGCTCAGCCAACAGTCTTTGTTATTATTATAACGAGTAACTTTCGTTCGCTTATGGGAAAGTGCCGTGCCGTAGGATAGTTAAAAGCTGAGGACGGGCCCTAGTGGAGGCCTGCGCACAGTAGTTAAATAGGCTGAAGTTGCTAATGCTATACGTTATTAAAAAGAAGCTAAAACCTATAATAGTGATCCCACCATTTGGCGGACTTAACTGATCTCAACAAACGCAAGAATGGTTATGGTAAATAAAATCAACTTAAATCCAGAATTACTTAGCAGCGTTTTTCTTAAGTCGTTAAAGGGCATGCTTCTCGCTAGATTAAAAATGAATAAATATTTGAATGACTTAATATACGGTAAGTAAGTATGGTGAGGAAACCTGCACGCCTGAAAGTTCATTATTGTTCTCATAATATTCCCAAAAAATCCATGCCTCGTACGGGGCTGGTAATGCGTTGATGTAGTTCATCTACATAATATGTATAAGCTACATCATAAGTATAAGCTTTTAGCACAAATGAAGACTTGTCCAATTATTTTCCTCGCTCACAGCACACGGTGGAATGGCGCAACTTTTTCGTCACAAATGAATTCCTTTTCCATCGACACGTGACCAGCATGAGTCGACCGAGCGCCATTGTGCCCGGCGCCCCTTGACAATGTTACCCCTAACTAAGTATTGTGCCCTATCCGATCACGGCCTTTGTTATTTCACGGCTATTCGATGGAACATGTCGGAGCAAGTCTTTGAATCGGCTGTTATTGTAAAATGCCGTTTGCAGTGCGACGGTGGGCCTATTGAAGTTTCGTATCATTAGCAGCGGGTTGAGTTCATGGATACGCCCACCAGACCAGACCAGGGAAAATTAAGAAATAATGGGATGGTGATCGCAGTAGATGTTATCTATTAGTAGCACAGAAGACGTTGGTGCCCGTACTCCGATATATTCAAACCAAAATAGTGAAACTTTCTTGTAAAACTTTTTTTACATTGTCTCAGATTTTTTCGATTGTGTGTTGCATGTCGCGTGACAGTATGCCGCGTAGTACGGTTAAAGTGACAGGCCATCGCAAGAGCAGCCGAGGCCAATATGACGCCTATAGTTCGCATCAGCTTACTCGTCAGACCATATCACTCGTTTGTGCCAGTGCTCCATGAAATATTGGTTACATTTATAAACTGAAAAACTCATGATGAAGAATGATTGATAATAATTGAAAAATGGATCTAAATGACATACCGATTACCTATAATTTTTTTTTTTTTTCAGTTTTTTAATATGTTTATATCATCTATACAATTGTTAAGTGTTATGTATGTCGTACTCTAACATACAGAGTTCAATAAAAATATTAGTTCGAGTCTACTTTTATCATATCCCATTATCATTCGCTTTTTTCAAGTATAAAATTAAGATTGATGAACCGATTTTTATATCCTTAATGAAATATTATTCCGAAAATTTTTATTGCATTCTCTATAATGTGAAAAAAGTGGTTTCATAAAACCACACAATCCTTTTTTTTCCTCCACTTTTTGATACTTACCGCTTAGGTGTGGAATGCTCTCCCGGCACTTGTTACATGTATAACTTGAGTTTCTTCAACGCAAGACTGAATAGGCATTTTCTAAAGAAGTGAGCCCTAATCCCTCATATTTTCTTTTCATCAATCGTGATTGTCGCCAAGTGATAATCTACAGGTCAATTTAGGAAAATAGTTCAATATTTCCAAGTTTATTTAATGAAAATATTAACAGATTTGCAATTATTTCTTCATAATAGTTAGTCAGGGATAGTTTTATCTCACGTAATTTGTGTATGATGCCATATTGAAATATTTTAAGACGTCCCGAACATGTCTATGAAACTAATACGAAGAATGCAAGTCTCTTACTCTCTCTATCAAAAAATATTTCACTACAAGTTAGTCTTTGACTGCAGTATCACCTACTGGTAAGTTATGATGCAGTTTAAGAGGGTAACGGGCTAACCTGGGGTATGACAAGTTAAAATTGAACCCATAGCCCGAATTGGTTATTACGCGAAATCTTACCAGAACGCTTAAACGTTTAGCGGGACGTATTTACCGGAAGGGTGGTAGGCACAGCTAAAACCTCTCACTAGACCTGAAAAAAGAACATTCGGAAATTATATAGTCACAAACTACCCCTGTCGGGAATCGAACTTGGGGCCTCCTACCTAAAACTTCCGCGCTCAAAGAGTACATCATAGGTCATGAATACAAGAGAGAGGTTGTCAAAGAGTACATAAAAGTAATAGTATATACACTTTTAATAGCTTGCTAAATAGATAAGTTCAGGTTAAGATACTTTTTAATATTCTATCTATCTAGATAGAATATTAAAAAGTATCAATTAAACATAGATAATGACTTCATGACTTCTCATGTCCATTCTAGGTATAATGGAATAGAGGGGTATCTAAATGAAAGATGTAAACAGTAACATAGGCTTCATTTGGCTCAGCTGTATCTATCTATCATTCTAATACCTGAATCTCGGAAACAGCTCTAAAGATTTTCATGAAATTTAGTATATAGGGGGTTTCTATCTAGCTAGGTTTCATATAAAGACAAACGTTGTTTAATCCGTTTTTTCTGGTTATAAACTAAAAAAATAAATACCGCTACTATTATTGTAGATTACTTTACTCAAGGGTATGGAAGAGATTGGTTTTGCAATAAGTACGCCTTTGCATAAAAATGTTTTAAATGCTGTAATGGCACTGGACAGAATTGGTAATTCTAACACATATTTTTTTTTTTTGATGAATGTTGATACAATTAATTGCTGGTGTGTCTTATGAATAAACAAATAAATATTTTTTTTTTTATTGTATCCAATTTGTTTTGTCTCTGACCCATTTGTGCAATAAAGTGTTCATCTAATTTATCAATCTTATAAAAGCTCAGGTGAGAAATCGAGCGGACACAAAAGCAGAACTCACCGTTTCGAGTGCAGATGATCAATGATTTCCCTTGTTTTTGCTATGTTTTTTTTTACTTACTCAGATACTTAGATAATTATCCAGTTTTTTTAATGGTAATGCGCGATCAGTAAAAATTTAAAATTACATAAACAATAATCGTTCGTACACCGATCGGACTTGTTCGATCGGCGTACGACCTTATTTCCCCGTCTAATTTCAAAGTCTTCATTAAATAATAACGTAAAGAAGTGAGCATTTTCCAGCGGGAAATATAAAAATGATGGCAAAGGCGTTGTGAATAATTTATAGCAAACTTTTTCTAAAAGCGCGGAGTGATGATTACCGAGAGTAAAGAACGATGATACACTGAGAGCTCGCGGGAATTATAGAGGAAGAGCTTGGAAAATACAAAAGGGTAAAGAAGCCTAGATTCTTTGTAATATTAATGAAAAAAAAGCATGGGCCTTATCTAGGTCCTGGTTGGATAGATTTTAAAAGCCTCGTCGAATTTACAAAGACTACGAGAGCTCGACTATATTTTTAAAATTTACTCTATCAAATCAAATCCATTGTTAACCAACTTCAAAATAGGAGCAGTTTCTATGTTGGACTGTATGTATTTAAAAATGTTTTAACTCTCTTAAATGAAATGAAATCTACAAATGATTCATGTTTTACAATTAGCTATTAAAATGGGTTAAATTATATTTTGCGAATTTATTTCTTTGAATGCCATGATAAATTTGTACCTACACCATAAAGCACCTTTTACGTTTTAAAATGAAAATCTACATACATGAAGTGTTTGGTTAAATATCTTTACTTCATATTATAGATTCTGCGTAAAAAAAAGTATGTTTATATTTATGGGCATTTATTAAGCCAGCAGCTCTTGTACCACGAAGTGAACACCCCCTCTATTATAATATTTTCCCTTTTGGTTCGTCTTGACTTGGCGCAAAAATTGACGGGCAAATGTTTTTGTGGATTTAGCGAGGCCCTGTATGTTTTGTATCTTATTATATTAGTACGTTCTTCCGTTCACTCTACTACTCCCTGACGATGCATTTAATTTTTTCAATGGCAGTTGTGTTTAGTAGTACCTCTGATTAGTATAAAGTGTGCCAGTGAAATGTCATTCCCAAGTAAATCACATTAAAAGCACCATTTATTCGGTTATGGCTGTACTACATACACACTGTACAACTTTGCCTCAATACATGACGAATGTAGTAAAGTGTTACTTTATTCCGTTTATTGTTATGATTCTACCACACGTACTGTGCAACCACACAGTCAGTAAAGTCAAAAAGATATCCTGCGAAGCCGTATAGACAGAGCTATCTGCCAGAATCATGTGGGTACTAAAATGATGACTTAGTGCATATCATTGTTGCAAATTGTTTTAATAAATTTTATAATAAAAATAACACTTAAAAGTCTATTTATTTATTTAAACTCTTTATTTGTACACCACTACACAGTTAGGAAAATAAAGGACGAATAGAGAGAAACACAAAAAACTGGAGTAGAATACAAGTCTGTTGAACAATCAAATACACAATTTCAACAAAAAACTCCCGACTTTCTATATAGTGTACTAGTCTACATTATTCTGCTTGTCAAGCCCTTTCATTTAATACCCATGTCGAGGGAATGGTGAGAAACGAATTTACTCCGATATTTGCAATAAAATCAAAATCGTTCATCCGAAACATCGGGAAATACGATGCCACACAGGCACACACACCCACACACACACAAACACACACATACACACACACGTACGCACGTGCGCGCGCATACACAGACGCATACATACAGGTAAACATGTCAAACTTATAACACCCCGACGTTTTTGCGTCGGATCTTAAAAAAATATAAAACCAAACTACACCGTCTTAAGTTTCTCTCCAAAAATAACAAACGTTGAAAGTACGAAATCGCTTGAAAATATCCAAAATGGTTAATTGACCCGAAAAAAGCCTCTACTGAAGCAACCCCGCATCACTGCCTTAAAGAATTCAATTCAAATAATGTTCCAAATTCAAAGCGAATTCGGACCGTTGTACGCAGGCTCTTAAGCATTCTATCGTTGGAAATCGAACCCCACTCGAGGGCCGTTTACAGTAAAATGTTTGACGTTAACGTTTAGTTCCACCAAGTGACCACTTTGCCTGATGGCACTCTACGGAAGGGTATTTACTTTTTACCTTTACTTTTATCCAACTGGGGTGTTACGGCTCGATAAATACTTAGATGTATGATTTCAAACGTGTTTCAAACTATTCAATACCATCCCGGAGTTAGGAAATTAGCATTTGTAAACCTCTGACACACTACCTGATATATGGGTGAGAAGGGGTTAAGGTGTCTACCACGCTACTCCTGTGCGGATTGGTGGACTCCACACACTTTTGAGAACATTATAGAGAACTCTCAATGCATGTTTCCTCACGATGTTTTCCTTTAACGTTGAAGCAAGTGATATTTTATTGATAAAAACACACATAACTTAGAAAAGTAAGAGGATTGGAACCCCGAAAGTGAAGTCGATGTCATACCCACTGGGTTATCACCACTCCTCTTCTCTCGTTTTTTTTATCATTAACATGTGATTATAATTGTGAAAGTCCACCGACCCGCATTAGAGCAGCGTGGTTGGTCATAGGTCTCCCACGTGGGACGTTAATGGGCTGCGGATGTTGTAATATTTGTGGCGTGCACTTCATACATGCACAAAAGCTCTGCATACCCTAAATTAATTTGTATAACTCATAAATGTGAAGGATTTTTCTATTTTATGGCATCTTCCTTCTTTTTTCATACCCCGGTCAAAAACCCTGTGCACGCCACTGATGGCTAGGTAATAATGGCTAACCTACCGACAAAGACTATATACCTATATTCCTCATAGACTATAAAGCCTATAAAGCCTATGAGGAATATAGGTGCATTGCAACTGGCGTCTTCCCATTAATATCATAGACTCTTCACTTACCACCAGTGAGATTGCCGTCAAAGGCTAACATATAGTGGTATATTTTGACGGCCGATTGGCGCAGTTTGCAGCGACTCTGCTTTCTGAATCCAAGGCGTTGGATTCGATTCCCACAATTGAAAAATGTTTGTATGATGAGCATGAATGTTTTTCAGTGTCTGGGTATTTATATGTATATTATAAGTATTTATGTATATTATTCATAAAAATATTCATCAGTCATCTACACATAACACAAGCTACGCTTACTTTGGGAATAGATGGCGATGTGTTCGTTGTCGTAGTATATAAATTATTTATTTATTTCATAAAAATGTATACTTAGTTGCGTGAAAACACGTTAAAGCAATCAGCGTGTTATTCCAAACGTTTAATTAGTCGCCGACGATTACAAAGAAGCTGTAGTAATTGGGAACAATTGGCGACATGCACGTTTATCATGGTCGAGGTCGCGAATCAAAGAGTCCACGACCTGTTCCCAGAATAGTTTTAGCTAAGAAAAATAGTTTTAGCATATTTTTTGTTGTTTGTTTGTCTAGCAAAAGCACATTAAATAAGACACAAACAACAAAAGATGTTTTTGTTTAATTGATCACGTCTGTCCACCTCGTTGGAGGCCGATCTACGCTGCATTTAACGATACGGCGTCGCCATTCCAGCACCTTAGGCCCCCTTCATCCATCGGTTATCCGAGCTATGTGCCCCGCCCATTATCACTTCAGCTTCGCCACTCGCTGAGTTATGTCGGTAAGTCTAGCTCTTCTACGGATCTTCCCATTTTTTATTTGATCACGTAAAGATGTTACTAGCGTATCTCTCTCCATCGGCCGCTGAGTGATTCTGAGCCTTTTTATGAGGCCCATAATAAACGACCACGATTCAGATCCGTCGGTCATCAAGAAACAAGTAATGTTAGAAGACTTTGGTTTCCAGGCACTGAGGGATTTTGGACGGAGAGATGTCACGTAGTTTCCCGACCGCTGCCGAGCTGGATTCAGCGGTTCACTGCTTTCTCGAAATTTGACTTACCTAACTCGATCGTGTATCCTAGCTACATGTACTCGTCTACAATTTCGAGTACACTGCTCCTTACTTTTACTGGGTGGAGCGTAAAAAGAGAGTTAGACATAACTTTCATCTTGCTCATGTTTTTACGTAGGCCCACCTGTTGAGAAACTCTGCTACGGTCATTGGGTATCGTATTAAGGTCTTCCAAAGTCTCTGCCATTATGACTAAATCATCGTCAAACCGAATTGGAGTAATGTACTCGCCGTTGATGTTCCTGCCAAGCCGGTTCCGATTCCGGTTCCGGTTCAGAAGCTTAAAGACGTCCTCCAACACAGCGATAAAAAGCTTCGGGAAGATAACATTTCCCTGCTGCACTCCACGCCGGTCGGCCTTATATAGTCTGGTAGTAAATTCGGTATTTCTGCAATTACCTTAATACAAACTTCCGACCAGGTTTCGATTTTACTAAAGGCATTATCATAGCCTATAAAAGCTAAGCAAAGTGGCCTCTACTTCCGCGTCGTGCATGATGTTAAGCTGCGTTGTTAACTCTAATTCTTCCACTGGTCTCATAATTTCCCCAAGCAAATGTGTTTAATTGAAAAATCTCTATAGCAGTCGAATTCCAAAAATCTTTATTGCAAATGCAGGCGCGGCGGGCTGGTGATGAAACACGGTGGACCATAAATTAAAAGTTTGTATGAGACTTTATTCATCAGGAGTTGTCAAGGGCAACCGCTAGTGCAAAATAAAAATATAATGTTTGTAGCAATTTATTATACTAGTTTAAACAAAAACAGTATAATTAGTAAAGTAACACCGAGTGTCGTAGTCTAGACTAGTGTATTTATCAAGTGTACTAGTGTATTTATCAAGTCCGTAACGTCATCGTTATTAGAAACTTTACAGAGCTCTCATAAATGCACAACTTTTTATTTTTTTGTTATTATCTTCAAGCTTAACCGTGATAAATGGATGAAGAGGCAATAAAACATAAAACTTTCTCAATTCGCGAAATAATTGGACTTCTTCATAATATGATATGTTAGCTCTTTTATGAAATTGATAAGAATTGTGAATAGTTATAAATTATGAAATTATTTTTCATGTTTAGTGAACCCTTAAAAAAAATTATCTAAATGCTGTTAGCTCAGAACTCAGTCATTTATAAACCGATTTGAAAAATTATTTTTGTTTGTGACGGTATGCTCACCATGTGGTCCTATTTTCATCAGGTCATCTGTGAAGGGATCCTGGAGAAATTGAGGGAACTCTTCAAATATTAAAGGGACATCTATAGCGATTTGAGTATTTTTTAAAGTAACTTGAGCATTTGCTATCGAAAAGCACCATTTAGTCAAGTGAAACTGATGGTAAAGACCAGGGATGGCCACCGTTCCCTACACAATAATAAGTATTACACTGGTTACTTTTCGATTATACTATATAGTAGGTAAGCCATTAATGCTCGTCACAATAAAGGAGCTGAAAGTAAAGTGCTGGAAGAACTCCTCAAGCATTAATACCTCGGCTTCGGAAAAGCAATATTTTATAGCAGGTTATGAGCAGTTGACATTTGGCTATTGTAATTTAGATATGATTGCAAACCTGCCCAATAAAAAGCGTGAAAGTGATACTTTGACAAAAATAACCGACCTTCTTACATCGGTGCCAAGTAAAATTAATGTTCTTAATTTATTTTTACACCAATGAATAGGATAATGGATAGATTTACTGGGTCACTGTTGTACGACGGAA
The DNA here is from genome assembly GCF_905163445.1 of Pararge aegeria. NCBI lineage: Eukaryota > Metazoa > Arthropoda > Insecta > Lepidoptera > Nymphalidae > Pararge > Pararge aegeria. Next base: position 9,421,014 of record NC_053186.1, on the reverse strand, counting down.
AAAGTTAAACCGATATTTATTTCTAATAATAATAATATTGCCCAATTCGTGCAGCAAAGCATTCCTTCGTAGATTTTTTATTTTACTAATTTACACGTCATCAATTATTTGACTACATTCGGGATCAAGTGCGAACATGTCATTGATAAAAAAAGGCTATGAAGATATTCCCTATAAAGTTGTCTGCATGCATTATGTCAACATAGCGCAAATTGCTTTTTACTCCTACGTGAATGGAGTTCTCTCGATTGCATTCCATTCGCATATCGTTTCCAGTAATCGAATGTCACGACAATCGATTCTGAAACGAATTTTCACGCTGATAGTTAATTTGTTTTCGTTGATTTTTTATTTTAATTTTAATGCGTAGCTTGACATGAACCGCTCGTTTTTCCAGGGATAAAAGGATTTTACTCAAGTCTTTGTTACTCAGCGCCCTATCAACAAACTCTGTGCCAAAAATCAAGTCAATTGATTTCATAGTTCGAGTTCGTGAAGTATTGATAAACAAAAAAACACACTTCCGCATTTATAGATGTATTTATTTATAGATATATGGATAGATATTATATGGATTCAATTCCTGACACGGTTTTTGAGATACCATACGATTTTAGAGAAGATATTTGCTTTGACAGCGGGTCTCAAGGCTCAGTGCAGATGTGATAGTGGTAGTGTGGGGTCATTGAGCGTCCGGGCACGTGCCTCACGTACAGTACACTGCGAAATGCAGAGGTTTGTAGTTTGCTCCTACACGGCTTACAAGCGATAGACATTCCTTGTTCGTGCCTGAGATTTACACTTGAATAACTTTATAAATATACTGTCGTATTTTTAGGGTTCCGTAACCGTGAAGGGTTAAACTGGACCTTATTACTAAGACTCTGCTATCCGTCCATCCATCTCTCTGTCGGTCTGTCCGTGTCACTAGGCTGTCATCTCATGAATCTGGATGTTAGATAGTTTAAATTTCAACAGATGAAGTGTTCCTTATGTATGTATATATATCCACTATAACGGCAAATACGCAAAAACAGAACAAATTAAATGTTTAAGGGGGCTCGTTTTTATGAACCGACGATGAAGGTTTTTTTATGTGCCTTAATTAAATAAGGAATAACAGTATGTTATAGTATATAGTATGTTTGTTTGTGTGTATGTTTGTTTGTTTTTTACCATATGCCTGAAATAAAATTTGGCAGAAGAGCGGTCTTTAAATCAAATAGACAATAGTAGGTAGAGCTTTTTGTGTCAGAGCTCGTCCGGGGAAGTACTATCGCTTAACTAATCTCTGACTTAACGGCATTGCTGCAATGTTGTCTTTCGGTCTGAAGAGCGTGGTTACCAGTGTAATTAAAGGCATATGACTCTTAACATCTACGCCTCAAATCGATGGATACAGGACCGCATGTTGCAGGACGTGCTCCTTGCATGCCCAGTGGCGTGCACAGGGTTTTTGACCAGGGTATGCATATAGAAGGAAGATGCCATAAAATGGTTTTTTATCGTATTTATGAGTTATACAAAAATTTTGGGTAGGCAGAGCTTTTGTAGGTACATGTATGCAGTGCACACAACTTTATCATCATGTGAGCCATCTGCTTGGTCCGTCAATTATTAATATATAAAAAAAATATCTTTACTAATATAATGAGGAGGTTGTAGGAGGTAATCTCTAGATCTATTGAATCGATTTTGAAAATTATCTTTGTGCTGGATTGCCCATTATTGCCCATCAATAAAAAATGTTGCTACCTATAACGGGAAAAATGCTTCCATTTGTGAGCTTCCAATGTGTGCGATGCGTAAACGGTAAAAGTTACGTTAAAACACTGTATAACTGAACTGTTTCTCTTTAAAAGTAAAAAAAGTCTGCACCAGCATTTTTTTATTTTTTTATTTAGAATACTTTATTGCACAAACTTAAAAACAATACAAGGAAACAAAAAAAAAATAAGTAAAATTACAAACAATTAAAAAAAAAAAAAAAAATAATAATAAAAAAAAGTTAAATACAGTTGTGTGCAAAGGCGGCCTTATTGCAAAAGCAATCTCTTACAGACAACCCTTGGTGAAAGTAATAATAGAAAACAAGAGGGACAGTGCAAACAATGAAACATACACAGGCAAGAGAAAAAATAAATTAAAACAATTAAAAATATATATATACTACATACTATACATATACAGCATCTGTCTATCTTTTAAGGTTGACCGAAACGAGAGACGAAGTCGCGGGGATCGCTAGTTTATTATAACAAGAGAACAAAAATACATAAGAAAGTCTCGGACAATTCTACTTTATCACAATGTTCTGGTATCAGGTATGTATAATCTTGTTTCTGCCGTACTAGGAGATCTATCTGACGACATCAAAAAGGGAAGCCTAACCGTATCCACAGTGTTAAAAAGTTATGCAGTAAAATCTACAAGAATATTCTAGCATCCGCACGAGCTTATTATGCAGAATTAAGGCTTAAGGCAATATTAACACTGGGAGGTCCGATCGTTTGAATTTATAGTTTCAATTTACCTGCACCCCGCTTGTTCAAGTTTGCGTAATAAACTTGCGCGAGCAATTGCCGCTTAATTCTAATAAGGGTATTGGTTACTGTTTGTAAATTACTAGGGGATTACCCGTGTTTGTGTTTTGTTCCTTGAGCTATAGGTATTTAATGTTTTAAGTACTTTCATTCAGACCAAATTTCAAGGCAACCTTTAACATAACTTGCTAAACATGACATGGTTGTTTAGGTATAAAGGTTATTTTTTTTTATTCCACTACAAGTTACAAGTTAGACCTTGATTGCAATCTCACCTGGTGGTAAGTTATGATGCAGGCTTACCTATAAGGGGTATGGCAGCTATATTAAACCCATACCAGTACACGGTTCCTACGCATATCGATCGACACGGAACGCAAAATCAAGTATGATGGTAACTAGCCACGACCGAACCCTCCAACCAGAAAAATAGGTACGTTGTAACCACGAAACACTATACCTACAATTGACAATTCGGCCGAGACAGACAGTAACACGAAGCGATATAAATTCACATTATTTACTATCGGGAGAAGCTACAAGAAATTTCTACGCCAGAGATACATTTCCCATGTGCACTTTAATTAAGTTAATGAAAGTGATGGATCTCCCGATGACAAAGATTAATGAAAGCCAGTAGCTTTAATCTGCACACAAGCATTTTACAATCTTTGCTGTAATAGCCGACTATCCCTGGATTGTAGCAATGTGGGTTAGAGCTCTAAAACAAACTTAAACATTCTTTATTCAAATAGACTAATAAAAAGTAATATATGATGCGTACAAATTTTTCGTTGATTTTGATAATTTTCCGATTCTAAGAACATGCTAGTTTTGGTTTGTTTAAATTTAAAAAAAGGCGTTTTACAGAGTAAATAGTTTTGTAGCAGCTTGGTTCTCAGACTCATAATAGAACTACCTATTTTAAAATAGATCAATATTATTTGATTCAATAATACACAAATTTTCGTTCTAATGAGTTAAAAAAAACCGACATTACACTAATTTGTTGATTTCATTGGAAACTTCATCCGGGCGTTTTTCCATGTTAATAAAAATCCTGTGTCCATCTTTGGAGTGGAATCCTCAAGTAAGACTTTATGTCCCGCATTTTCTATTTGTCATCAAGATAATTAAGAAAAGATCATTTTTGAAACTAGCCATCCGGATACCAATCCACAACCTCACTTAAGAGTAATCAGCCTTCTAAGAGGGTTTGTAAAATACTCATCAAACACAGAAATCCAATTAAAGTAGGTCGTCGTTATTATTCAAATTAAACTTTTAATCGACTCCCGACCTCCGCTCAGATATCTCACGGCCACAGGAAGCTAAGTAAATTGAATATTAATTTTATTGTAAGAATCCACTGGGAAAACATTCTATTAACAAATAATTAAAAGCTATGCAGCGATGAGGTCACTTCGCGTTGAGAGTTAATAGCCTAGTTGTTGGGAATTCGGCCTTTCTTTTGCGAGGTCCGAGTTGGATACTCGGTATGCACCTCTGACCTTTCGGAGTTGTGTGCTTTTAGCAATTAATTATAGCTTCATTATCGGTTTATAGGGAAACAACGGTAAACATCGTGAGTATCCGGCCGGGAATCGAACCGGGACCTCGTACTTAAATTCACAGCGCTCACCGATTCGTAGATATATCGAGATGGAGAGATATTCCAAATAGCATACTGGCATAGATTAGGTCTCTTTTAACTAATGCATTTTTTAATTTAATTTTATATTTTTTTTATAAATGGATGTAAATAAAGTTTATTATAATTAATTATTCACTTAAAACTGCCCCACATTAGTATCTACTCTGCATCTGTGTGAAGCCGGGGTAATTATTTACCTGCTAGTGTAAGTAGAAACCAATAATAATAAATTCACTCATTTATGCATAAAACACTCTTTAAAGCCGACATTAAATTATATAACATTGAACATGCCCGAAATTAGAAGGCCCTTGTACTTTGAATTAAACCGTAATACCGGCAAATCCTGCGCGGCAACAATGGGTGCGAATTTCACAGGATTTGCACAAATCAAATTCCCGGCTGAGCTGGTAATCCTTTAACAATCGATTGGTGTTGTTCAAAATTAACAAATTCGCAATTAAAATTATGCATGATAATAAAGGTTTTATTTATTACCTACTAGCTTCTGCCCGCGACTTCGTCTGTGTGGACTTTGGAATCAGGTCTAAAGCTTCGCTCGTTAACAATTTTTAATCTTAACACGGGAACTATTTTAGGTATAGAATGTCCTATTCCATAGCATAGGCAAACCTAACATATATTCCATGCCTAGGCATATCAAAGCTGTCTGTCCGCGGCTAAGCTTGTAAGTTATTTTCAATTTTCCCTCAGGAACTACTTAATGAATAGGGATAAAAGGTAGCCTATGTTCTTTTTTTATGTCAAACGCTTGTCAAATCTGTGCGAATGCATGTCAAATTTCATCCAGATTTGTTCAGACTACAGGACCGACGCAATGTTGCCTGTTTATCGGTTTTTTACCGGATATACTTCGGTGAGTGTACTCAGGAATTTCACAATCTTGTTCCTCCTTCCCCGTTCTACCACAGAACAGCAAGACACCGTGAGCGGTGGCATCCTTTTGTGGTTGATATTCGATCAACACGCACGAAACGGTTTTATTCACGTTTCTGATACGTACCCGGCAACTGTGTTTCCTGCCAAATATAATTTGAGTACCTTCAAGGCAAGAGTGAATAGACTTTTTCTAGGCAAGCGTGCTCCAACCTAGACCTCATCATTGCTTTCTAACGGGCATGATTGTCGTTGCCTTAGGTGTTGCAGGCAACACCTAAGGCAAAATACCTAGAGGCCGTTTCCAATGAGATGGGCTGACCCGTTGAAAGAGTTACACTCGTGCCGGTTCTATAGAGTCGCCAAAATGGCAGATGGAGACAATTTACCCACTCGATGCTTAGATCTCACCAGGACCATGTTCATCAGTAATGAAGGAACGACCATAGAGAGAGCCGGTAACTAAGATTAATAATAGACAATCATTATTAACTTTTCTCCAGATTAAATGAAAAGCAGTTTAGAGAAATCATAAATATCTGTTATCCCATGCAGGCATCCCAGCTTTTATGTACCAATTTTTCGCCCAACAATTACTGCCATGTCAGGATATGGTATTATTTTGAAACATAATAGAAAAAAAACGAACCAGATCATTATTTCTGAAATCCTTTGAAAAATATATTTTAAATAAAAAAACCCGTCACCATTATTCGACATATCGAATAACGAATTTCACGTTGTAATGAAGGATGCGTACAAAATACATGAAAGGCGTGCCGCGGCGCCATTTTGTTATGCGGATGTCATTTTCAAAATGTCATTAGCACGGGGCCGCGTTATTTTTATGACACACCTTGATTTATCCTTTTTTACCCTTGCCCATTATTGTAAGCCAGAAAATATAGACGGGCAATAAATAGGCGGATACACATGACACGACTACGGAAGAATAGACGAATTTCAGTCCGTATTTTTTTGTTCGTATGTGTTGGTAAAGGTCCAACACGAGAGCCGACGACTTGCATGGCGTTCGCCGACGTCACATCGCGTTACTAGTTTGTATACTTTGTTGGCGGTATGAATCAGCAAGCCGCTTATACCAAGTCGGCCGTTTTAGCATGCAGAAGAAATAAAAAAAAAAATATGGTGCCAAATTTAGAAATTATTGTTTTTAAATTTTCTCTGGTCTAACTTCTACTTTGATAGTTACAACCCTTCGTACAAAGACATACTACTTAGGAACTAGTTAGTTCCGGTACGATGCACTGTCGAAACTATAGCTTGTATGGCCGCTACTATTGTAGAACTGGATCTGGGCTAACTTGTAGTTGAATAAACTATAAACATGAAAGCTTAAATTACCAAAAGTTACTCCAGTAATTCACAACCTGTCTGCGAAAGTCCCATAAATAGCATACGCCAAAGACACAAGTGTATAAATATTAACTGTGCTAAAGATTAGCGGGCAAACGTACAAACGGAAAAACAGAAGAAAAATTTAGAAACGTTTGTTATTTGTATAGAGAAGTTTGCATAACTACCCGCGTTAGTAGCATTCAGACTAAGTATAGAATTATAGATTAAACGCCAGATAATACCTACCCCGTGCTAGCATTGCGAGCATTCAATTTACGGCTTTGCGGTTTACTCATCTGGGAGTATTGTTATATATAATGCCCTCTAACGGGAAGCTTATACAGCTTTAAGTACTTGTGTTTACTTTCATCATAATCGAATCAACCGACGTCCACTGCTGGATGTATTTTGTAAGGAGTTCCAAGGTTATCGGTCTGAGTGTAGCGGCTTCCAGTGACTCGTTTGATATCGTTTGTAAAAAAATTGTCCATTTCCTGTACTTTATGTTAATGTTAATTTTGAAATTTCTGGTACTAAATAAATAAATAAATCTGTTAGGAGTCCACCAAAGTTGCGTTTACAAGCGGGAGATCGCTATTCCGCCACCTTTGTGCCTTCTAATTTATATATACTATGCGGACCTTTTTTATTGGGCTGACGTGAATGATGATAGTTTTATTCTGGAATCCGATGTGGAGTTGGTCTTAACAAAACCCCAAGAACCCTGGCCGGGGAACGTTTTAAGTTTGAGGATATTGATTACTCAAAGTGCAATGTCCAATAAAAGAGTCATATAGAAGCCACACATTCTGATGGCTCGGAATATAACAACAAGTTCAAAACTAACATAATGAAACATTAAACCTTTGTTCAACTTGTTTTAATAAATTATTCATAATATATATTAGTAATCACATATTCACTTTTTTTAAATTTTCAAGAAAAAAATTCTGGCAGATTATATATTTTGGATTGTACTTAAGGAGTCCAAGAATTCTAAAATTTATTTCTTGCCGATACCAATTCAGTGTAATTCTTCTTTATAGCCGAAGAAAAGATTTTTATATTAATTCTTTACTCAATTAATATATTATATAATTCAATTTATATAATTAATATATATTTGACTTGATATCTTCTACAACCGTCACGTTCCCTCTAACATTCTGTCGTTTTTATTTTAAAATTTTTGATATAGTTTATTTGCATTTAACTAGACTATGTAGGTACCATTTTGTTCGAAAACTTTTTGCCATCTTGTAGGTAGGGACATAATTCCATTGCCCATACACAGTACGAAAAACCAATCAAATTCACACATTTTCCTAATTTGAATTTGGAATTATATTCTTTAAAAATAAAATTTTTAATGATTCCAAAACCAGCCAGATACAAATAATACAGCCAAAGAGATTTCATTACAAGTTCATACATACTATAATGCGAAAAGACTTTTTCCCCAACCTATTAGTAATAATTGATGGACTAATCAGAAACCCAACCCATGATGGTAAGTATCCCATATCCCCTCTTCGCAGGGTTTGGGAGGGACACTTCCTGCAAAGTCTCAGTGCATCAATCTGAGGCGTAGCTTTGTGCGCCTTTACTGGCAACCACGGCCTTCAGACCGGAAGTAATGCTGTTCGACGACAGTAATGCTGCAGAAATAAGGATGGCAGGTGTACTTCCGCGGACTAGCTCTGTAACAAAAAGCTCTGCTATTAATAAATCGGTTTAAGAAATACAATATTATTTAATCTTTGGTATTAAGGTAAAACGAAATGACAGCTACCGGAATAATATTATCACATCAGTGTAACGTTAGGATTGGATTCCGGCGATATTCGATTACTGATAACGATATCTGTATGAAATGCAATACCTATACAGAGCCGATACGATTTTCAGTTAAACAAAATCCATTTAACTGGATGTTGACATATTTACGAACGTAACCACCTGGTGCGGGTGTGCATCGTTAAATAACTATGATGGAATTTTAATATTTAACTACTTCACTGTGATAGGATTTTATATAAATGTGACAACTGTAATCGGTTTTTGAAAAAATCCCGCAGGATACTTAGTAGTAGCTGAACCTTTTGAAGGCCTGGTGAAGTACTGCTACGTCTAATTCTACGACTACAAATTGCATAAAATTTTTCAATTTAATGAATTTTCGACTATTTTTGTAGGTAATCCTTCAAAATATGTGTCCTATCGAAAACAAAGAAAATTCTAATATATCTAAAATCGATTTAGATGGTAATGAGAACTACCATTTAAGGCCATATAAGGCCACCTATCTATTTAAAGCCATTTCTCCTCGACTCTCCGAGAAACCAACAGATTATTTTTACATATATGTATGTTTAAATTAATCATAATCTGATTGTTTACTACAGCTTCAGGTTTCTTCGATAGGGTTCTTTCCAACAAAAATGCGGGTTTCATCTATAACAATTTATATATTTGCGACTGATTTACATTATATGCACAATTTTATAGGTGTTATTGATACTTAATTAAATAGATACCTCTTAACTAATTATATAGATATATATACCAGTGATTATAATAAACAGGTAGTTCTAGACATACTGCCCACCAAAACGATAGTTTTAAATAACAAACCTTGCTACCATGTATATCTGAATATATGTAGATACGTGTTTTCTTTTTCCTTGCCTGTAAAACACGGCGCACCAAACAAGGAAGTTGATTTAGATCATGCCCAGGCATAAAACCATATTGGCCGCTAAACAACCACAGAACTACAAATAGCAAGCCTCTATACGTGCTTGCTAGAGCACGTGGCTAGCGTGTTCAAGCAAGTGCTCGTATATCAAGCACAAATACCCAACGTATCCTACGGCAGGTGTTACGTGCAAGCCGAATCCGAAACATGGCCGATAAATTGTATTCTTCAGAGCACAGTACCATTAGTAAGAGTTTTCACAACTCGATAACACTGATACTTTATGTTAAGTGTCATGAAGAGTGCGAAAAGTCTCCAAAGTTATTAACTCCTTATTAAGGAATGGCTTTTGTCGACTTCAATGATAAATTTCATTATGATTGCATTAAGATCGATCAAGTTACAAACAAACAATAAAATGCTAAACGTGTAACAAAATTTAAATGAAGTTGCGGATTCTAACATTAAAATTTTAGTCAACGGTACTAATTGTAGGTGTATGAAAAACTAGGCATCGAATTGCGATTACGAAAACTATAAAAAAATTACACTAGGGGTACAGATTATCCGAGCCTAGTTCGATATTAATTGCAAGTTGCATCGACAACTGAATGGCTGTTAAGGGTGATGTGCTTTATTTTGATAATCGCAGAGTTCAAATTGCTACTTCATTCCAATCTCCACTTTCGGGAGTTATAGGGGTAGGGACATATTAAACAAAGATTTCGCGTGTTACTTTCATCTGTGATTTTAGTATAAGACAATCGCAACGTTAGAATGATACTACCAGTTTGTTATTATGTTTTGATATTCACTAAGCCTTTCAGATGGATACGTGGGCGTGGATTTTAAAAATTATAACTAAAAATATTCCACTAATTTTACGCCAAAAGTTGAAAAAGGACCAAGATGTAGCCATTGTTGTTCAGAAGCAGGATTCTGCTTGCTTCTCGAGAATAGTAGAATCTGCCTTGCAAACCGGTAGTAGGTACAAACAGGCTTGACGATTTATCAGGCATACTTTAAATAAATTAATTATGGGTTTCAATAGATCTGGCTATATTAATGTTCGAAGAATTTAGCCCGTAAAATAATCCGCGCGAATTTTCCCGCTAGGCTGTCCCTTACCTTACATAAAATTGTAAACGTTTAGCGATTTTAGTTCTTAAAGCGAAGATGAATGGTCCAAAGTAGAGCAAAAGGAATGTTAATTGAATTCGTGGGCGCTGTGATTCTTTCAGAGATTTATGCGAGTTGACCAGCGCAGGTAATTTGGATTTACGGACGGAACAACAAAACGGTAATGCGAATGTAATAGACTGTTTTTTATGTACGTAAACTGAAGAAGGAGTTTGTTTTTGTATTTTAATATTTTTGAAGTAATAATGTACGGATTAAGCAGATGGGTCACCTGATGGTAACTGGAAAACCACCGCCTGCAAAAAGAGCAACACTTCACAGTATTTCAGTGCGGGTTTGCAGGATCACCCAGGTTGGGTGTAAGTTAATCTCAGAACAATGTGTTTAAACATAGTTTGTAAGAGCTTTAAAAGGAAAAGGCTCAAGTCAAAAACAAGAATAAGTTTCAAAACGTCTAAGTCCTTCGTTCGACACCTAACCTCACGCGTTTTTAAGCTACGTAACTAGCTAACTAATTTTACAGTTGCCAAAATAAATCTATACCTACTAATATTATAAAGAGGAAAGATTTATTTTGTTTATCATCAAGGGTATATATAGATGTAAATTCTTTTTTATTTATTCCAATCGGACGTTTAATGTAGAAAATATCTATTTTACAAGAATACACAACTTAAAAATATTCTTTAGAAACAAAAACAAAAGTGGACGAAGTCGCGGGCAACAGCAAGAAATCTATACTTCGAGCGTAGAGTTTATTTTATGACAGTTTTTGTATTGCTACTCTGTCAAATTGATTCTTCTGACAGGCTATCTTAAGACGCTAGCAAATAGAAATAACTATTACGCATGTTTACGTATTCCAAAATTTCTGAGTCTAGTAGGTACCTACTAGTTATACTTGCGCTAAAAAGCAATTTGTTTTTACTTACAACGTGAGATCCTGTTTGGAACTAACCATTTGTTTATTTCAGGTAGACTGAACATCAAAACAAGCCACTCAAATGATTACCCATACCAACCGTAAATTTGCTTGTAACAAAGTGTAATGCACTTGAAAATGTACTCGCCTCCCACACAAAGTATCCTCTCTGCGAAGCGAAGAATATAAATTGTTTTTCTCGAAAATGTCTTAAAGCCAGTGCGGAGTTGGCAATAAATAATGCTGGTGTACAAACACCATTAAACATCTGCGGGCGGTTAATGCTGTGTTGTGTTTTTTCTCGCCTGCTGTGTCCCGGCGCACTAATTGTGATGAACGAGCTACTCGAAGGACTGTTGTGTTTAAAGTTGACGATACGACTAAGACTTTGTCAATTGACTTTGTTGCGCCTGAAAAGTCATTAGCGACTAACTTAGCCAAAGGTATATTTTACATTACAAACGCAATGTTTTTGGTGGCTTATAATATGATAAAATTTCGTGAGCAACGGCCGTAAAATATAAATTTATGGTTTTGTAAAAGACACCTGAACTTTAAGAGACAGACTTTTCGACAAACTTCATATCGCTCAGCTAAAGAGTCATATCGCAGGATATCTTCGAAGGATGATTCTTGTGTTTGTGCATACTAATCTTAACTTATATTGTAAATGCGAAAGTGTGTTTGTTTGTTTTTCCCTCCTCTACGTACCAACTAAGCAGCAAATTATCTTGATTTTCAGCATCGAGTTAGTTGAAAGGACGTATATTAACAATCGGCCCCCACAGAATTTGCTGTGCAATAAACGCGGGCGAAGCACAAGGGCAACAGCTAGTATTATAAATGCGAAAGTGCTTTGTATGTTTATTTCTACGTTTGCTTACTTCTTACCTATGTTCGGATTAACCATTTAACCAGTCTTGATAAAATTTAGCACATATACGAGTACATCTTGCATTTTCGACATGAATCTACTTGTTCTGCCGCGAGAGCAATAGCGTAGCGTTACTGGAAGATTTAAAAAAAGTCTTTGTACTTAGTACGGCTCAGCTGCTTAACCGATCTTGGTGAAATATTAGACGACATAGTTATTACTTTTTCGCGGGATTAAGGTGGACTCTTAGTTCGTCCGGGAGATATACAACGGGTTCCAAGGGCGTCTAACAAAGCCAACCAGAGGGACATGCCGTGGTGGTTTTTAGTTTGGGTATACCCCTTTGGAGGGGGGAGTCCCACATAACCTCCGTCCTGCCCAAGGGTCAGAGGTAGCAATAAAACTGTTTCACCACGCCAAAAAAACAAAACGGTGGACTCTTAGTTCAAATGAGCTAAAAAGGAGGTTTTCAATCTTTAAAATGGTGACATATTTGTATTTGGAAAAAAATATTTCATATTTTTAAATAAGTTCATTACGCGGGTCAAAACACGATTTCAGTATTTAAAATATAAAAAGCCGTCACTAAGTGGATGTACTATTGCGACGTGAATACATTTAAAGTGAAGCATAAAAAAAATACAAACAAGGAATGTATAATTAATTCACTGCGAAAATATACCTACTGTAAAATTTAAAATAGTCTAACGCAATTCTTGCGCTCGATTTTTTCAAACGGAATAAAATGCGGACGAAGTCGCAGGCAACAGTTAGTTAAGGTCATTTGAATAAACTTATTCAAAGTCTGGTGTAGACAAAGGTAAAGGCAAATTGTAGTAAATAAACTAAAACTAAAGTAGCTTTATACACTTACACAGTTACCTTTTTGTTTATTTGCTCAGTTATTTTAACAACGCTAGATTAAGACGGTAAGTATTAAGATGTGTTGGCCGATAACAAAACTCTGCTGACTTTATACTTGTGAAATTATAATAAGGGCACATTTGCACGTGAGAGAATATCACTGGTTTTCGCACTAATATGGAAACAATGGTATATATATATAGGTGGGCACGCACCTCTAACTTTTCTAAATTATGTGCGTTTTAATTAATTAAAATATCACTTGCTTCAACGGTGAAAGAAACATCATAAGGGAACCTGCGTGCCTATGTAGCGATAAGGCCACAAATTGTATACTTTTCGTTATATTTTTATTTTAATTTTTTTTGTATGTTTATGTGTCGTACAATAAAAGTGTATTCATTCATTTATGCCCCAGAGTACTCCATAAGTTTTCAAGGTGTGTGGGGTCCACCAATCCGCAACGGGCCAGCGTGGTGGACTACGGCCTTAACCCTTTTTCATTGTGGTAGGAGACCCGTGCCCTGTAGTGGGCCGATAATTGACGGACGGAGAATATGGCCCACGTGATGCTAAATGGAAAACCATCGACTATAAACAGAGCAACACTTCGCAGGGCATACAAGAAACATGTCTTGCTGCTTGTAATATTTTTGCCGTGACTTTGTCCATCAATTTGAGGTGTAAGTTTTAAGCCTCATATGCCTTTAATGCCAACCATGCCTTTCAAACCGGAACACAGCATTGCATCAAGTTGGCTTGGCGGTAGAAATAAGCCTGACGTTAAAACTTCCCCGGACGAACTCTGTCACAAAAAGCTCTGTTACGTGCACGTATAACTAAAAAAGAATTCATCATCACATCAACCCTTTACCGGGCCACAGATCACGGGTCTCCTTCCACAATAAGAAGGGTTTATTCGGACTGGATTCTGGACTTTAACCGCTTCAAAAATTTATTACACGATACAAAAGCTTGGGTGTGAATTGCTCTAGCTTAATAGCTTAACATAAATTTACTGTGAGATGGTGATAACCAAAAAATATTACCCGGCCAGGTTTGTTGTGGGCTCTTCTTAGACCAAGGCGTGTTTGGAACCCTAGGTTTAAGTTGGCGAACGAAGTTATCACCATTTCATTTACAATTATGTAAACATACATGTGTGAACGCTTCATAGGTGTCTGTGATAGGCCTACATGAATAAAGAAATTTTGTATTTGAATTTGAATTTATTATTTAGTTTTATTTTAGTAAGAACAATTTCATTTGTATCCAGTGCGAATAAACCCCATCTTTCTTAGTACCAGTAAAGTACATTCAAACTCGTTACAAGATAACTCCCAAGAAGTTAGTTCTTAGGTATCTACTTATTAGAAAGTTAGACCACCTGTATTTAGATTCTGTTCAGATTACGGCTATATTCAAATTCAAATCCATAATATGCATAATTTAAATAGGCTTTAACGAGTTAGGACTCTTCAAAGGTAAGTTTCTCGGAATTGGATGTACTACTTTGAAATTAATTTTAATGTAATAGCATAGCTCTCCAGCATAGGACCGCCCTACTAAGAGGTGTCCCTTTCTTTCCTCTTCCAAATCGTTCCTGCACTATTTTAATATCATCTTTTACTCTGTCATCCCTTCTACTCTTCCTTTTTTGTCTATACTGTCTACCTTTACTTCTCTTCTAGACCATTCCATTACTTCTTTGCCCCATTCATGGAGCCTATCTATGGAGAGCAAGACAGGCAAGAAAGAAATCAGTGTCTAATATAACACATATTTTTTATCAAACGGTTTTTGCTTTTTTAGTTTGTACGAAGTAGAAATAAGATGAAATTTTATTTATGAGATCTCCGGCGCGTACCTCTAACCTGGGAAGTTTGTTGCGGGCTCTTCTAGACCGGGCGCGTATCAACATCACCTCACTTATTATGTAAAGATATATGTATGATGGTTTCATAAGTCCCTGTGGTGCCATGAATTTTTGCATTTGAACTTAAATAACTTTCGGAGCTATGTGCGTTTTTCATCATCACCAAAGCTCTACAGCCCCGGGTGGGCCTTGGCTTGGTAAAGCAAATTTTTCCATTTGAGGCGGTCAGAAGCTGCTTCTTTTCAGCTCCGGACTCCCAAAACTCTCATATCCTTCTCAACTCCATCCATGCTCCTTTTTTTTATTCCACTACAAGTTAGCCCTTGACTTTAATTTCACCGTAAGGTAAGGTAAGATGATGATGATGATGCAGTCTTAAGATGGTAACGGGCTAACCTGTTACGGGTATGGCAGTTATATTAAACCGATACCCCTAATCGGTTTCTACGCGACATCGTACCGGAACGCTAAATCGCAGAGCGGCACGTCTTTGTCGGTACGGTGGTAACTAGCCACAGCAGAAGCCTTCCACCAGACCAGACCAGAGAAAATTCAAAAATTATAAATTCCCAAATTTCTCATGCCGGGATCGGGACGCCCCACTTAAATCCACAGTGCTCACCGCTGCGCCAAGGATGTCGTCAATACTTTTGAACATACCACCAAGAGCAACCGACCGATGGCATATAAATATAAAAGTTTGGAATCTCTTATTTTATTTGTCTACAATAGCGGCTACGATAGTCGGATATATTATTCCCAAAGCTTAATAAATTATTAACTATAGCATATCTATAGTTGAGTTGACTGGTAGGAGCTCGACTTCACTTTTGGATGACCGAGTTCGAATCCCAGAACGCATCTCGATTTGAGTAAAGCGTTGCACTCAGTAGATTTTGTCTAGAGGCTGTAGCTAGTTATATTCCGAATTACGGTACGACATCTTAAACTTCGTGCGTTTCGATGCGCAGAATTCAATATTCGGTATCAGCCAATCAGTGGTACGGTACAGCTGACTACCTGCGCAAAGCTTGCAGCCAACTTCTGGCTTCAGCCAACATCAGCCAACGACTTAATGTTTGAATCGAGAATCGAAAATCCTACTGAAAAGACGGACCGCCGAGCAAGTTGGCGTTTCGGTATGATTTTTTGATTACACTATAAGTTATTAGCCCTTGACTGCAATCTCAACAGCTTGTAAGTATTGATGCAATCCAGCAATTAAATTACCAGCTGGGAAATCTGCACTCAAGGGCTAACACGTAGTTGAATTAAAAAAAAAGGAAGCGTCCAGATAAAGGACCCTTTCGCGTATCTGGGACAGAGCTACTCCTTCTAAAAACCCCATTTTCATGTTAGCTGTTTAAAATGAAAATTGCGCCTGAACTGATGGAAGATGCACGTCCGCAAACTAACAAGAGGCCCACTTTATTCGACCATAAAGTATCCATGTTGACTTAGTTTAAGAAAAGAAAGCAAGTTTTTCGGAATAGGATAATAACATTGCATAACGTTACTAGAATAACGTTATCATTTCGATAACCTTATATCAGCAACTGTAGTGATTTGAATGCATTAAAATTCCATTAACGCAAACAGTTCACTTATTTCCGAAAGCCTGGTGCTTCCTGGCATAAATATGTCAACAACTGCACGTTATTTAAATCGAATCGAGTCATTGCAGTTCATTTGGATATCGATATTTGTAATGGATTTTTGTAACATTAATGTGTACCTGTAACATTGTTACTTACCGTGACTGGTGTAAAACCATGATACGAAACAGATTGAAATATTTAGGAAAAGTAATCATCGTCATCAAGAATTACCAGTTGCCGGACGTCTACAGGGCACGCGTCTTCTTTCAGAGGAGAGTTTAGACCATAGTTCGGACTCTGGCCTAGTGCGGATTGGTAATAGAGAACTCTTAACGAATTCCTTAAATTAAAAACGCACATAACTCCGAAATTTAGAAGTACGTGCAGGGGATCGAATATAATCCAGAAAGGAAGGCCGTCAAGGCATTTTTTAAACGAGTACCGTTTACAAGTTTTACAAACAATATATTTGTAAATTTTATATTGGTTAAATGTTTTGTTATTTTTATTTTTTGGGTCACTAATCTTATCTTATATAATTATTCGTACCTATGTATGTTTTTATTGTATAAATATGTACCACCTGGGTCTATTCCCCTCTTTTCCATAATTCTTATTACCTGTGAGAGATTACTACTAAGCGATAAGGCTTTTTGTATTCTACTTCTATCTTCAACTTTCTGTTTTTCTTGTATATATCCTATATGTGGTAAACATATAAAAAGAGTTATAATAAACCTTTACTGCCTTATAATTACTAATAATATCCTAAAGAGAAATATATTGAAATTATTTTCATCTGTAAAGGATTGTAATGAAGGACGAAAGTTTGTATAAAAATAAACATTTATTAAAATTACAAACTGGTTACAAATTTTATACATAATTTACCCTTAAAGGATAAATAATATCAGGGAGCTGAAGGAGACACCTACTACTTTTAGTTCAGGTAATACTTTAGATGATTGAAAAATCAGAAAACCTCCAGGGTGAAAGAAGTAACAGGCAAAATATACTAGATATTTAGTACGCCTGCCTTTTTATTTTTGGCTTTTTAATTCACATCTTTCAAGTTTAATTACCACCATTTGTATAATTCATGGAATTGGAAGCGGTGGTAGCGCATTGGGTAAGAGCTCGACTTCACTTCCCGGGGGCCGAGTTCGAATCCCGACCAGCACGCAGCTTTAACTTTTCTAAGTTATGTGCGTTTTAATTAATTAAAATATCACTTGCTTCTTCAATGGTAAAGGAAAACATCGTGAGGAAACCTGCATGCCTGAGAGATCTACATAATATTCTCATAAATGTGTGGAGTCCACCAATCCGCACTGGGCCAGCGTGGTGGACTACGGCCTAACCCTTTCTCATTGTGGGAGGTGACCCGTGCTCTGTAGTGGGCCGGTAATAGGTTGATGAGATGATGATGATGATGATGGAATTATTTATTAAAGGTTTTTAAAATTCAAACAACTCAACCAAAGTTAACGAAATTTTAACAGGACATATTCAATAAACTACCCAACGAAATTTTGAAAAAAATAAATAAAAATAAATGTATCGATTTGGGGTTTCGCATAAAACACTCAATAGTACCGAACCATTTGTATATTGTACATTAAGTATAAATAAAGCGCGTAAAATGTGATTCCCAAAAATTCTCCGAATAATGAGTGAAAAATCTCCCGCCATGCAAAAATAAGCGGAGTCGAAAGGGTGTGCGGCCTGAATAATTTATGAGGCGCAAACGAGGAATCAAAGGTGGGGGATGAATATTTTAATTTGGGAATGTTTCGCTTTTCAAAGAGCGAAACGTTCCTTGTCTGATATCTTACTGACTTCAGCCCCAGGCCTGTAAAACTACGCAAGCTCACAGGCCTGGAGCTGAAGGAATCCTAGTTCGTTCGTTTGTTATATCTGTCTGATTGTCTATCCGTCTGCCTTATACTATGTCTATTATATTCAGAAACTATTTAAAAGCTGAACTTTGCTGGTTTACCTTTGCCAGGAGCCAATCTTTTGTACAGGGAATAGGCCCACAAAGGCCCCAAATTGTGATGGATATTAATGATTCGGATGTTGATTTGTTACTTATGATATCTTTATTACAATGGTATCATTACGCTTGCCTCTTCCAAACGGAATATTTAGATTTATTTTTGGAAATTTTGGTCTATCTAACTGCTTCGTTGGCCTAGTAGTTAGTATGTTTTACTATGGATATTAAAACTTATTTTTTCTACCTTGGTAACCTCGTGATCCATCCAATTTGTAGTCCAGGTTACATTTTTCATCCCCGATAAATCGATATAAATAAATAGGTGAGTTCGTGCCGATAAACATTTTTTATTGTCACACCAACAAATAGATCAGTGCCATCTCTTAGAATGCTTATACTACCACGAACCACGAATTAACTACGTCGTATTTTTTAAATCAACTCAAACGTTATATATACTTAACCTTATGATATCTTTATTACAATGGTATCATTACGCTTACCTCTACGAACCGGAATACTAAGATTTTTTTTAAATTTTGTATTTTGTATTTATAGTGCAGGTTTTACATTTTTCATCCCCGACGCAAAAACGGCTGTTATAAGTTTGACTTGTCTATGTGTGTGCGAGTGTGTTTGTCTGGCTGTGGCATCGTAGCTCTCAAACAGATGAACCGATTTTGATTTTGTCTAAAAGGTGAATTAGTCGAGTGCTGTTGACAATGTTTGATGAATTTCAAATATAAGTTGGCTGCCACCACAAATTTTTTTCGCAGGGAAACTCTCTCTGGGTATGAATTTTCTTGTTTTAAGCTTTCTCGGTCATTCTATTTTTATTATTTCGTGTCAGGGGGTTTTAAAATATTTATTTTAATTGTATCTTATGATTAAATACGAATTAATACCCTATCAACATAATTAACAAACCCGCCCATTGGTAGATATGTTAATTATTATCGCTAAGGTATATAAGATCGTGTGACATCACCGCTTAGTATTATCTAATCCTGCAGACGACGTCGACAAAGATAATTGGATGCGGATTATCCCACCCAGCGCATATTTTAATATGAAACCGTTTTATACGACAAACATTGAAGACTCTATGGTATGTTTAAAGAGGGATTTGCATAACTTTTATGCATTTTGCAATTGATTACATATAACTTATCTCAACACGCGTTCTGTTATAGTGATACTTGACGGATCAAGTAGATGCCCTACCTGGTGGTAACCGTAAAGCTATCGCCTATGAACAGACTTTGCTGGGCATGCATAAAACTCATCCTACATAGTGCAGTCCTGGGTCCATCAACCTGATTTGTATATATGGCAACCATCCATGCCTTTCAGACCCAGACAGAGCGATGCTGCTGGCCGGCACACATAAGCATGGCGGTAGAAGGTACTTCCCCGGACAAGCTCTGTCACAAAAATCTCTAGCTACTTTACTAAAAAGCATTAACTATGCCGTGTGTTGTGGTGGTGGTGTCATGAAATGTACATTATAGTTAAGAACATGGCAACATCAGCAGTAAGGCTTAGGGAATTTAGCAACATTTTTACTCATTTGAATCCAGGAGGATTGTTTCGTGGTATTTGCTGTTAAATTGAATATTTTTAACTGAATTCCAGATTCGCTTTCGCGAACGCGTGAAAACCTGCATTTGCGGATGACTAAAACACACACATTCCATCGATATACATCAATAGGTGTGTTCGTCTCTCTGTATACCATGTCTATTATATTCAGAAACTATTGTAAAACTAAACTTTGCCGGTTTACCTTTGCCATGAGCCAATCGTTCGTATGGGGAATAGGCCCACCAAAAATTGTGATGTATATTAATGAATCCGATGTTTATTGGTTACTTATGATCTCTTTATTACAATGGTATCATTACGCTTACCTCTGCCAACCAGAATAATAAGAGTTTTTTTGTAAATGTTGGTCTAGGTCACTGCTTCGTTGGCCTGGTAGTTAGTATATTTTACTATGATATTAAAACTTATTTTTTCTACCTTGGAAACCTCGTGATCTATCCAATTGGTAGTCCAGGTTACATTTTTCATCCCCGACACATCGATATAAATCAATAGGTGAGTTCGTGCCAACCAACATTTGTTATTGTCACACCAACAAATACTAGATCAGTGCCATCTCTTAGAAAGCTTATACTACCAAGAACCACAAATCAACTATGTCGTATTTTTTAAATCAATTCTAACGTCATAACTGCCTTTACAGTTATATGAACAGCACTAGTTGCACTTTTTTTTGAATTCAGTTATTTCTTGCTCTTTTAATGTTTTTGCACAAATAAGACGGTTCCATTTTGTTTCTTCAATGGCTGGGGCCATATGCAATAATATAAATATGTCTTTGATTGGTGCAGTTTTGTGGTATTTCATTGACACAGACTCATTTGTTTTCGTTTGTTAAACACTAGACTGACTGTCCCTATACAAGTGCTAGATGAAATTTTGTCACTAGCACTAAACGCACTAAACGCATACGAGTTTCTTTCGAACTTATATATTTTTTTTTTTTTTTTTTTTTTTTTTTTTTTTAATTTAATACTTAACATTCTTCATTGCAATTTTTAATTTAATTTTTATTTTTAATTTTGTCTTTTAATTTTATATTTTTAACATGCCATTAGAATAAATTTATACTGTAATTTAATAAATACTCGCGTAGACTACGTGTGCGTACTACATACATCTAAGTTATATAAGCCGAATCGGAGGGTTAATCAAAACCAAAATTTGCCAAAACTATTATTTTAATTTAAAAATTACAATGGTGTTTTAACCTAGCTTACCACTAAACGACACAATGTGCGGACCGATGTGAGGTAACCGCGACATTGGCACGGTGCAGAAGCAGCCAAACTGTTTTATTAAATCCATGTGACGTTATCCCCATGAGCCCGTTACTAGATGTAACATCTTTAAAAATATGTAATATTATTGTTTTTTTTTCTATCAAAACAAAAAGATATAAGATTGAGAAGGCCGTTTGAAAGCTGCGAGCTGCTGAAATATAAGTTTTTAGTAGATGAATGTTAATATTTTATTCCATTATTATGACATTACCTTCTTTAAAATCTATAAAATTGTATGACTTTCTTATAAAGAAGCCTACTTACATTGTAATGTAACGAAACTAATAATAACCTAGTGGGTAAGGCTTCAGCTTTCCTTTCGTCGTCTAGACCGAGTTTGAGCACCACTGACTTTTCGGAGTTATGCGCGTTTTTTATTTTAGCAATTTAAATATCACTTTTAAACGATAAAGAAAAACATGAGAGTTCTCTATAATGTTCTAAACGGCGTGTGAAGTCTACCAATCAGTACTTGGCTAGTGTGGTGGACTACGGCCTTCTCATTCGGAAAAGAGCTTAGTTTTAGGGCTTTGAGAGTGCCATATAGAGAGAATGGGCCGGTGATGGTATATAGTAATTTGGCAATTTTGGTTCTTAGTATTTTGGTTCTTATTGTTTAAATCTATGTAATTATATGTTATATACATATAATTACATAGATTTAAACATTGCGATATCCCGAATCATTGCCTTATTTTTTAATTCATTAGGCAAGGTAGCCTTGCAGAGATCACTTGTATTGATAAGGCCGCTTTTTGCACATACATATATTTAAGAAAGTGTTCCTGTGTATGTTTTCGGTGTTATGCAATAAAGTTGTTTAAATAAATAAAAAAACAACCATTCTTGAATGTATCATCTTAACAGACGCGCTAGTTAGTTCGTTAGACGATAGTTCCATAGCAAGATTCCACGCGCATAGTTCCACTCGATAATAGAAATACTTGTTAATAAAGTTCTTATAAAAACATTGCTGTGCCGTTTTTACAGCGATGATCAAGACTGTAAATTCCCCTGGATCCCACCTAAATACCGTACAGTGTTCAGTTAATCCCGCCTTAAAAATATCCCTTTAATGTCGAGCTTGGAAATTTTCTCGTAAAATTCTGCATAAACAAAATTAATTTCGCTACCTACCTCGTTAAGCCTACTGCGCTCTTTAATAAATCCCCGTCTTAACAACCTTGCAACTTTATTAGTTTTTATATTTTTACCCACGTAGGAGCGGTATAATATTCCTTTATTGTAAAGGCCTTCATACACAGAGCAATCCATAGATGATTATACGCAAATCGCAAGGATCCATTCGCACGTCGGTCGCTGCATTCGATCACTGCTTCATCACTGAAAACTCGTGAAAGCAGAATGTCCCATGCAAATAGCAATTGTCGTTTTTGCCAGTAACTCATGCAAATAGCAATTGTCGTTTTTGCCAGTAACTTGTACAAGTAGCAACATAACTTGAACCAGTACGTCGTGCGAGTAACTTGTGTCAGTAGGTTAAACTGCTAGCTTAATAGCTACCAGTTGCTTTTTGCTTTTTTTATTCCGTTACAAGTTAACTCTTGAATATAATCGGTCCTGATGCTAAGTGATCGTGCACGCTTAGAGGGTCGCGGGCTACCCTGTTAATGGTATGGCGGTTTTATTAAACAGCTGATTGGCGCAGTGGGCAGCGACCCTATTTTCTAAGTCAACGGCCGTGAGTTCGATTCCACAACTGGAAAATGTTCGTGTGATGAACATGATTGTTTTTCAGTGCATGGGTGTTTATATGTATATTATAAGACGTATTTATGTTTATTATTCGTAAAATTATTCATCAGTTATCAAAGTACTCTTAACACAAGCTACGCTTACTTTGGGGCTAGATGGCGATGCGTGTATTGTCGTAATATATTTATTTATTTATTTACTTATTTAATCTCATGCCGCTAAATAGATTGGCGGCCCGAATTTGTAATTAGAGTGATAACTAGCCACGACCTCCATTAAGCATTTACTCGTAGCAAGCCCACCAGACAAGAGAAAGTTTAAATATTTATTGATTCCAAAATTGCCCTTGCTGGGGATCGAATTCTGTAACTCCTACTGACCATAGTGCTCAACAATGGGCAGTAAAACAAAAACCACACGACAACGATATTGTTAGGTAGTCGATTATGCTAATTCCTATACCCACAAAGTTAACTACGATTTGTGTGGCGTCGATAGAGTGCCACATCTGGTCCCTAGATGGCGCTCTTTCGACGCCATACAATTCGTAGTTAACTTTTACGCGATCGAATAGATAAAAAACCTCGCACTCAGCACACAGTATCAAAGGTGTGTTTATGTTGTGCTTATGACAACTCGCTAAGTAAATTTGAAGGAATTACCATTTTGTAATCTCAGAACTGCCTTGATGGTCTAGTGGTTAGCATGTTGAAGTACAGATCACGAGGTCATAGGTTTGAATCCCGGGTTAGGCCAAATTATCTAAGGTATAGTATATTTTTGTCTATTAAAGAATTTTCGGCATCAACCCGGTGTGAGCAAGTTGGCGGTGTCAGCCCCCTTGCATCGGAGAACAAGTAAAGCCGTCGGTCCAATTATCACTCTAGTGTGTTAGAGTCCACCAATCTGCATTGGAGCAGCGTGGAGGGTCTATGCTCTAAAGCCATCTCTCCTATGAGAGACACTACTTGTGTCCAGCAGCACAGGCTGCGGGTGATGATGATTAATGTCATGGATGTCTACTATCTTACTATAACTTTTCTTGCTTTAGTCCCAGTCGAATTTGTTCCAAAAGTTCCATACGTTTCGAATTGTCAAGAAACTTCGCTTTAATAGGTAAATATTTTAAGTCGTGACCCTTTGCTTTAGAAGCGATACTCTACGCAGAAGGTATATCATACAGAGGATTTAAACCCTGATCTAAGAGGCTAAGCCCTCTCTGACAAGGGTCTAAGGGATCCACAAATCTACAGGATTTCCTGGTTATATAGAAGAGGGAATTTATAATTGCGTGTGCACGATCCATAAACATAACATTGTTTTCAAAATAAATAGGTAGTACTGTTGTTTCATTGTTTTGTATCGTTTGTTATCGAGTCTACCGGTGATCCTACAGCGGTTACCTTGGCCAACGAATTAGTTTGGCCATCCAAAGGGGCAAAACTGCCAGCATCTTAGGAACTGTGCCACGCTGCGGTGTTTTGGAAGATGTTTTAGATTTTATTTAGTTTTACATAGTTTATTTTAGGTTATATTTATAAAACAAATGTGAAAGAAATAAAAATTAATATTTTTGGAAATATTTTTTATCTTATTAATAGTTATTGGAAATATGTAAAGGAGTTTTTCAATAAAAGCGAGTTTCTGAAATATGAGCCGAAAAGTTTTACTGGATGTCAAGAATGGATATTCACATAATTATATACATAAGTTGAAAACTTTATCTCCCTACTGCTGTCGATGGGTAAAAGGGTTTATATATATATTATAGTTTTTGCCTTTAGGTAACCCAAATTTAGCAGGCTCCAAGGTCATTTATATGCATCCCTAAATCATGAGGAGTCAATGTGTACGGGTCCACGAACCTGGTAATGAGTGGGTCCATACTCCCAAGAGGGACAATCTTACCTCACCTGTTTGTGTTCAACCAATATTGGCATCGCCGCAGACTATAGGCAAGACAGCCTTGTTATTTATTATTTTATTAAGCTCTTTATTTGTATACCACAATATTAACATATATAAAATATAATAAAAACAGAAACTTATCGAAAGAAGTAGAATACAAAAGGCGGCCTTATCGCTTAATAGCGATCTCTGCCAGGCAACCTTTGAATTAGGAAAAAAAGAAGAGGAGAACAGACTGCTGGTGGTACAAATTTTAAAATACATACATGCGAATAACTACATACTTATCTAAATAATATAAACTAGTGTACACAAATAGATCAAAGTATATAATATAATTAATAAATAAATATAAAAATAAACTAATATATTATAACAACAGCGCTTACAAATTTAAATACTTTAACATACAACTTGTTACTAAATTTTGTTTTACAATACCAGTTGTTGTCCTCTGCTTCGCACGTGTTTTTAAGCCGTCCATTTTCCTGGGATAAAAAGCAGTTTATGTTGAAATGTAAAATGACTGAGCAACTATAACCACGCAGATGCTAGCTTAAATATAAAAGCGTATGAGGACCATTTTTTGTATGTTAGATTTAACTATAAGCGTCTTCCAAATTATCGTATGCAAATAAATACAAACGTGATTAATTTATTATATTTTAATTGTCAAAGCTGACGGACCAATTGGATGGCTATCTGATGGTGTGACTGACCATCGACCTGAGTCGTAGGTGTTAAACATCATGTGCCTGTAATTACACTGGCGACCACGCCCTTCAGACCGGAACACAGCATACTGCTTGGTGGCCGAAATAAGCGTGGCAGTAGAACTTCCCCGGAGGAGCTCTGTTCTCAGTTCTACAAGTGTCAAGTTGGCCTAACATTACATACTCTCTACCACTGGTCCTGAACACAGATTCTGCTGATAATAAAAAAAAAATTGCTTCCTATGCTCTTCTTATCTTAATATTTAGATGAATAAATAGTGGAATTATCTGTCAACCACTTTTTTATCGAGATACAATCGGTTTTGGGCATTGTACGACGTGTCTCTTTGTATGCCCTCCGAAGTGTAACATAGCAACCTTTCGGGTGATTTATTTTCCATTTTAAATCAGCCATGCCACTGCCATGTAACGTAATAAATGTCTATTTAATTACGTTACATAAATTTTATAAAATAATATTGTTGGAATTTGCGCGCGGGCAATCTTCCGAAATGTCGCGAAACTGGTATCCCGGCGCGAGGGGAGCGGTGCGCGGGGACCAACCGCGCTCGCGTCTTTCTAACTTCGCACGGCTCGTCAGTCGCCCAGGTCTCTGCTAGAGGCTGGACGCCGCGCGGCCGCTGTGCGGCCGCCGCCGCGTTGTTTTTCTTGCGACTCTCACTTGATTACTGTTTTTTCTGCCTTAGTCCTTGGGGATGCTATCTAGGCCCCGTTTATCGGGTAAGTGTTGAACGATTCCTTAAAGTTTAGACGTTAGAATATCTTTTAATTAGGTAAATTACACGCATGCGGGTCGGCCATTGCGCTCGTTGCCTTTGTTCTTTGTTCTCGCACATTGACCCATGCAATCGATCATATTTGGCTTAATCCTTGCATATTCTTTGTTAAAATTTCATTTAAATGTTTTAATTCCTATTTTTTTATAATTAAGTTTCCTATTTCGATAAATTCCCAGATTCTCATACTATAGTGGTTCTCTGTATTTTGCTAATAACCTCGCGTACCTTTTGCTATTTGCTATCTTTTAATTAATATTAGTCTTAATGTCTTTTGTTTTATTTTAATGCTTCTCACGCTCTCATAATGTAAACTCCGTCTGATTGTGAACAACGCATCCGCCATCTTGCGCAGTGCTTGCCGCTTAGCTGAGCCACGTGTTCGCAATCAGACGAGTGGAAGCGGAATTATTTTTCACACGCTGGACGAAAATTCCAGGGTTCGAGTTTCGAGTTTCGAGTTTCGAGTTTCGAGTTTCGAGTTTCAAGTTTCGAGTTTCGAGTTCCTCGTTTCAAGTTTCAAGTTTCAAGTTCCGGGTTCGACTCTCTACTGTTGTCGACGTCACCTCCGACGCCGATCTCCGGGTGCAGCTGAAGACCACCTTGTCTTCGCCTTCCAAGTTCGAGTTCCTCGCTTCGAGTTCCTCGCTTCAAGTTCGAGTTCAAACCCAAGTTCCGGGTTCGACTCTCTACTGTTGTCGACGTCACCTCCGTCGCCGATCTCCGGGTGCAGCTGAAGACCACCTCGTCTTCGCCTGCCTCGCCTCAAGTCTCAAGTCTCAAGACTCCCTGTTGTTGTCGACGTCACCTCCGACGCCGATCTCCGGGTGCAGCTGAAGACCACCTCGTCTTCGCCTGCCTCGCTTCGGGTTCGACTCCCTGTGGTTGTCGACGTCACCGTCAACGTGCCGTCTCCTGGTGCAGCTGAAGACCACCTCGCCTTCGCCTGTTCCTTCTGGGCCACGCAATCAACGGCCACACTGAGAGTACTCGCCCACTACACTTTTTGGAATTAATTTATTTGACCGGCCTAATTTACTAGACCATAACTTGCGCCCAGCAATACTGGCGCCCTCTACGTGGTAATAATGGTCATTATTTTGCTTCCAAAGTTTGTAGTGGTAAAATTGGTGTGTGTGCTTTGTTTTTTTTTACTATTTTTGTGAAACGTTTTTTTTTAATTTTGGTTGCCAGCAACTAAGGTGTACGTATTACGTACCTGTAATTAACTCTTTTCAATTTTTTAATTGCTTAAATTTTATTTGTCCTTACGTACACAATAGTTGCAATAATAATTTTTATTTTGATTATTTTGCTTTTCGAATCAACCAAGACGTTATTTAATTTAAATTAATTTGTAACAGACGGAGTATTTAGTTTCTTTTTTTTCTCGTCGCGATTCGCTCAACACTTAACCGTTTTCTTTATTTTTTTCTGTTTGCCAAAAAAAATTTTTTTTTTTTTGTGATGGTATTCGAGGAAGTTCTTGTCACTTCTCGTCATCCTCGGACAGAAGTGCACTTCTGAGAACTCAAAGGCTATAATAACTGCTAAGAAGTCTCCTTTAGTTTATGTTTTACAAGACATGACTGGAAAGGATCTAGGAACCTGGCATGTCAAAGACTTAAAATCACGCGTATTGTCAAATTAGTTTCCTATCTGAATTAGTTTTTTTTATCTTTTAATACACAATATTATGCTATTTTCCTTTCATCGCTCGCTCGCTTTCTAAGTTTGTACAAGAGTCTATGGTTTTCTTACAACCATTAACTCAAATTGTGGAAGGATGCGTCAGTATTTCAGATACAAATACTGTTGCTTTCATTGTATGCGTGAAGTATGAAAAAATTTGAAAGTTGGGTCTGAATGAGTATTGTACGGACGTTACTGAGAGTACTAGCGGATTTCACTTGGGTAGAGTGAAATCCTTGGTGGGCGAGGGGGATATGTAACGTAATAAATGTCTATTTAATTACGTTACATAAATTTTATAAAATAATATTGTTGGAATTTGCGCGCGGGCAATCTTCCGAAATGTCGCGAAACTGGTATCCCGGCGCGAGGGGAGCGGTGCGCGGGGACCAACCGCGCTCGCGTCTTTCTAACTTCGCACGGCTCGTCAGTCGCCCAGGTCTCTGCTAGAGGCTGGACGCCGCGCGGCCGCTGTGCGGCCGCCGCCGCGTTGTTTTTCTTGCGACTCTCACTTGATTACTGTTTTTTCTGCCTTAGTCCTTGGGGATGCTATCTAGGCCCCGTTTATCGGGTAAGTGTTGAACGATTCCTTAAAGTTTAGACGTTAGAATATCTTTTAATTAGGTAAATTACACGCATGCGGGTCGGCCATTGCGCTCGTTGCCTTTGTTCTTTGTTCTCGCACATTGACCCATGCAATCGATCATATTTGGCTTAATCCTTGCATATTCTTTGTTAAAATTTCATTTAAATGTTTTAATTCCTATTTTTTTATAATTAAAGCGGAATTTAATTTAGTTGAAGCGGAATTATTTTTCACACGCTGGACGAAAATTCCAGGGTTCGAGTTTCGAGTTTCGAGTTTCGAGTTTCGAGTTTCGAGTTTCGAGTTTCGAGTTTCAAGTTTCGAGTTTCGAGTTTCGAGTTCCTCGTTTCAAGTTTCGGGTTCGACTCTCTACTGTTGTCGACGTCACCTCCGACGCCGATCTCCGGGTGCAGCTGAAGACCACCTTGTCTTCGCCTTCCAAGTTCGAGTTCCTCGCTTCGAGTTCCTCGCTTCGAGTTCCTCGCTTCGAGTTCCTCGCTTCAAGTTCGAGTTCAAACCCAAGTTCCGGGTTCGACTCTCTACTGTTGTCGACGTCACCTCCGACGCCGATCTCCGGGTGCAGCTGAAGACCACCTCGTCTTCGCCTGCCTCGCCTCAAGTCTCAAGTCTCAAGACTCCCTGTTGTTGTCGACGTCACCTCCGACGCCGATCTCCGGGTGCAGCTGAAGACCACCTCGTCTTCGCCTGCCTCGCTTCGGGTTCGACTCCCTGTGGTTGTCGACGTCACCGTCAACGTGCCGTCTCCTGGTGCAGCTGAAGACCACCTCGCCTTCGCCTGTTCCTTCTGGGCCACGCAATCAACGGCTACAAGGGCAGTACTCGCCCACTGCAGAATTTGGAAGCGAACTAATTGACGGGCCCTTTCACCCACGACCGCTGACCTTGTTACCCTAAATAAATTTGTGATTACGTGTTCCATCTTTTACTAGACCTAACTAGAACCGTTTCAGCCATCAAAAATAATATCAGAATAACTTAACTTTTAAGTTTTAAATTTTGTCTGGGGAGGCTTTGGCCATAGCTTGTTACCACCGTCGAATAATAATACTCCCTAACAGGTTAGCCCGCTACTATCTTAGACTAAATCATCACTTACCACCAGGTGAGATTGCAGTCAAGGGCTAACTTGTAGTGAAGTAAAGTAAAAGTGATTTCTATTCCTACTTTACATAGTTAAAAAAAACTATGCAAAGTAGGAAATTACCTGGTATAAGTAAGAAATAAGCTAGCCAACCTTATTTATGAAATCGATACTAAAATGGAGATTTACACTTTTGCACCCATTAGTTGAAAATTGTTTTAACAAAACAAAAAAAACTCTTCGAACTCTGCTCAAAACCGAAATATCTTCGAGAGTCTGCGACTCTTTTTTCGACCTTTGCTCTTAGAACAGAAACGTATAAAACCTTTTTCGATTTCCCTGTATAAAATTTATTAGGTGACGTGTCTCGTGGGACGTCCTTAGGACCCGCAATAAATACTAAATTCGGAAGAGTATGTTTTAAGTACAAGATCAGTTTTTCCTCGTGGGAAAACAAAGACTTTTTCGTCAATCCAACCGTGCAACTACACCAGACAGTGTAGGTAGGCTTGCAGAATAATATCGACTTTAATATATTATATGTATATATATTGTATATAATATATATAATTTGGCGGTATTTATTTCTCGTTCCATCAAAATATCGATATGAAAAACGAAAATATATCAAATACGATATATTTCCAATAGCGATACCGTTTTCGCCACTGACATGAACCCATGACCTCGGACTTTTCATTGTATACTGCCACGACTCTGCTTACCGATTCGTTTTTTATTTTTGATTTCGGAGGGCATTCCGCACTTTTATTAGAAACGATGGTAAAAAACGTATCCAACGACTTCTTTTTGATCGGTTGCCATCGTCTTTCACTATGTCTATCAAATAAATGAATAAATAAATAAATATACTTCGACAATACACACATCGCCATTTTTTTTTCAAAGTCAAAGTCAAAAATATCTTTATTCTAGTAGGCCCATAGGTGGCACTTTTGATGCGTACATAGGAATTACACGGTAGTGAGATGATGGCGATAACCACATTCGTAAACTTAAAACTAAAGCTACGAGGGTTCTAAACGAGTCCTGGTCTAAGAAGAAGCCCACAACAAACTTAGCCGGGTGTTTTTTTTTTGTTATCACCATCTCACAATGTCATTTAAAATAATTAAAAGAGCAACCTAGAGCAATAATTTACAGCCTAGCTTTTTTATCGATTACATAGTCCTTTATACTACAATAGGACTTTTCTATAAGCTTACGTTTAATACAAACTTTGAACTTTTTAAGAGACATCTCCAAGATGTCAATTGGTAGTTTATTGTAGAATTGTATGCAATTTCCTTTAAACGAATTATGAATTTTATGTAACCTAGTATATTGCACTGTAAGTTTATTCTTACGTCTTAAGTTATGGGTACTAAGATAGCTGATGGATATCTTTATGAATATAATACACGTAAATACTTATAATATACTGATAAAAATCCAGCCACTGAGAAACATTCATGTTCATCACACAAACATTTTCCAGTTGTGGGAATCGAACCCACGGCCTTGGACTCAGAAAGCAGGGTCGCTGCCCACTGCGCCAGTCGGCCGACAAACAACCTATGAACCTGAAATTCATAAATTCCTGGTCTTGAAAATCCTAAAAAGAGACCTTTGCTCGCGGCCTATAGCTTTACTGACCTCGATCACGACAGCCCATACTAAAAACGAAATTAATTTTTCATCAATAACAAAAAAATATTGTGATTAATTGCCTCGGTTTTCTTGTCAAACTTTTGACTACAAAGCTGAAATTAAAAACAATGAAGCTAGCGATCAAAGTCACTCTGTAACGCCAACGACCCAATGGCGCATTATGGTAAAGTTGGTGAATAGAAATATTTCGATTAAGAGCGCAACAAGGAAATCCACTTTTCTGGTTGATCTACTACGGTATAAACTGTTGTTATTAAAAGCTTAACTTTAGTTTGATGGACATACATTTCTTAACTTTAATCTAGAAAAATATATAAGTAGCAGTTGCCCGTGGCTTCGTTTGTGTTTATTGCGGTTTTTAATACCGTGAGAAGCGATTTTAAAAACCGCAATAAACACAAACGACTTTCCCTGGGATAAAAAGTAGCCTATATTACAGATTACTCTCCGTCCTTTCAACTAAATCTATTCACAAATGAAGTCAATTGGTTTCTAAATTATGGCGTAAAGTAAAGACAAAGAAAAACAAACACTCTTTCGCATTTACAATATTGATATGGATTTAAAAATGATGTACTTTAAAAATAGTGTTTGTTTGTAAAATTCAGCAACGGAACAACCAAACAAATATTAAAAAAGAAAGTTTTAAAGAAATGAATTGAAACGGGTCGTTGTGTTTTTTTTAATATACTTAAATAGCTACTACCTCAATATTTCTTTTCCTCCCTTTTGGAGAGACCTAGTCCAATCACCGGCACGTAGCTCTAACTATTCAGAGTCAAGCGTGTTTTATAATATCACATCACCTGCTTCAACGGTAAAGGGACACATCGTGAGGAAACCTTCTTGCGTCAGAGTTCTCTATAATATCCTCGAATGTTTGTGCACTCTACCAATCATACCTATTTGTGTGTGCGTGTGCGTGTGGTATTGTAGCACAAGAGTATGAACAGATATTGATTTTGTTTTTTTTTTTAAACGGGAGTGTTCTTAGCTATGTTTGATAAAAATCGGTCCATGATGGCCACCACCACAAAATAGCGGAATTTTTTCACAACTCCCTCAATATGGGTTTCTAATGAAGTGCTTGTCTGGATAAATAATGTACACTTTATTGAAAGTCGGGGTTTTTAATTTTTTCTAAAACCTTATCCTCGCGGGCAAAAGCCAGTAATCATAGAAAGTAAATCCTTTCAAGACGTTTTAAATAATTCACCCGGCACTTTGTTCACCATTCGCGCCACTTATGTAGCGCTTTCACAATCACATTGTGAAAGCTTAAGATGTTGAATAATGACGGCTGTGCGAGACGCGACTGGTGTGCTTAGACACCGGGAATTATCATGTAATTACAAATTAAATAGGTGTTTCAATTCAATTTGATTCAAGCGTATGGTAGCTCGGTAATGATATAACTAATGCCCGTTTGCACTAACGACACTAAAATAAGTAACGCCTAATCTGAGAATTGTCTTAAGCATACAACATCTCTGACCAATAGCTATCACCTAAGAATTATTTAACATTTTTTGTCTACAGACATCACCTACGTCATTAGGCATTTGATTTAGTGAAAATCCATTTGAAAAAGGTAAATGTATTCTTAGAAATCTAATTACAATACTCACTTATGAGGCAGTGTCTTGTTCGTCTTCAGTGAAGGCATTATTCTTATTCGATACCTTTGCTACAAATTAATTTAATTTTGTCCCTAAAGGAGTTCTTTTGACATCAATTAATTGGGCGTATGTAAATATTTTGTAACATTGCATGCCAAATTACTGTACCCTAAACCAATATGTAAAACCATGTTGACGTGTATTTTGCAACAATTGATTATTATTATTATTATTATTATTATTATTAAAAAGCGGAAGAGTATTTGCATAAAAATCTATCATTTTTTAAGTTGTATCTATAAAACTTTGTGTTTTGGCTTTTAAGCAGTTAAACCAAAAACCTCATAGCGATATACCATCGAGGCGTTTAAAATTAAAAGTGTAAGTTATTAAACTGAGCCATAGTTTAAAAGATAGCATACAAAATGTCTATAAACCTAACGAGTTTCTAAAGACGGCGCGTGAATGGAGGCCTTAGAAAAAGCGCTCAAGCAAGTGTTCGTAGAACCGCTCGCTGATGTATATTTATTACGACGGCATTGTGTAAGCGACGCTCGAACACGCCCGCAAATGGGGGTGCCCCCGATTTTTAGTAATCACGGTTTTGCTCAACTTCGTCGGCCTGCCTGGCGCAGTGGTAAGGGGTCTTATAAAAGGGAGGTCGCGGTTACAAACTCCGGCAATGGCAATTGTGTATAGATGAAAATTGTAACTCCCGATTTTATCCACAAACAACAGGATGTAATTTACTAGTTCACCTTCCAAATTACGATTACAGGGAAAAGGAGAAGTATACTCCCATTTGATAAGTAAGACCACAACCATCTAGACTGAATCATACCTTACGCCAGTTTACACTGCCGTCAATGGTAAAGTTAACTTAAGTGTTTCTCAAATGGTAAGAATGGTCGTTACAGTTAAATATAGGATATTTCTCAGGAGCGGGTATTATTACTGATTGAAGATCCACCAGAGTCAGCAGGTGCTTATATTCCCAATCCTCGAATCCTAGCACGCAAAATTAACAATAATATGCAAAGATAATCATCGACTGTCACGTCACGCTCTTATAGAAGAGAGTATTTTACAGCATAGGCACCTAAATTCATAATTGTACGGACTTATTCTTATTGTATCTGTTTTCGAAACTCTTTCATGAGCAATAGTTTTATTACCAAGATCATCAAAATGTTTAAACGGAAACGCAAAATCTCGTGTCATATTAATTGAATATTTAATTGTATGCCTTATGACCTAGATATTTACTTCGGTCATAAGACATATAGTTGATTCTGTCAGAAAGGTTGCTTATTTTGAATTCCCACTGTAATATTACCGAAGGTCAGGAATTTCTGTGAACTCACGTTCGAAATCTTTCACCCTCATCACGGAGGGTATAACGTCATTTGCACCATGGCGTTGCGTTGGTTCTATGTATAATTTACTGTTCTGATTTAACCTACATTGTTGTACAAACATAGAGGTGCTTTCTGAATTAGTCTAGTTAAAACCGTCTTTGTTATTCTTAACTATGCGAAGGCTGTTTGTGTGCTTACTTTACGCCGTAACTGAGCAACCGATCAATTTGATTTTTGTCATAGAGTTAGTACTATAGTGAGAAGAAGTTATACTTCTTTTGGCGCGTTACGGAATAAATCAGAGTAAATTTTTACGATGCGCGCGCACACCTTCACGAAAATCCGTCACCCTGAGGTTAAGTATAAGGATTGACAGTGTACACTTTCATTTCATTCCGGTGATTGAATTGATTCAATTGTAGAAAAATCTTAAATTGTAATGTTGAGTTAAACTTGGTTGTCGGATAGTGAGTATTCCAAATTTAGGTGTTTATTATGGCCATTTCTTCAATTACGTAGAAATATTTTATTGGGATATTTAAGTAAACTTCATTTGACTATATAATGCGTTATATTTAACTTTCAATGTATTTAATTCCTTTTTCCTATTGTTAGTGTCGTTTTTTGTACAAAAGTAGAATAAGGCGAAAGATACAATTTTTCAAAAGATTTTTATCTTGTTATGGCAAAAATGTATAACTTATTACGCGTGTACATAAGTACAAACTAGTTTGTTTTTTTAGGAAAATGAACGGTTCCGTAATAAACGCGTTTAATTTTTATGTATGGTGATATTCCAAGGAACTAATAGACATTTCTCGGGTAATCTTTGAATATTGGAAGAAAGTATGTATTTAAGTTGGGAAAAGATAAAAATAAAGCGTCACTTTCGAGAGTGGATGAGATTAAAATACTTCGTCCTGCCTATGTCACTGTACGATAGCAGTTGTTTTAAATACTTAAAACGAATTATTTAATACCTCACCCTCAACAAAAGAAATATGTAGAAAATTGTCCAAGAATCCTCAAAGAAATTTGTGTACAAACAAAACTCGAGTGATCATCCCGTTCTTTTTTCCGCCTGATTACAAAATACATGTACAAAAAAGTATTTCTTTTACTTTGTAGTGGCTTATGAAGTCGGTTTTCAAAATAAATCATTGTTGCGATGGAATTTGCGGTCCCTCATTTATTAGGTATCTTCCTTTCTCAAGCAAATTCTGCGATGTTTATTTATTCCCAATTTGTCATGTTGGTTTTTTACCCAGATTTGTATTGGTAACATCAATATGGATAATGCTTTCTTTATTATGCATAACAGATAATTACGGTACACAGCGTACTGTTACATATACTACACCTACCTCAATAAATCAAATACTAAACGTAAAGTTTTTTCAATCGTACTGTTAGTGACATCCATACAATCCTAAGATATTCAGTACAGATAGTATTTCAATATATTCAAACAAACGACTGATATACTTGTTCTAGCTTGGAGCTTTAATCATCAATATTTGAAATCTTCAATCACGTAAACTTGCCAAACGCAAATGACCAATCCGCTAACCTATTCCCGTTTTGCCTGATTAAAAATGACTGTAAATAATGTCTGCCATAGCAGCAGCACTACATACCAGTCGATAGCGCTGGGTAAGCAACGTTGACTCAAGTCAGTAAATGGGTGCCCAACTTTGGAAATTTTTATATCAATCAGACTTAGCTCCTATCACTAAAAAATAATAGTTATCGTTAAAGGAGGACGTTAGTTGATTCGTATGCCATATCAAACCATAACAAGTTGACCAAGACGACTTATAACATTTTTATTTAGTCTTGCACTAAAGTCGTCAAACATTTTATCCCTTCTAGCAAAGGAACTGAACTGATTTTCGGGATAAAAAGTATCCTATGTCCTACCGCGTAGTATGAACTCAAATCGTGACAAGTTTAATTTGAATTCATTCAGTAGTTTTAGTGTGATGTGCGACCAAAATACAGTCAGACAGACAGACACGATTGAAAAAATTACAGTTTTGGGTTCAGTATTGGTTAAAGAGTGCAGCCAAAAAATAAATTGCTGTTACAGTTTTATTATAAGTAGAGATTTGTGATAGCCCAGTGGTTAGGACTTCGTCCTCACTTTTGGAGGGCAGAGGTCGAATCCCAGCACGCACCTGTTCTACTTCTAAGCGTAACGTAATTGCATTTTACGTTACGTACGTCTATTAATAAATAAATAATAAATTATGGTTTGATATGATGATAGGTTGGTATGAAAAGTTAGTTTTGATTTTTTATAGTGGGCTTTATTTGGTGATGCGTTTGCTAGATTTATGAGCAAATTAATCACGTATATTTACAGTATAGCGTTACGTGTTCTTGTGAACTAGGTTTCGCAGGTTGGAAATATTACACAGACACTTAACATTGGAGTATCTTTACTAGATCATATATTATAAAATCCGTAGAAGATCTGCATCGCGCTAACGAAGTGTTCTCAAAAATTGACCATATATACAACTTCCAAAGATGAATGGTCGGACCTCGGTCCCCGAGCACGATCACCCGCTCGGAGGAAGATCTTTCTATTGTTACGGTCGAGCGCATTACCATAGCTCCCGTACAGTAGGTATTAATTACAAATTCCGTACCTATTAATTATTATAGGTGGGGAATAATGAATCCCTGCGGATCTGTACTCGCGAAAATCTTAGACCCTCGTCAGGCTTGACGTGTCTTACAACAGGACCAAGCCCGGTATTAATCACAAATTGAACTTTGGTACCGAATTACTACAATATCTCAAGTCTTGAACCTTGGTTTGACAGTGTATACAAATATGCATAACTACATCTGCCTTTTACATTACTGCACTGCTGTTCTTTGTTGGAACGAAGTTCCTTATCGCGCGTAACACGTTCTGAGCGGATGCGAGAAATACCGAAAAAGTGTAATAAGACTTTTTTCCGACACTAATAAAGGCTTTTTTCAACACTTTTTATCACCAGACTTCCTTCAAAAAGGAGGAGGTTATCAATTCGATTCTTTATTTTTTTGTATTTAGCTATGTTTGGGCTTAACTTGGCATTTATAATTAAATAAAGGAGATTAACAAAATTATGTTTTTTAGTGACACGAAACTGTGAAACTGTGGGGGCGCGATGGTACCCTAGATAAGGGAGAAAGAAAAGGGGCAGACAACAGAAAAGGTATAATGACGATAATGACCTTGGGCAAGTAGCAGGAGAAACGTGGAATAGAGTTGCCCAAGATGGACAGGAATGGAAAAGGTTGGAGGAGGCCTTGGCGAACAGAAACCTACAAAAAATAACTAAGTATTAGTATAGAATAGATTAAATTATTATTATTACTACGTTTACTATGTATTATGATTTAATAGTGCTTATTATTTTATCAAATTTTGGTTATTAACTTTTTTTTAAATTAGGCTTAATATAAAACTTGTCCTGGGGACGCCATTTGAATGGCAACGTTTATCAGAGGAGTAATTGCATGGAAAAAATTAGTTCCATTTTTCGTCAACAGACTTTAATATACATATATATATATATATATTACACACATAACATCCACACACATATATATATATATATATATATATATATATGAATGTAAATTCTACACAGGTAGTTATTTTTCTAGTTATTCTACTAACTAATATGCTATTATTATATTTATATATTTTTTTGTGTCGTGTTTTAAAAATAGTTAAAAATTTATAAACGCGTTATAATCTATAATGCATTCTTACAAGCCCTTAAATTCCAGTTCTTCATTCCTTCCTTCCCACATAACTAAATAATATCTAATAAAAAAGGAAAATTATTTCCTTATGTGTCCCTTACATTGAATGCTGTAGTTTCGACACCAACGAATTTTAATCCCTACAACTATGGTATTAAGGGTTACAATTACATATATTCGCCATAGGACCAAAAAAGGCAAAGAGCCGTATTACGATGTGAAAAAATAGCTTTATCTATGAAAATAATGAACGAGATTAAAATTTATATCGCGAAGCTAACAGAATTATGTATACGCGCAATAGACTTGTTTTTATTAAGCCATGTCTTTGCTGGCATAACTCGCATACTTCTTTAAGAGTAGTCACGTAAATGTATCGATATCGATGAAAAAATTATTATTATATGTACAAAGATTTTTTATTATCATGTATAGGTTACAACTAAGAGTACTTCGTTGTTCTTGTAGTTAACTATCGATCAGTGTTTTGGTTCATTTCCAGGGTCGGGTCAAGAATTCAAATTGTTTTTTTTTTGTTAAAATATCTCTGTATCAGCCTTGAATAACGAAATAAACATTGTCCATCCCCGTGTCTTGGAAAGCTGGCTAAGCAGCCTTGGTTATTAGGAAGAAGAAAGAAAGAAAATACATATATTCATGTTAAGAAACAGTACATCTTATATAAATATAGAAACAGAATGTCTCTCAGTTACACCAGCTGTTTTGAGGGTTTACAGCTGAGCATTTGCCATGCAGTACATGTACATGACGCAGCTGAGACCCGAGTGACGTTACAGCAAATAAAACAGAAAAATAAAATAACTAAAGTATTTAATACGTAATAATAATCGTTAAAGTCCGCCAACACACATTGGAGCAACGTGGTTAAGTCTTAGCTAATATCTCATATAAAAAAAGAGGCGTGTGCGTTGCAAAGGGATGTAAATAGTTCCAGAGTAATATTTGGATCCTGAAGGGGCAAAGCGCACCTAGGATTTATTCAGAGAAAAGTAAAGTTTGGAATTTTTAAAAACCATACTATAACATGGAGTTAAATGGCAAGAGCAGATTTAATCTTAAAGTTATGTAATCTAAACCTTCAACCACTTGACACATATGCTAAAAGAAATACAGTTATATTTACCAAATTCAAAATAGTCATGTTACAAAAATGAGCAGACAAATATTGAGTATCGGTGATAGCCCACTCGGTATTAGCTCGACTTCACTTTCGGGGTCGAGTTTTAATTTCCGGCACGCACCTCTAACTTTCCCAAGTTAAAAATTTAAGTAATTAACGCATCACTTGCTTCAACGGTGAAAGAAAACATCGTTTGGAAACCTGCATGCCTGATAGTGCCAAGTGAGTGTTCTCAAGTGTTTGTGGAGTCCACCAATCCGCATTGGGCCAGCGTGTTGGACTACGGCCTTAACCCCTTCTCATTGAGGGAGGAGAGCTGTGCCCTGTAATGGGCCGGAAATGTGTTTGTATGATGATGATGAGCAGACAGAACTTCGGTTTTTTTTTTATTTATGGATATATAAATAAATAAATAGATATACTACGACATTACACACATCGCCATCTAGCCCCAAAGTAAGCGTAGTTTGTGTTGGATACTTCGATGACTGATGAATATTTTTATGAATAATATACATAAATACTTATAATATAACCAACCAAAAATAAACACCCAGACACTGAAAAACATTCGTGCTCATCACACAAACATTTTCCAGCTGTGGGAATTCAACCCACGGCCACGGAATCAGAAAGCAGGGTCGCTGCCCACTGCCCCAGTCGGCCGTCAAAATATAGACGTTTCTTGTGTAGAAGTCGATAGGAATCCCTCTGCTCTGTATTGAAAATTTATCATAACTATCGATAATTCTACGCACATAAGGGACATCTCTCCACCGTTATAGCCGTTATAGCCGAAGAGACTAAGGAAGGGGCAGAACATTAAAACGGCACATTCCGCGTTTTTTATTCGAACATGATAAGAATGTATAGGCCCTGGGATGCATTTATACGCGGCAATGGAGGAAACTCACGCCGTTTATGACGACGTTCCTTTTTTTTGGGGCTCGACAAACATTGCGAAACAAGAATTTTCTAACGGCGCTAAAAGTTGAGTAACTACCACGTGGATGTGATTACAACCTTTTAGCGGTTTAAAAATTTTGTTTACTCTTCTATGTATGAGAAATTCGAAATCCAAATAATCTGTACATACGAGGTTTGTAAATTTATTTGCAATAACCGCCTTTGCTCGGTCCCTTTACTGTATATAGCTTTTCTTCTTTTTATGTATCATATAACATTGTTTCACACTAATATTATAAATGTGTGAAAGTGTGTTTGTGTCTTTGTCGTTTCTTAACGCACTTTCTAAGGAAGCAATCTACTTGATTTCTGGCATAGAATTAGTTGAAAGGACGGAGAGTACTTTTTGTCTCATGAAACAAACGGTCCCCTCGGGACTTGTAAAAACTGTAATAAATGCGTACGAAGAACGTAGTTTACAAAATGCAAAAGTCTATTAAATTTTGTGAATTTGTGTAAGTCAGTCATCATTTAATCGTAAAACCCAGTTTCATCAAGAATATGTCAACATCTCTTGCAGGTATTGCATCTTAAACATCTCTTGCATAACTTAACCATCGTATAGACCAATTAAAATAGTTCACTGAAAGCGGGCTTTTTGGTATGCACGGAAAATGTGTTTCCTATTTACCATTATTTTGACAAACTCTCTGGTGCAGTGGGAGCGCTGTGTGACGCTGTGTCACATGCTCATAAGTGACGGTCTCGTGTTCGGGCAGAAAAAAAAATTGAAAATTTAGCCAAGCGATTTAACCTAAGTGATTAGCAATACCGCTTAAAAATCAATAAGAGGTTTCATAGAAGAACATGTATGA
This sequence comes from Pararge aegeria, assembly GCF_905163445.1. Taxonomy (NCBI): domain Eukaryota; kingdom Metazoa; phylum Arthropoda; class Insecta; order Lepidoptera; family Nymphalidae; genus Pararge; species Pararge aegeria. The sequence goes on along the minus strand of NC_053186.1, from coordinate 9,379,850 downwards.
ATGAATGAATACACTTTTATTTTACACCACATACAGAAAATCCACAAAGTATAAATCTAATAGAGCGTTAAGGGAGAAGGTAATATTTGAAGGTGTTATCGCTATATAGCGATCTTTTTCAGGCAACCAAAGGCGAAGAAGAAAATACTATGAAAGCTTGGTAGGTGGTAGAACATATACATATATTATATTTATGATATTATAATAAATACATAAACTTAAAAAATAACCAAATATAATCGTTCATATTATAAATATTCAACACGTATAAACAATCAAATACAAAATAGAAAAAGAAAAGAGCATACAATTTAAATAAAAAAATACAAATTAAAGAACCCTCAAAAAAAAAATAAAGAAAAACAAAATAGAAAAATTAGATACAGTCATCATCATTTCCACCAATTCCCGGCCGATTCAGACCAATAGTGATCTTTCACTTGTTTCTTAAAGATGCCGATCGATTGCGCCTCACGAATAGAAAAAACTATGAAAGTGGGCACTAAAATACAAAGCGGTTTCTGGTATTATAAAAAACTATGAATATAATCGCCCTTTAAAATAAACGACATAAACACTGTAAGACTACAGCCTCTCTCATAAACAAGCTGGATACATCACTGACCTAGGATACATAAACCGGTCCATAATACTCTACGTAATACATAGCGCTACGCCGTAGACGTTGTATGGAATTAATATGCTACGAATTAGTAGATGCCGAAGTAAGTTTGCGAGCAGGCTAAATAAAAGCGAGATAAAGCAGTAAAGTTCTGCATTTTCTAGGTTTCATAGATTCCTGTTCAGGTCGTGTTTAAAAATTTGCTCAGCTTCTTTGTTAGGGGGTGATGTAAGGATAGGCAAGCAAACAAAAAACACTTACACTACAAGGCTCGGGTCTCCTCTCAGAATGAAAAGGATTTAGGCCGTACTCCACCAAGCGCGGTTTGGTAGACTTCACACGCCCTTGAGAACATTATGGAGAACTCTCAGGCATGTAGATTTCCTCACGTTGTTTTCCTTTACCATTTAAAGCAAGTGATATTTAATTGCCGTAAATTAAAAACGCATATAACTCCGAAAAGTCTGCGGTGCGTGCTGGGGCTCGAACTCGGTCTCCACAAAAGGAAAATCGAAGCCATACCCACTAGGCTATCACCGCTTCCGGTTGTAGTAATAAGTAGTAGAATAATTCCACTAAAATTTAGCCCCTAACTACATGTGGTAATAAGCATAGGTTTAATACAACTGACAGTTGTATTAAACCGCATTTCCCTCATTGTTTCCACGCGGCATCATACTGGAAAGCTACATCAGCACAATATGTTGGTAGACTCCGGACCAAAGATAATTCAGAAAATAATAATTTCTAAGTTGCCCCTGTTTGGGATCGCACCCGGGACATCCAGCTTATTAGTCCACAGTGCTTAACACAACACTAGGGTGGTCATCATAAAATAAATATTTTGCAAATAAAACTTGGTTTCACCATAGTATTATTAGTATTAGTATGTACAGTAAAAAAAACAGTACAGTACAATTGAAGCGGTAATAGCCGAATGGGTAGGATTTATTTAAACGTATCACTTGCTACTTGAATATCACTTGCTTCAACAGTGAAGAAAAACATCGTGAGAAAACCAACTTGCCTGAGAGTTCTCAATAATGTACTCAAAGGTGTGTGGAGTCTACCAATCCGAACTGAGCGAGCGTGGTGGACTACGGTGTTAACCCCTTCTCATTACGGGAGGAGACCCGAGCCTTGTAGTGTAAGTGTTTTTGTTTGTTTGCGTATCCTTTTTTTTTTTTTTTTTTTTTTTTTTTTTTTTTTTTTTTTTTTTTTTTTTTTTTTTGTCGTGGTGGAAAAGCTTTATGGCTACCTCTGTCCTTTTGGGCAGGACAGAGGTTATGTGGGACTCGTTTACCCGAACTAAAAACCACCACGGCATGTCCCTCTCGTTGGATTTATTGGACGTCCGGGGAACCCGTTGTACACTTCCCAGACGTCTACCAACAACCCCAGCTGATTGCCAGGGCTACTAAGCAAAGGAGGAGGTGATCAGGACAGCTTGACCCCCCCTCAGACAGCAGGGAGACTCGTATAGGGACGGGTAGCTAGCCCAATAACTACCCGCCGCCTCCCAGGGCAACCAGACGTGCGGCATATTCCCGCCGTCTCCTTCCCCCCCGTCTACGCCGGAGCGGATGTGCGTTTACAGCTTCTTCACGCATCCGCTCCGCGGCCTCCTTCTGCGAGATAACTTCTTCGCAAAAGTCAACCACAGCTTCCCAAGACCTCTCGCTGCTCAGCATGGCAAATACAACGCTGGACAGCGAGAGGTCCCCGCCTATTTCCGCTACCAGAGCGCGACGCTGAGTATCCCACTTGCGACACTCCTCGAGGGTGTGCTGCGCAGTGTCATCCGCAGCACCGCACTCGTGACACGACGGGGTCGGTTCCCTCCTCGCGACTCGGTGCAGGTAATGACCGAAACAGCCATGGCCTGTCATAACCTGCACGAGCCGGAATGAGAGTGAACCATGCTTCCGCCGAATCCACTGGCCGAGGACCGGGCGTATGGCCTCTATAGTGCGTTTGCCATAGAGGGCATCTTCCAGACTCGCTTTCCAGCGGTCCCGCATCCTCCGGGTAGCCATCTGCTGCACCTGGCCAACTTCCTCGAGAGCCAATCGTTCCCCTCTCGCCTGTCTCTCTATTCTAACGCGGTGCGTCTCAGCGAGCACCTCCGCTTCTAGTTCCCAGGGGGGAGTGCCCGCCAAGACGCACGCAGCCGCGAATGCAACGGTAGTGTAGGCCCGGCATATCCGGTTCGCCACCACCCTTTGCGGCCTTCGTAGAAGCGCCCTGGTTGGCGCACGGAGTGCGTTAAACCAAATTGGGGCCCCATACATTGCCATGCTCCTCACTACCCCTGCAAATAGACGACGGCATGGGGCTCCAGGGCCTCCCACATTTGGAAGCAGTCGACCTAGTGCAGCAGCTGCACCCACCACTCGAGGAGCAAGTTGGCGGAAATGCTCCTCGAAATTCCACTTGCGGTCCAAAACAAGGCCTAGGTACCTCATGTGGGCACGGATTTTGACCGCTTCCCCCGACACCAAGATGCTAGAATGTGCCGGGGGCCGCCAACCCACTCCCCCGAAAAGAACGGCTTCCGTCTTCTGGAGGGCCACTTTCAGACCCAGCATCCCAATTCTGGTTACCACCAATTCAGTGGCCACCGTGGCCCTCCTCGCAGCCTCCCCGTAGCTGCTTCCCCGGACGGCAATCAAAGTGTCGTCCGCGTAACATATTATTGCCATCCGTGGGAGCAGAGCTGGACGGATGGCCCAGTCAAACCCTATATTCCACAACAGGGGTCCGAGGACTGACCCCTGTGGAACCCCACAGGCCATACGTCTCTCCTTCCTTTCTCCGTCTCTTCCCTGATAGAGGACCACCCTACCCTCCAGGTAGTGCCCTATCATTCGGCGAAGATAAAGGGGCACCTCGTGATACCGGAGCGCCTCCTCTATCACGCTAAATGGGAGGCTGCCAAAGGCATTGGCGATGTCTAGTGACACCGCCAGCACCCCCTCACCCCTCTTCTTTGCAAACTCACAGAAGCCTCTCAGAGCACCCACAGCGTCTATGGTCGATTTGCCGGCCCTGAACCCATACTGGTGCTCCGAGATGTCGGGGCCCCGTTGAAGAAGATGTTGGTTTATCCGAGAGGCCAAAACTCTCTCCAGCATCTTGCTCACCTCATCAATCAGGACGATTGGTCTGTATGCTGAGGGAGAGTCAAGATTTCGACCCTCTTTTTGCAGCAGAACCAAACGTCCTTCCTTCCACACCTCCGGGAAACGTCCCGCCTCTAGGCAGTCGTTGAACAACTGCCTCAGACGGCCCCCAAGGTGCTCCAAAGCCAACATCAGGACCCTTCCCGGGACTCCGTCCGGTCCTGGTGCCTTCCTACTCTGCCGTAGGCGATCCCAAACCTCAGCTATCTCATCGTCTGAGAGTGGTGGGGCTGCAATCGGCCTCCCCCGTTCCCCGGATAAAGGCGCCATAATTGGGGGCGTAAATGTTGGTGGTCGGGGAAAAAGTCCGGACACCACCCGATTAAGAAGCTCAGGCTGCATGGAATCCGTGGGAGGGACCCTCCGCATCTTGCCTCTGACGATTCGGTATGGTCGGCCCCACGGATCTCTGTCCAGGGTTGCCAAAAACTCCTTATTAGCAGAGTCCTTAGCCCCGGCGATGGCAACCTGGAAGGCCGTTTTGGCCTTTCGTAGCTCCCTATAGAGGTGATCCTCTTCGGACGCGATCAATGGCCTTCTGCGGCGGCATCGGGTGTAAGCTCGACGTGCCTTGTTACTATCGGCACGGAGAGTAGCGATTTCCTGTGACCACCAGTACACCGATCGCCGGGCGGGAAGGCACCTCGTTCGGGGCATTGCTACATCACACACCCTCCTGAGTGAAACGCGAAAACTCCTTGCTTTCTCCTCTAATCCCGCCGAAACCGGTGGACCAGTGTTCCAGGCCTCGATGATTGCTCCCTCCTCTGCCATATCACTGTCAAGGCGGGCCAGGGCCCATCTTGGGAACACTCCACCTACTCCTCGGGCATGAACTTGAAGAGGGAGAGATGGTGAGACTCTCCACCGCATATACCGGTGATCCGACAAAGTCTCTACGCCCTCGAGGACACGCCAATTCTGGGTGAGTGCAGCGACGGCAGGAGTAGCAAAGGTAACATCCACTATTGACCCCCCCCGCCGTCGCACACATGTGTTGACGCGTCCTTTGTTAAGAAGAACCAGGCCGACCATGGTAGCCCAGTTTCCTAGCTCGCTCCCTCTCAGATCAGTAATGCGAGACCCCCACGCGGCGGACTTAGCGTTCAGGTCCCCCATCAAGATCACCTGGGCTGGGGCCGCGCCTCTCACCACTGGCTCCAGAGTTCTGAGAAATGCCTCAAATTCGGTCAGGGGTCTGTTGGGGGAAAAGTACACTCCGATGAGTGTCAGCTCCCCCCACCCGACCGCCACAAACCCCGGTCCGTTGCGCTTGGGAACCAGGGGGCGCCCATGCGCTGGCACGACGATGGCCACCAAGCCCTCAGTGTCTCCAGCCCAGTTTGACTGGACGGGGACAAAATAGGGCTCAGCAGCAGTCACCACATCAATCCGCCACTCCACCATGTGCTGTATCAACAGATCCTGAGCACGGGCGCAGTGGTTCAAATTGGCCTGAAGGAATTCACCATGGTTTAGTGGCATTAATCTTCCATGTTAAAATCCTCTTGTGCCGGTTCTTGTCGGTATCTGGAAGTTTCAGAGGCCCGGGTAAAAGTGGCCTCCTTGCCTTTCGTGGGAGGTGGGGAACATTTCAGTCCCCCCATAACGTGACCACCTTTTCTGCCTATCTCTGTACAGACTGCGCATTTGGGGTCTACCGAGCACGATGCCGACTTGTGTCCTTCTTTGCCGCACCTGAAGCACAGAGTGCTTCGGTCAACAGGGGATGGGCAGAGGGACGGTGTATGTCCCGTCCCCATGCATTTATAGCAGCGCATCGGAAGGGGCTCTAGGAGTGTTACACGGGCCGAGGACCATCCAATGACTACTCTTCCCATCGCAATTAGCAGCTTCGCTGCAGTCACCGGACATCGTACCAGGGTTGACCCTGTCCCATTGGGTCCCAACCGGAGAGCACCTGCCCTTACTTGCTCAACCGGGACGCTTCCCTTTTCCGCCACAACTCGCTGCACCTCTTCGGGGGTGATAGACTCATCGAGCCCAACGAGTCGAAGCTCGGCGGTTTTGATAGGACGGGCAACTGTTACCCATTGACCCACAAGATCTTGCAGCTTACTGGCGAGCTCATCCGCGGCTTTGGCGCTGCTAGACCCCGGGACTTCGATAATTCGCGCCCCAGTGGCAGATTTGCGGACCCGGACGTGGTCTACACCTACATCCTTTAAGTTTAGGCCTGAGGTGGCCGTCTTCATTACCGTCGCGTAACTTTGCGTTGCGACAGCATCCTGTTTCAAGGTGATGACGACCGCCGAGGACTTCGGGGAGGCCAGTTTACCCTTCCGGGGCTTTGCATTAGCGGGTACGCGGGCTTGGGCGGCAGGTTTGGGTTTGGGCATTTGTTTGCGTATCCTTACTTCACCCCCGAACAAAGAAGCCTAGCGAATTTTAAACACGACTTGAACAGGAATCTATGAAATGTGCAGCATATGTAGTGTATTTTATTTTCAAAATTGAATAACAGTAGTGCAACTTTCACTTTTCTTAACAGAGACATTATTGCAAAGTCATCATCATCATCATCATCACTTCAAGCGATTGAAGTCCACTGCTGGACATAGGTCTTTAGTAGAGAGTTCTAAAATCCACGGTCCTGGGCCGCTTGTTTCCCGTGGCTCACAGCGACTCGTTTGATGTCGTCTGTATTGCAAATTATTACGTGTTAACTACGTGAATTCAATTATATAATATCATTCAATTCGATTCGTTGTATTTGTACGCAAATACAAGTAGGCTATAACTCCGTCGAGGCTACAGTATACCACGTAAGTTTTACCACAATTTGTACGTAAGTTACGTCTGAATTTTGTGTCCCGTTTCCCGTACCTAACATGTTTCTTCAACCAAAGGTTGTCTGGAGGAGGTCTCTTCAAGCGTTACGGCTGCCTTAGCACAAATATATTTTTTTACCTTTTGTTTTGTTAAACTTGTTTTGTTTCTGCATGTACAATTAAGACTTTCTACCTATATATATCTATCTTTCTAGTGTTACTGAATTTATGAGCACGAAAATCAACGAATAATATATTATACGCGTACGTATAAAAAGGTTTTCCATCTTCCACGTAAGTAGGGACTACACACGCAGAGTTTCAACAATGTTTTACTTTTTTCTTAATGAATAATGCATTATGCATTATAGTAATGAATGCGTATGTAGACCAGGACTACGCTAAGCATATTATACCAGGTTTGCCTCAAAACTTAAAAATGTATGTGATTAAACAATCACATAATATTTTTCAAAGCGTGAGTGAGTTTTTTGGTTTGTATTTCGTTCACATTTCAGCGGACTAATGGATCGACCTTATTTGGTCCATCATCATAAAGTTAATGAAACAAAGTATAAACCTATTAATTGAAATAGAAAACTCACTCCCTAAAACCACTCGGACGAAGACAAGTGAAAAATCTAAAACACTATTTAAAAGAAAATCGAATTACCCGTTAAGGTGTAGATACCTGCTATATACAAACTGATTAATTCGTTAACGTGATAAAAATAAAATAAACAATTCCATTCGCTAAATCATGTTCCCAGAAGAATGTTAAATATTTATATGGAATGGCAAAGAAGCAGAGGCATAGGATAGAAGAGATGGGTGGATTGCGTGAGTAGGAGAAAATGAGCGGTGCGTCCTAGGCCTGTGCTCTAAAATCCCTCTATCTTAAGAGAGAGATTAGTATCTAGCAGTTGGTTATTAATGGGCTGCGAAAATGGTATTAGCTCATAGGGTGAGATGAAATGCTTGGAAGAAAGATAATATGAAGACAAATTCTACATCATTAATTAATTAGATGTAATTTGTAATGAGTTAAAATACGGTGAAAGGAAACATAATATTAAAGATATGTGTGCACTACATGTATTCAAATTAAAGTACTTTATAGACCTTGATAATGAACGTAATATTTTTTAATTTTATGGTAATAATAATAATAATTACAACAACCAAGCGAAAGCTTGGTTCAAGGGTCGGATACAGAAGGCAGTAATTCTTGAAAAGGCGTGTATTGTGAGGAGATTCCTCACTCTGGAGCCCTGACCGCCGGTTGATTGGGCATTCAAAAACCCCACAAGCGGAGGGTGGATGTTTTTTCTTTTAAATTTTTAAAAGTGTTTTATATATTTTTTAAGCAATGTTAAGATTTTGAAAAAATAAATGAAAATAAATAAATAAATAATAATAATAATTTATTCACAAGAATGTAGGTACATAGAGTTTTTATAATATTAAATAGAATCCAGTACATTCTACCAGTTGGAGTTTGAATATTTTGTGTAGTAGTAAGTGATGGACCAGGCAGGTGGCTCACCTAATGGTAATTGGAAAACCATCGCCTATAAATAGAACAACGACTTGCAGGTGATGGAAGGGACATGAACTGCAACGTGCCGCCCTCTCTCTACCAATCTTAGGCGTTCGTGTTAAACCTTATGTGCCTGTAATACATAAGCAACTATGCACCACCAGACCAGAACATAGCATTACAACAATGCTGCTCCGTAGCAGAAATATTCATGGAGTTAGTACTTTCCCACTTTACAGGGTCCATGCTACTCAAAATGGGCATAATTGATGACCCTACATGTAGGGCCTGCAACGAGGACGTCGAGACCATGGAGCATTTGCTTTGTGAATGCGATTGGAATACGGATTGGCTAGAAAGCGGTTTGACCTCTTGGGAGTGGCCTATCCACAACCAGAGGATTACTGTGCCTCCAAACTAAAAGCTTCAATCAAACTCTTAGAGTGGATATTTGAAGCTATTTAGGGTGAAGGGATTCAAGGACGGGGCGAGCACAAAAGACCCTGGAGGGTCGAAGTGCATCCGCTGAAGCGGGCCTCATTACAAGATAGATAGATAGTACTTCCCCGGACGAGATTTGTCACAAAGAACTCTACTACTAAGAAAAATCTTACTTTATAGCTGGTGTTTAGTAAAACAATGTTTTTTCCTTATCTGTCACCAGTAATTTTATATTGAAAGAAGAAGACAAAACATTGTGCAAATATTATGCAACTGCTGCTGCTTTGTAACGTTTATGGGAAATGGCGTCAGTGATTAGATAAAGTCGTATTGAACTTGAAGCTAAAATCAGTGATATTAATTTTATATTTTTGAGTAATAAGTATATCAGTTCATATTTTTAATCAATGAACGAACAGAATGCTTTTTTTCTTTTGCTATGTGCTTGATATAAAATTAAATTTGCAAAACTGTAACCGGCAAAGGGTTTGAATGAACAATGTTTCTCTTTTAATCTTAATACAAAAATGCATTATACATTAAAATAATAAATGTGAGGGAAAAGCGGAATTTATTCTGTCTGTTTGGGATCCGCAGTCACAGCACTGGAACCTTTATAGTTTTGTAGAGTATGGCCGTTTATTCTTTTGTATGAACAGCTGTCTGTCCCTGTGTTAAATTGCAATAACATCACTACAGTGGTTCAGAGTAACTGTGTAACAAAGAAGTAGTCTACAGGCACACTTCAATTCTTAACTGCCTCATTGGTCTACTTGTTCTAGCATGTTCAACTACGAGGGCCTGGGTTCGAATTCTGGGGCCAAATTATATAAGGGGGTGTGTATTTTCAATTTAATAATTTTCGGTACCGGCCAGTCACGAAGTTGGCGGTGTCCCGGTTATTATCACTTATTGTGGTGATAGTGGTTTATGTCACCCAACCAACATTTTAGCAGCGTGGTGGGTTTATGCTCTAAAACCGCCTCTCCTATAAGAAACGGGGCCTGTGCCCTGCAGTGGGGTATTAATAGGCTGCGGATGACCCTTTCATATTTATAATATTACAAGCTTTTATTAAACAGTATTTTTGTCCTCAGGAAACGTTTTTCTTTTTGATGAAAGTTAACCTATGTCCTTTTTTCTACCCCTGACAATTTAAAATTACTAGCTTTACTAAACAATATTTTTTGGCCATCCCTCAAAAATTTTTTTGATGAAATTTAATTTATGTCCTTTTTTGCACATCTGACAACGTGTAAGCCATTTTATTATGGTGAGTTGCGTAGTTACAGCGTGCAACGCAACGAACAAAAAAACCTCACGTTTGCATCCTTACAACTATTATGAATGAGAAACTGTGTCTTGTTTATTACCTATGCCCGTCTCAACCTTTATGAATAGATCTTTATACACACAGAACAGAACAGATATTTGACGGCCAATTGGCGCAGTTTGCAGCGACCCTGCTTTTTGAGCCAATGGCCGTGGGTTCGATTCCCACTACTGGAAAATATTTGTGTGATGAGCATGAATGTTTTTCAGTGTCTGGGTGTTTATATATATTTTCTAAGTATTTATCTTTATAATTCATAAAAATATTCATCAGGCATCTTAGTACCCATAACACAAGCTACACTTACTTTGGGGCTAGATGGCAATGTGTGTATTGTCGTAGTATATTTATTATTTATTATTTTTATTATTATTCTTTAAAGATGACCACTGTAGTCCACCACGCTGCATGGTTTAGTTCATAGCATGGAATTTAGATTCGTTAATAGCCATCGAGTTAAGAAAAGTTTTCTTTATTGCGCTGGCTACGGAACTCTTCCTTTTGCGTGTACGACTACACAAGTTCACCAGTTTTTCATACTCTGTTTTATCCGTCGCCTGCGAAAGGATCAAAGAAACTGGAACGAAAGTTTTATGTACTTCATAATACGCCTGCGTGTTAATGTTTAAAATTAATTTCATAGCTTTGCATTTTAGATTTTGATATAATATTAGTATTAATTTTATTAATAATAATATTATATCAAAACCTAAAATGCAACTGTATGTATAAACTAGCCGGGGCCCGCTTCTGCGTCCGCGTTTCTTACGGTATTTATAAATCCACTGGGAGCCGTTTTTTTCCGGGTTCAAAAGTCTATGTTCGTCATTCGATGTAAAAAATTAAGTTGGCACCAACAAACATACTTAAAAACACACTGCCTGGAATCGAACCCGGACCTCAAACTTAAAACCACAGCGCTCACCACTGCGCCTGGGAGGTATTAAAAATGCTGATAATGATTATAGATCGAGACTTTCATGTAATATTACAGTAACCGATAAAAACCAATCTTAAAGTAATACTTTAAGTAACTAAGACATATAGTAAGTATATAACAGCTTTAGCTTGTGAACGAACTCCAAAAAAGCACCGAAAACATTCTCTCGCATAAAAATTGTATTGAAATTATCTTATTTAATGGTTTATGGTATAAGCATTTATCGACAATAACAAGTACACGCTGCTGAAAACTGCAAGCCGGCGACCGACCGACTCCGTCGTTTTAATTATTTATTAATTGGAGTGGAAACGCTGCTTCGGACGGTTTTTCACAGAATAACGGAATTTATGATCATTGAGTTTCCTTCAATATTTTGGTGTTCACCACATTTTCACACTATAGGGATATTTAAAAAAAAACTTCCAACCGATCAATCTTCTTCTTCTAGTGCCATCCTATCCTATCAGAGGTTGGCAACCATTAAGGCTAAATGAACTTTATTAACAGGGTGTGCGTTTGCGTGGGCGTGTGCATGTGCGTGCGTGAGTGTATGTTTTTTTGATAGAGTGTGTGTATGTGTGCATGTGTGTGAGTGCGTGTATGTGTGTGTGTGTGTGTGTGTATATGTGGCCTCGAACCGATATCAATTTTATTCTTAGCTATGGACCGGGTCAGGAGAGTTAATAATAATAATAATCCTTCCTCTTATCGAAAAATTTCCTCTTCATACTTGTAGCAATTCTAGTTCACGCCTGTTTAAACACGAGCCAAAGAAGAACTTTTTAGAAAGTACAAAGGTTTCAATTAAAATTCTGTAGTGGTGCCCGAACAAAGTTGCCCTGACGTACAATTTCAATCACGTCGATCGTTTCTAACGCCTTAATTTACGCACTTGTTGCTTTTTCACTCGCTTTTCAATTAACTATTATCGTTTCGTGCATGAAATCTATTAGGGTTTAGGGTTGAATTTAAATGAGTCTCATAGAGCCGATATCGCATTTCAAGTTGATTTCGTTTCACACCACGGACGACAGTTCATGAAAAAATTGTCAGTAAAGAAATAAATGAAGTACATAAGCAAAATAAATAGGCGATCAACTATACCAGTGTTATTTAAAATTATAGTTGTATCAGTCCCGTGCGACTTCGACTGCGTACTTTTATTCGACCTACCGCGTTGCAAAGTTTGCCCGTTCCCCTACTTTATGCCTAATCGTGCACCCTTACACCAGAATTAGGCTATCAAATTAAAAAGACAAAAAATATAATCTGACTCGTGACAGAGTTAAGCGAGTCATTGCGACATACAATGAGATGTATGAAACAATGAAACAATCATCTTTTATTTAATAATATTTAACAATGAGTTTATTAATAAACTTGATGCAACACACATCTTGATGATCTTTGTTCTTCTCTTTTTTGTAACTTACTTTATGCACCATCCATTTTCCACTCTTTTATCGGCTTCGTACGCTCAGGTTGCCTTTAAAAGATCACTTTTAGTGATAAGGCCGCCTTTGCACCCTAGCACTAAGTACTATTACTGTTTTCCTTGTATTTTCCTTTTTTTTGTTGTGTTGCAATAAAGTTTTTTTTTTTTTTTCTATTCTATTCTATTCTATTCTTTAAACAGAATATTATTTTAACAGTGATTTTGTTTTTAAAGGTGAGGTATTTCTTGAACTAATCATGTCAATGTTGACAAACCCTGTTTAAGCATTCCAGGAGGGGCTCTGTTTGAGCTTGAGCGCATTGCGGTATGAATCTTCCTTTTTTTTTTTTTTTCTAATTTTTATGACTGACAACCTGTCCCTAATTTGGAATGTTTTTGGTTTGTGAAATAACCCCCACATATTGGTTTTAAGGTTTTATGATTTTTATCCCTTTTTAATCGCAAAGTCAGAGAGTCTAACGTGGCATGAACGCTTCCACCATTGCATTAATACTACTTTTAATAAACCGCGTAATTCTATTATATCAAAAGATCCATTTTTAGAAGTCGGTTTTCCATGTTGCAGATTTTCTTGTCTCGAGCTCAAATTAGATCCAGAAGTAAGTTCCTAATCTGTAAGTCTATGTTTTAATCTCGGGAGTTGAAACGTAATACGGATCTAGGCCGGGCATGTTCTTGGTGGATTGGAAAACTAAACTAGTTTAAACTTTACAGCGTGGTAGAATATTATTCCAAGGTAATGAGTTTTTCAGACACACAAAAATTTTAATTATTTCGTTGTTTATTTTTGTCAGTTATGTACCCTAAAGAGTTTGGATGACGGAGGAATGGACAACAATGTATGACACGACCTAGAACTCGAAGGTTTAGTTTGAATTTAACGTTTGAATTTATCACAATCATCATATCGACCAATTACCGGCCCATTACAAGGCACGGGTCTCCTCCCCCAATGAGAAGGGTTTAAGGCTGTAGTTCACCACGCTGGCCCAGTGCGGATTGGTGGACTTCACACACCTTCAAGAACGTTACGGCGAGGAAAACATCGTGAGGAAACCTGCATACCTGTATGCTGGTTTCCTCAAGTTAATATAAATAAATATAAATATAAATATAAATATACTACGACAATACACGTATCGCCATCTAGCCCCAAAGTTAGCGTAACTTGTGTTATGGGTACTAAGATGCCTGATGAATATTTTTATGAATTATACATAAAGACTTAGAATAATACATAACACCCAGACACTGAAAAACATTTATGCTCATCACACAAACATTTTCCAGTAGTGGGAATCGAACCCACGGCCTTGGGCTCAGAAAGCAGGGTCACTGCAAACTGCGCAAATCGGCCGTCAAAATACTACTGAGTCTTCTAGTTGTTTCAATATTTAATGTGATGATGATATTTTAATTGCTTGAAACGCACATAACTGAGGAAAGTTGGAGGTGCGTGCTGGCATTCGAAGGTCAAATCAAACGTGGCAAGCTGAGATAACGAACTTTTTTTTATTTTGGGTTTGTAGTCATGAACTCTAAAGTTTATCTAGCGAGAGCCATCTGCCTATAAAAGGCGTAGTTGAAAAAATTTCGTATGAGAACGAAGCTACAAATACCTCGAATAGAAGAGTTTGGATCAACTTCCTTACACCTTTTAGGTAAGCGTGCTTTCATTATAGACAGCATCGTCGAAACAAGTCTAATAAAGCTTCCTTTGAAAATTAAAGACGACTTTTAGCTTGAGTCTCAAAGTCAAAGTCTTATAGTAATGAAAGTTTTGAATAGAATCTTCTCTTAAGTAAGATAAAAAGATTAAATTGCTAAATTAGAGCGGAATAGTAATTAGCTGGCATGTTAAAACATACGTTCGCATTATTCTCTCCTTTTCTAATAAATTTTACTAGCGAAAGCCAGCAACTTCGTATGCGTACACTTTCTGATATCCCGTAAGATAAAGAAATTTTACCATTTTCGGTCTATGCCCGATGCCAGAAAGCCTTGCTAAGGGCAAAGTTGGAAGCAAATTTAAGTCAAAATATCGTTGTGGACAGTTTGAAAAATTAAATACATTTCCTTAAAAACTTTCATTCTCTGTTTCAGTAGTATTTACAAAAGTTGTGTCCCAGATTTGTATTTCCTAATTTTTAAAGGCCATATATAATCATCTTACATGGATAAAATTTGGCTTAAGGAGAACAAAATTGTATTTTCAAGAAATGTAAATCCTGTAAATGTAAACCTGTTACTTATTTTTAATCAAAAACCATTCTAGGTTTCGTGACTATAACTTGAAAAATTACAAAGTTTCATAGACTAATTTCTCTCACTGTTTAACCTTAGTAGTTAAGGACTAAATTAATAAAACTTGTCGGGAGCTCAAAGAATGTTTTCTCAAACCAAATTTCTACGATCAGCCTTTTGGGTTGTAGGCTGCTATTCAATCTGTTAGGACATATGCTTTTATAGTTTTGAATAATTCTGTCCTATCTATTACTTGTAAAACGCGCATACATCGTGACAGCATTTCTTACAAAAGAATTCGCAGTTTATACCGCTCGCTCTGCGTGGAACAAAATCGATAGTCAGAGGCACACAGCGCGAAACCGCTATTTGCTTCAAAGGGCTTTGTTAATACAGAACATTATAATAGCTTAGGGCGACCAATTATATTGGGAATGGTAGCCGGAAGTTATACGTAGGTAGCCTTGTAAGTTTTCTTAACACCCCGTGTGACTTTTGGGTTCTGCATCAAGATTCCTGAGTGTACAGTGGCGTGCACTTCATAAATGCACGAAAGCACTGCATACACTAAAATTTATATATAACTCGTATATGAGAAGATTTTTTGCCGTTTTGTTCAATTTGCTGCTACACTGGTTACGCCACTGTGAGTGTACTGACTTTAGGAGCGGTCAAGATGAATACATTACCCTTGCGTGGAGTATTTTATCTACGTTTGACACCTCGAGAATAAGATATAGCCAAAAAATGTGAGAAGATGGAAGGGTACAGGCATCAGTCATCTATGGGGCGCTAACTGTTGACAGTATAACGGTAGAACTCTGCCGGAAAAACCTAGAAGAGGTGCAGAGACTAACGGCGATAGATATCAGCTGTAGATCAGAATAATCTCCGCTGATGCTGTGATCTCTAGACTAAATTCCATCGTTAAAATGGCCAGAAAATGCATCCAGATAAGTGTGATACAACATCCCTATCGGATTGGAGAAAGTGGGCTCGAGAGTAGGAAAATTAACTTGGTCAAGGTAGTGAAGCCTTGGATGGTATTGGTTGGCAAAATATGGGTACTTCATTTATTTTTCTCGTACCATCAGCTGCTAGTTTTTCTATAAACACTCAATACGCGATTGTACTAAAGTTACTTAGTTTACACTTTACACGTGCCATAAACAAGAACTTTAGGATCATGCGATATGGAAAATATCTATTTGCTATTAAGCTGTAAGCAAACAAACATACAATATAGCGTAACAGGTTACGTAAACATTTTTCGTGTGGGGCACAGTCTGATCGATCTATTCCAACATCGGCTAATATCCTAAACACACATCGTGTTTGTTGTTCGTGTGTATACAAATTGAACGAACGCGAATATTCATTAGCTGATCTAATAACTAATTATTATAAAATAATTTATAATCGTAGCGATCCTGTTTATTAAAATAATTTATTATAAGTACACTTAGTACGCTGAGTCTACGCATTTACATTAATTATGTAACTTTCTAAAATATTAAGGATTCACTTTAAGTTAACCCAATAAGTTGAAAATACCCAGGTTATTATAATAATTTTGTGTTTCCTCTACAAAGGCAACTTGACTGCAATATCACCTGGTGGTAAGAGATGAAGTAAAACTCAAGGGGACAGCCAATATAGTCCGAGAAAATCCTCGTTATACTGTTAAAAGACAGTGTTCTAAGTTTACAACAAAGTTTAAGTGTTATCTAACACTAGTGTAAGACAATGCTATCAGGGGTTGTAATAAAGTGTTACATATTCTTTTACTCTACTTTGAATGAAAACAAAGGCCTTTGCGCTGTTTAATCTACAATAAACATACCTGCAACACCTCTTTTTTAGTTATTTTCATGTTTTCAATTACTTTCACTGAGGGTTGTCTGTAATAGATTGCTTTTGCAATAAGACCGCTCTGCACACAAATGTATTTATATATATTTATTTCTTATTCATTTATTTAATTTAACTCTTTATTTGTACACCACAATGAAGTTAGGAAAAAAAAAATAGAAATACAAAGACAGAAATAGAATACAAAAGGCGGCCTTATCGCTTAGTAGCGATCTCTGCCAGGCAACCTTTGGATTAGGGCAAGATGAGCGAGAGCGCATAGGTGGTGTAAAATTTTAATGGTAGTGGTGGTTTCTTGTATTGTTTCAAAGTTTGTGCAATGAAGTATTGAATTAATGAATGAATGAATACTCTTTTATTGTTCACCACATAAACATATAGTAAAATTATAAGTAAAAATTAAAGTAAATTCTAAATAAATTAAAAAAAAATTGTTTTAACACATCTACGCCTCGAACTGATGAAGTTCGAGGCATAGATGTTTAGCCTCAGGTGCCTGAAAAATGTAATTACACCGTCAACCACGCCCTTCAGGCAGGAACGCTGCATTGATAAAACGTTGCTTAGGTGCAGAAAGAAGTATGGTGATGTTACTTCCCTGGACAAGTTTTGTCCAAAAAACTATACTACTACTATCTACCTTCCGAACTGGTGTTAGTGTCACCACAAATAGATTGACTTGACATTTCAAAACTGTTTTTAGAGGTAGCTTGAAATAAATCAATGTGTGAGACAATGTTACTAAAAAAAACCCGGCTAAGATTGCTTACAACTTGTTCTCAGACAACGGCGCGTTTGAAACCCCGATAGCTTATGTTTTAGCAATCGCCATCATCTCACTGCTGAGGAATTTAGCCATGTTCGCATCAAAAGTGCCTTATTGTAGGTCTATTTACATGAAGTCGTAGCTTTCAATTGACTGGATTCCATATTCGAGAGTTTTCAAAAGTTTTCAATTTAGTAACTCGTTTTATTTTTCAAATTAACTTTGAAACTGGTTAATGGAATTAACGTGTCCATTTTCCAAACAAGTAGATGCGTGTTCAGTGTCGCGTGTAGACACTGATTTATTGATTCGCAGATAAATGGCGTCGGGACGAACTAAATGCTTTTACACTTGCTTCATATTTTACTAATTATATTAGTATACTAGCAACCCACCCCAGCTTCGCACGGATAGATACTAATATGTGGCAGTTTGGAGTGACATACAATTCCATAGTACATTCATTTAAACTACCTCATAAGGTTTAGCCCGCATTTGCGTAGAAAGCGCACAAAATGTCTGTTACGGAATCACATTACAAATCTTTGGATTTCTTCGCTTTTCTATGGTATTATATGCATATTTAGTTCGAATCCCAGTAACCCAGTACCTCTAACTTTTCTAAGTAATTTAAATTTAGTATTCTTTTTCTAATGTAAGGGGTAAGCAGTTAACTATTACTTGTTTTAAGGGTGAAGGGAAACACCGTTAGGAAACCTGCATGGCCTGAGAGTTCTTCATAATATTCTCAAATGTGTGTGAAGTCCTTCAATCCGCACTTGTCCAGCGTGGTAGACTATGGCCTAATTCCTACCTGATGTTATTATCTTTACACATAACTGCCTCGGTGGCTCGTTTGTTCTACTATAGATCATTCACCGCCTTGTTTGATTCCCGGGTTAGACCAAGAATATTTCTTATTATAATCTTCCTGCCTCAAAGTTCCGTCGCTTGGTACCGATAACTATTACTAATGTAATAATAATAATATAGTAATAATAGAATGTTGAGTCGACCGTTATTGTTCCGATCGTCGTTTCAGTCAATGGTCTTCTCGCGAAAAGCTTCGACCAACATCTTAAGAACTTTCGCTTGGTTGTTGGATCAAGGATCGGACACAGAAGGCAGTGGTCCTTGAAACGGCGCGTATTGTGAGGTTCCTCACTCTGGAGCCCTGACCGCCGGTTGCTTGGGCATTCAAAAGCCCCGCAAGCGGAGGGTGGATGTTTTTTTTAATAAATTTTTAATAGTGTTTTTTATTATATTTTTAAGCATTGTTAAGAATTTAAAAAAAAATTAAAAAGAATAAATGATAGAAAATAAAAGTATATAGTAAAATTCCGCCAACCCACGTTGGAGTAACGTGAGAGTGAAGGCCAGTGAAGTTTTGTTATTCGTGTAGCAGTTGAAAAGCAATAAATTAAGCAATTTTAAAGGATGTATTTTATAGACGTTCGGTATCTGATGTTCTCATATAAAGAAAATAACTTATCAACAAATAATAGCAATTATGCAGTACTCTAGTCTTTATTTTAAACTAAAACCTAAATATCGTTAAGAGGCTGATTTCATTTATTGCTGTATAAATGTTTGAATTGAAACATGCGTTATTCGCAGATAAATGGTGTCGGGACCAGCGAAACGTTTTTTATATTCGCTTTTAATTTCATGAATTCAACTAACCATTCCCGTCACCTGTCCCGTTATAGGAATAATATACAGAATAGCGCAATTAGTTTTCTTTCAATCGCCAAATAATTCTTTAAATAAAGAGAAAAGACTTTTGTTCTGTTATCGCATATGAAATGTATTTAAGTTGATTTTATAATTAATCTGCTAAATAAAAAAAAGCCGTAAAATATTTTATCCTCTCTACTTCATAACCTCAATGGGCTTATTGACCTCAGTTGACTGTTTTAAACTGCGGCTCACAAGGTTTGATTCAAGTTTCTCAAGTTTTTGGAAATAATTGAATGAAGAGTTTCATCCGAGGTACTTATTGGTATATATGTCTAAGGAATATGGTAACTGTCATTAGTGCGGGGACTTTAAAATTTTCACCTTTGTGATTATGCAGATCTTAAACTATCAACATTCCAAGTTTTAGCCGGGTCATTATTTTATTCGATTGCATACATGCAAACTTTCAAATTTATAATATTGGTATAATCCAGTTCTTTGCACTCATAACATCGACATTTTTTATCAATTTGGAAGATAATTTTAAGTTCTTTCTAGAATGTTCTTCACCTAAAGATTGCGTAACAATATTAGTAATAAGTAAAATTAACTATTCAAATCAGCTTCTCCTTTAAATACGTAAATGTTATCTTTATTACTTTTATAATATTAATGCGATAAGGTATTAGTGTAAATATAGATCTTTGTAAATGCACTTTGGTATTAATCTCTAAGTATCAGTTGCAGCCATCCGGGGCTTTGTAGCGGAGTCGTATTATTTCCCTTTCACCGAGCCCGACCTGAGGGGTGACCACAAATCAGGAATTTTATATTTATTTCTAGACATCAAAGACTGTTGAGCCGTAGGGGTTCGAACCCGCACCTTTCTGGTGCATAAAAAAATTGTATAAACCATTAGTTAGTCTTATCTGGAGCAAACCTGTCCAATCCAGGAGAAATGAGAGCTACTAACGATATAAACATCGGAGATATAAATCTTAGAAACGGACTATAAGTTAATATGTAATAATACATTAGAATTCAGTTACATTCCATACTTTGTCCATATTTACTGCAGAGTATTCTGGCGTGATAGAGTTAAATGAAAATGAATTAGAATCTTGGATATATTGATGTTTCAAGGGACGCTCTAAGCAAAGACAGCACAACCTGCGCGTTTTTTTACATTTCGGAACTTTGATTAATTTCATTAACACCACAATATAAAGTTTTGGAGTGTTTTTTTTTTGTTTAACTGCAAGTTAGTCCTTGACTGCAATTTCACCTAATGGTTAGTGATGATGCAGTCTAAGATGGTAGTGGGATACTATTGGAGGTGTAGCAGTTATATTAAACGTTGGTTGGTTGGTTGGTGTCTCCACGGCACGATACCATGCTTGGCAGCACGTCTTTTTCAGCTGGTGCCACTGCCAAAGTCTCTCACCAGACAGAACTAATAACTCTATGGAGCTGCTCCGGCTCTATTTTTAGTTTTCGAAACGAGTTAGCAACATTATAGGAGAAAGATGGACGCTATAATTAAAAAGAAGTAATATTAGAATAAACAGACTTTTCTTCGGATGCAGGATGCTTTTCAATTCAAGTTACATTACAACCCACAGGGGTATAATTTCAGTTCATAATTACAACCCCGCTAACGCTTGCAAATGATTTGTCGTATTTTTACCTTCAGATCATCTTATTAAGACACGTTGAGCGAGTGCTGTGAAAATCAATGTAGTAAAAATGCACAAACATGGTACTCCTACTCCCACCATCATCGGTTACACTTCGAGCTCCATATCCGATCTCACTAATAAAACATTCAAATACGTATATGTGAGCGAGTGGATGTGCGATTTGAGCTCACCTGTTGGGAATAAGAACTTCTTTACATTTTTGCATCTATCTATTTGTAGTTAACGTTCGGGTCATTAATAAGAGCTTTTGATTAGATGTATGGAAATACCATGTATTTAACGTCCTTTATATCATCCCGATTCTGAAGAATGCATATTCCATTCCATAGAAAATTAAGCTTAATTTGCTATACTCCGCAATAGGCAGGAGAATCGGTATGGTGTTATTTATAATGTCTTCAATCCTTATACTCCACACCAAACACATCTTCGGCAATGTACTCTGTACGCGCGTTTCGCTCCAAAATCGGAGCATCTTTAGGAGATTTTGACTTTACAATAAATAATTGTTACATCAATATACAATAACAAATTAACATCTCCTGAGGATGTATTACACCTATTGTAGTTATTGTTAAGTCAACATCTCCTAAGGACGTTTCGGTTTCGCACGTTTCGCTCCGAAACCGGAAGCGAAAGCACGTTTCGCTTCCGGTTTCGGAGCGAAACGTGCGAAATGAGGTTTGGCAGTGCTTAAGGTTTACCAGCTCGGTCATTTTGGTGATAATAACCGGGACTGCTGGCTTAGCGTGCTCTCTGACGCACGAGTATGAAAACCTCCTGACTCAAAGCGACTACAATGAATATACCAACAATAATACAATATGCCTATTTAAGTCCGACCATAGACCAACTTGGTAATGCTTATCTATTTAATATTTGACATTACCTTTTTTTTACACCAAAACGTTATAATCTAAAAAAAAAAAAATATATTGATTCAAATAAACCTATCATAATATGCTCGTATGATGACAGTAATTGTTAAATTCATTAATTTCAAACTTTAAAGAAGAAGCCGAGAAGACGAGAAAATTTGTATAATCTATTTTTTCTTACTCGTCTTATTATGTAAACCATCATTTCATTACTTGTTATTGTATTTTGTTTTTAAATTGTTAAAAATTTATAAATGTAATTATTTTAAAGAAAACCTCTATCAATTTATATTAATGCACTTTCTTTTAAATATATTTTTCACTAAAAAGGTAATGAAAATTGTTTACATTTATTTTCTTACCTGTCTTATAAGACAGGTAAGAAAATAAATGGTTTTGACATAACTATCTAACTACGTGCTTGTTAGCCCTAAAGGCCCTGCCATCTGTAGTGGAACCTATGTACAATTAGATCAGAGGTCCCAAACCTTTTGTTTTAACGTACATGATTTCAACTGTGTTTTTTGCTAACTGGTATAGTACTTTGAAACGTTGTTCGAATTTAAAAGTATTAAATTAATGGAAAGTTAAACTTGTCACGAATTGTTTAGTCATCAACCATGCCTGCCGCTGAAGGTCGTTGCTCTACCTACTTTGGGGAAGCACTCCACTGGCCAAGACGTGGTTCTCACTCGTGTCACATCTGTCCTCTGACAATCGACCAGTTTATTTATTTATTTCAGTAAATACTAGTTGAGCGCCACTTTAACGTGCTAGATCTATATAAAGCTACCTCTCGTTATGTCCACTGACATAGAAATTCTTCATTATCGATGACCACTGGATGTCGACATAGACCACTCTGTGTATCTATTTAATAAGATCAATGAAACATTAAAGTACATATAGCTGCAAAAATTTAAAAATTCTAGTCTTAAAATTCTAGCTCTATGATCATAAGACAGATGAAGAGCACTGATCTCACTGACGTAATATTGATCCCCCAAACGGATATTGAATGTTGTATGTGAGAAATTGAGGTTTCAACATTGATACACTAAATCCAAGATAAATTCAAACATCTCATAACTAACCATTACTCGCGAAAAAAAACGCTCAGCTAAATGTTTTGATTTAACTATAAGTGAGCGTTTTGGTGTGTGTGTGGCTACAATGTCACCTGGCTTGAAAAATGCAAGTGGCAAGGGTGTGACCTTCAGTGAGTAAAGTGGAATCAATAGATGCGTGGCGCAGCACGAAAAACAGAACTCGTCTCGGCAATTACAATAATATGTAAATCGGGACCAATTAATTCATCTCGGTCGTCAACAGATAAGGATTTAAGATACTTTAATTAGTTACTATTTAAGAGTGGTGGTGTTATAACTCTATCATAATTATCAAGCCATCGGCCTAGTACTACGCATATTTCTGGTTACCTTTGAATATTTTTTAGTATTTGTTGTACAGCTCAAATCTTAATATTTCCCCCCGCTTTGAGCTTTAGGTTGCGGGTCGATAAATAAGGCAATAAGTTAAGAAAGTGTTTTGGGTACTTTAGTTGCGTTGATAATTTTTAAAATAATTGAAAGTTCAAAGAAACTAGAAATTCGTAAAAAATAAAAATATTTAAAAAAATGTATGCTTTATTACTCTCATGAAACGTTTAAAATATCTTCTTCATTGAATAGATAGTATGAGTATGACAATATGAAGCTGTGGACATAGAAGCACTATACCAGGAGGTATCCTTGTTCTATTAATATCAGTGGGCTTAAAATATATTCATCTAGAACGTAGCAGATAAGCCTTCGCGAGAATTTTCCGCGAATTTCCTAGCCGTATTAGAGTCTTTACATATTGAATAGAATACGTAAATAGAACAGTTTCAATACTCTAACAGTGTTCTTTGATGGTGTTAACCCACTTTGATATATAACAGCTTAATAATGCCCACATTGCTTTTAAATATTTTTTAATTTAATAGAATTTTATTTTACAAAATTTTGTTTTAAAATGTTTTATGAGAATATTGGATTATCTTTGAAAGTAACAATTCGATAAATCGTTTACGTTACAATCCAACTACCCTCCGATTTTGATCTACATTATAGTAGATAAATGGTACCCGGAAGATATTCACGATGCGTTTTAAATTAGTATTGGACCGCTTTGTGCTTTTGCGATGTAGACAGATACAATCACCATAAGTGTGTATTCAATCTGTCTACGCATAACCGCACCGTGGAATATGTAGTTTTTTTAATAGTAATAAGCAGATGGCCTACCTTATGGTAGGTGAAAAACCATCGCCCATAATCAGCTACTCTTCGCAGAGCATGCAAGGAACAACACATCCCGCTACCCCAGGTGTTCCTTCAGATCAGAACACAGCATTGCAATAATGCTGCTTTAGCGGTATTACTTCCCCGGGCGAGCTTTGTCACAGAAAGCCTGAAGTAAGCCAGAAAAACCTACTACAAAGTAGTTTCGTCGTAGGTGCTGCTGCTTTGCCCGTTGAATCCCGTAAACTCTGAACTCGTCGCTCTAGGTCGCCTGCTCAGGTAATTGCACGATCCTGGTTTCCTACCTCCCCCTCTGCTAAACACGTGGACGTCTTAGTTCTAAAACTAACTAAGTAACTTCACAGTCTAGCTCTTGTTTTTTGAATGTGGTCAGTTGCGGCAGTTTTATCTCCATTATAAACGTTATTAAAACTTGTCAATCGTGTGTAAATCTCTTTATGAGGTAAATAGCGTTACAGCCAAAGTGGTGCCTTAATTTAGTTGGTTCAGCAACAGCGCGGAATCTACAGGGTTATATTTTCCCCTTTACGGCTCAGTAAAAGTGAAATCTCTTAGACTGCGAGGTGTAAAAAATTTACTCACGAAGTTATGAAGATCTGAGAAAAATGTAGATTGTTAGCTTGTGTTTAAATTCTTATTTTATAAGAAATATGCACTCATTGTATTTGCCTTTGAAATATAACAACTCTTACCAAATTTCATATCAATTTTTTATTTGACACATAAAGCACGCACACAAAGCTAATTGTAACCATAGAAATTTATTAGTAAGAGGGTGAAAGTATATTCGTTCCTTTATCATATATTTGAGGATCATATATATATTATGAGCCACTATTAATTTTGGAACTTACAGCGTTTTACTGAGAGGATAAGTTCCCCCTTCTACACTAATGTTTATTAATCTCAATAATCAACAGTAGTGTAGAAAATTCACTAGTGTTAGTGAATTTTCACTAACACTAGTGAAAATTTTCTGTCTTTGATCACTTGTCGGCGACTCGTTTTAACCTTAGATTATAATAATTGATTTAAGTTATAAAAGTAAATAAAAAGCGGTGTAAATAAGCGGTTAGCATTTAAATATATAAAATATAAAAAACAGAAAAAAATGGTTAAGACCAGTTAACATATAAAATATAGCGGTACAATCGCTACAAAGCTATACAGGAGAAACTAGTTGGTATACATAAATATCATCATCATATTATAATTTAGGCCGCAGTCCACCACGCTTACCCGATACGGATTGGTGGACTCCACATCCCTTTGAGAATACTATGGAGAACTCTAAGGCATGCAGATTTCTACGATGTTTTCCTTCACCGTTGAAGCAAGTGATATTTTTATTGCTTAGAACGCACATTACCCAGAAAAATTAGAGGTGCGTCCCTCGAAAGTGCAGCCGAAGTCCTAACCACTAGGCTTTCACCATTCTTTTTCACCAGTCATTTATCCATATATAATTAAATAATATTTTGTATTTCTTTTGCACGCCTAATAAGCGAAGCGTTGAGGTGGGTATTACTGTCAGTTTACGCACACCGAGTGATTCGCCAACTTAAAATGTCACTTTTTTATTCTTTATCGCTTTTATAAGTAAATATAAATAGCCAAATGTTGAGAAAAAACACTATTTTTAACACTCATGATATCTTTAAATTTCTTTTTATTATTTAAACTAATTAAAAAATTGTATAAAAAAGTTCTGCCTTGTCCGTGTTTCTGTATGAGCGGATCCCGTATGTTGTGGTCACGATAACGAGCGAAATACTTCACTTATCGAGTTGGTTTTTTTTTATAGGCTGTATTTTGAGGAATAGAAGCCTGTTACTTTTCACGGTATAATTAGATGTAGTTTTATTATTATTTACAAATAATCTCAATTTTATTGTAATGAGTGAGATTATGAGGCGTGCACTTTTGGATTTTCCAACTATTATGTCTTTTAAAAGACTTAAATATCTGTATATATTTTGTAAATAACATTCCACTGCTAGACTTGAAGCCCCTCACAATAAGAGGGTTTTCTCTTTATCATCAAGCTGTGCAGACGATACGGTGATTGCAGTAGATGGTCGTAGTAGCAGAAAGGACGCTAGTCTAAATTTTTCATGAAAAAAAAAAACAGAAAATACATGGCTATTTAGTAAATACCTCTGCAGCGATTTGAGAAAATTGGGGAGAAATCTCAATGTTAGCATAGCTCGAGTAAGCCTAGTATAGACAAAAAGCTCCCTATCCATGTTTAATGTACTTGATAGCTAAACTATGAAAATAAATAACACCACACGTAGAGTTCTATTAAGGTTTGCCTGCGCAACTAATATGCAAAATATCGTATTCAAATTGAAATTCAAAAAATAACTTTTTCTAAAATCTTAGATTAATGTATCTGTATGCACGTGTACTACTCGCGTCAAGAGAAACAAGTAACAATTGCAGCAATAAAACATTCCAAACTTAACGTTAGTTTAACGCATTCAAATAAATTATCCGTTCATGTTAAGCGATTAAGTGTAACGTAGTCGTGGTGCTACGATGTAGTAGTACGTACTATGTACGCCCCTTTTTTGAGTTGAGCGGTACAAAAAATATATAGTGTAGCGCTCGACCGTAAGATAGGAAGATCTTTCTCCTAACTGGTTTTGTTCTAGGATTTTTAGTAGTTATTTACCTATAACACCCTCATTTGTGGAAACTTCGACAGCGCGATGTCGGATCTCGTGCTGCCATCTAGTTGGGTAATAGTGGTCAATTCAACCACACCCTTTACTTATCTCTAATTTACTTTAATCATTTTACTGAATATATAAAACTTAACCTTTGTAAGCTAAGCTAAGCAACAATAAAAGTTATTTTCTAAAACTTCAAAACCTTTTACGAAATAAAATGTTAATTTTATAACATGTGCATAAAGTAGCTTTATATCCACCCTTTAATAGTATAAAGGTGTAAATATAAAAAAGTGTTTCCGGATTGAATCTGAAACTCCTATAAAGTAAACTCTAGTATCTCTTTAACTATACTGATAGTTCAAGAGATACTAGAGTTAGTTACATGCATATAAGCTGTAAAGCGGAAGCGGTGATAGCCAAGTGGTTAAGGCTGAGACCAGAAGAAGTTCACCGTGTCATCTTTGAGAGAAAAGATTGGAGTTGTCCACCATGTTATCTCAGAGAGCTCGTTAAAGTTAATACGTGATGAATAATAGTTAAGTGGTCAGCCACAATGACCAAGTTTAGTGATTTGTCGCAGGCACGCTTCGCTTAAGCCTTAAGTTTTAAGCCTGATACTATCACTAAAATGTGAATGGTGTTAATTGTTAATAGCTACCAATCCGCATTGCAGGATGACACTCTAACTTATTCTCACCGATATATAGGCGCACCCAGCAGTGGATATAAACAGACAGAGGATAATGATTTTAATTTCGTACTTCGCTACGCACCTCTTGTGGATTACAGTCCTAATAGGTTAAAGTATAAGAAAATGGCGATTTGGCTCGAACCAGGCCAGTCAAATTTTATTAGTCCAAGCTTTTAATGGCTTTTCGGATCGAACAGTTTTACTATTCAATTATAGGTCGTGATGTTTTGTTTGCGAAAATAGAGCATCGGCTTTTTGGGTTAAGCTAGTAAAATTAAATCTATATAGAGAAGCTGATATACCTATATATATGAATAAAAAAAAAATACGAGCACCATAAAGATACGAGCTCGGAGCGACAGCCGCCAAATTATTCTTTAAACCTCCAAAGTCAAGCACTTGATAGAATAATGGTACAAATTTTTCTGGCTTAATATTTTGCACACGAATCAAGTAAGAGTACGACTTGGATTCTTAGTTCGGGATTTATTTGTTGTTAGTGAAACGAGCTCGAAGCGACAGCTATCATTGTGACAGAGAACGAAAAGTAGGTAAATAAATAAATAAAATAAATAAATATACTAAGACAATTGACAATTTTTTTATGAATAATATACATAAATACTTAGAATATTACGTATAAACACCCAGACACTGAAAAACATTAATGCTCATCACACAAACATTTTCCAGTAGTGGGAATGGAACCCACGGCCTTGGGCTCAGAAAGCAGGGTCGCTGCAAACTGCGCCAATCGGCCGTCGAAAGTAAGATAAAGCTGTAGTAGGTTTTCGGGATGTTAACTACCGTTTATCAATGTTCACATGATTTTGAGGTAACCAATAATAAGTTGAAAGAAGCTCCAATAGCTATGTTATACGCGCGAAACCTCGTTCAATTGTAGAATGCGTTGCTAACTTTACTATCAAAATAGTTCGTCTGTATGTTGGTATATCAGAAACTATTAATTCGCTTGAAAAAGTATTTGCGTTCGGTAGGCAATTTATTGAGGAAAGCATGTATAGTTACGCTGCAATCTATAGTTGACGGGGGTGAAACCGATCGGCTAATTTTTGTGATGCAAACTTTATATTACCTTGGTTAATTTATATAAACATATAGGTTAGTATTTTTTTATGATTGTTTTTGATTGATAAACTCATGAACTGCTATTACATAATATTAGAAAGCTACATTTTTGCTTGCTACATTGAAAATATAAAATTAATTGTCGTAAAAGGGTTTATCTCTATCAGTAAGCGGGAAAAGCTACGTGCTTTTAGTGTTTTTCTCACCTTCCCTAGACTTCCACGTACCTATATATCAAGAATCGAGTTTTAGTGAGACCTAACAAACAGAAATTTTTAAATATTAGATCCTTACATATGAAATTGGCGTCTTTTAAGGGCGGAACATAAAGTTGATTTTTTCTAAATCTAATATATTTATTCAATCAAATTTTGTACAATTGCACTCTATGTACTTTTGACATTTCATAGGTAGATCATTGATCCCTTTACTAAATTATTTACAGGAATTAATAAAAACTTTGAAGGCGCTTTGGATAGCAACATTTATCCTCTTGCAAGAAGTTATCCGAATTTAAAAAAAAATTACAATCTGCTGGAGCAAGATCCGGGAATTACGGTGAACGTACTTAGGCACTCCAATTGAAACTCCTCTAGTTTGCTAACCGTCTGTTGTTCAGTGTGTGTCCTAGAGCGATTGGCCAGCCTAGGATATTTTACTAACACCGCAGCCTGCAATTTGCTCGGACGTTGCTTGCGATGGATCTGCTTCCGCAATTCTTCATTATGAAATTTGGTCTCCGGCCTTCCACCGGCCTTGTCGAAATTTCCAGAAAGAAAACTTTTTTAACTAAAAAAGGACTGTGTTTTCTTTTGCGACAATGCCGCAATAACATCATTAATCCTTCGAGCAGTTACGCTTCGAGAAAGGTAAGCTTCGAGCACGATAGAACTTGTACTAGCAAATAACATGATATTTCAAGTTTTCCATTTTGTAAACTGAGTGACGCAAAGAAAAAAATTGAAATTTTGAACTAAAGAGGAGATATTTGAGATCAAAGTGGCCAGTACGACAAAACGCCATTTTAAAGGCCATACGTAAATACCTTATATATACATTGTTAGCCATATTACCGTATTCTTTTATATTTAGGATTTTTAATAAAATTCTAAAACTTCCAGTCATACCCAATCAAAACCTGACCATCAACAAATACTTAAGCGCGGAATTTTAAATCGCAATAATCAATCTTGTTTGATAAATGACATGCGGTATTGCAGGTCGATATAACGTTGAAAAATTAATTTATGCTTCTTAGCAACTCGTTTCGACGTAGGCTTGTAAGATTTAATAGATGCGGTACTGAATATAAAGTAGTACCTACCTATATTTAAAAATTGTTTTTTTTTTTGTTTGGTAGCAATAATTAAAGTTTATATATGTATGTGTTTATATATATATATATATATATATATATATGGCGGAGAAAGGCGATTCTTGTTGACATAGCCATTACCGTTCACGGTTAGTGGGCGTCATCAGGGTTAAATACAAGCACTAAACAATGACACTCAAGATGGCGCCTCGAACCCGCTCTAGGCCTACCCTCAACTCTGATTGGACGATAATTTTCACAGAATTTAGAAAATGAGAAATCAATCAATGACTTTTGAACCTAACTTTATAATGCAATGAATACAATAAAATAAAATTAAGATTTAACAAAGTGTTTTTAACAAGTGCGACATATTGCGTAAATCATGCGCCAATTATGATGATAATGATTACTTAAAATTAAATGTCAATCGTGATATACCGCTGGTCGATTGTTCTGCCAAAGTATATAACCGGTATATTACATCAAAAATAAAAATTGAAATAAAATAATTGTTGATAATGCCTGTCACTTCCAGTGGGCTATTTAAAAGTTTAGGTACATCTTTGACCACACCATTTTTGCCACAGTATGCGGGCGCTGTAGAAAAGAGCGAAGGCCAATTTCTTTGAATGATTACACTTGTCTGAATCAGCCCCCTAGCAAATATAACGTACCCGGCAATGAAATAAACTGACTGTCGGCCGCTACTCTGTCCGCGAATGATTTGGTTATTTAGAATTCCTGCAGGGAACTTTTGGCTTCCCAGGCTAAAAAGTATTATAAGTTCATAATCAGGTTGAAAACTATCTCTTTGCGAAATTGCATTCAGTTTGGTTCGTTTTAAAGCCGTGCATCCATAGTATAGTAATTTGTACTATTATCATAATAAATAATATTATAAATGCGAAAGTGTGTTTGTTAGCGTCTTTGTTTGTTTGACTTTACGTCCTAACTAAGCACCAAATCGACTTGATTTTTAGCCCCCGACGCAAAGACGACGGGGATGTCATAAGTTTGACATGTCGGAACGTGTATATATGTGCCTGCGGCACCGTATTTTCCGGATGAAAGGATTTTGATTTTGTTTTTTTTTGTTTAGAAGGTAAATCAGTTGGGAGTGTTCTTAGCAATGTTTGATGAATATCGGTCCAAAATGGCTGTTTAAATACGGTTGAAAGAAAGAAAGGTAACACAGGGTTCTAAATTGTTCTAATCCAAAGGTTGCCTGGCAGAGATCGCTATAGCAGAGCGATAGCCTTTGTTATTCTACTTCTGTCTTTGTATTTCTATTGTTTTTTTTTTTTATTTCTATTTTATTCCTTCCTTCCTATAACTTCATAGTGGTGTACAAATAAAGTAATAATAAATTTTCAGGAAAACAAATGGTGGCCGGTGGGATTTGTAAAAAACCTTAATAAACGCGCACAAAGAATGCGGGCAAAGGCTAGTAGGTAATAAAAGGCAATTTTGTACATTCCCAGTATGTCTATCTCCAGGGTAAAAGCTATATCTACGTAGCCAAACCCCATCCAGATCGTTGCATTGGCTAAGCCGAAGAAAGGTAACAAACCAACAGTCACACTGATATTTTGAAATATATTGGCTATATTTTTCTTGTTTTCTCTCCTAAGTGTTCTTTTTGGGGTTAAAAATGCTTTCCAGGACGCAGGAACGCGATCATTCAGTTTTCGGACGTATAAAGCCTTTAAAATAAAATAATAAAAAAAACTACAGAATATAGAAATGAACAGTCGTATTACAATTACCATAGAAAAAGGATTACCAGATATGCTACCTATTTGCACAAAAATGGTAGCTTTTAAAATATTTTCCGCTGGCGATCGTAAAATATAAATTTATTTCGCATATTTGTTATTGAACAACGGCTTTATCGGGAACGTATTCATGAGGGCGCGATTTAATCGGTTATATTTTGATTATAAATTGTTATGATGACCATTCGGTATACATTTGACTAGTGATACTTCGTGACATTGTTTGCAAGTGCGAATTTACGAAGTGAACATAGAAATATGTAAGGCACAACCGCCAAGTCTCCAGTGGCGTTCAAATTTGCGTCCTGCGTGCAACCAATCACAAATCACGCCCGTTTGAGCTACACTTGTGATTGGTCGTACGCATGACGTTAACTCGAACTTGCTAATGACGCATGTTGGACGCGTTTGCTTTAAGTTTTATAAAAAATAGGTCAATAATATGTGAAAGCAACAATTTTAAAAAAAGTGTGTGCGTGTAACCTTTACGCGCGATTGAAGTAAATAAAACCGTATGTACAGAGTAAAGTAGTTTCACAGGCATAAAAAATGGTTTGTACTATTCTTAATTATAATCTAAAAACTAGTAAGTCCTTACTGTTTACCAATTCTAAAATTTATATCTTTTCCAATTTTAAATAACTATATATAACCGGGAAACTACATATCAACATCGATATATTTATTTGTTTATTGGAAACTATATATCGTTTGTTCAGCAATACTTAATGAACCTGCCACTTAACCCGTTAGCCAATTTCTAAATTAAACCTACTTTAATTAGACAGAATTAAGACTATATTTAATCATATACTGATTGTATTAATAGGAGCGACAAAGTCTAGACCAGACTAGGTCTAGTCTATAAACCGAAAGCTTTCAGACCAAATTCTCAGCTTATTTGCAATCCACTAACGAGTAATTCAAAGAGTTTTAATTAAAAGTTCGTTGAACAAAAGCTCGTTGTACGTTTTAAAATAAAATTGAATAATTTCTAAAACACATATTAATCGAATCGAATCACATACTATGAATTCATCCGAGTGGTTACATAATATAACACTTTCGTGCTTATTGTAATGTATTGAAAGATCAAATTGGTATGAAACTACTGGTCTTACCAGTAGGTCTTCTGTTCAATATTCAACGCTTGTTCCCTTTGTGAGTGCGACCAAAGGGAAGTGACCGATATGTCGACAAAAGGAATTATTAAATAACCTGTCGATATGTTGGAGCTGACTTTTGTTTGGAGCGTGGCAGTGAAGGAACATGGATTGATTAAAATTGAAGCTATTTGAGTTAAATCAGCGAAAGCGTTTAACTTGATATTGATGTTTTTAGCTCTCACGAAAAAAAGAAATTGTTTTGTTTGAGCGCATGAGAAAGACACACAGTACCAATTTAGCTAGGCATTCGATATAAAAATCAAAGAACTGAGATGCTCTGCTTTTATAAAAAATATGCTTAAAAATGCTTCTAAAGATAAAGGAAGAATCTTCATCAACATCAACCAATTCTGGCTCACAATTAGGTGCGGGTCCCCACTTACAATAACAAGGGTTAAGGCCGAAGGCCACCTCGTTGGCCGAGTGCAGATTGGTGGAGTTCACACGCATATGAGAGAACTCTCAGGCATGCAGGTTTCCCCATGATGCTTTCTTTCACCGTTAAAACAAGTAATATTTAATTATTTAAAACTTCGAAAAGTTATAGAAGCTTGCTGGGGGTGGAACTCTGGCTCCCCGAGTAGGAGGCGGCGGTTCTAACCTCTAAATTGGATTTTTTTATTATGGAGAAGGTAAATTTTTACACCAAAAACAGATGAATCTTCATAATTAGCATATTTTATCGACACATTTAAGTACAAATAATATAAATAAATTATATGTACATCACTATAACAGTTGGACAATGTGAAAGACAAGAATGGGTTTTGATTTACGCAGTGGCAATAAGCATTGTAGCAGAAAGACACAACTCTTGTGATAAACGAAACTTTCCCTGAGAGGTGAATAGTTTTTACTCCTATTATTCATCAGTATCTTATGATTACAATTATTTATCAATAGTTGTTTCATCGGGGGTGAGCCCTGAAAAATATGTGCGCTATTAGTTTATACCTTTGTTATAACAAATATGTCTGGCGTACACTGCTAGTCAGGCCATTCGAATACATAACGTACAGTGCAAATCATCAATAATGTAACTTTGTGTTCCGGATTTAAGGTCGTTGCGCCAGTATACTAACATCCGCAAGAGGCTCAACACCTACGCCTCAGGTTAATGACACAGGGTGGCGCTTTGTTGGTGGGCTTAGGCTATGGTCGTTCACTCATCATAATTTATCTGCTTAGTCCGTCATAGTCAAATATTTACATCTAAATATTCGATAGAAACAGGCGTTACATTGCGGAAATCTATAATATATTATGAAAATTAACCTTAATTTGCTGTACTCTGCGAACAGCAGCAGAATCTGTATAGTGTAATTTATAATTACTTCATTCTTATGTTTTACTTCATTGAAAAGCGAAACGTGCGTAGAGGGTACATTGCCGAGGATCTGTTTAGTGTGGAGTATACGGATTGAAGTAATTATAAATTACACCATACAGATTCTGCTGCTGTTCGCGGAGTATAGCAAATTAAGCTTAATTTTCATAATATTTGCTTCTAATTTGCTTGATTTACCGTAAATTCACTTATACTTTGGTTTATTAAATATAAAAAAATTTATTTACCTTGTGGATAATACCTACTTACCATAAATAATGGTCCTGCGATATTAATTATTGTAAGTGTATTTGACTTACTGTAATTAGCCTACATTAGGTACAAATGACAACCAGTTAAAAAGCAAATTTTTAACTACTTTAATATAACAATGCCCTTTGTTATAATATTATTATATCTATAATTCTAAGCATACAATGTGAATCTGCCTGCCCGGATATGTGGTCACGACATCCGACCGCTTTCGACTGTGGCGTTATAATAATGTTATAGACGAAATGGAATATAAATTGAGCGACCGTACATAACATTGTTTGCATGGAATGTGATTTATGTAACGTTTTAAAGCATACGGCATTCATGTATACCAAATAGTGTTGCCCAAATTCAGTCTTGGTCTTGCAGTCTTGGTCTTGTTCTTGCGTTTTTGCAAGACCAAGACCAAGAACAAGACCGCGTATTTTTAGCAAGACCAAGACCAAGACTGACCGTGCAAGACTTGAGCAAGAACAAGACATAGCCTGCAAGACTCTTGCGTCTTGCAGCTAGGACTTAGCGCTATTTCACGGAGTAGTTAGGTGTAACAGTTCGGTGTATAGGTAGGTAGGTACGCTTAGGAATTCTATGAGACGCAAAAAACTATATCAAAGAATATGAAAAACTGGACCTATGCGCATTACGACTAATACCATAAACATAGCGAATAAAAAAATATCTATTAAAATCAAACTGAGTGCATGCATAGTTATGTTTTAACCATCGGCACTTTGATAATGCGGCATCAAAGGTTTTGTACTTACTTCTCAAAGAAATTTGCCGCTTTTCGGAAGTACATGGTTATGATACACGCGCCGGCGGCTTCTTTTGAAATCTAAAACAATCGTTGCCGCCGCGCCGAAATCATAACATTTGACACTATTCATGCAAAATAATTTCGAATTTTAAGAGTACCTACAGGTGTTCCAAAGAATAAATAAGTTTCAGAGTGCTTAGAATGAAAATGAATACATTATACTGATCACGCAAGTAGTATTATGATTAGGATAAAATGGTGAGGATAGGTAGTAGATGTCATAATAATTCATTCTAGTAAGTAATTATAATATTGATTACTTATATGGTTTTAAACTAATTACTTAGGTACTATTATTGTACATTTAGTCATTATATTTCTTAAGTTTTTACAAGAAAAAATAGCAAAAAAGTGTTCGAATATCTCTGAGAGAGATGATGAGAGTAAGTATTTACTAGCTGTGCCCGCGACTTCGTCCACGAGGAATAGTAACTTTGGAGGTATAGTGAAGTTCAGGATTTATTTATTTATTTTAAAACTTCTGTCATCAAACATACAAACGAACTCTTCAGCTTTATTCAAATAAATGATAAATCGTAAAACTCTTTTATTAAATTTCTTATAAGTTGAGGGTTCAATCTCTTTCTAGACAGATAAGTATTGTTCTTTAAAATACAGTCAAGTTATTGTAATTAATTTGTTTTTTTACATGTTTTAGCAAATGTAAGCTTATAAATCATAAATGTTTATTAAGAAACAGTTACTTCCATGGAAAACGACATATAGGTCAGTTGATTTTTCGAATTTCTTATCAAATCTTCAGTTATTTATTAATCTGCTTGATCTTTACTATGGCTATGTTAATTCAAGCTCACAATGTTCCAATTCTAATACGTTTTTCTAAGATTTAAAGTAAACTTTAATAAATAGTAATAGACTAATAGGTAATTGCAAGACTTGCAAGACTCTTGCTGCAAGACCAAGACCAAGACCAAGACTGGGAGCGCAAGACCAAGACCAAGACCAAGACCAGGTGTATTGGCGCAAGACCAAGACCAAGACTGGCTAAGTCTCGTCTTGTTCTTGCATTTGGGCAACACTAATACCAAATTTATCTGTATATTATAAAGGTTAGGGGCCTTACTAACGGGTGCTTAAAACAGGGTGCCCTGTGTTCTCTACCTACGTCTTGCATACTGGGAAATGGTATTGTCACTAGATGGCGCTCTCTCGATTCCATACTAATCGTAGTAAACTTCCATGCGATGGTATAAGTAGTAAATCTCATAAAAAATGGATGATTATTTCACATACCTTTGCTTCTTTATACTACGGATATTCATTCTGAAACATAACGACAAAAATATATCAATAATACTGCTTTAAGAGATCTTTACTTTATTAATACTACTAGATTAAAAAAGAGGGAAAACAAAATTGGTAACTATACTTTCCTTCCTATGCTCAGAAAAGCTTTACGAAACAGGTACGTTATAAAATAGCACAAAAGAGCTCTCAAAAGGTCATAGTTAATTATTAATGAAAGATAGTTTTATTTTTTGATTTGCTATATTATAAAGTTTTCTATAATAAATCTAAATAAATCATAGGTAATAAACAAACAGACAGATTTTCATATATTTAATAATAAATATGAATGAGTATAATGCGGTGAATACATGTAGCCAGTGAAGCCCTATAATAACTGTCTTAAACGGGGAAGGAGATCATCGTGAGGAAACCTGCATGTCAGAGTTCTCCCTTATGTTCTCAAGGGACCGTGGAGTCCATCAATGCGCCGTTAATTGGTTTAAAATCAGGCTGATGATGATGACGATAGATATGGTTTAAAAGAGTCAAATAAGATATGAAGCTAGCAGTTTGTTAATGCAATAGCTAGTAGAAACAATCTTTAAGAGGCCAATGGGGCACTTTGGGAATTATTATTTTAGATCTGGTCTGGCTGGTAGCAGCGTTCACTCAAGACCACCCTATTGAAGATGAAAGACCGTTACGCGCATAATAACTACGCTAAGCGACGCTTACCTAATAAAGTGACACGAGTCAAATAACTATAATGTAAAAACTGTGTTTATGTGATGTTAGGGCTGTATCTGATTTATTTCAGTGAATACTATAGCAGTGATTTACTCAAAAAATATTAGGTTTTCCCAGATAAGTCTCAGAAGCAGTTATGTACACGTAAAGTTCTTAATAAAGTGAAACATCAAATTATAAAGAATATAGGCGGTTTTAACGTGTCCAAAAAGTTATTCATCTACGCTTTTGCTCTCGCGAACATAGTCGTGGGCAACAGTCAGTAAGAACAATCTACAGGAGGCCAATGGGGCACTTTGGGAATTTATAATTTCTGATTTTCTTTCTGGTCTGGCTGGTGGAAAGCTTAGGCTATTAGAAAGAATATAGACGGCTTAAACGTGTCCAAGAAGATATCAATCTAGCCTTTTGTGACCGCGTCCATTGTGCGGGCGGCAGACACATCCGGATGTGCGCTCACGACGTCCGGCCGCTTCCGCCTGTCACCAATATAACAATACAGAGCAAATTTATTTCCTACATGATTCATCCAATTGTTTTATTACCTTTGTCTATACTATATTCCCATATTTTCTATTAGCTTTTCTACTTTCCACCTTTTTATCTTCGCACGCTCAGTCTTCCTTTAAAATATCACTTTTAGTGATAAGGCAGCCTCTGCACCCTAGCATTAACTACTATTATTGTTTTCCTCGTGTTTTATGTGGGCAATACAGTTTTTCTAGGCTAATTTATTCAGCTTTTGCCACGTTCTGTGTCCGCGTTAACTATGTTTTTTTACAAAACCAAAACGGTCTGCTTTCGAGGATTAAAAAGTATTACTAACTCTATGCCAAAAATAAAGTTGATTGGTTAGTTAATTAGCGCTTTAAGGGACGACAGACAAACAAACAAACAAAAAAACACGTTTTCGAATTTACAATATTAGGTAGTAAGGATTGTGTTGTAAACTAGACAGACTATAAGATGATTCTTTGTGACGTGCGAAGAGATTGGTGTCTTGGTCCGCGTGTGTGTGCTTTGAGATTAGCGAAGCCAGGTTTTTTATTTACATGATAATGCATTTCTTTGTGCAGCGGTATGCATGGACATACACTGTCTATGCATAGGTTCTTTTTTGGGATCAAAATACCGCGGGAGCGATTCTTCTATATTCAACAGCAAGCAGTTGTATTGTGCACTTACCTTAATATCATGACAATGGCGCATACGAAAGAGTATGGAAACATATTGATTGAAATTGTGTTATAATCCACTGCTGAGTTTATAACATCCATACTAATATTATAAATGCGAGAGAATTTGTTTGTTCGTTTGTTTATTTTTTTATTAATGCTCTAACTGAGCAACAAATTTACAAAATTTTGGTATAGAGTTAAAAGGACGGAGAGTAGGGACCATGGGCTACTTTTGGTCCTGAATAAATATCAATTGCCCAAGGGCTTACAGGAAAATCCGTAGTTTTACACCAAATGTTCACGTCCTAACAATGCAACCAAATGACTGATTCACCGCGGGCAATGGCGTGCACTGGGTTTCTTACCAGGGTATGCATACAGCAGGAAAATTGTATAAAATGGCAAATCCTCCTATACGAGCTATAGAAAAATTTTAGGGTAGGCAGTGATTTTGTGCATATATAATGTGCACGCCACTGACCGCGGGTAACACCGCGGGCGCAGCAAGAATTGTAGTAGTAGTAGTAGATAGTAGTAAATACTCCTAGTATTTATAAAACACGCCGTGGTAAGATCTGATTTATAGTATTAATCTATCATCAATGGGATCATAAGCTCTAGAAGAATATTTTTATGAATAACATACATTAATACTTATAATATTCAGACAAAAATCCAGACACTGGGTCACACAAATATTTTCCAGTTGTGGGAATTCAACACACAGCCTTGGACTCAGACAGCAGTGTTTCTGCCCACTGAGCCATTCAGTCGTGAAACAAAAGAACGCAGCAGATGTTTATTTCACATCCACTACAAGTTAGCCCTTGAATGCAGTCTCAAGTGATGGTTAGTAATGATGCAGTCTAAGATGGTAATGGGCTAACCTGTTAAGGGTATGGCAGTTACATTAAATCCATAACCCTGATCGGTTTCTGTACGACATCATACCGGAACGCTAAATCGCTTGTCGGCACGAGAAAATTTTGAATTTATAAATCCCCAAATTTTCTGCTGGACACTGAACCCGGGACCCCCACTTCAAACCGCGGCGCTCATCGCTGCGCCAGGGAGGTGTTGACCCCATGTAACGGTTTAGGACTTCCACCACGCAGAAATTTCGATTCTCCGTGGAATTCTACTCATCGAATCCCTTTAGACGGTTGAACTTTAAAACATTAGTGTGAAATGTGATTATTATAAACCCTAAATAATTTCCGGTTTAGCTTGAGCATGCCTGGTAGCTTAAAGTTCAGGAACTTTTGCCTTGTATCTGTGTAACCAACATTTTAAGTCTATTAGTATACCACTGCTGGACCTCCTGACAAAGATCTAACACCACCATTCACTGTGGTTCAGATTTAACTCTACCATTTACTGTGGTTGAGATTTATCTGTACCATTCACTGTGGTTCACATTCAACTCTATCATTCACTATGGTCCATAACGGTAATAAACACTGAGAATAGTTTAAGAATAGCCATCATCATCATCACTTCAACCGATTGAAGTCCACAGCTGGACATAGGTCTTTTGTAGAGAGTTCCAAAATCCACGGTCCTGGCCCGCTTGTTTCCAGCGGCTCCCAGCGACTCGCTTGATGTCATCTGTCCACCTTGTTGGGGGCCGACCAACACTGCGTTTACCTGTGCGGGGTCGCCATTTCAACACCTTGGAACCCCAACGTCCATCGGTTCTCTATGTGCCCCGCCCATTTCCACTTCAGCTTAGCAACTCGCTGAGCTATATCGGTAACTCGGGTTCTGCTACGGATCTCCTCATTTCTGAGATACTCCCAACATTGCTCTTTCCATCGCCCGCTGAGTGATTCTGAGCCTTCTTATGAGGCCCATAGATCTAAAGATCTTTGTAATCTTTAGAATAGCAACTATGATTAATTTTTTATGAGTATGCAGGTACGAAGAAGTGCCCGTCCGGTATTTCACCCCGTATATCCCACAGCGCTATCATTGGCAACGATACGTGGCGCAATAAAAAGTAACCGGCGCAGTAAGATCTCAGAGCTCATCATCTCAGGCGTTAGTTCCAACGAATAACCAGGGATTTTGGGAAAATTAATAAGAGTTATGTTTGGCGGATTAGTTTTGAATGCCTTCTTTGGGTATTTTGTTGCTTTAAGCTTATTGGATCACAGCAGGCGTTACCCGGAGGAATTCCATGAAATATATATTGTTAAGTCACCTTAACTTGTTAATTATAAGTCAACAGCTCCTGAGGACGCTCCGGTGTCAGAAGTGTGGAGAAATTACAAATTTCACCGTTCAGATTCTCCTGCTTTTCGCGGAGTATAGAAAATTAAGCTTTATTGACATTGCGATTGTTATTACTCCCCATAACTCCAAAGAAAATACGATCAATAACCAGTACGATCAATAAAATCAAATTATTAAAGCGAGAATAATTCCATCCTCAAAATTGTGTCTGTATGTTTATTTAAGTTTTGTTGGTTACCTATGTTCGGCGCAATTGCATATTTCGAAACTTGGCACAGATCTAGCTTGTTTACTAGAGATGATTTATGTGACATTTTATTCCGCGAAAAACCAGTGGACAGTTCCGGAGAGATTTAGAAAACCTAGATTTGTTATTTATCTACGACTTAGCAGCTAAATCAATCTAGGCAAAATTCCGCGTAGCGAGTCAATGAACATACTGTTCCTACGTAGAAATTAAACGAGTTTTATACGGACGTTTTTTTCTGACTTGCTTTACAAATATCGTCTTAACTCTATCAGTCTCTCATCTGAGCAAGGAGTAATTATATTAATATCATAATGAGAATCGGAAGACCTAGATAAAAAAGATAGCGGGCTAACCTGTTAATATGTTTATTGTTTCCACGCGACATTGTACCAGACCGCTAAGTCGCTTAGATCGATGTCTTTGTCGGTGAACACCAGAGAAAATTTGAAATAATCAATTCCCAAATTGCCCCTACCGGTAGTCGAACCCAGAACCTCTAACTGTAAACCGTAGCGCTCACGTTTGCGCTAGGGAGGCCGTGAAATGCTGCTCCAATACGCTCTCTACTCATTAGTACAGAGGTGAGCGTTAGTCTTAGCCCCAGCCCCAGGTTTAAACCCAGCATTTTGGAATTTACAATATCCTTATTTTCACTGATCTGGTCTGGATGTTTCAGCCCTAGCTAGTTTCTTAACCTACGGTCGAATCCATCGCCTAAATGCTAAGGGTATGGGCAGTGGCGTGAATAGAGTGTATGCACAGGGTATGCAGATGATATAAAATGAAGAAAATTTCCAGTACGAGTTATAAATACTGAAGGGTAGAATTTTAATAGCTGTTACAATGCCATCCTTGAGTTTTTTATAACTCGTACTGGAGATTTTCTTCGTTTTATATTATCTGCATACCCTGTGCATACCCTGTGCATACCCTCTATGCACACCACTGGGTATGGATTTAAATATATTTAATTAACTGCCATAAAAAAGCGCCAGGTGAGATTGGACTCAAGGGCAATCTGTAGTGGAAAAAAAGAAAATCCACAGATTTATGGTAAAGCGAACATATAGGAGATCGATTACTTTCTGATTTATATTCGCATTGTAGATAGAGGCCTCAGATAAAGTCGAAAATGTGCATTGAGTGACAAACCACTTAATAAGCTGGGTATTTTTACGCCATTAATAGGGTTAATACGTACGATATGAGGTATAGAGTTGAGCGATCCAATGTTTGACAAGGAATCTCGAGGGAAATTCCTATCGCAGAGCGACATCGTCAGAGGGATTGTCTATTTAGCATTAACATATTTTATTATATTATATTATGTGATATAAGTTATACGATACAATCGCGTATGATAACATATCATATTTTATTTTGTAGCAA
Source organism: Pararge aegeria (assembly GCF_905163445.1). NCBI lineage: Eukaryota > Metazoa > Arthropoda > Insecta > Lepidoptera > Nymphalidae > Pararge > Pararge aegeria. The sequence continues at coordinate 9,337,908 of NC_053186.1, read as the reverse complement.
TCACATCAAAAATTGCGCATTAAGTACAAATGGTGATAGCCCAGGAGCTCGAATCTATTTTCAGGGGCCTGATTTCGAATCCCAGAACGCGGCTCTACCTTTTCTAATTGATGTGCGTTTTAAGCAATGATATTGTGATAATATCACTTGCTTCAATGATGAAAGAAAACACCGCGAGGAAACCTGCATACCTGAGAGTTCTCTATAATGTTTTCAGAAACGTGTGGAGTCCACCAAACCGCAATGGGCCAGCGTGGTGAACTATGGTCTTAACCCCTTCTCATTGTGGGAGGAGAGCCGTGCTATGTAGTGGACCTGTAATGGGTTGATATGGTGATGGTGACGACAGGAAAATGTAATGAGACTATCAAACAGCAAATTATTTTTATTATAAGAAGATGATGAGACAAGATAATACAATAAAGTCTTTGTAGTTGTTTAAACTACTACTGCCTCGTTGGTTTTGTCGTAAGCATGTTCAACTTCGGATCACGAGGTCCTCGATTCACTTTCCGGGTTGAGCCAAAATTTGGGGGTTACCGTAAAAATCTCAGTAGCTACTAGTCCAGGGCTATGAATTTGGAGTCGTCCACCCTCGTGTCTTAGAGAGTAAGTTAAGCGTATAATGTACATTCCTGGTTATTATAACAGACATGGGATAGTTTAATCGTTGAAACCCACCAACCTGCATTAAGGTACCTTGGAAGCTATATCCATTTTCTTTTATAAGAGAGATCTCTTGTATCCAGCTGTAGAATCTAAGAAACAGCTCAATCTTTTTGTTAGGATTACAAATATTTAATAAGAAAGTTACAGCTGTTACAAAAAATCATTTTCAAAAGCTAGCTCGACACAAGTTATCTCATACCTTAATAAGGGCGAGCAATAACAAAGAGGAATGTACGTGAATCGGTTGCCATCCATCCGGACGTCCGGATTTATTGGACTTTAAACTCCCGAGTAAAAGAAAGAGTAGCTCAGGGAACCGGTCGTATAGTTCGTATTATGTTGACTGGATTTAGTAGTATAAATGCTATTGGAAAACCACTTTGTCGTCCCGGATTTAGAGTGATTTTTACAGCTTTCAATTCTTTTTCGGTTCGAGTTTTCGTTACTATAATAGTGGAATAAGCCTACTTTGGAATACACATACTATTTATCTTTCTTCGTCTTTTTAATTGAATTGTAAGATTTAAATCACCGCACCTGGCTGACCGAGCTCAGTATTATTTTTATTTTTGGTAAATAAAAATAATACCGATTAAAATAGGGGAAAAATATTCATCTGGACTCGAACAGAGGTTTTCTAGATTCGGGATCTCCGGATATCCCACCTTAGCTATTTTAACTTCGCAGATTATGATGAAATTTACCTAAACGGTGTTATAAAAATTAAAACTATTTTAATCGATTTATCGCCCCTGAACACCCCTGAATACTAAATTTCATGAAAATCTTTAGAGCCGTTACAGAGTTTCAGATTATGTACATCTATATCTATATTAATATTATAATGAGGAAAGTTTTTTTGTTTCTTTGTTTGTACCGTATAGGCTCCAAAGGTACTGGACCGACTTTAACCATTTTTTAGCCAAAAGAAAGCTAAACTATCACGAAGTAACATAGGCAATAATTTATTAAAAGAATTTGGAGATATTCAAGAAAATTGCAATAATGGTAAATTTTATCTAAAAAATTCATTACTTGGCGTGCGTTGAGAGAACTTTTGATCAGATATAAAAGTTATGTGACATGATTAAAGTACTTATTACCTACCAAAAAGCAGCAAACTAATATATCTAACTATCTTAGGTTTGTTGTAATTCCACGCTTTTGTGTTCCAAGTAGTTCGTAAAAACAAAAGTTTGTAACATTGGTACTAATTCTCATTAAAATAAATAGTTTTATCATAAAGGATATTTTTATACCAGTAAAAACTTTTTAATTCATTCCAATCGTACATTTAGTTTAGAATTTATCGCGAGTTCATTAAACTCTGGATTACACCTAAACAAGACAAAATAACTGTTTTGTTTACACTTAATTGAGAAAGTTCTTTCAAAAAACTACACCTGATTTACAAGAATACACAACTTAAATATATCTATATATAGAATGCCACATATCTCCCAAATAAACTGTTCCTACGGGATGGGCAACAGCGAGCATATTACATTCATATGAGAATTGCTCTTTTAAAGGTATTAGATATATTTTATAGATCGAGGTTAGTATTTAATTGAAGAATTTCTTAAACTCAAAGTAGCTTGGAAGCACTCCGTTCCATTTTCATTCATAGACAGAATAATGATTGTAAAATTGAAAATTTCCTGCTTCTTCTCGGTACAATCTGCCTTCCGAACCGGTGGTAGTCACTACAAACAAACAAAGTTAAAGTTTTAAAAGTGCTTATATTGGAACTATTTAAATAAAAGGATTCTGAAGTCCACGGAAATTAGACAATTCCTGGGTTTGAGTGCCATATGTGTGGATCGAGGTATTTATTCTTTTGAATCACTGAAACTGTCTGTTTAATTAAACAATATGTTTAAAAAAAATATTGAAAAAATATTGCTATCTGACTTATACTTTTAGAGACATGTGTACATAGCAATACGCATACGCTTATGAAATTTGACACGCATGTTAAGCTGATAAGCTGATATAGACATAAAAAGTGAGTAATTCTGAAAATATAATAAATTCTTACGTAAATACGCAGGCCGAATTGTTAAACTCTTTTTTTCAAGTCGGTTTAAAAGGATTCTTGATTTAAATGAACACAAAGTAACGGTATAAAAATTTATAAATATATTTTATATACTTCACCGTAAAGTTAAAATAAACTTACATCACTCTGTTATATTACCAAAGTTTCAATATCGAATGGCTAGAGAATCGAGGATTAATTGGTCAAACACATCGACACATACCTAGCCAGAGAGATTTGGATGCGGTTTCAAATCCCATTTTCCCATTGCCTTCTCACAGGAGCATTCTCAAGGGATAGGAGCTTTAACTGTCACAAAGTTAGAGTTACTTCACTTCCACACAGTTCATTTGTTAAGATGTTTGAGAAACTTAATGAAAGTTTAAGACCACTCTCTCAAAAATAGCTATGAAAGGTGTTTAATGACGAACCTTATTACTTAGTCTCAGCTGTCCGTCTATCCGTCCATTTCTCAGCCTCTCATGAACCAAAGATTATACTTAGGGAGATTAAATTTTCACAGAACCTATATTTTTATTGCCTCATAACTGACTGTGAAGACCCATCCGAATGAGGTATCAACAGTTTAAGAGTTTCTATAGACAAGATCTAGTTAATAAAGCCTCAGTTTTTAATTATTCAACAAATTATAGAGAAATTATTTATTTATTTTAGAAAATATGAATTGTGCATAATCCGTTTTACTGGTTTAATTGATTTCCATTAAAAGAACTCAATAAAAGTAAATGGTTTTAAAGTTATAGCGAAAAACCCTACATCGCGCTATCGAAGTTTTTGAAATCGCGGCGTATATATACAAGTTCCAACGAACGTACGCCGAGAGGACCGTCTCTACAAAGGAAGCCGGTTGGTGGCCGAGCCGGGCTAAGTCAGCCACAAATAATGTTGACCCGACACAGATAACAAACGAAATCATGAAGAATAAAAGGAATGAGAATTATTCAGTGAAACTAGACATATCACTTCTGTAGAGAATTTGTCCTCTTTTTTCTGATCTAGGTTAAGGAAGTATTTTTCTAATAATTATTTTCTTTAATAATCATTCGCTTAAAAATTTGTTATACTAGTTATATAGCAAAAATAAATATTATCTACAACATTTTTTAAGTCGGTGTCAAGTAAAATGTACAAAATTACTAAGTATAGAATATAACTATTTATACATATATATATACACTTTTACTTTAAAGAGCCAAGGAAATGAAATAGTGCGTCTGGGCCATGCGACGCTGTTGGTCAGGGTATATGATCGTGTAAAATAGCGGAATAATAATATATAATAGAAAATAGCGTGTAAAATTTTGAATGACATTTTCCGCGAGCAACGCGGGGAACAGAAAGAAGGATACTAAAGTTTCATAGATAAAGTGTACGGTAACGTGTTAAATATGAGAATAGTTTTCCCGCCGGTCCGCAAGGTGCGAATGTGAGAAAAATTGCTCTGGACAACCCACAGGTTGGTGATAAGATTTATCAGGCCCAAAAATGCTCGTTATAAGTGATCTATTTTTCACTTTCCTTGGTCCTTATGGAAGCAATTTATAAAAGCGACATGGCTACAGGGTGTTATTGTAGATTATTCGATGTATTTCTTATGCATGACTATTAAATGAATGAATCTATTTATGAATAGATGCAATTTTATCATACGTAAATATTTAAATTAGTATTAATATTATTTCTAAAGACGGCGATGACAGACATGTTATTCCAAAACGAGTTGGTTGTAAAAAATATGCCAAAATCAAAGCAGCTGTGTTTAAGTTTGAATAAGACCGGTTGTGCCGACCACTCATAACGGGGGTTAGGGGCAAGAAGAATAAGCAATACTCCCCTTGTAAAACTATCTAGCTATTTTGTACAACCAAACAATACTCCCTTTATGAAAGTATCTAGCTATTTTTGTGCGTACGCAATACAGTGTAGCGTTTGTATTTTTTACAAATTATTATTTAATATAGACGACCTGAAGTTTCACCCACGTAACTTTCGATAGGAATATCGGGAATAACTGACATCTCTGTGCCTATAAAGTTTCATAACTATTTTAGTAAATAAATTTAAATAAATAAATATACTACGACAATAAACACATCGCCATCTAGTCCCAAAGTAAGCGTTGCTTGTGTTATGGGTACTTAGATAACTGCTGAATAATTTTAAGAATAATATAAATAAATACTTTTAATATATAGATAAACACACAGACACTGAAAAACTTTCGAGTTCATCACACAAACATTGTCTAGTTGTGGGAATCGAACCCACAGACTCAGAAAGCAGGGTCGGTCCCCACTGCGCCAATCGGCCGGTAAAAATGAATACCAAAAGAATATATCCTACTTTTATTTCTACCGGCGATCGTATTACATTTTAGAATGCAAAAGCTGCTATTAGGACTTAGCTATGATAGTGAGATATATTTCCTAAATTTTTGTAGGCCATATTGAGCTTACAAAAATATAGGAAATATGTCGGTCATGTAGTACCTGCATAAGTTTTATGTATCATCAATAGTTTTCTCAGAGTGCGCCAAATTAATAATTTAATAGGCGAAATTGGAATACGAGTCAATAAAAAACAGGTCTCTAACCCATTGTTTGTCAATGACAACAAATCAATTAAAATATTAAAATATAAACAAAACGTAGTTAGTACATTTTGGAATTGAACTCTTCAATTATTGCGAAATTTTGTTTACACTGCACGCGTACCTGAAGTTCTCTAAAGGAATATTTTTCCCATTTTTGCAAAGGTTTTCATTGACTCGGCTCGACTATATATATACTATTGTTCTATGATGATACATAGCGTTCCTCCAAATAAAACCATGAAATTCCAACATAAAAAAAAAAAAATTCAAACCTTTGGTCTTTAAGTCTGGTAACCCAAGAGCTGGCGTTTATTTAGCCCTACGGCTAAGTCTAGCAATTCAAAGGGGCAAATAAGGCAGGCGCCAGCATTTTGGGTACCATGCCCATAAGTAAACAGTTAGACGGCTTATATTTATTGTAATTATTAATTTTAGTTTGTAATTATTATTTCCCTAGAAAAATATATATTTCGTTAATTTATGTATATTAAAAAAAATACCAGTAGTACCTGATTAGCGCGTTCAACCAAACCATGCCAAGTATAGCTGGAATAGAGTTCCGCGGACTTTTTTAATAAACTAAAGACCAGTAATTTTGTGGAAAATAATATTTCAGGTGGAAATGAAACATAGCTATTGTTACTTCCCGATGTTTCCGATGTTTTGTTAATTCCCGAATTTTTTTGCTAATGGAGAAAAAAATTATAACAATCAGTTCAGTTGCATCAAATTTTATCGATTGCAAATGAACAACCATAAACATATTTTTTTTCCTCTTTATGTTGTTACTAGCTGTTTAATACGGTTTTTACAAATCCCGTGGGAACTTTTGTTTTTCTGGGATAAAAAGTAACCGATGTTACACCCCGTCCATCTCTTCAGCATCTCTATGCTAGACGTAATCAAGTAGAATGACTAATAAACAAATACACTTCCGCATTCATAATATTAGCAAGATAAGTAAAGAAGTATAATTTACAATACTTGCGTACAAAATTATGAACTTATTCCTGTCGAAATGTTGCTTTAAATAAACGTTTTGTAAAACTTTTTTTGGAGAGAACTGCGCTAAGAATACTATAGGTATACAGACAGTTAAGTTCATAAAACCAAAATAAAGATCTCATCTCAAGTCTTTTCCAGGATTATTCAAATGATGTCTAAATTAGGTGACTCCGAACTTTACTGGTAGATTTATCGCGACTTAAAATGAAAGAAGTAAAAGTACTTTAAAAGCAAACGCTTGTGAGATTGTCCAAAGCGCATTGGATTTGGAGGCGTTGATCTTTTTGTGTTTTGGCTTTTGGGAGTTAATCAAAATTAACTCGAACTTAAAATTACTCTTTGTTTTAATTTATTTTGCTTTTTTAACCGCATTGTTGGTATTTTAGTAAGAATATTTGACTGTGAGCCGAGTTTGGGGTTTTCCGTCAACTTTGTAGCCCTCAGTTTCAACCCCGTTTGAGACCACGTCTTCGATTCCGGTAACTAGAACATGATTATTACTAATCCGCCATATGACATTAGTGCTGTGTCGGGAAGGTTATCTGACGCTCAAAGTTTATTAAATTTAATCAAAAATTTTCAGTTGGCTGATTTACTTTAGTAGTGCTATCTTTACGTAAAGGGAAAATTAGGAAAAGAATAGCACAACTTAGTTCAATCTGCCGTAGACTTTGGATTATTCATTATCTCTTCTCAACCATATGTTTCCTAAAACGTACTTATACCTTCTGTACCTTCAAGGCAAATTCACAAGAGTGAATAATAATTTTCTCGGAAGGGCGCTCCTTTGCACACGCCGTGTACCCTGTGTCGAGTTGTGGGACAATGGGTGAGTATGATTATGAGGTCTTCTTTAAAGACTCTGTTAAAAACTTAATTTCGGCCTGTTGGTAGTGTAGAATATTCCACCGTTGTTTAAGAAAATAGATGCCCTTTTCAGTAATCAACACTCCAAATTCAAATTCAAAAATTCTTTATTAATGTTGGGCCATCACAGGCACTTATGAAGCGTTCATACATAATGTTCATATATTATGTTTACATAATTGCAAGGGGATGGTGATAACTTCGTTCGCCAACTTAAACCTAAAGCTACGAGGGTTCTAAACGCGCCCACAACCAACTTAGCCGGATAATTATTTTTGTTATCACCATCTCACAGTAAATAATTATTAAGCTATGAAGTTAAATCAATTCACACCCAAGCTATTTTTTTTTGTAGTTTAAGGATTTTTTTTTTTCTTTCAACCATTAATTGTCCATTCATCCATACTTTCGTTCTTATATTAATAAGACTGTCTTTTGGTTAGTTTAGTGCCTATGTTCGGCTCGAGTACCGATTTGTGCAAGGCTGGGCTGAACAACGGATCTTGGAGGAATTATCTATGGGGATATCTTGCAGCTTGGTCCAGCAGTTTACTTTTTTCACCCAGGAAAGCAAACGAATCTTGCGTGATTAAAAAATAACTGAAATAAAGGCGTTAGAAGTCGTGGGCAACAGCTAGTATTCTTAAAGCTGCAAGCCAATACCAAGGGATTTAATACTCTTGATAGTCTGGAAATCGAATAGATAGAATACACAATAGGTTACCGACCATTGGTTGATTTAAACGCTAGTGGTAAAGCTTTACCTTCAAACGGACAGACAGATTTGAAAGCACTTTTGAACAGGTTCCTATATACGGTTATGGCTTAAGGACTGTTATTAAGTATTGTAATTGAATTTTTAAAACGAAGTTTCGTAATTTGCTTACGGATAGTGATCGTCACTAGCATAGTTAAGAAGTTAAATTTTAATATTATAATGTTACTTTTACAGTTAACTTCGTTTCATTCTGAACTCTGCTGTAAGTAGTGTGTAAATGTCTGTCGTCAATAAAGCGAAGTTTATTTGTTCCTGATCCTCTATTTAGTAATTACTATTATCGGTCGTAGCTTCTTAGGGAAATTCTAAATCAGCGCAGTTTCAATTCATTAAACTTATTAATTTGTGAACGATTGACAACCTATTTAAACCTACGCAAATACCATTTTCGAAGTGTATTTATTTGCTCGGAATCGAGTGTCACAAATGGTTTAAACTTGTACCGATTATACGCCTCGGCAACACCGACTTTGACAAACGGAGAGTTTAATGGGATCGCGTCTAAGATACTCGTGCTTTCTGTTAAGAGACTAACTAATGGAAATATAAATGAATTGATAAATTTCCTCTTGGATTTGTTGTATATGTTACGGCTCAATCAATTTAGATTTGCCTTGGAAGGCTTAATTTTAATTTATTTCATGTTTAATCGGCTAAAGTTAAATTTAGTAAGAGGTTATAAAAAATAATTATGTGTACGCAAGTGAGACATCTTTGTCGTTCATCGCCACTGAACTCTATTAGCGTACGATAGTATAATAGAGGCAAATAATTTTATTCACGTCGTCGTTGTCGTCAATTTTTATCTAAGTAAAAAAATAGTATGTAATTAATAATACATACTACTTTATGGTGTGTTTAATCTGCGCGCGCAATTTCGGTTATATTCGAGAAATTTCACCCTCGTCCGGTTTTCATAACGCGCTCAAAAAAGGTTTCAGGAAATGTGAGGCTAATAGCGTCTCAAACTGGTGGTGGTATAATCGATAATAAGCCTATTTTAAATTCTTGAATCCCATTGCTGGAATCAGGCCTCCTCTTTCGTAGGAGAGTGGGGTTTAGCCACCACCTGGTGTTTCGGAGTGGATTGTACTTTAACGAATAATGTCACATATAAGTGGTAATGACCGGAACCGATGACTTAACGTTTTCTCTGTCGCTAACATTGGTCAAAATCCATTACCCACCTAACCATTTTCGGTCCAACCACGAAATTGGACCCAGGACCTCATAAACCGTAGTTGAATATGCTAAATTGCGTAGGTACCACTACATAAACGAAGTAGTTAGCTTTTAAACCTCCTTGAACTCATAAGCATTCTCTGTCCGGCACAGTTCGATGAAAATATGAGGTTACTCGAACACAATTACAACACAAATTATAGTTTAGGTTATTAACTTCTTTTTTCATTTTAATAAGAATTTCTAAGAAACATCGTTATTTAAATAGCAATATTATGTGGTTTGAAAGCAATTCATTTTGTTTATGATATTTCATTAGTGTGCTCAGTAGTGGAATTATAATTTCCTGTGAATAATGAGATGTAGATGATTAGGTAATTCACTCAGTGGTTACAACTTTATTTTGCAAATTTAGATCAAAATCAATTGTTACAAATGTTGGCAACACCGCAATTTTGCAAAGTGAACGCTTGTGACCTTTGTGATTGGTCTGTGGTCATGACGTCGGCGGGTGCCCGCCGCAATCAAGATGGCGGTGTGACAACGGGTCACGCATGCAAGGCATTCGATGTTCGGCTGGTCATCGAGTAGCATCGTCATTCATGATAGGAAATAAAAGAATTTGTTACTAATTAATAAATTCTTGATGATTTACAAGACATAAATCAAATGTTGCCTTGGAAGTGGGTCTAAAATGAGGTATTATAAAAAAGATGAGATAAGAATTCTCAAAATATATACTTGCCATTTCCTTCACAAAATTCAGATATGAACTTTACAAACAACCACTATTATAACAAAAATAACTGGGACCATAGTGAAGTAAAATTGAAAAACTTGGGAACAAAAAATAAATATGTTGGGCGGAAATAAGAATCTTTATTCCAGCCTCCGAGGACCGTATAAATCTGTAAGCCTCTCCTTGTCAGAAGGAATAACTGCTGTGGTATTTTTGTTAGATTTGATAAACGATAATAATTTTTGGGTTGGCCTTTTTTAGAAGCAGGAATGAACTATTGATTTTTTAACAAGTTAATATTAAAATATTGAATGTTTCAGTTAAGCAACGTATTTTTTTAAACTTCCTGGCCAGTGGTTCAACGTGTTCTAATCTACCCGTGGTCCAAATTACATCAGCGAGACTTTTCTTTTCAGTATAGAAAGAAAAAGCTTCGCTGATTCCACTAAGATCCTAAGATCAATATAGAAATCATATCATATTTTTGTAAATTCAATGATGGACCTATGGCACATGACAGCGAATTACCTACATGGCCGCTTCGCCCGTGGCCGTTCGCTCAGGGCCACACCTAGCTACACCAATGACCTTGGCTAGTTTATTGTAGATTAATTATCCAGTCTAGTAACTGGATTAGCGGTTTACTATTCAGCTGGTTGCGCCGAATTTAATGCGGCTGGAATGATATTATTCCAGTTGAATGTTTATTGTTTTTGTCTCGTTTATCCATACTTATATTATAAATGTGAAAGTCTCTTTGTTTGCTACTTATGTTCGTCAAACTTTAGTTTTCTGAGAAATTTTACCTATGTTTGTTAAAAAAGGTATTTTAACGGCATGGTTACACAAGAAGATATACGCGGGCTAGTTAATATAATGTAAACGGCAGAACTTATTCAAATATCCACTGGCTTTTGGCTTTCTGAATTGAAAATTATCCCATACCCATCTCCAGGATGTAAGATATCCTCACGATACATTTAAACGTAACTATATCGGCAAGAATTTTTGTATTTATTTAGCATTAGACATTTAGCGATTAAGTCTTATTATCCCGATGGAATCCCAAAGGGATTGCCCCGCCTGCCTTTCCGGTATATCCCGGTGAATAAAAATTGTAGATTATTAGAAATTGAATAAATCAAGTATATGGCATAATTAAGGTAGATATAGGTATTCTTAAAGGAGAGTGACAGAAACGTAAGTAGGTAAACGCCTGGTAAGCTGCAAAACCATATTAGAAGATTAGTTTGCCATATAGTTCGTAAGCTCACATATATTGTAGTACATCCGCACGCTACCTTATAAACCATGCCAAATAAATATAAAGGTTCATTATTTATTTATCTCCTCACTTATTAAATTATTTTTTTCATTACTAATAAAGACACAAGAAAAAATGAAAAATACTAAGCATTAATAATTTGAATCTATTGAAATGACTTTGGGTTTAACGAGACGTGCTGAGTCTTTGTAATTGCTGACTTTCAGCAGTCGCTTTCAAAGCGAACGGTCTTTCGACTATTAATTTATACTCTATACCGATACAACTAATTACTACTTGTGCACAGCTGTGGTGTGACATCGTCGATATCGGTGTGTAACATAATCCAAATTTCGTGTTTCAGAAACCGATTATTATACCCAACAATAACGTGAGCATACGTTAAACCATCGTTATACGCGATACGCCGTCGTTGAACGGCGTAGCACATTGTAGTAACAGCGAATTCAGCTCCAATTGCTTATAACTATTGTTTCGAATACATTTCTAATAGACTCTGTACCTTTTTAGTTGAGCTATACATGTATATATGCTCGTAACGGAACCAAAATTTGTATGTTAGCTTACATAAGCTAACATACAAATTTTGGTATCTGGCAAGAAATTCTAAGTACCTGACAAAATTTTGTAAAGTTACGTTTTGATTTCCGCTTGAAGCCTCGAAGATCATGTAGTGTATTCTGTAGAGATACTACGGTCTACGTTTTAAATCTCTCTCTTCAAATACGAATTTACTTAAAATCGAAAATAAATTAAATCGAATGTAGAAGGGTAGCTACTACATGATATTTAGTTGGTAATTTTGTAAGAATGCCTATCATTAATTTAATTTTTTTCACGGTCGGGAAAAATAGAAACAAAAAGAGCGAATACGATTGGTCATTAAAACATCATTTTGTTGGTTTTCAATTTATGATAAATGTAATTGATGGAAAAGTAGAGAGACAGAGAGGAAGAGGACGTTCAAGGCTGGTTTTTTTTGGACATTTACAAGGAAAGGATGTGGTGGCGACTTATAAAAAGGTGAAACATAGAGATGGTTGGAGACGGCTACACCAACAAAAGCTTAGTTCTTACTTTAAAGAATAATCAAAATATTTTATGCGAAAATGGAAGGGTCATTAAGTAAATAAAATCAGTCAGTATATAAAACAAGTAAGTAACGTATGTAAGTAGATAAAGTAAGTAAAAAAATAAAATAAGCAAATAAAGTGAATCTGGAAATAATGTACGCAATTAAATAAAGATGGATGCTAAATTTCATCTCTCTAGGTCATCTGGAAGTAGGTTAGGTTTTGGCTTATTCGTGCTCATGTCAATCAATGGAAAAATGCCGACTTTAAACGTTAATATCTCAATAACAGTTTGAGCTGCATTTATGAAATTTGTGGTTAAAATTAGTCTAAAGGGGGTTTCAATAAGTTAACCAAATAACATGTATTTATGTTTAATAAATTTAGGTTATTAAGAGGGCAAAAGTGGCTAAACAATCCGTGTAATATACATCACACAGGGTAGATCGACGCTCAGTTCCACAGTTCCTTACTCTTGGCTGGAACTTGGCTGACTCGCACCGCGTGTCTTGATAACGATGACAAAGTTCAAAGATCCATTTCATAACCTGTTGCTGGACCAACACTCGTTTTGTTCCCTTAAGGTCCCGAAGATAGATGGGTGCGATTTGATTTAATACGCCATCGGATAATTCTTGTTGGGAGAACTAATATTTTTAAAAGCTTCTTTGTTTGAAATTGCTATCTACTGTGATGGATGGGGAATGAGTAAATAATGGGTACTTGGATCTTACAGTGGCAGATCCTGTGATATTATTGGCAAAAATCTGAATATTGTTAATGATATGCATGCATCTTGAAGGCGTATTGAAGAATTGAGATTCCTATCGATAAAAAAATATTGTCAATATTTTTTATGTAGAAGGGAAGCTACTACATGATATTTAGTTGGTAATTTTGTAAGAATGCCTATCATTAATTTAATTCATCACCACTAACACACACTACTCAAACAACTTCATAATATTGAATTCATAATATTTAATTAAAAAATATTGTCAATATTTTTTAATTATTATCCGGCGGGGATTCATACCATTCCACCTTACGCAGGGTTTCTGGGCAGGGAAACTGTAAATATACCATAACTATTCCTTTAAAATGATATATGATATAATGATACATGGCAATTTCTGTCTTTGTGACGGACTTTCTCTATATTTAAAAAGTTGGCGAGATTGCATGTTTTATTTTTTGTAGCTTTACATCGATACTTGATCGATCTATCGTATGTATAGATCCAACCAAAAGCGTGCACTTCTTACATGCACAGAAGCACTGCCTACCCTAAAAAAATTATATCACTCGCGCAGGAGGAGGATTTTTTCCTTAAGAAACCTTGTGCACGCACACTGGATCCAACGTAATATATTTGATCTACTCAATCAACTGATTCGATGTAACTCTATTATATAATAGAGGTCAGTGGGTAAAATGCATTCAAATGTCATTCTTATCGCTCTACGCCCAGTGAGCTTACAAATAGTAATATATTAAATCAATGACTCAGCTGCTCACCGATATTCAATGTCACTTGTTAGTACAACCAAATAATATAATTATATCAAAAAGATGTACGCCATTGTATTGCCCTTTTATTTATTTATTTTTTCTACAACCGAAATTAATTGACTTAATTGAAAATGAAACGAAATAATATGCATGATTCCGGAGATTTTGGATAGGTGTACAAGTATCTGCATTTCTGGAACAACCCGAATATTTGTATGCGAATATTGATATTTCTGAAGCGTAATATATGTATTACATATTGTTGGAAATTGAATTAAATTTTAGTGTAATTATTATAACGTTTAAGGACTGCTAAATTGTATACTACCTAGTGACGGCATCGAATGTCATGATTCATGATTGACTTGTTTTTTTCATTTTAGATATATTTCGACCTCTCTAGCGCATTGGTAATCTCTAGTTTGCTCCGTCGGCCCTCGCTACCAAAAACGTGCTGCCATGCGATTTAGCGTTCCGATATGATGTCACGCAGAAATCGGTTAGGAATATGATGGGTTAAATATGTCTGCCATATCGTTAACTACCGTACTAGACTGAAGGTGTTACCCAGGTGAGCAATCAAGGGCATATTAAAAAAGCACAATTTTTTTTTAATGCCTGTAAAGGTTTTTCTTTGCATCCAACGTAGGACGCAATGAAGAAGCCTTGCGGCAAAGGGCAGACACAACACTTTTCCATTTAGACCTGTCTGTGGCCACGCGCTTAACTTCACTCTAGGAAAGCCCAATCTTCTGCGCTTCCGCTATGGTAGTTTGCAAGGTTTGTTTTGGTCTTCCCTTATTGCTTGTGAGTGCTTCCCCTGTAAGTTCCAGTCAAGAGCCTGCCTGGGAACGTGGCCTTCCGCTGACGGTCCACATCCATTTGCGGCGACGTATTTGGAAATTCGTGGCACAGTTTCCACAAATCCAAATTAGGTATCGTGTCTGGCCGGAAGATTTTTAATCGTCGTAGGCAGTGATTAACAAATACCTGGAGAACGACAATTGTATTTTTCCACATCTCACATCGGTAAAGCAGTACAGATTTTACACACGAGTTAAATATATTAAGTTTGACTCTACGAGAGAGGTGTTTTAGGTATGGGAAGCTGAGGTATTGGTCTTGAAGAGAGCCCTGGAGCGGTAACTCTGGGGCTTTCTTTAAATGTCGAGAAACCAACTGCTATGTTAATGGTGGAAAACAGATTAGTCGTCCACCCTGGTTACTGCTACACCTGTGCTTAGACGTGACCACCGTCTCCATACCAATTAAGACAATTTTGTGCTGAACAATTTAGTCACCAGCATGCCTTAAATTTAACTGATTAATGAAATTAAAGAAACAGATATACTTTGAAGCTTACATGCTGATAAATGCCGGCACGTTGATTATCGTTATCCAAATTGGAAAACAATGCGTTCTGCGAACACAAAATGCATGCCCATTCGATGATGTAAACTCACACCATGGCGCTTAAGTATAATGGACGCTACACGCGCACCATTATACTTGAAATTCTGTGTTGAACTAGATCACATAGATTCGTAATGCAAATCGGACTATCTAATGTTCGTCAGTTGTAAGAATGCGTTTCGTTACGACTCGTGGGCATGTCTTGCGTTATTTTTTTTTTATTTACTCGATAGCTTTGTGAACTTCTTGCTACCTACAACTACGATTTTTCGACTGTTCCTTTGGGGTTTTCATACTTTTATTTTTCCATTGCGACATTGAGTTTTAGCAAGACAGCAAATAATTTTAGTTAATTTGAATTTTTTAATTATATTTTTAAATCAGTTTACAATTTTATTTTATAATATTGCGAGGAATTTCATGTTCAATATTTTTAAAGAATTCATACTGCACAAGGTTATGCCAACTGTTTATTACTGTTTTGAATTACTGAAAAACTAATCTACTAACATAACATTAAAGTCGTGCGTAAAAATTGGATGGATTTATGAATGCTAATAGACGATTTCTTTTGCACTATTGTAGCATAGTTTGAATTTTAGTCCTTTTTTTGTTATGATTTTTTTGTTTTTTGTTATGATGGGGATAACACGGGTTTTTAGACATCTGATGTATGGGGTGTATAATATGTAATTATAGTGGTGGTTTTACTTACCTAAAATCCGTACAGAACTTAAAGATGGACCCTTCTTACGATAATTAAACTACATACAAACAATATTTATCTATAAACGTAGTACTAATATACCATTCATCTATGCATATAATAATACACAATATTGTAGCGTAGTGTGAAATTCCCACGAGACGTCTTGTCAAGTATTACCGCAATTGCAACATTTACACGTTGAGAACAGTATGAGAGTGTATACTTAGAAGGGTATTTTAGTTGCGATTTGCTTCTTTTTTCGTAATCTTGGGTGAGCAAGGGTTTTTAGAGTCCTGATGTACGGGGTTGACGATTACGTAGGTAGTCTCACTAACCTAAACCTCGTTTAGAACTTACGTAAGGTCTCTTCTTACGGCAATGAAATTACATACAGATCAACCAACATAAACGCGTCAAAGTGTGGATATATGAATGCTAAAATGAATCCTTTGGCACTATTGTAGCATAGTGTGGATTTCCCGCGAGACGCCTTGTCAAGTATTACCGCAATTTCAACTCTTACACGTTGCGAGTATTAGAGCGTTTACTTGATAGGGCTTATTATTTGTAAGTTGTGCCCTTATTCTAAAAGCAGTTAGCTAGCGATGCATCTGGGGCCGAAGTCTGCTTTTGCATTTGTGTTATATTATGTGCAACCAATAGTCCAAGGAGTTTGTATGCCTACGATCGGCAGTGCACGCTTTTTCCTTAAATAATTATTTCACTGTGATAAAACTTGGGTAACCGAGCGAGAAGTACCTTAACCAGCTTTATACTTATACCTATAGTAAGTAATACAAGAAATGTTATTTAATGGTAAATTGTTCAACGTTTTTTTTCTTTTATTTCATTCCTTTTTTTGTTTGGTTCGATTTGTGAACCACTGACCCACAAATGTATACTTGGGGCTTTTCACCCTAGACGGAATATAGTAGTGAGTGGTGTCTCCTCTATAATTTTATCTCAAAGATGTTAATAGACAATTCCTTAGGCGCTACAGTGTAGTGTGAATTTCCCGCGGGACGCCTCGTCATGTATTCCCTCAATTTCAACCCTAACATGCTGAGAACAGTAATAATAATTAATAATATCCATATTAATATAATAAACGCGCAAATGTGTCTGTTAGTTTGTTTGTTACCTGTAGTCAGGTCAAAAATTTCGATATGAATGACATTTTGCATAGATAGATTAAGACCTTAAAGAATAAGAACCTTTGAGACGGACTCCTTAACAATAGAATAGGTATTTTTATTTCGGAAAAATTTTCGCTTTATGAAGGATTTAATAAAGAAACTAAAATTAAAGCGGATAAAGTCGGGCAACTAATAGTTATTTATAATTTTGTTTTATATTCCCTAGCAGGAACACTCTTTCAAAATGACCTTAAATACAAAAAAAATCAAGTCGATCCGTTACCCCGTTGCTGTGTGAAAGAAGGATAAACCATCGAAAGCACATTACGCCTAAATTTCATACTACGATTTAAGAATAAGATTAGTGTATACTTTTATATATTTATAAATAACCACCCCAAGTGTGTTTGAATTTTAGCCATAATGTGCTTTTGATTTATTAATATTTTATTAGCTTTATCTTTGGGTGGTTATTTATAATTATTAAAATACCTACATCTTATTTTATAAAAAAATAATGGAAAAAATCAAAAGTGCACTTCTGGACCGCTTAGTAATTTAATTCTAATACTAGCGGACCCGAAAATGTCCTCCTGCCCAAAAAAGGAGCCCCCTTTTTAAATATTATGATATCTTCCGAGAGCAACGCCATCTACTAGGGCCAATGAAGTTATAGATATATTTGACGCCATATCAGAAAAAAAAGGAAAAAATCTGAATAGTGATGGGACACACTAAACAAATTGCGAAATGAAAATAAATGCTTTTACGATTACGTCATATTTTTCTACCTAACAGATTCACATAAATAAAGATGAAAATATGATACTGTAGACCTTATATGAACTTAAGCCATTAATTCTCTCGCCATTAGAAATCTATTAATAGAAAATAACAAAGCCTCCTTATTATTTCAGTATTATTAAGATTGCAGATTGCATTTTGCTTTGACCGATCTGAACCTTTTTTTACCAATGGAAAGCTATTTAATCAAGAAGAAACATTCGCTTTGTTTAGTTTCAGTAAGAATAAGATTTCATATAGTCCTATTACAACTAAAATAATAACAATGTTTTACTCTCGTAAATATTAAATGCTGAAATATTTACTTAACCAAGTCACAGTAACATAGAAACAAACTCATAAGGAAATCCATGCTTAAAGACGATAATAAAGCTAGAAACAAATTAAGGCGGTCTACGAGCGGCGCACAATGTTCACATTACTAATTAAACGTACCATCGCGGCGGAGCAAATATCATATTTGTATGCAAATATCCTGCATTTCGGTATTACAGAATACGCTTGTGTCCGCGACAAACCGTGCGGTCCGGTTGGACACGGATATTAATGTAATGCAATATGCTAGAAGTGGTGCTCATAATGAGTGGGAAAATGCTTTGCAACAATAGTGTTTGATTTAGGGAGATTAGTATTTACAAATATTATGCACACAAATACTGTACAGTATTATATTAGTTAGCTGTTGCCTGCAACTTTGTCCGCATTTATTTTGTATTTTTAAAAATCATGCGGGAACACTTTATTATCCCAGTTTAAAATGTATCTTATGACCATCTTCAGGATGCATATTGCAAGGATGCAAAATTTCAAGTTAAAACAACTGGGAACTTAATATGTCCAGACTGGTGCCAGCAGTAGATGTCGGTATACAGGTAGACGTAGCCTCGTGATAGTGGCCCGTGCTGGCTGTACATCAAGGACGCTGACCTTTTTCGCCAGCTACCTACAGGATAGAAGTCAGTATTGCTGGAGATCGGTCGGAGCCTTACTTTACTAGATTGGGAGTCTGTCAGGGCAGCAATTTAGGGCCCCTTCAATTTATTTTAATGGTGAACGACTTACCAGAGATCGTTTCTCAGACAACATGCCGATGCCATGTTGTTTGCTGAAGATCTAAAGTTAATTAAGGAAAGAGGAGACATCTCGGATCAAGGAAGACTAAAGTGTGATATAATGCAGTAAGCTAATGGAATCAGCAGAACAAACTGTATTTTAATCTGTCCAAATGTCATGATGACGGTGAGCCGCGCTACCAACGGTATCGGCTGGAAGAGCAGCTGCTGCGGCGTGTCACGGAAGATCTCAGCGTCCACTTCGAACTTTCGCCAACACGTGGTAGGGGTTTGTCAAAAGGAAACAAATGCCTGCATTCCGTGGGTTGTATGAAGCTCTTTTTTATATAAGCCAAACTACCGCTGCTGTAGAGGCTGAGCGCGAGGCACGCGCGAGGCACGCGCTTGATGCGACGCGCACGCTCGACACAGTCGCTGAGAAACTGGATCTATTAAGTTGTTCACGGGGCGAGTTCATAAAGTAAGCAACAACTTATTTATTAAGTTACGCTACCATGGCACCGGGAAACCAAGTTTGCAAATTACAGACTTTATTTGTATTATGCTTGGTTTTTGGTTTTCGTTTGTAATCAATTAAATTCAAAGTTAAATTGAAGTCATATCCAGGATATCTTATTCCATATAGTTAGCACGCTGTAACCTCATTTAGTTTTCATGCAGGCCATTCGTATGTTGTAGAAATAACTTCTTACGTGCATGCAGACCAATTTTAGACCGCAGGAATATAATAACATTTTTGTTTATAACCATTCACGGCTACAAAAAACGAGGGACGTGGGCGAGATATGGAAAAATTACCCTTTAGCTTCACTTTATAAGATTTTTTGGAGTATAAATATTTAACGTGGTTTCGCATTCGTTTTAAATTAAATTACATAAAACGAAACAAATATGAGCGTGAGGAATTAAAAACAGAAGTTAAAAATCTTCTACAGTTGTGTAAAGTGCTGGAGTGACTGGTCATTTACCTCGCGTGAATCGGCGTGATCGACGACGTGTCTAATGAGTGAAACAAATGTACGTATCACAAGCTTGTGACAATAACTGGTACTGACTGGTTATCGTGCTCTCCGATGCATAAGGGTTGAGGCTTCCAATTTCCATACTCCGGGCTGGTACTGAATATTATGATAAAATAAAATACAATGCCTAAAAACCAACAATGGCTCAATGGATTCGAGCCCAGGATCACGTGATCCGTAGTTACACATGCTAACCCGGCAGTGGAAATATAGGCTGCCGATGATAACGATGATTTGTTTTCTTAATAAAAAGTTCTACCTATTATAAGATTTGATTTTTCACATCTGATGGGCATCCCGAAACAGCCAAGTTTTTAATTACGTACTTGTTTATATCACTTCCTTTATATGGTTACTTAGATTAAAACGTTTGTTTCCATCACGACACCACGAGTGCTTATTGTGTTACTTTAATTGAATTATTGCTTAGTTTATTTATTTATAGATAGAGGAAGTAATCGCTATACACTAGTTCATTTATAATCTCGGATTAGCTTTGCCATTTAATTATGCAACAACCTTACGTAATCCCGGGAACTTGAGTGATATTGAGGTGAGTACCAATGTGGTAGATTGTAATGAGGTATTCAAATTAATCAATGTAGTACAAGAATGATATAGTAATTGAGTATTAAAAACGTTGTATTAAAAGAAAGTTGTTTAAATCGAAAGAAGTTTTTTTGGCTCAACCGACCTTTCAAAGCACTCGTGGAATCACTACAATTAGACAGACGTTATAAAAATATTTATAAAGTAGGGCTACTTCAAATATTTTCAGTTAACTTTTTGAGAAGGTCACGGCCTTCAAAATAAATTATAAAATAAATTTCTATAAAGAATTATGAGATAGTACATGTGTATGAAAAGGTATTTAAGCGAGACTGTTGCTTAAAAAAATTTTATTTGCCGAGCTGCTTATCCACAGGAGTAGGCATAAAGTATATTAAAAATATATTTAACATATTTCAAACCGTCTCATGCAAAGCTCATTTTATCCCATATTAAACGCAAACTGCGTCTTTGAGCCGGCACAGGGATCCCGGAAGCTGTTTGTACAGAAAATACGCTGACTATCGTGGAATTTACTATTTTCAATTTCGCATTAAGTAGGTAAATCTGAAAATTTTTCGGTCTGGAAATATGTTTACACATTTTCAGGAGGTGAACTGTAAATTAAGGAATATTGTAAGTGTTATTTTTGTAAAGGTAATCTTATGATAGGCGTAGCTAGTTATTTTTTATATTATATATTGTTAGGCACAGGCGAGACAACGAATTTTTTCAACGACCGCCCAATTGTTATATCTTTTTTATGGTTCTCATCCGAAGGCTGCCAACGGGACTCTATTACCAGGCCTCCACTGTCTGTGTCAGCGGGATGAACTCTTCACACAAAGTGAGTGAAAAAAATTTAGGGTTCCCATACAAGAAACGTATTTCTTGTTGGCTCTTCGTTCTACGTTCAAGTAAAACTGGAACTTAGCTAGATTTATTTTTTGTTTCATCGTGTATATGTCTAGTGATTAATATTCAAATTGAAACCGCTCTTACGATATACGACGTGTTTACACTAAACAGACAGACGGGTTTCATGTGTAAATAGAAGATGAGACAACCGACTCAAAGACGCCAAGCGTTCAGCAGTAGATTACTTTCATCTGGGCACAAGTCCCCTATAGGAGAGAAAAATTAAGATTTTGAACCCTCATCGAAGTTCCTTTATTTTTTTTTTTTTAAACTGGTCAAGTGCAATTGAAACTGGCGGGGATTCCTTACAATTTTTTTTCCCCGCGGTAATTAATGTACTTCATAGTTTCAGTTTTACGACACAATATGAATCTGGCACTTCCTGTATTTTACTCCAAAGTGCCCGGTTGAGTCGGAGATAAGGTACTCTCGATATTCGTATTTTTATTTTTATTTAATATCAGGATCGTTTGTTTGATATCGAATAAAAAGTCGCCGAGTAAAATTGTTTAATAATTTATATTTAAGTATCAGTCATAAATCAATAATTAGAAATTTTAGCTATTATATTTTTTTTTTTATTTTATTCCATAATCTTCATAAATAACTAAGAAAAACGTACCGACCTAAATTTTCATTACAGTTAACTTTGTTATTTCTTTTCATCGAGAAAATTCTATTGTATCGTATAAGACGGTCAACCATTTGGTTAGAAATATGGTCGAGAGTAACTATAGTAAACTAACTATATTTAGCTAACTAACTAACTAAGTATATTTAGTTCGCTGCTTAGAGTATTCATAGTTTAAGTTCTTTCAACCTCAGCAGCACTCAGCGCCTTAAACTAGATAATCTGACTTCACACACATATGAAAAAACAGCCCAAGGATGCATGTGTGCGTTAAAAATGCACGTGTCAATAGACACTAGTCGCTCGCGCCATTCATTTCGGAAACAAACGAGCCCGCGCGGACGAGGATTCGTTAGCTTTGTCACAGATTTTATCCCTAGCCCCAAGGAATGAGCCGAGAGAGGACGTGTTTCCTTTACACTTAGCCGACATGGTAGCTTTGGATAGTATCTAAGCATCTAGCATCTAGCATATTAATATTAACATATTAATATGCTAGATGCTAGATGCTCATATTAATATTATTATTTAATACGCTCTTTATAATATTAGTTCAGATCAGATACTACCTGATCTGAACTAATATTATAAAGAGAGGCTGAGGCTCTGAAACTCCTTAATCTAACACTTGAAAAAATGTAAGCCCCCAGTGACAAAATTATGTTTATAAAATTCATTATTTGGCATGCACTGAGAAAAATTATGATTATACATAAAAAATATGTGCTACAGACCTAAAGTTCTCATTACCCACAAAAACAACCTTGAGGATATGTATCTTAAACTTCTTAAAGCTGCTATTGTGGCTTAAAACAATAATAAGCCACTTATTTTTTAATTAAAGTCACTATGTAAAATTCACTAAATATTTAATTGCGTTGTAAAAAAAAATAGGTCCTGGAGTAGCCGGTAAATTACGGCACTTAGGCGGCGCGCACGATTATGTGGTTCGAATAGACGAGGTGCGTGCGTCGCAGTTCGTAAACGGAACTGCCTGCTCCGTGCGACTTCAGGAAGGTTGGTTTTAGGAGCTTCACCACCTAGTACGTGGGTAGAGGCGCGGGGTTTTTATTATGATTATAGTTTTTTTTTTGACGGCCGAGTGGCGCAGTGGCAGCGACCCTGCTTTCTGAGTCCAACAACAAACCACAAACAACTGGAAAATGTTTGTGTGATGAACATGAATGTTTTTCAGTGTCTGGGTGTTTATTTGTATATTATAAGTATTATATTCATAAAAAAATATTCATCAGCTATCTTAGTACCCATAATACAAGCTACGCTTACTTAGGGACTAGATGGCGATGTGTGTATTGTCGTAGTATATTTATTTATTTATTTAGTATATAGTAAGATGCAAAATCGGGCGCTGATAAATTAAAAGTACAGAAGTTTTAAACTTATTAAGAGAGTAAAGAAAATTGAATCTGATCGCATCGCCACTTACCGTGTGAAATGGTTAATATAAGCCACCCAGGAACCCAGTCAAACATACATAAAAAATGAAAAAAAATCAATCCAGTCGTTTAGGGGAGTCACTGAGAACTAGTTCAGTGAGAACACTTACAGAAGTCTCATAATATGTACGAAAATAGTACTAAATAATTATATTATGATTATTTTTCATTACATGACATAAGTTGCTTGAAAAATGTTAGCGATCTCCTGTAAATATTTCTTACAAAAATAGGTAACGTATCGCGCAAAGCAATGAAAACAGTATCTCAAGAAAAATATAGTTGCATAAAGTTTTTATTTACGCCTCAGTTGTAGTTTAGTTTTTTTGTACGTTTGTTAGTTTGAACCTCCATTGTTCTCTCTTGAAATTATGCCTTTTTCTTCTTTATAAGATGCGCGTTAATATTTAAAAAAACATTCTAGAACATTGGCTGTTTCCCTTTTTTAAACCAGCCTTTATGTTAATCTTCTAGTCTTAGTCGACTTCAAAAGGGTAAAATTCAGTCAGATAAAAGTTTTTTATTTATTTATTTTATTACTTATGTACCATAAATTGTGATTGTGAACATAAGATACATATATCTTACAAAGGAAAGCTTATCTCTATAAGAGATCTCTTCCAGCTACCCCATGTTGTGAGTAAGATGATTTAATTGTGGTATAGGTCAAATAAAGGTACAATATACTTCATAATACTAAGGATATTCAATATATCATAATTTAATTCAAATAATAACAAAATTCTACATACTAATACAATAAAATTTAAAGATACTATATATACAAAATGCATAAAAAAAATATAATAAATATTTATATAATATAAATATAAATATATATCTATAATAAGTAAACAGTGATAAATATACTATGACAACGATAGATAATGCTCCTTTACATTGTATTTAAAAGAGTGCACCGATCGGCAGTGTCTAATATGTTCTGGTAGTAAGTTCCAAAGGTGTATTTACAATGAACGTGAGTACAAGTACCTACGTATCTTCACCAATCTGAATATATTTTGTTCATTTGAAATTTAGTACTTAGTCTGCAAGAAAGCTTTACATATGACCCAAGTGCGAAGTCTGTGAGTGAGTCAAAGGCGTGTTAATCCGTACTTGGTGAGCGTGGTGAACAACGGTTGGGCCGTTGTTCAACAACTTCATTCTGAAAGGAGATCCGTCACACGTTCCATTAATATATTGTATATCTTAAACTTGTGACCATTAATACAACTATTGAAAATGTTTTTATAGTGTTGCAATACAAAAATAACAAGAAAAACTATATAAACATAATCAAACAATGTTTATAAAATAAATTAACTTAAAACCTAATTTATCACTATAACTTACTGAAACATTGTTTTTTCTCAGCTATGAATGTATACTGTATATCATTAAAATACTTTATGTAGAAACTTGAATTTCCCTACCAAGGATTTATTGTAAAATGTCGGTCTTCAAAGAAGTATATCAAAGCACGTGACAAAAGATAAATAAAATATTGTTTTCCGACTCCTCGTAACATTGGTCGTGCTATTTTTTATAAAAACAGAGTGAACTTAATAAAACAACCAGTAAGACTCATCCAATGAATTAACAAGAGGGGACTTGTAGTCGTAACTTATTTTAATAAAGTTTTCTTTCAACTTGGAATGTAGATCAGAAATTATTTTCAAGACGTCGACTTAATTTTCTTAGTGGTCTCCAGCAAGTTAGTAAAGTACGTATAAGTCTACAGAAATAGCTTTATTTTTTTTTTTTGTTTTTCCTTATGCGTTATATTTCAAGTCTATTATTGCCTAGTTGGTTTAGTTTATATTGGCAACAACTACGACCAAGAGGTTCCAGTAAGTTGGATTTCTGGCTCGGCCAAAAGTTATTGCAACTATTTATTGGATATTGAGTTTTTCTAATAACAAGTTTCTGTTCAATAATCCATAAATTGAATTAAGAAATATGCCGCATCTGAAAAAAAAACATTCTAATATAATTATCTCGCTCTGACGGATGATAGCGTCCGTGTTAATGCCAAGCCCTCAAAGCGTGTACCATAACTCAGATCGTTTTATTTTTTTGGATAGAAGCAAGCGTTATTTTGCGATATTCCATGATATATTATGAAAATTAAGGATTTATTCATTAATCATTGTAAAGTCAACATATATTGAGGATGCTCCACTTTCGGAGCGAAACATGAGGATACAGAGGGTACATTGCCGAAGATCTGTTTGGTGTGGAGTATACGATTGAAGAAATTATAAATTACACCATGCAGATAGTTTCTCCTGCTTTTCGCGGAGTAAAGCAAATTAAGCTTACTTTACATTATAAACTAAGCTTGATGTTATTCTTTCGTAGGGTGTGATAATTAGATACAGTATTCAACGCAGAGTTATTGCTGTAGTTTTCTTGGGTGACCCTCAGTTCGTTCGGAAGTTACTATTAAATTCAATAGTTTACTTGGTTAAGATTTTGTGCAGTTGATTGTGATTGCGTATATTTAATTATTATGGTAAAGCTATAGATTTAAACGGAAATTATTTGAAAAAATTGTAACAAATGAGAATAATGACGTATCTGCCAACTTTTTTTGGGTATTACAAATATGTTATACCCAATAAAAGTTGGCAGATACGTCATTAAAAAAATTGTCACAAAAAGCTCTACAGCTACTAAAAAATCGAATGTGACCATATTTAAAAAAATTGTAACAAATAAGAATAACGTATCTGCCAACTATTTTATTTATTCTTATTTGTTACAATTTTTTTAAATATGGTCACATTCGATTTTTTAGTAGCTGTAGAGCTTTTTGTGACAGAGCTCGTCCTGGGAAGTACTACCACCATGCAGCAAAGCAGTATTGTTGCAACGCTGTGCTCCAGTCTGAAAGGCTTGTTTGTCTGTGTATTTATAAGCATAACAGGCTTAACACCTCCCTCAGGTTGAAAAACACAGGGCGGCATGTTGTAAGACGAGTTCCTTGCATGCCCTGCTAAAATATTGCCTTGTTTATTGGCGATGGTTTTTCACTTACCGGTTAGGTTTGTCAACCGCTTAGTCTGTCAACTATCACTATAAAAAAATAGCAATACATATAATTTTGCTGAGGGACTAAAACAGCAAGAAGATAAAGTTTCTCATTATTTTACTTTCCTAGAAATAATCCAATAAATTAAACAGCTTGCTAGAAATATATTCGGAAGCTATATTTTCTGGCTAGTTTCTCAGATTACAAGTGTTGGTAGTCGCGACACGTCATCTCGCCGATTCTGTTTCTGGCCGGCTCACAACTTATTCTCGTGGGCATTGTGCGTGTGGTATAAAACGAAGGAGAATGGCGAATTATTTTAATTTGTTAATTAAAACCAAGTAATACGAGCTCGACAGGAGCTCCTTTGCCAACAGGCAATCCGAAACGTGTGACATAATAAATCATTAATTTACGAAATTTTAGTTCAATATCATTGAATAACCTTACCTAACCAATCAATATATTAATGTTTTTGATATTAAAAAGTATTAAATGTTTATTAGTATGTAAGAAATCATGTTCTGGAATTAAAGGCTATTTTATTTGTTTTTTAATATCAGCTCTTTAGGCTTAAAGATGTGTAAATTGCAACCTTCCTTTTTAGTAATAAACTTATCAGTGGGTTGTAATTGATGACACAATAAGATTTTGATTTGTAGCTAAAAAATTTGGTCTGAAAGTCACAGAGCTGATAAAAGTTTATCAACGGTATCTAATCGGAAAGATTGTCTACCAGAGTGCCAATCAAACCAATGTGGTTATGAACGAAGCAAGTAGCTCGGAGAGTAGATGGATTGCGAGGTCCTCAAAATGGCAACACAGCACAGCAAAGAAAAGTGTCACTAGACACTCTACATAGGCGGAAATACATTAAACAAAGCGCAATGGGATGTTCCTGGACACACTATCAATTGGTAGTATTGAACTTAGCCAGGTTACTCTTTTCTCGTCCGGGAAGTATGAAACCGGGAAAATCTTGTTGGCTACAAGAGGGACGTGCCATGATGGTTTTAATTTTGGGCAAACATTTTTCAGACGGAGGAAAAAGCTTTTCCACGATGACAGAAAGTTCTACTTGTACTAACATACGTCCTTGTAAGTTATAGTGGTTCCTTAACATTATGCAACTGGCCTTGCCAGCTCTTTTTAGGTCGTACAGTTATTTTTTAAATTTTCTCGCTTAATCTCGTAATTTAGACCATTGCGATACACGTTTCTCCCCATCTAAGTTTTTGCCCACGAGTCTAGGATTTCAAGTTTCAAATGAGTGTAATTTAAAACTTGGCTAAAAGCTGTCGACTTAATTTACGATTGGCCATTTTGTTTTATTTTACTAGCTAATTTCACCCAAAGTTGGCTTTGAGAATTAATTCTTATTTAAACGAAAATTCTGCAAGTGTAGGAATTCGCAAAATCAGGTTTTCTCACTTATCTATGAAAAGAGTATATAAGTTTTATACAGTACCAGGTACAGTAAAATCCTATTAACAAACTTCAGTAGTAAAAGATTTTGATTCTATGTAGAAAACTTTATGAAGAAAGATTTCTTTTATCAACACAAAAGCTATCTTTTATCTTTTATCAATTGTTGCTTTTCTCAACTTGGTTATTGTTATAAACATATCAAATAGCAACGATATTTATTTTTACTATTGTGATTGATTATTTTTGCTTAGTATTAACACAAGCTTATATAATGCTATGTTTCTATTAAATACTAGCTGACCCACGCAACTTCGTTTGCATCACATCGGTTATTTTCGGTTTTAATATCTTAAAAAACAAAGAACCTAATTGCAGCTACACCTACTCAACCTCAACCTCCACTACGCCTGTCTATGTCAATCTAAAACTCCGTTGTGCGGATTTTGAAAGTCAAATGCGGAAAAAATAGCAATGCTATACTGTAGGAGCTGTTTGCTTTTCCGTTATAAAAAGAAGCCTATGAGCAATTCCAGACGGTATTGTATGTCTCTGCCAAATTTCAGCCAAATCGGTTCATTCGTTGGGGCGCAAAAGCGTAACAAACATCCATCCATACCCACATCCATCCATCCATACATCCATCCTCACAAACTTTCGCATTTGTAATATTAGTAGGATAGTACGCATGCATTCGATCGTTATCCCATATGCCTTGCGACTTGCTGTTATCTGTGAAGAGTTATGTCCTTTATCTCCGACAATATTTATCAGGTCTTCATTAAAATTACACATCACATGCTTGATAGTATACACTTTCAAAAAAAATAAAAATTTTTAAATCGGTTCAACTTTAACATGAAAAAAATTCTTCTATTTCCCGGAGGAAACTTATTGTTTATCTGGATAAAAAGTAGCAAGTAGCTTGGGAGCAAGATGGATTGAGAATGGCAACAATGAACCACAAAAAAAAGCATAGGTGGTGAACATACATTAAATTAAGCGAAACACTGGACACACTTTTGCTGTTACAAAATTTATATTTACGACGTGTAAATGAAAACCGAAATATTACTTCACAGGCTCGAGAGGCACCTTGTTGGCTACATTTATTTTTGCTTCTGATAAGCTTTTTCGTATGTTTTCATTAAATGAACTTAAAATCCATACATCCACTGAAAGAATTTTCAGTGAGTAAAGTAGTTGCCTTTACCTAAGTTTAAACAATATATTAAAACACATTTAAGAAATCGTGGTTACTACACGATTGATGAATTCCTTAACGACAGGGCTGCTTGGAAGCAGGCCACTCCGCTCTCATCACTCCCAAAACAGAAAAATTCTAAAGAATGTTAAACTTTAAAATGATGTTAGAAAAGAGCAATCTGCTGAGTTTCCTGCCGGCTCTTCTCAGTGGAATCTGCCTTCCGAACTGGTAGTAGAGTCACTACAAACAGACTGACTTGACGTTTCAATAGTGCTTATTAATTAGGCCTACTTGAAATAAAAGAATTTTGAATTTTTTGAATTTGCAAGTGTCTAGTTGCCGAATTTTCACCATCTTCAGTTAATCGTCTTCTATACCGAGGATATGGATACCCTAACCGTCACCGTCACCTGTTACTGTGTTGGCTGTGAATGCTTGAGGATATTGCTCACAGGAAATCACGAGATTTGTATGAAACAATTTTTTTCTAATTAATTCATAAATTCTCTCTACCGGAATCGAAGCAGAGAGTTCTTAAGCGAGAAGAGATCCCACTTTAGGCTAGTGATGTTAAATAGTGTTTGTTGTGCTCAGACAAGCATGACCTTAAACTCTAATATAAATAAAGATCACAGTCCATGAGGCAAGCATTTGTGGTGAACAGTCACAAATGTTCGGTCTAGAAACTTTCAACTTACAACTACAACTTGTTTCGCTAGCTTGTAGGGACCATAAAGTCTAGAACGGGATGCAATCTATATATTTTATTTTCTATGCCTACATTACGTTACGTAATTCTACATGTAATAAGGCTTTAAGGGGTTCCGTAACGTTCCGTTCCGTCTCCAAACGGACAATCCAATTATTATAATTCATTAAACTAATCTTAATATTTAATGTTTTTCCGAATAGATATATCACTAGATTATAGTTTGTTAAACAACTAAACGGAAACTAATATCATAAAATACTGTTATTGGTTCGTTTAGTTGCCGACCTTGTAAACGGTATCAGAGCCGTATCAAAGTTGAAGCATTGCATTGCATTTGTTACATGTATTTTAAGGAGAAAGCGCTGCTTTAGACGCTTATAGAACAAATTTAATAAGTCAGTAGTTATTATTTTAATCGATCCTCACTTTTTCCAACGCTTAGTAACACGAGCCAACGGACAACCAACGGTACTTTTTGGCACCATTCGGCCACGAAGTTGAAAAATATAGCTGAGTCTGTAGACAAATCATTCACTCATTAATTAGTAAGTTCATAATTACACAAATACAAAATATCTCCATGAAAATGTCATTAACTTAATCCTTTTACGAATGTACCTTCGCTTGAATGGGTCTAGCAAATGTGTCGGGCCCCAAATAAATTATCTCTGATTTGTCACCACAAATCCGAATTTCGATTTGAATTTTGGTATAATTCAGAGCAATGCAAAGTTTCGGATGAAATCCAACAATTCCAATTGGGAAATTCAAAATTGACTCTGGGACGAAATGAGCTTCGCTTTTTGGAAATGTAATGAAAATATTGAAACACTTGTTTGCCAAATGAAGCGTGATTGCAGGAACGAGTTGAACCCAGCAATTGAACTTTGTAAATAAAAAATATGTTTTTAAGGATTTTTTTATTTTTTTACATATTTTATTAAAATAAAATTTATCGTAGGTAAAATAAACTCTGATTTGAGAGTAAGCAACTACCGGTTTTTATGGTATTTATAAAGAAGATGCATGGCCGTTTGCGTTGTGCTCAGTACATAAATAACAAATATCTATACTTCTATAGTAATATTATAATTGTTAGTTAGTATAGTTTGTTTGTACCGAATAGCCTCCGAATATACTTGACCGATTTTAACCATTTCAATGCGAAAAAGAAGCTAAACAAACTATCACAAAGTAACATGGGCTATAATTTTTTTCTTTTAAAGTGGAGATATTTAATATAATTGCAATAATGTAACCCGAAGAAGCAAAATATGGCCTATAAATTTTATTACTTGACTTGCACTGAGAACTTTTTACTTTACACGAACTTAAAATTTTTGTAGAAAATATTTAAATCATTATAGGTATTAATTATATTATAGTTTCCTCGATTTCTTCAGGATCTCTTCAACAGATCTTAACCTGATGAAAACGGGACCACATGGAAAGTTACATTATAACCTAAATACCAATAATATTACCCATATTTAGCAAAATAAATACAACATTTCATTTAATTCCTCATTTCACATTTGATCACGTAGAGAGCTTTCTGTATCGCCCGCTGAGAGACTTTGAGCCTTTTTATAAGGCCCATAGTAAGCGACCATGAAGGTATACGAAAAACCAATGTGCGTGATCCTGGATTAATAGTTTCCCGGGAATCGTTGGCAACCTGGGCTTTTGAACCGAGCTGGAATAATTGGAGTAAAAAATTCAGGAGGTTTAGAGTTAGAGTTCCCTCGTGCGTAAAAAAAGCCGAGTTAATATGAGGACAGAAGACAAAAGAACTGTTACAATTTTATAATAGTAGAAAAGGAAAGAAAAAAATGTATCTAGATGGATAAATAAAAGGCATAGTGACTTTTATCAGTGAAACACTTTAATACTGAAAAAAGGGTTTGAATAATACACAGAAATGAGGTAAAACGCCACATTTTTAATACAATTTCTGCATCGTTTTGAATTCCGCTTCCTGCAAAAAAACTCATAGAAGCTCGCTATAAAAGTCCCGCTATTTCTTCAGGCATGAAAGCGTCGCTTCAGCTTTTAAAGCAAAGAGAATGCGACCGCCAGGCTAAATTGCATTAGGGATGTCTCATGATTTCGAATTGTTTTCAACCTTATAAACACTTTCTAGGTAATCTTTAGTACGCTTTTCGTATACTAGAAAGGTAATCTAGCATATCATAGCAACCTCTATATAACATTGATATATACAAAATATTCTTAATGACGTACATACTTATTATTTTTATAGATGATTAGCTGTTGCCCGCGACTTCGGAGTGTTGTGCATGCTCCTGTAATGTGTTGAATGGTTTCTGATGGAATGTGGCATCTTCGGCATTTTGTTTTTGAGGGTCAGTGATACTTGTGTTCTGGGTATCTATTTTTTCGTTTAAGTTTAGCGGTATGTAATTGAGATCCATTATAGTAATAGCTTTATGTATGACACTAGTGCGAGATTTTGAATGAAAACATGTTCTTAGTCTAGATATTTGTTTCTGCCAAAGGTGATGAATGTCAATGAGGCCTCTCCCTCTATTCTGGCTTTTGATCGTGAGTCTTTCAACTGCCGATTTAGGATGATGGTTGTTGTGTTTTGTTAGCGTAGTGCGTGTATTCCTTTCTATTTGTTCGATGTCTGTTTTGGACCATTTTATCACTCTGAATGAGTAAGTTAGAATTGGTATGGCAAATGTATTTAGTGCTTTTATTATTATCTGAAAAAACCCCCTTTGGATAAAAAAAATATTTTGTAATTTAGATAGAGTTATTTTTTATTTATTTAGAACAGTTTGAAATAAAATTATAAATATAACCTAAAATAAACTATTTAAAAACTAAATAAAATCTAAAACGTCCTCGAAACCACCGCAGCGAGGCACAGTTCCTAAGATGCTGGCTGATTTTTAACCTCCTCCTTTTTAAGGATGGCTGTTAACAATGTAGACACAGACAACATTTTTCAAAATTTACAACAAACATGGCTATATGGCACGATTTGTTGCATTTTGATGTAACCATTTTTCTTAAACGCCAAAAAAATTACAACGATAAGTTGTTTTCACTTAAAGCCACTGGATTTCACCCAATTTTCCCGCCCAATATACTCGAAGAAGAATGGCCACCAATGAAAAATCTCTCACTGTGACGTAATGGTACCATATATTTGAAGCACGTCGTCAAAAGGGACGTTGGTGTTATGTATTATGATTGGGGGACCCTTGTGGTCGAGGATTTTAACGGCGGGGAAAATTGTGTCAAACCTTGGCTGATTTTGCGTCATTTCATGGATTTGGCCTCACGAAGCTATATGAATTGAGCTATAGGCAGAAAACAAGGTAACCAAACAATATTAACAGTATGCATTTGCTAAGATGAACATTAATGGTTATATACAAACAACTTTGTTCTGCTGCGTTTATTACGGTTTGTGACATATGGTGTGAACCGGTTGTTTTTCTGGGATAAAAATTAGCCTGTTTCTCTCTGTCTTTTCAACTAATTCTATGCAAAAATCAATTTGATTGGTTGCCGAGTAAGGTCATAAAGGAAGGACAAACTATTAGTAAAGTCTGTTTGACCAAGGATCAAGGACGAAGGAATTTAGGCAGTTGCTTTAAAATTGTGTTTTTAAACAACTTTCTCATATACAGACAGATTAGCAAAAACGTTATTGTGTTAGAAAGGGCTTTATTCCGAAATGGTCCCATTTAAATTTCATATACGAGTATATTTGATGAAAAGTTTCAGAGACACAAACGATCTTTGCTGTCACTTTTTAAACAAAAAAAAATAAAAACGTGTCGTTTGACAGGAAATATTGCGAGATTGACGCCTGTCGCAAGACCACCGTAAGATACGTCACCCTGCGGAGCTCTTGCAAATCAAATGCAATTGCTGCTTTTGCATAAATATGCGTTATTTACAAAATTACACAACATAACATCACGCCTAAACATTCGACGGGATTACCCAAATTTATTCTGTTCATCGGAATAGAAACACATTTTCTATCAAAGCTAGTTGCATATTTTTCGCGACTGAAAGCTCGTTGTACCACATAGTATTGAAGCTTGATTCATACAAAAAAATATTTATTTTTAGTTGTTATTACGTTTATTTTAGAAGTTGTGAATGTAGTATGCATATAATATGAAGTTATGACATACAAAATGACTCACTTATAACCTGGATATCATGCAGATAAAGGATTTATCGTTTCTTATAATCTGCCTGCCCTGCTCGAATACCCTGAGCACGGCTCTGCTCTTAGCGTCTAGCCACAACCAACGCTAATAGTTGGCCTACTCTGCACAGTCAGAGACTCTCAGTGCATTTAAGATCAGACTATGGTGTATGAAAAATAAAATACCGTAGCGAGGAAATCCGAGAAGCGGCAGAGAAAATTCACGAATTGTAAACAAATTGTAGTGTAATTTACTCCACAGGGGGTCGCCTATTTATAAGACCACATCGCTCATAACTGCCAGAGAAATCGTCAAAAAGGTATGAATTTGACCTCAAAAGTAGATCAACCATTTTTTTATTTAAACATCTTTATAGCGTAATAAAGGAGAAATTACAAATATAGTTAAACAAAAAATTAAAAGCAAAAGGCGACCTTATCACTAAACCATCCGGTCACCAACTTTAATTAACGTTGCTTACGCAGCGCAATCGATAAATTTAAGCTATCGCAGTAAATCTACGTTACCCTTGACGCTATTATGAGTATATCATTACCAAATCTGAGCTTATTAATTTTTTTTGTTTACAAAGAGTCCTCATCCATCAAGGAATGATTAATGGCGAATAGATTATTTATCGGCGCGGCTTTATTCAAGATTCCATTTAGCGAGAGCGAAAACATTGCTTATTGTTGATATAATTTGCCACTTTGTAGGAACTAATTGGGAACAATAAATTTAGCGCGTCAGTAGGAACATGTTTTATTTATTATAAGTATAGATTTGCACTATGTGCTACTAGATGTGTTTTCAGATACCAAAAAGTGTTTGTCTGTACTAATATCATAAAGAAAAATAATTTGTTTGTTTGTTTGCACCTAATAGGCTCCAAAAGTACTCGACCAATTT
This sequence comes from Pararge aegeria, assembly GCF_905163445.1. Lineage (NCBI taxonomy): Eukaryota > Metazoa > Arthropoda > Insecta > Lepidoptera > Nymphalidae > Pararge > Pararge aegeria. The sequence goes on along the minus strand of NC_053186.1, from coordinate 9,302,942 downwards.
TAACCATTATTTCGGCAAAACAGTTCGCTAATAAAACCTTTTTATAACATCATACGTTAGCTCTTTACTCGAACTCACCATTATGGGAAGTGATTATGTAGTCTAAGATGGTAATGGGCTAACTTGTTAGGGGTGTGGCAGTTATATCAAACCCCTAATTGATTTCGCTGTGACCATCCCATATAAATAAGGTACGTTTATACTTTTTTTTTCTTCTGCATGATAATTAAAAAAAAAAGTAATGTAGGCTGTCTATTCCCCTGTGACCCTCTGTTAACGAAAGTGAAACCGCAGGGCATAGCTAATAAATCATCATCATCAACCTATTATCGGCCCACTAGTACGTAGTAGCACCGGTCTCTTCTCAGAATGAGAAGAGTTTAGGCCGTAGTCCACCAATCTGCGCAAGTGCGAACATTATGGAGAACTATCAGGCAGGCACATGCACGATGTATTTCCTCCGAAAATGCTTGCCGAGGCTCGAACTTGGTCTCGAAAAGAAAGCCGAAGCCTTAACCACGAGGCTACAAACGCTTGTAAATAAGTAAGTTAAATTCTCGGATGCATCGATGTGCGGTCGCCATTTTAGCACCTGGAGATATACCTACTTTCATCAACTTTGACCGGCATAAAGTTTCTGCGAAGTTATTAAATAGGTTTATATTTATTAAACTAGTAACTTTGACTGTAAGAAAATCAAAAGTTTATGCGGGTAGAAATAAGAAGCGTTCCATCGACGGACATTTCTAGGAGAGTTCGAGTACGAACGAACTATTTCTGTAAAGTTAAAAAGTGGGTCGTATTATAGCTTTGTATTCCGGGCCTTGCTGCTTATTACATAATAATATCCAGAAGATTTTTAGCTTCACTTTCGTGGGGCCGAGTTCGAATCCCGGCAAGCAACACTAACTTTGAACTTATGTGCGTTTAAATTAATTAAAATATCACTTGCTTCAACGGAGAAAAAAACATCGTGAAGAAACCTGCATACCAGAGAGTTCTATATAATGTTATTAAAGGTGTGTGCAGTCCACCAATCCGAACTGGGCCAGCGTGTAAATACTTATTTCATGGTGAGTAGATAACGAAACATCAACAGCTCTTATCTATCCAAGCTAGTAACGCTAAGCAAAATTTAACAACAGGTGGGTCATCTGCTTTCTCCACCTATAATAATAGAAAGAAAAAAACATTTGCGTCTCGGGACGCCCCAGGGACACTTCCCTGGGGCGTCCCGAGATGCCTACATACATAGACGATACCATAAACTAATTTAAGTAGAACTATGTAATATTGAAATTGTGTAACTTGAAGAGAGAGGGAAAAGCGGCTGCCCAAAATACGGCATACGGGTAAGAGTGAGAGAGGTGGAGCCTGCCTACTGCTGCCGTATGCGTGAGAGAAAAGGAAGCCAAACAGACTGGCGCCGTAACGCGTTACGTAACGCAGTTTACCCTCCCATAAGAACTTATTACTTCAAAAGCGACAGAGTTCGTGTTTTTCGTGTGACCCGTAGTTGAACCTGGGCACCGTTACACAACGAGTTTTTAACATTTCTGATTAGTACCGAACAGAATCAATCACCCAATCAAACCTCACGCGGATAAAATATTGAAAACGTACTCTAACGGTCATACAAAATTGTAGATTGGAAATCTAACAGTCAATATCTTTTTTTTCTAACCGAATTCAATCAAAACGGAACAACGCGGTGTCAGTACGTTTGTTTTTCCAATTGCTCGCCCGGAAAAAGGTAACAAATAAATTGTCACAAACTACCTATCGCAGTTTAGATTGCAGCTTAGCCAAATAGCGAGTGGTGTAGATATTTTAGTGCACTCCAAAATTTAACAAATGTCAACGTAGAATACTGTTAGTATCTAACTAATCGTTAGTTAGATACAAACGATAGCCTTCTTTGTCAGAGGGCCCGAATTCAAAGCCTCTACCTCTAACTTTTCTAAATTATGTGCATTTTAATCAATAATAGCTTTGCATGGTCAGTCAGATTGGCGCAGTTTGCACCGACCTTGCTTTCTGAGTCCAAGGCCGTGGGTTCGATTCCCACAACTAGAAAATGTTTGTGTGATGAGCATGAATGTATTTCAGTATCTGGGTGTTTATATGTACCTACCTATATTCTAATTATTTATGTATATTATTCATAAAAATATTCATCAGTCATCTTAGTACCCATAACACAAGCTACGCTTACTTTGGGGATAGATGTGTGCGTTGTCGTAATATATTTATTTATTATTTATTTATTTATAATGTTCTCAAAGGCGTGTAAAGCCCCCCACTTCGCCCTGAAGTCTATCCGCACTTGGACAGCGTGGTGGACTAACTTCTTAAACCCCGTCTCATTCTGAGAGGAGACCCGTGCCGGGTAGTGTCAGGTAGGTCAGCCGGAAAAATATGTCAAAACCAAAACAATAAGGTGTTCAAAATTAGTGCGAAGTTGCGGCAAACTGCAATTATATTATACAAGCTCTTGCCCGCGACTTCGTCCGCTTTTGTTTTTGTTTTTCGAAAGACATGTGTCTCATAATTAATGTGGCAGCACTTTATGTATTTAGAATAGCTAAGCCTGGTGTTAAATCGTCAAACACTTTCGTCCCCTCTCCAAAAAGAACTGAGCTTAATTTCGGGATAAAAAGTATCTTATATTACTTCTAATACCTTCAGGAATATATGTACAAAGTTTCGTGATGATCGGTTTAGTAGTTTTTGCATGAAAGAGTAACAAACAAACTTACATTCACATTTATAATATTAGTAGGGATTATATTTTGTCGACCTCCCTGGCGCAGCGGTGAGTGCTATGGTTTTAAGTTCGAGGTCCCGGGTTCGATTCCCGGCAGGGCAAGTTAGAAATTTATTATTTCTGAATTTTGGTGGTCTGGTCTGGTTGGAGGCTTTGGCTGTTGCTATTAACTACCCTACCAACAAAGATTAAGCCTTACGGTACGATGACGCGTAGAAACCAACTAGGGTTAAATATAGCTGCCATGCTATCTAACACGTTATTCCGCTAACATTGTAGACTGCGTCATCACTTACCACTGCGATTTCAGTAAAAGGCTAGCTTGTAGTGAATAAAAAACAAATTTACTAAATTGGTACTGTCCGTTTAACTAATAGCTTCTTACGCTTAGGTTGCCTTTGCACCCCAACAGTATATTTAGTCTTTGTTTTTTCTTGTATTGTGTCTTTGTGTTTTGTTGCAATAAAGTTATTCTATCTAACTATCCGCCTAAAAAGGAATGGATAATGTATGTAACGTGTACAATCTGTAAACAAGTTGTTTAAGGCTTAAGGGGCTCGGGGGAAACAAGGGGCTCTTAGCGGATTGAATCGTCAAGCAGGCAGTTGTCGCGCTATCCCGTGTACGAATAGCTCCTTATGTTGTATAGAGGAGGTACTGCCAAGGCTTCGCTTCAATCTGAGCACAAAAAAGAAAAAGAATAACCGAGTAACTTTGTTGTGGGTTTTTTTTTAGACCACGACGTATTTGGACCCCATGTAGCTTCAGTTATTAATTAACAAGTTTTTAAAAAACTTCAATTTCTACCTTATTTATCGTTAATTTTAAATTTAATTTAAGAAGTGTTCATCTTCCGATCTACATGAAATCACAACGCATCTAATGTTTTTATACTTTTGTAAATAGATAAAATACTGTTTTCTGTAAGATGTAAAAGATAAAAATGGTCACAGTGGGTTTAGCGTTAGGAGATTAATACGGATGAACTGCTTTTGATTTTGTTTTTTTTGTTTGAAAGATAAATTAGTAGGAAGTGTTTTTTGCTACGTTTGATAAAATTCGGTCCAAGATGGCTGCCGGAAAGGGCTTGGCTAATAAAATACAAATTACTCCAAATTTCAAATCCAAGATGGCAGCCATCACAAAATGGCGAATTACATTTTTACAATATGGGTATCATAAAAAGGCTTATAATAGTAGTGGGTACTAGTGTACACAATAGTAGTAGTGTAGTAAAAAAGTACAATCGTTGAAGGTAGGGGGTTTTTTAAATTTTAAATTTAAAATAATTATATGATTATCTATAATATTATAAAGAGGAAAGATTTTTTTTGTTTTTTTCTATGTTTGTACCCAATTGACTCTGAAAGTACTGGACCGATCTTAACCATTTTTTCATCATAAGAAAGCTTAACTATCACGAAGTATCAGACTATAATTTTTTTTTCAGAAAAATTGCAAATCCTTAAGAAATTTGCAATAATGTAACCCAAACAACATTTTTCCTTAAGGAAACTGTTGATGATACATAATAATTATGTACTACATGATTAAAGTACTAATTATTACCTACTAAAAGTCCGCTATAAGGGAATCCAAAGGGTATATATCTAACCATTACAGTTAAATCGCAATAGCAGCTTTTGTATTCTAAAATTTTTTTCAATCGCCGCTGGATGAAACAATAGTATCCAGTTTTGTTTTAACAGTTTAGTATCCCATTATTAATTCTTATTTAAATAAATAGTTTTATCATTAAGAGTACCTATTGTGAAGTAAAATACTTTTTAATTAATTTCAATTGAACATTAAATTATCCTTATAATCCTTTTGTTTTCCTTATCCTAAGACTGCCTGGAAGAGATCGCTACTAAGCGATAAGGCCACCTTTTATACAAAAATGCTTCTTTCTGTGTTTTTTTTAATCTTCTTCTGTATTTTTTTGTGTGCAAATAAAGAGCAAAATAAATAAATAGAAGTAATCGATATATAACATGAAATTTATACCTAAACAAAACAGTTGTTTAAGAGATACACTTAATTGAAAATAAAGTTTTTAAGAACAACAGCCAATTTTAAAAATAAGAACATAAAAATATCGGTAAACTATACCTTTATAGAAAGCCACACATCACCCAAATAAACTGTTACCATGGAATTCTTTAAAAACAAAAACAAACGCGGACGATTTCGAGGGCAACAGCTAGTGATTATAAACAGATGAATTAAACCATACTAAAGTTTTTATTTTATATCAAAATCATTTGTCACACCTAAACGTTTTTGCATTAGGCTAGCAACTAGTCATAAATCGAACCAGACAAGAGAAAATCTGCCTAAAGGAAGGGGCAAGGGGACCCTGCGCAAAGGAGATCACAAAAAAGTGGCATTACGCTTTAAAAAAAATCTTCATTATAATGTGAAGTCTGTATTCAAGAAACCTCTAGGTATTAAGGTTGCAAACTAACAAGAAAAATACCTTATAATAAAATATAATTGTCGTCACCTGAAGTTTTGATTTTTATTGCGAAAGTTATCGCAGCGACCCGCTCTATTTAGCCTTTGAGAAAAGTTGTAACGTAATAAAAGTTGAGCCAGCTCAAGAAAAATTAATGACAAAACTTGAAGAAATAAATACGTGGTGACATAACGAGGTGACTTTATGGGCTTACATTGTACGCCAGAAAATATTGAGTTATGTCGATAGGTGCAACCGATATTGCTGTTTATAATTATAGATCACAATAGTCTTAAAACGTCTTCAATGCCCTTAAGAATAACAAACCGGTGTAATTTTCGTAAAGGTTTCAATAATTGACCCTGATTCAGGTTAAGGTTTTGATTCCGTTTATTTAATCAGCTAAAAATAGGTAAACCGTTTCTTAATCGATTTCGCTCATTTACTTACCTATTGTGTAAAAGTGTTGGAATACTTTTTTTTTAAATAAACCTTATAATACAAAAATATTGTAACACTGAATGATGTTATGTTATCTATTGTTTCATAGTTTATTTCATTATAATTATACGTAATAAATAACACTAGACAAACATAAATAATAACGTTACCTTAAAAATGTTCAATTGCAAGCCTTTTACATAATAATATTTGAACCGATTCATCATCATCATCAAATCAACCCATTATAGGCCCACTATTCGGCACGGGTCTCCTCCCAGAGTAAAAGGGAATAAGGCCGAAGAAACCACGCTGGCCCAGTGCGAATCGTTGGATTACACAAACCTTTAAGAACATTTTCGAGAATACTCAGGCATGTAGGTTTCCTCACGATATTTTTCCTTCACCATTGAAGGCAGTGATATTTTGATTGCTTAAAACGCTCAAAACTCAGGAAAGTGGTGGGTAACATAGGTAAGAGGTGCGCGATGGGATTCGAACTTGGCCCCCCGAAATTGAAGTGGAAGTCCTACTCACTGGGCTATCACCGCTTAGCTAGAAATTACCGAATACCTATAATATAGGTTCAAATAATACAACCAACATCGAATCAAATAGAGCAGATTTCTAAGTAACAAAAATCTAAGATAAAGCGACTCAAACAGATCAACGCCTCATGTTTTAGACTAGCGAGCTAAATCAAATCAAAATAAATGAAAAAAGAGGACAAATTCTCTACAGAAGTGGAAAGTGAGTTGGCTTGTATATTGACAACCTAAACCAAATTTAGTTTTACTGTATTCTCTTTTATATCATGTTCATATTTGTGTGGATCAACATTACCTCTGACCGAATTAGCCCGGCTCGGCCACCAACCAGTTCCCTTTGTAGAGACGGTCCTCTCGGCTTACACTCGTTGGAACTTGTATATATACGCCGCGATTTCAAAAACTTTGATAGCGCGATGTAGAACTTTTCGCTATAACTTCTATACTACTAACTTTTATTTAGTTTTTATGATAGAAGTAAACCGAACTTGTAACAAGGATTAAATTCAATTGACATAAGTTATTTTAATCCTGAAACTTTCACTTTAAAATAACAATAACTTTAAATTTTCACTGATAAATGCCATTTAAAAGAACCTGGTGTTCTTTTAAATGGCATTTATCAGTTAAATGGAATATAGAATATTTTGACTGTAAGATTCAGTCAAAATATTCTATATTCAAATATACCTAAAGAAGGAATTTTTGATGCGTAAAATATACATTTAATAACTTACTAATTATTGTCGAAACCAAATACTTAACAAGTCTATTTTTAATGTGTGGTTGAGTTAACGTTTATTTGAAATAAAAGTGAGGTTATATTAAATATATATTTCAATATCATCTGTAGGTTTCATCATTTCTCAATTGGAATTTTCATTTAGGATCTATAACGATAGAAAGTTTGTCATAAACCATTCTTGCTTCGGCTTTAAAAATAATAGTGGTAGAGTTCTTATATAATCGAAAATAGGTGTTCAGCTACCTGATTATTTCCATGAAACTTAACTTCCTTATCGACTTACATATGGCAAAATTAAGCTTCGTATAATTTTTACTTTTTGATTTTTGATGTTGGAAAAGAGCAACTGCTGAGTTTCTTGCCGGCTTCTTCTCGGTAGAATCTGCCTTCCGAACCGGTGGTAGAGTCACTACACACGGACAGACTTGACGTTTCAAAAGTGCTTGTATTAGGCCTACTTGAAATAAATGAATTTTGAATTTTGAATTTTGAATTTGAATTTACTTAAAAGTGTCCATTACAAGGTCCCATTTAAAATCTAGATCAATTCTTATCTAAAAATCCGCCTAAGAATCCTAACTTATTGCTAACTATATTTTATAACAGAATAAGTGTGTTTGTATGTCATACCTTCACGCCCTAAGCAACCAGTCGGCTTTATTTTTGGCATTGTGTTATTTAGAAGGACGGAGAATAACATACTCTACTTTTAGTCTTAGCAAACATCAATTTCCTAACGGTAACACCTATAGAATGGTACTTTATATATTTTATAGGTACAGATTCTACTGCTTTAAAAAGCAGTAGCTAACTAAGCTTCATTTTCATATTAAAAAAATATTTACGTGCAGTACACTCTCATTCACCTCGGGACTTGGCTATAACAAATCGAATTCCTAGGGAATTCGATGTGGCAAACTATACCTGCAATTATAGCTCATTAACGTGAATAGTGGAGTTTAGGTAGGGAAGTTTACGTCATTTAAGACGTAAAATATTAAACCTTACAAAAAGAGTTATTTTATTAAAATTATCTTGTAGATAGAAAGCACGTCATTTGGTCGCTTTATAATTAGGATGTAATTAAAAAATAATATTAAGGGTCGTACGAGAGGGATTTATGGGTAAGGGTTTCGAGCAACAAATACTTTAGGACCTTTAGTTTACGCAGGTGAAACTGCGGGAAGTATATTACATATATGGCGCATTTGTAAGGGCATGAACAATATTTTGTCGCAAGCCTTTCATTATTCTAAAGATATGTTTCGGAGAGTGTGCTCAAGAACTGTTTGATGTAGTTCGTCCCACACCATTTTACCATCGAACCGCGAGGCACTGTAATTATCTGCATCCCTACGTGGTTGATGTACCATAGATGATTCGCACCGCAAGCATCTGGAATGCCCTTCCAACTTCCATTTTCCCCAGTACCTACAATGTACCGAGTACCTTCAAATCAAGACTGAATAGGCACCTTCTATGAAAACGCGCTCTACCTAAGGCTGCATCATCATTTGACATCAGGTATGCTTTCACCAAAGCACTCGTCTGTATACATAAATAAAACCATACAGGCTATATTAAAAGATATTACATTACGACACTACTAGGTGGAGCTTAGCTGATTCTCTCGGCTTTCTTATAGCATAATATTGCCTCGAATGTAAATATCAATTTATACGACTTTATCAACAAACTTTCAAGGAAAAAACAGACTCGCAAATTTTTAATTATATTATCCAAGCAATTGAATTGAACAATTACAGTCTGTAATTAACGATTTGTACTAATTGTTTCGATAATTAATAATACCGACCAGTTTTTATTGGTATTGGTTATTTTCATTTATTTGGGTAAATGTCTGCAATAATGCAATATTTACCCGGAAATAAAAGAATAATTCGTCTACATACATATTACTTTCAGTAAGTTGCACTCTCTTTTGGAAAACTTATCATAGAATACAGTATGGCAATGTGAAATAATATCATGATATCTCGAGATGAGGACCCTAAAAGTGACGTAATAAAATCCTTGTTACCAGCAGGTGTGATAAAAATTATATTAAAGCTATGAACAGGCTTATGACCTGTTTTTGTTTATATATTATGAACTCCTCTCGCATAAAGACGAGGGGGCATGCAAACAATATTCACCGAAGTAGAGTCCCCTGACACCGATTACCATATGCATAGAAAGCGATAAATTAATGACACGGGTCAAATAAGAATAGGACTGGACTCGTGACTTACTTCATACTGAAAACAAATAAATTAAAATCCGCGAATTTCAATATAGTGTACATTATTAAACAGATCAAGCCCTTTTATTTGATATCCATATTGTGGGACTTGTGAAAAAATATGTATCCAACCATTTGTGGCGGCGGCCATCTTGATCAAGAACACTCCCGACTAATCCACCTTTCAAACAAAAAAAAAACAAAAGCAACACACACATACACACAAACACACACGCAGATACGTAAAACTAATAACACTGCGTCGTTTTTGCGTCTTAATTCAACTTTTTAAATAAATATAAAGAATCATTCATCGATTCTGATTATAATCGATTCCATTGTCGAGTTAACTCACGCCACTGATTGAGTAGGTTATTATTTTGTAATGTTATTCACTCCCTAATAACTAGACCATTCAAACTCGAACACAGTGACGCTGCTTGGTGCCAGAACTAAGCAAAGCAGTAGTACTTTCCCGGCCGATCTCAGATCGAAAAAAAATAAAAAATCAGCGGTAGTAGAGTCTTTGTGACACAGATCGCCGATCTGTGTCACAAAGACTCTACTACCGCTGATTTTTTTTTTTTCAATTAATAATCAGGATTTTAAAATAATATAACAGGCCATGTTTTGTACATTCTAAAATAGATTTTTATTTTTTCACGCATCACTGTCGTCAAAACGTTGAAATTACCCGTACCTTTCTTTTCCAACAGAAAATTGGAAAATATTAGAATAACAGAGATAAATGTAAACTTTACTTAAAAAATTTGCTCAAAAACATAGTTTATTTGATATTTATACTTATCGTAAAACTAAACGATTCCTGTTATTTTCTATTGGATGTAGTTTAAATATCTATAGAGAACCCAAACCAGATTTTTATTTAACTTTATAGTAGTAGCTTAGCTTAGCTTAGCTTAGCTAGCTTTATGTCACAGAGCGAACTCAGGGAAGTACTTTCGCAATTATTGCCACCAAACAGCATTGCTCTGTTCCAGGGTATCTGGAAAGCATGGTTTTAACACATCACAACACACCATTTAATCACAGACACGTGAGACTGACACCTTTGCCTTAGGCTGATGGACTCAGGGCGGCACTTTGTTTGTGTTCCTCGCATTTTCTCTGTTCATAGACGATGGTTTTCCACCCAACTTCATGCGGATCTACTTGCTCTGTCAATTATTACTTTAAAACACGTGGAAAAAGTTGCAAACGACACGTCGTGTGTTATATTTGCAAACGATTATGTGAACCGGTTTAAATCTGAGATTTATTCGTCACAGCAAAACACTGACGAAGTGTTTAACATTAGTTAGAAGAGCTATGAAACTGTTAAATAACTACAAACATTTCCTAGAACAACGTCGTAAATTGCAGACTAAAAGAAAGGCATTATTTTGTTGCCACTGGAACGTTCAAGTTGACAACTTTAACGACAATACTTAAGAGAGAATTGCACATTATTAAAACTAACTGTCACGTACGTTTTGATTTTAAAATGATAGTAGTTTTATTAAACACAACAGGGTCTTTTTAATGTTTGGATACCAATATTATAAAAACAAAAGATTTTTTGTTCTTTTGTATATTTGTTTGTTCCGAATAGGCTCCGAAAGTACTAGACCGATTTTAACTATTTTTTTACAAAAAAAAACGCTAAGTTATCAGGAAGTTAGTTACATAGGCCAGAAAAAATTGGATTGGAGATCCTTATTTAACGCAACCTAGCAAAATTTTGCCCATAAAATTCATTACTAAGCGTGCACTGAGAAACTATCGGTGATACATAAAAAGAACATAGTTAAAGTACTAATTATTGCTTAAAAAACAACCCCCGATCCCGTAAATATAACTTTTAATAGTTAGGTCATACTTAGTATAGTCAAGTAGAGATATAATTTAAATGGCGTCCCATACATTACCCTAAACACTAAAAATATTACAAAAATACTGGTCTTCAGTCATCATTACATCGACCCATTACCCAAAACGAGAAGGGGCACAGGTCGGAGCACGGGTCTCCCAAAATGAGAAGGGGTTAAGCTAGGGTAGCTTAAGAACATTATGTAGAACTCTTAGGCATGCAGATTTTACGATGTTCTACTTCACCGTTGAAGCAAATGATATTTTAATTACTTAAAACGCACATAACTTAGAAAAGTTAGAGGTGCGTGCTGGGATTCGAACTCGGCCCCCCGAAAAGGAAAACGAGCTCCTTCCCAATGCGCTACCACCGCGTGAACCTAGAACAGTAGAACTTCAAATATTTTTGCAAGATACTTGTTAAGATCTTGTTATCACAATAACAACATAATTTTTATATTTTATGTCACAAAAAAAAGTTGTGATTCTCAATCGCTATTTTAAGGTAAAGAATATCAAATACTTATAAAAAAATCGTTTTATTTTAGAGGCATTAATGTGTCATTTTGATGTTTCCCTTTACAAACATTATTAGTGAGTCTGATGACCACCCTTGGCAATTCATTTATTCTAAATTGTCTCTGGTCAGATCTGGTTAGAGGCTTCGTCTGTAGCAAGTTACCGTACCGTAGTAGCCCTGCCGCTAAAGGCGTGCCGGCAAGCGATTAAGCGATCTAATACGATGTCGCGTAGGAACCAATCAGAGGTCATGGGCTTATTATATCTGTCAAACCTATAACAGATTAGCTAGCTGCCATCTTAGACTGCATCATTACTTACCATCAGGTGAGTTTGCATTCAAGTGCTAACTTGTAGTGTAGTTGTTTAGTATTTACCGCGTAAACATTCAGACGGAGGGACAGACAAAAGTTAAATAAAAATCTGGTTTGGGTTCTCTATAGATATTTAAACTACATCCGATTCAATAGAAAATAACAGGAATCGTTTAGTTGCAGTTTTACGATAAGTATAAATATCAAATAAACTATGTTTTAGAGCAAATTTTTTAAGTAAAGTTTACATTTATCTCTGTTATTCTAATATTTTCCAATTTTCTGTTGGAAAAGAAAGGTACGGGTAATTTCAACGTTTTGACGACAGTGATGCGTGAAAAAATAAAAATCTATTTTAGAATGTACAAAACATGGCCTGTTATATTATTTTAAAATCCTGATTATTAATTGAAAAAAAAAAAATCAGCGGTAGTAGAAGAGTCTTTGTGACACAGATCGCCGATCTGTAAACTTTACTTAAAAAATTTGCTCAAAAACATAGTTTATTTGATATTTATACTTATCGTAAAACTGCAACTAAACGATTCCTGTTATTTTCTATTGAATCGGATGTAGTTTAAATATCTATAGAGAACCCAAACCAGATTTTTATTTAACTTTTGTCTGTCCCTCCGTCTGAATGTTTACGCGGTAAATACTAAACAACTACACTACAAGTTAGCACTTGAATGCAAACTCACCTGATGGTAAGTAATGATGCAGTCTAAGATGGCAGCTAGCTAATCTGTTATAGGTTTGACAGATATAATAAGCCCATGACCTCTGATTGGTTCCTACGCGACATCGTATTAGATCGCTTAATCGCTTGCCGGCACGCCTTTAGCGGCAGGGCTACTACGGTACGGTAACTTGCTACAGACGAAGCCTCTAACCAGATCTGACCAGAGACAATTTAGAATAAATGAATTGCCAAGGGTGGTCATCAGACTCACTAATAATGTTTGTAAAGGGAAACATCAAAATGACACATTAATGCCTCTAAAATAAAACGATTTTTTTATAAGTATTTGATATTCTTTACCTTAAAATAGCGATTGAGAATCACAACTTTTTTTTGTGACATAAAATATAAAAATTATGTTGTTATTGTGATAACAAGATCTTAACAAGTATCTTGCAAAAATATTTGAAGTTCTACTGTTCTAGGTTCACGCGGTGGTAGCGCATTGGGAAGGAGCTCGTTTTCCTTTTCGGGGGGCCGAGTTCGAATCCCAGCACGCACCTCTAACTTTTTTAAGTTATGTGCGTTTTAAGTAATTAAAATATCATTTGCTTCAACGGTGAAGTAGAACATCGTAAAATCTGCATGCCTAAGAGTTCTACATAATGTTCTTAAGCTACCCTAGCTTAACCCCTTCTCATTTTGGGAGACCCGTGCTCCGACCTGTGCCCCTTCTCGTTTTGGGTAATGGGTCGATGTAATGATGACTGAAGACCAGTATTTTTGTAATATTTTTAGTGTTTAGGGTAATGTATGGGACGCCATTTAAATTATATCTCTACTTGACTATACTAAGTATGACCTAACTATTAAAAGTTATATTTACGGGATCGGGGGTTGTTTTTTAAGCAATAATTAGTACTTTAACTATGTTCTTTTTATGTATCACCGATAGTTTCTCAGTGCACGCTTAGTAATGAATTTTATGGGCAAAATTTTGCTAGGTTGCGTTAAATAAGGATCTCCAATCCAATTTTTTCTGGCCTATGTAACTAACTTCCTGATAACTTAGCGTTTTTTTTTGTAAAAAAATAGTTAAAATCGGTCTAGTACTTTCGGAGCCTATTCGGAACAAACAAATATACAAAAGAACAAAAAATCTTTTGTTTTTATAATATTGGTATCCAAACATTAAAAAGACCCTGTTGTGTTTAATAAAACTACTATCATTTTAAAATCAAAACGTACGTGACAGTTAGTTTTAATAATGTGCAATTCTCTCTTAAGTATTGTCGTTAAAGTTGTCAACTTGAACGTTCCAGTGGCAACAAAATAATGCCTTTCTTTTAGTCTGCAATTTACGACGTTGTTCTAGGAAATGTTTGTAGTTATTTAACAGTTTCATAGCTCTTCTAACTAATGTTAAACACTTCGTCAGTGTTTTGCTGTGACGAATAAATCTCAGATTTAAACCGGTTCACATAATCGTTTGCAAATATAACACACGACGTGTCGTTTGCAACTTTTTCCACGTGTTTTAAAGTAATAATTGACAGAGCAAGTAGATCCGCATGAAGTTGGGTGGAAAACCATCGTCTATGAACAGAGAAAATGCGAGGAACACAAACAAAGTGCCGCCCTGAGTCCATCAGCCTAAGGCAAAGGTGTCAGTCTCACGTGTCTGTGATTAAATGGTGTGTTGTGATGTGTTAAAACCATGCTTTCCAGATACCCTGGAACAGAGCAATGCTGTTTGGTGGCAATAATTGCGAAAGTACTTCCCTGAGTTCGCTCTGTGACATAAAGCTAGCTAAGCTAAGCTAAGCTAAGCTACTACTATAAAATGTTATTTTATTTTTTATTTATTGATTTATTTATTTGGTATCTATGACCCATCACTACGCACTACACTATAACTAGAAATACACTTTAAATAGAATAATTAAAAACTTAACGAAATAAAAAATTAAAAACCTTACATTAAATATTAATATGCAATATAAAAAAAAGTAACAAATTAAAATTTCTGCGTCCAGGCAGCCCTACGTGGAATTTAATATCAACTTGTAAATTGGAGAGTCGTATCGATCTATTAGTGCTTTCAGAATGCCGTTACTGCTTACCCGCGTTCTTTTCTATCAAGGATGCTATTCGATTTCTTCTGATGGCAAAAAAGTCATCAGTATGAGCCATCGCGAACATTTCTGATGCACTACAATAACGGGGTAAGCCCAACAGCATTCTGAAACCATCATTATACTGAACTCGTAAAAGTTTCGCTAATAAATAATAATTTAAACAAAATGATTTCGTATAGGGTAATTTAACAACCATAACTGATAGTAGCCTGTCACGATTTGACATTATTTTCCCCACTGTTAACATCCTAAGGGTCGTGGAAGGGTCCGTCACGAAGACATCTACTTAAAGGGTAGAGTAGAGTGGCTATTATATACCAATTTTATATCAAATTTTCTAACCTGCAAGAAAACTAACTTTTCATTATTAAATTATCCTTAGCCGCTTAGCTAATGTACCATCCGAGGCACAAGCATGTGCAGTGCAATTTCTTTTCTCCGTTGGTAGTCAGTTATTCTGTAAATTTTTGGTACTTGTCCGATAGAATTTATTGACAAAAATAAATTTTTAACGGAATCGCACCCTAGGATCCGTACATCTCGTAATGTTACATGTTGATAAAGGACAATTCTCCAAAAGAATACCTGGCTAGTTTTTATCGCAGGAAATTAATGGAAACAGTAATTGGGTCGTTTTTGGGTAGGCAAAAATAATATTAAAGATAATAACAAAATTTAAAATAATATTATCTTTATTAAACGAAACATAAGTAATTATAAACAAAAAGTCGAAATAAACAATCAACTTACAAGAAACGGACGAAAACGGACTTAAATTAGTGATATCGTCTGAGAAAAATACAGAAGAATATCATAACATGATACCGAACGTAATATTAGATCTAGCATTACTTAAGTATAAACAATATATTAAAACACATTTAACCAATCCTGGTTACTACACGATTGATGAATTCCTTAACGACAAGGCTGCTTGGAAGCAGGCCACGCCGCTCTCATTTCTCACAAAACAAAAAATTCTAACGATTGTTAAACTATAAAATGATCTTGGAAAAGAACAATCTGCTGAGTTTCTTGCCGGCTCTTCTCATTGGAATCTGCCTTCCGGTGGTAGAGTCACTACAAACAGACTGACTTAACGTTTCAATAGTGCCTATAAACTAAGCCTTCTTGAAATAAATGATTTTTGAGTACCTTTAAGTACCCTTCCGTTAAAGACCCTTCGTTTTGAAAGTATACGGCACAGCCCAATGATCTCATTCTTCTCTCCGTTCATTACCGCTAAAAAGCTGACAAAAAATAATGTTCGGACAGCTGCAAGTTGTCCCTATCTGTGACAATTGTTTGAAAATCTTTGGTCCACCATAATAAATAATGTCCCAAGTCCGGTTTGACGACGTGTTCAGGGGTACCATTCTGTACCATTATGTCGCATGAGGAATTTTCGTATAGCGCCAGATGAGCAGGGGAACGCGAAATTTATGAGAATTTTTCTATTATGTTGTATTTTATAAAACTTCTCGTACTTAAATATCAATTTTGTACGGTTTCACCTAGTTGCAATCGTTTTGGAAAATGAAAAGGACGGTACTGAGTGTCACGTAAGGTTTTACATAAAACCTTATACAAAAACACAAGCATATGGTTTTTATACGTAAGTTGCAAGGACAACGTGGCGAAGGCTCAATGTGATGCTACCAAAAGTTAAGAATTGTGTTAGAAAGACTTTCTCGCAACATCTATACCTACCTATATTAAATTCACCTTTTGACATAGATACTTACGAATTTAAATTTACTAATGTATTGGGAGATAGATTAGAGCTGCATATCTTTTATTTAAAACCAACATTTAATTAATAAAACCACCCGATAGATAGCTAAAGGATAAAAGAATTCGTTTTTTTGAGTTAGGACTGTGATGAATCGTAGGCGGAAGCACCGCCGTTTTTGGTTTCGCTGCGTCAAATAAGTTTAGTTTAGTAAGTATAGTAAAATTTGATTCAAAGAAGTTACGACTTTCGATTGAATTTTCATTGTAAGATATGACCAGATCTGTCGATCGAGTACATAAAATATGTTATATAAACGTAGTTATGTGAAACAAAGCAACACTGATTTGTTTCTTATTTTGCAGAGCTAAATAGTATATAATCTTTTATTATTACAGCCTCATTAAATACAACTTTAAACTATCTTTTCTTAGAATTTCTGCTTATTCGCAGATCTATGGCGCTTTCCAAGAATTCTTTTGCTATATTTCTCTAGTGCCGTATAACTATTAAGATTCTGTATTTTTAGTAAACTGCGTAAAAATATGGGTTCCCGTCATTTTAAACTTTCCCCTGACTCAAAGTTGTTTAAAAATCATCACGCATTTATCATGACAAACAAACAATAAACAAACAGATTCTGTTCATTTATAATACATATTAGGATGGATTATTCTGCTACTATAATGGTCATAACAAACGCTATGACACTGTTTTATTTAAAAAAAACCCCATAACATAATGAGACTAAGCTTCTGTTCCGCGATACGGTATCAAATTTGTCTCTACTGTGAGTCATTTATCACCGTGTCAGTGTAATGCGGATAAAGTAAATAGGATACAAATATGGAATCTATTGTGTTAGGAGAAGGATATGTTTTGCTTGACGGGGTTGCTGATGCAAAAAGATATATGGGAGCAAGCAATAAGACTAAGGTTTTAGTGCAGTGGCGGAGCCAGGACTTCGGTTAGGGTGGGCGTTATCAAATGATATTCGGGGTAGAACTTAGGCACTTTTTGTAATTAATACTGTTTATGGTGTATAACTAATAAATAAATAATCTGGCAACTGTGGGAATCCACCATATTTAATTTAGAATGTTATCACTTTAATAAAATGCATAAGCAAAAGTTGTAATACCCTACCACATATATTACCAAACCTGGCAAGTTAAATAAAAGCTTGTAAGCTAAGCACATTTGAGTTTGTTTTAACTCAATTTAGTTATATTTGAAGTTAGAGTTACTAAATTTAATTTTAGATTTGAAAGGGTTAGAGCCAGATCCGTTGGGGGGCTTGAGCCCCACCGCTGGATCTGCTACCGTTTAAGTGTGCGTCGTGAAAGATGGGAAACAGGTCATGGGGTGCAATATGTGGTGGAATTACTTGTGCCTGCTTAAAGTTTTTACCAGCATAAAATATATATATCTCTAGATTGCCCGCTGCTTTGCTTGCACTACTGTTCAAAGCTTTCTTCTCTACCAAGGTTATACCCTAGTTTAACCTTAATAAAAGAATGTCCAACAAAATAATTTTCTCATTAACAATAATAGTCTATGTATTATACCAACCTGTAAATCCCGTTGGAACCTTGAATTTTCCCGGGATAAAAGTGTATTTGAAAATTTTTGGGAACCCATAATAAGGCCAGAGAAAATTCAGAAATCATAAATCCCCAAATTGCCCCCCATGGAATCCGGGACCTCCAATTTAAAACCACAGCGCTCCGATAGTGGGAGGTGTTTGTTGGGATTTGCATAACCTCAGCACCTATTTGTGTACTGCTGGACAAAACCCTGCTCTGTCTTAGGTGAGGAGGAGTTTAGTCCCACTGCTGCTTGAGGGTAGGTTGGCGGTCTTGTTATTTTTTTAACAAAATTGAGTATCACAGCTTGATTTTTCGGGCTAAGATCTTGAGTCCATAGACGGAATGCTACTTGTATGCTAAATTTAACCAAGTTGGAGAAAATATCCTATGCTTATTTTTCTATTTCACAAACAACTTGCTTTATTACATAGATTAAAATAAACTAAAGATTAGTTTTATTATCTTACCTTGGTACAGCGATACCTGTTCAGCTACTTAAAGATAAACCGCTTTCAAATTATATAAAAGTATAATAGAAGTGAAATTATACTAGCATCATCATCAACCTATTACCAGCCCATTTTAGGTCAAGGGTCTCCTCTCAGAATGAGAGGGGTTTGGGCCGTAGTCTAGCACGATGGCCAAGTACGAATTGGTAGACTTCACACGCCGTTGAGAACATCCCTATCTCTATCCCTACTAATATTATAAATGTCAATGTAACTTACATGTTTGTTGTTTGTTACGCTTTCACGCAAAAACTACTTAACCGATCCTCATGAAACTTTGTACACATATTTTGGGAAGTGTTAGAAGTAATATAGGATACTTTTTATCCCGACATTAAGCTCGGTTCCTTTGGGAGAGGGGATGAAAGTGTTAGACGATTTTACATCCGAACAATTATACCGACAAATTATAACCGACTTAAATAATTATTTTTGTACTATAGCGGTTATAATATGTGTTTAATTTTGCCCAAATTTTGTGTAGATCTGATGAATGTGGTTGAAGATAAAGGACAGAACTCCTCAGCGGACAACAGCAAACCCCTCATTTTAGGCTGAGCGATACTGAATACTTTTTTAGAACTACAACTAAATTGAATGCGACATAAAAAAACAAATCAAACGCAGACGAAGTCGCAGGCAACAGCTAGTTATAAGTTATTAAATATATTAAAGGAATTCTTGTTGCCTCACGATGTTTTCCTTCACCGCTTAGAGCAAGTGATATTTAAATTGCTTAAATTAAAAACGCAAATAGCTCCGAAATATAAGTGGTGCGTGTCGGGGCTTGATTTCAGTAAACATTATAATGTTTGTTGTAAAGATTAGATCTTATCGGCCGGGGAGTATTGTATAGGTACCCTTATTCTTCTTTACCCTATCCCATGTTATGGTGGGTCGGCACAACATGTTTTTTTTCAAACTGGAAAGAACACTAGTTTGGTTTTGGCATAATAATGTCTAAATCCTGGCAGATGTGAAACATCGAATTTTTGTTTTATAACTTATAGGCATAAAATAACAGATTACGACAGGTATCATATATGGCATAAAATAATGAATTTAATCCATAAAATATTGCATATGTATTCATTTTTATTAATACAAATTTATTTAAAATCGGGACAACTACCTATAGTGCATCGTAAAGAATGGCTATCGTAAACGCCTGTATCGCCACGATTCATCCAACAATCAGGTTTATCCTCACCTATAGATGTTTCACAATAAAAATACTTCCAATGAGTCTCAATACCCTGTAGCCATGTCACTTTAATAAAAAAAAATAAATAAAATAAAAATAAAATCATTTTATTTCAGGTCGGGGACCCATATACAAAATTTAACACAAAATAAATATACATATAAGACAGATTTTAAAAATAAACACAAAATAAATATAAGACCGATTTTAAAAATAAATAAATAAAGAGAAAAAAAAAACAATAATTAATTAAAATCTACAATTAAAAATTACAATAAATTAAATTTCAATTAAAAAATAAATTAAATTTCAATTCAAATTAATATCCAACTATTTTATATCATTTCGTGTTTGGAATCTGGTGCACTTTTCGCCAATGTTTAATAAATACGCTGTCAGAGGATGCCTGAGCGACGACTCTAAGGAGCTTATTGTTGGAATTTACAACGACTTCCCAGAAACTCGCAATTCTCTTACGGAGCACAGCGTAGAAGTCGGGGACTCCGGCATCGGCAAACATGCCCGACGCACTGCAGTACCTCGCCTTTTTTAACAAAACGCGGAGCGCGTCGTTGTACTGGACTCTGAGGGTGTTAAAGGATCTTTTGGTGTAGCTGATCCATAACTGCGAAGTATAAAAACTTAAACAATAAGCTTTAAACAGAGTTATTTTAACATCCTCAGAGCACCGAGCGAATCTACGAGCGAGCATGTTACACCGAATGGCCAGCGATCTCCGCTCCCGTTCTATATCCAGATCGTCGCTCAAGGATCCCGACAGCATATGACCTAGATACTTAAACTGCTCTACAACCTGAACTGGTGTTCCATCCAAAAGTACGGGTGGAATCCTCTCCGGACCCTTACCAGCTCGAAAAACTACCATTTCCGATTTTCGAACATTATATTTTAAACCGTGGTTCCTCGCATACTCCTCACAGATGTGCAACATTTTCGAATACCATTTATTGAGGGACTAAGTAACACCATATCATCAGCGTAACTTAAGTTGTTAAAACAGACTCCACCAATATGGCATCCGATGCCAGTGCCACTTAGCTCCTCGATCAGGTTATTGACGTAGAGATTAAATAGATCCGGAGAGGTCAGCCCACCTTGACGCACACCGCACGCCAATCTAAACTCACAAGATACTGAGTCACCTCAAAGTACCATGTTCTTTTGGTTCTCGTACCAGTATCTCATTAGCTGAACAATACTGCTATGTACGTTCGAGTCGCACATTTTTCTCCACAGTATATTATAATTAACGAGATCAAACGCACGACTAAGATCTAAGAAACATGCGTATACGGAAGTATCGCGCTTCTTGTAATAATTCACAGCATGTTTAAGAGTCAAGATAGCAGAGTCTGTAGAAAGACCTGGACGAAAACCAAACTGAGCGTCATTTAACCTAAAATTACTCACCAGTTCAGGCTGCAGGAGCCGTTCAAACACCTTACCTGCAATTGTGCCCAACGAAATTGGCCTATAGTTAGAGAGACTTGACATGTCCCCCGTTTTGTTTTTCGGTACAGGAACCACTACCGTCTTGAGCATATCTGCCGGAAGGTAACCATGTTTAATGCACAGATTATACAGCACTGATAGGGCCTCGTACAGCTTGTCTCCAGCGTAAAGCATGTGCTCAACACTAAGGCCATCATGCCCGGGAGACTTACCCCGCTGCATATTTTTTATTGTCATGAAGACATCCGCTGGACTGAACTTTAAAGTTTTGCACGATGATATCGAAAGCTGCGGGTTAAGCTCATGCGCTACGTCTAAGGGCTCAACAGAGAAATGCTTGGCAAATACGTTGGCTATCTCTCTGCTACCTTGTACACCATTAACACTTACCGGCCTACTATCCTTTTTACTAAATGACTTAGTCGCTTTCCAAAACTTCACAAAATTTTTATCAGCTCTATACGTCGCTAATATGTTCATTTTAATAGCGTCCTCATTATTTTGACACCATTTTAACTTTCTTTTGAATGTGCGTCGAGAGTTCGCCATATCTTTATATATATCACCACTACTGGGCCTGCCACAATCCACCCAAAACTTGAAATAAAGTCTAGCATCTTGATAACAGGCCTTCAGGTGCTTGTTCCAGCCAATAACTTGCTTTTTACTACGGGGTCTATGTACACCAGATTCCAAACATCTGCTTTTCTTAGCTGAATATTGTAAAATCGAAATAACATCATTATAAAGTTTATTGATAAAGTTTAAAATATCCTTACAATCTAAATTCTTAACATATTCATCATCATACTGACTAGTTTCAATCAAAAGGCTCAGATTTTCAGTACATAGATTGGTATACATATTTATTTCATCAGAATTTCTCTGTCCCCACCTTATGTCCTTGTCTAGATATTCAGTACTAGCCTCGTGCTTAGACACTTTTTTACACATAAGCCCAATATCACAGTAAACATACAAAGGGAAATGATCAGACCAACTTACACTGTTATCGACGCATATATTTAAAATAGCCTTTCGAGCAGCCACAGTAGCCAAGCAATGATCGAGCCATTTAGTGGTTCCATGAGATTCACTTAGAAAAGAAAAAGTTCCTGAGTCGGGGCCTAATATGTCTATATCCGCACAAACCCACACCTGCTCATCACAAAAAGACAACATTTCTGTGCCAAACCTAGCAGAGGGGTGTGCGTTGTAATCTCCTAGCATAAGTACAGTCTCCATTCCACATTCTTCTATTACAGCACTCATTCCACTCAGAACATCCGTAAACTCTATCAGATTATCATCAATATCCACAGGCATATACACGTTGAAGAGTAATAAATGACGATCCATAAAACTGATTTTGATAGCAGCCAACCTATCACTCTCACAATCCACTACGGTTACATTATTAAAAAGAGATTTGCGCCACATGAAAGTCAGACCGCCGTAAGGACGTCCACGTAATATCCCAGCCGAGCAGTCCACAGATGACTTAGAGAAAGATGCAAAACTACTATCTATTTGTTGAACCATGCTAAGATCGTGCTGGAGAAGCCACGTCTCTTGCAAAGCTATAATATCCGCAGTTTTACATAAATCTCTCTAACATAATCTATGGAACGCTTAATAAAAAGCGTACATAAAGATCCAGGAAAGTGAAAAATAGGTCACTTATAATAAGCTCGTTTGGGCCTGATAAATCTTATCACCAACCTGTGGGTTGTCCATAGCATTTTTTCTCACAATCGCATTTTGCGGACCGGCCGGAAGACTAATCCCATATTTAACACGTTACATAACACTTTAATTATGATACGAAAGTATGTTAAATTATCATTCCCCATTTTAACTGCGTAAGTAAATTTAGTTTCCGTCAAGTGAATATTAATAATAGCCTATAAATTTCCCTAAGAATCCGGCTATTAAAGAAAATAGATTTTCCAATTATACAAGAAACAGATTTTTAAAAAATACAAATCTTTTTTTATTTTAAAGTGGGTTTAAACGTTCGCTATATAGAATAATATAAGTAAAAGATGTCCCGCAAACTTTCTTAGCCTAAGACTAAGGATTTGGAGAATTAATTTGAAGAAAAAAAAGAGGACAAGTTCTCTACAGAAATGATAAATGGTTTGCAAGGCAATTCCATAACTTAAACCTGTTTTAGTTTCACTGAATGCTGAGTTTATTCTCATGATGCGTAAAGTCGAAGATACATTCAAAAATACATTTTCAAATGAAAAAAAAGAGGACAAATTCTCTACAGAAGTGGAAGATGATTTAAAGGCAATTCGATCAACTTAAACCAAATTTGTAGCACTTTCAATCATCCGGATGTTAAATATCAATATGGGGGCAATCATATCTATGATCGGCTGAATCACCGGCTTCCTTTGTAGAGACGGTCCTCTCGGCTTACACTCGTCTTGTATATATACGGCGAGATTTCAAAAACTTCGATAGCGCGATGTAGGGTTTATCGCTATAACTCATAAACCATTTACTTTTATCGGGTTTTTATAATGTAAATCAACTGTACCGGTAGAAAGTATTATGATACATTAATATTTTGTATAAGAAAATAATAAATACTTTATAATTTGGTAGAAAAATAAAAATAAGGCTTTATTAACTAGTTCCCCATAAGAGTTGTAAGCCTGTTGATAACTTATTCGGAGGTATCCTCAGTCTAATTTAGGTAAGATAAAAAAATATCAATTATATTAAGCTTAATAAAAATCTAAGCGGATAGGTGCGATTTGTTTGTTTGCTACCTATGTTTGCCTCTACCACTGCACCGGTCTTGATGAAATTTCGCACATATATACTTGCATTCTGGAGATATACAAATTATACTTATGATATCGGAAAAACTTCAAGGAATTTAAAAATATAGTCTTGGTGGAACCAGCACTATATTCTATCTTAGCAAAATTACAAGCAAGTAGATGAATCTTGAAGGATAGGATGTCATAGGATACTTTTTATTTCGGTAAAACTAACGCTTCCCGCTTTTTTAAAAGAAAAAACCGATACAGGTGCGGATGACGGTTTTTGTTATGTTTTTGTCATAGGTAATGTTATCATGTATTACTTAGTTAGTAATAATCTACCATTTTTTATTTAGTATGCAGCTATCCCAATTTATTCGTTTGAAGGTTTCTAATAATGTTGTAAATATCAAACCAACATGTGTAAAAATTAGGTTCAAGTATTATAAATCTTTATCACCTATATAATGTAAGTACCGTAAAGTTCTGTATGCTCCTTCCTACAAAATAACTAAATAACAAATAAATAGTTTCGTGGACAATAGTTAGTTTAGGCAAATCCTAACTTAACATTAACGCAAGGTTTTAAAACAGAGAGGAAGAGACAAATAGTCTTCCACTAAATCCAACAACCTAAGAGTATGGCTCACCAAAAAGAGAGAGAAAGTAAGAGAGGGATGTATATTCTACAGCTTAGTAGTTAAGATACTACTGGTGTGACGACTGCCATGGCGTTCCATCCCCGGTAGGGAGAAATTTGGGATTTTTGGAGTATGTGTTTAACATGACTGTTTTATTTCACAGGTTAACCGCTACCATGTCATACTTACCACTTACCAGGTTAGATTGCCAAGGTGCTAACTTTTGTAAGTATGTGTTTAGTGAACTATTATTGCATTGTAATAAATTATTAAGCTGCAAACTTGCTTTTAAGCACGATCCGATTAGAAAGTGTGTTCGCGTCTATTGTATAATCTAGCTATACTCATAGGTCCTACGTAACTGTCACTGTGTACAATTATGTTGAAAAATTACTTTTCTAAAGCTTTTAACTTTAAAATACGGATACAAAGTACAAACAAAACATAATATGTTTTATATATTTGTTATTTGAAAAGTAGTAGAAAACTTTTTGTTAAAAATAAACTGTCCACTGCCTTTCACTATGACAGTCTAGGAATTTAAAAAGTTATTTTTAGAAAAAAGAGGACGAAGTCTCTACAGTAGTGGTATATGGTTTGTAAGGCAATTTTAATAAGGTATTTCCAGGTTCACTGAATCCTTCGTTTATTTCTCATTTTATCTGTATCTTGTAGGTTTAATATTATCTGTGGCCGGATTACACCGGCTCGGCCACTAACCGGCTTCCTTTGTAGAGACGGTCCTCTCGGCTTGCAATCGTTGGAACTTGTATATATACGCCGCGATTTCAAAAACTTTGATAGCGCGATGTAGAGTTTTCGCTCTAACTTCTGCACTATTAACATTTATTGCATTTTTATGATAGAACTGAACTGAAATTGTGACCAGGATTACGTAAAATATACGTTTTGTATACAAAATTATAATACCCATTCAAAACAAAACCAAGTCACAACTTTCTTTTTTGAAATATATCTACAGAGCGGGCATACTAAGCTTTTGAGCAATATTTTTATGAAGTACTACACCTACTGCACTTTATTTATATTTCTTTTAATGTTCAAATAATTGCACACAAACTTGTGTTAAATATAACGGCTATGAACAGCATCATTTTAACCGCTTTAAGTCTTTGTGTAAATGACTCTCTTTCAAACATTTTCCTTGAGACTTCGTGAGATAAAAAAATATCCATGCGATTAAAGAAAAATAATCGGGTAGCAATAAATCTAGTTGCCTGAAGTACCTACCTGCTATACTATCCCTCAATTATACCCAAAAGGTCGGCAATTCACTTAAACAAGCAGCCCTCTTGCTACCAGGATAATACTGCCTTGGGACACCATGATTTATGTTCGTGAAATACTTGAAACTTACGCTTTGGGTGGAAAATATTAAAGATGTTAAAACTAGCACTATTTCTTGGCAATTTTAGCATTTGAAATGTAGTGAATGTATGCAACATGAACTGAAATGTACCTACGTTCACTGCTGGACTTACTCAATATATTATGGCTGGGGATTGAAATACCCCTCCGAGTTATATGTTTTCTAATTCTTACAACCTGTGTATCATATATAAAACAAAAGTAAATAGGCCTTTCTAGGCCAGTGCGTCCCATCTTAGGCCACATCTTTACTTTCCAATGAGTGAGAAAAATACCTTTCAGGTCAGCGGCTCCTTGCGACTCATTTCCTCGTCGGAGGTCTACAAACGCTGCGTTTGTCGGTATTCAAGATATAATAATAATAATTTTTATTATTATCGTATTATATATATATTATACATATATAACATGTTTATAGTCGTGTGATTCAATCGTCAATTTCACTTCACTTTACATATACGAAGTATAACAGTAATATTTCGTCTGAAATAGTGGTAGTAAACAAAAAAACAATGAAGAAAGAAACATTACAGAAATGTGCAAAAAAGTGTAGGTACGCAGACTAAATGGCCTATCACACATAACAATTACGAATACTACAAAAATACTGGTCTTGTCACAACAATACCTGTTGTCACAATAGCGCATTTTGCGCACAATATGTATGTCAGTTTATGTCGAAAAAATTGTGATTCTCAATCGGTACTTTTATTTTAGAGGCCTAAATGATGTTGGTTAGCCTTGCCTTTTACCAATAAGTTTAATTCATTTATTCTAAATTGCCTCTGGTCTGATCTGGTGAAAGGCTACGGCCGTAGCAAGTTACCGTATTGTAGCAACGCTTACCGCTAAAGACGTGCCGCCTAGCGATTCACCAATCTAATGCGATGCCGCGTAGAAACCTGACATACCTCTAACCGGTTAGCCCTCTACCATCTAATACTACCATTTGACGGCCGATTGGCGCAGTGGGCAGCTACCCTACTTTCTGAGTCCAAGGCCTTGGGTTCGACTGTCACAACTGGATAATGTTTGTGTGATGAACATGAATGTTTTCCAGTGTCTGGGTGTTTACCAATTTTTTATAAGGTATGTATGTATTATTTATGTAGGTATATTAATAAAATTATTCATCAGTTATCTTAGTACCCATAACACAAGCTAAGCTTACTTTATAGTCTTAGTATGTATTTATTTATTATTTTGAGTGCGTCATTTCTTATCGCCAGGTGATATTGCATTCAACGGCTAACTCGTTGTGTAATTGTTTACCTAGCGTTTTCCGAGTGAACGGTCAGACGGAGGGACGTACTAATTTAAATAATAATCTGGTTTGGATTCTATGCTTCTTCGGATTCAACAGAACAGAACAGGAATGTAACTGGATGACAGTTACATTTTTACGATGATAATAAATTTACATTAATCTCTGTTATGCTAATAATTTCCAATGTTCCGATAAATTCAAAACGTAATGGGGCGGGTATTTTTTTTAAACGTTTTCCACGGAAATTAATCGGTTAATTCGGCTACGAAAAGCTCTAACACTATTAGAATAACTACTCCATTAAAATATTTTCAGGATCGATACTCGGCCCTTTAGTTATCTGTATGCCATAAAGTTGCTAAGTTAGGGCGTGAATGTACGACAAACAAATACACTTTCGAATTTATAATATTAAGTAAATAAATAAATATACTACGACAAAACAACAATCGCCATCTAGCCCCAAAGTAAGCGTAGCGTTTTGAGTACTGATTAATAATTTTATGAATTGCCTACATTAATATTTATAATATACAAGTACATATAACCACTACTGAATAGCATTTATGTTCATCACACAAAATTTTTCCAATTAGCATTAATTTAGGATTCTTAGGAAAAGAAAAGCGGCTATAACAGTCGGAACCCAATATGAAAAAGATTAAGTTGGTCTAGATGGGCACTTTAAAAGAATACTACAGATGATATTAAAAAAATATATTCTATGTAACCCAATTTTCAATTCGAATAAATGTAAACTTGACCATTTAGATAGATAGTACTAAAAATAAACTTGTAATGCAGTATTTGGTTTCGATAATATTTAGTATAATTCATTCGTAAAATATTTATTTTACGCCTCAAAAGTTCCTTTTATTTTTACTTTATTTGATGTTGTTTAAATAAAGTTTTTATATTTTTGAAGTGAACATTTTAGAATTAAAATAATTTATGGTAACTTTATGTAATCCTTGTTATATTTTCAATTCATTTCTTTCATAAAAATCCAGTAGGTGTTAGTAGTATAGAAGTTAAAGCGAAAAGTTCTACATCGCGCTATCGAAGTTTTTGAAATCACGGAGTATATATACAAGTTTGAACGAGCGTAAGCCGA
Organism: Pararge aegeria; assembly: GCF_905163445.1. Lineage (NCBI taxonomy): Eukaryota > Metazoa > Arthropoda > Insecta > Lepidoptera > Nymphalidae > Pararge > Pararge aegeria. Next base: position 9,274,521 of record NC_053186.1, on the reverse strand, counting down.
CAGGACCGTCTCTACAAAGCAAGCCGGGTGATGCAGCCGGTCTCATAGATATGATTGCCCTCATAATGATATGTAACATCCGGATGATTGAAAGTGCTACAAATTTGGTTTAAGTTGGTCAAATTGCCTCTAAATCACCTTCCACTTCTGTAGAGAATTTGTCCTCTTTTTTCATTTGAAAATATATCATGAAGATAGATTACTGCACTTCAAAATCTGGCCTTAAGAGTCGCTTTATCTTAGATTTATTTTGAACAAAAAATACGCTGTATTTTATGTATTGGCTCGGAAACGGTTTGATTAACCGGTAATTTTGGAACAATTTTTAGGAACCGGAGGAAAAATTTGAGTACAAATTATTTACTCCTAAATCATTTACATATTACACTAAATCATCCTTAAATTGACGACGACTGACTGAACTCTCGGCTTCGTTCTCCAATCCATACTAAAAGCTATCTTCTTTAAGCTTTTTTTTAACTATTTAACTATTCGCGTATCTGAAACTATCTGTCAGATTTAAAAAATATCCTGTGCGTATTTTGACAGATAGCGTAAGGTCTAAGGTAGCGACGCGGTTGGTCAGGGTAATTTGTGTAGAATAGCTAATGGGATGGATGAAAATTTAGTTATTTAACACTGTACGCAGGGAACAGCCAGCCATGCACAGGGTGATAAATCACTCTCATCATCACTCGTTAGGGTGATAAAATTTTAGTGGCAGAACTTATTCATCAAATGAAATGATACAAGATTGACATGGGCAACAAAGGTCATTGTAACCCCTGTGTTGTAAACGTGGGCACTTATTCTATACATGTATTTGAAGGGCCTCGGAGGGAAAAGAGAGCTTTTAGTTGATTGAATTGTCAAGCACCCATTCTGTACGCTATTCTGTACACGAATAGCTCCATATTTTGGTCACAATTATTTGGAAAAGGTCTGGTAAAATTTGTCGGAGTGTGGATACAATACATTGGCATCAATGATGTCTTTAGAGGTTCCGGCTGCGTTCTACTTGGTATTAAGTATTTTTACAGTAATTTAAATGATAAGTTCAATATTTTTTTTTTAATTAAATAAAAAAATTCAATTTTAAATCTGTTTATTATAAACAAAAAATACTTGGTTGTTTAGATCTCAATTACATTACGCTAAAATTCATTATGGAAGATTTTTGCGCTTGAGAGGGTTGCACAAATATATTTTGATTATTATATATTAATTAATGTATAATGTAAGGAAAAAAAAAAAACAAAAGAAATATTTCTATAGTGATAATTAATGGAATTTGTAGGAATGGTCTGGATGAAATTCAACGTATTTTGCTTGGGTTAATCTACTAGTATATAAAAACCATTTACTAATCATACTGAACAAAATGTGTCCATCCATTAGAATGTTATTAGTTTCCACTTTACCGACAAAGACGTGCTGCCGAGCGATTTAGCGTTCTAATACGATGTCGCGTAAAAACTGATTAGGGGACGGGTTTAAAATAACTGCCATTGCCCCTTAAACTTATTTCCTTAGTCACTTAATTTTAATGAATAATTTAAATTTGTAAACTATTTTAGGCGCGTTGAGACTTTTAAGGTGAACAAAAATCATGGAAATCCCGACATCGCCTCTGCATGCTTCCCATGAGCTATACGTATGTATGAGTACATAGCTTTACTTTTCACTTCTATAGGTAGTCCGAAAAGACTGCCCCGCACGTGTATTTTTTTGTATCATAACGAACTATGAAGCTGAAGTCTTGTACACCGATTAAAAAAAAATGCTTGTTACTTATTGCGCCTTTGTGATAATACACCCTAGACTATAATAATGGGCGGGGCAAATAGCTGGGGGAACCGTGTCAATTGACCGCGTTGTGTCTAGGTAGCTTAGCTAACGGACATTAAAAATGATATCCAGTTTGCGGTATGTTCAGAGTTTAAATTTGGTAAAGATCTTCGAAGGTGGAGACGGGAACTCATTTTAAATTAAAAAGCTTTGTTGAATGACTGACTGGTAGATATCTAGTTGTTGGGATGTTCTACAATCGGAAGATCGTTGGTTTGGTTACTAAATGCATAGACCAAAAATCCTTTGGTATTAGTAAAATGGTAAGATTCTTTTTACCACCCTGGAGTACGGAAATTAGCGATGTTGGTGCTAGTGCCACGACGAGAACTTTACTCTCCGCTAGGAAACCTTAGGGACGAACTTAGGACAACTTACTCGTAAACAGCCGGTATCATATATTATATGATGATGATATAAAAACGAATTTAAACTATGATTTGATAAAACCAAGAAAACCGCTTGCAAGTACTGCCAATATGGCGGGTCGTGTCTACTTCCGTTTCCGGTGCTTTGAAACGTTTAGGAAATTCACGGTATTGGGTGAGACGCTTAGCTGACTGGCAATTTTGTCATTTCCTCTTTCCTATGCGGAAACGGATTAAAATCGGGACGATTTTTGGTGTACTTTAAGTGGTTCAATTACTTTCAGTGTAAGGCAATTTTAATGCCTCGTTAGTTTTGTGGTTAGCATTACCACTAGGTATTGTTTTTTATATATATTATGAGTTAGAACATTGGTGTTGCACACTCGACCGAGACTACAACAACTCTATGCGCTTTCAGAGTTATGCGCGTTTTAAGCTATTAAACATTACTTGCTTTGTTTTAAAAAGAAACACCTTGCCAGCGTAGTGGACTACGGCCTAAACCCTTCTCATTCTGTTAAGAGAATTTTCTTTAACATGCGTCTATAATACCTTAATTGTAATTTATTATTAATAATTATAATTCATCTTATTGCAATTGTAATCTCAATTATTCTTAATTGGTATTTCAATTGTATCAAATAAACTATAAGTAATACCATAAGTAGTGGCTGTACGTGTAGTAACGCCACGGAAAATTAAAAATTATTCTTATAATAATTTACATGCCAAATTGACTTGGTACAGATAAGATGTTTTGGCAACATCTATTTTACCCTTATAAGCAAATAAATAAAACTGAATTGAATTGAGACATGTGCCATTGATTCAGCATAAAATAAATGTGTCTTAGAATATAAATTGGCGTCAATCAATTCAGGTTGTCCTATTCTAAAAGTTATTTTTCTTTCTATCGGGATCATTAAGACATAGATGAGTATGTCCTTTGCCGTACCCTGGCAATGTTTATGCAAAAGTATTAGCTGTCCGCGACTTTGTTCGCGAAAAGTTTCGAAGTTATTCTCTGATCCCTGAACAACAACACAACAAATATAACAGGTCAATACATTTTCCAAGGATAAAAGCATTTCATTCTATTCTATTTCATCCAAATCCGCTCAGCCGTTAGCATCCATCCACCCAAACTTTTGTATTATTATCCATACTTATATTATAAATGCGAAAAAGTGTTTGTTTTTGTGTCATTACACTCTAATTAAGCAACCAATCAACTCGATTATTGCCATAGAGTTTGCTGAAAGGACGGACAGTAACATATGTCACTTTTTATTCCAGGAAAACAAACGGTTCCCGGGACGCAAACGGGATTTGAAAAAACCATAATAAACGGGGATTAAGTACCCGTATAGATCCAAATTTCAGATCCAAATATTCATTTATTTCAAGTAGGCTAAATATAAGCACTTTTGAAACCTCAAGTACGTCTGTTTGTAGTGACTCTACCACCGTTTCGGAAGGCAGATTCCACCGAGAAGAAGCCTGCAACAAACTCAGCAGTTGCTCTTTTCCAACATAATTTTACATTTTAACAATCATTGTTCTATCTTGTATGAGATTAAAGCGGAGCGGCTTGATTCCATGCAACCTTGGAATTCATCAATAGTGTGGTAAGTAACCTCAATAATTTCATGAAAATCGCTTGGAGTAGATAAAGTGTAGCAAATTTTTAATTTAGATTAGTACGTATAAGAAAGTAGGTATCTAGTATCTACATAAGCTTGTAATTTGTGAGAAAGAAAAATAAAGTAACAGAACACAATGGTACACTCCATCCATTTTATTTATTCATTTTCTGATTCTTCGGTCCACTTTTTATTCCCTGATTTTTCCCCATTTCTTCCACTTTTTTCCCCCATCAATCATCCAAAGCTGGGCATTGTTACGCCATTACTGGGGGAATACCTTATTACTAATATAGTATTGTGTTCCTTGTTGGTTGAGTGGTTTTTATTATCCGCAATACGATGTAAATTATTATAATATATCTTTTGACGGCCGATTGGCGCAGTGGGCAGCGACCTTGTTTTCTGAGTCCAAGGTTCGACTCCCGCAATTGGAAACTGTTTGTGTGATGACCATGAATGTTTTTCAGTGTTCTTAGTGTTTATATGTATACTATTCATAAAAATATTTATCAGTCATCTTAGTACCTACCCAAAACACAAACAAAAGTAAGCGTATTACTTTTGGGCTACATGGCGATTTATGCGTTGTCGTAGGATATTTATTTATAATTTTTTTCTTGAAGGTCTATCGATATGTAATTTAATGGTGGTAAAGAGGCTGTATACACCGTTAATAAAGAGTATCTCGATTATCACCATCATCAGCAAATTAAAACCCCATTACTGGGGACTGGAGACTTATAGACCCACCATGCTGTTTCAATGCACCTGCAGTGATGGCTTAACGTACTCACCGAGGTTTGCCGCCAATTTAAACCATAAGTAGTGGCTGTACGTGTGATAACACCGCGTCCGTTAATACTTACTCAAACAGTAAGTAAGGGTCTAAGCTTCATAGCCCTGTCTTCTATGGGAGAGGAGACCTGGGGACATGAATTAGACTGATGATGATATTTTATCCTTATGCCAAACGAAACATAAATAGTGCCTATTTAATCTTGGGGCAGACAAAAGAAAAAATGTGTAAAAATATAATAGGCATACAGTAGGAAAATCATAGTGGTTACTAGACCGCTGCGACGAAAAGCTAAACACTTATCGAAAAGTATTATCAAGTGTTTTCAGTTACTCCGATGCTTCGCTATCGAAGAACGAAGTGGTAAACACTTCACATTTATAACATGAATCTAAAACATTTAAGGTAAAATATTAAATCTCAGAGCAAAGAAATTAAAAAATAACTATAAGAATAATGTTGCATTAAGTGCCATAATATAGGAAACACAATTACTTCTTAAAGGTGGCTCATTTTTTCTCTTTCCCCACCCTGAAGTTAGCTCCATCAATCAACCCGATCCGCGCATTGTTGCTGCATTACACCTAACCCTCATTACTAATATTGTATTGTGTTCCGTGCTATAACATTGTGTGAGTGTCGGTCTTTTAAACAGATAAATGTTTTATTCGTGTTAAGACACTAACTACACTATATAGAACATAACGTCACTACCATATATTTGCCAATAAAAGTCCCACTGCTGGGCAAGGGCCTTCTTTCATAAACAGAAGATTTTGCAACACACTTTTCTAATGCTGGTTGGTGGGGTTCAACCATTATTATCACTTTTAAGTGATAATTACCGCGATGTGATACAGGCTGATTGACTATACGTAAAATAATAATAAATAATAAATAAGCGAAGCTTGTGTTATGGCTAAGATAGCTGATAAATATTTTTATGAATATAATACACATACTTATAATATACAGATAAGCACCCAGATACATACATATTAAGTCCGTCAATACTCACTGAAAAAATAAGCTGGGTCTTAGCTCAATAACCCACTCTTCTATAACATAGTACGTTTTTACATTTTACTTGGCACCGATTTGAAAATGTTGTGGATAATATTTATTTCTTACTTTTTCGTCGTACAAAAGGCTGTATTTTTTGGTAAATTTTTAAACAGATTTTTTTTTTGTTTTTACGCGATGCAACAACCCTCTTTTTTTAACGTCCCACTGCTGGGCACAGGCCGTCTTTCTTATAATACGATTACTGTTCCAAAGATGGTTGGTGAGTTTAAACGATTATTATCACAATATAGTGATAATAACCACGATGCAATACATGCTGCGGTATATCATACGTATATTAAACAATATCACTCAGCCAATCAGACTGGACTAGCTGCCATGACAGGTCTAAGCCTAAGTCTATACCCCTCTTTACTATGAGAAAGGAGACCTGGACACAGAAGTGGATAAGAATTATACTGAAGGATTTTTTTTTTCCATTTATTTTAAAATACAAACATATAAATGATACCTATTAAATCTTGGGGCACCGAAAATTACAAATAAGTACAAAACCAACCCGTTCCTTCCAATAACTACTATCGCCAAAGGTTGTCTGGGAGAGATCGCTTTAGCGATAAGACCGCCTTTGCACACCTAAACTAGTTTTTTTTTTTTAATTATTTCTGTAAATGTGTTTATTTGTATTTTGTTTTTGTGTGTGCAATAAAGAATTTATTATTATTATTATTATTAAAACCAATATTGCGTGTAGTTAAATAATACAGAAAACAAAATTACTTCCAAGGATGGCTCATTTTTTCACTTTCCTCACCATCAATCAACCCCATCCGCGCATTGTTGCGGCATAACACCATACCCTCGTTACTAATATTGTATTGTCTTCTACGCGTTAATATTGAACAAGTGTCTATACATAGTCGTGGAACAAACAAATGTATTATTTGTAGAAAGATGTCACAATAATTTAAATGCGATGCAGTATGAGTTAAATCACACTGACTTACCAATCATTGATGCCACCAAGTCCGACAACCGAACTGGAGGTTCGTGATAGTTATAATAATAATAATAATAAAGAAAATAATTTAGTTTATTTAATAGACACTGCAATCTGTAACACCCATAATTTAACCACCACCTACACCGATTAAATCTCAAAATACACAGATCTAGCCATAGAAATAAAAACACGGTGGAAAATCAATATTTTCAAAACTATCCCTATAATTATTTCATCCAATATTGACGGCCGATTGGTACAGTGGGCAGCGACCCTGCTTTCTGAGTCCAAAGCCGTGGGTTCGATTCCCACAACTGGAAAATGTTTGTGTGATGAACATGATTGTTTTTCACTGTCTGGGTGTTTATCTGTATTATAAGTATTTATGTGTTAAGTATTATATTCATAGCTAGTCAAAACTTATACTAAGTCGGTTACAGATGTACATTACAAAAATATTATTTCATTTGTCTGAATATAATTTAGGAACTTAGCTAAACTTATATTAAATATGTCAATTTGTTGGTGCCGAGCAATCATATTATTAAGAAACGAGAGCGCGCGAAATGTTGGAGCATTTCGAGCATAGTGCGTACGTAACGAATCGAGTGAAAATAGTGGTAATCTTTCCCTGCAAGTGAAAGTTATGTCGCTTGCGTCCAACGGCTACCTGTCTATTAACTTATTCTGAGGTCTACTAATGTTACGTTAACGGTGCAAAGTTGCCAAACCAGCACCTTTGTAGCCCATCGTCAATCGGTTCTCCAAACTATGTACACTGCCATTTTCTAATTTAACATTTGAGCTAAATCGGTAACAATGCAAAAGTCTATGGATCTCCTCTTTCCTGATTAGATCACGTAGAGATACTCTGTGTATTCCTATGAGGCCCCTGGTTGGCCCATGGTTAGCGACCACGCTTTAGAGTCATAAGTCACTGGCAACACGCAATGCTCAAAGCTTTAGACAAACTTTGTATGCTTTGAATGCTAAGAAATTCATCTCTCTTACTTACTTATTTTTACGTATTGTGTTATGATGTGTATTAAAGTATATAATAAAATACCTAATTATATGAAATCATAAGCAATTAATCAATTTAAAACTAAATTATTTAAATGGCTTAATGAGTACAATTTTTATGACATCAAAGAATTTTTTGAATTAAAACTTAATAATGACGTATAATTTGTTAATAATGACATCAAAATTGAAAATAATATGATTATGTATATTCCTAGACTATAACATGTAATAAATTTGACAAAAAATATTGTTTATTGTGGTGGAAATTAATGTAAACCATTGCATACCATTGTGTGGCTGATTGTGAATTGCACAATTCAAATTGACTATACTACACCTTGTATACTTACAATCCGGCAATGAATATATTATAAATTATTACGTTCGTTTCTGTGCATGTGGTGCTATGCATTACTCAACCGATCTCGTAGGTTGATATATCACACTTGAATATGAATCTTAGAGGGAAGCAATTATCATTATTACATTCCGAGGTTGATTGATAAGGCAAATAGCCGCGCGGTAATTATGCGATGTCACATCAAATGACATGATGATAATCGCAAGTAATTGACCCTGAACTGAGGTCTTAGAGCTTACTAGGGTGAAATTATACTGTATTTGATCACCTCGACCGAATTTGGGGGACCATAAAGGGGACGACGACCGAATTTGATTTAGGAAGCTGTGATAGCCCAGTGGTTAGGACTTCAGCTTTACTTTCGAGGGGCCGGTTACGAATTCCAGCACGCACCTTTAACTTTTCTAAGTTATGTGCGTTTTAAGTAATAAAAATATCACTTGCTTCAACGGTGAAGGAAAACATCGCGAGGAAACCTGCATGCTTTAGTGTTCTCCATAATGCCCTCAAAGGCGTGTGAAATCTACTGTTATAAGTAATAATTGACATACTAACCCTGATGGAATGTGGAAAACCATGGCCTTTAAAGAACTCTCCGCAGGGCATGCTAATAACACGTCCTATAAATTACCATCCTGTGTCCGGCAACCTGGAGCGTAAGTGTTAGTGTAGGTACAAACCAAGATAAAGAACGCGAGCACCAGCTAGTGTGCCTTTCAACCCGCATTAAAGCAGCGTGGTGAGTTTATGCTCTAGTAACCCTCTCTCCTAGTATAAGAGAGGAAGCCGGTGCTCTTGAGTAGTGGAACGTTGATAGATTGATTTTATTTAGTTCTTTAGGCATATGTATATTGTATACCTTGTAGAGTGAACGTGTAAAGTTATCGGTTCAGTTTCGATCATCAACATAATTATTTATCAATACAAACCACACGGCACTCTCAAAATGTAGGTAAAGGTAGTAGTGCGCAGTTTGGTACCTACTTTATACGGGACTTTGAGAATGTATAGAAAATTCTCAGGCGAGCAGATTTACTAATGATTCCCGTTAAAACTCTAAAAGTTTTAGTGTATTTCGGGAATCAAACTGAGTCCCCCCCGAAAAAAGGCTTATCTAGTTCTTCAGGGCAGCGTATGCGAAAACCCAGAGTTGCCAGTGATGGAGGGTAACAAAAAGCAAAATCAGCAAAACAACGCAACACAAATACATTGTCCGTATTCTTATTACAGTGAAACCTCCCCGAAAGGTTTCTTTTAACTAAGAAAACATTTTGGAGCCTCGAAACGGGTACCATAAAACACCCTGTCCACAGCTACCCCATTCATGTCTCTATAGTTAAACTGAGAGCCCTAATATTTCGTCAGATACCACTTTGCCCTTTATAAATAGACCTGTTCCGTCCGATATGGGCCCATAAAGGGGACGACGTTATGCCCTGTTATTTTTTATGCCCTCCCTCCTCAATAAATACGGGTAACCTGTACGCTATCGGCTTTGACCGGGGAAGGTTCTTTTTAATGGGCGTCCTGGTGTAGAAGGTCGGGATTAAAAAGCCGTGAAATAACCGTGTACTACAAAAGACCTTGGAAATATAAACCGTGTAAAGATGTTGTGTATGGAAAATCTTTTTTCTTTTGCTCGTTAATGGAAGGAGTGAACACATTTTGGGCCCGATTTACCCTAATACCCCATTGGGTAAAGACTGCCTTTCTTGTTGTATTATTGAGCTTTGATTTACCATGATGTTCATATTCCTAATAATGACTTAATATTTTGGAATCAAGGAATGAATCACGGTTTACTTTAATTATAGCCACAAAACAACATGACTTATTTAAAAACATTTTCCGATAAATAAATAAATTTACTTACATTAAATATTCTTAAATTATAATTAAAAATGTTTTCAAAGCTATTACTTATATTACTATGTAAATGACATCTTTTTAGTTCAATTATTTTTATTTTTATTTCACCTACTTTTGTACTTTGATTTTTTGACTAGCTAGGATTGGTAGGCTTAACGTACCCCTGAGAAAGTTGTAGAGAAATTTCAGGTATGCATTGTTTGAATTATAAGTTTGAAGTATAGTTAAATCGATCTGATCCAGAATTCATTGTGCCAACCACAATTTGGGCGCTATCTAGACAAGCTGAATTACAGGGTTTACGAATCATTTCCTATATTATGTGTTGTATATTGGTCATGAATCCGACTATATGGCATTCCTGTCGTTGAGTTATGACCGGTTTCCTATATTGACAGCCATTATGTTGAAGTCATTACTGCTAGTAACGTAAGTTATAAACTTTAGCGTGAATGTGAATGTAAAAATGTAATATATATTTCGCTTTCTGTTACTTCGAGGTACATGATAGTGATTGTGAATTAGATTCCCGTGCGAAGCTCTGTGCCTTGGAAAATAATATTGTCCCGGAGACTGAGAAAATTAAATATATTTCCATTTGAAACTTCTCACGTGTCTCAAAATGTCCTCTCAACCGTCTAATATATTAAAGTGATATTGAAAATATACTCCTCCAACGAAGAAATTAAAAGACAATTATTGTTTTTGAATCTGGATGGAGCTTAAAAATTTTTTTTATCGTGGCAGGCACCTACATAAGATGAAAATAGATGGTATGAACAATTGATAAGGAATATTTATTGCGTTGTAAAATAAACTTCTTCTGAAGATGCTGCGGTGTCGGAACGAAACGTGCGCAGAGAGTACACTGCGGAAGATTGGTTCGGTGTGGAGTTTTATCTACATAATTTAATGTAGATGAAACTCCACACCGATGAAGATAAATCTCCAAGTCATAAGCGATCGCAGTCGCTTATGACTTGGAGAAACAATCAAAGACGAATGATTGGTATGTGAAATTATAATGGCACATTAGGCTTTGCGTAAGCGATTGCAGCGTCATCGCTATAATTCGATTCGGATGGACGCATATGAATACCCGATCTACTATATTACACCAAAGATGTATTGAGAGGTTATTTGGTAATTATAGTTGTATTTAATGGTGATATATTGTACGGACACTGATTCTCTGTTACATTTGCAACACACTTTTTATGGCATTTGCACTATATCGTCTCAACTGTACCAGAAACGACTACCATCGAAATGGTCACCGAAAGGCAAGGTGCCTAAGACCATAGCGCTATTTCTTCACTATACTCCAAGGCTTCTTATTTGGCCAGCCTTTCTTGTATGAGATTGAATAGGACCGATTGCTACTAAGAAACCTTGTCAACATTCGTATATAATAATACAATTTAAATTACTTCCTCTTTTTATATTATACGCGAGAAGGTTGTTCATATTATACGCGATTTATCAAACTGAACGCAATGTTATTATACGAAGTATTTTAAAACAGTGTATGAACTGTTTGCAACTAACAATGTTCACAATTTGTCACGGTTCACATGCCTCAGTTTCCAACTTTGACGAAGTCTAAAACATCTATGTTGCGCATCCCCAACTAAATACAAACAGTTTCACGCAAACAATACTTTGAATAATATCATTATTAAGTAAATAGAATGTATGCAGTATTTGTCGGCAGTAAATATGCAAAAACAATGGAATTTCAATTTAAAAGGTTTCCTAAAGAGCGCTGCACATTTTTAAATCGAAGTAAACGTAGCAGTAGCATTTTTTGTCTTTTAAAGGTTAAATTACCAAAAAATAATTCCCGGCTGGTAGTATTATTTTATAGAAAAATAATATCAAAACCATACTTTAACATTTTTTAGATCATAACACTGATCATTAAAAGTTCACTTTTTAATTTGGTAGGTCTTTTAAGCACTTAGAACTCTAAACCCGGTTACATTAGATTTGACTGTACCGCAACTGGTTTTATTTTGTTCTTGTAGATCCAATCCTAGGGTACCTATCTATAATTATATCTCTATGGATTTCTTTTTTTATAAAATAATACGTGTAAAAGAATGATGAAATAATATTGAAGGATCTATAGGTATATTTCATAAGAAATAACCCTGTAAAAATATTAAATCAAAAAAGGCATATTTATTTTTTCATACAAACGAATTCAAAATATTGTGTTTACTTATGACAACTGTATTGAAGACAAAAGACCGGCATGCGAATAGCACGCATGATTTTAATTACGCATGCGATGTGATTTATTTAAATATAAACGATGGCGGTGGTTTACTTAAAAACTATTAGGTTTTCGGTTTCGCAGATAAGTCTCAGTGACAGTACATAATGTACCTTTAAAGCCTGTGTATTATTATTTCGGTTTTTTATTTATACGTTGTATATGTACTGAGTACGTTTAAGCTAGTATAAATGTATTAATTTTCGACAAAATTTATGTAACAACGCAATTTATTATCTTTTAATGTATAGTCCGCATTTTTTTAAATCTGAGTGTAGACAACACAGAAATTTCAACCTGAGTTTCTAGGTACACGAAAGTTGCAAATTTTATAAAAGGTTGTAAAACCATAGTAAAATATATTGCTACGTAAACGGAATAGCAGCCATTTATCATGGCTATTTTTCATTACAAATAAATGTAAGACGAGCTATTAAATGGCGGGAAGGGTTCTTTTTTGGCTCAATGGAAACCTAAGGGCTACTCCGTCTTTAACAAATTACCAATCTTTTTCATATAAAACGCTCATAAAACTTTTTGTTCCTCAAACACCGACATCTATCAGTTGAGTTTTAATTGTAAGGAAATGAAAACCCAATTTGCTGAATTGCCTTAAGTTAAGGCAGCCTTTGATCACGGATATAATATTTTTTGATGTGTCTTAGTTAAAGTTTTCTTCTTTTTTCTTCTTATATATTTATAGCTTACGCGAGCACGTCACTCAACTTCTCCTAAACGACTGAACCGATTACGTTGAAATTTGTATGAATTTTTTCTTTGTGGTTCATTTTGACAATTGACCGCGGAATATTGTTCAGTGCATGACAACGTCAGACAAGCAAGGACGGTCAACTTTTTTTTTAACTTTTTTTGTGAGGGGATAATCTATAACTATCTTTGACTATTTATCACAAGGTCATAACATAGATTCGCGCGTCGGGCAATATATATAAGTTAAGTGTTAGTACCAGTTTCTACATAGTTTTGTCTCCGTCAGTCCGAAGTTAGGAAGTTGCCGTATTTCAAAGCGCATGTTAAGCCGTCTCATTTTTTTTATTCCACTATAAGTAAACCCTTGACTGCAATCTCACCTGGTGTTGAGTGAGGATACAGTCTAAAATGGTATCAGCCTAACCTACCCTGGTTATTGTCACTAAGATATCATAATAGTTAAAAGCTGTGCGACCAACTACGGAGCATCGAGGGTGCTAAATATAATCTTATCCCGCTTTCATACATGTGATGAGGCTTTAGCCCTCACAATCCCAATTCAACCAAGATGAATAAGGCCGTATCTAGTAGGGTTTTATGGCACCAGCTCTTGTAGTCGCGGTTTCTTTACTAACTAATTAAAAAGGTTGGGTCTGGAATATTACCAGCATTATGGTTTCATTGGGTCATTATTATACACAGTTCGGAAAAACCTTTGAAAACGAAAACTTTTTGTACCTAACTACCTACTGACAGTACAATTATCGACATTTATTATTTACTTAGACGTTTGTATGTGAATAAAGTAATTTTTTGAGTCCCGTTTTGTAGTGCACTTGTATAGGTAGTAGACCAGTATTTTTAATAAATTAAGATTAAAAGTCTACACTCTTAAATTAAAGAAAGAATTAAAAATATGTAGCAATGTGTGTGTCTAGTTTAAGTATGTAGTTATTAGTATGTATTTTTTTTTTAATATTCACAACCTGCAGTATGTTATCCTTTTGTTTTCCTTATCCTAAGGTTGCCTGGAAGAGATCGCTACAAAGCGATAAGGCCGCCTTTTGTGTACTTCTTCTTCTGTATTTTTGTTTGTGTGCAAATAAAGAGTATAAATAAATAAATGTGTTTTATTTTTATCAATTAATTTGTTGTTTTCATATTACTAAATATTTAATTTTTGCCTGTTGTGGATGTAGATAAAATAACTCAGACGAAGTTGCTGGCATCTGCCGGTTTTATAAAAACTAAATACAAAGGAAAGTTTGTCTTTATAACTATATCAGTGTAAGACCGCTCGACATAGTGCACTCTTATACTATGTTGAACTGTTTTACTAAAATTATTGGCAGGATACAGATAAGCCTTTAATAATAAGGTTAGGTTAAGAGTCAAGTTCTAATAAATTGGCTGCCTCTATACATGCCTTTTTTTGAGGTAGTTTTGCGCATACATTTTCTATTTTATTAAATTATATATAGAATTCGCGACCATAATCTCACCTGACGCCAAGTGTGGCCAAAAATGGTACGCGCTTAGCTTGAAGATGTGAATTTGATATTTATTTTAGAGGTACTCAAGGCTGTATAAATCAGGAAACACAGAATTCGGCTGGGCATTCCAAACCATAGCCATGCATATATACTTTATGGGGGGCTATGTTGTTTTTAACGATGTTTGGTTACAAATAATAAAGGTAGTCTGCGATTGATAAAAATGTTTTAATACGGTATTAATTTCAGGCGGCTATAAGCAAATGAAAGGTTTAATTTATTGGCGCTGAATGTTTGACGCAAATTAACTTCGTTTTATATGATGCGAAAATTCACTGAGGTTTATAACGGGGGCGTAGCTCAGATGGTAGAGCGCTCGCTTAGCATGCGAGAGGTACCGGGATCGATACCCGGCGCCTCCAATAAACAACACAATATTTTTTTGTATTCATTTCTTTAGTCAGTCGAAACGAACTGAAGCTTCTGAACATAAGCGGTATAAGAACATGGATTGTGAAAACTCTACCAAAAAGTAATTTCTGACATCCTTCAATTTAAATTATGATTTAATGGATACATAGGCAGAGAGATAACATAAAAAGTATGAAAAGATGATGACAGACAAAACTATGAGAGTTCTATACTTAAATACGTAGCTTAAAATGGTCTATGTTAATGAATTAATGAATCTTTAAAGCTCTCCACGGGAAAAACAGACTTACTATTGGTCCTTCACAGACTAAATGGTGGTCTGTTGTACTGTGTATAAAGTTTTTCGATCGAGAAAATATGAAAATTACCTCTGACGCAAATTGGAGTGTCAGGTTTTCTTATACTCTGCTCTCTCTGTGCTATTTTTGTAACATTGCTAAAATGTGGCCCTTAAGTAAGTAGGTAGGGGAATATGGAAGTATAATAAAAAACAAGTGATGTTTGGGTATTTGCCAAACATAATATTCTATTGTCTGGTCAATATAATACAAACTTCATTCCAGCCCAGTTACCAAGACCTTTATCCAAGCCCAAACAAAAACCGAATCAAGCGCCAAGCATTGTTACCAAGCGCTAAACCCCAAACGTATGGAGACACCCTCGATACATATCAATGCATATTCATGGCGTTGCGACATTCAAAAGCCTTTTCCATTGTTTCCTGCGCGTTCATAACCACCGTGACACACTGTCTGTACTAATACAAAGCAACTTATCACACTCACTAAATACCCCAGATTGTTAATTTTTAGATAGAGACAGACCGGATTTGGTCTATTATAAACGGAAAAGTGCGGTTTCCTGCCACATCGTCAGCGTACAACGTCTGATAATTTTTCAAACAAACTTCCTTCCGCTACAAATACACCGACTCACCACGACGACTCACCCACCTGCCTTCCTCAAGGTTTTCAAAAAGATTTTTCAAATCCGACAGGTAGTTCCAGATATAAAAACGTTCCATAGGATAAAAAACACAAACTCTTCCGCTTTATTATTAGTACTTAGATACCACTAATATAGGACCAAGAAAGCCTAAAAAATGAAACCATGGACAAAGATTTTCAGTTATGTTCGCAATATTGTGTAGGTTCTCCAAAAAATTAAATGTAATAAGTATTTACTTATAGCCTGGTCTAATTAGGCGGTAAATTTCTTAGTTTTTTTCTATAACGGTTCAAAATATTTTTGGGAGGAAAAGTAAAAGAAAAATTTGACATCCTAATGTCAATATCCCCTCCAGTTATTTATGTATTCAATAAAACAATACTAGCCCTGTAAACAAAAACTTAATCTAACCGCAATTCATCGTTACCAAGCGCTAAACCCCAAATGTATGTAGTCTCCCTCGACACGTATCAATGCATATTCATGGCGTTGCGATATTTCCTTTTCTATTGTTTTCTACGAGTATATAACCCGTGTGCCACACTGTCTGTTACAATAAAGAGCAGCTAATGGCAATCCTGTAGGCCTAATACCTGCGTTTTGAGACCTTTTAATGATTCGGAAGGACACTAAACCAGAATGAAACTCTGCTCAAGTTACTGGAAAAGACTGCTGTATAAAGTTACTGGAAAAGAGCGCTATGCATTGATAAGGTCACCAAGTTGCTTTATTGTGTTTTTTTTCTGTTGTTTGTTTGTTTTTAGTTAATTCATTCATTCATTTATGCTTAGGTCAACCACAGAATCAATCATGAAAAAAATTTGTTCTAAGGTATATTACACACTAGATACAAATTTAGGATATTTTTATAACCGTCCCCGAGGATTTACATAAGTAAACTTCGTTTCCTATGCTTGGCTTAGTAGCTAAACCTGCCCAGCAAGGAAATAGGTTACCTACCTTTTAGCTTGATAAACAAACATTTACATGTTATTTTGGCAAAAACTGAAAAACAGTTCCTAAACAGCGGGCTGCTCTGCAAACATGTTGACCGTGCGTAGCTTTATAGCGTGGACCACAAAAAACAAGACAAATTGCGCTATTTGTTTGCGATTGTGCGATACTGTGCGCGCTGCCCAAAATGAACAATGGCGGTGCGGAACCCATGTTTAAATTATAACGGCGGGCTTGTCGCTGCGATTAACTATCACACCTGATGGTTAAGTGGTTTTTGTTGTTTTTTTTTGGTCAGTACTGATCTCTACTGTATTAATATCACGTGGATGGGCACAGGCTTCTTTTCTCATAGAAGGCTTTATATATATTATAATCATCCACAGGAGAGATGTTTTTAAAGTTCATCATCATCATCATATAAACCGATTACCATCCCACAAAAGGGCACGGGTCTCCTTTCGGAATGAAGAGCTCCCACTACGCTGGCCCAGTGCGGATTGGTGGACTCCACACACCTTTGAGAACATTATGGAGGCATGCGGGTTTCGCCACTTTTGTTTTTCTTCATTGTTGTAGCAAGTTGCTTGAAACGCACATACCTTAGAAAAGTTAGAGGTGCGTGCTATAATGTATGTTGGCGCTCTTTTAAATGTCTGTATCATCAACATCATCATCATGTCAACCGATGGACGTCAACTGCTGTTCTATTGTCTACGGTCTATACTACGGTCTTATGCCGCTTGGGTCCAGTTACTCCCTGCGACTCATTTGATGCCATAGATCAACCTCGTCGCAAGTTTACTAATCCTGCGTTTAATCAAACTCAACCACCGTATCAAAGGCAAGAACCACAACAGTAAGAGTAGTATTTATCTCTTAATCACGATGGACGTCAACTGCTGTTCTATTGTCTACGGTCTATACTACGGTCTTATGCCGCTTGGGTCCAGCTACTCCCTGCGACTCATTTGATGCCATAGATCAACCTCGTCTCAAGTTTACTAACCCTGCGTTTAATCAAACTCAACCACCGTATCAAAGGCAAGAACCACAGCAGTAAGAGTAGTATTTATCTCTTAATCACGATGGACGACAACTGCTGTTCTATTGTCTACGGTCTATACTACGGTCTTATGCCGCTTGGGTCCAGCTACTCCCTGCGACTCATTTGATGCTAAAGATCAACCTCGTCGCAAGTTTACTAACCCTGCGTTTAATCAAACTCAACCAACGTATCAAAGGCAAGAACCACAGCAGTAAGAGTAGTATTTATCTCTTAATCACGATGTACGTCAACTGCTGTTCTATTGTCTACGGTCTATACTACGGTCTTATGCCGCTTGGGTCCAGCTACTCCCTGAGACTCATTTGATGCCATAGATCAACCTCGTCGCAAGTTTACTAACCCTGCGTTTAATCAAACTCAACCACCGTATCAAAGGCAAGAACCACAGCAGTAAGAGTAGTATTTATCTCTTAATCACAGGAGAAACATAAATTGTATTTATTAGTAAGTATAGTGTAGAATAAAATAAATGTATAGATAGACATAACGACTGAAACTTACAAAATAATCCGCAGATAGAAAACCGTGAATAGCGCGGTTGTCTCCCCGCAATGATGAATGGTTCTGCAAAGATCGCGTAATTCAATACGACGACGCGATGGATGAAAATATTTTAAAGAACGTTGGTTTAACCATTATGTAGTGCATTAGTGTTATGTGAATTGAAAGCGATAGAAATGAATTGCATTTCATAATAATATCTTTTATCTCAGAGCGCTGTCGTAAAATACAAATATTTTATTTTACTTTTGTTTTTTTATACGAGCTTCTGGCCGCTGCTTCTCCCGCGACTGAGTAGGTTTGGTGCACCAGTTATGTTTTTCCATCCCATAGCTTTTTTCAAACAAAAAATAAATAAACCAATGTATTTATAATATTAGTGAGGGCAAGCGATAGAATGCGCTTTTTCGTATAAAATTGTATAGCTCGTGAAATTAGGGCCATTCTCTTATATCCTACTCTTTTGTTATATTTTTAGCGTGCTACTCAACTTTTTATCCCAAAAGATACACACTCTGTTGAAAATCAACCGACACACTTCCGACTGCAAGAAACTTTCTATTTTGATTTCACTTAAAATACGTTGCGTGACGTAAATTTAGATTTCCTAAAAACTGTTCCTCCACAACAGATATTCTTAGGAAATGTTCAAAAATGGTGAAAGAATTATTTTCGCAGCATTTATCAATCAAATGTCGTAACCAGGTAGAGTTCGTAAAGTTGTGAACTTATTGCTCGTTTCCATTATCATGGAAGATAACGATTTTAGGGAAAATAACATTCCTTTAACCATCAGTCTTATTATAGTTCCACGTTTAGCAAAAAAATTAATCCTTGATTAAGTAATTTTGACCAATTTCTCTGTGAAATTTTGCTCAGAACACACTCTTCATTACAATTTGGTTTGTATCAACGTTTTCTTCGCAATATATGATGTAATGTACTATATTTTTTTAGTTTATTTTCTTATAATCTTCAGAAAAGGTGATGAAAGTACCAAAAACCTTATTGTATGTAATGAAGTACATTATATTCTATATTTTGAAATATATAACCGAAAAAACTAGTGTATACTTATTAAACGTTCGGCTAATTTTTAATGTATCCTTATAAAAGTGAACTACGTAGAACGCTATATACATATATTATATATGAAGATGCTTCGAATGAATGTTTAACATCTTCGCGCGAAACTTTTACTTCAATCGAAAAAAATACTGATATTCTCAATACGCCAAATTAGTATAAACAATACAGACGTTTTTTTTGGTAGACTCTTCATGTGACTGCGTATCTTATACATATACGATGGAAGACAAACTGCATTTCGTACGCAGTTAAGAATTAAATTTCATGCTCTGATTGTCTATTATATTTAATTTTTTATAGACGTTGTGGTATAATGGAAACCTCGACCTGGACGGACTTGCGTCATTCCTCAAAATCACGCCAAAAATATAGACGCGTCACGCACATATACATCGGCTGGTGATTTATTTTAGTTTGAGGTATTTTTTTTACACTGCAATGAATACTTTATTTATGGAAGGGAATTTGTTTCGTGTCATGTACAGAGTTACAGGCCTAGCAAACTATGATGGAACACTGTATTTTAATACACCTCTGTGAATAGAATGTGAATTATTAAAGAAATCACGTTTTGTAAGTCAACTTAAAATACACGATGAGTATTTACAGTATTAATCATATTATTCAGGAAATTTTCAACATAATAATAAATACAAAAATAAATACATAAGATGTAAAATAAATGTAGTTTACGGGTGATCTATCTGGGTATTTGTTGCTGGAGTGAACGACCGGAACTATGACATCGCCACGTTCCTGGTACCCTTTATAGGATGTTTCTTAATGCACTGATTTTTTTTATTTCTTTATTATTTATTATTTATATAGTGAAAACGAAAGAGCTTATGTAAAGAGAAAAAAAACAAAGGCTGTGTGAATTTTATACCTACATGTTTTTTTTTTTAAACTTTAGTATCGTATTATGATGGAAAACCAAGACTGTACACCAACCAAAAAAACACACAATACAATCTGAGCTGTAAGGTAGAATATATTTTACGGTCAAGCGGGGGCATCTACGGGCGCAAACCTAATTTTATTGAAAAACGTAAATCCCGCAACGATTCAATTCATCCCATATTTTACCCCTTTTATTACAGAATTGTAACATAAAATTGGAAATATATGCCCCTATAAACTATGTCGTAAACTTGAAATTTAATAAACTACTACTATTTTCTTTTTTCTTTTTCCGTATTCTTGTTTAAGTTATTTTAATCAGCCCGGAGTTAAAAAGCGTTATTATGGACCCTTATTACATACTTAAAGCTACGCTATACGCAGCTATATATTGGGTTCAAGTTATCCATTGTAATACTGGACGTCTGGTTGTTGGTTTATTACTTTATTTCCTAGGTAAGCGCGTCCTTTATAGAACATATTATTTCGGGCAAGAAAGAAACTCTTTTGTGTAGATTTCTGCAGTTATCATTTTTTTTTTTGCATAAAAGCGTATTATCTCATAAAATATTGTAGTAATTATTTAAAATAGTAGTCACCGAAATTAAACCCTTTATTACGGAAATAAACTCAGGAGAACTGAATGAACGAAGTACCAAAAGTCAAAGTTAAGTTAGAATAAGTGAGTTTTAAGTTAGAGACGAGAATATTTGGTACCCGTAATAAGCTCTTAGCGTGTAAGAACTGGAAAATACTTTACGATTCGCTGCGCATACGTCATCTTACAATTATTATTGAGATGTTAATTTATCTCTTCTTCTCTTAACAAACCATTACCAATACAGAACAGGACACGGGTGTCGTCTAAAAAAATGCCGTAGTTCACCACGCTTCACGCCACCGTCGCGCTGATTCGTAGACTTCACACGTCTTTGAGAACATCGACTTGAGGTTAATATTTAAGAACTTATATAGTCAATGTTGACTTTGGAAGACTTTTCTCCTTATTGCCAAACAACTTAGTGTTCCGGCAATACTGCGCAAGGAAATCGAGGAGTATCAATTATTTTTTGTATTAGCTAATCTACATTTTTAAATGCATTGCGATGCATGCTTGACTGCTATTCTATGCTATTATAAATACAAGCTGGATGGTAAATTTATTAGACGGCCATTGAAACAAATTTATCATTGTATTTACCAAGAGCTGTGATGGATCCATGTTCAAAAACTTTCTCTCTTAGAAGAGAGAAAGCATATGCACCTCAGCAGTACGTTAATAGGATGAAGGATACAGGAACTTCACCCCTAATTTTTTATTACGCTTACTTTTGTGCCTCGTGCCGTTGTACGCTCTGCGGGATCTCTTTTCGTTAGGCGAACTTAAATTAAATGGCTTAACCCATCTGTGATTCTTTGGTGAAACTAGAATTGATGTTTAATGCTTTATCTGTTGGTTTGCGTTCATTTTTTAAGTGACTCCTGAAACACTTTTCCGTATTTCTAGGTGCGTAATATTTGAAGTTACATTTATTTCAGCAAGATATGAATAACAGAGGTAAGTGGATTTTCTAAATGCCTTTGTGGTTGTGTTTGTGTGTGTGTGTATTCTTTTGTCAAATGTTTTGTACTCATTTTTAATCGTAAATGCAGACTTAAATGAAGGAAGCCAGTTAAATTTAACCTTGTTAAACTAACTGAACAGTCTTCTGCCTCATTCACCTTATTAGATTACTAATAACATTGATTACTTTGATAATTAATTAATCCGAAGTAATCGGATATCTTTACTGGATTGATCGTATTTTTTTTTATACAAGCAGGACCTATTATAAGATTATATCATGATGTGATGATGCCAGCCATTTCTTTCGCATAGAACGCTTGATTTAACTTGGAGTATATACCTACTTATATCTACTATTGGATACTAATGCCCGTTTTCACTAAACCTACGCATCGCATAAATCGAATGCCTAGGCGATGTCTATAGAAAAAAACCATTAAACCTACTCCTAGGTGATAAAATGGTGGTGAACGGTTGTTGTTATATGTAAGAATCTCTTTAGATTTTGCGTTACTTATTTAGCCATTGCCTTGTTCATTAATGAAACCGGGCAAAAGTAAAAAAGATACTAGCTTATTTCAATGTGTGATTCGTCCGTTTGCATTACCTGCGGCAACAGGCTTTCCTTGAAACGATGTGAAATAAATACATTTTAGACTAGTTTTAGGGTTCATGAATTCATTTATTAAAATTTTTGTACATTTATCACATTGATGAAACAACGAAAAATCAAAAACACACAGAGTCTTTGAAGTAGCCCGACTTTTGCATGAGCGGGCAGCCGCTCGGACGAGTCGACATGGTAGGTGGATGAGAGTTAGTTTGTCAAAAGTCTACATACTAACTTACAGTATATAAAGTACTCAAACATAGGGTACCTATTTTTTTCATTAGGCCTAATTCGGTTGAAGTCTTGAGCGGATCGTACTCATGATCAAATCACAAACAAAGTCTTGAAGAGAGGAGGACAACCATAGACATATTTACTGATATTAATCAATCGACGTCACTCTAGACGTGATCTGTAAGACGTTTCCGGGATTACGTATAGGACAGTGGAGATCTATTGATTGTTTTGCGGTTACCAACTAAACACTTATGTACTATTATAGAAGAGTTTACACCTAAATACACCTTCGTTTTTTATCAGACTGCCTCAGTTGTCTTTACCGGGAGCACATATACTTTTATAAGTATACAATCATAACAATATATGCAATTTTTCTTTACGTTACATGATCACAAACAATTATTTGTAACGTTACAATAAGAAATTATATATACCCTCCTAGCCGTATCTGACCACAGCGACTCCTTCTAGCTATTATGAACGTACCTGATGTGCTCTCAAGTGACTGGCATAACTCTTTGTTTTAAATGTGCGATCACATTGACAGTACATCAGTACTCCACCAATTATATGGCCGGCGATGATCTGGCCTTTATCTCATTAGTGTATTTATATTCCCTAACTCCGGTCTGGTACTGAGATATCAGCCAGGTATCGACTAAGGACGTTATCATCCGAAGTAAATTATGCATATCACTAGTCCAGGCCCTAATATAATTAATTAATACAAAATTTCGTTTATTGAAGAAAAGGAATAGGAATTTATGTCAACACTCTCGATAGCATAATTGAAAATTCCATAAATAAGCACACAAAACATTTTACCTTAAATAAAGCGAAAAACATGTCAATAAAAGGGATCAGCGCAGAATATTCCAGCAGTCATCCGTCCTCCGCAAACAGCGGGTCTAAATCAGGGCCTGAGTTCCCAAGGACAAAATAATATTTTGGTAAACATCCCAAATCTTCCCATCTATCTAACGCTTACGGCGAGAATTTTCTCTAGGGAGGAATATTATGTAAACACCTTACTCCGCTTTTATTTATTTCTTATCGACTTTTGGATATTATTGAATACGAAATGTTACGCCAGACTTATTCCATATTCCTTTGGGGAAGCAAACAACAGGTAGGTATGCTGCATTATGGTGCTTGACTGCACATTATGATTGTCCTTTATATATTTTATAAATTAAACGATATTAATTAACATCAATTAATATAATATTAAACAGTCATTTAAAAAATAAAATATGCATAATGTTATAAAATAAACTACAAAAGGATTATAACTTTTATAAAGTACAGTAGTATAGTAGTTTTGTCTTCTCGGAAAATAGGTCCATCAACGGTCCAAATGTTTGTTAATGTGTAGATATTCTTTTAATTCCACTAGATGTTATGATGCAGACCAAGGTTTTTTTTCTAAATTTCCCCGCATGTTAGCCTTTGACTGCAATCTCACCTTGTGGTAAGTGTTGATGCAGTCAAACATGGTAGTGGGCTACCCTGTTAGGAAGTATGTCAGTTATATTTAACACATACCTCTAATCGATTTCTACGCGACATCGTACCAGAACGCTTCCTCGCTTAGCGGCACGTCTTTGTCGGTAGGGTGGTCACTAGCCACTGCCGAAGCCTACTACCAGACCAGACTAGAGAAAAAACATATATATTCTCAAATGGCCCCTGCCGGGAATCGAACCCGGGACCTCGAGCTTCAGCAGCGCAACAACAACCGCCCTCACAGTCGAGATTGAAGCGGGATAACCGGTTGGTGGTATCACAGCTATACCCAAATTCCTTATCGACCTCTACACAGCATTGTACCGGAACGTTAAATCAGTAGGCGGCACGCCTTTGTCAATAGGTAACTAGCTACGGTCGGAGCCTGCTAATAGAGAAAGTTTACAAATCAATATTTCTCACATTGCTCCTACTGGGGTTCGAACCTGGTACTCCCCACTTATAAGACCACTGCACAGACGATTGTTAAAAAGAAAATTAGTGTTATTTCATTGTAATCTTTGTGAAAAAAGAAAAGCATTATTTTTAGACTTAGTATTTTTATTTATACCAATTACGTGTATACAAATTATATATATGTTTGTATACAAGCTAATTTTTACGAAACGAAATAAAAACTGCTATTTTAAAATCATTTTAGAAATTTGTAGTTCAAAATGATTTGATTACTCTACCCTCTGCCTTATTGCTTGCAGCAATAAGGCCGCCTTTGCATGTCTACATTGTGTACTGTATACTCCTTACTGTTTTTTTTCCTGTATGTTATATAGGAATCGTGTGTTGCAGAGGGTAGGGTCCTTCTATATACTGAGTACCCAAGGACAAAATAAGAGAGAGAAGGAAAGGAAAATAAGGAGAGCATGGCAGGTATGCACGTTTCCTCGCCGATGTTTTCCTTTACCGTTAATACGAGTGATATCCTTACGCCGAGGATAGTTCTGGGCCATCCCGAACGGACAAAAATCTGCAGATCTTTTGTAAGGAGTCTAACATGGCAAATCTGAAAACAAAAAATGATAGTGTCACAAATTAAATTCATTTACTTTCATATACCATGGAGCCAAATAAAAAACAAAAGCTGTCTTTTCAAAATAACAACAATAATAATCTATACTAATATTAAAAATGCTAAAGTTTGTAGGGATGTTTTTGTTGTGTATTCTTAACCTGTGGCTGTCACCACACGAAATCCCATCAAAGCAATTCCCCACGCAGTTTCCTTCATTGCGAGTTCTCATCGCGCCGATACGCAGTTTTGTGTTTGTACCATTGAAAATACGGTGCATATCCCAACAAGTTTTCGAAGATAATAATATTTGTCGCGTCGAATGTGAGAAATGAGTTTTGCGTCAAGTACAATACAATCTATTTCCCCGAACGACTTATAAGTAATCTTGGTAGCGTCCGCTCGATCACGTCGGACGTGGGTTGATTAATAACAGCAAATATGGCGTGCGTCATAAATTCTATTTCGAATGGTTTATTGGTGTCCGGTCAGGGATCATTGACAACGATTTTTCTGTAAATCATCATAGATATTCTAAAGATTACCCCACTCCAGAGTTTGCAGCTGCGTGTGTTCAGTGGGTCAGTTCGCTAGAATGATTTCGTTTGTTCACCTACCTAGCTACCACAATCAGCTTTTAATAATATTAATAAATTAAATAAAATTCAATCAAATTAAATTAAACACAACAACAGAATTGCATTGAATTAAATTAAATTAATTTAATTTAATTCATTTACACATTAACATCACGAAAATGTAAAATTGAATTAACGAATTGGCTTCTTAACCTAACTTATGATGATACTGAAAACCTTATTCAATAATACATGCAGTCACACCCTCACCCTCACACACACCCACATACACACACGCGTGCGAATCCTCATATGTAATCTTTTAAGTACAATCAATTATATTTATATTATATTTATTTCTCATGGATGTATTTATGTAAATGTAAGAAAAAAAAAATTAGAGTATATAAATGCATTGTTATTATTATTATATCTTTAAATCATCATCATTATCATCATTTCAACCAATTGACGTCCACTGCTGGCATAGGTCTTTGTAGGGAGTTTCACAATCCAAGGTTCTGCGCCGCTTGCCTCCAGCAGCTCCCAGCGACTCGCCTGATGTCATCTGTCCACCTCGATCTGATCGCTAACTATGGGCCTAATAAGAAGAATCAGAGTTACTCACCGGGCGATAGAGAGAGCTACGCTACGAGTATCTCTACGTGATCAAATCAGAAATGAGGAGATCCGTAGAAAAACTAGAGTTATTTTTAAATAGTATAAATTAAATGGTTGTGTCAGTCTGACATTGATAGAATAATGTGATTTATTAATCAAATATATCTTTAAAGCCTTTTTGAAATTAAATATGATACTAATTTTCTTTATATGTTTAGATAACTTTATATGTTTAGGTTACTAATTATAGATAGGCAAAATAAACTTTTCAGCATTTTCGCTGAATTTGACACACAACCTTAACGGATACCTTTTATTGTTTTACTTTTTAAAAATCGAAAGGTTTCCATGGACACAAACAGCCGTCTCATTAATAAAAAGAGAGAGAAATAGCAGAATTTGCAGCTCCTTAAAGTGTGGTCTGCAGCTGCAAAACTTTCAAGTGCGGGAGGAAAAGCTCTTCTAATAATAAAATATAGATCTTCAACATTGCTGAATATCGTTTGAATCTAGTTCTGCTACGGATGATTTCTGTATTTTTACGTTAAAGATGACTTAAGTAACTCAAAGATACCATGCCTAATACTACAAATCCTTTTTTGTCTTTGTTTCACGAAGTAATCTACTGTTATATTTTTTTGCATACTATAGTTGTTAAAGTGAAGTAACCATATATGGTGAGAGAAATTAGCCTTTACTTGAAATACTTACGATTATATCGTACATTTGCAAATTTTACACAGTTAAACAAGCAAAATTTGCAAATGATCGAATTTAGTATTTTTATATCATTTGTAACGAATTGCCAACGATTTTTTTAAGTAAAGTCCCGCGGGAACTCTTAGTTTTCCGGAGATAAAATATACCTCCTTTACCTATACCACTCCAGGGTGCAATTTATCTAAATGCGGTGTTGCACCAAGATCTGTTATCAGTGATAACTATGATATGTAACAAAAGCTGTATTTTTAAATCATCCTAGGACATTACCTTGGTGCTTTTCCGGGATACAAGCTATATACACGGCAAATTTTATCAATATTAAAGCAGTGTAGTCAAGCCAAACATAGTCTAAAAATAAATAAACAAGCAGACACACGTTCATATTTATAATATCTCATTTATATAGCTTTAACTGAGTTTAAAACAAGCCTAGACTAGACAAACCTTGGAACTACGTATAAGAATTGCGGTATCTAATGTCAAAACAATCAGCTCCAAATAATTTTAAATTGGTTTCAAAAACAATCTTACTAACTAGGGATAAGGTAAACGGGACTTTTACAAGTTTGTATCTCAGGCTATAGTAGAAAAATAAAGTAAATATGATGTCTAAAGATCCAAACCTTTTATACATTTCTAACCGGGCTAGTATTCATTTTCAAATTTCATTGATCACATCTCAGTGAATAAAATTTTCAGCTCCATTTCAATGAAGGTAGGAAATCCTGTACACTTCCATTAATCAAAACGCTTACGTAAGAAGACCATTAACAAATTGAATTATTAGCGGAGGAATAAAATCTTATTTCCGTAAGGTCCTATGTTTTTGGATCCCGGCCTCGTTTGTAATGGAACTAATACAGATTGTAAGATACGGGCGTTAAGTTATAAGTAAATGGCGATTCGGATATGTAGTGCCTCGTTGGTCTCAGGTGCGATTTACAGGATTGGCCGGAATATCTTTAGGAATTGGGGTGTTCTGTAAGGATATTCTAAAAACCAGCTGGAGTTAGGTAACCGGTGTTGTGCTCCCTGTGCCTCCGAGAACAGGTTAGGCCGTCTGTCATGGTTATTACAACTAGCAAGTGATTAATATACAATTGTAGCAACATGGAGAGTCTAAGCTATATCTCTCTTATCTTTTTGAATGGATGACTTTGATTACGATTTGCTCTAGACAACAAGATTACACACCTTGCAACTTGCAAGTATCGATTATTTTAGACTGTTGAAACACTTTTAATAAGAATAACTCGAAGGACCGAGGGACTCTAGATTTCCCATGGTACTGGAATGATGAACTTGCTGGTTGATTTGGTAAAGGCAGCGTTGGTAAATCTTCGCTAGGTGGCCAGGTACATAAGTCCGAAGTTATAATTTATTTTAATCCCAACCACTCCTAAGATAAGCAGCGTGGCTTATGGCTCATGTAGGCTAATAATTATTTAAATTAAGAATTATCATCACTTTTGTATAAAAAATTGGTTGCCTGTAAAGTCGGTATACGGGCGAAAGTTTTACGTGACAACGACTTTGAGTGGTAAAATAATTTTAATGTGAATATTCATTCGTATAGTAGGAAGAAGGATGAAATAATAGTAACAATTTAAAACATTTATTTATACAAAGAATTATATTTAAAACATTAATTTATACAAAGAATCTCGCACTGAATTTCATATTAACAAAATTTTATTTTTACCTTTACACATACATACGTATTTATATACAAATATACATACAATAACTTGCAATACATTTGCGTACAATGAAACAGCGTTTACTACAAAGGGACGCGTGCCTTTCACTTTTTATGTCTGTCTCTCTCGCTCTTAGGCGGGCTAACCATGCCCGAGTGGAAGGGACGCGTGCCTCTCACTCGCTCTCATTGTGAGCGCATAACGTGAGCGGAGCGTAACGCAGTTTCTTGAAGTGTCACCCGGCAAACCAATTTATAAGACGTTGTCACGTCAAAAAAAAAAAAAATTAATTGAAATATTTGTTAAATTGAAGACCCGCTTGCCTCTTATAACTCGTTGAGTTTAACGCTTGGCTGAAGTTTACAAGTTTTACGCGTCATTAACTACAGCTATCAGTGAAAATATTCAAACTCCGCAAACTCTGTGACAATAAATTAGATAAAATTTACTCCTTTCGAACACCACGCTACGCTAAGCTAAATACATGAAAACAACTTTATTTACTTTATATATGTATTTAATGACATTAAAAATCTTAACTTTGAGGTAGTGAAAAACTTTTCAGTAGATTCTTGTTACGTGAGTTTTCTTTATAAAAATGGCCTTTCAGTAAAGCGGTACATTTTCCCCAACACTCACATTCACGGTCCACTGCAGCCTCACTTAAATTGGAGGCAGACCCTTTGTGCTCCATCCGATCTTGCCCATTACAGATAGTGTTAATGTATTGAGCGGTTCCATGTTTAATGATGCGTGGATTTGTAATCAATAGCGTTTGATGCCGATGAGCTAGTAATCATTGGCTAAAGGTTTTCTATTTCCTTGTATTAACTTGTGCCATTTATAAAATACTAGCGTACCCAGCCCGCTTCGCCGGGCTAGATTTTGCTTTATTTTATTTAAACAATGAACTTACATCATTAAATTTTTAATTTAAGTCTCATAATATATTAAATCATTTATTTCTCTCCGTATTCATTCTCTTCTATTCTCTTCTCGAGGGGGTGAAGATCATTATCTACACCCATGTACACCCAACAATAGAATATCATCATAGTAAATAAAAGCTGTATTTGACAGTTTGACAGTTCAAAAATAGTAGTGCTCCGATCGTCACCAAACTTACAAGATTACTCGCCAGGTCAATCCAGAGATTCTCTGAAAGTTTCATTGTAATCGGTCCAGCCATTTCGGAGCCTATACGGAACATACCCACACACTTTCTCTTTTATATATATAGATAAGTTGGAGCCTTTTTATAGTTTTTTTTTAAACTAAACGTAATTCGGATAGAAGCAAGCGTACTTTGCGGAAATCCATGATATATTGTGAAAATAAAGCTTAATTTGCTATACTCCGCGAAAAGCAGGAGAACCTGTATGGTGTAATTTATAATTTCTACAATCCTCAGAGGGTACATTGCCAAAGATCTGTTAAGTGTGGAGTATAAGGATTGAAGAAATTATAAACTACACCATACAGAATTCTCCTGCTTTTCGCGGAGTATAGCAAATTAAGCTTAATTTTCATAATCAACGTAATTCGTTTATTTTGTCGGACTAAAAATTATCCTAAATCTATCTCTAGTTAAACTAGCTTGTGCGGTACGAAATAAATATATCTTTTGACGTCGTCCTACTTCTATGAGATAAGACCACTGAGTGGGTGGAGCCTTATATAGGTAACAAATAAACAAACACACTTTCTCAATTATAACATATGTTTAATAGTAGGTATAAATGGTATAGTTTTTCGGTTCTCTTTCTTTTTCCATAATAAGTTGTGTTATAAAATTAGAGGTCTGGAAACCTCTAATTCTATAAAATTCTACATTGCAATTATCAGTAACGCCACTCAGTTGAATGTTAGGTGATGCATGACTGGCAGCCCGTTTTTCACTCATTAGCTGAAAACTCCGATCTCCTGGCCTTATCATTGAACTTTAAAATATGCACTGTACCGCCAGAGGTACGGTCAGGGATACGGTGAGTCCGCAGTATCCAATTCTGGCAATAATTACACACGGATATGAAACTAATTGTTTTTCGTATATCTTTTTGCTTTGGTGCTAAAAAACTTTCATTTTTGTGGTTCATCGAAAAATAGGTACTATATGTGGATTCCCATCTCAGGCTCAGTTGTTAAAGCGTAACAAAACACTGTATAGCTATTCCGACACTTTATCGCATTTATCAATTAAACTCTTTTAAATATGATGATAAAATGAATATTTATTTTAGTATAAAATTTCTGAAGTATTGCTATCAATACTTGTAAAGCTAACCTCTAGACAGGCGCGGCGGGTAAATAAAATCGATTGGAAGAGTTGGCATGACAGTGATTGTAGGTTTAACATTTACCTTTCGGTGAGCGTATCCTTTGATATCATCGCCCGTTATAAAATATATTTTGTATGATACGATATTACGTCATGCGACGCGGTATTTTTGCGCACTACGGATTTTTCATATAATTTTAGCAGCTAGTTAAGTTAAATTAGTTCTACAGTTTAGTTATTTATTTAATACCTCACTGTTATAGTATGATAGGACGGAAGCTCCGAGACCTTTCGTCTCAAGACACCTAAAAATTCAAAATTCAAAATTTATTTATTTCAAGTAGGCCCAGTTTATAAGCACTTTTCAAAAGATAAGAGCCGGCAAGAAATTCATCAGGCCCAAAACCAACAGCTTAGTGGTTGAATTGACAGCCAATTTCAAAACTAGCTCCACCCGAAGATCAAACCCAGCATTTCGTGATTTGCAGTTGAACATGATAACCACTGCTCCAACGAGGCAGTTGATATAACCCTTAATTATATTAAGTTAACAATTTACATTATCTCCGACATAAGCTATAATTTTTCTCCAGCATGTGGCCTCGATCATCATTATCTGACACTTACACATTAAGCCCATTCAAATCGTAAGATACAAAAAATTCAAATAAAACAGAAGAAATTTTATAGTTACTGTGGTGTGCACAGGTGCCCTTATCATGTTTTATTACTTTTTACAAATTATGTATTTACAAAATAAAATACCCTGTGAAAAAAAAACATTAAAAAAGGGTGGGTGAAAAACAATTCTCACCCAAGCATTTTTATCCATGATATAATTCCTACTATCAAGTTGGCTTATGCTTGTTTAACTACGATCACAAGTTTTTGGGTTCGAAAAAACTAATAATAAGTCATGTTTACATAAAAGGGTCAAAATCATGAAACACGAGGATCACGATATATCGGGGTGTGTAAAGGATAAAGTTACACACCGGTAAGTGTAACATGAGATTTTATTATATAGCCCAATAATAATATAAGAGATTATATTCTGCTTACCGCCTCTCATAACCTTTATACGATGCGAACCGGCGCGAATGCATACGAATTATCTTATTAAGCGACTAACTGATTTGTACTAAGGTAGTGAATCAGGAAAGTCATCGTTAGTACTGAACTACGTCTTCGTCGGTCATCAGTGTCACCAGTTCCTGTACCATGCTGAGAAACCGATTGGGGGCATGGGTTTAATATAACTGCCATACCCCTAACAGGTTAGCCCGGTATCATCTTAGACTCATCATAAGGTATCTTAAATCACCACCAGGTGAGATTACATCAAAGGGCTTATTTGGTGGAATAAAAAAAAAGATTTATCGTGCGCCTTTTCTGTACTCCCAATTTTCTTTGTTTTATGTATTTCATTTATACTTTTAAGACCCAGCCTATGGGGATCGGAAACTTCTTGACTACACAACTACGAGTAAAAAGTTAGGGAAGTAAAAAAAAGAATAGAAACACAAAGATCAAAGTAAAATCGAATAGGCTGCCTCAGTAGCCAGGCAACCTTTTGATGGTAAGCTACATAAAAAATATTCCTTTGCGGCGAGAGGATGGTGATCTATCTATTATATAGTAACTGTGAATGGTTTCTGATAAAAAGTAGCCTTTGTCACTCTCCGGGCCATAAACCAATTTGTATGCAGAAATCACGTCAGTCCGTTAAAAAATTAAAATGTTGCTGCACTGCAAAAAACATTGTCTAACAAGTGAGAAATTAACTTGTTTAAATATTTTGTTTGTTTCTATTAACATCATTATAATATCTATTTAGCATAAATGATTTAGAAAAATTAAAAATAAATAAGATATGCTAATGAGAAAAATAGTAATTTAGTAAAACTCTCTTTGTAAATTTAAAAAAGTAGTATGGTGAGAAATGTAAAAAAGGACAAATCAACAGACACCAACTTGTTATATATCTATGTACGGATATAGTGGACGAAGAACAAAAATTACATCTATTTTCATGTGTTAAAGAAAAACAAATAAATAAACACATTTTCGCATTTATAATACCGGTAGGGTTTCCTTTTAAGTACGCAGTCATTCACCATTCGACACTGGCCCAATGTGGTGGATTACGGCCTCAACCCCTTCTCATTGTGGGAGAAGACCCGTGACCTGTAGTAGGCCGGTAATGGCTAACTAATTGATATTATAATGATGACGCAGTCATTGAGCAATCTTCTAATAAATAAAAAAAACATTATTATCATTTAAACCGATGGACGTCCACTGCTTTACATAGGACTGTAGTAAGGAGTTCCAAATTCAACGGTTTTGTCACAGTAAATATATAAGCTAAATTAACTGTTGTTACTCAAAAAAACAAAAAAAAAACCTGAATATAACTTATTACAGAAACCAAGTAACAAATTAAGTACGACTTAAGAGAAAATAATTTGTTTATCTTAATTAAACAACATTAGAGACCGCAGTGTGCTAAGTTACCAAACAAAATCAGAAAAGTTGAACGAAGCGCAAAGTTTTTATTACAAATACTTGCTTTATTTGCGTCGGTAAATAGAGAAGTTCGTTTAAGTTAACGACCCTTTAAATCGTGAACACCGAGCATAGCGCGGTTGTTCACGTGATTCTAACTTCGGTTACTTTGCCAAACTTGGGCGAAACAAACTTAAACGTTTAAAAGTAAAATACCAATACCGTTTAATCTTGATCAGAACCATTTTATTGGTGACCACTTATTGGTTACTGACTAAAGATTAGGTAGTCCGAAGTTCGATTCCTAGGCGAGTAAAAATTGGTTTTAACTTTATAAGGCCGGATGGAGTAACATACATCAATCTTTAGTCTAAACAGCTTAAAGTAAAAATCCAATAATGTAAAAATAAATTGTTGTTGTGTTGTTGTTGTTGTTGTTGTTTGTTGTTGTTAAGATTGTTCTTAACAATTATTCATTGTAAAGTCAACATCTTCTGAAGATGCTCCGGTTTCGGAGCGAAACGTGCGTAGAGGGTATATTGCCGAAGATCTGTTTGGTGTGGAGTATAAGGATTGAAGAAATTATAAATTACACCACACAGATTCTCCTGCTTTTCGCGGATGATATCATGGATTTCCGCAAAGTAACGCCTGCTTCTATCCAATAGATTCTTGAAATGTTTAAAAGGGGATGAAAATTTGTAGAAACTTTTCAACAAATTTTCATCATTTCATTAATTTCATATTTCAATTTCCATAAATTTGGTATTTTGTTAGGGTTTCTCAGGCAAATGTGTTAGTTAGTAATTGCACCATAAAAAGTTTAATATATAAAAATAAATAAGTAACTAACAAATTAGATTAGATTTTCTTCTTTCATTAAGGGTTGTCTGGAGGAGATCGCTTAAAGCGATAAGACCGCCTTTGCACATTTTTATTCTTCTTATATTTATGTTTTCAATTTATATTATAAATTGTGTGCAATAAAGAATTTATCTATCTATCTATCTATCTATGTTCTAATTTATTAGGTAATTATTAATTTTACTACACATCTTTTTCAGCCAACAGATTGATAAAAAGACAGCTATAGGATAACGGTTGGTGGAACATATTCCATACCCAACTCAGAACATATATCTTATAAGACCACCATGCTCACCACTGCGCTACTGAATTTAGATCTGTATCCTCTGAGTGTTCTTCTCTTCTGAGTGACTTTGAGCCTTTCAATGAAGACTATCTCTCTTTTTACATCTGGTAATGTGAAGTAAAAAATAAGAGTAAAAAAAAACATTATTCCGTTATGAATGCCCCAAGAACGTTAGTTAGTACCCGCTTTACTTCAGCTCTACAATCGAAAACGGTACACAAACGACTTATTCATTTAAAGAACAAGCTATTCTTATAGTAAAACACAAAAGCACTAAGACACAAACAATAAGGCGGGAAGAATTCATTCATTTCCTTTGTATTATTTTGTTTTCCTAATAACGTACAATTTATTACAAAGAGTAATAATCCAGGAGATATACCTTTCTTTTATAAATGAGCAACAATAATTAATTTTAAGTCATAATAAGAATGATTTAAGCATAAATTATATGACCTTACAAATAAGAGACAGTTTATTATTGAAACAATGTTATATGTGGATAAGCCTTGCTCTCGTATTTGTTAAATAATAAATATACTACGACAATACACACATCGCCACCTAGCCCCAAAGTAAGCGTAGCTTGTGTTATGGGTACTAAGATGACTGATGAATATTTTTATGAATTATATATACATAAATACATAGAAAATACATATAAACACCCAGACACTGAAAAACACTTAATGCTCATCACACAAACATTTTCCAGTTGTGGGAATCGAACCCACGGCCTTGGACTCAGAAAGCAGGGTCGCTGCCCACTGCGCCAGTCGGCTGTCAATTCATGTCATTTGTTGGTTGCAAACAGTTCAGGAGATAAAATTTATATTACGTGACGTACGGGAGGGTTTACGTTTTTATTATAATTTTCAATATATGCTCGATCGGTGCAATATACTCGAATAATATGAAGACTTTATAAAATTCATTTGAAACTTTTCTGCAGTTCATCTTATTTATTTAATTATAAATTTGCTATAGAAAAATAAGTAGAAAAAATAACAAGCTTACTTTGGAGACAGTTAGCGTAAGATAAAACATACAGCTTTCTCGCTTAAATCAACACTTAGGCGATGAAAGTTTGTCCCGAGCCAAACTTAAATATCTAGCAAAGTAAACACAATTTCAGACCGAAAATCTTGCATTTTGTCCAACATAAAGTTAGACTGAATCGCGACAATTCTCAAGCAACTCGTTAATTTATCATTCCATTCGTTTCAGTTTACAGCCACTGCTGTACTTAGGTCTTTTGGGATTTCCAGTCGGTTTCGGGATCCCGGCGACTCTTGATTTCATTTGTCTGCATAGGGCTCCCAAAGAGGAAATGTGAATGGTCCATAGGACAGGCATGGTGAATTTTGTATTATTAACTTACGAACAATCTACTACGAGTGCTGATGGTAGAAATAGATGCGAATTATTCTATTAAAACATGGTGGATGGATTTCAATTTACTCTGCCGTTTATCATAGCACAATTGATACTTAGATGAACGTCATATTTTCTTCGCACCATGACGTTTTCGCTGTGGTAGGTATACCTTTTAATTACCAACCATCAAAGTTTCACTCCGTTACAAAACCATTACAAGTTTTTTTATAGTAATAATTGACGGACTAAGCTCATGGCTGATTTGATAGTGAGAAGAAAAATCTCGTGACAGGCAAAATCGCTTTTTACATTTAAAACACACATCTCGCTCACAAATGACATCTTTCAGTACCTAGTTTTTTTTTTATTTATAATAATCCAATGTTCCGCTCCACCCAATAATTGTTGGGAGCTCTGCACTCGAAATTGTAGACGAGTATATATACCTAGGACACACGATCCAGTTAGGTAGGTCCAATTTCGAGAAAGAGGTAAACCGCCGAATCCAACTCGGGTGATCAAATCAGAAATGAGGAGATCCGTAGAAGAACTAGAGTTACCGACATAGCTCAGCGAGTTGCGAAGCTGAAGTGGCAATGGGCGGGGCACATAGCTCGGAGAACCGATGGACGTTGGGGTCTTAAGGTGCTGGAATGGAGACCCCGCACCGGTAAACGCAGCGTAGGTCGGCCCCAAACGAGGTGGACAGATAATATCAGGAGTAGCTGGGAGCCGTTTGAGGCAAGCGGCCCAGGACCGTGCATTGTGGAACTCCCTACAAAAGACCTATGTCCAGCAGTGGACGTCAATTGGTTGAGATGATGATGATGATGATGATTTATTCTTAAGTATTTTTGTAAATAATATGATTGAGTATATATTAATTTATTATTTTACATTTATTTATTATATATTTTTTTATTTATCTATTTGTATTTAGCTATTTGAAGTAGGTTTATAATAACTTTACAACACCTGACCGCTCTCGCTCATGTTCGCGACCCTTCTTTCTGGGTCTAAGGTCGTGAGTTCGATTCCCACATCAGGAAAATGTTTAATGTTTTAATGTTTGATTGATGCGCATGAATGTTTTTCAGTGTCTGGGTGTTTATTTGTATATTATAAGTGTTTATGTATATTATTCATACAAAATATTCATCAGTCATCTCAGTATCCATAACACAAGCTACGCTTACTTTGGGGTCAGATGGCGATGTGTGTATTGTCGTAGTATATTGATTTATTTTATTATTTATTATTCCTAGGGTTGTCTGGCAGAGATCGCTGCTTAACGACAAGGCCGCTTTATGCATTCTATTCTTTGTATTTCTATTCTTCTTTTATTTCCCTAACTAGATAGTGGTGCACAAATAAAGAGTTAAAAAATAAATAATAATAAGAAAGCCTAACTATCTTTCTTTCCATAAACAGAACAACATTACGCAAGAAATATGTCCTACAAAGTGCCCCGTGTACGTCACCCTGAGGCGTAGATTTTAGGCCTCATGTGCCCGAAATTACACCAGCATCCACAAAAATAACCATGGCGATACTTCTCCAGACCATCTCTGTCACAAAAAGCTCTATAAATACTAAGTTTCCTTATATTATTCGTATATTTTAATAGGGAAAGTTTTGACTTTGATTACGATCTTATAAACCATAAACGAATGTAAAGTAGTCTAGACTAAGCCCACAACAAACGCAGCCAAGCTTTCATTCTTCATCTTGTGATCAAAGGAATAAAGACAAACAATCTCACACCCAAGTAAACCCAGTAAGCAACAATAGTAGACCGGCCAGCGGCGCGTCGCAAAGAAAATTTCTTTCATTAGTAAAACACAAAAGACTACGCACCAAGCAGGCTGTATTTCTCTCGCAAATTGCCTATAAATTTTTATTATAGCCACTCTTATTTGAGGTACCGAGGTTTTCCAGATAAATAAGCTTGTTTTATTATGTATGTGTATGATTTGGTTGTGTCATCTATTATTTCAATAGTAGAATTAGCCCGCTATTTTGCTTATCCTCACAATCCTACAAAAAAGTTTACGGGTTTCTGGCTTCTGCTATGATATTTTTAGCATAAAATGCTTTTTTGTTGCTTTTTTCTATGATGTATGATGATTTTTGTATGATGTACCATATAGTCAGCGCACGCGGGTATATAAGCTTGGTAGCTATTTTACTTCTGGTTTGTAAACACCATTATTTCTTTTTATTGCTTAAAAAAATACAAGGTGAAGGTTAAATCCAAGGAAGGGAAGATTTTTTCCTTTTTAAAATAATAGAATAGAGATATCACAAGCGGTTATTTTTGTACAGCGGTCCACCAAGTTTTCTTCGTTCTGGTATTTTGCACAGCAATCCCGAATACAGACAGAAAGACAAAGCATTCAAGCTGTTCAAGTGTTAGGTAATAGGTATTAAAGTAATCTTTATACAGAAACATAAGTTATTCAGATCTTTACAGTACCGAGTTGTGTTCATTAGCTTTAATTAAATAATTTAATTAGACAGTACTGTCTTTTGTTAATTATACTAATGGAATGATTAAACTTTGTGACGGCTGTAAAAATTAAAATAAGTGCTGGGTGGTGAAGGCAGATCAGACCGTTGCCACCTCCTCTTCCCACGGTTGTCGTACGAGGCGAATAAGGGAGTGTAACGGAGTACGGGCAGCATCGTCCTTTGTGCTACTACTGCATTGCGATCACCAACCCGTTTGCCCGCGTGGAGATTATTGGTAAAACCTCCCGTTGGGAGAAGCCTTTAGTCATTCAAATACAGTGTGAGTGTCAGTCAAGCAGTGGACTGTTATAGTTAAATGATGATAACCAAAGAGGGAAATTTGGACCAAACTGGAGGAGGCCTATAGCCAAGAAGGGGTTCCCACCCAAGAATACTTATAAATATAAGGGAATTTATAGTAGTAATACACATAAATGTAATACTCAAGTGGTGGGAAATAAAAAGGCTTTATTATTAAAATTATTATTATTATTATTATTAACCAAAGTTTTTAAACTAAGATTTTCGTGGTTAATCAACATTTCTTAAATATAGTTCAACGGGTACATACCACGATAATATTTTTTTCACATCGAACTTGACATCTCGTACATACGCAGTCCCGTCGTGACCACGATCCTTGCAACTGGGTCGGAATATCGACAAATCATGTTCACCAGGAAATCGTGATTTGTAGTCGACCAAGCTAATAATCTCTTGGCTATATAATCTCTTGGCTAATTTTATCTGTACTTCTACCTTGTACACTGATGTTATAAAGAGGTAAAGTTTGTGAGTTGGTTTGTTTGAACGCTCTAATCTTAGAAACTGCTGGTTGGAATTGGATTGTTTTAATGTTGGATAGTCTATTTATCGGCTAAAGGGTATATAACGTCACGCGATGACCAATAGCTATCACGATCTCGTTTCGATCAACATTAAGAAATGTTACAAAAACTGTTAAACATTATTTTCTGCTGAGACTCCGATGCGTGCGATGCGTAAACGGTAAACGTTACGCCAAAACGACGGAATTATGTAATAAGTATAAAAAAATTGATCCTTTACAAATGTTCTTAAAACAGTCCAAGACAGCATATGACTATCATATATAAGGTTTACTCGGACGAAGTCGCGAGGTACCGCTGGTATTTAATAAACCTGAACCTGATTACGATTAACTAATTACTAGAAGTTCTGAAATCACGGCAAGAATCACTTCGTAAAACACACTTCACTTCCAGTCACGTAATAACGCCATGCTTTGTTCTATTAAGCGAGCAGCCCCC
The DNA here is from genome assembly GCF_905163445.1 of Pararge aegeria. NCBI lineage: Eukaryota > Metazoa > Arthropoda > Insecta > Lepidoptera > Nymphalidae > Pararge > Pararge aegeria. The sequence goes on along the minus strand of NC_053186.1, from coordinate 9,234,515 downwards.
AATAAAAACTACACCCTCTTATAAAAACGTTTTTCATTTACGACCTTTGTAAGCATTGTCACGCATTTAAGTCGCTCGTTATATTACAGCTGTCTTATAATATTCTTTATAGCAATTATTATATAATTTAAGATGAACAAGCTACTTTATTTTTCTCGAAGTCTGTACTCACTCCATATAAGTCTTTAATACTATATTATTTCTCAGAGTTGCGATAACATAAGATCCCAAACTGTCTTCTTGATACAGGTAATACTTCTGTACGTGTGTTTCTAACCTCGTTCCTCTTTTAATGGTTGGACTGTTTGGTATGAAATTCTGTCACGTATATTTGTATGGGTTCCTATCCAGGAAACCATGAAAAAATATTTTAAGACCAGAAATGGGGAAAATGAGAAAAAGTTTTAGGTGTAAAGGGTCAAGTTGTCTTTTAAACTATCCGGTTTAAAATACAACTTGATCCTTTAGGTGGCGTTGCTTTACCGGGCAATACGTCGTCTGCCAGGTCCGCTAGTATCACATATCTTTTTTATCTCATGGAGCGACATGTGTCACCAAACGCAGTAAATGTGTTACAGTGAGAAATCGGAAGATTGAAGTTCTTAGTTTGAATTTTACCATTTAATTACGATTTGAGATTCAGCTGGGCTAGAAACTACATGACATAGAAAGCTAGATTTGACTGTCTGATCTATCGTTCTATCTCCATCGCTCCATCCTTAATCTGTGAAGAGGTCCACCAGGTGAAAAGCCTTCTTAAAAATTCATCAAAAATGGTTAAAATTTCACATGGTTTATGTGCTGGCCACGGGCCAGAAAATATAACATACCACGAGTAGTGGCGTCCGGCGAAGAGGCGTGGCGACGCGGAGTGCTTCATGGCTAGCCATGCATTCATACAGATCTTGCGAAAAATCATGGAATGCGATGTGTAGCCAGCACGTATGCTTCGAAAAACACGAAAGCTTACTATTTATAGTCATCTAAATTGATGGATGATCCTTTTAAATGTTAAAACTGCAAGCTGCTTTTTAAGTAGGTATAAGTGCTGTAAACACATGTAAGCATAATACCTAATGACTGCACAAAATAAATAACGATTTTTCCACCTGTTCAAGACTCTTTGTAGATACAGCTTTTATTAATTAAAAACGTCACAGAAACAAATGGATCCTCAAGAAAAACCCTCACAAAGGCGGTGTAAGTATTTGCTGAGGTGATATAAAGGAGCGCACACTGTTCACTGAAAAACAAGGATGAAGATAAATGGTTCGTATATCACTAAGATTGTTTGGACTAGAAAAACTAAATAGTATTCATTTTACACAATGAACGTGAAACTTTATTTTGTATAATCGGTTCAGTCAGACAAATCGTACGGTTTCATTCATTGGTTTAATACGTTCTGGTGTATTTCATAACTACTTTATTTTTTTTTATTCTGTTTCATGGGTACTTTGATAAAAGATACCGCCCATTTATATAACCAAAAACCTCAGCCTTTAAAATTGGTTTGGAAATAGAATAAAAAATAAAACACCCGGCTAAGTTTGTTGTGGGCTTCTTCTTAGACCAGGACGAGTTTGGAACCCTCGTAGCTTTAGTTTTAAGTATACGAATATGGTTATCGCCATCTCACTACCGTGTAATTCTCATGTAATGTACGCATCAAAAGTGCCACCTGGGGGCCTACTTGAATAAAAGTATTTTTAACTTTGACTTTGAATAAAAAAAACAACACGACCGAATAAAAGAACGCACCGTGGCGACGTTGCGTGAGAGTTTTCAGTCATATTAATAAATAATTAATGTAATAGAAAAACATGCAGCTATCATGACGATCGATAATTAAATAGTTTCATATACACTGTTATGTAGTAAATTAACGCATCATATACTGGGTGTGTCTGTGTTACTGACTTTTGATAAGTTTTCCACATAACTTTATCCCACTATCCTAAACAATATAAGGCGTAGATTACGACAAATTTAGGCTAATCCATGAAGCGTGATATTGATTTTAACCAATATAATTGCGTGAACCAAACCCTTTTTACATCAAATAAGAAATTACCTGCTATGATTTACAAAATTTTTCGGAGCGATATTCTTTATAATATGAAGCGTAGAGCTTCTACGCGTGTAGAGGACTCTACGTATTATTACCAAATATTTAATTAGAAGTTGAAATATTTAAGTGCCCCACCCCCTAACGCGACTGACACGTCCGAGCGAAAATTCGGGGTAGAACAATCCACTGCTACTTGAGAATGCGTAGATGTTACTTGATATTTGACAGTTTAATATTTATTGTATATTTAAGAGTCCCGTTAACTAAAGCTCGTTACGTAATGTTGTGACGGCCATGGTTTTTTTGGCTTGCTTTACAAATACCATTATTTCAGGCTGATATTTTTTTATTAATGAAATTCCATAAAGACTAGGTGAAAATATAATAATAAGATTCATATATTTGATTACAGTCTTAAACTCCTAGTAATATTTAAATAAATTATTCTTATATAAATATCAATAGCACAACATACGTACTGTTACTTTAACGGAAATAGTTATAGCAGAAGGAATGAATCTTTAATTCAGTAGCGGTTAAAACACAAGTTGCTTCATACAACACTGCATCTACGTGAGACTTAAAATTCCATCAAAAGTTCAATCCTTAGGCCCACCGCCAAATATCGATGTGCTCGTAGAAAAACACAACTGTCTTATTGTCAATTATTCTAGGATATAAGCAGTCTTTTCTTTCGTTTTTTGTGTAACGTGTGTTTTTATATATAAATTAGAAAATAAATAAGTATGGTAAAATAAAGTCTTTTCTATAAGAATGTCGCTCTTTTAGTAAGAATAATTAAACAACTTAAACATATTCATTCCTGAGGCAGCCATTTCATATTAAAATAATGTTTTCACAGCTTTTTTTAAGTGATGAGAAATTAACGTTGAATTTGATATTGAAATCAATTAGGCGTTACAATTACTTACTCGTATGTTTAACAGGATATGCTTTAAGGCAGGCTACCTAGGCTTGCCCTAAAAAAATGAAAAATTGTTACTTAACTACAAGGTGTGTTGTGACAATTATTACTAGTATACACTCTATTACCAGAGTTTAAGAATAGGCAAACAGAGGTCTAGATGGAGCAAACGTGTAATAGGTAATGCGGGGCAAGGAAGAGTCTGTACCGTCCTCAGTAATTAGGATACCTACCTAGCTTATACACGCTACCCATATGATACCGGGATTTCCACAACATCAATGGCGTCGAGCTAATGAATCTCTTCTTCATATTCGCTATTCCCGTGCATAATGTCTGTCTATCCATGTGCGCTTGCCCTTAAGCTTCTCAACTCGTCAGTCTCGTGAGAGTAGCTTTAACTTAAGCTAGTTCACAGCTTTACATGGATTTTGAATTTAACACAAATGTTATAAACAAAATTATTACATTCTTGCATGATCTGTGAAATCCTTCGCCCTTGTGTAATGTAAACTAAACGGATTGTGATGAAACTTATTATTAAGGATTTATTAATGTCTCACACGTCACAATTAACACAAGTCATCTCTTTTAAAAGAGAGTGATTCTGAGAATGAATGAGAGGTCAACCTTTCTTCGTGCACATTTTTAAGTAAACAGAAAAGCACCCTATGATTATTTCAGCAATTAGATCAGGTTTTCCCATCCCTTAAATCAAAATTATTTGAAAGTTAAGAGTTGTATTGTGTGACATACCTTGACGTTACTAAAATAAGTATTATAATTTTAAAACAAGGTAGCCAACAACATTAAAACCACATTCCTTTAAGGAATGGTAGTTACCCCCAGATGGACTAACTTATATGATAATACGCTTTGTTAGGTTGTATCGTTTTTTTTTCATTACAGCTTAGCACTTGACTACCTTCTCCTATGTAGGTAAGTGATAATGCAGTCTAAGATGGTAGCAGACAAACCTGTCAAGGGTATGATGGTGATATAAGACACAAAATCCTAATCGATTTCCACGTGTCATCGGCGGCACGTCGTTGTTGGCAGAATGCTGTTTTTTCCGTTCGCTGTAACGAGCCAGCTTTTGAAAATATTTTTAATAGTTTTTGTTGCATTTTATTAAATTTACTCAACGTTTTATTTGTTATTTGAAACTTGATACTTTAGGCATTGACGAACGGACAAACCGAGTAAAAAATAGTCGTATAATAATCTGACAAAAAACCTAAAACAATTGAAAACATTTCACAAAATAAACCAAAGAAATCAGTAAAACACCATCCACCAGTAGTCGATGTGGTGAAGTAACGTCGCGCAATGAAAATTTATTGCCAACTTTAGTGCTAGCGCATTCGAAATGTGTGACTAAGTTGCAGAGTTAAAATGTTGCTGATTGCATATAACCCATACTAATATTGTATGCTAAAGTGTTCTGTTTCTTTATTTGTTTGTTACCTATGTTTGACTCAACCTCTGCGATCTTAATTAATTTTGGAAATATGTAACTCGCACCCCGAAAATGGACATTCGATATTAATTTTTTGTCGTGGTGGAAAAGTTTTTTGACAACCCGTTCACTCTGGCCTGCCCAAGGAAGAGTACTTGGGCAGGCCAGTAGTAAATAATAGTTATCATCAAAACAAAGAATCGAATATGCATTATTAGTTGATTCGTATTCTTAAAGTTAACAAAGAAGGATACAGTAAGGTAAGGTAAAGTAACGTTTTTAACGGTACTTATGAAATGCCACGCGACGAGCGTAAATAAAAAGGTATCTGTAATTGTTTATCGTCCGTAAATCGTAGATAGAGTTATATAAGAGAGCATATAAAATTTAAAACGTCAAGTTTGTCTTTCTGTAACAAATTTACCACCGCACCGGTCCGAGAAGCGGATTCTACCAAGAAGAAGCCGGCAAGATACTCAGTAAGAGACGGCAGGAGACTCAGGCAGAGAATCGCATTAGGCTATAACTCAAAATAATTACAAAATATATGTTAACAATTCAGTTATCAACATCGTGACCAAGTAATGTTTAGCTCAAAAATGTTTTGTTTCACTATTCGAACCAAAAAGTGTACAAATCTAACAAAAGCGTGTCATCCGTAAAAAAACAGATAACGTTTTTTTTTTATTTATTTAGTGTATGCTTATCGGTGATATTTTTATCACCTGTTCTGTTCAATGGTTGCTTATAATGGGATAAAAGTGGCAGTTCTTCGTTTGGTATCGCAAAAGCAGCAATTTATTTTTGTATAAGAATATTTTCAAATCATTGCGTCTTATTTAGAATTTCGGTAACGATTTGAATGTATTCATAGATACACAAACATGTATAGTCCAGGCTTGTTATCTTTTTTTCTTTAAATTCTTCGTCTCCTTCTTTCGCCTGGATTTTATTTTTCAGGCAGTTTATAATCTCAATCATTTGAGCCGTTGCTGCATTAATAAAAGGCAAATCATCAAACACCATTTTGTATTCATATTATAAAAACTATTTAAAGTATCCGATTTTTATTTATGTCTGTATTATTCTTGTCTAGTAATTTATATTTATTCTCTATCCGGAAATAATACAAGATAGGTTTAATTTTATTAAGGCACAATATGAGGTGTAAAAAGAAGTATCTTTTATAATCTTAATCTAAGAATGTTTCATCTTTGTTCATTGTACCTACTTTTGAAAAGTAGTGTCTTTTTTTTTTTCAATTACTATTATATTCGGCTAAAATTTTTGGGCCATTAATTCTAATAAATTTTCCATTAAATAGGTACGTGTTTAGTTCTCAGCCATATTTGGGTTGCTGTGATACATTTTTAAATAACTCTTCAGCTTCATATCATATCATAAATAAGATAAATAAATAGCGTGCGTGCGTCTCGCAAAAATCAGAAATAGCTTGAAAGATTTGATTTTATAGTTGTTTCGTTTGCCTGGGGTTAGAATTTGAAGTTAATTTGAGCGGGAAAAGCCCCTTCGTATTATTTGAAATTTATGGCGTTCTGTAGAAGATTCGAAGCTCACTGGGTAATCTGATCCGCCTTTTTACCTTAATCAGCTTGTTATGTTAGAATTCATCATCATCCTCAGCCTATAAACGTTCCACTGCTGAACACATACCTCCTTTCTCATAGTAAATACTGTAACTGAATACTAAATACTGATCCACCACCCTATTCCAAAACGAGTCGGTGGGCTTGTGTTCACAAAGTTGATAAAGCTAATTGACTTAAAATAGTTAGATAGTAATAAATATGTAACGTTACATTCTTTAACAGGAGATTTCTAGTTGTAAACGCTATGAAATGTGGTAAATGTTAAAACCCATAAAATCGGTCGTTCACGACCCAGCTGTCACGGTGGCGGGTTAACGTCGCGCCATAAAAATCACACAAAAATTTATAGCGAACCAAGTCGAAGTGCATTCGGATTGCGGACTACTATGTTAGCGGTACGTGGACTTATATTAACTTACTATGTGAAGTATCCGCACAAATAGTGAGTTTTATACATATTTAATTCATTTTGTTTTGTTTTGTCTCCTAATAATTGATTAAGTTAATTTTTTTATTGTAATTTAGCTTTAAATATTTATACTTTTAAAGGTTTATATTAACTGACTAATAATTAATTGTAAATAATTTATAAGAATGACTTTTTTACATTTTAATGCATGCTGTGATAACCTGTAAATAGTTGAACATTTACTATGTGACTCATTCCAAAAAAAAAGCAAGTTTTAATGTATCTACTGTTGGTTGTCCTTTATAAATAAATAAATAAATATTGCCGGAGATAAACCACGAAGAAAATCCCTTTATTATATCAACTTATTACCAGTCCCGGGAGGTAGGCTCTACATTTCTTTATTTTTCGGTAGGGGCTGAAAAGGCATGGCACGCTTAATGTCGTCTGTCTCCAACGAGGTGGACAGGCGACATTAAGCGCATCGCAGGTAGCTACTAGATCCAAGCAACAATTCAACTACAAAAGACCTAAGTCCAGCAGTGGACGTCAATCGGCACGGGTCTACTTCTTCAATGAAAAGGGCTAAGGCCTTTAGATTATCAAGCCGGCTAAATGTTGATTGATCGACTTAACAAGCCTTTAGGAAATTCCGTGCCAACCGTATTTTTTCCGAGGACATAAAGAAGCCTATTTTGTACTCTGCGTTCTATCAACTAACTCTATGCCAAAAATCAAGTTTGGCCGTGAAGAAGACAAAGAAACAAACACACTTTCACATTTATACTTTTAAGTAAGAATTATAACCAAGGTAATTAATTGTGTACAATTTATTACCTATGTTTTTTTTTTATATTTATCCTTTATATTATTTATAGGATACTAGCAGACCCCAGCACCTGATTTGTGAATCTACACCATCCAGGGTGCCGTCCAAACGCATACCAAAAAAAAACATTTAAATCGGTCCAGCCGTTTAGGAGGAGTTCAATGACATACACACGCACACAAGAAATAAATATATAAAGATATGTAAAGATAACCTTAAGATAATAAAAGTTGAACCTTTTAAAGGACACATCCAAGATGCCCTTGGCAAGTTTATCGTAAAAACTCAGCACTGCCAGTTTATTTTTATAATACGATTACACAATAATATGTACTCTTAAACCTCGTTATGTTTAAGGCTTTCATCGACCGTGTATTACAATGTGTAGTGACCTGTTAGGGAATGACGTGGCCCACAGTCAGCGGAGGACGTGTACGACACGATCGACTTCGTTAAGCAATGCTGGAGGAAGTCGGACCGCATGGGTGACCGAACTTTGGATGTACAAATATTGACCACATACTTCTGTGTTAAAAGTCGTAGAAGCTTACTGGTTTTCACATCTACCGGAATAGTTTGTTATTTCTTAACTAAAATTTTTTAGGGTACCGAACAAAAGGGCACTCATAAAGGATCACTGTTCTGTGTCACCATCCTCTTTCTCAGAGACGGCTTGAGGTACAAAATTTAAAAATAAAGCAATAGTTTTATGTAGGTGAAGTTTTTAAGGTTTTAGTGAAACCGTAATGGACAATAAAGCGGCTTATCTCTATAAATTTCTTTTGTTTCTTGTATGCCTTTTGTACCACCGTGTATTTAGGTTTATCTTTGTAATTTGTTTTGTATATTTTTTGTGGTGTACAATAAGCATTTAAATACATACATGTCCACACTGGAGTGGCGTAATTCTCATATATGAGAATTCAATTATTCATATAGATGTGGTTTGGGTTGTAAGAATAGGTATTAGAAGAGCTTCATGCGACAAAGTTCATCCAGGGAAGTACTGCCTCCATGCTTGTACTTCTTCTTCTGCTTCATGGTCGTGGGGCTAGATGGTGATGTGTGTATTGTCGTAGTATATTTATTTAAGTAACGCCTGCTTCTATCCAATATTTAAAACTTTAATTTCAAAATAATCTTTAGTAAAGCGAGCTGTTTTATTTAACTTGATTGTGTGTAAAAAGCAAATGAGACAATTCCCGCAGACATGTCGAATTGCAGTGAAAAGCGCACTTGAACAATGGATGTCTTGGTTCAAAGGAATAGATAAATTAGAATTTGTTCGTGATCGAAATCCAGATCTCGTTCGTGAACTTTATAGAGCGCATCTTGAGTGATGGTGCTAGTCGTTAGTATTGATGTGAGTTAGTTGTTACTAGCCCAATACCTCGTATGATATTATATTATTTATATTAGTAGTCTATAATTAGTGATGTTCATGAATAGCATATAATCATCAATAGACTATAACAGTCCATTGGTGGACTTAAGGCCTTTCCTAATTGGCTGGTCGATAAATACCACGCTGAGCAGTCAGAGTAGATAATACTAGAAGCACAGACAATGCTGTTGTCCGTTTTTCATTATATTCCGTTATAAATAAATAAATATACTACGACAATACACACATCGCCATCTAGCCGCAAAGTAAGCGTAGCTTGTGTTATGGGTACTAAGATAACTGATTATTATTATTATAATAATATACATAAATACTTAGATTATACATATAAACACCCAGACATTGAAAAACATTTATGCTCATTTTTCAAACATTTTGCAATAGTGGGAATCGAACCCACGGCCTTGGACTCAGAAAGCAGGGTTGCTGCCCACTGCGCCAGTCGGCCGTTAGTGGCATATGTAACTCCTCAAAGGTCCCTATTAAAGAATTCATTATAAATTCTATCGATCTCTCTGTAAGGTTTCATAAATTCCTGAATATATAATGGCACAAGATCACCTGTAGAGACTAAGACCCCAACTTAGCTTTTCACTAAATTAATTCATCATCATCATCATCACATCATCCTATTACCGGCCCACTAATATTCACCGGAGATTCTCCTCCCTCACCACGTTGGCCCAGTGCGGATTTGTGTGTGGAGTCCATAGAGAACATTATGTCGAAATCTCAGGTATTTCCCTTTTCCCTTTCCTTCACCGTTGAAGCAAGTGATATTTTAATAACTCTAACTCTTCTAAGAAACGCACATAACTTAGAAGAGTTAGAGGTGCGTGGTGGGATTCTAATTTGGCCCCCTAAAGTGAAGTCAATCTCCTACCAAGTGCGCTCTAAATCGAAATTAATTACATCAATATTATTACTGTTCTATTGACGCGTAGGCCTTTTGAGCATATAGGCTTGTTACACATCGTCCGACACCCGTGGGGTGTTATATTCAATTCCAACTGTATTCTGATGGCACCAGTGACGTACATGCTTATTATAGGATATTCGTTATAATATCGTATCATAATATTTAGATTTTACTTACCAGCATGTACTTCTTAGAGTGTATGTTTAATGTATGTGCAGGTATACTGTATTGTATATCATTTCCTATTTTCTAGTTTTAAGATCCTTTAGAAAGTAGTTAGCGTGGACGAGATCACTTTTAGTGATAGCGTCACCTTGACTTGTATAATTTTGAAGTCTGTTATTTCTTTCTTTTCCCTTTTTATTGTTCTTATTATTCACATTATAAGGTATGCCATGCAATAAATGGAGTACCTAGGCAGATTATAATTATGTGGTTTAAACATCAATGTCGACGTTATCTCTTCTTTATGTAATGCAGTTAGGTCAGTAAATGCAGAGATTTTTAAAAAGACGCCGTAGAGTGAAAGCGGATAGAGTCCGACAAAAATATAGCACAAGTCGCCAAGTTGTTCGATGTAAAATGTTGAAAACTACTGCCCGAAAACACGCGATGCGGCGTCGAGTGCGTACAGACAGAAATTTCGTTTTGCGCTTTTTCAGTTATTTAGGAAATACCATTGATATACATAATCTAAGAACATAGTTTCGAGTTAGGTCAGTGCTGGGCCCAAAACGTATGACTTTTGTAGGGAAGGTTGTGTGTTCTTTTTGAAGAGTGTAAAGTAAACCTTTTGCTCCGTTTACGTTCATTCAGCGGCTCCCTGTGACTCGTTTTATGTTGTCTATCCTTGTCAATTAGGGAGTACATCGTCATCATCAAGAATATCTCATATACTACTGAAATAAAGGCCTCTTCTCATTGTTGATTGCCAACTATCATCACGGGCAGATGAGTTGGAGATCACAGTGGATTGCAATGGTGGATTGTAGCACAAAAGAATGCTGTTCTATCTCCATTACACATGCCCTTATTGACTTCGTGTGACGGCCGCGGAGGGATAGTGTCTACAGCATTCTGATCTACCGTCACCACATGGCATTCTCTTGTGTTATGTAACATAATAATACTACATATTTGCTATTGCGTAAACATTGCGTTGAAGAATTTAACTGGTGGCATTTTTTCTTATTATATAATAAGAAAAATGCCACCTCCACCAAATATCTGCGATAAACTTAACAAAAATTATATGAGGCGATTAAGTCTTCTGTTAAGTTTTTTAAAGAACTGTTTATATGTGTTAAGTATGTCGTCTACGTTGTAAAATAAACGTTCCTTGTGTGACAATCTTTGAATTTTGTATATCAATGTAAAAGTATGTAGATTTACAACGTTATTCGGTTCGTAAATTCATGTATTTCTTTCTAGACTGTTTTTGGGTTGTTACTCACGAGGTCGTAAATATTTTTTGCAGTGTCATATACGAGGCGTTAATAAGTGGTAAGTCAGAAGTGGCTTCACCGTAAAATATTCTTTTCATGCAGTGTTAACGAGATGATGTGTCTATGTAAAATAATAAAGTTTTAAGTCACGTTTCAAGCAATGTCATTGAAAAAAATAGTAAAATACCTACATGTTTCAGGACTATATTATAATTATTCCACACACAATTGGATTAAACATGGGATAAAAGTTTATTTAGAACGCTTTAAACTCCGGTAATATCCGGTAGTCTGAATTCCATTTGTTTTTGTATTTAATAGCCCAATGCTAATTTTTCTTTCTATTCAATAGGAAAGCGGATGAATTGACGCGGCCGGTCGGGGGATATATTATGTAGAATAGCGGAGTATACTTTGTATGAGAAACCTACCAGAAGTTGTACGCATACAAAGTCACGTAGATAGTACACGCCGCTAAAGTGTGGAACGATTTTCCGGCATCTGTGTTGTGTAATGTATTGTTTGTTTTGTCATATTTTCTAAGACGCATAATAATTTGAGTCCAGTACTGTCCTAAACCAAATTGACGATTAATTGGTTTTTCTTATCGCATTTCGACTGGTTTTATTAAACTTTTCTTGAATTATGAATGAATACACTTTTATTGTGCAACACACACAGAACCGGAAACCGAATCGGAGAACCGATGGACGTTGAGGTCTTAAGGTGCTGGAATGGCGATCCCGCACCGGTAAGCGCAGCGTCGGACGGCCCCCAACGAGGTGGACAGATGACATCAGGCGAGTCGCTGGGAGCCGCTGGAGGCAAGAGGCCCAGGACCGTGTTTAGTGGAACTCCCTACAAAATACCTATGTCCAGCAGTGGACGTAGATTGTTTGAAATGATGATGATGATGACACACAGAAAATTAACAGCAATACAAACAGAAAATTCACAAATATATTATACGTTAACTTTATCATTGACCTCGATTGTTTCGGCTTTCTTGAAAGTACCCCGCGGAAACAGACTATTTTCTTGGCCAAAAATATAATTATTATCAACAACTTAGAATTTGGTCAAGATATTGAATTGCATTGCATTTGGCACGTGTTGGCGTTGTGGATTATTGTTTAAAATAATAATTAATAACTTTGCCCTCATCATTGTTTTCCGCCAGGAATGACAGTAATTGTCAAGCACAAGCTCATCGACTATTAAAATAAGTACTTCATTAGCTTAGTACCGATATACTTTAATCGTTATCGCCATCATATCAACCCATTACCGGCCCTCTACTGTGCACGAGTCTCCTCTCCTACAATGAGAAGGAGTTAAGAGTAGTCTACCACGCCGGCTCTGTGTATTGGTGGGCGTGCAGGTTTCCTTACGATGTTGCCATTGAAACCAGTAGTTTTTAATTGCTCAAAACGCACATAACTTAAAAAAGTTAGAGGTGCTGGGATTCGAACTCGGCCCCCCGAAACTGAAGTCGAAGTCCTACTCACTGGGTTACCACCGCTTCAATATCCTTGAATACTTTCAAATATTTCCGATCAGCAATGTATTAAATTGAGCTTATTCCGAGCAACATTCCAAATCCTTGTATCCTGCCAAATATAGCAACCGGTCTGGCAACAAGATGGTTTATAAAAATTCAGCAAAATAAATTCAACTGAGGGTAGTCATGACTTAAAACTAAAACGCCGTCGGCATTTAAATTCAGAACCGATGCCAGCATATGCGGAAAGGGAAATAAATTGTACATTTTGTATTTCGGGCAAGAAACGTTTTACAATACCTGCTCTTTGTTTATAATATTGTGTGATTGAAATTTGATAACGGTGTATTTTTAAACCTTGCAAAGATTTCTAATATAAAAGAGGTGTTTGACCCTTTCTCTTTGTGGCGAATAACTATCTCGTTGATATTTAATTTAGCTGTTTCGACGACGGATCCTAAAGTACTAAGTTTGATTTTCGAGTCCGGCCCAGAATCATGAAATTACTTTCAGACAAGAATTTCTCATTATTAGCCCGTCGTTAAGAGATTGATGTCGTAAAATATCTCACCTTTTTATAGTAATAATTGATTGACAAAACAGATGTCCCATCTAATGGTAAGTGGAAAATCATCGCCTATTAGCTATAGGCAATATCATCTGTTTGGTGTGCAGTATAAGGATTGAAGAAATTATAATTAAACATAATTTTCATAATATATCATGGATTTCCGCAAAGTAACGCCTGCTTCTATCCAATATAATAATCATTATTTTCAGATATTACATCAATTTATAAAAAAATATATAAAATAAATGTAACGATAATTAAAAATTGCATAAGTTAAAAATACATAATTTATGTCAGTATGTTATTTGGCATACCTTCAATTTACAGAGCACTGAGAAAACAAATGCATGCCAACCCTGATAGCGTATTCAGAATACCGTTGGAGCTTCCGCGCATTCTGCTTATCACTGCTGCTCTTTTTCTCATTATACCAAAGAAATCATTGGTCCGAGCTTCAACAAACATCAGAGATGCACTACAAAAACGCGGTAATCTCATCAACACTCTGAAACCAGTGTTATACTGGACGCAGTGCGACACTTCGAAGGGCATGCAAGGGAACACGTTCTGCAATGTGCTGGTGTGTTTAAAACCTAATGCGTAGATGTTATGCCTGACATATAAGTGGCTGTCATATAACTGTCAGGTATGACAGTTATTTTAAATCTATGCCACTATATTACAACCGGCTAAGATTGTTGTGGGCTTCTTCTTAGACCAGGGCGCGTTTGGAACCCTCGTAGATTTAGTTTTAAGTTAATGAATTTAGTTATCGCCATCAACTCACTTCTATGCCTATTTGAGTAAAGAAATATTTGACTTTGACTTTATGATTTTTAACAGGTTTGCATGCTATACCTATGTATCTGGCTACCATCTCAGACTGCATCATCATTTATCATACAGGACATCCAAAGAGAATTTAGTCAAGAGTTAACTTGAATTGGAATGAAAAAAAAAGATTTTTTTACAACTTTCTCTTGAGATCATTACTTTCATAGAAATAACTTCATGGGTTCGCGTCCTCGATTACCTCGACATGCTCGTGACGTATTGTGCCGGACAAGCAACACTTAGTATACCGGCCTGCGTACGAATAATTTCATATTTCACCTTTGCAAGTCATTTACTTTTAACTTTAAAAATTAATAAGTTATTATGAGGTTTTTGAGGTAAAATAAAATGTCTAAACAGCGTTAAAATTAAAAAAAAAACTCACCTGAAAATCGCAAAGTTTCGTCGAATGCTTTCACGTTTCCAATATATTGTAGCCGCTCTTTTCCAACACGAATGTCAATATTTATTCAACGTGTTCTAAACTGAACCATCAGCAAAAAAAAACCCCTGTGTGTGGTAGACTATTCTGGCGTTAATCACAAATATTTCTATAACTTATTCAAATAAGCTTGAACAGGGTATAACTATAGACGAAATAAAAAAAAAAACGAATAAAAAGCTGAAATCATTTATACTTATCTACTTTATATGAATAAATTATCCAATCTTATTGGAGACTAACTTAGACACGCCTAAAGAAGTAGATATGTTCATTTAAGTTTAACAATATGCTTACTATAAATTGAGATTGAAATATGTTTTTGATAAATTAAATTATAAGATTCTTCTATCTTAATAGAAGCCCACAAGAGATCACTCTTAGTGAGAAGATGTCCTTTGTGTTTCGTCTTTCGACTGTATATTTTCCTTTAAGACACATAAGGCGATACAGCATTATTTTTATTGCTAGCACCTACATTTTTTTGGCAACAGTACCTACCCACTCTCACTCTAATACGCCTTTACTATCACAAAATTGTCAACACGTAAGTACACACTTGGGAAATTGTAGTATGTTTTTTCTTAAAATATTTTCCGACTATAGAAAACTCAAATAGAAAATATTATTCGCATTTGCTGGAGACAAATTGATGTAATTGTAAAAGCCATTGTGATTTTTGCCATTGTCCGTGAGTAAAAATGGCCTTGATATTGTTATTAAATTGCGTTTCACCACTTTCATATATTGTGGCAATGAAATGAATTATATCACATAAAATTTCTGTTGTTACTTTATGACCTTAAGTAATGATACCTATATTAAATAGTATATACATACAGTTCCCTGCGGCGTCGCGTGCACTCACAATTTTTGTTTGGGAGTGACTTTTGTCAAACCCATTCTGAGCAACACCTGACATTATTTTTAATAGTTCAGTCTGAAGAGCGAGGTAGCCGGTGTAACTACCTGTAATTACACCACAATTTACCGGCAAGTTAAAACCTGCGGCTCTGGTTGATAAACGTTCCAAACTTCGTCAAGATTAGTGCACTGGTTGAGCAAAACATAGGTAACTAACAAATAAACAAACAGTCACAGTTTCGCATTTATAATATCGGTTTGGATTAAAATGGATGTTAAGTCGTGGCCCTAATAGAATAGCTTTCAAACTGCAACGTTTCCAGTAAAGGCAATTGAATCTTAACTTTATAGCAAGATCGTATTTTATCGTCGCGCATTATCATGCGATTTCATTTGTAACAATCCAATGAATATAAATGAAATTGCTTTTTTTGAGGTCAGGTTGCATTCAGAGTCTCTTATGAAAAATCGCTTAATAAGGAAGTGACTTTAGTTTAGCTAGCCTATTAAATAAGTAAATGTCATCATTGTCTCTATCCACAGCCTATTAATACCCCACAGATATGCACAAGCCTCGACTTGCATATTCAAAAAAAAAAAATTCAAAATTCAAAATTCATTTATTTCAAGTAGGCCTAATATAAGCACTTTTGAAACGTCAAGTATGCATGTTTGTGTGACTCTACCACCGGTTCGGAAAGCAGATTCTACCGAGAAGAGCCGGCAAGAAACTCAGTAGTTGCTCTTTTCCAACATCAACATTTACAATCATTTTGCTATCTTGCGGGAGATGAGAGCGAGGCTGGCTGCTTCCATTCTACCTTGTCATTGAGGAATTCATCAAATGTATAGTAACCTCGCTGTACTAGATGCGTTTTTACACATTTTTTAAATGTATGCATTGGTAGGTCAAGAATTTCCTTAGGAATCATGTTGTAAAAGCGTATACTCAACCCCACAAAGGAGTTCTGCACCTTTCGCAGACGATATGCAGATATCACTAATTTATGACCGTTTCTGGTAAGTCGATTGTTAATTTCATACATAAGTGACCCACCGCTCTTCTCCAATGTAGGTTGTTGGGCTTTAACATTATTCTAGTGTCGGCATTTTGCTAGTGATAGTAACTGGGATCAACGGCTTAACGTGCTTGTTTTCTTTCATTGAAAAAAGTTATTTAAAATTAAAAAATGTAATTAAATCCATATAATAATTATTGAAAATACAATTAAATGAACACACAGTATAGCCAAAATTAACTTTTACAGTTGTTAACAAAAGTTTATCGCTATTACGCGAAATCACAAGAATTTAACCCATCGAAAAAGTCAAACACATATATGATATTGTCGATTATATACAATGAATTAGTGTATATATTTGTTACACAATTAATTAGTGTATGTGTAATATATGTGTGTCTAGCGATACATCACGACTGGACACGACTTAACAGTTACGAAGTTTTCACTTCAAAAGCCTTTGCCACTTTTGATGGATAGCGTTAGCTGGTACGAATTTCTACTGTCTAAATGCTTAATGAGTCATTCATCTAAGAGGAAGATGATGATTTATCAATGTACTACTACAAGTACTTAGTCATTTAAGTACTTTTTGAATATTTTATAAAGATTTACATAAACTTTTAATCGGATGAATTGAAAGGATTGTCGATGCAAGACGATAAAAAAAGATTAAGTGCAAGCTACAAAATGATTGCTAACCTAGCTAGCAGCTGGAAATATAAAAGAAATATTTTCCCGTTTAGTAGCGACTCAATTTAGGTTGCATTTTAGTATAAAATTGCACATTTAAATCCACCTTTCGCTCCTATTCCAGCGTTATATCTCCTCAGAGGCTGAACTTTCGTTCCGTACACTTTGGAGGCATTTTATCATATCTTAGAACCCCGCTAGGAACGGTTTCACTTGATGTATGGCAACATTATAACGCGCTCCGATGCTTTGCTACCTTTGTACCTAATAGAAAGGCGTGGAATATCTTTATTGAAACATGATTTGAAATCATAAAGATATTATTAATTTATTTTATGACGACAACGCACACATTGCCATCTAGCGTAGCTTGTGTTATGGGTACTAAGATGACTGATGAATATTTTTATAAATAATATACATAAATAAATACTTAGAATATACACATAAACACCCAGACACTGAAAAACATTAATGCTCATCACACAAACATTTTCCAGTTGTGGGAATCGAACCCACGGCCTTGGACCCAGAAAGCAGGGTCGCTGCAAACTGCGCCAATCGGCCGTCAATTAAACCGGCAACCATGCTCTTCAGACCGGAATACAGCAATGCTACTTGGCGGAAGAAATAAGCAAGCGTCCTTGAATTAGCATTCCAAAATGCTAAAGGACATATCTTTAGCTTTAGATACTAAATATCAGCTTTATGTATTCAAAACATTTGTAAAAAGTAAAAAGTTTTAGCATCCATAAAATGTCGGTATTGTAAAATGAAATCGGCATGCAATCGTAAAAGTGCTATTCTAATAACTAACAGTATACGTTAACACTGTGGTCAGTACAAATTGTATGGAGGTACGTATTATTGTGGTGCAGATTCGATCTCAATCCGATAGATTGGCAGTGCAGTTTTGGCGTATTTTGTACACAGTATGGTTTTTGGTTAGAATCTAAATTTTTATTTTTATTCAAATAAAGTCGTAACAACATTTTCGTCATATCACAGTGGCTCATTTAATCTGTCGACCATTAACTTTTCAATGGAGAAATATATTAAAGAAGTAGGAAATTAAATAATTGATTTGGTGTTCTAGAAGCATCTTATATCCAGGGTAAGTATGCGCTTGGATTCAATTAACTATAGTCTTTTCATGCAGCAGAAACAAATATTCAAATTGCTACTACTAGTGCCAACTAATGCAAGGTACTAAATTGTCCCCGGGCGTCTAATAAAGCCACCAAGAGGTACAGGCCGTGGTGGTTTTTAGTTTGGGTATAACCCGTCTATGGGGGGGAGTCCCACATAACCTATGTCCTGCTCCTTGAGTCGGAGGTAGCAATAAAGTTTTTTAATCAAGCCAAAAAAAAAATGGGTACTGATGTGGTAATTTTTAATCAGTAGTTTAGTAAACATCAATTATTTTAAATATTGCTTACGGTAACTATAGTTTGATTGGAGCAAAAGGGTCCGACGATAAAAGGATTATCTATATCCTTGGAATACAGCTTATACATTGGGGTAGGACCTTGAGCTGTATTAAAAATAGATTATAAACGATCCAGCGGGATATTTAAAAAAAAAAAACGAAACAAACACGTACGTGGTTAACGGCAATTGTTTTTTAGTAATAATTGAACTACATAAAGATACAACTTACAGCGTACATCTGTTACAAATGAGATAATGCGAACACGGAAAGCCTGCACCTATTAATTTAAAGTAATGGCAACTATTAATTTTAATTTTACGAATATACTCCGCGGTAATTGAGTTAAGAGCACATTATAAAATAATATACAATTGGCGGTATACACTACGTGCCTCAGAGAGCACGTTAAGCCCGGTCATTAGTATGGTCGGTCTTTGCTCCATTACCCTCTCTTTTATAAAAGAGGACGGCTCTGATCAGGACATAGAGTTTTTAGACACTATTTAAAGTCCTACTTTACCAACTACCGGGCTTCAAGGACCATTCTCACAATTAGATTGCTTAAAGAATTTTTTGAGGCACGGGGGTTGACCCCTTTTTTTTTGGCGTGGTGGAAAAGCTTTATTGCTACCTTCGACCCTTGGGCAGGCCACGGCATGTCCCTCTTGTTGGCTTTGACCCTGCCAATTCCATAACACCGGGCTGGGAATTCGTTAATAGAAAAACAAAATACCTAAAAGTTGGTAAAAGTATCGAACCCAAGACCTCGTGATTGGTAGTTAAACATCCTAGCCAATAGACCACGTTAAAATACGAAGAGCAAAAAAATTACCATTTAAAAGCGGTGTTTTTTGTGTAGCTCCATAAACCGATACAGTTAGACGAAAATAATTATGTATCGTGGGATTGTTTGCTTAAAAAGTTCTAAATAAAGTTCACCATAGCAGATGTGGATTGTTTTCCTGGAAGCCAATTAAGTCAAAAAAGATAACTGGAAATAAATTTCATCTGGATGCTATTTATTATTAGTATTAAGTTATTTCTATCAAAATATATAATTTTAATACTAAAATAGATAAAGTTTGTTCTTTAAAGTGCGTGGTTGAAACAAAAAGTTTGTAAGTTGTTGACGGTCTTAACTATACCGTGTCGCTAACATGGCATAATATATCATAATATTATTGTAAGTTTGACCTTATTGCAGATAACGCATGGTATCTTTAGTGTTTACAATACCACAAAAATGTGAAGCAGTACATTATTAATCGGTCAGTATTTCGGTCTCGTGATGAACCCTAGTTATATTTCAAAATTTAACATGAAAATTTTGTAAGTGTTTCAATGATATCAAGCTGACTTAACCTTACCTATGATAAACAAACTCTTCTCGTTCAGTTGGAGCGGCAAGTGAAATTTGTTCTAAAACAAAATTAGGTAGGTACATCAAAGCTTTTCAAAAGCACTACAGGAAAACTAACAGCTCTCTAAATATAGGCTAGAAAAAAAATGTTAACGACATAGTAAAACACCGAAAAAGTTTCACGAATATGATTTTACGAGCAGAATAACGCTATACGACTTTTTGCACAAAATTCCTAAAACCTATTTTTTCTGTGGTCGTTTTGGCAAAGGTTTAGTTGTTGTAACATGCTCCAGAGTTTTTTTTTGTTTTATTGGATGTTTTAGTTTTTTTTTGTACGAAAGTTTAACTATCATTCAACCGTTGGATATTCACAAGTTGACACGTGTCTTTTGTAGGGAATTCCAAATTCAACGGCCTTATGCCGCTAGCGTCCATCAGTTCTCTGTGGTTTGTTTGACATCGTATGTTTACCGAACAGAGAGTGTACCAACGCTGGAAATTTTTAACACCATTTTCCTGACTTTACCCTAACCGCTGGCAGAGTATGGAAACGTAGGACCGCTGGCGAGCGGGGCTCTGATTTCTTTGTCATTCCCATGTCATCTAATCTATATGCAATAATAACCACGCTGGGAACGGGTAAGATCATGATTATCGTCTAATTAAAAAAAAAAATGTTTATCACAGCCTCATTAGCCACTGCTGGCATAGGTATGATGTAAGGACTCCAAAATTTTCAGTAAGCTGATACAATTTTTGTTAAATAAAAATACCTCTACAAGCGTTTTTAAAGCAACCCTCGAGCGTTTAGAATAGCTTATCGCCATTACAATACTACCCTATCCTAAGAGACACAGAAGACTGAAACGAAAAAAAAACGCAACGCCTTTGTGCTTGGTCTGTGCTATAAAAATATTAACAGTCTTATAAAGACTCGGTAGTATATCCTAGTAAAAATATAAATGTTAAAAATGGGAGGGACATAAGATAGCATTTCTCAGGCAATAAAAATGGTTTCAATTCAATGGAATTATATGTCATTAAATACGTACTAATTTTAGAAAAAGTGCAGAAGGCCTTCCTGAGATACTTGTTCAAGCGCTGCTATGGGTTTATGTACCCAACCAAATTTCTTTTAGGTTGTTTAATATTAAACACCATGGAGGTCAGATGGACTTCCGAACAACTAAAAATAATGCCAAATCTTACGAGGAGACTTCGATGCTCAGGATCTTCATAACTGACTGTGTTTCATGCGTGCCCCAAAAGACAATAACCTACGTCTACGAAAAAACAAATTATTCGTGGTCTTTTCCTGTAACACTGTTTGTAATGTTTAATGACATATTTCATTCATTTGTCTTATAGTTTATCCATAAATAATATATTTCTATCTAGTTAGTGTAAGTGGCCCTGCCGTACTAACAAGATTTTAAATAAATGAATGTTTCAGAAGTTTATGCATTTTATATAGAGGTGATACAATGAAATCCAACTTACTATTTCATTTGAATAAAATTCATTTCATACTTTGTTGGTCTAGTCTATGTTCAACAACACATGAGATCTTAAGTCCGATTTAAAGGTTGGGTCAAAAATTGCTATACTTAGGTTTCCTTGGGTTGGCACAACTATACGTTTTGTTATTCACTCACTTCTATCTGCCAAAACCAATAACACGTTCCTTATACAGATATATTATATTCTTTCACGCAATACTACATTTCTTTTTATGCTCTCCCTTTACACCTTTGTTCTTTTATGGCATCACCATCATGTCAACAAATGGATGTCCACTGCTGAACATAGGTGTTTAGTATGGAGTTCTTAATATCACGGTCTTGTGCCGATTGGGTCCAGAAGAACTCTGCGACTCGCTTGATGTCATCCGTCAACCTCGTGACCAACGTTGCATTTACCGATGCGAGATAGCCATTTTAGTGCCTTGGAACCCCAACTTCCAACGATTCTCCGAGCTATATGCCCTGCCCACTGCCACTTTAGCTTCCCGACTCTTTGAGCTAACTCAGTAACTCTGGTTCTTCAACAGATCTCCTTATTCACGTAGATACTCAAAGCATATACACAATAGCTCTCTCCATCGCCTGCTGAGTGACCCTTTGTGTACATTTTATTTTTTAAATTCTACTGGTAATATCATTTTCTCTCATCCACTCAAATTACTATACCATCTCAGTCTATTTAATTAATTTAGTTAGAGAAGTTTATTATGAAATACTGCATCTTGAAGGTAAACATCTAATTCGACGTGAATATCCTATCAATGAAACTTAAATTACTCCTACATGTTGTGTTAAAACTTAGCAAACCAGTTTATCATTAGATACGAAGAGATTATATTTCCGTGCAGTCAAAATGTAAGTAACCTCTCACTTCCCCTGCAGTTAATTGGTTTTCGCGTAAATAATCGATTCTTTGTGTGTTACCTTTCCCATTTTTGTTACACACAAATCCATCTCAATATTCGCAGTTCAGTCGCGTGTGCTCTTCGTTTATCTCCCTTTTACCTTTAAACACTAAGCGGTGATAAGCGGTATGAGAAAATAAATAATGAATGTAAAGTATACGCGAGAATTTAAACTCTAAAATAACTAATTGAAACATCAAACTGTAAAAGGGCGAAAGAATCTTAATTTGGGGCTAAGTTAATAAAACCGCATTGATTTCCCCGGGCGGTCCATTCCATTACCAAGTTTTCTCTGCCGAGGAACCAATTCCCTGGCATCGTTACGAGCCATTGTCGCAATAAATACAAGTCGCAACTATTTAATAGCTGTTTCTTTTATGCATCATCACTGTGACGAATCATGGGCATCCCCTGGTGACCTTAGATCGCTTGTAGGGGCAGAGGTTTCCATATGCTCCTGGGTTTTACTGATAGGAGTATCAACTTTATCATGTTCATAAGTTCTTACTACAATGATGACGGTTGCTTTGCGCAGTCGGCCGGCGAAAATCGGTTTCTGAGTCTAACGCCGTGGGTTCGATTCCCACAAGTGGAAAATGTTTCATGTCGGTGTATTATAAGTATTTATTTATATTATTCATAAAACTATTCATCAATTATCTTAGTACCAATAACACAAGCTGCGGTTACTTTGGGGCTAGATGGCTATGTGTGTATTTTCGTAGCATGTTATTTTTTATTTATTTAGTATTATTCTTACTATAGATACTTTTCCCATAGTTAAGATTAGATGTGATATTGATAGTCAAGAGCTCAATATAGTCGCTTTTAGGCACATTACATTGCTAATACGATATGTCGATATTCAATTTCAACTTCAGTACCGGTTTACTGAGTACAGTGCGGCCAATTTATCCTTATGTTAACAAACAAATAACTATTCGTAAGCCTAGTGAAGGGTTAAAGGTTAGGTAATAATTGTTTACTCAACCCAGGTATCGAACACGGAACCTTGAGATCCGCAGAAGAAAATGCCAACTACCAGAGACTATTCATTGTGAATGATAAAATCTGGAAAAAATTACACACACTTAATTAAAAATCCATAAACTTTTTTGGGGGCTTAATAATTTTATGTAGTTCGCGTATTCGCAATTTGCGAGGACGAACATTTAACCCATTTCCAACATTTTGTTAAGTGTAGGTACAATGTTGGTTGGATTAAAATAATACTTTGGTGTACTCAAGTTTACTAACAGTTTTCTCAATTTCATGGCTTCAGAGTTCCAGTCTTGCGGAATGCACACGATAATAAGATAGCAAGTTTCCACAACTTGAGTGTCTGAATGACGTTGATAAATGGGAAACTTTGCTTGATTCTATTGTATTACTGTATTACACGTATTATTTGTTTGATCTATTTTATGTACAGAAACTATTTAAACAACTCTTAGTTACCTTAGGGAGTTTATAGAACAATTAATTATATTAGTCATAATAAAATGTTAAGGGTGATTATTAGTATCGGAATTGATAGTTTAACCTAGCCTTTCTTCTTACAGTTAAGGGAAAGAATATGGCTTATTCTAGTTTGGTGCACCGATTTGCTTATTTACGACCACTTTGCAACGAGGACAGACAATTGATAATACAATGTCAAAAAAAATGTCATTACATTTAAGACGCTCCCTGGTCCAGTGCTTAGTGATTCCAAGTGGTTTTGTGGTCTGCCATACCCCTAATAGGTTAGCCCTCTACCATCTTCACTTACCGTGAAGCAATGAAGGGCTAACTTATAGAGGGAAAAAAATAAATCACAACTAAGTAACTATCGCTTAATTATTTTTTTTGCTCCTTTTGTTACTTGAATTTTGGCACAAATTAAAAAAAAAGTATTATAATTAAATGTATTAATACACGTTTATAAATATATTATAACTCAGACACTCTATATATATATGTAGAGTGTCTGAGTTTTACAATAAGTACCTATAATATTGCAGAAACGAGGTTTGTGTACAACTTAAATGGAATTATTTCCGTTCTTATAAATTCTAGATGACGTAGTTCTTGTTTTAAACTTTATATAGAATTTCCTAGCTCCGTAACCGTTCAATATCGAGACTCTTTCCCAGGGGATTCACACGCCAGCAAACCAGCTGCCGCAACTTGGTGTCTAAGTGACATCTATATAAAATTTCTTTATTTTTCTTTATAGAACTCATTCGGTCAGGCAATCACCGCAGAACAACTAACGAAGTATACGGGAAGTCCCCGTTAGTAACCCGGTGACTAATCAAATTAGTTTTAATATTATGATATTTACTTTTTAGAAATTTCTAGTCGATCAATCGAAATGGTTTTCTGTACTCATAGTTTAGGGACTAGCCCGTAGTAACTTCAAATTGAGGGCCTGACAAAAACGAACATCGTTAGTGTCGGGCCCTACAGACACAAATAAAATTAGTAATAAAAAAACGACTTTAAAATACATTTTATACCAACTAAAAAGTAATATACATTTTTCTACAAATCAAGCTTATTTATTCATTAGCTATTACGTCTAACTTTGATAGAAAATGTACTCCGATCAACGGAATACGTCTGCGTAAAGCGTACAGGCGTGATGCTATGTGGTGTGATGTGATTGACGTGAACATTGCATGCGATATCAACAATTGCGATTGATATGCTGTCATTTTTGAAGAGTTCTTTTGTCCTTCTCCTTAACTCTTAATCAGATCTTCATATATACAAAAAATTAACACACATGTTGATAAATAAGGGATACAATGATTTCAAAATTGTATACAAATATACGAGTATATGCTTTCCAGATATTCACCCATTGGCATTGTACCGAAGGCGCTAGCTAGCGCTATTTCCGAGCTAGATTTTACGGGGATGAATATTTGTATGAATACCTGTGTAGTTTTTTTATTTCACTACAAGTGCCCTTCGATACAATCTCACTTGCTGGTGAGCAGGTTTGTTTTACATAAAAAAACATAGGCATTGTATGTACATATTATTTTTTAAAGAAAAGTCTTATTAAAAAAGCACGTGCGGCTTTCATAAAATAATCAACTTAAAAGCAGTACATCACCTAGATACAATTTATTATCAAATAACTCAGCTCAGCTGCCTTGCGTGGAAAATATGAAGCTAACTTTGAATTGTATGAAACCCGAAAATGCCGCGAAAAATATTCGACGATGCCACTGTGTGTAAAACACAATAGGCTATGAGTCCATCTGCCAGCCTATGATATAACATAAATACTACCTCCGTTGAAGGTAAGATCGTAATATTGGCGGTTTAGGCGACATTTTTTGCGATATTTGCGAAAAAAAAATTCTCCGTCGTTTGAGTCAGGTTTAAATTTTTTTGCCGACTTTTTTTGCACTTAGCAGCCACAGCAAAACAAGCCACATTTCTATACTCATTTATATATGTGACACAAAATTATACAAATTTGAGGACTCAATGACTTAAGTATTTTGATTTTTAAACTTTTATAACGTTTATCGTTTAAGGCATGTGGCGTTTTCGTCATGGTTGTGGATTTTTCGTTGGCCCATTTTGTATTGAAGCAAAACAATTAGCCATTTTTCATGATTAATATAATTTTTTTTTTCTTATACGAAATTACGATTTTTACATTGATTTAACATATTTATTAGTTTTGATCTTACTCCGATTTAAATGTTGGGTGTAATATCTAAATTAATTGAAAACAATGGTGATTGCAGAAAAATAACACTTTTTTAACTAGATCTTACAAAAAGTCACTCTCAAAAACAGGACTTTCATACAACCTACTAACGCCCTTTATTTTATAGACGTCTTTAATAAATGTGAGATATATTGTCATCATACAAAATTGAGCCATGGTTATTACTCGAGTAATCTCTTGTTACGTAGCGGTTGTGGGCTCTAGGAGTATACAAAGAGTTTTTTGTTCCATTTTAGTGCGTACTCTAATACATTTACAGCGCTATTCGGTTCGAAAATTCATATTTTCTTTGTAGACTTTTTGAATAATTTACCGTAGTGAAGTATTTTTTCGAGTTCGAGGTGCGTGCTGGGATTCGAACCCGGCTCCCCGAAAGTGACGTCGTATCCTGCCTACTGGGCTATCACCGCTTCACTTGGATATTATTTCCATAACGGCGCCAATGCTTGGAGAGTTGATACAACTGTCAGAAGATATATTTTTTTGTTCTTTCCCCGTAGAGAAAAATTTTCTTAACAACGGCGGCTTGCTGGAGCGAGCGAGCAAAAACAGCGGGAAAGCTCGACAAACAAGAAGCGACGTGCTTACGTGCGGGAAATGGCCGAAGAAGAAGAAGTAGGAATCATAAAACAAACCGCATCATCCGAAGGGTAAATTGTCATTCATTCGATACACGCCATTCTCCCCGACATTCGGTACGCAAATTCGATTACTTTGCGCTTTGTATGTTCCTCACGCAGCGTACGCCACGCGCCTTACAATGGCGCCCATTATTTTGAGCAAATTGAAATGTCAACGCCCGATCCCAATACAAAATTAGGCTGTGGTTTTATTGCAATAGAGAGACAAAGAAAGAAAAATATATTGCCACTTGATTGTATCCTTGTCAAAATGCAATCAATATGTTTATCTTATAGTTGCAAAGTGTTTATAACTTTTTAAAAAAGCAAAGTTTTTTAATAGCTACTGTTTTTTTCTTTTTAAATGTGACTTTTCAAAAAATCGATCTTTTTTTTTTTAAAGTTAGCTGTTACAAATAAAAAAATGTTTTTGGCTAACCATTACCTATTTCTAGCGGACATAAGGAAAAAAAAATACGCTTGCTTGGTATAATCTATTACCTATACATATTTTATACAAGCACACCTATGAATGTGTAAGGTTAAGTAGAAATCCTAAAAACAAACATTCCGCGTCTTCTAAGAAGTAAATTGGTATTTATTCGATGCACGCCATTTAGAGAAGTTGTTTGATTGCGCCCTTGTATATGAAGCCGGGAAACAAACATCGCCACGTTATCGGAAGGGAAAATTGGCTTTCATTCGATACACGCCATTCTCCCCGACATTTGGTACGCAAATTCGATTACTTTGCGCTTTATATGTTCCGCACGCAGCGTACGCTATGCGCCAATGGCGCCCATTACTTTGAGCAAATTGAAATGTCAACGCTCGATCCCCATACGAAATTAGGCTGTGGTTTTATTGCAATGAGAAAAAAAGAAGAAATTTTGCATCAAGCTCATTGGCTGGCGAAACATACAACATACAGTTCATAAATCAAAATTTTGGCATTTCTTGCAATAACGTTAGTATTATAATAAATAAATAGTAGTAGTATATACAAGTATAGTAAGTATATATAAGTGGTAGGTAAGTAGGTATATAAGTGCAAATTGAAATAGTCTTCATCCTTAACATTGTTCTCTTAAATTTATATCATTTCATAACGAATAGTCCAAATAAATTATTTTAGTAAAATGTACCGGACCGCCTAGCACTCTGAGTGTACCAATTATTTTTCACTCAGTAGATTCAGAGAAAATTACCTGTAATACACTAACTCTCAGAAACACTCGCAGTCGCATTTTCCACACGACCTGTGAAGTTTATAAGGAAAAATAATCTATTCTTGTTCCTCCGGGAAGATTCTTTTCAAACGCAGTAAATATTATGAATCAAAATCCTACGCATTTAATAATTAATGAACTACTTTTGCGTGGGTTTATTAAAAAAATATACTAATTATAAAACACTTATATTGGTGCTTACATTAAAAATGTACTTCTGTAAAGTATACCTTTAAAAATAGAAAGGTTATCAACAAAATCTATCCCATATCACTAGTATCGCTTTCCATCGATGTTGGCTATCAAACGGAAACCTAATACGTATCTCTAAAAGTTTTCCAACTATATTACGACCCGAAAGTTATTTTTCCCGATAGAAGTTGGAAGGAACATGGGTTTCATTCGCTACAGTTCGATACACCGCATAATACGCAAACATTATATCTACGCTGTGGTGAGAATTTTGTATTTACTTACCGCAAGGAAAACAAAAGTTAATCCCGAGTATGTAGATTACGCCGCAAAGAAATCGTACGTCTTAAATAGCTTATGCTTTTAAATGACTTATAAGGAGGAAATGTTGCTAAATAATTCTTTGTATCTCAATTATCTTCAGAAATAACATAAAATTAAATCTAACTAAAACCATTGAAAAGATCTTGATTTCACAGCAGCGTGACATTGTAGCTTAATTTTATGGCAACATTTGAGTTGCGTAGCTTAATTGGCAGTAGTCCACCTACTGTACATAGCTTGGGGAACCGATGGACGTAGGGGCCACAAGTTGTTGCATTGAATAACCCAGTGTGGGTCGGCCGCCAAAGGGTTGGATAGACACAAGCGGCCCTGGACCTTGGACTTTAGAACTCCCTACATATGTCCAGCAATGGACGCCAATCGGTTGTAGGGTTGATGATGACGATGAGTTAAATGGACGTTCTATAAAAGGTAAAGATGCGGTACGTTCTCATTTAAAATTAAAAATAGGGATTATCATCATCGTCCTGAGGATTGTAATGCCCTCTTCCTGAAAGAGTTTCAGAGCTTAGTATTGTTATAGTCCTTTCAAGCCTAAAAATGCGGGTCAGCGTGTAATCATGATTATTATAACAATGATAACTAGAATCCATGGCTTAACGTGCGTTAATAATAATTAAAGTTATTATTAATTAATTATTTAAACTTCAAAAGGATGTTGCAAACTAAATGAAAAAAAACATCTCTTCGTATAAAAATTGTCTTCGGAAATAACATAAAATACCATCTTAATAAAACCATTGAAAGGGTCATGGCTCCGAACCATTGACAGGCTCATAATTATGGCAACAATTGAATTTAAAACTTTTCTCTTTGGCTGAAGCATCTTAATTTATAGTTCTTTAAAAAAAACAGTCAGGCACTTAAAATTAGGTTTCCATTGATGTGTTCATATTAGCGTTTACGAGCTCGTTCGGACCAGGTGGTATCTCAAGCCAGTCACCTTTCATATCTCCAAGAAAAGAGCGCCATACCATCTAGTCTTCTTATTTCTCTCAGTGGAAAGATTCTTATACAACTAGTAAGTTTGAAGTCTTGATAACAAAGTATTTATATTATTTCCAAAATTTCCTTTCCTATGTCAGTTTCTTGGTACTCCTGCACAGATCGTATTTTACAACAGAAGTTCGTATCTACATTTTACTACTTTGTTGACTTTTTTGTCATCGGTGATTTTATAGGGGAGGCATACTGCCTTCTCAAAGAGGAAAAGGGGCTCCTAGATACAACAACTTATGCGATCTCATTTCAATGATATTTTTTATACTTTTTAGGTTGATCTTATTTGGATATATTAAGGATTATCGGTGTGATGAACAGATTAGCTAGCTATTCAGCCCTGTTGTTGCTAAATATCTGTGGGCGTGAATTGTACTGTTCACAGAACTACAAGTGCTATGTGTTTATACTCTCAGGCAACTTGCTTTTGTCAAACTCAGCCCTAGGTCGGTTCAAAATGTAGTTGATTGTAGGATGGATGCAAAAAACAGATCATATCTGCCCGTAAACATTTGTTTTGTTTGTATGTATCATTTCTCTAGGCTGTCTATGCAAAATTTCGACGAGTTCAAAAACAAAAAAACAACAACTAGAATCAATTTTTCATTTATAAAATTAAGTAGTATAGATGGTTGGTATAATTAAGGTGCACGCTGCCGAACCGTAGCGAATTTGAATAATTTCACTAATCACTGATGTTCAGCACTGTATTTAGCAAATAAACTTTCTGCTAACAGCCCGAAAATACCAAAATAAATTCTTAACATACAGAACAAAATGTTTGCATCACAGCTATTTTGTAGTGCAACAAATGCAGAGTTTAGTATGCCGTAGGATTTCGAGTTTTATTTATAAGTTTTCCCCATTTCTAAGAGCGTCGTATTTCGGTTTTCCATTTTCCAGCTGTCCAATTTATTTCGTACCCTATTTACTTGTTTTTGGACACCAAGAAAACGGTGCTGTTACTCTTTTTCTATAATGCTTGAAAGATATTTACGAAACGCCACTCGATATCACGTCACGTCACGTCTGATGTTTATATTGTGACTCTGGTTGTAAGGAATATTGAGATTTTTTATGCATCAACTTTTCCCTATCACGTTGGTCTTGTGTTGAACTACGGATCACGAGATCTTGGTTTCAAATCTCAGGTCGAGCCATGAAGTGTAAGGTATTTTCTTAAATGTTCTAGGAAATTTACAGTGTCAACTCCTGTGCCTCGGCCCCCGTTATTATCATTTACTTGTGATAAAAGTCGTTAAAAATTGTTTTTTAATAACTATTGATGTCTCACTGCTGGTCAATGGTCATGAACTCAGACTCTTGGTAAACGATTAAATTATATGTTGGTTATAATGGTCGTAGCAGATTTATATACGTATTCGCCGGAGGCATGGAGGAAATATATAGATCAGGGCCCCAAATCTGCTATAGAAATTATGTCGCAGTGGTCAATAAATTACTTCTTAAAAGGTACTTATGAAAATAAAATAAAATCAAAAGGCTTTTGTGGGTACCAACGATAATTCTATTTATTGCACATCTGTTTTATGTTAGGTTTTTTTTAGTACCTACTTGTTGTGGCCACAATTGTGTTTCAGCAGCGTATATTGTAAACTATGAAATAAAACTAAAAATATTACTGATATTTTTTATTAATTGTTCTCTCATGATGTTTAAAGCAAGATTTCGGATCCAAAATCTTAAAACTATTAGTAATAAACTATTCCTAAGTTATTAATTTATTATTATTTTTAATGTACACACGTGTCTACGTTAACATAAATGCAGTTAAAATACTCACATAAAATATGATTAGTTTTATTAATAATAATAAATAAGCACGCATTTGCTAATATTGATATGTCCTGATGATTTATTAAACTTTTTTTTATAAATATTTAATAATATTAATAAAAAAAAGGAATTAAACTATTTTAAAACATGAACATAGTGGTATCTTTGCTCTGGTACTTAATAATAAATACTTATCTAATAATACAAATGCACAAGTGTCTGATTGTTTATGTCGTTTAACTACTGCACTGATCTTAAGAAAATTTGGCAAGCTCGCGTCCTGGAGACAGACATAGGATACTTTTTTATTTTTGTGTTTTTTATTGGTGATTTTTGCTCGATTTAATAATGTTTACACGTAACAAATACCAACTCGTATTAATCTGTATAACGACTCTAATCATCTTCACATGTGTACAATTGACGTTTTTGACAGCATAAGAGGTGTTGTTTAGCTATGAAAAGAACAAATAGGTAGGAAAAAAAGAGATCTTGTATTAAATTAAATAAATCTCCTTTCATACAATTTATTGTGTTACGATTTTAAAGCTTGTCAACATGCACACGAGATAGGAATTTCTAGCGATGCTTCTGATATTAGGTTAGTAATTATTATTCTGTATTACCTTGTGAAACAATAAAAACTAGGGAAAATTCGAATGCCATTCTGCTTTCTAAGTATGATACGTTATTATAAATCGGTCATTAATCTAATATCTACGAGATAAGTGTTTAAGAGAAGAAAATATCAATTGCCAATTAAATAAAATAGAAATAAAGATTGTATCTACAACGTATGCAGACATATTACGTTGCGTATAAACATGGGAACAAAACTTCGAGTATTATCATGCTCTCTGTACTTATGTGTCAACCAAGTATTTACATCAGAATCCTTAGTATTACAATTTTTGCAAGCTTGCGATTGCAGAGTATAATTATTAAGAGTGCCAAAACAACGTCACGTTGCCATAAAATGGACCTAATTACTTTGATACAAAGCTTAACTTTGTGTAGACTTCCAAGGTTCATGGCCAGATACACCAAGAGGAATATTTGTAAGATAATAAACAGTCGTACAGAATGCTGCATCTTAAAAAAATACTAGATAGTTATTTTGCCATTATAATCGGGCACGGTACGCAAAATTGACTCTTCAATTGCGAGCATGCATATTTCTTACTAAGGATACAACTTTACCGCAATTAAAAAGCCTAAGAGTACAAAAAATTAACAATAATAATATTTCAAAGAGCAGTAAATTCTGTAGAAAATGTTGACAATGGCATATTAGAGGAAGGTTCCTTATTGGTTTTTCCATCTGCCTTAGCGCCCGGTAATGACCAGGTCGAGCTACCAGCAGCGGTCACTCGCGGTCCCATATTATCGTACGTAGACTTTAAAAAACATGTTCTGCTTCGTCTAGGCAAAGTTGATCCCCCACTCAATAAATCAGGGTATTCCTCGTTATGACCGGTTACATGAACTGATATAAAAATATTTCCATACGGTGCAGGAATCGCGAACTCAGCTGGTGGAGGCGGGAACGATCCAGAAGGGCCTTCTATTGTTATCTGGACTGGTTCTAAGCACCGTTGTGTATCCTCGCTTTCCATAGACATTGATCTGTCAAACATTTCAAAACCATAAGACG
Organism: Pararge aegeria; assembly: GCF_905163445.1. Lineage (NCBI taxonomy): Eukaryota > Metazoa > Arthropoda > Insecta > Lepidoptera > Nymphalidae > Pararge > Pararge aegeria. Next base: position 9,201,721 of record NC_053186.1, on the reverse strand, counting down.
AACCCATTTCTACACTTGTTCTGTCGCAACTGACAGCCAAAGATGTATCTAACAATTTTTTTTCTTGGTCAGTAAAACTTCTACTCGGAGGTACTCTCCGACGACGTATTTTCCAACAGAAGCAAGCCGCTACAAATCCTGCACCAGCCATAGCTACTACTGAGCCAAGTGCTATGAAGAATTTTGAATAATCTGGAGCACTTCTGGCAGTTGCAGTCCGCGCTTTAGGTAAGAAAAGTGTAAGATAAGCAATAGCTTCACCAGCAGGACTTTTGGCACTACATCTCCACTCTCCAGCTAAATCACTAGTAACATTTGTTATAGACACATTAAACCATTGTGCACTATTATTAACCATTTCATCACCATATTCATTCGAATGCCTTACAGAATACTTAAAGATTACAACTTCACTACCACTAATAGTCTTATTCGTAACTTTTGTGTGTCGAAAAGACCACGTCACCGTTGGCTTCGGATCGCCTCTAACGAAACATCCAAAAGAGATATCTGCTCCAGATTCAGTACGTATTACGGATGGATTCGTTATAGTCGATGGAGGGCAAACCATATCTTCCCCTTTCATATCTAACCATAGGACATGTGCTTTGTTTTCTGGACTCGCGCAAAACACTTCTTCATTTCCAAGATTGCTGCGAAGGAACCACTCGTGGAATTCCTTCAATTTACAATCGCAGAGCCACGGATTGTCTGAAAGTGTTAAAGATTTAAGCGCGGGCAAGTTGAATGTATCTTGGTGTAGATATGACAGCAAGTTTTGATGTACGTGTATAGTTTCTAAGGCCCGCAGATTCACAAAGGCAAACGGGTGAACTTTGCGGAGCCGACATCTCGAAAGTTCTAGTTTCTTTAAATGTAGTAGGGGCGGGAATTGCTTTGCAACTAATTTACTTAACGGGTTGTCGTTAAGGACTAGAAGTCTCAAACGTTCGTTGCCTTTGAACGTGTCAGGTGAAAGTTCGGTGAGGTAATTCCTTGAGAGATCTAATTCTATTAAAATGCGCAGTTCTCTGAAGGCATTTTGATGCAGGTAGCGTAGACTTGTTGAGCTGAGGTTGAGGCGTTGTAAATTTAATAGTTCTATGCTCGCAAAAGCGTCGTGTTGAAGTTCGTTCAAGGGGTTTTCGTGTAAGTCCAATACTTGTATTTCGGTTGCCAAATGGGGTAATTGTGTCAGACCGGCTGAGACGCATGACGCTGTTTTCTTGCCGGAAGACCATTTGCAGTGGCACGTGGAGATATGGCCGCAGCTTAACCAGTCGCTTCCCGAGGGACTTATTAGGACAGCCAACAGCAATCCGCACCATAGTTCTCGAATGCCCATCTCATATCAGATTCGGGTTTGGTTTACCTGAAAATAAAGAAAGAGTTTCATTACATTTAAATAATGTAGATCCATTTCATTGTTGAGCAGTGTATATAGCTTGAATGGTTGTGTGCACAGGTATCAGTGACTTAATTTTGATTTTTGGGTCACTGACGAATAATACAAGTATATGTTTTCTAGTTTACAACCTTTTTTATGTATTTTTCTTATGACTTACTCGACGTATCTTATACCTAACTTAATAAGATACAAATTTTACGAAATAAAACCTTAACACATCGTTCATAAAAGTATTTAGTTTGTGATTTGTATAGTACTCCTATCACATGAAACAAATTGTAGTTCTATGATTTGTACTTAAACTAAACGATAGTACTACACTTTAACAGTGCCCTTCACCTTCTGTATTAAGTAATATTGACCACACGTTAATGGTAATAACCGGGATCGACATCGTTAGCAGCAGCACATAGGGTGAGCTGATATCAACAAATTTTAACAGTAAAGGTCATTCCTAACGCTTCTTGACGCAATCCGGGATTGACCTCATAACCTCGTATTCGTTGTTAAAAAGGCGAAATTGCAAACTACTACACCATTGATTGACCTTTTTAGTTATGTGCGGTTCAAGCAATAAAAATATCACACGCTTTAACGGTGAAAAATTACAGCGTGAAGAGAGCTGAGAGTTCTCCATAATGTTCTCAAAGGCGTGTGAAGTCCACCAATTCGCTTTTGGTCAAAGTGGACTATGGCCTAAACCCTTCTTATTGTGGGACTAACCCCGTGCCCTGAGGTGGGCCGGTAATGGGTTGATATTATGACGTTCGATACCTACCTAAAGTTCGATTGAATCGCACCCTTCAACCACTTGATAAATTGGCTATCATTAACACGTATTAATATGGATGCCCCTCGAGTCGATTATGATGTTAATTAGATCCTAACAAGGCATTCAGTTTGAGGGGCTATTATATACAAAATCATAAGTCAACCCGCGTCAAAAGCTTTTAAAAATTAGCACTTTATTCGTACGAAATTATTTTATTTTCAAAGGACCTATTCCTTCCAAGAAATTTTTTCCAGGATTGATGGTAGAGGAGAAGTTGGAGAAAGTTCATGTGAAACATCATGCAGTTCTAGGGAAAATTATTAAATTCTTCTTGGCATGATATTATTGAAATTGGACCGATAATTATTGAAGATGAAATAAGTTATTTGAAATATGTCACATAACGTAGGTACCGTAACTTTAATTAATAAATGAATAATAAATATCCTACGACAGTACACAAATCGACATATAACCCCAAAGTAAGCATAGCTTGTGATGGGGTTAACTAAGATGACTGATGAATATTTATTAATCCTACTAATATTATAAATGTCAATGTAAGTTTGTTTGTTACGCTTTCACGCTAAAACTACTTAACCGATCCTCATGAAACTTTGTACACATATTTTTGGAAGTGTTAAAAGTAATATAGGATACTTTTTATCCCGACATTAAGCTCGCTTACTTTGGGAGAGGGGATAAAAGTGTTTGAGGATTTATACCATAACTCCGACAAATTATAACCGATTTAGATAAATATTTTTGTACTATAGAGGTTATAATATGTATTTCATTTTGCCCCAACTTTGTGTAGATCTAATGAATGTGGTTTGTGATAGAGGACAGAACTCCTCAGCGGACAGCAGCAAACCCTTCATTTAAGGTTTACTAATACTGAATACTTTATTTTAGAACTAAAACTAAATTGAATGCCGCATCAAAAAACAAAATCAAACGCAGATGAAGTCGCGGGCAACAGCTAGTATAATATACATAAATACCTCTAATATACAGATAACCACCCAGATACTGAAAAACATTCATGTTCATCACACAAACATTTTCCAACTGTTGGAATCTAACCCACGACCTTGGACTCAGAAAGCAGCACTGCGCCAATCGGATGTGGTAATAATAGTTCTTGGGAGTTTTCTTTCCAAGAAATAACATTGAAACCTTTTTTTTAAAGACGGAATAATAATTATCTGGTCTGATAGCATGCTTTGGCAGTGGCTAGTTTTATAACTAGCCTTACCCACGAAGATGTGCTGCAAAGCGATTCAGCGTACAATGCTGCGTAAAAACCGGTTAGGTGTACGAGTTTGATAACTGCCATAAACCCTAACAGATTAGCCCGCTATCATCATCACTTTTTCTTGGTAAGATTGCAGTCAGTAACTGAGCTAACTTGTAACATAATAAGTAAAAGATAAATATGGTGCGCTTAATTAATTTTACGCATTCGTTGATGTTTCTTTTGAGATTTTGGCCTTGTAAATTAAGATGTTTCAACGTAAATAATTCCAAATGTCCATAGCCAATTTTTACAGCATGATTTTAATGACTCACATAGTTATTGCACCCCAACATTAGAATCCCTTCATACCCAACTACGCAAGTCTCTATTAGAACTCTGCGACATATTGTTAAGACATTGGATGTTTCATAGGTTGACACAAAGCTATAGCTACACCTCGACATCAGACGGTTCACTTAACTTAACGCTTACGTTACATGTGTTATGATAATTAAATACTAAAGCTTTGCTTTGAATCAGTGAGGTAAAAATCGAATTAAGTCTACACAACTCGACTAAAATAGTCAAAATCTCGGTCGCACTGGATTGCTGATATCTCATAAGTACGACCGGCAGAGGCAATTTGAGACTTTTTAATTTCTATGGTTTTATCTAGCAGGAGGCTTGAGATGTGGCTAGTTATCACCCTACCGATAACGATGCGCCGCCTAAAGATTTATCGTTGTGGTACGTACGTATTAACTGATTACGAGCATGGGTTTAATACTTTTTTTTTTTTTATAAATAAACAAATATACTACGACAATACACACATCGCCATCTAGCCCCAAAGTAAGCGTAGCTTGTGTTATGGGTACTGAGATAGCTGATGAATATTTTTTTATGAATATAATACACATAAATACTTATAATATACAGATAAACACCCAGACAGTGAAAAACATTCATGTTCATCACACAAACACTCTCCAGTTGTGGGAATCGAACCCACGGCCTTGGACTCAGAAAGCAGGGTCGCTGCCCACTGCGCCACTCGGCCGTCAATATAACTGCCATACCCCTAAACAGTTGATCATGCTTCCATCGTAGACTACATCACCAGAAGTAATGAAATAGATAAATAACTATAGCTTAACTAGAAGTATACCATGAGTTACTTTCGGAGTAAACAATTCAAATTCTAAGAGTATTTGTTCAAGTGAAACTACTTAATGCTTATGCGGTAGGTTAAGAACCTTAACTCAAAAAAGTGAAGCGAGCGAGCAAACAAAATGGAATCGCATTGGCTAGTTAGCGTTACTTATGACAACTCGTGTTTAATATTCTCGGGCGTCTATATCAAAATATTCACTAAGTTGATAAATGAATTTAACTTCACTCAAAGTCGCACGTCTTATATAATTTAACTACCTATGTTACCTACATAATCATAAACCGATCGAAAGGTTTATGGTTGACAACAAAGCAATGGCAACATCTTTTTCACAGACGATTTACTCAACGTTAGACAGCTGCAAATAACCTTTATAGTGGTTACTTCAATCGTTTTTCCTTACTATTTTAAATTTTTTTTTTTAATAAGTGACAATAACTTTTGAAACATTGTTTTATTTAATATCTTAAAACAAAAAACATTATGGATTTTTTTTATTAAAACATAGTTTCTCCTAATTAACTTTTTTTAATAGTTTTTTTATTTCTATTTTATTTAATATTTTTTCTTTAATTCAAAACTTTAAACTCTCTTGTAACTTTCACAAAATGTCGCTTAAAACAAAAAGCCTTACACCCCGCGATATAATATAAAGATAAATACCCAGACACTGAAAAAAACGTTCATGTCTATCAAAAAAACATTTTCCAGTTTTAGTTGTGGGAATCGAACCCATAGCCTCGAACTCAAAAAGCACTGCGTCTACTACTGTGTCAATCAGCCGTCAAAAATGGTATCAATCTAATGCACAAACATACACACTAAATATTCAACGGCGTTCGCGTACACCTATTTTCTATATTTATTTACATTATTTTAGTAAGTGTTGTAAAAATGTTTCCCACCAATATTTTTCGCTATGCAATCTCTCTCTCATCATATAATTTAAATTTTCCTTTTTAAAAGGATTTAAAATAACAGCTTTAACAGTGAAGGAAAACATCGCGACGAAACCTGCATGCCTTGTGTTCTCCACAACGCTCTCAAGTCTACCACCCCGCACTTGGCGAGTATGGAGGAATACGGCCTTTAACCTTATCATTTTAAGAGGAGACCAGTGCCATTACCGTATTAACAATGATGATGATGGATCTATTACATCTCTGTTACAATCAACTGTGCAACATCTCAACATAATATATGACAACAAAGCGATGGTGACACCTTAATATCAGACGATTCACTCGACGCTTGTATATCACCTGTATAATAATAATTAATTGCTACGGCTTCACTTTGAATCAGTGAAGCTCAAAGCAAAGTCTATCTATATAACTAAAATTTTGCTTTAGTGATGTCACGAGTCAAAATTGGTGTCAAGTTTAGAGTTTGAAGTGGTAGTAGGACCGTTCTTTAGATTAATTACTAACTTTATAGGCACAATTTGTTAAACAAATCCACCTCCTTTGTACTATAGAATATAAAACAAGTAAACTTGTGTAATAAGCTCGAAACATGTTGCTTTTGCTGACCGGCGTCTAGAGTAGATATAGATATCTACTAGATCGGGCAAAGATGCGAAGCAAAGACGCCTTTAATAAGCCTTTTTATAAAATATGCGAGCTAGCTGAGAGAAGTGGAAGCGAACTAAGAAAAATTAAAAATAAATACATAAAATAAAAAGCCCTTTAATTACGAACATTCCCAGCACCCTTTGATGTTATTAGACCTAAGAAAATACGTAAGAACCTCCTAAAAGGCGATACCTTTGTAAAAGATTGATACTTTGAAGATTTTCAGGAAATAATAGTTCATTATGATGCTAGTGGGCTATATACCTTTCACTTGCGACAGTATAGTGCACAACGCAGGCAACTGCTGCCGACAATTTAATGATCAATGAACAGCCGTTTCATGAGATGTTTTTCAACTTGCGAGGAGAAAATAGACTTGTATGTATGGTCACAATCATTTATCTGTCCATCTCATTGAGGGTCTACCAACGCGGCATTTACCGGTGATTGGTTGCCATTCCAGCACCTTAAGACAGTATTATTCCGACGTTAAGCTAACGCCTAATAAAGAGAGAGCTATGCACGGAGAATATGATCCAACGGGTAAATGATGAAAGTAACAACGTGATCAAATCAGAAATTGCAGGAGATACGTAGACACAACCAGAGCGCTCCTTTTCCACCAGAGAATGTTCTTTTACCTGGCGGTAGGATTCGGCCGTGGCTAGTTACCACCTTATTGACAAAGACGTGTCTTCAACCGTTCCGGTACGATTTCGCGATAAACCGATTAGAGGGCGTCGTTGGATGTCCACAAGCTTATATGTATGCATGTATGATCTTTCGCAGGGTTGCGCAATTTAATTTTTGAATATGTACAGAATACCTTTAGATATATTTATAATTAGATAAGGGCCAGTAAGTCCTTTGGTTCTCCAAGTTATTTGTCCCGCCCATTGCTACTTTAGCTTTGCGACTCGCAAAGCGATGTCAGTAGCTCTGCTTTTTCGACTGATCACTTGCCTAATGATTTGATCACGTAGCGAAACTCCAAGCTCTCTTCATCGCTCGATGAGTGACTCTGAGCATTCTTATGAGACCCATATTCAGCGACCACGCTTCTTAGCCATCACTGGTAATTAGCACTGTTGGAAGACTTTAGTCTTAAGACATTGAGGGGTTTTGCACGAAAAGTTATCGCGGGGTTTCCCGAACGCTCCCCACCCGAGTTGGATTCGGTGGTTCACCTCACTAAAAGCTCTGCTACCTCTTAATTAAACTATAATATTTGTTGACCTGTAGGTAAATATAGCAGCATGCTTATCTAGCATCACGTCCTTGTTTCGAACTGGTGACTAAAGTACTTGTGTAGATAGGTCAGCGCGATACAAAGTGAAGTGGTCGCTATTAATTATAGAAAACAGGGTGCACACTTCGAGACCTCTGTGTTTCTCGCAATTTTCCTTAATTATACTGTTTGTGGAGTGGAGTGCATTTGATTTTAATTTATTTAATTCAAAATTTGCTGGAACGACGCTGTTTGAACTTCTTTAGTAAATTTCGTAATTCATTTATTTCAAGCAGGAAGTTCTTTTTAAGGACTTTTGAAACGTCTGTTTCTAGGTTTACCACCGGTTCGAAAGGCACGTTTTTGTGAGAAGAAGCGGCAAGAAATTCAGCATTTGTACTTTTACAATGTACACATCTCCAATTTAATAAACGTTATTACATCTCTAATTTAAGATAGTCACGACGAATGCTTCGAACTAACCTTGTCATAAACAAAAAAAAAATTAAGGCCCTTATTTGGTCCGCCAATTATTTATTAGTGTAATAAATAATTGACGAACCAGATGCAGGTGAAGATCAGATGCAGATAAAGAAGCAGACTGCCCAGCTAAAGGTTAGTGAAAATATTATCAATATACCCTGCCCTATTTAGAAGCTGGCTCTAAATAGGGCAACTCTTTGCAGGGCATGCAAGAAACACGTGCTCGTGTACGTATCTTACGTTCAACAATCTACGGAACAGGTTTGAAGCCTCATTAAACCCGTTACGCTGACCAAAACAGAAATGCTGCTTGGCGGCAGAAATAGTCGTGGCAATTGGCAGTAGTACTTCACCGGACGAGCTCTGTCATAAAAGCTCTTATTATTCTACCAGTAAACGTTGTATTGCTCATGATCAGTTACACATTGTGTTTTTTCTATGCGTTATCAGTAATTAGACGTTCGAAAGAAAGAGTCAAAACCTGCGTTTTATCTCCTTCTTTCGTAGGTACATAAACTGGTTGCATATCCAGTTTACAATGTTTGTTATTAAGGAGGTACTCGTAAGTCCAAAGTAACTTTAATAAATGATTTGATTACATTGTTTTACTTGATTATATTTACATGGTAATGCTAAGTAAGATAGAATATTAATAATTATTGCGGAAAAAATTATTTCTCCTTGACGCTTTATCAAATCAGGAGAGATTTTATCCCGAATTTAAATAAATTTTATAAACTAATTGAATGAATTTAATTTCATTTTTATCACCTTATTGAATTTATAATGTAACTAACATAAAATAGTAAAGCTAAATTTATCAATGTTAGCTTTGCTATTTTATACCCAAAATTGAACAAAAACGTGCCAGTCATTTTAGTGTTTCGGTATGATGCTGCTTGCGTTTTTTACACTTATCTTTCAATATAGATATTATAACTAACATGCCATAAGTTTAACTTGTGTTTCATAAATACATTAAATCGTCGAAAAAAAAAAACTAATCATAAAATTACAATAACATAGTTGATTGTAAATTAAATTGAGAATTTAAATTGAATCAAATTTGTATGTACTAACTAATCTACTAATTACGTATTGCAACTATTTTATTTTATAGGTACCTTGCTCAAGCTATAAAATAAAATGGGGATATTATTGGAAATAATATCCGCCACTTTAATTATCAAGCTATCTGTTTGTCAAATGAGCATTTATGGTTTTTTTCATTGAGATTTTGAACAAAATAACGTTATATATAATAATAATAATATAATAACAAAGATTTTCGTGGGGATTCCTGTTATTAATTATTGCCTGCATATGAATTCAAACTGATTGACTGAATAACATAGTACTTGGTGAATAACATAATATTATAATTTTCATATTAATTTTCATACACCGTTACAGAATTGGGTTAATTTTCATTTCCCAGTTCATATTTTACAAATTAACTTGCAGTTTTCGTTGACGTCTCGTTCTTCTCTGCTATACCAGTGGAGAAGGAATAAGAGTGTTAATTTCCTAGGCACACCCACTTAAGAGTCTTCACATCTGGGAACCATGAATCTCCCATCTTTCTAATATCAGTATAACTTTCCGCGAGCACTTTGCAAAGTGCACCGTAAATTACATCACTTCCTTAAAATAATTTAAAGTAGAAAACATTTTACACTCTGGGGAAATTTCTAACTTAGTTAGTGTATGCTGCTTTTGTATGTGAGAAGCATAACTTTCTAGGCCAGTTGAAACAAACATGAATTATGAATCTAAAAATTTATGGGGCTAGTTATACGTTAGAACAACATTGTTGTAAAAGCTGTGATGATAATGGGCAAGTTCTAAGTTTGTTAAATTCCGTAATTGAAGGTTATATAAAAACACTCGTGGTCGTTAGTTCTTCGGCTTTAAGACGTATAGAATGAGAATAATGACTAATAATGATGTCAAATAATGGATAAATAAATAAATAATAAATAAATAAATATACCACGACAATACACACAACGCCATCTAGTTCCAAAGTAAGCGTAGCTTGTGTTATGGGTACTAAGATAACTGATGAATAAACATTTTCCAGTTGTGGGAATCGAACCCACGGCCAACGTATGTCAAATAATGGTTCGATTCCCACTACTGGAAAATGTTTGTGTGATGAGCATGAATGTTTTTCAGTGTCTGGGTGTTTATATGTATAATCTAAGTATTTATCTATATTATTCATAAAAATATTCATAAGTTCTCTTAGTACCCATAACACAAGCTACGCTTATTTTGGGGCTAGATGGCGATGCGTGTATTGTCGTTGTATATTTATTTATTATTTGCCAGTTACCCTTCGACGCCTGTGGTGACGCTGTATTCTTATAAATTTAGGTCACTAGTTCGATTACTCGCGAGGCTATTTGCATAATCCGTATTATCATTGTAAAAATTATTAAATCTTCTTGAACTTGGCTGACACGTTATCGCGTGTTTGATGATGATAAGAGCAACTTTTAAATTTCTTACTGGGTTGGTTGGCCTTCTGAACCCGTTCAGAAGGCCAACCAACCCAGTAAGAAAGAAAAGATGGAGTCACTACAAACAGATAGACTTTATGTTTTAAAAATGTACATATTAGGCCTACTTGAAGTGTAATTTTTAATCTGAATTTGAAGTAGATTTTTTTTAAAGCGTCATTTAACAAAAATTGGTAATCCTCAAGCTAGGAAATAAACATGCTGTAATCTATAATCATAGACTTATTATGTAGCGGCTGTAATCCATAACATAAAAGTCAATATACCCCCAGTTTACGACCCCTTTCAAACATATGCAAGCATAAAAATAAAGACACAATAAAAATGAGTCGCTAACGTTCATAGCGATCATAATTACCAAGTTTACTGCACGAGCCTCATTCCTCGCTAGTTTATGAGATCGTTCGAAGATGTCATTAAACTCCATCAGGCTTAGTTCACGGGTTATGATGTCAAATTTGACACTGATGGTGTTTTCTATTCAATTAGGCTTTGTTTAGTTACACCTAGGCTCTAACGTCCGGGAAGCAGATACGTATATATCAGGTTTTCCGGGCGTTTAGCAAAGCCAGCAAGAAGAGCATGCTGTGGTCGTCTTTGATTCGGATATACCCATCTTAGAGGAGAGAGGTGGGGGTACATATCCTCTATCTTGCCTGAAGACTGAAGTAGCCACAATGCCTACCGCGACAAAAAAAACTCTTGCCAAATAGGAGCAACGAGGGGTGTCTATGCTCTTGTAAAAACCTTGAAACCTGTTCTCTTATGAGAGAGATTATTGACTGACGGTGATACCAAATAATAATAATAATAATCATTTATTTCAGGCTTTACCCATAAAATTTAAGATTAGTTAGGACATCAAATTAAATGCAATTAAAATAAATACATGTCAAAAGTAAATAAAACTAAATTTAAAAAGTAAAATAAAAAATAAAATAAAACTTAATTAAATCGAATCCAAATAAACCAATTCAAAAATCAAATTTAAATAAACAGAAGAATGAGAACAATCCCTTAATACTGTCTAAGCGGCATTGGTATTGCAACGTGCCTATCACAGCAATGGCGGAGGTAATGACAGTCCAGTCTAGAAATGAATTAAGATTAACCGCAATCTCACTGGAAAGGGGAAAGTGTGGATGTTGTTTGAGATGGAACGCGATTAACTAAATAATGCCTATTCACATTTGTTTCAACGGTAACAGAGTCTGAAGTCAGCTATAATAAATAGTGTATCGGTTCTATCGATTAATAATACCCTAGTGCTTGTGAAAAATAAAAACATTTATTACCAATCAGATAACTTTAATAAATATAGAAAAAGAAATTTGGTTGCGATCAGCAGTGCATTATTTTTTTGTATCATTAATTGTGGAAAAACCTGATATATTCAAAACCTTAAATAGTTACTCACAACACTTATTATTACTAGCTGTTTCCCGCTTTTGTATTCCGCGTTAATTAAGATTTTTCACAATACGTCTGGAAACCGTTTATTTTTTTCAGGGATAAATCGTCTATGTTACTCCGTCTTTCAACAAACTCTATGCCATTTGATTAGTTACTTAGTTAGACAAACAAATACATCTGTATAGTTATAATCTTAGTATGGGTTAAATTTTAGTTTTACTTTATTATTATTATTATTATTATTAAACTCTTTATTTGTATACCACAACATTTAAAATATAACAAAAACAGAAACAGCGAAAGAAGTAGTAATACAAAAGGCGGCCTTATCGCTTAATAGCGATCTCTGCCAGGCAACCTTAGAATTAGGAAAAAAAAGAAGAGGAGAATAGACTGCTGGTGGTACAAATATTAAAATACATACATGCAAATAACTACATGCTAATACATAAACTAGTGTGCATAAATAGATAAAAAGTAAATAATATAATAAATAAATAAATATAAAAATAAACTAATATATATAATAACAACACTTACATAATTAAATACTTTAACATACAATAAATGAGTAAGTATATACATACTATTAAAAGTCGTTAACAATATTATCCTTTTTTAACAATATTTTTTCTTCTTTAATAACAGTATAATGTCATACATGGGTCGACCAAGGATGGACGATGGTACGTAAAAGAAGACTTTGAAACAGATTTCACGAAGGTGTTCCAAGCTCTCGTTATACGTGTAAGGAAGGAAGATGCAAATCGATTTGCACATGTGAGATATATACATGTAACGTTGTATATACCAAACGTTATAGGAAATGAATATATATTATATATATATATTGAATACCCGCCCGTTGTTTTGCGGCCAATTTTCTTATAATTATTTATTAACCAAAATATCATCATCACAATTACCGGCTCAAAAAAAAAAACATGCTGGCCAAGTGCGAATTGGTAGACTTCATACGCTTTAGAAGATAATGGAAAATATTTAGATGTACAGGTTTCCTCACGATATTTTCATTCACCGTTAAAGTAAGTTATATTCAATTGTTTAAAATACATAACTTCGACAAATTACATTCGCATACCATAGATTGAACTCAGTCCTCAAGAAGGGAAACCTTAGTCATATACACTTGACTATAACCCCTAAAACTAGGCTATCACCGCCTCACTAGGCTACTACCGCTAAACTTGACTACTACCGCATCACTAGGTTACCACCACCTCACTGGGCTATCATCGCTAAACTAGGCTGTCACAGCTTCACTAGGTTATCGCCGCTTCACTAGGCTATCACCGCTAAACTAGGCTATTATTACTGCTTCATTGTTAATCAAATAATTATTTTACGTTGTTTGATTTAAAACTCGTCTTGCTTTCTTATATCGTCATGCCTGCATTTGACATCAACCTCTTCACGGACAACTTATGTAATTTAATTTTGTACTTGTTTTTCTAATTGAATACAGAATACCATTAGCTCCATCACCAATAGCATTACCAGTAAGCTATGCTTTATGAAGTTTATTGGAGACTCCGAACGTCGCCATAAAATAGCAAGTAATGATGCTCGCGCTATAAACTTGGTAATTATGGTCGTTAACGATACAACTTTTATCGTATTTTTATTTTTATAGGACGGGGAAAGAGGGAAAGCGTTTTGGCTTTGTCATTATCTGTGTATAATGTTAAAGTTAAATACCTATCACTCACTGACAAACCCTAATTATCTATGTTCAGTTCAAAGTTTTTATAAAACGTTAGCTTCTAGAAAAATCCTATACAACGTGAAGGATATAAGAGCCTATATATAAGAGTCCTATAATATAATTTTTGTCGGAAAGCTTAACCTTTGCAATATCTTTAAAAATAAAGAATATAGAAAATATTTATTAGACAACTTAGTACAATAAATCTTTGGAGTACTGACCCCTAAAGTAGGAAATCCCGTATCTTAGGGGCCAGTGCCTTACCAAACATTGATTGAATAATTGCTTTACAAAGGTATTTTGAGTTCTCTAACGGTTAAATGAGAATGGCATGAAACGCGTGTGACGCGACGACGCAGACGAAATCATCGTATGATTGAGATAGAACTTCACTTAAGGTATTGTATATCATATTATCATCGTTTTATCATCGTCATAGCTTAGCTTATATAAAAATACTATTAGAAAATGCATTGAATTGAGAAATGAACTTGGTTATATTCCTATATTAACTACTTCTAACACTTCCAAGAATATGTGTACAAAGTTTCATGAGGATCGGTTAAGTAGTTTTTACGTGAAAGCGTAACAAGCAAACTTACATTGACATTTATAATATTACTAGCTAGCTTATCATATGACACGTTTGTCGGTTTACCATAGCAGTGATATCTGTTAGAATCTTTTGGAGTTAACAGATAATTGTGACTGTCAATTAATTATAGACAAATAATTTGCAATAAGATAAAATTGCGACAATAATTAAAGATCTAAGCTATCCTATCTCTTAAGTTGGACCAGACTGCTTACAGTTAATTTAAAATCGGTTAAGTAGTTTAGGAGTCTATCGCGGACGAACATCCTGACAGGAGATTTATATATAATAAGATATATATATACCTATATATTTATACATTCACGAGAAAACATCAGCATTGATTTTTTCTCGTCGGAAGCGGGTGCCGGCAATTACAGGCAAATGTGGCTTAACACCTACGGCTCAGGTTGATGGGCACAAGACGGCACTATATAGAACGTATTCCATGCATGATGGTTACTCACTTAACTTCTCTCAGCTGAGCCATATGTTTGTCATCAATTATTATATACTACTATAAAAACATAAGGAAATCATAAACACAATAGCTCATTATATAAATTGGTTACGTTAACTGACAGAAATATAAATTAAGTTTTCGTTTGGGAAATTCTTTGAGCCGAGTTTGCTTGCGTCTAGGGTTACGAAATGTCAAGGAATATAACCAAGTTCATTTCTCTTCAGATGTTTTACATTTTATAACCGTAATTTAAATGAGTGAACGGTCAAGTTCCTAGGTACCGTGAGACGTGAGAAATGAATAGTTATTTGCAGAGTGAGTTCATAGCCTAGAGCTTTTTACTCGTAATATTAAAAGGCACTGCTTTTGGAAATAAGTTTTTTATTTTCAAAGAAACGTTTTCGTGGCTTAATGTGCAAGCTTAATTACGAGTAGTGTATGTTTGCATTTACTTAAAGTATTCAGTCAAAAAGAGATTAAAATTCTTTGAAAATGCTAATTCAGTTCAACAAATATATTATTACGTATTTTTAATGTTTTTGCATGCTTTAAGGTTTCGTTTAAATAATTATATGATAAACGTTATTATTTTAAATGCATTTTTTAATAGTACTTTTAACCCGACGTTAAGCTCGGTTCCTTTGGGAGAGGGGATGAAAGTGTTTATCGGGTTTACACCATAACTCCGACAAATTATAACCGATTTAAATAATTATTTTTGTACTATAGAGGTTATAGTATGTGTTTAATGTTGCCCAATCTTTGTGTAGATCTGAATATGGTTGCAGACAGAGGACAGAACTCCCCAGCGGACAGCAGCAAACCCCTCATTTAAAGGCTTAGCGATACTGAATACTTTTAATACGTTTACGTACGTTTTTGACGGCCGACTGGCGCAGTGGGCAGCGACCCTGCTTTCTGAGTCCAGGCCGTGGGATCGACTCCCACAACTGAAAAATGTTTGTTTGCAATGAGCAATAAGTGTTTTTCAGTGTCTGGGTGTTTATATGTTTTTTTAAGTATTTATGTATATATAATTCATAAAAATATTCATCAGTCATCTTAGTACCCATAACACAAGCTACGCTTACTTTAGGGCTAGGTGGCGATGTGTGTATAATTGTCGTAGTATAAAAAAAAAATTTTACAACTAAATTGAATGCATGAAATCAAAAAACAAAATCTAACGCAGACGAAGTCGCGGGCAACAGCTAGTGTTTATATATTTATATGCACCAACTACCTCTCGTTTAAAGCTGTGTTTTAAGCCATCGATTTTCTGAAAGACATCGCTATGTAGCAATAAGTCTGCCTAATTGTATAAATCGTGTAGACTAGTTATTTATAATTTTTCCTGTATTTTTATGTGGTGTACAGTAAAAGTGTACTCATTCATTCAATACTGCTTAGCCACAGAAAAAATCATTGCAGGAGTACTTCCCCTGCCGAGCTCTATCACAAAAAGATCTACCACTACTAAACCTAATATAAGTTTACACGGTACGTTTGAAACTTACCTGTAAATCTGTATTAGGTTACATGACTGTATTATTAATATTTGCTATGATAATTTTGTTACAGTTGTATTAGTTAGGGCTGTAAAATTATAATTAATATCATATTAGATGCAACCCAAGGTGTCTTAACAATTGCTCAATGTAAAGTCAACATCTCCAGAGAATGCACCTTAGGAGTACATAGTTAGATGTGCTTGGTAATAACACCGTACAGATTCTCCTGTTTTCCCCAAAATATAGAAAATTAAGCTCCATCCATCTTTGGTCTTAAAAATTTAATAATTAGTGGTTCTACGCGACTTTGTCCGCGTACGACTTCATATTATGTTAATGAAACCTTGAAACTTAATTCGATATTTTACATAATATTGCACACGCTTTCACGTAGTTTGCTCTTAAGGGCCTAAAATAAATCTATGTTGAGATATATTAAATTATAATAACATGAAAATGTAAAATATAACGGAACAACAGTTAAAGTTTAAACAGCACAAAATATTGTTGATAGGTTGTTTTGCAATTGAAACAGTATCAAAACATATATCGTATTTCATACAAGTAATTTATTTACGGTTCTGGATCGAAATAGATTAGGAATATGTCTAACGCGCAACATGTTATTTTCTTTGCCTTTATGTTTTTGACAGCCCTGAAATAACCGTAGAATAGCGTAGTGGAATATTATACACCAGAAATTTCGATGCACTTTGTGGCAAATAAAGGGCTTAGCAGTTTATTTGCGGAGAATACGAACGCTCGTTTGGCTTTACCATTATACAGCCCGTTAAGGTTAATGGGAGGGTGTGAATACGTGTTGATACAGAGTGTACCATTTTAGTGAAGTGATTATAGTTTTTGGTGGCTTAATAAGGCTTTACAGGGTATAAAGGATGAACAATGTAACAAAAGAAGTGTGAAATTTGCGTTTAAGTGCAGCAATCTAATGCAGGCGTATCATAACATTATCATAAAATATTTCCAAGAACTTGCTCCGAGGCAAAGTAGATTCGATTATATTGTAATGGGTAAAATTGCGTTAAATTTCTTTGTTTGGTTTAAGTTTAACAGTGGGTTTGAGGAAAAATATAATAATAGGTATATAATTTCAGTACAATAAATCTATATAATAATACATTTATTAAATTTATAAATGTATATTATTATTCTATTAGTCAAGCCCTTTCATATATCATAAGTATAATGAGATTTTATTATAATGTAATCGTTATTGAGTACAGTAATGTAATCGTAAGAGGTTGTTTACTAATTAATAAATAAATAAATTTGATACCCATCTTGAGGGAGTTGTTAAAAAAAATCATCATTTTTGTGGTAGCGGCCATCTTGGACGTGAAATTGGTCATGTTTACTAACTGAGCCCTGTCATCTGATACCCATTTTGAAGGAGTTGTGACAAAATATGTAATTCTCCATTTTGGGGCGGCGGCCATCTTGGTCAGATTTTCATCAAACAAAGCTATGAACACTCCCGACAAATTCACTATTTAAACGAACAACGCAAAATCAAAATAGGTTCATCCTTTCGTGAAACACGATGCCACAGCACGCACACACACGCACACACTCACATGACACACAGCCAAGTCAAACTTATAACACCCCTTCTTGCGTCGGGGGTTAAAAATAAGTTGGGTTCAGAACTTGTGATCTTGCTTAAGTAAACAGTACCTGATGATCGAGCTTTGCTTGAAATTGTAGAAATTAAAAATTTCATTCTACAGATTCATTTTATGTTGCGAAATACGCCAAAGTCCAGGTTGTTTAAAATAAGTTACTCAATTAATTGGTTCCTTACTAGTATGCCATATCGAGTGCATTCCATCATTGTCATTGTCATAGACAACTTACCTAAGTTGTCTCTGACATCACACTTAACAGAGTCAGGTGAAGATATCTTTCCCAGAACCTGAAACTGTTTGACGGAATGTGACCCAATCTAAGCTTATGTGCGAAAACCACATATTTCTTTGTTTATGACTATATTCGGTGTACCTATGGAATTCAGGCTATCCATTGCGGCCGTTGCCCATTTTCAGAGAAGTTACCTACCTACCTTTATTCAAGTAGGTGGCACTTTTGATGCGTACATTACCTGAGAGTTATGGCAATAACCATGGTCGTAAACTTAAAACTATAGCTACGATGGTTCCAAACGCGTCCTGGTCTAAGACGAAGCCCGAAACCAACTTAGCCGGGTGTTATTTTTATCACGATCTCACATAGTCATTTAAAATTATTAGAAGAACAACCTGGTTAGAGTAATAATTCAAACTCAAGCTTTTTTATCGATTACGTAGTCCTTTATACTATAATAGGATTTATCTATAAGCTAACGTTTAATACAAAATTTGAAATTTTAAAGATACACCTCCAAGATGTTAATGGGTAGTCTATAGTAGAATTTGTAGTATCAGTATAAAAAACTTGTAACGACCGGAATGCCGGACGTGGCATTCGGGTAACCGAATACAGTCTGACGACGAAGTAGTAGTAAAAACTAATAAACGAATATATAGAAAATCAAAGGGTATTACATAAAAGTCAAACATACTTTTCTAACATTTTTATTCTTAATCTAAACACTTATGTGCAAAATATATGGAATTTAATGCAGGGGTAACGCTGTCTTTGGCTTGAATATACCTTAATACCCTCGCTACACTCAAGTATTTCTATCTCAACACCCTCTTACACTCGGGAGTTACACTGTAATCCCTTGCATTTGTGATATTTTATCCTGGACGTAAAACATTGCATTACCCTATAGGGAACAATCTACTTTTTCACGCCTGCTGGGTCTCCTTTCACTATAGAGAGAGAGGGAGAAGAGAGAGGGGGGGGAGAGAAAGAAAGAGAGAGAGCAATATATAAAGCACCAGAAAAAGTAATGAAATGCTATCTGAAAAAAAAGGTTAATGTAGAGGTCGTGTGTGTACACCTATGTGTATACGGTAGTCGTTTAAGGCACTGCACAATATTACGCCACCGTTATAAAGCTCTGTTAAACTTTCGGAGTTGAGCAACGTAAACTAATTTCATTAAAGCGTTGGACAGTTTATGTTATGTTGCATATATTACGCGCAAGCTCTGGTTCATATATCGCAATTACCCTGTTGCCTGCAAGATGTGACGGAGTCCCTAACATAATTAGAGTTTAGTTTTAAAAGTGTTGCATCCTCGGAGTATATAAGGATAGCATAAGAGTTACCTATTTGTAGCTTTGATTAATAATGTGATCTTATCATTACCAAATTTGAGATAGAAGACATAATGCCTTTCCAAACAAAAACTTTTAGAGAGGGAAAATTAACTCGTAAACTAAATTAATTAAAGCGTTGGGCAGTTCATAATACGCATATGTTATGCTCAAGCTCTTGAGACATACTTTGCTATCACCTCGCCGTCTGCAAGAAATTCTTTGATATTATCAGAGTGTAATCTTGATAACTTTACATATTTACATTTATAATAGAAATAACGAAATTCCTAAAATGCCGTTAAAAACATTTTATTTTTAAGTCCAGGTTATTGGTCCGCCATACGCGTAGTATTGAAATAAAAAAATGAGACAGTTGTAAACAAAATATGGCACATAAAATTACATCAAATTGTACCCGTATGGCAATAAGATTTGGAAAAATTTTATACAAACTAGAAAATGTGTTAAAAGTAGACTAGAGTCTTAATGTGTTTTCCCAGATCGTTTAAGGCGCTGCATAAAATTATGCCACCGTTATTAAAGCTCCGTTAAATTTTCGGAGTTGAGTAACGTAAACTAATTTCGTCAGAACGTTGGACAATTTATATTATGTTGCATAGATTAAGCCTTAGCTCAGATTTCGCAATTATCCTGCGCCTGCAAGATGTTATGAAACCTTCTTGACATCATTAGACTGTAGTATTGAAAATGTTTATCCGTGGAAAATATGACATATATTTTCCGAAGATTTTATATTTGACGATATTGTTAATTAAAATAGATATCGAATTTAAAATAAGTTTTAAGTGTAAGAAAATCAAAGATTTATGCAAACTAACTCGATACTTGATCTTCTACCATACACTGTACTAGGCTGTGCCAGATCCAGACAAAAGTAATGAAGATTAGATATTTAATTTAGCAGTACAACCGTCAAGCTTATTTCTGCCGCCAGTATTGTTGCAATGTTGTGTTGAGTGTGATTACCAGTGTAAAAACAGGCACACAAGCTACGCTTACTTTGGGACTAGATGGCGATGTGTGTATTGTCGTAGTATAGTTACTTATTTATTTACAATAATAATAAAACTGTGTATTAGTTTAGTTACTTAAAAATCCTTATGTCGGAATAGGTAGGTTTGCAGCGCTTTATGAGTTCTCACGCTCTTTTGACAGGTGCTCTCAGTTGAAGTGTGACTTAATAAATACACAGACTAAGGCGATGCGACTCAACGGGTCGAGGTTTATTCTGTGATAATATATTATTTATTTATGTTATTTATAAAAGGGCCCGATACTTAATAGAGCTCTGGTAAATTTTCCGAGTTGAACAACGTAAACTAATTTCGCTGAAGAAGTGAACAGTTGATATTATGCTACATTTTGCATATATTACACTAACGGGAGTATTTAAGGACAGGTGGTCTGAGTTCGCAATTAAGATGTCGCCTGCAGAGCGTGATTACACAGGGTGCTAGTAGCGGGATATTAGGATACTTAAAAGCGTCAGCACATGAAAATAAACATCACACACTAAAGAAACTATTTCATAAAATAATTGCACGGAATAATTGTAAACTAAACGTTGAAATGGCCAATTAATCTCCTTAAATTTAATTTAATTTGATCTGGAAAAGTGCGGTCAAATCTTTGGCACTTAAAAGTAACACCATTCCGAATTCAGTTTCTCCGGAATCTACATGTGTTTGGAAAGTTGTTGTTACAAAGCGCAGTAGTGAACTTTGTTTTTTTTAAGCGGTACCCCCCGGTTTCGATTCTCGGCGCGGCTAAGTTGCTCAGTTGTGGGATGGTGGGAGTCTTTTGCTGTGGCTAGTTAGCAACCGGCCACCAAAAACGCGTCTCCAAGCGATTTAACTTTCCCATGATAAGCAGAAACTGATGGGGTTCCATTCTCCAAACAGATTAGTCCGCTACCATCTTAGACTGCAACACCATTTACCACAGTGAGAATGCACTCAAGAGCTAATTTGTAATAAAAGAAAAAACCTACCTAAAAGATGTATTCCAGTGATAATAATGGCTACATCCAAAATAATGCTATAAATGCGGCAGTGTGTCATTTTGTTTGTTTGTATGGTATTTTCTTTATGTTATGATAAAATATACCAAGTTATATATAGCTGGCATCCGATAGATGGATTGGATTTTTATCAAAAAAAAATATACCTTAGATATATTCCAGCAGGATTTAAAAAATAGCCTTTGTTGCACGTTCAATGCACGGATTAACTAAATGCCTGAAAGGCTTTAGGTGCATGTAGTAACCTTGCATCATCACGAGTGTCACTTGCTATGGCGTCTGTACGGCGCCATTTTTAAACATGAAAATTTGTACTGTGTTTGGCACCGTCGTGTTTTTTAATTACATTCTTGTTATTATTCTTATCCTCAGACTTTTTTTTAAGTAATAATTGATGGACTAAACAGATGTTATTAACTTTAATGTTATTAATTGGGGGGGGGGTTTCGATTCCATATATATTTATCGTATATTCCGAATATGTTCTGAATATATTCCACATTATGAATACGTCTGATAGCCGTTTCTAATTCTATTAGACCTGGAACAAACACTAGTTAATTGTATGGGGATGAACCTGAATGACCTGTTTGTGTACAGCTCTTGACCTATGTCTAAAGATTCCCCACAACTATGGTCGTACTGATTTATAGTGTAAGAGCTTGTGTGGAGTTACGAGTAATTTAAAAATGTAGATAACGGCAGTCTGCAGATAATCAATGAATCATCTTCTTATTAATAAATGTCTGTCCACTGCTGGATATATGGGTATGATACTCGTACTCTTATTGTGGAGGAGGCCCGGGCCCTGTAGTTGGCCGGGCCTCCTCCACAATAAGAGTACGAGTATCAACCCATTAGGTTGATACTCGTATGATGATTATATACTCGAAAATAACAGTAGACCTACCCTCATTAAAAATAAATGTAAGCGAGTGTTACCAGTGGTAACTTTAATGGTGTTGCAGTCTAAGATGGTAGCGGACTAATCTGTTTGGAGAATGGAACCCCATCAGTTTCTGCTTATCATGGAAAAGTTAAATCGCTTGGAGACGCGTTTTTGGTGGCCGGTTGCTAACTAGCCACAGCAAAAGACTCCCACCATCCCACAACTGAGCAACTTAGCCGCGCCGAGAATCGAAACCGGGGGGTACCGCTTAAAAAAAACAAAGTTTCTTATCAATAAATGTCTGTCCACTGCTGGATATATGGGTATTTTGTAGTTTCAAGCTCTAGGGGCATCTTGTGTTCACCTATTGCCACTTTACGTTTGCGAATCTGATCTATGTAAGAATTTCTGGTTCTCCTACAAATCTCCTGAATTGATCAGGTAGACAATAGCTCTCTGTATCGCCTGTTTAGTGACTTTAAACTTTCTTATGATACTACAGTTATCGACCACATTTTGGAGAAAGTTACCACTGGTAACACTCGCTTACATTTATTTTTAATGAGGGTAGGTCTACTGTTATTTTCGAGTATATAATCATCATACGAGTATCAACCTAATGGGTTGATACTCGTACTCTTATTGTGGAGGAGGCCCGGCCAACTACAGGGCCCGGGCCTCCTCCACAATAAGAGAGGTTTACTACCACGCGGGCCCAGTTGACATTTGAAAGCATTTGTAGAACTCTCAAGCATGCCGGTTTCCGCGCGATGTTTCGTTTAGAAAGTTATAGGTTTGTGCTGGGATTCGAACTCGGCCCCCGAAAGTGAAGTCGTGCTCCTACCCACTGGGCCTTTGAATTTATATAATGCTATCCACTAATTAAATATACATTCTTAAATAATTTACAGATAGGTAACTGAGTCGAGTTTAACTAGTATTTAAGCAAAGTTAGGTTATACTCTACAGATCTCAGCCACATAGCTTAACCCGTTTTTAAAAATGCAAAGTGAAAGTCTAAAGCTCCCATCCACTCACTTAATTAGTGTTTGACGAGGTGGGCAATATTTAAACCATTGTCACGTGCATCTAGACTTTCGTTGCTTTAGTTACTACAGAATTAGTCTCAAATTAGGTTTGTTTAGATGAAATTAGTTACCAGGTAAAACTTTTGTTTTACCTACATAGTTTGGAAATTAGTTTAATGGAGGATGACTGTTAGTACCTACCGGTTTAATTTTAAGCAATTCTGGAATAGACTATGTGAAATGCTGAAATTAGTTTTGTTTAGTGTATTGTTAAGGGTTAAGTGACCTGGTACTCTATTCTCAAAGCACATAACGTGTAATTTCAATTTAAATACTAAACAAATTTAGAGATTTGCTTAATTTAAGGATAGTTCGTAAAAAGAAGTCACACTAATATTTGAATAAGAGAAATTCATCATCATCAACCCACTACCGGCCAACTACATGGCACGGGTCTGCTCCCACAATGAGAAGGGGTTATGGCAGTAGTCCACCACGCTGGCCCAGTGTGGATTGGTGGACTCCACACATCTTTTGAGAACATTATGGAGAACTCGCAGGCATGCGGGTTTCCTCACGATGTTTTCCTTCACCGTTGAAGCAAGTGACATTTTGATTGCTTAAAACGCACATGACTTAGAAAAGTTAGGGGTGCGTGCTTGGGTTTGAACACAGCCTCCGTAAGTGAAGTCGAAGTCCTGCCCATTGGGCTATCACCAACTAATTGTATATAGCTTGAAATCGTATTTACACAACAACGTTTTTGCGTATCAACATGGGTTTAAATAATTGTATTAATATTACCTAGGTCTATAACCTTTTGGTCATTGTCGTTTTTCTCCGTGACAGCTTGACCTTAAATCGATAAGTGGTTATGGATGGATGGGCGTTAATCTAACGCGGGTTATAAACGCGGGTAAGTATTATAGTTTCCTTCCACGATTGTTAGGTTCTGAACTTGTCGGTAGTTTTCAGGATTGAAAAGATGTCCTTTTGCTCGTTTGCAGAATGCAAGCCATCTTATATAAAGGTACTTAACCAAAACGTTACAGAAACAAACAGGCACACTAAAATATTTATAATGTTAGTACAGAAAGATTCTTATTTACATGGGCTCGGAAAGTACCGACCGATTTTAACCATTTCTTCACGAAGAGAAAGCGAAACTATCACGAACACATTTAAAGCAATTTTTTTTTTATTGGCGATCCTTAAGTAATTTAATTCCTCGAGTGAATATATCTAACTATCATAGTTAAGTCGCAGTTTTTGTGTTCTAAAATTTTACTTGATCGCCGATAGAAACAATAGTGTACAGTTGTCGCACCCCTGCTGTAAGAGGAGGGGTGTTGACAACTGTACACTATTGTTTCTAATACTTCTACCAGCTGCTGCAATTACCAATCGATCTGCCCGGCGTGTTGATTATGTGCAAACCATACATACCATTTTTTAGTCCAGGAGTAAAGTGTTACACTAATAATCAATTGATTGATAAAGATTTTATTTGAAATCGTTACTAACTCTACTTTACTTTTTTAGTCTCTTACGCCATTGGTTGCCTGGAAGATATCGCTATATAACGATTATGCCGCCAAGTTGTATGAATTATTTAAGCTTGTTTTCTTTCTGTATTTCTGCAGTGTACAATAAAAGCATGTTTATTCATTCATTCATTAACTCTTAGGCTATGAAACTCTAGCAAAAAAGCGTGTAATTGGATGAAGTTATTAATGTTTCATGAATTAAATGTCGGTGAAGCCTTATTTCATTGTTGATGAGATTATAGTTCATTTATTTATAGCTGACTTAATGTGGGATGGATACCAACATGTTCAATACGATTAAACTGCCTAGATAGACTGCTAAACATGTTTGACGTTTCATTACGATGTCTTTGATTTGGTCAAAAATAGGTGAGCTGTCAGTCCCGGTAATAATTACTAACGTGTCATACACATAATTAGGATAGAAGGGTATTCAACTATGAACAAAAAATGCTGGTGATGATGTTGGATAGTTGAATCTCACCTTGGATCCATTATATCATAACCAATCCAATTAAGTGTCTCATTACAGTACGGAAAAGTCCGACATGTCTTCTATACGCTTTTATAATAATGAACC
Source organism: Pararge aegeria (assembly GCF_905163445.1). Classification (NCBI taxonomy): domain Eukaryota; kingdom Metazoa; phylum Arthropoda; class Insecta; order Lepidoptera; family Nymphalidae; genus Pararge; species Pararge aegeria. Next base: position 9,176,298 of record NC_053186.1, on the reverse strand, counting down.
TATAACCTGTCCAACCTGTCCACTACTGTTAGGGCACGGGTCTTCTCTCCGTGTGTTGGACTGTGGTCCAACACGCTGGCTAAGTGCGGATTTGTAGAATCCCCCGGGTCTGAGATACACTTCAACTATATGGAGAACTTTAACGCATGCAGGTTTCCTCACGATGTTTTCTTTTACCATTAAAAAAGATAAGTGATATTCTTATTTCTTAGATTAAAACCACACATCACTCCTAAAAGTGAGTTAGAGCCTTAGAGGTACGTGCTGGTCATCTAACTCGGTCCTCTCGAGGGCCAAAGAAATAAAAACAATATTTTAAATTCTAAGATTCAATCAATTTTGGTCAAGTCCGACTGTTTGTAGTTTAAAAAGGAAAAATCTACTGAGATAGTAACATAGTCAAAAACTAATGTAGTACCTCCCTGCCGTTATAAAAAAGAATAAGAAAAATATTATAGGTTGATGCAAAAATACTCATTAAAATACAACATGGCACGGGTCTTCTCGCACGCCTTAGACCACCAGCTGGCCCAGTGCGGATTGGTGGATTTCAAACAGTTTATGGAGAACTCTCAAGCAAGTTTTATGACGATGTTTTCCTTCACCGTTGAGGCAAGTGATATTTAATTGCTATGAACCGCACATAATTTAATAAAGTTAGAAATGTGTACTGGGATTCGAACTCGGCCCCTCGAAAGAGATGCCGAAGTCCTACCCACTGGTCTATTACCGCCTCAAGTATAATATACGTTTATACATATATACGATTTTATCAAAAAGGTAACACATTCTTTTCAGTTTTGTCGCGGGTAAAAATAACAACTGCCAATGAAATGTGATGAAAACTAAAAACGTTTCAACAAAATTTCTCACTACATTTAGTGTGAAATCGCGTCAAAGCGGGCTTTTAGAAGTGTTCTAATTACAACTTAGCGCTTAGTGAACTCAAAGCCGCAGTTTTAAAAGCCAATGCGGATTCTTTTCACTATTTCTGGGCATTAAGGTTTATTTAGCGTTACGTCGTGGATTTTCTACAGGATGTAGGTAAGTGCTTATTATTTCGAAGAGAGTTCAAGGTTTTATTAAATGCGCTTAGAGATAAATCCTGTAGTAGCTGTACCCGCTACGCTATGGTTCAATCTAATGTTATTTCCCGTTACTTATTAGTGGGAATTAAAGAAATGTATATATTTAGGTAAATAACATTTTTTATAAATAACACGTTTTTTATTCTTTTCTCTTTTTTCCAAAACGTTTCATTCTATCATTCAATTATAACTTTACAAGATTGGCGGACAGTTGAAGCTGTTTTTTTAACCCCTAATCTAAAAACGACGGTGTGTGTGTGCGTTTGTCTGTGTATCGTAGTTCCAGAACTGATGAACCGATTTTGAGTTTGCTGAAAAGTCGGTCCAAGATGGCGGCCGACACATTTTTTTATTTCATAATTCCCTCAATATGAGTATCAAATAACAGGATGCGAGCAACTGCACCTGCAAGTAAAACTTAAGGCAAATAAAAGTCAAAATACCAAATTGGATGTAAATTTGGTAAAGACTCTTTTACAAACTTTCATGCCTAGCATAGTAGAAATTTTAAAACCAGTACTACTTATCCGTAGTACTTCTTTATTTTTCAACCGAAAGCCAACATACGAGTTCTAATTTGGATAGTTAAAAACATTCCTATTTCAACCTTTTGGACATAGTATTTTCAAACACTTTGAAACAAGTGTCAAGTTTCGTGAAGATAACATGAGAAATCAGTTTTCCATACAATTTTTCTATAAAATGTATGTTATGTTATAAAAGAAACACTTTAAAAAATCTAGAATGCTCAATAAATATTCTATTAAAATTACGAATTTTGACATTTATCATTATCCGTTTGCATTTTATCTGTTGGGCTGTTAGGTTAGGTTACTAAGCCTTGTGCAGCTTGTGTCCAGTGATTTACTGTAATTCGCGGACCCAACGCCCATCGGTAGTCCGAACTAAATGTCCTAGTTCGTTTTGCTATATTGGTAACTCTGGTTCTTCCTAGGATCTCCGACCTACTAGCTCTCCTTTTCCTCTCCTTATTTAAAGTTACAATGGCATAGTCTCGATGTCTTGATTGTTTATGACATTGAGTGGTTAAATATAAAACACCTTTTTTTATTCATATATAAAACTAACGCAGTTCTGGAATTTTCAGCAATAAATGCATATTCGGTGGACCTTGAAATCGAGGTAGTCGAAACATTCAGTTGAAGCAATTATTTTTTAATTGCTCCGAGATTGGTGTCGCGTTTTCAGAGTTTTTATATTGAAAATGAGTAATAATTACTTTATTGTAATTAATTAGGGTTTGCGTTTTTGCGGCGCTTGCGTCTCAGACGATGGCGCGATAGACAATATTTTTTTTTCTATAATAACAAGTAAGCCTAGCAATAGCTCCATCGTTTTGGGTACCATGTCTATAATATATGTAAAAAAAAAGACAGATACAAATACTTTAACTTCCTCCTCTCCTTCATTTTCGGATAGTAATAGATAATTTATAGTTAAATGTCTTTAAACTCTAAGGCATCCTAAAAAAAAAAATAGACAAAATCTACAACAGGTAGTAAAGACTATAGAAGTTAGAAAGTAATTTGTATGAAACTTCTATGTGCTTGAAAACTGGCAATCAAAAATGTCGTGTGTAACCTAACCTCACCACAAACAGTCTCGAAATAGAATGATTTCTTCATACAAGTTCTTAGTTTGAGAACAGAACTAAAGCATGGATTTGGAACATTAAATGTAGCCCCAGTTAAATACCAAAAACCCTTTTAGAAAGAACTTACAAAAGTAAAGTCGACAATAAGACTATAAAAAATAGTGATCAGTGAACTACAAGCAAAGAACAACAATTAAACCCCTTGAACACAGGAAGAATATTATTACAAAGCAGAAGTACTGTAGACATAAAATGAGTGATAAAAAAACACAAACATTTCAAGAAACAACAGTCAAAGCGACTTGCAAAGTCCTACTTAACTAAAAGGTCACTCCAAATAGGGTGCATTTCGATTCGAGGACGGGAACTTTGTAGTATTTAGCGACGTTGCAGCGACGTTTAACTTAGAGCCTTGGTCAACAAATGAATGCGGAAATTGTAATGTCCTAGATGTCTAGCACAAACTATTTACCTTTTACAAAGAGCGGTGAAAGTCTAGTGGTATCCTTTTTTGGGGACTGAGTTCGATCCCCTTGTCTTTAATTTAAGCAAATAACAATTACTGTCATTAACGGTAAAGGAACGTGAGGAAACCTATTCCTCAAAGTTATCTATACTTATAATAAAACTGTAACTGAAAGATTTCTGTACATTTAATATATTTTAAAAATTTTGTTCGGGGGATGCTTTATAATCGATACTGAGTCCAAAACAGATTTTTATTTCATTTTTGTCTGTCTGTCTGTCTGTCTGTCTGTCCGGGCATCACGTGAAAACTACTGAACGGATTCAAATAAAACTTGGTATAGTGGTAGTTGATATTCCGGGTCAACATATAGGCTACTTTTTATCCCGATAAACAATAAGTTTCCTCCGGGAAATCGGATGAAAACTTTTATCAATTTAACTTAATATCTCTGTTAAATTTGCACCGATTTTAATCAATCTTTTTTTATGTGAAAGTGTATACTATCAAGCACGTATCATCTTATTTTAATAAGGATCTTAAAAATATTGTCGGAGATAATGGACATAACTCTTCACACATAATAGCGAGTCGTAAGGTATATGGGACAATGATCGACTGCATGCGTACCATCCTACTAATATAATAAATGCGAATGTTTGTGAGGATGGATGTATGGATGGATGTATGTATCAACTAAAATACCACGTGAAATAAAAGTAGGTACACAGCTACCCACGATGATTATGATGTTAGCATTAGATATATTCTAGCTTCTCAATTGACTCATACGCTGACGAAGTCGCGGGGGTCCGCTAGTTATCACTAAAATAGGATACCTAATAAATTGAAGTGGTAGATCTAAGCTTTTAATCTCGGTATTTTAAGACAGAGAACGCCTATGCCTAGCTAGCTAGATTAAGAGATTAAAACTAGAGGTTAGTCACATAGTATTAAGTGTCGTTAAATTTTTAAATGCCATAATATTTTCTTGAAATTTAATCTTATAGCTAGAAAAAGTATATATCTCTCATTTAATTAAATTTAATTAAATTTATTGCAATAAATTTAATTAAATTTGCATTAATTACGAGGAATAACACAAAAAATAAAAAGAGTTTTGTTTCAAATTTACCACTTTTTTACTGAAATTTTGCGTATATCACTTTTCGTATAATGTTCTACCATTATGTACAAGTATTTTCAAAGCCGTTTCAACGAAAAGTCCTGACAAACAGACAAAAAACAAGTGAATTTAATGCATGATTTTTCAATTCAAATAAAAATATGTATTATATTTTTATTTGAATATATTTTATTATTATATTTTATTTTAAGCATAAAGTTTTAAGTTATTTTAAATCACATACTGAAACTGCAGTTTAATTACTACGTTTGCACAAAAGATATATAATTATTAAATTCAATGTAAGGAAACTATACCTAGTATCTTATAATGTTAAGATAATAATTCAAATATTCAAATGTGATATACCAAATAACCGTAAATTTCTCAAATGTCCAAGTGTCAGACGATGCAAATTATACATCTTTACTGATAATTTTAGGGTGGACCTTCGTATACACGGAGCGATTAGCGTATTATATAGTACATGGTTTCAACAATATTGATAACAATATTGATGATTATATAATGTTATTAACGTATTTTAGAAGCCCAAGATTGGAGCAGCATGGTGGGTCTATACTCTAAATATTGTCTCTCCTATAAGAGGTCAGGCCTGTGCTCAGCACTGGGAGTTAATAAGCTGCGGATGATAGCATTTTCAAAAACATTTGGAGTAAACATATATAAACAAAATCCTGTTGCTCCGAAATTTGTTTATGCATATTAAATTTATAAAGCTTATAATTCTGAACAAGAGCAGCAAGCATATTAAAATATTACTGCTCAAGCGATGAAAGTATGCTCCCTAATGTGAAAATAAAGCTACGTGAGGATTGCGCGTTTCAGTGTACGCGTCGGGCTTTTCACTACACGACCGCATACTACGTATTTATAGTAACGCGTATACCGACCATTTTGATTGTGCGTCAAAGAGGATGTGTACACTCCATTTGGATGAAAAATATACAACACGGTCCAAATGTGTAAAAATAACAAAAAAATTATCTCGTGTAGGTACTTTTTGAGTACCCACCTGTAGGCTTGACTAACAAAGGTACCTACTGGCATAGGCATAAACTGATAAATCGAGAAACTCAAAAATTTTAGCATTTCAATACCAATACACAAAATAAAAACAAAGGCGTAAAAAGCTTCAATGTCTGACCAATCCGGACCGGATCCCGGACCGGATTGGTGTTTACTAAATGGCGCGGGGGTAATTCCAATCCTGTAACGCCCGAACACAGGGAAAAATATTTATGGATTTCTCAATCCCTCATTTCCTCAATTAATGAACGTTTCGAATTATTAAGCATCACCTGTACAATTTTAATGTATAATTGCCGTCCTCTATAAAAACGTGCTATTTCTCTAGTTTTGAAATCTATGGTTTCTTAAGATCTCTCTTTTAGGTTTAGTGTTATTCCTTAGGATACAATTCAGAATTTTACTACAGTAATTTTTTTTATGAAATTTCGTAATAAAACCAGCACACACTCGTTACTGATATTTGTGAAGTAAAATTTACACTTATTATGATGGGGGTCGAAATGAAATGTAAAAAAAATACGTTTTAGTGAGAGCTAATGTATTCAACCTTACATCTTTAAGTAACAATGTATTGTAAGTTTATAAAGAATAATTCATCAAAAATAACTTCATCATCTTAAACAGTTGTTGTCGCAACAAATTTTGGTTTTTTAAAAACAACAACAACAAAAAATAACGAAAGAACAGATACACATATATAACTAAATATAGTTGCGATTGGGATGGAGTGCTAGAATTAGTCTTAAATCAAGTTGAAACACTATCTGCATTGACGCTAACCGCTATCTCTTATGCAATGGTGTCGGTGTAAACCTCAGTCCGTCTGCAGGAAGCGAAGTACATGACAGATCGCAAGCTGCAACTGCACTTCTAGCTCTAATTAATAGCCTTTGCTTTACAGCGCCGGTACAAAGAGCTACTGGTCTGCTAAATGGTGACGTGATTTGGAATAGTTCCAAAATAGTTCACTTTCAAAAAACTATCTTTACACTTGATGCCTCAATAAATGATGCCCTGAAATTCATTAGCCTGCAAGGCCCTGGAATTTATTAACATAAAACATACGCCATAACATACTATCATTTATTTAATATATCACTACTCAGAAGTGGGATGCGATAATTAAACTTAAAATCGGTTTTCAATAAAATGGCGGGCTTTGGCTAGCTTGACGTTTATAAAAGGGGCCACAGGATTATATACAGGACATACAGAAACCGTGTACACGACTAATATTGAAGCATTAAATAGTCCACCATTCTGGCCTAGTGCGTTTAGATTGGTGGACTCCACACACCATTGAGAACATTATGTAGAACTCTCAGGCATGCAGGTTTCCTCACGATATTTTCCTTTACCGTTGAAGCAAGTGATATTTTAATTACTTAAAACACACATAACTTAGAAAAGTTGATATCTTATTATTATAAATTAAGCTTAATTTTCATAATATATCATGGTATTCCCCAAAGTACTCCTGCTTCTGAGAGTTACTGAGACTATTGTTAATAATATTTTATTTTAGCACAATTTAGATAATATAAGTATGAACACTTTGATGTATAAGTAGTATTGTAGGTACAAGGGATAATTTTGATCGAACGCACTACTTTTGTTGTGTAATTGTTAAAAATACATTTGATGCCCACTCGTTTACCAACTGCTAGACACTGGTCGCCTCTTTAAGGACAGAAGGATTTAAGGGTTTCTGACGTTTTAAATTAGGTTGCTGGCTGAATAGGCTTTCCAAGGCTTGGAGGTGCACAACGCCATTTTCATGAAGTAATTTTTAAATGCGCTGTTTACTTAGCTGTTTTTTTTGTTTAAAGGAGTAATTGACGGACTAAGCATTTGGCCCACCTGATGGTAAGTGGAAGACCATCGCTCGTAAATAGAGCAACACTTTACAGCACGAGCACGTCCTGAAACATGCCGCCGTGTATCCAGGCCGTCCATTTAAGGATTAGGTCTTCAGTTTCAATCCTATAATTACTATATATATTATAGAAAAATATAGTACATCCTATATACTATTATAGAAAAGTCCTATTACAGTATTAAGGACTACGTCAAAGATAAAAATGCTTGGGTGTAAATTATTGCTCTAACCAGGTTGCTTCTTTAATAGTTTCAAGTGACAATGTGAGATGGTGATAACAAAAAGCCATCAACCATCATCGCCATCAACTAACTTCTATGTTATATTTAACATGTAATGTACGAGTCAAAAGTGCCATATTTGTACCTATTTGAATAAAGAAATATTTGACCACACTTGACTTAACAAAATTTAGTAAACATCCTCATCTTTGATAACATTGTTTTTGACAATCTATTTTTGAATTATTTGTTGGCGGTAAAGAACGTGATGTAATTATTTTTAAGCTGTCTGTATCAGTACATTCGATCATTCATTGAAATATGATGACAGATGTTAAACTAATATGAATGCATTAAACAGTATTTGCGGTGGAAATAATAACAATGTATTTGTTGTCTCAATGATAAACTCATAAATTGTATCACTCGCTCATTCAATCGATGATTCATTCGTTGCTCCAATCATTCATTCCTATATAGCGAGCATTAGCTGGAGATATAAATCATACAGTAGCATTAAACTGAATTAGTGGTCGAAATGTTTACAATGTGTCAGTGGTCTCGCTGTGCAAACGTCATTACGCATCTATTTCGGTTTCTATAAACAAACTGACATTATGGGGTCACTGACCGACATTATTCTTGGGTTCGCGCGGAGAGATTTATAGAATTAACTGGTACATTGTTTAATAAGATTGTAAAGTTGTATCGTAGTACGAGATACCATCATCATCAGCCTAAAAATGTCCCGTTGTCTGCAATCTCACCTAAAGTGATGACGCAGTCTAAGGTGATAGCGGGCTTACCTGTTATGGCAGTTATTTAAGTTAAGGATGGCCTATCCTTCAGTGGTTTCTGTGCACATCGTACCGGGACGCTACATCGCTTGGCGACACATCTTTGTCGTTAGACCACACAAAATTCTGCAATTTATAGATAGCAAATGGCCCCACCGGAGATCGCACTGAGACCTCCCACATGAATGTTACAACTGCGCCAGGGAGGTAGACACAGATTGGGCACAAACCTCCTTTTCATACAGCAGCGTGTTGGATCAAATCCCTAAATACTTCTCGATAAAGCAGTTTGACCCAGCGTGCTGCGCTGATGTAGTTTGGCTAGCTTTAACGACTATAATAACAAGTTAGCTATAATAACTGGGACCGGATGAACGTGCTCTCCTAAGCACGATGTGAATAAGGCTAAAGACTTCAGGTTATTAGATACTGATATAAAACCTGTGCCCGGCCGTTGAAGATTAATGAAGATGAAACATAAATCATCATTTAATTAAAATATTATGTTACTAGTAATCCATCATCATAGTCGTATAAACCCATTATCAGGCCACTATAGGCCAAGGGTCACCTCTCACAGTGGGAAGAGTTTAAGGCGGTAGTCCACCGTACTGTCTTAGTGCGGATTAGTGGACTCCAAAGGCCTTTGAGAACATTATGGAGAACTCTCACGCACGCAGGTTTCCTCACGATGTGTATGATGAAGTGATATTTTAGTGAGTTCGAACTCGGCCCCCCGAAAGTGAAGCGGAAGTCCTCACCACCAGGCTATCACCGCTTCAGTAATCCATACAAAGGAAAAAATAATTAATTTTCCCTCAATTACGTATCTGTTATCGAATACAATACAGAAAGAAAAATAGGTAACTCCGCATGAAATTCTGTGAAACAAGTGGAAAGCGATTGCGCTGGATAGAAAAGTTGGCGCTAACTATTTGTGAGACTGAACACACTTATTCGTGGCTATTAATTATGGTTTGAAGCAACATTTTTATCTTTAAAAGACCTTACAACCTCAAGAGTTGCAGAGTTTAAGAGATTAGATGCTCCACGCTGCCCCGATAGTTATAAAGTATGTCTTATTGAATAACTAAGTAAATTTGTACAACTATTACTTGTATACTATACCTGTCTAAAGTCATATTATAGATCCGAGGAGTTTTGATTACGATAGCTCAGAAAAGATATATAGATACATAGATTTTTGGAGTAGAACTCCTATATACGAACATAGTTTGCACGAGTAAGCAGGCCAACGTTAGTCCAAAAAATAAAATTAATCAATATGATTTTAAATGTTTGTTACAGTTAATTCTGGTTATTGTAATTGAATGACAAATAGTAATGATTTTACTATTTGTGTTATAGACAATTTATTTCGTTTTACATGCAGCATGCATGAACTCTCAAACATGCAGGTTTCCTGACGATGTTGAAGCAAGTGATATTTTAATTGCTTTGTATATTATTTAGTTGATATTTTAATGCACATAACTTAGAAAAGTTAGAGGTTCGTGTTGGGATTTGAACTCAGTCTTTCGAAAGTGAAGTCCTACCCATTTGGCTATCACTGCTTTTTAGATAAATTAATTAAGTTAAATTTTGGTAAATAGGTTTTTATCTTTGCAAAAAATACTTTAATACTTTATACGAAAATTGTTGTAAAAATATTGTATAACTAGTTATACAATATTTTTATTTTTTTATCCAAAATTGCAAACTGCCGCAGCGTACGAGTGTGCATCTTCCCAACTGATACAAGACGAATCGACTGCTGAAGTAAGCTGAAAACTTGCAATCCACTCGACTCCTGCGGTCGTGAGATATGTCGGTTGTAACTTTTGACAGGCATCCCGAACGTTTGTATATAGCAAATAAATCTGGCAAACGTAAGGCGTGCTGCTGAGGAGATAAGCTCAACTGACAAACAATATCTGTGCACATTTATCATGCTTGCGTGAGTCTAAAATTGTGCTTACAGTTTTATGTACTAGCAAAGATTGATGGATCAAGTTCCAATTCGAATCCCAGCACGCACTCCATTATGTTCTCATAGGCGATTTGATTAACTTAACCAACAATTCGTTCTGGGCCAGCAGCGTGGTTGTACCGCCGCCTAACCCTTTTTCATTGTGGTAGGAGACCTGTAATGGGCCGATAACGGCTTCATATGATGATGGTGATGAATAACAGAGATTTATGGAATTCAACGGATTAACTATTATCTGCTCACAAGATTGATAAAAAACGTTTTTTGAACAATTGCTGAGTATCTTTTCAGTTTCTTCACAGTAGAATCTACATTACAAACCGGTGGTAGAGACTTTCCTTTCTTAAGAAATCTGTAAGATAAAACTTGTTATAATCAAGAATCTTGCGTAATGAGCTTAGCGGTGCACAAATTTTATCTGATTTTACCACTCTCAGTTTATTAGTAAGTCAATGAGAAGTTAATTAACGTTCAGTTAGTGGTAGGCTTCGAATAACCGTAAGTTCAAGACTACCAAACTTAACAAGTCAAATTCCTTATAGGTATGGAAATTTGTTGCGTTTGCACGAAATTTTATATCTCGGCAACTTTAAACCCGCGTCTTTGAAGGCTTGTTTGTTGTACATATACTTTTCATTAGATTGACACGCATATTACACAGGCAAAGCCAGCGGTTATACACAAGTGTGACTGCGCGAAGTACTACTTCCACAAAAACATGAAGCCAAAGGAGCTTCAATCAATAGGCTATAACATTCTATTGCTGGACGAAAGCCCTGCCGATGGGAAGACGGGTTGTGGACGCAGTAGATAGAAGTAGAAGCGTAAGGGACGGTGCTGCCCGTTTTCCGTTATATTGCCTAATTCGCCTCGTATCACACCCGTGGGGAGAAGAGGGTTCGTGACAATTGCAGTCTGTTCTGCCGGCAGGGCGCTTATGTATTTGTAATACGAGGAAACTGTTAAATAGGCATGCAGCGATCGCCTACCCTATTAATTATAGGATTTAAATAGGAGAGTTTGTGCCACCAACCGGACCGAACGTGGTTCAGTTTTACGATGTAGATAATATTATAAGAATTAGATATGACCTTAGATTAATAACCTTGGCAAATTGTAATTTTATATTCTAAATGTAATTCATAAAACAAATTGGATGGGATAAAATAAGTCGTTATTTTATTCCATAAACCCTTCTGCATTCCAAAATATTACTAGCTTGCAATCCTAGACTTGTTTTTGTGTCGAAACAATGTAACGTTAGAGTAAAATGGAACTAGCGCAACTCATTTTAAAGTTATACACATTGTACTACTGATTTATACTTTACAAGATTTAAATTCATCTCTCGAACACAATTTACATATTGCATGAACGATCCTCTTCTACAAAAGAATATAGAATCAATATAAGCAGCAAAATTGCATTTTATGTCATGATACCGAACCGAACCGGTGGTAGAGTACACACTACACACGGACAGACTTGACGTTTCAAAAGTGCTAATATTAGGCCTACTTGAAATAAATTAATTTTGAATTTTGAATATTTTTGATAAAATATACATTCTCCTACGTCATGGGGCATCTTTTTCTAAACTTATAATCTGCAGTTCAGTAGTAGTTTTTAGTCCAAGAGCTCGTCCAGCGAAGTACTACTGCTATATTTATTTCTGCCATCAAGCAGATTTCCTGTATTCTGGTCTGAAGGGTGCAATTACAGTCACATTAGGCTGGTGTTGATCGACAAAGGAAAGCATGTTTTAGGACGTGTTCTTTTCATTCTGTGTAAAGTGTTGCTGTTTTATTGGTTGCATTTTTACCAATATATATATATCTACCTACTGGCCGTATCCGACCACAGCGACTCTTTCTAGCTATTATGAGCGTACCTGATGTGCTCTCAAGTGACTGGCATAATCATTCTTTGTTTTAAATGTGCGATCACATTGACAGCACGTCATTACTCCACCAATTATATTGTAATATATGGCCGGCGATGGTCTGGCCTTTATCTCATTACGCATAGCAAAACCATTAACATGGGCCCCGCTTGACCCGTCAAGTATAACTATTAGAAAAAATAACCTGAAGTGTTACGCTATAATCTCCGTTCCCATCTCAGATATAATTACGTACTTTACCAAAAGGTGTAATTGCAGTAAAGGGATATATTTTAGAGTAATAAAATACTTTTTACCCTAACAGCGAATTGAACTAAGAAACATTAACCGTCATTAAACACACTAACCACCAGAACAACAATAATAAACCCTTATATTAAACTCGTAACTCTGCAGAGTCTAGCTAGTCTATGATTTACATACACAACTACCTACTCTGTACAATTGTACGCACACACAAGTATGATAAATGAGCACAGATATTGTTTTGTCAGTTGAGCTTATCTCCTCAACTGCACGCATAACGTTTGCCAGATTTATTTACTGTATAAGTCAAAAGTTACACACGCTATAACTTTACTTTATGGTTATAATTGACTTTACTATGGAACTTTATATCTGCTATTCTTCGCCCGCACGCTTGTGCTATTTGGTTACACTAGGCGTTCTCTCTATTTACTTATTACTCGACTTCTAAGGGGTGTAGATGGTAATCATCATCATCAATCCATTACGCATACAAGGCCCCGTGCCTTGTATGCGTAATGGATTTAATTCAAAATGAATTTAATGCGTAATGAATTGTCTCCTCTTAGAATGTGGAGAATTTAGGCAGTACTCCACAACGCTGCCGAATTGCGAATTTGTATACTTCTCACGCCTTTGAGCACATTATGGAGAACTCTCAGGCACGCAGCTTATAAACTTCGTCAAATCATTAAATGCCAAATAGATTTTTAAGATCGGACTTGCAGTTCCAGAGATTAGCGCATTTTAAAAAAAACATGGAGTTCTGAGGTAACAAGTATAAAAAAACTACAACCACGTTTTGAAGTCGTTTAATAAAAAACATGATGTAACGATAATTTATTATTGAAGTCGTCTATTAATTACGTGTGCAAAATTATTGAGAATTCTAAAAGTGAGTGTAATTAAATTTATAACATGTATAATATATGTAATATATGTTAGTTTAGTATTTTTATTGTCATTGCTACATATGCTCCTCCTTATTTTCTGTGCCTCTTAAACCATTGGCTGCGGGGAACAAATCTCTATATAGCGGTAAAGTAGCTAAATTGTATACGCTCTGTTGTGATTGTTTTTCTGATTTCTCTATTTCTGTTGATGTACAATAAAAGTGTATTCATACATTATTACAACCTAGTCAAGCTAATAAAAGCAAAAGTAACAATAGTAAAAAGGATAGCAAGAGCTGTCCATTATGTTCACGATTTGTGTGGAACCAAATGAGCACCATTACATATTTTCCGTAACCTTTTTAATTGAATTACGGATTCTTCAAAACCACTTACGGAATTTCCGGAATTAAATCAAGCGGCGCCGATACGGCAGTGCGGCTGGCGACACGCCAAGCGCGAGTCCTGCTTCTACATTATTATTGTTTTAGACTTCCGCAAGCCCATTGGGCCATGAGCCTTGATAACAATAGATGTTGTCTAATAAATAAAATTTAATTAAAAAAAAGATTTTAGTGTAGTTCTGACGGCTGAAATGTAGTCCTGACGGCCGATTGGCGCAGTGGTCAGCGACCCTGCTTTCTGAGACCAACTCCGTGGGTTCGATTCCCACAACTGGAAAATGTTTCTGGGATGAACATGAATGTTATTAGTGTCTGGGTGTTTTTTCTGTATTTTATGAGTATTTATGTTTATTATTCATAAAAATATATATCAGTCAGCTTAGTACCCATTACACAAGCTACGCTTACTTTGGGGCTAGATGGCAATGTGTGTATTGTCGTTAAAAAAAAAATTACACGCACGTGGGCTTAAGCCCAGGTTCACCTCAGATTGACGTGCTCCTTATATGCCCTGCGAAGTGTTCCAACTTAAGAGATAGATATCCTATCTCAATTTATATTTGCAATATTATTTTATTGCGAATTATTTGTTCATTATCTGGAAATAAGTCGTCTAGATTTGTAAAATACCATATCATTAAAAAAAAAGAATTTCAATTATCCCTGACATGAGTTATAATTGGTCACCGCTATTAAGCTATTATTTATTATGATAATTTATCTTTGAGGTATGAGACCGTCTCATTGTGACCATTCTAATGAGCAAAACACAACAAACAACTTCTTGACTTCGAGGTGCAGTTTTGGAGGTCCAAGCTTTTTATTTTAGGCTTTCTAACTAACTTTTTACTTATACACCTTGGAATTTCAAATTTGCATATAGGTGGGTACTTTTACATCAGGATGGATTTCTTATCCGGTATTTGACATATAATACGCAACACAATTTAGGTTTATAACTAACCGTATTATTTTCATAGGCTAAGGCTAGTAAAAGTATTTATTTTGCTCTACACAAAGTCTCGTCGCCATTGCAATATAAAGGACTCCCTCAGCTATAAAGGCCACTTCAACTTTCAATCACGAACGCACTTCGCTGCGACCTCGTTGATCACGTTTCGCCGCATTAAGACTTCTTTCACTTACTGTGAACAGAGATAAAATGGGAAAGAGCGATTTAATCGTGATAGTTTCTACTTGCTTTGTGGTATAGATACTGTTTTCAAAAGTGATTTCTACCTATTTACTATTTAAAGTTATAAACTAAAACTAATCTTGTGTATGAGTGTGTATTGAAGAGTGTGCGAATTATTTATGTTTTAATATTGTCTTGGAGCGTTAATATTTGACGTCCGAATGGCGCAGAGGGCAGAGACCCTGCTTTCTAAATCTAAGACTGTGGGTTCGATTCCCACAGCATGAAAATTGTTTGTGTGGAATGTTGATGAATGTCTGGGTGTTTATCTGTATATTATCAGTATTTATGTATATTATTCATAAATATTCACCCGTAATTTTAGTACCCATAACACAAACTATGCTTACTTTATGGCTTTAAGGAGATCAGAGATGTGCGCTTTGTCTTAATATATTTATATATTATTATTTTTATATTTAAATTTCACTGTTGCCATATGATAACGACAAGGAATTCCAGGAGGTATCTTAGTGCCTCGTGAGGCTCAATACAAGACTGAAATGTAAAGCTAATGCATCCGTATTTACCTATATCCCACCACCCACAGACACAATGTGAAAATGCGCTATGAATAAATTACAATTTTAGTTATTTATTTATTGAAAACAATTCAATCAGTGATATTATAATTATTTGCTTATTTGTCATATTTGCAAAAATATTAATAATTTTAATGAAATAACTGGCACATGTCAAGTTTAGATTAAAAGTTGAAATATTTAACCACCTCAACAAACTTACTGTAACACATGATAATCAGTTAGTCAATTTCATTAATAGCATTTTTTATATATGCATGGCTCTTAAGTATCTTATCTTGGTAAAATTTAATATACATTTTATCCCGAGAAAATAAAGAGTTCACAAAGGGTAAACGCAGACGAAGCCGCGGGCATCAGTTAGTATGTTATAAATAAGTTATGACGGTATATAAAATTATGCATTGGAAGGTCTATGCATATATGTAGGAAAAATTCTCGCCCTATCATGATTCCATTAAAGAAATAAGTAATTTAAGCAAATTGAGCGCCACAAAGCAGAACAACGTGACCGATGACGCGCGATATAAAGCGCCTACGCGGTTGAAGTTGAAGGGGCCCTCGTCGCCAAGCCTGTACTCCATATTAAAAAGTCGACGCTATTTTACCCGATAATGGCATTTCCTATTTATATACTCATAATATGTAATTGGACTGTTTTTATTAGCCGGCGGCTATAAGAAAGCCGTTAAAAGAAGAAGAAGAAGGGTGTTAAAAGTTTAAAAGTTTGTCTGTGACATCGAAGGGTGGCATCAATGTAAAGGTGTTTTCTTAATTTGAAGAATTTTTTAATAAAGATTGTTAAATTCTAACGTTTTTGTCATTTGATGTCCGTCCTACATTCGATATATTAGTTGAATAACGTCTGGGCACATCCTCCTCTTTAATAGGAGAGTGGATGTTAGCTTATTGAACTCGGGACCTCCATTCATAATACTTGAGTGGAACAACTGAACCAGAAAGGTCATCAAATTACCTATCTGGTTGGTACTGAGAGTTTCTCGACACAATACCTAACAAAGTTTTGTTCTTATAAAAATAAAACACGGGACCTCCCGACCTTTAGTTAAACCTGGTTACCTCTTAACCAACGAGGCAGTACTTACATAAATTAAACTGTATTACAATACTCGTTCAATAATCTCCACTTGTGCCCAATATACAGTTCGTAGGTACTGACCTACAAGGCGGGTGTAGGGCTCAAGTCTCAAGACTATTCAATAATACTGTATCGAGTTACACTGGGGTAGTGTTTGCTAATTGGATACGGTAAACGATCAATTCTAGCTATAATAGCATTAGGGCTATACCAATATACGAACAATGCAGCTACCTTTCAGCATTGTTGCAAAGTTGTATTCCGGTACGATTTTTGCCATCGTATTTTGTCTGTATGACACATAATCAGCACTCCGGTCTTACGGGCGTGGTTGCCGGTGTACTTACAGACACACGAGACTGAGCATTTACACCTCATGTTGGTGTAGATGACACTTTGAATTATGTGTTCCTGGTATATCCTGCGAAGTATTGCTCTGTTTATAGATGATGGTTTACCTCTTAACATCAGGTAGTCCAATGAGTAAATATGATATGACAAAACACGCATCGCCAGCTAACAACATAATAAGAGTAGCTTACGTTATGGGTACTAAGACGACTAACGAATTTTTTTATGAATAATATGTATAAATGCTTATAACGCACAGATAAACACCTAGATACTGAAAGACGTTCATGTTCATCACACAAACATTTTCCAGTTGTGGGAATCGAACCCAAATCGCTTTTATAATGTCAGGATGGATAGATTTACGCTGAAAGTGATACTCTCTACGTGTTGCAACTTTCGAGATCATGTTTAAAGTGTACATCCTCAAAGGCTCTTGACTGAGTGCCCGGCAAGCGCGTGCTTAGAGGTCGTTGTAATGGATTCTTTGCTATACACACATTACAGTACTGACACCATGTGATTTTCTGTGTTTGCTCCGAACTAAGACCAACCCCAAACTTAGTGAGGCAAATAAGTAAACTTCTTTCAACTTAACGACATAAGCCTATTACCAATGCTTATGTTGTTTTATAGTAAAAGGCTGAGAAAATTAATTTAAAACTAAAAGGTAAATACATTCTGTATAAACCCAAACATAAGTGAGGTAAAAAAACATCTGAGTGGATATTGGATAGAAGCAGGGGTTATGCACCTTCATTATATATTATGAAAATTAAGCCTCTTTTACAAGACTCTATCAATGAATAATTGTTCATAACAATTATTCATTGGAAAATCAACATCTGCTGAGGATGCTTCGGTGTCGGAGTGAAACGTGCCTATGTACCCTACATTGTTATTTGTTTGGTGTGGAGTAAGTTGAAATTAAAAATTATTGAACCATACAGATTCTCCAGCTTTTCGCGGAGTATAGCACAATAAGCTTTTCATAATCCGAGTTGATAGCCTTCTTCGTTTTTAAGTCGATTATAAAGCCTTTTCAATGATAATATACCACCAGCTTAGGGATAGAAAAACAAGGCAAATTTACATGTCTGTTAATTACGAGTAACCTAATTAATTAAAAAGCAAAGTTTGAGGGTCAAAATGAGTTTTCATTGAAGTGAACTCAAAGACACTCACTCACTTCTATCAAAACAATATATATTCATTTATTTCGGGTAGGTCTAATATAAAATAACTTTTGAAACGTCAAGTCTGTCTACTTGTGGCGATTCTAAAACCGGTTCGGTAGGCAAAAATTGTATACATTGTTTTGTTATACTTTTCTTTTTTATGTACTTTTTGTGGTGTGCAATAAAAGTATATTCATTCATTCATTCATTCAGACTCTACCAAGGACAAGCTGGCATGAGACTCAGCAGTTGCTCTTTTTCAACATCAACATTCTTCCATTTAATAAATATTAATCATACAAATACATAAAAAAATATCCTATGACAATATACACATCACCATCTAGCCCCAAAGTAAGTGTAGCTTGTGTGGTACTAAGATGCTTGATGCTTGTTTTTATGAGTAATATACATAAATACTTATAAAATACAGATGAACAACCAGAAACTGAAAAAGATTCATGCTCATGACACAAACATTTTCCAGTTGCGGGAATCGAACCCTCTGCCTTGGACTCAAAATGCAGGGTCAGTGCCCACTGCGCCAATCGGCCGTCTTAAATTAGTTAACGATTAACTTATTAAAATACGAGTATGTTAGTAAACGTTGTGTGCTAGTAACAATTCCTTTTTCTAAGTTAGTCCTTATTAACTACCTCATGGCATGGGCCATGCAATCAATAACGTTTGTGCTTTTATATGGTCAGTAAAAAAAAAATTGTAATCCGTTTAGGGTTCAAAAGTTAGCCCTGTGTAGGATTATTTGCTTATGAAAATAATCTAACCACATAATGTTATTATCAAAACAAAAAGCGTTCATTCAAAACTCACTTACACACAACGTTAACTAACTTTAGTTAGTTCTCGCAGCTAATGTGATCCAAGCTAAACTAATTTTAGTTTTTAGTTACGTACAGTTAATGAACTTTATAGCATAATCTCAGTTAAAAAAGTTACCATGAAGTTTCAAAGCTGCTTGTGAATTTCATTAAAGGGGTGGACAGTTCTACATAAATTAACTGCAGGTCAGATTTTGCAATTATGCTGTTGCTTGAAGTGTTCTTATACAACGCCTCTCACTTAATATTAAAACGTTACCTGTAGAGACATTAAAGTAGTACAAAGTTTAGTTTGCTCCACCCATCTCAGTTAGCATCATCTATATGGAATGGCTTATCTCAAAATAAAGATCGTTATTCATGTCTACCACAGGTACCTACTTATAAAGCGTTCATACATAGATGTTTCGATATCATTATGAGATGATGGTGATAACAAAATCTTAAAACTGAGCTTAAAATTAAGCTTATTAATAGTTAACCTACTGCTTTGCTGATCTATCTAGCTTAGCGTGCGCGCGTCTACAGATCATGAAGTCTTGGGTTCGAAACCGGGTCGGTGTTTTCGGGCACTTACATGTGATAATAATCCCTAAGGCTCACCAACCAGCAATTTGGTGGGCCAATGTTTTATACCTACCTTATGAGGAAGAAAAAAACACTTTACAAATTTCCATCTTCACAAGGCATACTATTCAAAGCTTTGTCAAAATAGGGGTCCAAAACATTTTTATGCCTAAAAAAATATTTTTTTCAGGCATAAAAATGTTTTGGATAGACAAGTATCCTTTATCCATCTTCAGGATGCAAGGTATATAAGTGCCAAATTCTTAAGCTTTGAACGAAGCTTTAATGAAGAAACAAACTGTTACACTTTTGCATTATTATTGTATAGTGTATTAATGAAATATTAGTGTAGATCGCCCTCAACGTAGATGTTATACAACCATTATTTAGCCTTGAGAAACTAATATAATGCTATATCCATTACGCTGACGTGCTGGAGATCTGACATCTTCTAATTAGACTGTCGCCATCCAGGGCGAAGGCTGACGCTTCTATTTAGGAGCTATAATATGCATTATATACAAAGAGTACTTACAGTGTTCAGGATAGTGAAAAAGTTTTTTTGCGAAAAAATTTTTTGGCGGGATCAAAGTTTTAATAAAAAAACACGATGGTATAAC
Organism: Pararge aegeria; assembly: GCF_905163445.1. NCBI lineage: Eukaryota > Metazoa > Arthropoda > Insecta > Lepidoptera > Nymphalidae > Pararge > Pararge aegeria. Next base: position 9,156,226 of record NC_053186.1, on the reverse strand, counting down.
CTACGTAACATCAGCTGTGTTTACGTTATACAAAAGATTACGGTTTACGGTAAGAAATAATTGATGTGTAAAAAAATAAAAACAAAACACACACAAGCCGACAGCATTTTTTAGGGTTATAAAAAAAAAAAAAACTATTAATATAATTTTTTTTGAAATTAGAATGAGTTATCAATATCGAGTGGTAATGGTACTCGTACTTTGTGTGTCTTAGTATTCCTTTTCTAAAAGACATTTTGTTATCCAGTCTTTCTGACTTATTAGTGATCACGAGGTACTTGGTTTGAATGGCTTGGAAGTCAAAATTAGTTCTTCTGATACCAGCCTGGAGAGTACTAGAATGTAATTATAATCGGTAATCAGAATTTGAAAAACTTATTTTTAAAGCTACTTCTGTATAAAAGGTTTTAACTAAAGAAGATATTTGGGTATGCATTATAAAATGGGGTATGCAAGTTCATATAAAAGTCCTGTTATGATTAATTGTATGAAATAATTTAGGTATCATCATAAAACCTACAAATTCATGTTCCACCTATTTTTTTTATCCCTAAGAGATGTTGAGTTTCGCCGTTTTTAATTAATTAATTATAACACTTGGTAAAATTCAGCAGAAACATAGTTATCATATTGAATAATTAACGATAAGGCCTTCGCTAAACTCCACTCAAATTAGAGCATGGAAAAGTTAGTTTCATAAAGTAATTTATGTTTATAGCTGTGAAAATACCAGTGTACTAGTGGCACTACGTACAACGGAAGGTTCCGGCCGACCAAGTACAGAGACAAGCCCAGAGAAAGAATAAGAAGAAGAAGCTGTGAAAATAGTCAATGAAGAGATGCACTCATCTAACCACATTTTAGTATTGGATATAGTAGATACTTCCGAACCTCAGGGGCATTGATTCAAAATTAGTCATCATGCCTACCGAGGAGTCGTTTTTAAATATGGAAATTCTTGAATATCACAGTGAAATATATTTTATTTGCATTGCATTAAAGTATCGCGGAAAATAAGAAGACCAATGCAGGGTTCAGTTTGTTTCAATTAAAAATAGTATAAAACCCAGCTGAATAAAAGGCCTCTGTCGGTGTGATCGTTTACCCAAAGGACAATAGCTCGCGACTTCAGCTGGAATTTAAATCCTTTTTATAATTAACCGTCGCAATTAACAATCGCATTTTGACTCCGTAATGGGGTTATGGTTGTGATTTATTGTAATGGAGGCGAAAGCCGTAACCGCTCGTTATACCCTTCTTTGACTTTGAAAGTACTTTCATTCTTGAGTTTTTTTTCTTTATCGTGGAATATTTAAATTTGTGTTTAAAACATGGTTATAAATTTTTTATAACATTTTGTTTGATTTTTAACATAAAGGTGATAACTCTTATAATCTTCATCACCATCATCAGCCTTTAAGAATCCTAGTGCTGGTTGCAGTCGTCCTACTTCGTAAGAGAGAGATTGCGTGAGCGTGGAGTTATATATATATATAACCAGGACCGACGCTTAACTCTCTGGAGAAGTAACTAAAAAAACTAGTTAACTGACATGTAAATAAGCGGCGGCCAGAGCTTGACGAAAATATAATTTGAACTACGCTGGACGGAACCAAAAACTTCGCACGGAGTTTGCATAAAGCTTTTTTACCACTCTACCGAAAATGAAAGCGTTTCGGTACGATGTCGCGTAGTAACCCATTAGGGGTTAAATATAATAGCCATACCCTTTACTGGTTAGCCCGTTACCATCTTATACTACATCATCACTTAGCAGCAGGTGAGATTGCAGTCAAGAGCTAACTTGTAGCGAAATAGAAAAAAAAAAAATTATCATTACCATGATCATCTCAATAAATGGATATTCATAATGAATCATAATCATAATGATCAACCCATTAACGGCCCACTACAGAGCACGGGTCGCCTCCCACAGTTAGAATGGGTGAGGCCATAGTCCACCACGCTGGCCTAGTTCGGATTGGTGTACTCCACACACCTTTGAGAACATTATATAGAACTCTCAGGCATGCAGGTTTCTTCACGATGATGTTTTCCTTCACCGTTGAAGCAAGTGATATTTTAATTACTTAAAGTGCACGTAACTTAGAAAAATTAGAGGTGTGTGTGCTGATTCGAACTCGGCCCCCCGAAAGTGAAATCGAGTTCGCACCAAATGCGCTATCAACGCTTCTATTATATATATTAAATGTTAGACAATAAATCACACATTAGACGGCTTATATTTTTTTTAAATATTAATGTAAGTTTATAATTATTATTTTTGTCAAATTATTATTTTTAGATTGGTATTATAATAAATAAATACAAATACTAATTGCGAAAAAAATAATGGTCATATATTTTCTACTGTCCCGGACTTATATACAAAAGCGACTCGCTTGCTATACCCCTAATCAGTTCTTAAGCAGCATCGTACCGGAACGATAAATTACTTCGCGGCACCTCCTCGTCCGTAGAGTGGTAACTAGCTACGGCCAAAGCCCAGACTAGAGTAAATTCTGAATTTGTGGATTCCCAAATAGGCCCTGCCGTAGATCTAACTCGGGACTTTCATTTATTAAACCACAGCGCTAAAACTATAGCGGTACCTAATTACGTGTTTCGGTGTCGCCACTCTAGAACTTTTGAATCCCACTATCAGTCCTTAGAGCTATGTCCCCGCCCATTTTAGCCTTGTAACTCGTAGCCTTAACACAAGATTGCTCGCTCGAAATCGAGGAGTCCTTTTCGACTACGAAAATACTTGAAAGTCGGTGTAAAATGCTCTTATTTGCACTTAGTTAAAGCTCAAATTTGCATAAAAATCTTTAGCTTGGGCTATGGCAAACTGTTTGTAAAAAAATATCGGAAGTACAGGCAGTACAGGCACATTTGCGACTCTAAAACGAGTAACCTTAGGTCCATTGTACTTTGACAATGCAGAGTTTTAATATTCGAAAACGACTGCTCGATCATGTACTAAGGCTACCGGTAGGTAGGTAGTGATTTATAGTAAAAGCCATAACTGTCGTTTTCCCCTCCTTTGTCTTTCGAAGTACGTGCCTTCTGAAGTAAGTTATACTCGTAGAAGTTTGCACCGATTAAGAGTATAATTAAGAAACTTGGGCGCAATCGATACGAGATTAATGATTTGAAGCGCTTTTTCATTGCATCTTTTCTATTCGATGAAAAACAATTCCTCGTGAATTAAAAAAAAAATTCTACCTATCTTCGTAATACTGGAAATACAATTATTTGAATGAATGAATACACTTACTTTTATTGTACACCAAAGAAAAAAAAGCAGTTACAAAGATATAAATACACTTGGCTGTAGCACTTCCCCGGCCGAGCACTGTCACAAGGGTGGGGCCAGTGAAAAGTTGTTAATGACGATTAAACAACTAAGCAGTAATCCCAGTATGATTTAAAAAAAAACTTATATCTATTATTAAATGATAATCTTTAAAACCCACCCTGAAAACAAACGTCCACGGCGACCTCTGGTGGCTTATTATGGCTTTAAAAAATATCCTGAAGTGTCTGCCCTGAACAGCTGACTCTAAAATGGTAAAACTGCATTGCGTACGTATAACTTCTGGGTACTTTTTTAGGTAATATGTTATACCAGAATGTAGTAGCAATCGTTGAATTTATATTATTATTATAAATGCCGAAGTTTCGGTTTGTTCGTTTGCTTGTTGTTTTAGCTAGGTACTAGTGGGTGGCATGCGGTTCGCATTTCTTGATGAAACACATGGTCCTGATTTCTAGATAGAGCCAACACTATTGTTAAGTATGTATTTTGTTTTGTAATAATAAGTTCTTTGTACAAGGTATTAGGAAATTGTCCGACCACCCTCGTACATTGGAGTGCACGTTTAACCATCGTCTCCGTCCCGATTATTGTTATTGTGTGATAGTCGCCTTAGCCCACCAGCCCACAATTGAGCAGCAGGGGTCTATGCCATAAAGTCCTATAAATAAATAAATATACTACGACAATACACACATCGCCATCTAGCCCCAAAGTAAGCGGAGCTTTATTTATTTATTTTATTTATTTATACTCTTTATTTGTACACCACTCAAGCAACGAAACAAGACAAAAAAAGAACAAACACATGAAGAATGAAGCAGGATACAAAAGGCGGCCTTATCGCTAAGTAGCGATCTCTGCCAGGCAACCTTAGGATTAGGAAAACTAAAAAGAAAACAAATAGGTGGGGTACAATATTTAGTACATACATACAAATATCTACATACTAATACATAAACCAGACTACACAAATAAAAAAAAATTAAAAATACTATTGATAAATATAAAAAAATAAATATACTTATACATATCCTAATATACCATAAATACTTAAATATGAGTTTGAGTAGATAAATAAATAATAATAGTCGTCTTTACTGAGCGACTAGCTAATGAGCCTTAACAGCATTTTTAAATATGCCCAATGACTTCGACTGTCTTATGATCAATGGGAGTGCATTCCACAATTCAGTAGCTTTGACAGTGAATGAATGCTTATAAAACTTCGTTTTGTGGAACGGCATGCTCAAAGTCAGCGCACGACTCGATCTAAGTTCCGACTGCACTCCAAGAAATTTAAACTTCTCCTTAAGATAAGAAGGAGTCTTAGGATTAAATAACACACAGTACAGAAGTGAAAGTACATGAAGATCCCGGCGACGGCGGATAGGGAGCCACTTAAGCTTCTGACGAAATTCAGATACTTGGTCATATTTGCGTAATCCAAATATGAACCGAATAGCTAGATTTTGAAGACGCTCAAGTTTGTTAAGATAGTCCTCGGTCAAATTAAGATAGCTAGCGTCCGCATAGTCGAGAATAGAGAGAAAAAGAGAATGTGCTAACATAACTTTAGTCGGGATTGGAAGAATGGGTCGCAGACGGCACAGCGACCTAAAAGTGCCAAAAGTCCTTCTACTCAAATCCCTGACTTGCACAGACCACGATAACTCTTTATCAAGATGCAAGCCAAGATCCTTTACAGAGGCACAAAACGGAATTGTGACACCATTAAAATCAACACTAGGTAGATTTCCCCAATCAACCCTTGACCGCATACCAGGGCTTCCAATAATAAAAGCCTGAGATTTTGCTGGATTAACCTTAAGTCCATACTGCCTGCTCCACTCAAAAATTTCATTAAGATCGGTGTTAATAGCAGCAACAGTAGAACCAAGGTTACCAAGGGTTGAATGGCGATAGATTTGGATATCATCTGCATACATGTGATAGAGAGAAGAGATACGTTTGGAAATTGAATTAATAAAAATAGCAAAGAGTAATGGAGATAACACGGATCATAACACAGAGCTTGTGTTATGGGTGGATAAATATTTTTTATGAATAATATACACAAATACTTATAATATAAAGATAAACACCCATACACTGAAAAACGTTAATGTTCATCACACAAACATTTTCCAGTTGTGGGAATCGAACCCACGGCCTTGGACTAAGAAAGCAGGGCTGCCCACTGCGCCAATCGGCCGTCGCCTATGTCCAATATGTAGCTCTCCTGCGCCCAGCAGGGAACATTAATCGATGACGTTTCCTGCAATACGCATTCTCCAAATCGCAGCTGGTGTTAAATTTTAAAGTCTGATGTTTATGTTTAAAATCCACCAGGGGAGGTTTGTAACATAACGTTATACAAACTGTAGTCGAGCAAAAGTAAGAAGAGTCAAGAAGAATGTTAGCCGAATACCGGATAAAAGGGCAGGGGGTGTTGTGCGGCTATAGGTCGGGATATATTGTTTAGATATTAACTTCTCAGAAGTTGTACGCGGACAAATTCGCAGGCTACCGCTAGAGTAGATAACAAGAAGGATATCAAAGAATTTTAATTCCACTTTGAGAATACATTATCCAAGCTGAGTGAATTAATTATACCCACTGTTGAGATCTCTTAACCTATTCTATATAAAAATACTTCGTCTCAAGTATTCTCAGCCCGCTTGAGAAATTCCAGGCTTATTATGAATTCTTGTTGCGAATGTTTCTTGCTTTTATCATGATAATGAGCTCCTTTTTTAACTGCAAAAACTATTCTTGATGAGCAATAGTTAGTCATAATACCAAGTTAAAAAAACTAAGTTGACTAAGAAAGCTACCTAACGTTCATAAAATATACCTTTATAATCAAAATATAATATTAGTATATTTCAAATATAAATAAAATAAACAACTTGAACAATGAATGAACTTTTTTTCTAATGGAATCACATAAATATAAACGAATGGGTATCTATTGGACGGCTGATTGGCTCAGTGGGCAGCGTCCCAGCTTAAGTATAAGGACGTGAGTTCGATTCCCACAACTCGAAAATCTTTGCTTGATGAACACGAATATTTTTCATCGGCTGGGTGTTTATATGTATATTATAAGTATTTATTTATATTTTTTATTACAATATTAATCAGTCATCTTAGTACCCATAACACAAGCTTTACTTAAATTGGGGCTAGATGGCGATGTGTGTGTTGGTCGTAGTATGTATTTTAATTATTTTTTTATTCGGGTAAACAATAATACTATAACAGAAGAAATGTTTACACTCCTGTAAAACATTTCTACTCCACTGAAGAAAATGCTAGATTTGACTTTAGAACGTATTAAAGAGTTTTAGTAAAAAAAATCTTATAATTTAATTATTAAAATTAATCAATGCAATTGTTTAAATGAGTAGGTATTACATTATAAGTTCGATCTAATTTAAGTAATTTGAATACTTAAAATAACGAATTCTAATAAAACTGTTTGAACTCGTATATCCAGTTCGATATTCAAATCAAGCTTCACAAATAAACGTTAAGCTGAAAACAAATTCAATTCCAATTTCTATTTCATGGCGACGCAAGCAACAAACAAAGTTGATAAAACTACTTACTCTTTTCCATTCACAATCCACAAAGCACAAGTTAACTAAACATTTCAGTCCACAGAAAAAAAACCACAGAACGCTTTCCCGGACCCGTTGCCCGATCGGTTGGTCGACTGATCCACGGTTTGAGAACGCGTGCACACTCGACGCAAGTCCGCGCCTATCTGGTGTCCTGGTAACATTTCGCCCGTAGCTTTGCTAGGGTTTAATAGTTAACACCTTTTTCAGGAATTCTATACAAGGAAGGTGTTGTACAGAATAAAAGTGTGTACTAAAAAATAAAGTATAGTAGCACCTATTTCCTAAATCCGATTCCTTGAACGGTCTTTTTGTTATACGCGCTGTTGTAATGCGGATTTCAGCATTCAAATCCGATATATAAAAATATCTACATACTCGTAATATTAGACAGTAATTTCATGGTAAAGTTATGCCTCGATCTTATGGTAATTTCTGGCCACGGTCATAACGAGTTCCTTAGTTTGATTCCCAGGTCGAATCGAAAATTGTTAAGTGTTCGATTTTTCATTTGATGCGTGGTGTATATTTCATCTGGGCCCAGTGTACATTGGTGGACTCCACACACATTTGAAAACATCGTCGAGAACTCTCGGGCATGAAGGTTTCCTCACGTTGGTTTCCTTGAACATTGAAACAAGTGACAATTGCTTAAAACGCCCATAACTTAGATAAGTTGGAGGTGTTTGCTGCGGTTTGAACGTGAAGTCGAAGTCCTACCCACTGGGCTATCACCGCTACAGAAACGTCACATATCGAATAATAATAAAATTGAGTAACAAATATCTTAATCCCACTCTCGTATGAGAGAGTAATAACTCAAGCTATGGAATCCACCGATTGGCATATTTACAAATTTATATGGAATACCATACAAAAAAGCGATCTTTTTGACGACCTTCTTGGCGCAGTGGTTAGCGCTGTGTCATATGAGTAGAGATACTAGGTTAAACCCCCAGCAGGGCCACTTTTGGAATCAATTCCTTTTTTTATTTCACCTAGTTGGTATGGTGGGAGGCTTCGACCGTGTACAGTTACCACCCTACCGAAAAAGATAAGCTACCAGGCGTGCATTGCATGAACACTTACGACCAGGTGAGATTGCAGTCAAGGGCTAAGTTGGTGTAGATTAAAAAAAATGCAACATAGAGACACTATATACACTCTAGTTATCACAAACTCCACGTCTCCACCTCTATTATTACCATTTGACACGCTGCTGTCTCTTTTTTTGACTCCAAGCGATTGACACTCTTTTATCGCTGATGTTTGTTGTGCATTGCTCTAAGGTAATACTGGTATCCCAGGAACTTATTATTAGCTTATCTGAAACACTGTATTATTAGTTAGATATGAGCAGAAGTTAATCTGTCATTTGTTAAAAGACGTCCAGTCCATGTTTAATAAAGGCCATTGTTCATTCTCACATCATGATCATCTCACCTCAGTGGCGTGCATAGAGGGTATGCACAGGGTATGCAGTTGATATAAAATGTCAAGTAGATAAAAAAAGTCTCCAGAGTGTGAGTTTAAAAAAACCTATGGATAGGCATAGTAAGAGTTATAAAAAGCCTGCCCTAAAGTATTTATAACTTGTACTGGAGATTTTCTTAATTTTATATCATCTGCATACCCTGTGCATACCCTCTATGCACGCCTGGATAAAGGGGGTCTACTAACGCTACGCCTTTTTGCTCTGGGACACCAGCACCTTGGAACCCTAACGTCCGTTAGTCTGCAGACTTTCATGCCCTTTTTCACTTTTGTCATTTTGTCCATAGGTATCCCTTCACTACAACGAAACCTGGTGTCAAAAGATGTTACAGTTAATTAACCATTTATATTAAACCGATTAAACTAATGGGTTTCAATGCGACATCGTACGAAATGTATGTCATTATCAGTACGAAATGTGTGTGTACACGTGTGTGACTAAAGCTTTCTACCAGAAAAAACTCGCTTGTTTTTATTGTCATTATTTTATGACCGTTAATCTGATTCTTCTACTGATATATTTATTTTTTCAACGTCCTGGAGCATTGTTTTGCCTTACCAAACTTGCCCACCGGGCATATCTGCGTATGGACCCACTCGTTCTATTTGTTATATCATGACATAAACAGAAGGGTTCACGTAGACTTAACAAGCTGGAGTAATAAAGTGTCCAAGTACTTTGATCTAAGGAAACTTTTCCAGCGCAATGTCAGTCATTAAAGGAAATGAAAGGTTCCAGTAGTACAATATGTTTACGTGAAAGCTCATTCACCCGGTGTTTTAGGGTTTATGCGACTAGTCTAAGAGCTAGTGTGTTTGTTTCTTAGTCTGTCTTTTACGCAGCAAGCGGCGAAGAGATTGATGACATTAAAGCTATTTTTTATTTAACTTAGGAGGGAGCAAAGGCTCCTTCCTAAGTTAAATAAAAAATAGAATAATACTACATTTTGGCTCTTTACTGCAATCACACCTGATGGTAGCGGGTTAACCGGTTAGGGTTACGACAGCTATAATAAATCTATAATGTTTAATAGCTTCTACCGCTATCATACCGGGACGCACAATCACTTGTCAGTATAGCTTTGTCAAAAGGGTCAGTTTGTCAGCTACAGCCGAACCTACCAGACCAAGTTTGCTAACTTCGTAGCTCGTTCCGCTTAATTGATAACTGGTAGGTAATTCTGCTAATCGACGGTGCGCTTTGTCTTCCTCCAGGATCCGATTGCTATCTATGTGCCAAGTTTCATCTAGGTCCAAACATATTATTTTATTATAGTCAAACAGACGCTCTTTTGCATCAATACTAACATTATAAATGCAGTGAGATACTTTGCATTTATATGTTTGTTTATTCGTTTGTTTGTTACCTATGTTTGATCCAACCACTCCATTGATCATGACAAAATTTGGCATATATTTGTTTGCATCTTGGAGATTGTCATATAATACTTTTTATCCCAGAAGAAAGTGGGTGTCGTTCCCTGGGGAGTTTAAGAAAATGTTGTTATTATATATATTATTATATTAATTGCTACCTATGAAACGCAAAACGCAAGCTTTTCGGTGAGGGGCCCACGCGTCACACACTTCAAACAACAATTTATGTTACATGTAATATTTGAATGTTTTAATATCGTGCTTAGTTGATTTGGTGTCTGAAGATATTTACTAATTGTTTGGACTCAGTAAAACAAAATCAAATAAAATTGGGAAGTAAAAGCTATAAAATAGTGTGGTAAAATTGATCTGGCGGATTTGCGAGGCTAAAAAAACCACTAGCTGTTTAACTATAAAGTTTATACTCACTGAAGTTACTATAGAAAGCACACGTGTCGTAAATGTTTTTTTGAAGTCAATTTATTTTAGATTCCGTTTGATCTATGCCTTTCTTCCGTCGGGTATTAGATCAGATTAAGTAAAACGTAATTTACCAGTTTTAAATAGTAGAGAGAGAAAGAGAAGAGATTCCTCATCATAATTGTCAGCATAATAAATCCCCTACATTAGGCATGGCCGTTTCTTTCACAGTAAAGAAAAATATAGAGCTAGCCACCAAGCTGCTTCTGTACAGGTTACTGGGCTAAGGGCCTCCTCAAATACCACCCCTACGACCACGTTGCAAAAAACAACGGATTAAAAGAAGCAGAGAAGGAAAATAAACTTTTTTTTCGATTTATTGTACAACCTAAAAATAAATCATGCAAAAGACGGACTTCTTGCAGTTTTGTTATAATCCAAGGAAAATAAATTTTTGCCTAAAACAAAAGTATGTAGGATTTACGTTTTGTTAAAAAATGGGAAAGGAAAAAGGCAATGGAAGTACAAAATCACTAACTTACTTTCCAATTTTAAGCGGGCTTATTCTAGTCACGGCCACTGGCACAGCGTATAACAATAATTTGCTATCCAAGCGGAAATATAGCGAAAATAACTTAGGTACAGAGAAAACAGCCGTCCCAAATTAGAATTTGGTACACCGGTAGAATCTAAAAGTTGATTATCGTTTGGTTTATACTATAATTATAAATAATGCTAAAACAGAGTTTCATAAACCGTCATAAGACAAATAGTATTTTTTTGTAACTATAGCATTGCACGATCGAATTTTTCGAAAATATATTTCATGTACCGGAATCTTCGAGTTCTAATCCATACTAATCTCAACTGTTAAACCCCTTGCTGGGCAGACTTTTAGTTTTCTTAACCCGCATTTTTTGCGATCCTCAAATGGCTTATAAAATATATCATCCATAACAGTTCACTGCGGAACTAAAGGCTCCCAAGGAAAGGGTTTGCCTATAATCACCAAGCTGGGCAGACGGGTAAGAGATCGCAGTAGATGGTAGTAGTTCCACCCCCGGTCTTCACGCTATCAGATATATAACTTTATAAAAAGGTCAAATCGGTCCATCTGTTTAAGCGCCATGACGACAGACACACTGATACGCAGCCATACAAATTAAACGCTCTTTTTGCGTCTGAGGTTCGCGTCACTGATAGTAATGACCACAACAGCGCGGTGGTCTAATTACTCGGCGCGGTCGCAGTCCGCAAACAGATGCGTGCTGCACTCACAGCCGCAGTGATTAGTCAGCTCGAGCCGCAGTGCGCGCTTCGGATTGATGGAGAGTGTATGACCTCACCTGCACTTTACCATTACACGGTCCGACTAGATGCGTTACTCTTTTTATATCAATAGACTGGCGCTTGATAAGTTTTTTACTCGCTTTGTTTGCTCAGATATTAAACATAACTGGGATCCAATGACCAAATGATTACTCTATTGAATAAAAAACATTGCGCATAGTATAGGAAATCGGTGATACTTTAAAAGGAAACAAACACTGAAAAAATAAATGACATTTATTGATAAATTATGCCACATTACAATTTGCAACTGCTTGCCACCCGCCACTTTCACTATGCCACTTCGATAAATAACAGAAGCGCAGTATCTTATCATGTGTGGCACAATATAATAAAAGTTTCCAGGTCAGCACTGTGCTACATCATTATCATCATCATCATCAATTCAACCAATTTGCGTTCACTACTCATTGCATCATACTCATTCATATTTGCGTTCAAAGGTCATTTGTGTGATTTCACAATCCATGGTCTTGGACCGTTTGCTTCCAGCAGCTCGCCTGATATCGTCTGTCCACCCCACCATTGGGGACCGACCTACGCTGCATTTATAGGTGCGGAGTCGCCATTCCTGCACCTTAAGGTCATAAAGTCCATCGTTTCTCCAAGCCATGCCCATTGCCACTTCAGCTTCGCGGCCCGCTGAGTCGGTAGATGTCGGTAACTCTAGGTCTTCTACAGATTTCCTCATTTCTGCTTGGATCACGTAGACACACTCCTAGCATTTCTTTCTCCATTGTGCTTAAATAAACTATCTCCTTATTATATAAATTAATTAAATAAACTATAATATTCACTTTCGTCTTTAAACAAAGGGCATTAGTTACATTACATTTCCTATTTTTATTATTTTAGCACTTTTAAAAGTCAATTCTATCTGTATAGGCTGTACCACCGCTTTGTAAGGCAGATTCTACCGATAATACATGATCAAATAACTCAACAGCTCATCTTGTATAACGCTAACATTTTACACTTATTAGATAATATTATTCAATAAGAATTATTATTCAATCTTCTGTAAGAAGTAAGAAGAGCTGACGCTTCCACTCCACCTTGTGATTAAGAATTTCTTCAATTATATAGTCATCAATATCAATCAAAAATCAGTTCACTACAAATCACGGGTCTCCTGTGAGAATGAGAAAGGTTTAGGCCCATGTCCACCACGTGGTTACGTATGTTTTTGACATGGTAGACTCTGCCCGCCTTTATGGAACTCTTAGAAGTATGCAGGTTGCCTCAAGATGCTTTCTAATGCTGTTAAAGCAACTTATATTTAATTGCTAACTTTAAAAAAGCGCATTACTCTAAAATACTAAACACTGGGCTATTTGTTATACAGGTTATCACTGCTCTACGAGGTTAACACCACTCTACTATTTATATGAGCGGTTACAGCCCAACTCTTCCAAAATAAGAATATTAATGCAAAAAGACTGTTAATTGTTTGAAGTATGTCTTTTTGTTAATAATTGTGTTAAAAAAATCTGATTATGAATTTAAAATCAATGAGAACTCCAAACTTTACAGTTTAGTCTGAACTTTTTATATAAAAATGTCCGTCACAGTCATGTGCTATATATTCTGGACCCTACACCCGTATAACCTCATTATAATTGCCTGCCAATGCTAAAATTAATTTACTATCATGGATGTAGGTATCTGAAGTAAATGTATTTGGTTGTGTTAATCCTGTTTTTGTTGGTTATATCCATACTACCTCACTGTTAATGTTTTGAAGTTTTAGACTCTATGCTCATAGACTTAATTACGATAATGCCTCGCGCAACCGCAAACGTTTTAGTGTTAAAGCAATTAATAATGTTATTAGACATACCTCTCGAATCCAGAGGAGAGAATTTGGCACATAGTTTCTAAGTGGCAGACTATTGATTATTCATTTTCAATTTAGTTATTATTTACTGGCTGACTCACCGGGCTTTGTTTGGTTATCTCAATGTATCTAATCGATTTGTAAAAAGATAAGTGTTTTTACCACTTTATTAAATGTGAAAACGTCGGACTTTATATTACACTAGATGTATTGAGCAACTTCTTCGTTGTCCTTGTGGCTAGTATGTTCGACTACGGACCATGAGGTCCGGGGTTCGACTTCGACGTCTTTTATTGTTAGGTGTTGTGTTTTTTAGTACCAGTTCGGAGTTAGGAAATTGGCGATGTACACCCCCGTGCCTCGGAGAGCACGATAAGCAATTGGTTCCAGTTATTAATAGTAACATGTGATAGTAATAATAAATTATTTGTGCTATATTTTCTTCGGTATAAATAAAACGGCCGATTGGCGCAGTGGGCAGCGACCCTGCTTTCTAAGTGGACTCAGAAAGCAGGTTCGCTGGTTCCTGGCTGAGAGAGAGGCTTTTAGTCCAGCGATGGACTATTTGTTATAGGCTATTCATTGATTGTTTGAAATATGATAAAATATTCACCGCGGTATCGTACCGGAACGCTAAATCGATAGCTAGTCTCAAAGACACTGCACAACAGAGGGTGTAAAAAGAAACACGCAGCTCTTGACGATAATACCTTACTGACATTTATACTTTTTTTGCTAATATTCTTAAAAAAATCTAACACTAGATACGAGGTAGCATTTACCGAGGAGGCATAAAGTTTTCAATACATTGAAAAAGTATGAAGACCTGAATACGCATTACGTACGAAGCCTTACCGAAGTGAAATGAGGTGAGATTCATTGCAAATCATTTATAATGCACCATACATTCCTAATCGGTGTAACTACCTTCAGGCCGTATACAATAATGAACTGTAATGCAGTAAGTTAAAGGATAGTTTCAAATGCGGGGTAAAATGGTGATGAGTTGAATTATTAGGGTTGTAATGCGATGGAATAGAAATCCTTTTTTATACACGTTAAAAGTAAAAGGTTAAGTTGATGCGAAATTATTTATGTCCCAATAGTAATGATATTTATTTATAACTTGTTTTAAGATTAAGTGTTCATAAATGAGGTTTATACAACATAGAGTGCTGTTACATCTATGAATTTAATTAGTTCATTGACAAAAAAAAATAACTTTTGCTGTTAGGTTATCTTCTCTTGAGGTAAAATAAAAATATGTATTCACTTCTCGTGCTCTAAAAGTCGAACTAGGTAGGACTGTAGGCGGACTAAAACACAGTTTTATTCACTTGTCCATAAAATTTAGAGTTTTAATTGACTTTCCGGCTTTGGGTTCTAGTATTGTTGATTTTTTTTATGCAAAGAGTATTATTTATACACTATGTTGTTTGTTGCTTTTTTTTTCTAGGTTGTCAAATTAATTTTATGTTTTGTTCCAATTCTTGTTTAATACAAAAAAAACGTAGGTTTTGTCCGCTTATAATTTATTTGACACCTGGTATTCATATCATTCTTCTGTGCTCAGGAGATAAGCAAATGGCAAGAAATCATGAAACTTGCATTTTCAAATTAATATTTGATATTATTTCCTCCGCGTTACTTAATACGCATTTTTAACATTAGTTTTAATATGATATCATGACAGTGCTGAGTAAAAGACTTCTGTGTCATAAGAAGGAGGGTTTTACAGAATAGACTCACTACGCTGCTTCAATGTGGTTTGGTAGGCTTAAACGATTATTGTAACATCCAAGTGAAGTAATTGGGACCGACGGCTTTAAGTTACTTAAAATCTTAACAAAAAACCCACTACTCCACTTTTTTTGTCCTGACCCAGGAATCAAACTCAGAAACTCTTGATTAATAGTCCAACATTCTAATCACTAGACCAAGAAGGTAGTTGTCTACAGCATGCGCCTGTAATTGCTATCTTTTTGTTGCATTCAATTTTGTAAACACTTGACCAACTGCTCCTCACAATGGTTTTTTTTAAATATTTCTACAAGTTAGCCCTTGACTACAATCTCATCTGACAATCTCATCTGACAATAAGTGACGATGCAGTCTAAGATGATATTTTTAAACGCAACATCATAAGCTTGGCGGCACGTCTTTTTTGATAGCCACGGCCGAAGATGTTATGAATAAGACGTGAAGAGTATGTTTCCTGATATAACCCGCCGCGCACCGACGTGCACCACGAAAAGTCACCTTAAAATGCCTACTAATGAAAATTCAAATTGATAAATAAGACGACAACAAAGCAACTTCAGACGGCAATGAGGCTATAATGTAAATGAGGAAAGAAATACAAACACATCTTAACAAGTATTAGGCTCCGAACTCACTTCTTCTTCACAAACTTCTGATTTACTTTGAGATGATATTGTTGATAACGTATGCCTGTAACCAGAACATAATACGATGATTTAGTGCCTCAACCAAATATTTTCTACTCAGAGTTTAACAGTATTATAGAGTATTATTAGAATGTTTATTAGAATTTTTAGTATTATTAGAATTTTATGTAAAGAATTATGTATTCTTGTTAATTACCAATGAAAGTCTGTACCTACACAATATTGCCTGAGTAATTATTTTACTTTTTATGTAAAGAACTGATAACGATTGTAAATCACCCTGCAGTTTTTAAATTACTTTTCATATAAAACACGTTATATTAGCTTATTTATAATAGACAAATAACGGCTATGCTACCCACCGAAAACATAGCTTTTGTAAGTGAAAGAAAATGGAAACTAGATTTAATTTTAGAAGAATAATTCATAAGAGACAAACAAACATAAAATCCATTATTGCCTATGTATAATCCATGTGTAGATAGTCACACGATTTCTTCTGGCACACGATCTTTGTCGTTGCTCCTGGGTTGAGTTGAAAACTAGATAAAAAATAATAAAATTTTCATTTATTGCCTTCTAAACCGTAAAGAGCTCCGTCAGACCTTGCGTCAATACATTGCGTGATAAAACGAACAACAAAAACCCACCTTTAGATGCTTGATGATAAATATTCAAATTGATAAATTAGAGGACAACAAAGCAACTTGACACGGCAATGAGGCAATAATGTAAATGAGGAAAGAAATACAAACACAACACTTAATAAGTCGAGGGCCGAATCACTCGAAACTTGCATCGTTAACAAAGTTAATTAAGAAAAGAGGCTTTATTAGAAAGTTGGAGGTTCGGGAACCTTTAAAGAAATAGACAAAGAGTAGAGCCCTGATGTTTCAAGACATTGATATCGCAAGCGGGAAATTTGTAGATGCGAGAGAACGTGGTGTATCAAGGTTAAATATTTGAAATTCATTATTACAAGACGTAACGTGTGTTTAGAAAGTAGATCCATCTATACCTTGGAGTTTTTTGGTAAAAACGATATTGATTATATGCTTTGAGCATGAAGAATTATTATTATTATAAGTACTTAAGTAATTAAAATTTTAATCTTCGTATGTCTTGTGGTTACAATGTCCAACTACGGTATGAGGTCTGAGGGTGGGACCTAAAATTGTTAGATGGTTGGTTTTTATTTAAGTGAATTTCTCATTACTATCCCGGAGCTACAAAATTTATGATGGTGCCTAACCCCGTGCCTCGAAAAACCAGTTAAGGCGCCAGTCAACTTTTCTAAGTTTTGTGCGTTTTAAACATATCACTTGCTTCAACGTAGAAGGAAAACACCGTGAAGAAACCTGGATACCGGAGAATTCTCTATAATGTCCTTTTAGATGTGTGGAGTCCATCAATCCGGGTTGGGCCAGCGTGGTTGACTACGGCCTTAATCCCCTCATTGTGGGAGGAGCCCGTGCCCTTTAGTGGATCGGTAATGGGTTGATATGATGATGATAATAAGTACGTTAGCTAGTAGGTAAGGCCTCCCTTTCGATAAAACTGAATTTGATCCTCGGCACGCACCTCTAACTTTTGGAGTTACGTGCGTTTTAAGTTTCAAATATCACTTGCTTTAATGGTAAAGGAAAACATCGTGAATAAACCTGCATACCTGAGAGTCTCCATAATTGTATCCAAGGCGCGCAAGCCGCACTGGACTAGCGTGGTTGGCCACAACCTCAAACCCCTTCTTATACTGACAGCAGATCTGGGATCTGTACTGGAACGGTACAGTTTCAATAATGATGATGATTATGATTATTTAAGCTGTTAGTGATCAGATTTTTGATATAACTCAAAGAGTCGCGAAACTAAAGTGGCAAAAGGCGGGGCACATAGCTTGTGGAATCTATAGACGTTGGGGTCCTAAGGGGCTGAAATGGCAACCTCGCATGTAAACGCAGCGTCCGTAGACCCCCGACGAGTTATACGGATGACATCAATCGAGTCACAGAAAGCCGCTGGGACCAAGCGGCACAGGACCGGGGTATTTGGAACTCCCTATAAAAAACCTATGTCCAGCGGTGGACGTCCATTGTTTGACATGATGATGATGATCAGGTTGCACTAGGAGTCTATGTTTAAACAATCATTAAACTAAACCGGAATTAACGCTAAGCTCCTAGACTACGGATTCCATTAAAAATTGAAACTGAAGGAATCACTGAGATGAAAAGATACAGGAAACCAGGGTTCACTCCACGGAGAATGAGGATTAATGTAGTCTCAAGGCCCTGTAATCTTTTATCATTTGACTTGACTCACGATAAATTGATACGTGGAAAAAATTTCGTCAAAGTGTTTTTCGCTTTTCCCCTTAAGGGCGTTACAAGGGCCTTTTAGTTTTTGTCGACATTTATTCTTTAATATGAATGCCTATACATACTTAACATGTATCTTTAGATGGTTAGATAAATAGCATTTAGAATGCATGGCCGGCACAAGGGCCACCAATGATGGGTGATGGAGAGCAGATTTTAATAATAATGTTTATTTTGGATAAAATTCCATAGCTTCTGATCGCAGTAAGCTTATAAAATCACTTAGTTTTAATAACAATTATCTTACTATGCTACTAATTAAAATTGGTTAAAAATATGTTCTTATTAAGGTAAGTACCCTCTTGAGCTCTTGGTGTGTGAGTGTCTACCAACCCAGTGCTAGAAAGGGTAAATGGATTTTTATAAAGGGATTATTCCATTTATTGCTTATTTTTTTATAAATACTGCTTGAGCTTCCGCGCATCCTGCTCATCATTGAGGGAAATTTTTTCGTCATGATTGCGTTAAAGTCATCAACGTGATTCTCCGCAAACATTTTTGATGCACTCCAGAAGCGCTGTACTGTATACCGTGATCGTTATAGTTTTAAGTGAGTAAATGCCAACAACGACTTAGAGGAAGGTGTAGTGATGGACTAGAGAGGCAAAGGGTTTTCGGAGTTCGGAATTGAAATGAAGCTGCACCTGACGGCCTCTTTTGGAGATATTTGCTTGACCTAGCAGGGCTGTAGAGCTTGAGGCTTGAGCTGATGATGATGATGATAAAATATGTGTAGCGGTCTCCACATTACAGAACTAGATGGCGCCACAAAAATCCTGCATCGCGCTAGCGAAGTGTTCACTAAGATTGCCTATATATACAACTTATAAAAATGAATGTTTGGAACTCGGTCCCCGAGCACGATCACCCGCTCGGAGGAAGATCTTCCTATTGCTATGGTCGAGCGTATCACCATAGCTCCCGTACATACCTATGGAATTTTACGTATTTTTAGACAAGCTTTAAAAGTAACCTCCCATTTCAAAAGTGATAACTTTTAAAGATTTGTCTGACAAGAAGAGAAGAGATAACAAAAATTATGAATATCAGTGCTACAAGTACAAAGTCCATCATATAAAAAGTCCATATATTTACCGTTTGCAACGTACAAGTAATTCGCATAAAAATCGTAAACACATAACTTTTTATTTAGGTGGAAAAATTTAATAAGAAAGTTGTTGCTGCCAGACTTGGTATAATTTTTTTTCTTTACTAGAAGTTAATCCTTAAATACAATCTCACCTGGCTAACCTTTATGCGATATGGAAGTTATACTAAACCCATACCTCTTATCGGTTTCTACGCAGCATCGTACCGGAACGCTAAATTGCGTAGCAGCACGTCTTTGTCGGTAACGTGGTAGCTATCCAAGTCATAAGTCTCCAACCAGATCCATCCTTCTACATATTATATCGCCCAGCTCCTTCTAAGCTTAGTAAGTTAAGGATTTCATGCTTCTTTACGCAATGTTCATTTTGCACGCGTACAGATTGCAGATTTCGCCTGCTAGGTTAGGGACTCAAACAATGCATTTACGACCGCTTTGGTGCTCGCCAAGCTTTGTCGGACGTGTTTAGTGCTGCCAAGTAGCTTTTCCGGCTTTTCACTCAATTCACTTTGAGATTTGTTTAGTGCACACATTGCTCATTACAAGTTCAAGTTGTATAATTACTTCTTTATAGGGACAAAAAATATGACCTTTTGGTATATATGAAAAACAGTTTCCTTGGCCGATTTCAGCCACGGTGGGCAATCTGCAGAGAGTTTTCCAAATACGCGCGAAAGTGTGTGCGCAAACGTGATGGCAGATCCGACGAGACTGAAAAGGGATCAGGTGCTCCCTGCACCTGATCCCTTTTCAGTCAATCGAATCTCCGCCATTTTCCAAACTCTTGGCTGGTACTAAGAAATTCTTTTAGAAAAACCTAATACTATCCATTGGCCGCAGTAAGGGTGTACCCAGTTTCCAGCCTAGGGGGACAATTCAGATTTTCCGCGGCTGTTTTGTCATATATGGTCATAGACAGCCGACTGGCGCAGTGGGCAGCGACCCTGCTTTCTGAGTCCAAGGCCGTGGGTTCGATTCCCACAACTGGAAAATGTTTGTGTGATGAGCATAAGTGCTTTTCAGTGTCTGGGTGTTTATATGTATTTTCTAAGTATTTATTTATATATAATTCCTAAAAATATTCATCAGTCATCTTAGTACCCATAACACAAGCTACGCTTACTTTGGGGCTAGGTGGCGATGTGTGTATTGTCGTAGTATATTTATTTATTTATTTATTTATTAGCTCTCAAGGCCCCTTTTACACTTTAATTAGTTATTAGGCGAGTTCATACATTTAATGCGAAAATTTCAGCGACGGCACCTACCCTCCCCTGCCTGGGTACGCACATGGGCCGGACTCAGAGATCGAACCCAGGACCTCGCTATCAGTAGTCGAATATGATAACAAATCGATTATGTTAAAATAAATGAAAATTCCTTTTAACCTACTAACGTCTCCAATTGGAATAGAATTCCTCTCTCATGAAAGGGTTTTCAATCATAGATCTACCACGCTGCTGCAATGATGGTTGGCGTACTTTGAATATTATTACCTGTTAGTTTTAATTGCAGGCTATATCATAATTAAGCGTTCAACTTTAAAAAACCAACCAACAGACATAAATACGTAATCACAATTTCAATTTTTGAGTTAAGCAAGCAAAACATTAATCAATGTTTACTAATCCAATTTTAAAGTCGATTAAGCGATAAACTTATTTATAGCGGGTGAACAATAAATTAACAAGTTCTATGTTATAAAAATTCACCCACATAAATTCAGAGGTTCACTCTACTAAACGAAATTCGGATCTTTTCGAACACCATTCATCATCATCATCATCATCATCATCATCATCCTGAATGTCTTTAAATTTTATACACTTGTTCCAGTATTATCTCTTATAATGAAAAAAATTGGTTGTCTGTAAAGTCGGCTTACTGACGATAGTTGAACGTGACAACGTCGTAAGAAAATACTTATGGAATATCTAATCTTGATCTAAGAGATCGCTTAATGCGATAAGACCGCCTTTGCGCATTTTTAATTTTCTTGTATTTCTGTTTTCAATATTTATTATCTTTATCCCTCAATTGTGTGCAATGAAGAATTGATCTAACTATCTATTTAAGATAAATAAGATAGATAATTAGAATCTATCGATCTATCTATCATGTTCTAATGTATCTAATTCTTATTACATGTGATGAATAACGCATTGAATAACGATTCTTTAAGATGTGATGAATAACGCATTTATATGGAGAAGGATTAATATAAGTTTTATTTTATAATATTTAGTCAGATAGGAAGTAGGATTAGTCATAATTTCAGGGAAGATCATAAGTAAGCGCTAAACAATAAAAGATGAACCCTATAATTTCAGTTGCAAGTTAAGCGAGCAATAAACAAATTAGTGTTCACTAATCCAATCTCAAAGTGGATTGAGCGATAAGCTTATTTGCTACTCGACGGCGTTAAACATGTCTGGCAAAGCTTGGCGCGCATTAATGCGGATGTAAATGCATTGTTTAAGGCAGTGGCGTGCATAGGGTTTTCGGTCAGGGTATGCATAAAAAAAATAGGTACTGAACATGCTATTTTGATGTTACTGTATAATTTTATTTGTGAGTAGGTACCTAACCTAACATTGTTTGTGATACCCATGTAGATCTTCTCATCATCTCCTATTTCCAGTAGGTATAGTAAGCTCTGAGACGACCGACTAGCGAGTTTTTAAAATTGTCTGCCATTGCGGCAATTACATTAAATAATGTTTTTTAGTGTAAACAATAAACAAACATAGGTATTATTATAAATAAATAATGAAACAAAACATTGATCACTGCTATTCGCCTGTTTCTGTAAGTCAGTCAGAGCTCTTTTTACGTGCCGCTCCTTGTAGGTGCATTCCTTCCTTTACGAATAATCTCAATTAAACGTTAGTTAAGAATTAGCTCTAAACTTACCTACATTTTCCAAGCACACTGAACCATCAGATCACACGCCGAATATAAGAACTTTCTTACACTAAGAATATTCCTGACAATCATTTACAAACAGTACACTGTCACTAAGGTTAATGTTAACAATAATAATTGTAACTATTTACAAACAACCGTACAGCAAACGAAAAAAACAGTAATTAATTCTAATTCGGTGAATATAAGTTGTTATGACAGAAGGTAAAAGGTAAACAATAATGGCGCTGAGCGATCGCCAGCGATAATGAGAATATCATAGTCAAAATATGTCCGTAATATTTTCTTAGTACACAAATGCTATTAAAAGTTGTCGTTTGAAGAATATTACTTCATCAGTTACCAATGGCACCTGGTATACGTTAATAATTTATTTAACATAATTCGGCAACTTTTAATTTGGTTATTTTAATATACTTTTTGAACAAATTAGGTACTTATAAATTTCTAAAGACCTTGAATGTAATAAAATTCATTGATAAATTTTTTAACTACAAAAAAGAATTATTGCCGTTTAAAACAATAACAAACAAAGCAAATTACTTGTGCTTATAAAAAAACAAAGCATACATTTGGATTTCAAATTTCCGTAAGCAGTGCTTTTAAGATTTGCACACAAGCGAAACCCCCTATACTGGAAACCTGGAAAACTCGCACACATAGAAAGAGACAAATATTGTGTAAGCACGCACGCGATTATATCACTACACACCAGAACTTCCATGTGTGCTGGTGCACACAAGTAACGACAGATGCATTCAATCGCCGTGCTTCTATGGAGACCGCGGCGGCGCGGCGCATTAATTCGAGCGACGAATAAACGATTTGCCCGGCAATGGATACTTAATCGTGAAAACCCCAGCTAATTTTATGAGATTTAAATTATATTTAAAGCGTTACTTTTTATTGAGGGATACTGTTTACAACTCAAAATTAAAATATAGTCGAAATATTATGCAGTTTGTCTATTTTAGTTCTAAACCATGACACGGGACTTGTCCATTGATTTACATAGAAGTGCGGCCGGTTTTAACTAGATGGCGCTTTTATAGTTTTCTATAAATTGTTTAATTTTTTTTCAATCTTTAAATTTTAAGTCGTCCTTATGGTCTGAGAGGCCCTGAGGTCAGGGTATGCACTGCTTATTTGCATCTATGAGATGCACGCCACTGGTTTAAGGCCTTGTACACAGGATGAATTTTGCATGACCTTGTTTATTTACTATACTTATCATGTCAGCGACTTCTAATGCTCTTGCTTAATTATTTGGATTAAGAAAAAAAATCGTTGTTTTTCCATGTATTGTGTTTGTCAGTCTGAGTATCACCACGCTTTTACACAGAGAATGCTTGAGTTACTAATTTTAAATTTAATACTATTTAACTACTTAATGTTTACGCAAAGATCTACTACTGCTATAGCTGCACACGCATTGTTTACATACCTACTATTACAAACTTATATTAATTATCAGTATGTAAACATAATAATAATAATAAATATATAATATATATATATATATATGTGTGTATATATAAATGCACAGCCTAATTCTCTTCTCGAGCTGTTACTTACGCCATTGGTTGCCTGAAAGAGATCGCTATGTAGCGATGAGGCCGCAAAATTTTATGCACTGTGTATACTTATTATTTTCAATATCGCTGTAATTCTATGTGGTGTAAAATAAAAGTGTATTCATTCATACTTGGTGTGAGCTTGGTGTGTGTGCGTCCTGGAACTATAGAGAAATGCGTATACTTTTCTTAAATCGCCCGACGTCTAGCCGCTACCTAATTGATTAATATATCAAATTCCGCTTAAAATACCTTTCAGATAATTTGTCACATAAGAGTTAAGCTTTTGGAACAGTCCCATCTACTTAACAAGATAGTTTCGTTCAAATATTTGAACTAAAATTCGCTTAATTACTTCCACTAACTAATCCAGTTTTTCGTAATCGGTTGATCATTAATAGATTTGTGGTGAAAAGAGTTAACTTTTCGCTGAATTGTTTTTCTTTTAAGGAAGAGGTTCTCAATTCAACTGAATGTTTTTACGTATGTATGTTTTGTATATTTCTTAAACGATTTAAGAAATATACAAATTGTAAACCAATTTTGATAATTATTTTTTAGTTTGGTACGTTATACTACAGGGGTGGTTCTATTAATTTGGTGAAGATTTATCGGGGGGATCCTCGAGAAATCGAGGGAATTCTTTAAACAATAGAGGCACACCCATAGCAATTTTAGTACACTTGATATAGTCAAGTGGAACTGATGATGAAGATCACGGATGGGTAACGGAACAACGCAATAATTAGTATTACACGGGTTGACTTCGAATATGCTATTTGGCTGCTAAGCCATTTATGCTCGTTACAATAAAAAAGCTGATGGTGAAGTTCAGGGCGAATATCTCAACTTATATGCACTGTAATAATTACTGCTCATAATTAAGAACTATGTGACTTTGAAGCAGCACCAAGAAATTGACGATTGTGCTGGTTAAGCCACTTAAGTCCGAAAATGAATTGGTGACCAAATTTGTAGGTTTGAAGGAGAATTTAGCGTACTTCACGTTGGTTTCAACTTCTATCACCAGCGACGAATTCTAATCGTTAAGTAGAGTATAAATACTATTCTTAGTTGTCTCGTATGCAGTAGGTTAGCCAAGAAAATTTAGCACCATTTTTTTTTACTTAGTGTTAGCGGTCATACCCTCATATAATATCTGAAATGAGTCTGAGTCAGTTGCCGCCGTCTGCTGAAACGTTCTGTTCTCTATCTCTAATGATATTAACTAAATATTTATCAAATTTGGACAGAGACTGATAACATTTTTTTTCTAACAAGATTTAATAAAACGGTATGTGTTTATTTTAATAAAACTATTTGTGTTTTCCATAGATTTTTAAGCTTCCCACCCTCAATTTAACTCTTTTCAAACCATACTTTCTCAAAGGTTACCTACAGTTTATAAAGAATAGACCCTCAAAAATTCATGTCTTTAGGATCAGTTCAGGCGCTGATATCCCAGTCAGTAAGAAATTTAAATTCATAAATATGGATAGCAGAAAGAGTAGGTAGATGAAATGGTTTATCTGTATCAACTAGCGTTTTCATTCAAATTTACCAGGAGAAGTTCCGTTGAAAAACCAAAGTTACCGACATAGCACAGAGAATTTCGAAGTTGATGTGGCAGTGGGCATTTTAACTAGCACGGTTGGACATTGGCTGTTGGGATCCTTAGATACAGGGGCGACAGCACTTGTCTAAGTTATACCATTGTTGGTTGGTTTTAACACTAGATCCCCCTACTAGATTTATACGAATCGCAGAGAGTCGCAAGCGGAGTGCTTCAATCCCTTGAAAACCAATGCCCAGCAGTGGGAATAAAGCTACTTTGATACGTAAAGCCACAGTATAATCAACTACGTAAAAAGGTCGTCCAATACCCTATGACCTACTCTGTACTCCACTATAGTTTTATGAGCTATTTCGTTTTAAACTAGGCTGGAATCCCCGGGGATCACAGCTCCAAGTAGCCATGTCACTAAGTGGGCCTTAATTACTTGCGGAGAGAACTTACCCCGCTCTCATATTTTATTAACACGAAAGTATGTCATGATGTAATACAACTTGAAGTTTTAAAAACTTGGCGGTATGAAGATGAACTGGTATCCAAATGATTTTAAATTCTAATTCGAACCTCACGTTTCGGACTTTTTTTTATAGAATAGGTCTACATAAGTAGGAGTACACAGAAACCTCACATACTTGTCGTTCCGGTGCCATTCTACAAAAGAACAGAAAAGCTATGAGTGATGGCATCACTTGATTAACTACCTTGCCACGCGTAAAACGCTCTTACAGCCTCTGTGAGACAATAGAAAATAGACTCTTAATGACATAGAACTCATCGTCGTTTTCTAATAAACTGGCTTGATTATATTCTATTAAAAACATGACATGATTGCCGGGCAGCACACCGCCTCGCTTTCATCTCTCGCAAGGCAGAATAATGATTGTAAGTTAAAGTATTGATTGTAGAAAAGAACATTTACTATTAGGGTTCTTGGCAGCTTTTTGCTCCGGAAAATCTGTCTTCTAAACCGATGGAAGAGTCACGACAAAAAGGCAGACTAAACGGTTTTAAAAGAGCTTTAAGCCAACTTAAAGAAATAGACATATTTTTTATTAATAAACAACGTAGTACTATCTTTCTTTACATGAAATTCAGCAATCTAATGAAAACCCACAACTTAAATAGAAAGTGACCTTCCAACTTCATCGTCTGTCCAATTTCTGATTCCAAACACGACCCATTTGCTATAATTAAGCTGTCGAGGAGTTTGGTATTCCACAGACTGCTCTGATTTGAGAATCGGCAACCTTATTATAATATTATTGTGGTGTCGTGTGGGTAACTGGCGGCAAATGAATCTTAATTTCAGTGCACTCAGTATTAAAGCGATGATTGCATTAAAGTTCTTAGTTCTACAATACTTGGTCTACAGATCTCAATAAACTCAGTACCTAACTACACCCTTAGCGTAAATATCGCGAGGAAGTCGTTAACGCTAATGGGGGAGTGTTGCTGAGTCTTAACAAACGACACGACAACACCTGAGCGCGTGCAACTAAGTTTGTGAGTCACCGTTGGTTGTTTTTCCGCGAAACTCATAGTTTTCTTTACTTAAGAGCTACTAAGATGCAAATCGGAGGTGCTGAAATGACAATCCTGAATCGGTAAACCCTTAATTAAGGTAATCGAGGGTAAAATCGTCACAAGGCTGTTGGATTTGAAGACCGAGATGGTGAAAACCTAACCTAGACCGATATGGTGGGTAAGACATCCACTGCCATCCCTTTTTGGGAGTTTTCTCTAACTTTTCGGCGTAATGAGTTGTTTTAATGCTAAAGGAAAACTTCTTTTAAATGTTATCGAAGGCATGTGAAGTCTACCAATCCGAACTTGTACAATGTACTGGACATTCTGAAAAGAGACCTGTCCTCAGTAGTCTATGTACACACATACAACACGACAGTGATGACACGACAGTGATAAACATGCACGCTATAAAAACATCAAAAAGAATCAAATTGATCCATAATACATAGTTCAATTTCCTCAGTTGAGCACAGGTCTTCATTCACATTGGATAGGGAATTAAAGATAAGTCCCACCAAGCTGCTTATATTACTATCTATAGCAAAACTGCAACGTGAATATCCTTATTAGGTTGTGTTCCATAAATGGGTACCACCTACCTACAATATCTTTCAGAATATTCCAATTTCCAAATTCCAAGTGTTAGACCATAGAGTATTTTTTGCCAAGAAAAGTGAGTTTTAATTACGTTTATGAGAATATGAAGCCTTTGAAGAAATACATCATATCGATTTTTTTACACTATGCAATAACAAACACCTTGACACGTGTTTGTTGTATAATCGTTAAAACACACCAACCCAAATCAAGCCAGAAAGGTAGTTACACACTCTGATTCTCGGACAGCTGATCCTGTGCCTAAAACAGATCAGATCCATCGTGGGCCTATTAATGTATCCTACATTAATAGGCCCACGATGGATCTGTCTATCAGTTTACACATTAAGCGGAAACTACTGAACGGCTTTGAGTGCGATTTGGGATACTTATAGCTAATATAGCCGTGTGGTGACAGCCGAAAAGAATACAGTTGTCACTACTCCTCTTCTACCCGTGGGTTTCGTATGAGGCGAGGTGGGTGTTGTAGCTCGGAGAGCGAGCAGAAGCGTTCTCAGTGCTACTGCTACCATCCCGATCACCAACCTGTCTGCTCAGCGTGGTGATTATTGGCATCCTCCCATTGGGAGAGGCATTTAGTACAGCAGTGGACTGTAACAGGCTATAGATGATAGCTGATACTTCGAGTTACCATTTAAGTTATTTTTAATCCCAATATCCTGTGGAATGAGGGCTGCTCTTATTAGCCTATGCTTGTTTTTGATATTGCGTTCTAATAGGTTTATAATGATACCATATTCACCAGTAGTTCTAATAATAACAGCGTTTACAAATTGCTGTACCAATTTGGGATGAATTAATGAACAAACTGAAAAGGCAAATGATCATTACATATTTATGATAACTACCTAACTTACGGCTTAAAGAGCTCGCTGAGGTACGGAGAGGTTGGGAGCCTGAATATCTCATTGCAAATATTGTGGTGTACATTTATCTTAATGTATGTATTATAAATGTGTTAGGTATAATTACATAATGGAAGTATTGCGTGATAATGTAGAGATAGCCTAGCGGTTAGGACGTTACTTTCAGTGGAACTGAATTCGATCCTCGGCACGCACCACTAATTTTTCAAGTTTTATGCGTTTCATGCGTTATTATGAAAATTAAACTTGAAATGCTATACTCCGCGAAAAACAGGAGAATCTGAATCGTGTAATTTATAATTTATTCAATCTTTATTCTCCACACCAAGCAAGTTAAAAATAAATTACTGTAAACATTACGTTAACATAATACAGAACGCTATGTTTGTGTAAACTATTGTATTTTCCTCACATGCATTGTTATTTCAGACGGCATTGTAAACGTTGTTTTCTTGTAACCATAATGTATTTGATTTAGTTTGCGTTATTTTTAGAATCCGTTGATTTATCTCATTGGCTTTCGTTTTATTTAACACTATTCTAGCTAGTTTAAAGAGTTCTGCAAGCAAGGTAGGTCAATTCTCTCGCAGCTGGACCTGTGCCTAGCAAAGATACATTAATAAAACAATGATGATAAGACCCCATGAAGAGATTATTTAATTTTGTCTGTCTGTCAGTTCGCACATTTATCGTCATCAACCCATCCATTGACGGCCGATTGGCGCAGTTTGCAGTGACCCTGCTTTCTGAGCCGGAGTGTGTGATGAGCATGAATGTTTTTCAGTATCTGGGTGTTTATATAAATATTCTAAGTATTCATGTATATTATTCATAAAAATATTCATACCTATATCATCAAATCAACCTGTTACCGGCCCACTACAGGGCACAGGTCTCCTTCTACAATGAGAAGGACCCTTTTTCTGACTGAGAAGGTTCTTTCAACTTTCAACACTTAAAAGTTCCAAGTTCCAACTTTTAATTGCGCAAAAATAAAATTCGACCTATCTCATCAGTCAATATTATATTTCTAAATATTTGGATACGTTGATACGATTGAAAAATGCGTAAATTATTACAGTAACAGATCTCTTTCTTTTATTTTCTTTTCTATTAAGATATCAGAAATGATATTATCTTAATCGAAATTTGATTTGCCTATCCGACGCACGTGCTAAGACCCGAAAGCTAATAATATGAGCTCCTACAACTCATCATGAGGGGATAAGTAGTTGGAAGTAAAGGTCGCAGAAAAAAAAACGGTTACGCAACATCCAAGAGTGGACTGGAATCGCGAGTGCAGCTGAACAATTTCTCGACCCGATGAATAAAGGTATAAGTTGACTGCCATATTTTCTCAAATAATTATTTGGATTGATATCAATACGAGTATGCGATTTCGTTGATTGTTTTAACGTACGTCAAATTGTCAATCGGTTGGATATTACCAGTCGTTGATGTAATTGTATTGTTATTGTGAGAAATCGCATTAATAAAAAATGTAAAGATGCCCCAGACATTATTTTGCTAAATTCGCTTTGCCGGACATCCCCTTAACCGGCTCTCGGACTTTAAATCATTTATACTTTAAGATAGCGCCCACTATACGATTTGACTTTAGATATCAATAGACTACGTTTTATTATCTTCGACATTTACTTTTTTACGTACTACCAATAAGTACCATATAACAAACTTTTTTTCATTTTTATTTTGAAAGATATATCCTCGTGTCTAAAAGACCATTAATGTGATGTGTTAGACATGCCAGTACCAATCCGCACTGGGCCACCGTAGTGGACTACGGCCTTAACTCCCCCTCTCATTGTAGTAGAAGACCCGTGCCCTGTAGTCGGCCGGTAATGGGTTGATATGATGATGATGAAGATGATGACATAACGACAACAAAAAGTACTTCTTTACAAAATAATCCTGTAAGTTACAATGGTATAAGTTATAATTAAATATGCAAATTTTTGTAAAAACGCCGCAGTTGCATGCAAGAGCTATACTTGTGGTGGTCTGGCTTTTTTGATCATCGACTCTTTCATAACCTCCTAAAAATCTTCGTTACGACAAATAAATGCATTTCTCAAGTAAAAAAAAAAGGTTTTATTTGATTAACGTCCATTTAGAATACAATCTATCCGTAATCTACAGATTCGTTACTTGCATCGTTGTTATCGTCAAAAAGTATCCGTTCAATTTTTAACAAGTAACAGCAAAGCAACTTATCAACATATTACAGATAGATTGTAAATAGAAAACGGACGTAAATAAACCATGTCCAAGATATTATGTCGTGTGAACAAAACAGCCCTGTTTCTTAATAAAGAACGCAGAAGTGCCAGAACACCGCTTTTACATCCCTGCTTTATGTCACAACAGAGTTATTGGATGAATTCTTTCCTTTTAATGCCGCCTGCTGCCGGAAAATTAAGAATTGTGTAACGTCCACTAACTTTAACTTTATGTTGCCGTTTTAATATTCTCGTCGTGACTCCTCTACCAAACTACGGAAGAGTTATTGATGTTACTAACTCGTTGGTATAGTGGTTGTGAAGTTTGACTAATAATAATAATATTAAGTTAATTTTTTTAACTCTCATATAGAGAAAGATTTTTGTTCAAATAGAATTTCATAGTTTTTATGATGAGTTTCGGAGACAGACAACTTACAAAAAATTACAAGAAATCACCGCGATTACTGCTTTCTATGATTTGGGCTCTGCATAACCCTTTTGGGTGTACACACGAAAGGTATATTGGAAGACGTATCAGGTATATTGGAATACCAGTAATATAATATAATAGTCATATATTTTCTATCAAAGTTAGTAGCAGTTGTTTTTTATGCAAATGAGAGCTAGTTGTAGCACATAGTATTCAAGCTTGATATAAGCATTAATGTATTTATTATTTGGTTGGTATAATATTTATTTCAGGATCGGTTTTTTGTATTAAAATTTTTCTACCATGTAATGACAACTTTGTACAGAAATTTCCAGGGAAAGCTGTGGAGTAAAAGTTTTAAATTATTATTTACCCCATTGGATTGGAATACCCCTCTTTCTAATAGCCTTTTATATAGAAATAAAGCTTCAACCGCATCTAAGTTTTATTGTTTCCAAAAGAATTCCAATGGAAACCATTCTAACTATTAAAGCTGACGAATGTTGCAGCTACGTCCCGCAGTATCGTTCCAAGAGTGTGATGCGAGGCGATATGTTACCGAAACGTTTGGTGTTATGATGAGTGTAGACTAGGCGAGCAATTCGGAGCACACTTGCTCTTATTTGCGCTTGTTTTGTTCATAAAAACTTTAAAATATTACTATGAATCTAAATTGTATACACCCATATTATATAATTATTAGTTTTACTACTTCATTTATAAATCTTCTTTTAGTGAAAATCTGTTGATTTTGGAGGGTATTTTCTTAAGTAAGTGAGTAAGTATGTTACTTTAAATTACTTATATTCCACAAATCGTTTGACAGACCGAAAAAAAACATATCTAAATAATCATTATAAATAATATAGGCTTACAATTTCTTCCGACTTGTCTAATTTTTTAACATTTAAATCTTTAAAATACAGTCCGTTCAGTTACTGATTTAGATAAATATTAATATATCATGAATATTTTACAAGAATATCTAAAGACTATCAATTAAACTTATAGGACTTGCCTCAGTAGCCCAATCAAGTAATTATCGCCCTTAGACAAATAAATGTTAACTTAGCTACCTACGTAACATTTAATACAGTTGCAATATTTACAAAAGAAGTTCAGTCCATTAGATTTGCATGCTCACTTTTATTCATATAGTGTGCCCTATGCATTAACATTTTAAATGTTATGTCCTGTCTCGTTAACAACGACTGTACGAATGCTTTTTGACGCCCGAATCCCGGAATAGTCAGGGAATAGTCAGAAAATAGTCATGTGAGTATTTGGGTGCATTTTTCTACTAGATTTTATTTCCGGTTAACTCGTACCTATGCAGATTTTGTGGCATTTCCAGTATTTCCACTGACTTTCAAAGTGAGGAAGAATTTTTTTTCCTTTGTTTATATTTCTTCCGCACGGCTCTTCATGACTTTATCCTCTCATAACTTCTGATAAGTACATTTTTCATTACAAAATATACCAAATTATATTTTTATCAGCTGTTTCCCGCGACTTCGTCTGCGTTTGATTTCAGTATCGCTAAGCCTTAAATGAGAGGATTGCTGCTGTTCGCTGAGGAGTTCTGTCCTCTATCTCCAACCAAAGTTTGGGCAAAATTAAACACATATTATAACCTCTATATTACAAAAATAATTATTTAAATCGGTTATAATTTGTCGGAGTTATGATATAAATTCGTAAAACACTCATCCCCTCTCCCAAAGGAACCGAGCTTAATGTGGGGATAAAAAGTATCCTATATTACTTCTAACACTTCCAAGTATATGTGTACAAAGTTTCATGAGGATCGGTTGAGTAGTTTTTGCGTGAAAGCGTAACAAACAAACAAACTTACATTGACATTTATAATATTATAGGGATAGGGATAGGGAAGGGATAGGGATAGGGATTGGGATAGGGATAGGGATAGGGATAGGGATAGGGAAGTCTCATAGGCTCAGTGTTAAAAGTTTTTAGCGTTTGTTAATTGTTAACGCAATAGCCTCGTGTTTGTCCTAAAGGCAGTTGATGTTTTTATTCTGACGTTTCAAAAGTACTTCTAAAGTTAAAGTAGGCCTACTTAAAATGAACATATTTTGATTATTATTATAATTGTGAAGCACGAGGGTATTGCTCGTGGTTGCTCCCTTGCGGGGGGGACACAGTTCGATACCTAACACGTCTCTCTAACTTTTCGGAGTTATGTGCGTTTTAATCAAATATTACTTGTTTGACGGTAACGGAAATCAACTTAAGGAAGCCGGCATGCTTGAGAGTTCTCCATGTTTTGAGGCGTGTGGAGTCTACCAATTCGCACTGGGTCAGCGTGGTGAACTACGGCCTATAAGCCCTACTCATAATGAGAGAAGACCTATGTTCGATAGTAGGCCGAATAATGAAATATAATGTTTTAAGACTTCACGAGAAAAATAAAGAATATTAAGAAAAAGAGTTCAAAAATTTTAAAGTATAGTTAGTTTAAATTTACATTTTGTTAATTAAAATCGAATCAAGTTAATATTATTTATTTATTTGCCAAATTGTGGGTACATAACAAGAACACATTTCATTAAACAGACCCTTCACAATCGACTGTCACAGACGGTGTGCAAATGTTTATAAAAATAAAAAA
Organism: Pararge aegeria; assembly: GCF_905163445.1. NCBI lineage: Eukaryota > Metazoa > Arthropoda > Insecta > Lepidoptera > Nymphalidae > Pararge > Pararge aegeria. Next base: position 9,122,521 of record NC_053186.1, on the reverse strand, counting down.
TAAAATATAAATTACATTACAATTTAATAAATAAAAATAATCAGAAATAAGTAATAATGTCATTTTAAATTAATTAGGCAAATAATACAATTACAAATGTTGTTATACAGTTAGAAAAGTTAACTAAGTTATTAACGTAATCTTTTTCTGTTTAAAATCTTCCTTGGTTTTTTATAAACAAATACACAAAAAAGATGGCATTAAAGTCAGTTTTACAATATGATGTGACATTCATGGTTTTTCCCGTCGAGTTCTTCATATGTAAAGTTTCTTTGGTAGATAATATTAGATTTAATTAACACATGATTATACTCCAGTAGTACCAACAGCTCTCACCTCAAAACCTCAATACGAGATAGGGCGGCCGAGCCGACGTCACGTAGCGTCCCCACTTCACGTTCCGCCGACTCAGTGATTTCTTGCTTCTCTCTAGAAAAATAAATTCTCTGTTAGAGTTCCTTAGTTTTTTCTGTCGTGAAAAACTTTAACATCGCTTACCCATTCTTGGATTTTTTTTGAAAATTTTGAAAAAATACAAGAATGTGTAAGCTATGTTAAAGTTTTTCACAACTTAAACATTGCATATTGCATTGCATTTTCTTTTCTTATACGCATGGCTGGTGTTTGAAACACCCCATATATATATATATATATTAATTTGTTTTTTTTTTAACTGTTACAATTACTGACTACAATTTCCTATAAGATGCCTATTCACTCTTGTTTTAAAGATAAACAGGTTGTAAGAATTAGGAAACACAGAACTGGGGTGTTTCAAACACCAGCCATGCGTATAAGAAAAGAAGATGCAAATCGCTTCGTGCGAGTTTTTGGAATATTAACAACATGCGATGGTAGAATGGTGAGGAGGGGATGAGATCAAATAGTTAAAGTTAAAGTACTTTGTAAATAAGTGTTCATTTCGCACTACCTACTTTGCATGTAGTTTTACGCCTTTGGTCACCTGACAGAGATCGCTACCTAGCAATAAGACTGTCAAATAGTACCGTTTTTCTTACTTCCTCTATGTTATCTCGTTTTCAGTTAACTTTTTTTTTCTGTGGTGTACAAGAAAAACGTACTCGTATTTATGATCATAAGAACGTCCGAGTTTGAGTCACAGGCCAGAATAAAACAATCGGCGATGTTTTTTAAAAAATAAACTTACAAATATGTAAAGGTAATAATATATTCAGTTAGAAGTGTCCATTAATGTTAATTTTCCTAAATGACTATTAACGTATATGACCATTGAATTACCGAAGTTGAAGAAGAAATTAAAAGAGGCTAATGTACAAAAGAGGATTACCTTGAGGCGTTCAATGCTTTTGACTCTTTCTGCTGACGTCACTAACATTTGAATTAAACTAGAACTGCTTTGCGTGAGGTTTTAGCTGATTTTACTTACGGTTTTACTTCAGCCCACACGATCAACATACTAAATACTAGACACCTAATTTGTTGCGTGGGTTTTAAGTCCTGGATTATACCTCCTGTCTTATCTAAGCCTAAATCCTGGAGGGTTTCTTTTGGTATAATATAGGATTCACTTGATTACTTTATCTGCGGATATCATTAGAGAATTATCAGTTGTTAATTGTTGAATATTTTATTCAAAATCTATTTCAAAACTGCTTTTATTAAAATATGCCTAATTTTCGGCTGTAGTGATCTGAGATTGATAGTTTGTTATTTTAAAACCGAAGCGGCGAGGTGCCTTTAAAATAATCCCACAATAAACTTAGCTCGTTCATTTTATTATTAGAGATTTGGCATTTGAAAGATGCTGTCGGTTGAAACAATTGCGACGCTCTGCCACGTTTATTTATAAGGCTCTAAATTTTTCCATTTAATTTAGGCTGAATCCTTTCCGTTTAACTACGTCCCATAAAAAGCACAAAGTTAGAATAATGAATTCCCAAGCTTTTAAAACAGATCTCACAATACAAACTAAGAAAAAAGAGCAAGCGTCGCGCTGTGAACTTTCTTTTGTTTAAGTGGGTTAAAAAATAGACATTAACAGGTTTGTTGTGCATTATGTAGAAATTTCAATTTTAGCAATTTGGTGCGTATTTTACGTACAGAAATATTTGTTGAGAGTGTTGAAAATTTGGAAATGGAATACGCAATTCAAACTATTTTAAATTCTTGTGCTTTTTTTTTTAAATTACAACTATTTTCAATTTATAAAATGGTACACTGTTGCCCTTTCTACGCTGCTATTTCGGGTTTTTATAAATCCCGCTGGAACATTTTATTTTACCGCGATATTTGTCTCTTCCGGCCGTCATTACGTTGTACACTATTTCAAACATATGCCCGCGGGAAACTTTTACCAGCAGATTTTCCAGGATAAATAGTATCCGTTGTCCTTCTTAAGGATACAAGATTCTTACATGCTTGTCAATTAATATCATCAAGATTCAAGTTCGACAACGAGAGACCACAACATGTACAATTTTAGTATAGATTTTTATTAATGTTAACGTGACTTCCTCGTTTGTTTCACTAATGTTATTAATCCCGTGCCATACCGGTCCATCTTCTAAGCTGAGAAGTATCCTCAGGATACAATCCTTACACATCTTTTATCACAGTATCTCCTTGACACATTTTTGTGTCCAGTGGCTTCGACATAAAATTATGCAAGCAAAGAGAGTTTTTTTTATTCCATTACAAGTTAGCCCTTGACTGCAAACTCACCTGGTAGTAAGTGATGATGCTGTCTAATATGAAACTAACCTTTTCAGGGAGTATGGCAGTTATATCAAACCCATAATCGGTTTCTGCATCTTCGTCATTTCGTTGGTGGTAACGCCACAGCTGAAGCCACCAGTCCAGACCAAGGGAAATTCAGAAATTATAAATTCCTAAATTGCCCTTGCTGGGAATCAAACCCGGGACCTTCGAGTCAAAACCACAGCGCTCACCGCTGCAACGATAGGTCATCAAGTTGTCTACTTTTAAATTTATTATATTCAGCCGTGGAAAGTAAGCGCTCCTGGCGAGTCTCGGTCTTATCAAAAATGTCTTTATTTAAGTTATGTCTTTATACGCCTTAGGCAAATTTGATGCGCACAAAGCAGTTTTTATGGTAGTAGTATTTTAAGTTTATACTACATATAAACTTAAAATTAAAGATATGGGTTTTCCAAACGTTCTTGGGTCGTGATGGAATGACCTGTGTACTTTGAAATGGCGTTCAATTTACGATTAAAACATATTTTTTTCTGCTTTGACCTACCTGCCTATTAATCATTGGTTGCCATTAAACTTTTATCATTGAGTTAATTAACAAAAATATAGCAAAATCGGCAAGCAGTATCTTTTTCTAATCATATATGTTTAATAATTCTAATTCTTACTGCTCTGCTGTGATACAACTGCTGTGATATAGCTCGGAGAACCGATGGACGTTGGGGTCTTAAGGTGCTGGAATGGCGACCCCGCACCGGTAAACGCAGCGAAGGTCGGCCCCCAACGAGGTGGACAATTGACATTTGGCGAGTCGCTGGGAGCCGCAGGAGACAAGCGGCACAGGACCGTGTATTGTGGAACTCCCTACAAAAGACAGTCCAGCAGTGGACGTCAATTGGTTGACATGATGACGATGATGATGATGATTTTAATTATTTTATAGATTTATGTGACCTAACTGACCGACGCATGACTTTAACCCGACCTTTGGTACTAGTGGGATACGGAATCCTTGTTACCTTACCGCTCAAACTCATGCTTCACCAGTTTCACTCCAGACTAGGTCTTGATTACGTTTGATTGTGGTTTTATCTATGATTTATTTGTAAGCTGTGTTTTTTTTTTATAAATAAAAAGGAAAAAACCTTGCTCCAGATGGCAGTGTGATTTTCATAATCTTTAGGACATTTTCTCTTCATAATGTCCTTAGAATATCAAATAATAATTCAAAAATATTCCAGTCTCGGTAATTTGAAATTTAATGCCCAGTAAGCAGTCGGCGAGCGAAATTGCAATATCCAGCAATGCTATTTTGTAAGCTGAGAGCATAACCTTCAACGTTGTCACATCGGCAAAATCAAATACATGCAACTTGTTGCTGTAAAATAATCTTGTTGTATTTTCTAATAAATAAAGAACTATAAACCTAAAGCAAACCAATGTTAAAAAGCTTAAATTATGTATGGTTATTAATACAAATGTATTTATTCTTTAAATATGATAGCCAATTCAGATAAAAATACCAAGAACCAGAGTCCTTGTCAAATTAAAGTTACAATTCGGAGCTTAAAGACTATAAATAAACACAAATTTAACTCATCGCTCAGGCATCTCGCGACTAACTTCAACTAAATTAAATTAGTGCACTAAACTCTAAATTTAACAATACATTTATTATTTATCAGGTGATTGTTTCATACTTTACTATTTTCAATTTATTTTATTTTTATGATATTAATTACTGACAACTTTCTGGTTTTCGGTCTCCGAGCTGATATCAAAAGATTTAGTTTATTCACTAAACTTAAATAAAATATTTTGTATGAGTTTAACTTTTATGCTCTAACGGCGAATTCAACGTCTTACATGGCGCTTCACAGAATAATACCGCAGAAACCTTATCGGATTATCTTGAAAAATTAAACTACCTGCCAAGACGCGACTGTTTGCTAATTTGATAACTCAGTTTTTCTTTTCACTCGCTTGTCTACAAAAACTGAGTTATCAAAGTTTCTTGGTTAAATCTTTTTTCGTATGTATACAAGTAAAAGAACTTGGGAAAATCTTTAGTTGCGGAAAGTAAAAGAAATTACGCTGTTGGTGATAAAACGTGATGCTGTGGTCAACTTATAATGTAAACATCATTAGCATTTTTAGTATCTAATAACTATGCGTCGATACTGTAACTAGTTTATGTGGCTCTTGTGAAATTTTGCAATGAATCAAATACAAACTACGTCATCAAAATCATCTTTTGGTTACCTCTTTTAGTTACATCAACGTACATATATTCATATATGTTCATATATTTGTTTTAGGAGCAAGACGAATTGCTGTTAGCAATCGGTCCTAGTGCCTCGTAAATGTGTCACATCCTTGATATCACCGTCCGGTCCGGAAACCCAGCACATCCAACGTTATTCTTATTCGCGTAGATGCTCTACGACGATCTTCTTCAAGCCACAGTTCTGAACCAGGGTAATCGGTACCCACAATCCTAAAAAAGGAAACGGTCCATTTTTGGCCAGAACTTAAAATAAGTTATTTAAATAATATATGTTAGTTAATCATGTTGAATAAAGTATTAAATTGCAAGAATAAATATAAAATTCCAAGTTTTAACTAATGGGCGTCACTGTGCCTTTAAGTAAAATGGTGGTAATTTTTAAACGACTTAGAAGCATTCATGCATACGTTGTATGAATTTAAGTTTTCTTATTGTTGTATGTATGATTATCAAAAAAAATAAGAAATACATACATTACAGATACTGTATAGATCTCAAATATGGATCAATGATTCTGGACAGTTAACGTCAAAAAGACATAATTTTCGACCATTATTATCAATGTTACAACCCTTTCTTTGAGAGAATAAATATTTGAAGCACATATAAATATGAATTGCCGGATTTGAAAAATTTGGATTGGTTAAACATAATAATATAATTTATCGTGTACCTTAGTACTTCCATAAAATTTGGGACCGTCTTCTTTCACTCTCAAAAGTAGTCTAAAAATTAGGCCTGAAAAACTTCTCATTACAACGCTTGCTCAACCCCAGACTTCCTATAATAAAGTTCTTGCCATATATCATAAGTTTATGATTCATTAAATTTCCAGTATCGCAGACGCCTAAGTTAGGCCGTTTATGACAGCAGATTTTGTTACACATTAAACATATAATTGCTCTGTATTTTAAGTGCCAATGTAACTTGATATCTTCAACTCTTAAGCTCCAGACGTATTTTAAGTCCAAGTACTGCCATTACTATTTAAGATACCATGTGTGTTTTTAATCGACTTCCACTTTGTGGTAAACCTATTTTCTTGCACAAAAATTCGTTAACTTTGCTAAATAATAAACACTGTAGTTTTAACAAAATTTTTTTAAAGAAAAATCGGTTTATTAGTTTATTTACAACATAAAGTAAAAAATTGTATATAAGTACTTACTGTTTGAAATGTAGATGACGTAGTTTAATTTGATTGGATTTGATTGGTGTTACTGAAGAATGTGCGATTCTCTGTGAGAAGTTAAGTTATTTTTGTGAATAGCGTTGTAAATCCTGTATTGCAAAGAATTTAAAGCGTAATTAGCTAAACTCCACGAAAAGCTGGAGAATCTGCAGTCTGGGTGTGTTTGCTAAACAATTGTTCATTGAAAGTCGGAGGTGAAAGGTGTCGGAGCGAAACGTAGTGGAGAGCACACTGCAACAGATATGTTTGGTGATGGTGGTACAGATATTTATATATACGCTTTGATTATAGCAAATTAGGCTTAATGTTATCTTTATTATAACATTGAATTCCGCAAATTAACGCCTGCTACTCGTATTATCAAAATCTTGTATTGTTCTGTATGCAAAGTAAGCGGTAACGCATATGGAGCCATTACCATCAAGACCGTATCCTCGTTTGCAAGTAAACTAGGCTGTACTATTTGCGGACCGAGGCAATGCTCCGATGCCGCCTCCGGATACCTTTTGTTTATCGTACACTTCCCTATCAGTGGTTGGCATTGGTGATTTGCTTTTACTGCAGTTCAATAATTTAGTAAAAGGATCTAATAGGTGGAACAGATCCGCAAAGCAGTGTGAACTTTTTACAATGTTTCCGTTGGAAAAGGATAACAATGCTTGTTGTCAGCTTAGTTTTATTTAGAGTTTAATGTACTACATTATCGGAAGCGGTCATAGCCTAATGGTTTAGTTCTCGGGTCCCCTATCGGTGGACACAAGTTCGATAACCGACAGGCACTTTTAAATTATTATGTTTTTTTTTAATTTACGCAATTAACTTTGACTTACTAGCTTTGACGGTAAATAAAAAAATCGCGAGGAAACCTGCATGCTTCAGAGTTCTATATGTTCTCAACGGCTGCGTTTTGAAGTCCACCAATCCGAAATTGGCTGGCGTGGTGGACTGCAACCTAAGCCCTATTTATTCTCAGAGGAAGCCCTGTAGTGGGCTCGTAACGGGTCAATGATGATTAACAACATTATTGGCATCATTGTCTGGTAGGTATATTGATTTTGCTTTCAATGAACCTCAATAGTTTCTTTAAGTTTATCCTTAAAAGCATAAGGATCTTATAAGTTAGTTCTTAGAATGAAATGCAAAAAGAGGTAAAACGGATCGTAACGTCTCCTTGGGGTTTACGATGATTTTCGGAATTTGATAGACTTTTATTCAAATAAGCCAGACTTTACCAGAAATTGAAAAGGTGGTGAATATCCTATGAGACCTAACTTTCTAGTACTGGCTTACAACCTTCTACTTTGTAAGCGTCATTTGCGTTTTTTTTAATCTTGCAGTAACAGTTTATTTTTCCGACAGCTATTTCGAAAATATCGCCAAAATCCTACCTACCTACTTATGAAGCAGTACCGCACAGTTGACAAAGGCTATTTTGAAATCCCCGGTAACTTCACCCTGCTGGTTATCCTTTGTCTATGTCTAGGATGCAAGCTATATACCTCTGTGCAAAATCCCATAAAGATATGTGCTGTGAATCAAAAATGGGTGGCAAAAAAATAAATAGACACGCTTCCACATTTATACAATCAGTTTTGAATTTCTGCATATTAGTGCTTACGCTAAGGATAACGGCTCGTTTGGGACCGCAGTCAAGCGCGAATATTTCAAGTATGAGCTTATTTTCGTGCAAAAACATACCATAGCCATTTACACAGCTTAACAAAACAACAAGTGTTCAAATTTAATAGCTTAATTAAGAGCAAACAACACAAGGGGCGCTAGATTGCTTATTTTTAACAAAACCCCCTCTAGGTGCAAATAACAAACAAGATGAGCTTAATTAAGTTTTTTTGCGAGCATTGAAGCAGTACGTGTGGGCAGTAATGGTCTAACATGTAATTTAAGTACGCTAAGTTTATTTTAAGTTCCTTTTACTATAGTGATAAAACGAAGGCTTTTTTTATAGTAACTTTAGACGGACCTAGCAGATGGTCTGTCTGATGGTAAACAGACAACCATCTCTTATACATAGAGCAACAATACGCAGGGCATGCAACAAATATGCCGAACAAATTGCCACTCTATGTCTATCAACCTAAGGTGAAGGTGTGGAGTCTCATATTGCTGTAATTATTTCGTTATCTACGCTCTTCGAAAATAAGCATGGCTATAGTACTTTCACGGAAGAGCTCGGGCACAAAACTCGTACTATTTCTATTTCTCTCTCTTCTAGTGAAATTGTTGTAAAGATATAATGCTAACAGTAAACCGAACGAACGAACTTATAGAAGTAGGATTCTGTTACCGGAACGAAATTATGAATTAAATTGTGAATTTGAACGAAGGGTTTTTTTACTTTCACATACATTGACATGTTTCGGTAATCACAAAACAAAAAAAAAAGGACATGGCGTACTTACCATTATACAAATGAAAAAATATATGTTGTTATTTTCATTACAAAATTATAAGTGCGTTTTTCGTTATCTGGGACACGTGACAAGTTAGTAGATCAAGTATTATACACACACACACACACATTCAACACACACAAGCACTTAAACACCCACTTACATATTATGCATGCTTGCATGATTGATTATTAATTTTGATGAGATTGTATAAAATTATAAAATGTAATAAATTAGTTAAGTCATGTTATCATTCTATGTGTAAACTTTGTATCCGAAAGAGCGAGATCCAAATACAAATTTGGTTTTTTTCCAAACTTAAATGGAGATCTTAGCCTATTGTTAGCCTAAATAAATTATTTTTTATTTTAATTTTTTCAAAAATTAAAGATATATTTTAGGTACATGATATACAGTTTATATACAGCATCAGCGTATATAAAGCGTATATACAGCATCAGCACCATCATCATCACTTCATCAGATAAATACCATCATTGGAATAAGTTAAATACAACCATAACCTATACCTATTTCATCAATACTCAATAGCATTTAACAGTCTGGACTAAAAGCCTGTTCGGCCTTTAGGAAGACGGGTTGGTAATAGCAGTATAATGTTATGGTAGTGGTAACGTTGCTGCCCGTTCTAAGTTACTTTTCCTTAGTCACCTTGTAAGAGACCTGCGAGAGGAGAAAGAGAGGTGACCGCTGTATTCTGTATTGCCGTCACCATGTGGCAAAATAACTATTTATTAGCAAATATAATATACCTTGGCCGATTGGCGCAGTGAGCAGCGACCCTGCTTTCTGAGTCCAAGGCCGTGGGTTCGATTCCCACAACTGGAAAATGTTTGTGTAAAGAACATGAATGTTTTTCAGTGTCTGGAAGTTTATATGTATATTATAAGTATTTATGTATATTATTCATAAAAATATTCATCAGTTATCTTAGTACCCATAACACAAGGTACGCTTACTTTGGGACTAGATGGCGGTGTGTGTATTGTCGTAGTATATTTATTTATTTATTTTATTACCTTGAAATCAAATTCAGTTACCGTTATTTTTAAGGATAACATACATAGCCAATTTCTAAAGATCAGGTCCACAGTATTCAAGAAGATCATCTAAACGTTAAATGTAAGATCTACATTTTCCCTAGAACTGGTATATCAAAATTGAACCATCCTTAGTAATCTTTTGTCCAGCCATTGGAGTTCAATTAGAAAGGGGCAAACCAAATTACGTATGCCAGCCGACGATAAGCATCCTGGGATGAACTGATTTCATATTTGCCCCAGCGAGACATGGACTGTTTGCGAATGGCTTACACGCGGGAAAGTAGGTATTTGTACTACAACTTAGGTACTTAGATCACATCCTTCGCAATCCTAGGTAAGTGGTACTAAACTTTTAGTTAATTTCAGAAGCAAAGGTTAATAAAATAACTAAACGTCTTGTTTGTTATATAAATTGGTGTTTATTTTATTTTTTGAATTATCCCTATTAATATAAAAAAATAGGAACGTTTGTGAGTCAGTTGGTCACATATGTTCGGCTCAACCAAAGTTGGGATTTTTATGAAATTTTGCACATAATATATCTATAGTTTGCATCCACAAAATTAACAGCCTTTAAGTCTCGAATTCAGCATGAAAATTTTCCTTCCTGCTCTCCTACTGCCTAGGAAAAATTAGAGAGGAAGATAACCTATATCTCTTATAAATAAATTCAAGATTTCCTTATCCATATCTTGTCATCTACACTTCATTTCATCAAAAATACCCCCATAGTGTTCCTACTCGAAGTATGGGGGCAGAGCCACGGGAACGCTGGCAAACACAGCCGCGACTCAGCCAGCTGATGTCTGGACAGACGACCCTGTTTCCATCACCCACAATTCCTCATAAGGCACCAGTAGCAGAAAGGGTGGAAGAGAAACATCCTCCAGCCCCCGCTTTCAATCGCAGACGGCGAAGGTCCACTACATACGTCGTCCACCCCGTCCCCCACCAGTCCCCTACCTGGATGGGCTACAAACTCTCCGATGCATCAGGCAACTAGCCAAGTCCACCCAACTCCACACGCCTGAATAAAGAGAGACTTAACGTTCTCAGGCAACCGTAGAGGTTACCCTACCTGGCACCCCAGTAACCTAAAGCTATACTACACTAACTAATACTAACACTTATAAGTTTAGTTAAAAAACATGCGGTGATTTTTCTGTCTTTCAACCGCAACAAATGTGACCAAAACCTAGAATAAATTAATAAATAAATAAATATACTACGTCCACTCATCGCCATCTAGACGACTTATGAATATTTTAATAAATAATATACATAAATACTTAAAATACACATATAAGCAGACTTGGACTCAGAACGTGGGGTCGATACCCACTGCGCTAATCGGACATCAATAGGTCATTTACCATAAAGGGCAAAAATAAATAGAGAAAATTAGATAAAAATTCGGTTATAGGAAGCTGCCAGTATCTGCGAAAGATGAGGTGCGGTGGGAGTGCGATCACGATTCTGATCAATCGCCAAAAAAAATTTAATTGGATGTATTTAAGGTAGGTGGAGTGCTTACATAATATAAGACGCCTTTTTACTGTGTGAGTTACAACCATGCAAAAGACCTGCCGTCTGCCGCTAAGCGATTTAGGATTTCGTATGATGCCGAATATAAACTCATCAGGTATAGCGGCCATACTACTAACAAGTTAGCCCGTTACCAAAGTATAGAAATATAGTAGTTTGATACAAATAAATCGTCATTTCAATCATGTAATCGAATAGTACAAAAGAAAACATGATATTATTTTATTTCAGCACAAAAAAGACGAGCGTTGCTGAGCTGACATTGATTTCTCACTTCCAGTTATCGTTATTTTCATTACGTTTGTTTTCGTTATTTATATTTGAATACGCCGTTTCGTTAATTCAATTTTGATAAATCAGAAAGGTGGACTTCATTTTAAATTGCCGGATTTGTATGATACCTGCTACTTTTTTGTGATATTGAAATTAAATTTATTCATACTATAAAAATATGAAATGTAGTGTTTACTTTTGAGTTCATTTCAAAAACAATAAACGTTTTCGGGTATAATACATGTCGGTGATCAGGCTTAATACTTACGATTAGGTTTATGCCTGATAGACTTTGTAGGACCCGCAGGGTAATTACGTATCTCGCCACAGGCTTGCGATAGGCGAAAAACTTGCAATCACTGCTGTCAAACGTCACTTTAGTTTCAATTCAATTCAATTCTTGTTTATGGCTTTTGTCTGTGCCAACTGGGCACAAGGTATTTCGCCAATGTCTTGTAGATGAAGAAGGCACGAAGGAGATTGTCACTTTAGTTTATTTATTGTATAGAAAAGTGACGTTTGACAGCAGTGATTGCAAGATTTACGCCGGTCGCAAGCCTGTCGCGAGATACGTAATCACCCTGCTGTTCCTTGTATAGTTTCTCAATTTATAGGCTATGGTTTTTGACTTACAGTTAGTTGCGGCATTTAGTTGGTTCGTTAATTAATTATTACTTTAAAAGAAACGCAGCATGGGGGACCATTGCATTGTATTTCCCGGTTAATATCATTAACATGTCATAAGAATTTAAATATTGGTTGCGGACCGGTTAAAAATACTGCTCTTTATTAAACGTTTTTATAATTGCACGTTCACTAAGGAATTGATAATTATATCGGTATTCGCTATTTTTCAGCGTCTTATTTCATAACGTTAAATTATTCTAATTTTGCCAAAATTCAAATTATATTGTGATGTGACAATGTTTTACTCATTACTGGATACCATCAGAGCGTACTGCTGCATCAAGATATCGTTAGATATTTTGGAGTTAATTTCACTTTTCTACGGTGTCTTGCGGTGGATGTGGAATACGAACGAGTGAAATTTCGAGTTCTTTAAATAAATTTACCGGTTAATTTAAAGTAACTGGAATCTGTACCGAAATGTTTCCGATACCAGGGTTATCTATGGGTTATATATTATGATTTCCGATTTCGTAACTCTGGTCAAAATACACAAACCTGTTATGGAGCAGCATGGTGAAGAGATAGTTTTTCATTTAGTTTGTAAAATAGTGTATAAAAGTTTTAATTAGTTTTTAATGTAATTAGTAATTAGTTTTCATTAGTTTACTTATGTGTGGAAGCTGAATAAAGTTTATTATTATTATAATTATTATTATTATTTTCTTTCTCTCGTTTTCTTTCTCATATGGGAGATACCTGTGAGAGTAAAAGTAAAAAAAAATTTCCTTTATTAAGCTGGTTGCTCTAAAACAAGAAAATTTTTGCGATACTAGGTCGATAAAATAAGCTAACCGAAATTATGGTACTTTCCTTGTACCATCATATTACTTTATTTACCTTTTTACGGACATAAAGTCTTCACAGCCATCGTTAAATCTTGTTTTCCCTGTAGGATTTGAATAGATTTTATCACATTTTGTGTCTATAAACTCAGTACGTAAAGTACGTAATGCCGTAGTCAATGGTGAAACGGTATTCCGAACGGACTATTAACTGGATCGTTAAAACTATTATTATTATTTTGGCCTAGTTCAGACTGTTGGTCGAGGAAGTTTACTGCCTATGCAGTATTTTCTGAAATCTCATAGGGCTAGGCTATTTATTCTAGCGGCAAAGGTAAACCACTAAACAAGTAAGCGTTCCTGTAGCTATGTAATAATAGACAATAACCTTTTGAAGTTCACGCATTTCCACGCTACACCAAACCGTCACATGAAATCATATCTGCCAATTTATCGTTAAATCCCTACTTTCCCTACTTTAATATTATAATTGTCAATGTAAGTTTGTTTGTTACGCTTTCACGCAAAAACGATTTAACCGATCCCCATGAAACTTTTTACACATATTCTTGAAAGTATACTTTTTATCCCGACATTAAGCTCGGTTCCTTTGGGAGAGGGGATGAGTGTTTGACGATTTTACACCATAACTCCGACAAATTATAACCGATTAAAATAGTTATTTTTGTACTATAGAGGTTATAATGTGTTTAACTTTGCCCAAACTGTAGTTGGAGATAGAGGACGAAACTCCTCAGCAAACAGCAGCAATCCCCTCATTTAAGACTTAGCGATACTGAATACTTTAAAATTTTTAGATCTACAACTAAATTTAATGCCACATCAAAAACCAAATCAAACGCAGACGAAGTCGCGGGAAACAGCTAGTAGAAATATAAAAAACCTTTTACTAGGTCACTAAATAATCAAAACAAAGTTGAGATACTTTCCTTTTACCATAAGTAATAATTCATTATCCTTTTTTCGAGACACAGTCTTCACAGACATTCCGCATCGTTAAATCAGCTTTTCTCTGTGGCATTTGAATATATTTTATCACACTTTGGGTCTATAAACTCAGTATTTAAAGTAATCATTGTCGTGCTCAATAGTTAAGCGGTACTCCTAACGGACTATTAATAGGATGGTTATTAGTATTTTTTTGTTTATTGGTATTATTAGTATTTTTCCCTTGTTCACTATACAATAAAGGATAGTATTTTCTTAAATCCCTTTGGATTTTAAGCTCCCAGTATGATGCTTCAAAATATCAGCAAGGATATGCCATCATGATATAGATAGCGTTCAGGTTTGATACCGGCAAAATTCTATTAAGGGCATAAAACGAGGACGAAAGCACCAGTAACAGTAAATTAATAAATAAATAGCTTTTAAACTAGGCTTAATCACCATACTCCTAATCGGCGTCTACGCATCTACGCTTAACATTTGCGGAACATCTTTCCAATCTCTGTCTCTTTATTTAGTTGGCTGGAACCATCCCTTGTACGTATACATCTCTATCGGTAGGGTAGTAAAAAGCTATCCGTCTCTACACGAGTGGCTATCTTAGGAGGGGGTGAAGCTGTTCCGACCCCTCCTCCTGAGCATGAGAGTTCCGGCACTTGGCTAGAGCGGTTGATAGACTCTAGGGAAGTATTAAGCGGGTTCCCAGCGTCTAGTAAAGCCAACATGAGAGACATGCGGTGACTGTTTTTAGCTGATCGGGTATACCACCCTTCAAAAGGGGGGAGGAGGATTCCTTAATAACCGTCTTGTCCAAGGTTCGGAGATGACCATAAAGTTTTTCCACCATGATAGAAAAAAAAGGGTGGTAACAAGTAGAATAGAGAAAAATCTGAATAATATCGACAAATAATATTATGCGTTTAATCTAGATTCAATTACAGGTAGACAAAATTATACAAATCATTTAAAAGTGGGAACGCAATATTACGCATTTGCGTTAATTTAAACCATTAAACAACACAATTAAAATGGTAATGGTATATCTTAACAATTAATTTGTTTGTGTAATTGGACCCCATCCGGGTATTATGGGTTAAACAAACTTTCATCCCGTAACTGGAGCATACAACTCTAGAAAATTCAATTATAACTCGCATAATATATTGTTTGCGTTTATGATTTTATTAGTTAGTTCAGATACCGTATTAGTGCATCTTGTTTATAATATGTTTCAAACGTTATAATAATGGATACCCACCATATCATGTAAGAAGTCGGCGTCTTCAAGTTGCATTTTGCACCATAGCCTATAGAAACCCCACTGCTGGGCACAGGTCTGTTTTTATTAATAGTAATAAGTGACGGACCCTGCAGTGGACCGATGGTACGTGGTATCGTCCGTAAACAGTCAACAATAACTGTAGCAGCTAGTTACCAATATTTTGAAATCAATATTTGACTGATTTTGGACTGAAGAACTAGTATAAAATTGACTAGTTCACGCTTAAGATCTTCACTCATTTATCCATTCAGCACCGGTGTAACTCTAAATTACGATTCACCATTAATAAATCGAATACTATCACTACTATCTACCGAATAATAATATCTAATCAACCAGTCTACAGCTCGGTATCGACTTATTATCGTTGCGCTAGCCATTTTTGCAACACGTTGTGGACGTGCGTTGTAGGTGTAGGTCGAATGGCTTATTCGTGGTCATCGATTATTTTCAACCTTTTTTACAACAACTTACTTTATGCCAAACGACATTAAGCTAATTTTCCATGATCTAATCTGAGAGGTGTTGGTGTTGAGTTGAATACGTGACGATTTGGTATGGCCTTTAAACTCTTTTTTCAAGCACAAATTGTTCCAGGTGCGGAAAACGAGCTAGAGCAATGCTTAATTAAGTTCTTTTTAGTGCCCAGGTGCCGAGAGGATTGGCCTAATGTGTAATTTACATACAGAAAGTTAGAAAGGTTCCAGTTAAAAGTTATTTTCTAGAACATTCCAGGCCTTAGAGTTTCGGGTAAACTTTAAACATTATTCAGGACATTTAATTGAAGTTTGTTCCGTTTAGATTTTGTTAGTTTAAAGCGCAGAAGTTAATACTTTAAGTGTTCTTAGTTTGCCTGTACGTACGTAATTGTAAAACAAGTACTTAATTCAAATGTTAAATAAGGTAGGATAATACGTTTTTTTTTAATCAAATAAACATTCTTGTGAACTATTTAACATACATAAACATTACTCTACCTGTGACACTCTTAGGCCTCAACAAAATGATAAAAGAACTTTGCTTCTTTTTCTTAACATATTTCATTGATCGACTCTAATTTCTTTTTCACAACCAAGGCAAATAAAAATATAATAACACTTACCAACTTGACTAGATTCGATTTAAGTAGGAATAGGTACCGTTAAAATATGTATCTTTTTGCAATTTATTTTACAATTTTACTGCAAACTTTTGGTACATTCTGAGAGTCGTTGGGTTTATAAAAAAACCGCAATTTTGTCAACGTTTATTCTGTGTTTTTCAAAAATCATAATTCTTTATTTTGCCGGCCCTATGACCGTCCTCAGGATACAAACTATTTTCATCAACTAGTGTGTTTTTTTATGTTAGAGTAAGTAGTAACACAAACCGTGAACCGGGAACAACTAAAGTGGTGGCCGCAGAAGCGAAACAAAGATCCCAAATGCTGCAATAATAAAATTAATTTGAACTTTAACTTTGAATCCATTCCATTTATTGCTAAAACTAGCCTAAATTATATGGTTCGATATCATTTAAAATCCTTAGAAATTCGTTTTGATGTGGTAGCATAAAATAGTAAAAATAATTACTTAATCAAAAATTACTTTTTAAAAAAAAAAGTAACAATTTAAATCGATCTTCAATTTTGGATATTAATAATTTCAGATAAAAATTGGATCGTCCTATTAACAATCTGCAAGAATTAGTAGTAGTAGACCTTTTTTTCCAGGGAAGTACCGCTACCGCCATGCTTATTTCTGCTGCTAATCAGCATTATTGCAATGCTGTGTTCCGGTCTGAAGGGTGTGCATAATTACCGGCTTAACACGAAATTATAATACACACAAATTTCAGCGGTAAAGGAAAACATCGTGAGAAATTCTGCTTGTCTGAGAACTCTCAAAAATGTTCTCAAAGGCGTGTAAGGTCCACCAATCCGCAATGGGCCAGCTTGGTGGACTAAAAAATAAGTTAAAACCACAGAATTAAGAACATACGAAAACCGTGAACACAACTAATATTGAAGCATCAAAAACCAGTCCACTTTAGTAGTGTTCCTTGAACATGCAGTTAGTTTCTTCACTCCATTTAGCAGTTGACAGTAATTATTTTTCCTCTAACGTTTACCATCAAATAAGGAAAATGGGAAAGTTTGTCAGCTAGCAACAATACATGGTATGAAGTGAGACGTGCGCAGGTTAAAGTCAAAGTCAAAAATATCTTTATTCTAGTCGGCCCACAGGTGGCACTTTTTATGCATACATTACATGAGAATTACACGGTTATGAGATTATGGCAATAAACTTTAAACTAAAGCTACGAGGGTTTCAAACGCGTCCTGGTCTAAGAAGAAGCCCACGACAAACTTAACCAGTTTTTTTTGTTATCACCATCCCACATTGCAATTTTAAATTATGCAAGAGCAACCTGATTAGAGCAATAATTCAAACCCAAGCTTTTTTATCGATTACGTAGTCCTTTATATGTACTAAAACAGGACTTTTCTATAAGCTTACGTTTATCACACACTTTGAACTTTTTAAGAGACATCTCCAAGATCGAAGAAATTCGAAGTCAATGAATAGTTTTAGAATTGTAGAATTGTATGCAATTTCCTTTAAACGAATTAAGAATTTTATGAAGCCTAGTATATTGCACTATAAGTTAATTCTTACTTCTAATATTTAAATTGTTGCAGTCACATTTTTTATTAAATTTAGAAATGTTTTTATGAACACACTCGTGCATAAAATTTTCAAATATGTACCTACTGTCTTTATTATTTATTGTTAAAACATGGAGATTCGTGAAAAAAAAAAGCGATTCATAGTTTTCGCACACAGGCGCTGGGTGGACCATCTGCTGGATCTATCCATCAATAGTTACTATATAAGTAAATGAACTACTTTAACTAGAATGACACTGCTGAACTTTTCGTTAGTCGACTAGTTAGCGTCGGTGTTGGTAGACGACATCGAATGAGGGAGCTAGTTTTTTGTATCTCAAAATATTACGTAATATATTATTATTTCCCAAGCTTATATTCGTTAAACTGTTTCTTGAGCTGCAATATATACCTAAGGAGTTGAAGGTCGCGTTAATAAACTGCTCAGGGAATAACATTTGCATATAAGTATTGTAATATCTAGGCTGCAATATGTAATTGGTAATATCTAGTAATATGGTTACAGCTTTTAGATAATTAGCGACTGCATTGCAATGCACTAGTAGTTCGAGTTTGTTTTAGCTAATTGGGACATAGTTTAGCGCCACCCATGGGAATTATAAATAATGTGTACATACTAAGTTGGATTATTGTAATAAATTATGTACTTAGTCAACTAAAATATTATGTTGCAAGCTTCTGTCCGCAACATCGTCCGCGTGGATAATGTCTTAGCGCCATAGCTTGTCAAGGATTTTCCTCACAAAAAGCGAAACAAGCGAGCAAGCGAGTTAACGGAAATAGAACTTGGGCTACTTCCTAGCATGGCTACATGCTGCTCTGCGACAACAACACTTTGCTCCTTTCCGTCATTTCCTGAGTTCCAACGATTAAATAAAGACCAGGTCGACGCGTTATTTAGGTATTCAGTTTTCTTGTCATGATTTCAGTAACAGCCTGGAGTTTTGAAATTGGCGCTGTCCACTTCAGTACTACAGAGAGCACGTTGAGCTTTCAGTACCACCTTTTAGCACTAGCAATTAAGCTCACTGACCTGCTGCTCCAATGTAAGGTATTGGAATAGCTTAGAGAGTCATGTCATTACTTCCCTCCTATAACAGAGGAGGCCTTTACCCAGTAACCTGGTCATTTTTAGGCTGAGGATGGTTTTACAGTGGAATAACGAATCCTTAAGTCCAGATCAACAAGATTAAGGCTGACATTAAGCAAATTAAATGGATGGCAGCTATCGGAAGAAAACTGGAGTCAGCAATGAATGAGAATTTAAGGTTCACGGGCTTGGTTTTTCTCACGGCTTCCAGCGTCTCGTTTGGTATCATCTGCCCATCTCATTGAGGAATGACTTGTGCTGCGTTTATCGGTACGGGATTGCTCTACCAGCACCTTGGGACCTCAAAGTTAATTAATTTCAGCTTTGTGAATAAATGAGCTATATAACTCTAGTTCTTCTACGGATTTCCTCATTTCTTTGATTACGTTGACATTCCTTTTGCCTTCTTAGGACGCTAATTTAGTAGTAGTAAGCGACCATGATATACTGTATTCTTAATTCTCATATTTTGATAAAAGCTTTGCATACGACACGTTACATGAACACATCGTCATAAATTCGAATCACCAGAGGTCGTATGGCGCGCAATGGCGCACCAATCAAGACGCGTGGACAAGTTACGGCTGTCATAAGCATCATATTTACCGTGTTGACGTAGTAGGTTAGTGCGAGAGTAGACATAGCTTCACTGTTTTTATTGTCTTAAAAAAATAGTATGTTCTCTCATTTATATTTAGGTACTATATAAATATTATGTCTTTTGAGATTAATTAGTTTTTTTCTTACGTATTTTTAATAAAACCAACACTTAGATTTAATATATTATATCGAAAAGCATTAGGTACAGTATTGCATAAAATAACGTAAATATCAAAGAAAAAAGAAACTGAGTAGAGAATGAGATACGATATTTCTAATGCTCATAATTTCGATAAAAGCATTGCGCACGACTAAATATTACATGAACACATCGTCATAAATTCGAATCACGAGAGGCCGTATAGCGCGGAATGGCGCACATCCCGAAAGATTTATGGCGCTCCAATCATGGCGCGTGGACAAGTTACGGCTGTCATAAGCGACATATTAACCGTGTTGACGTATTAGGTTAGTGCGAAAATAGATTTAGCTTTACTGTTATGGCGTATATGGTTTTTTTTTTGCATAATGGAACCGAATTAGAAGCGAAGTTATTTTAATTAGATTTCACATTAGTTCATTAAAAATGTGAGTCCAAATTAAAGAACTAAATATGTAATTATATTTTTTTTCTACCTTTCATTTATATTAGCAACATTGTAAACAACCGAACTAGAAACTGACAATTGTAGATAAAAACATTGTTATGTTGTTATTATAATAGCAACACGTTGATAAAATATTGGCTTAACCCGGAATTTAAACTGACAAACTAACTACTGGATCAACGAGTCAGTCCATTTTTTATTACTCTACAAGTTAGCCCTTAACTGCAATCTTACCTGGTGGAAAGAGATGATGCATTCTAACCTAACAAAATGGCAAAAAATAAAAGAAATACCTAATGTATTTTTACGCGACAGCCTTTACTTTAATTCTTAGTGGCATTTCCTTGTCGTTAGGAGCCACGGATAATGCCTCCAATGAAATAAAGAAATTATAAATTCTCAAATTGCCCCTGCCAGAAATCAAACCGAGGAACTCCGACTTATAAGATCTCAGGATGCTCACTACTTAGCCAAGGAGGTAGACAAAAACAAATTAAGTGTACCTTTTATACATAAAAAATCTGTAGTATGATTAAGTTATTTCGATAACGGACGTGCATTCAAAAAGTTTATTAATCACTGTACCAAAGTTTTAATGCACAAAGAAAAAGTTTTAATGGTCCAGCCCCGAAGGTAGATGTGAAATAAATTCGTATGAGCTAACTTTTGCGTAGTGCTTTTTAGTTCCAGCCTGTTATACTTGTCCAGATAGTGTTCAGCCAACAAGAGAGCATCTATTTCCTGTCTAAAAATATATAATACCATTATAGGTATCATTAATTTATATGTATAATTCATATGTATCAAAAGGAAAAAGGCAAATCCTTATTGGGTCACTGTCTGTCTGTCTCTCTGTCTGTTTATCTGTCTGTCTGTTCGTCCCTCCTTCCACTATCACACTTGATTTTTTCAATAACTTTTAAAGCATTATTGACCCAATGAATCGAAATTATTTTAGTTTTATTAAAAAGGGGAAAATTGTAATTCATTGAATATAGGGAATACGACATTTTAAGTATACATAAATATAGTTAGTGCAAATCATATTAGAGGGCTGATTTTTATTTATTTTTATTCATAAAAGTTTCTGATTTATCTTGCAAAACATAATCTTGCCCTACCCTATTTTCCGATGGGTACCAATCGAAAAATCTGAAATAATGATGGTCAGTGTATGTATATTTTACAGGCACCACAGAATATATGCTACTTTTATTAATATAGAATAAACCTCTATAAAAAAAGTTAGTTTTGCTCTTCAGTAGAAAGCGATATAAAACTTCCATCATATTCAACTGGCATAATTTCTTTATTTTTTTTCCGACACTCGATATTTTAATGTTGTTATGAATGAGATAGTTGTTATATTCCCTGTGGCCAAAAGTAGTTCTGCCAAAAGTAAACTCGATCACAAAGAAAATTCAGTTTATATAATCGTCCGGACCGGCCGTCTCGGCGATGACGTGTATACAAAATATAGGCGAGCCCATCCATGGGCTCACCTCGTTAACTGGGTAAAACATTTGAAATTAAACGTATGCACGTTACAAAATTAAAATAATAATATAATTTAAGGATTCCTAAAAATTATTTAGAACGAAAAACCTTACGTACCTAAGGAACCTTACCTACCTTATGTAACTACGGAACTCTCAGTGGGCGAGTCGGACTCGCACTTGTCCGGTTTTTTTTTTCATTCATTTAGTAAGCAATAAGAACCGTTACCGACGACTTAACGTGCTGGTTAGTGGTTACGATTGGACAGTTACTTAATTCCGAGTAGGTACTGAAAACTCTTGACAGAATAATAAATTACTGAATACCAGTACGAATACTGAAGTTATAAATTATTAACTACGAATTATGAAGTCCTGGGTTTGATTCTGGGGCTGGGCCCTAGAATCGGACCCAGAACCTCATAATTCGTAATCAATATGCTAACCAACCAACGAGGTAATCATACACATAACATAATGTGGAATTTCAATGATTGAAAAAGGTTTTTCATAACAAAAAATTGTGTTTTAAACTTATTCGTCTAGCCATTTAGCGCAACAAAAATTCATCCAAACTTTACTTAAACTTGAACCGAACGTGGAAAAGCCATCAGTATAAATTAATTTGAAAGGAAAGCGAAGTCATAAAAATACACATATGAAAAAATAATCTTCCCCATTTATAGAGTGGTTTAAGAACATATTCATACTTTTTCCGTATTTATCTTATATATAGTGCTACTGTCATGAATTTATTTTTATTTTTTTATTTATTTATTTATTTAAGAGCACTAACAACATGCATATTACACGTTTTTTAAACATAGGACACACACGAACACACGGACTGATATGCACGTCAATGACAAGTGCACATAGCATTGACAAAGCGTCATATAAACTTAATTTGCAAAAAATAAAAAAAATTTAACACAAAATTTAACTCACCGATAAATGTTCGGTGAGTTTTTTTCTAAAAGCTGTGGGTGAGTCATGGAAGATATCGATGCTAGGTATCTTTTTAGATAAATCGTTGTATTTCGCACAAATACGTATAATAGGCGCTTGTTTTCCGAGATGGGATTTAGTAAATGGTATATGAAAAAAATTTGTGGATTTGCAACTTCTGGTGTACCGGCGCGGGACAGTCAGAGATATATGATTGAGAAGGTTGTTACATTTAATTTTGTTTTGTAATATTTTATGTAAAAAACACAGATCAAGAATATCCCGCCTGTTACGAAGAGATGTCATTTTAAATACTGCCAATCGCTGATTATATGGCTGTCTGTGTGAAAGGCCACTGACATAAAAAGCCAGGTGCCGAGTAAAAGCGCGCTGTATACTTTCAAGGCGCTGCGAGTGCACGCAGTAAGCAGGATTCCAGATAGTACTCGCGTATTCGAGGCTGCTTCTCACTAAGGCATTATATAATATAATTTTAGTCTTAATGGAAAACCCCCTCGTATTACGTTTTAAGAACCCCAGAATCTTCGCGGCTTTAGTAACAACATTATTCACATGTGATCTGAAATTTAGCTTGTTGTCAATAGTGACTCCTAAGTCTTGGATCTCCGGTACATCTTGCAGTACAACATTACCAATTGAGTAACTAGAGACAAGTGGTTTTTTCTTTCTTGTATATTTTACATGAAAACATTTTTTAGCATTAAGAGCCATACTATTGACCTCACACCATTTAACTATTCTATTCAGGTCATCTTGTATCAAATTAATGTCATCTTCCGATTTTACGGTTTTATAAATTTTCAAGTCATCTGCAAATAATGAGCAAGAACAGTTTTTCACTCCAGTTGTTATGTCGTTAATAAAAACCAGAAATAATAGAGGCCCTAAATGAGAACCCTGAGGTACCCCCGATTGGGCTAGGTAACTGATAGATTCATAACCATTTACTACAACAATTTGGGATCTCTGCTCAAGATATGATTTAAACCATTTTATAAGGGAAGACCCAATACCGTACTGAGAAAGCTTGTGGACAAGAAGTTGGTGGTCAACTTTATCAAACGCGCTGCTAAAATCTGTATATATAGCATCGATCTGCTGACCCTTATCCAGTTCTTTTATAAGATCCGATGTGAAATCTGATAAGTTCGTTTGTACGGACAGTCCGCTTCTGAACCCATGTTGCGCGCTTGTCAGAAAATTATCTAAGTGTTTGGCAAGCATGGGGTACACAAGACTTTCGAAAAGTTTAGAAAAGCACGAAAGGATAGAGATGGGGCGATAATTTTTGATATCAGTTCGATCACCCTTTTTAAATACGGGTACAATTCGAGCCTTTTTCCACTCTTCAGGAAAGATGCCTTGCTCTAGAGATCGATTATAAATGAGTGTCAAAGGTAGAGCAATTCCTGAGCCACAACGCTTAACAAATATGGGAGGAATACCGTCAGGGCCCGCACCCTTTTGGGGATCTAATGATTTAATCTGCTTTAATACGTCAGCTTCTAGTAATTTTATCTTAGCCAAATGAGTAAAGTTGCTACTTTGTTGCAATACTATCGAATTGTTATTAGTTGTATTACTGTAGATAGAAGAAAAATGGTCAGCAAAAAGATTCGCTATATCCGTTCCAGATTTTGCAATTACGTTTCCCAATTTCATAGAATCGGGCAGGGATGATTCACCTTTCTTTTTATTTTTGAAATATTTCTAGAAGTATTTTGGATTTATTAGGATATTTGATTCAACATCATGTTTATATTCATTAAGGCATATATCGTAGAGTTTATGACAGCGTCCCCGAATGATTTCAAATTCTAAGTTATCTCTGGGGTTCTTATATTTGCGAAATTTGGCTCGGAGTTTGTCTTTATCAGTTAAGAGTTTAATTAAGTTGCGTTTGAAAAAAGTAGGGTACTTAGTTGACTTTACCTTACGTTTCGGTACAGAATTTTCGATAATCTCAAACAAGCATTTATGAAATGTCTGAACCATAGCATCGACATCCTTACAGGCAGAAAATTTATGTATCCAATCAATGTTTTTAGTTTTTTTAACAATGGTAGTATAATCAGCTTTAAAGTAATTATAATCGACACGACTTTTAGGGCGAAGGTACGAGACATGTGAGTATTCGATACTTATTAACAAGCTAGGATGGTACAAATCAAGCTTGCTAAGGAGGTTCGAGGGTTGAGTTACAGTAATGTTAATCATGTTACTTAGTACCAAGTCCAAAAGTCTGTCGTCACAGTTTCTGATACAATTAAATTGGTATAAATTATGAATACATATAAAGTCGACGAGGGAGAATCCAAGAGCATTACTGTAGTTTGATGGTGTTGTGTACGCACAATTATCACTAGAAGACCAATTAATAAAACCCAACCCATGAATAATGATTCAGAAGAGTGTTAGTTTATTTGCCACCAGTTTTTCCAACCACCAAGATTGCTGGAATCTTATACTTATCCATCGGCTTGTTTTCGAGTATCGAAACCCTGGAAAGACAAAGTAGAATTAAAATTACATTCACTACTTTAATGATCATACAGTTTCATGCACACATACGAAGCTGTTTATAACACGTATTGTGAAAATCAATAGTTTTTTTTTAAATTTTAATCCTCTGCAAATAAGTAAAGTTTCTACGACTGACGGTGAAGTCAAAGATGGCAGCGGGCTAAACTTTTAACACCAGTTTCCTTCGGGACTCATACTGAAACGCTAAATTGCATGGTGCCACGTCTTTTTCGGTGCGGTGGTATTTAGTCATGACCTAAGAGCCTACTACCAGATAAAAAATACAGCAAATAAGCTCTAATCGTCCCCGAGACCCCACTTTCGGAGGTTTTACCCACGTCGTAAGAATCCCTACTATCCCTATCCCTACTAATATTATAAATGTCAATGTAAGTTTGTTTGTTACGCTTTCACGCAAAAACTACTAAACCGATCCTCATGAAACTTTGTAGACATATTCTTGGAAGTGTTAGAAGTAATATAGGATACTTTTTATTGGGACATCCGGCTCGGTTCCTTTGGGAAAGGGGATGAAAGTGCTTTGATATTTTACACCATAACTATGACAAATTATAACCGATTTAAATGATTATTTTTGTACTATAGAGGTTAGAATATGTGTTTAATTTTGCGCAAACTTAAACACTATGGTTGGAGATAGAGAACAGAACTCCTCAGCGGACAGCAGCAAACCCCTCATTTAAGGCTTAGCGATACTGAATACCTAATTTTTATAGAACTGCAACTAAATTTAATGCCACATGAAAAAACAAAATCAAACGTAGACGAAGTCGCGGGCAACAGCTAGTATTATGATAATAACATATACCAAAACATATATTGAACGCCTATATGCATAGTGGCAAATGCGTTCCGCCGTTTCCAAGTAGGTAGCTAGTCTTTATACGTATAGCCACGGGTTACAATTAGTTGATTAATAAGAATAGATTCTGTTTTGCGAAAACAACTTTGAGGAAAAAACAAATATTCTTAAGACGAATACTTTATAATTGAGCGTAATTTCCGTTAATGGCCCCCAACAGACGCTGTAGACTTTTATTAATTGTCTAATTTATATCGGACGCCATGTTATGAAAGTCTTTATGATTTTCCTTGAAGATTTACTAGTATTTGTGCCCTAGTTTTGCATATAATAATAATAAAACTTTTATTTGAGAATAAAACAACACAGGAATCAACATATAGAGTACACGCTACACAACAACATATCAATGAGAACATAAACAATAAAAAAAGAAAATATCTTAAAATTAGGTAACTAAAAAAAAAAGAAATAAACTAAAAACAAACAAATATAATTCTATGTTGGCAGTGACATAATACTATGTAACGTTAACATATCTGTGGTTTTGTTTCTCCCAAACAGACTATCGCCTCAGCGTTATGCTGTAGCAGTACTTTAGTGATCACTGCTACAGCGCTAATTTTCAGGCGACCCCTCTCGACATACGTTGATGAATTTTAATTACGGACCCGGCAGATGTCTTCCTGCCCATTAAATAAGCGCCACCAATAAAGTTGTGTTTTCAAAAGCATCCACCCGTGAAAATGTAAACATAAAATTTTATCCAATTTTGTCCAGCCGTTTAGGCGATTCCCAGGGATCCGTTGGTTTTCTTGGAATAAAAAGTAGCATTTGTTATAACTCTACGTCCCTTCAAATAACTTTAAGGTAAAAATATAGTTGATTAGTTGCGGTAGGTTATGGCGGGAGAAAACAAACAAACACACTTTTGAATTTATAGGTAGGATTCCGACTTACACTGTTTTATCGTTATTCTGTCTCCAGGATGCAACCTATCTCAATAGACAAGTTGCATCCTGGAGACAGAATAACGATAAAACAGTGAAAGTCGGAATCCTACCTATAAATAAAAAAATTATGTCACGATCCGATTAAATACATCATAGAAAGGTTTAAGAGTTTAAACCCTCTGCACTAATTCCGAGTGAGCAGCTGATGTCCGCGAGCTAACTTTTTCTAACTCCATGTCAAATGAATAAGGCGGTTATCACCAATATTTTGAAGTCGTATAAAAAGGGTACCTTCATTCATTGTGAACCGCCTGCTAGTCAAATAAGCCTTATCTAGTCCATTCATACTTTAGTTTGTGCCAACAAGTCGCCGAGAATTTTTTGTCTTTTTGTTCTTTTTGCTCTCGCAATAGTCACAGCTTGACTTTTGTCGCTTCGTATTTTCCAACTGTCCTATTTTTCAGACTTTGTGCGCTGTAGTGCTCTTTAAGTATTGAGGACAATATGGTCTAATTGCCGCTGTGTCTAAAAGATTGGTGGGTCTAAACTACATATCTGTTTCTCCTCACGTGCCCAGCAGTGGAATACTACTAAAGCTTATGGTAATAAATTTTATTTTCATTATGTTCTATGTTTTTAATAGTTTTACCTACTAACAAAGCTAAAGATTATGGTGATACATTTTATATTCATTACTTTCTATGTTTTTAATGGTTCTACCTATTCGTTTGATTAAAAATATGAATGTACATACTATGGAAGATAATGTTAATATATAGTTAACGTATAATATAGTTTTATATAGTATGCATATTTTGAATTATTGATTGTACCATCTATTATGCATATATATACATTTTTGACTAGTTTGGTTGAGTGGGTGAGATCTTTTTGTAGGGTTAGCCGGAAAATTGTACAGTATTTTCTTAATAGCTCTATTGTTTGAATTTTTGTTTTTTTTTCTACGTAGAGTTTAAAGTTGATTCGTTCATAGTAGTAGTAGAGCTTATTGTGACAGAGCTTGCCAAGGAGGTCCTAACACCATGCTTATTTTTGCCGCCAAAAAGCATTGCTGTGTTCCGCTCTGAAAGACTTGATGTAATTGCAGGCACATAAGGCTAACCACAAATGCCTCATGTTGATAGACACAGGGAATATCCTGCAAAGTGTTGCTGTGCTTATAGTCGATGTTTTTTTACTAACAATGAGTTGGGCCATTTCATTGGTCTATTATTTATAACTATAAACTGAGAAGGATCACAACAGGGAAGGGATGAGAATCCCGCTTGTCTATTATATATAATTCAGTGTCACGATGTTTTCAAAATCTATACTATTTAGATTTTTTTTTCAATGTGTATTTCGTTCCTACGTAAGAGATAGAATAGCTTATATTTCTATACATAATTGAATTTTTTTTTTATAGCGAATTTTTTTTATAGTATCCAAATTTCAGGGCGGGCAGGCAGGCGGGCAGGCAGGCGGGCAGGCTGGCGTGCAGGTAGGCGGGCAGAAAGGCGTGCAGGCAGGCGGGTATACAGGCGAGCAGGCAGGCGGCCAGGCATGCAGGCAGGTGGTCAGGCAGGCGGATAGGCAGGTGGGCAAATGGGCAGGAGTTACTTGTTTTTACTTTGCATCACAAGTAAAGTAAAAACAAGTAACTCCTGACACTTGTCGCGTAACGTAGGTACTATATGCACGTGTCGGTCTTATTTCTTCATATGCAGCCTTCAACAGTATTTCATAATTCCGCCACACCTTGCTTTTCATGTTCCTTCAAGCTTAAGACGCTTTGGTTGCTGATCACTAACACATAATAATCGTTAGATAGGAGTCTGAGTTTGTTACGTTAGGGTTTAAGCTATATTCCTGCTTATTCGAATGATATTAGGCCGATCGACTATATTAATTAGGTTTAATGGAATTCGATATTTTATTATTCCATAACTAAATAGTTACCTGTGTTAGAATATGTTTACATGAAATATGGCAGAGGTAATTCCAACAATACGAAATAATTTTATCATTAATCGCGATTCTAATTTATAATTAATTTAAACTAAACAGGTGCATAATTAAATACATACGTGAGCGTTCCGTAATGAACAGGATTCCACATATATCTCTAAGTAGGTATAAATAACATATCATCTTATTAGCAATATAATAAGAAATATGTAGTTATTATACAAAATAACATTGCATGGAATTCCACGATGCACATTTAACTTAACTTGCTTACATTTGCAAGAAGCCGAAAAATCGGTACAATTTGACATTTCTTCCATCTTTGTATTTCCAACAAATCTTAAAGAAATATGTTTAACAAACAACTACTGAATTAAGTGACAAACCAACGAAAAAGTAAATATATTATATAAATTTAGCTTAAATACATACACTTAAATCTATGCCTTACACCTCCAGTTTAATAGAAGTCTGCTTTAAAATAGAATTAGGGAAGTCAAATTTTTTAAGTCGATTTGAATGACACACTTTAATATTACACCTCCATATTTACGAGTACAATCACCGAGGCGAGTTATAAATTGAATATGTAGGGACACCTGCCGCCTTAAGATATTAATTACAGGAGTTTAATAATAAAAGGGGATTAATTTAGCCTCATTCGGTGCGAACTTTGGACATTATTGCGCCTTTACTATATATAGCTATCGGATCTTTCTATTGCTCCGTCCCGCACTTGGTCTTAGATGGCTTACTAAATGGCATCATTCCAGCCTAAAATCCTTTAAAGCCGGCCGCATCTGCATACAAAAGCTGTCGGCAGATCATTCTGTTACTATTACTTATTATTGTTGTAGATTCTCAGCGTAGCTTTCTACCTATATTAATGTTATCCACGCCTAAACCTTAACAATGTTACTATTTTATACTATTTTTTATTCGATATTAGAACGCAGATTAACGTTCCAACGTTGGGCACAGGACTATGGGCAGAAATGGTTTCATATACTCACAACGCTGCTCAGATTCGGGATTTTTAAGAATTAAGTATTTTTGGGTTAATAAGAATAACGGGGACTGATGGCTTAACGCGAGGCACATCGCCAGTTTCTAACTCCAGGCTAGTATTGAGATTAAAAAAAAAAAAACCCTAATACATTTTCCTGGCACGATCCGAGAACCCAAGACCTCGTGAAACCTAGTTGAGTATGCTAACCACTAGACTAACGACGGGACGGTTAGAATAAACCTAACATGAAAAATATATTAAACTTTTATAAACCTATTAAATAAAATACTTACGAGAAAAATAAAAAATAGAAATAATTGTTACTGAAATTAATAACTAGTTTGCTTCATTAAAAGAAATTAATATTCCGCAGACATTCTTTGGCCATAATTCAAATAAACATTCAGTACGGCATCAGTTTTTTTAGAGACGTCGTTGTATCTTGATATTATTATTTTTTCTTCCCCCCGCTAACAATATGGGTTGGGGAGAGGGGTTCCACAGCTTTCTAAATGAAATAAAAGTTATGCCAAAGACATCTTACTCCACTACATGAGGAAAGTCAAAGTCAAAGTCGAATATTTTTTTATTCATTGACACATAGATGGCACTTTTGACCCGTACAGTACATGTAAAATGTGACAAAGAAGTTGTTAATTCGTCAACTTAAAACTAAAGTTACGAGGGTCCAAACGCTGGTCTAAGAAGATGCCCACAACAAACTTAGTCGGTTGTTTTTTTTTGTTATCACTATCTCACATTGTCATTTAAAACTATTAAAGAAGCATCCTGGTTCTCTAACCATTACAGATAATAAGAGCATTAAATTACACCAAAGCATTTTTATCGTTGATGTAGTCCTTAACATGACTTTTCTATAAGCTACGTTTAATACAAAAATTAAACTTTTTAAGAAACACCTCCAAGATATTAACTGGTAGTTCTAAGATTTAAAACCACAAGTCTATCCTATTCACTAGATTTAGCCCGAATTAATTATCATTTATTGCACAATTTCAACAATTTTCTGCAAGCAAAAAATAAGTTTTCACAACGCGTTACAAAATGCCTTCGTCGACTTTGTGCTACGAAATGCCCTTGTAGACGTTGCGCTACGAAATGCCTTCGTAGACTTTGTAGAGTCCAGGAGTTAACGGAAAGGCATAATTAATGATTTTTCTACGAGAGACTTTCTAGTCTAAGTAGAAGTAAAATATTTTGGTAACATAAAGATTTAGTTATTTCACACTTCGACTATAATTAAAAATAATACCCAGAAACTGATATTTTTTGAAATAATAAAGCCAAGTGTTGATTTTCATGTTTCCAGTTTCGAAAACATAAAACTTTTATACACCTACTTTATCTCTCAAAGATAAATTTGTATGAAATATTTTCTTAGCGCCCTACGTCATAAATATTATCTGTATGCCGAATTTTAACACGATTCTCAGTAATACTATACATATTTCAATTTTTATTATTATAAAGTCAAAGTCAAAAAAGTCAAAAATATCTTTATTCAAGTAGGCCCACAAGTGGCACTTTTGATGCGTACATAAGAACCACACGGTAGTGAGATGATGGCGATAACCACATTCGTAAACTTATAACAAGATCGAATCATTTTTTTTAAGTATGTTCAGTATAATATTTTTTATATTTAATTCATTATATGTTTCGCATTGTTAATTATCATATATCCTTATTAATAGAACCTATCTTTCTAACCTCTCAATTTTTCTCATATTCTAAAGTCACTGGTAGATAGATAATTAAGTGTTTCCTTGTGTGGACAATCTTTTCTTGTTTATTATTCATCATCATCGCTACTTCAATCGATTGACGTTCACTGCTGGAGGTCTTTTGTAAGAAGTTCCTAAATTCATGGTCCTGGGCTCCTTATTTCTAGCGGCTCCCAACGACTTGTTTGATGCCGACTGTCAACCGCGTTGATCGGTGCGGTGTCCTTGTGGCCCGAACGTCCATCGGTTCTACGAGCTATGCACTCCGCGCATTGAGAGCTACGCCGATAACTCTAGTTTTTCTACGGATCTTCTCATGCTTCGATCAATCGATCACGTTTATGATTATCTCACTTACATAACAAATAAATCATCATCATATCAATCCATTACCGGCCCACTACAGGACACGGATCTCCTCCCACACAATGTGAAGGAGTTAAGGCCGTTGTCCACCACGCTGGCCGAGTGCGGATTAGTGGACTCCACACACCTTTGAAAACATTATGTAGAGCTCTCAGGTATGCAGGTTTCCTCACTATGTTTTTCTTCAAGAAGCACATAACAGAAAAGTTAGAGGTGTGTGCTGGGATTCGAACTCGTCCCCCCGAAAGTAAAGTCGAGCTCCTAACCACTAGGCTATCATCATTTAAATAAATACATATAAATGAGCGTAAATGGTAAACAAAAAGCAGCAGGATTCAGGCAGCTCCAAAATTTATTACGTTTTAACTAACGTGCTTGCAGCGAACGCTTGACTAATAGATATCCCGTGATAGCGCAGGTGACACAAAATTGATGCTCTGTCGCGCAAATATGGCCCCGTCGAGATAATTAAGGGTTAACTGTCGCCATATATCGCTTACGTCATCGCCAGTAGGAAAGCTGTGAAAGTGAAAGGCCGCAATTGCAAGAGAGTCGCAGGTTCAAATTCTGTCGGTTCCAATTTTATATGCATTTTAAATTTATAAAACTGGCTCCTGTTTGAATCTATATGTTACTCAATAATATTATGAGGATGGAAGTATGGATAACCTCTTATTCTTATTCTGATCTTACTAAGATAATCCAACTCATTAGCTAGACTTCTTGTGAATTTTTTATTGTCTGGTCTGGTAGGCTCCAGCCTAAGCTAGTTACTATCCCACTGACACAGTCGAGTAGCCAAGAACCCTAATAGGTCAGCCCACTACCGATCTACACTGCATCAACACTTTATCTACAGGGAGGAGTAGGAAAAGGATAGCATTACAAAATTAAATTAATCATTTGAAGATATTGGATTGGATTGATAATTAATTTCGTACGTAGGTATACGAAAAAAAACAACTTATTAACTTACCATTCAATTTACAAACCATTTCACGCAATTGCAACAACTGTATTTTTCTTATCTGCTGCGATATATCACGTTTGAAAATTCCCGAAGTGGCAATCAATATACCATGGCACCGGTCCAAGTGTAATGCGAGTGAGTCATAATTCAAAGGATATCGCGCCTCTATAGTGAATCAGAGCGCGTTTACACCTAATAGAATCAACAAAAGACATTCAAGTTTGCCTTTTAGGTTGATAGATTGAACAACTTTACATCACAATACAAAGAAAAAGTTATCATCATCGTTATGAACCCATTAACTGCCCACAAAAGAGAACGGGTCTCCTCCTAGAATGACAAGGATAATTGGGCCTAGTCCACCCCACTGGCCAAGTTTGGTAAACTTTACATGCCTTTTGAGAGCAACGTGGAAACATCTCAGTCCTGCAGGTTTAGTTGAGACGTTTCCATCATCTGTTCATCATATTTTTGACTATTGCAAGTAAAACTACTCTCTTGCCTCAATTTATATCTCTTCTCTTGTCTATAATTAATCTACCACCACTTCGGGATCCAGATTCTACTGAGAAGAAGCCGATAAGAAACTCAGCAGTTGCTCTTTTTCAATCATCAATATTTTACAGTTTTTAAAATTCATAGTATATCTTGTACTAGTTTGGAAGCACATCATACAATTAAACACATTTTAAAAGAGGGTAATATAAAAAAGGTTTAAAACAAAAGGTATACTTTTAACGATGAAAGCACATCATTCAAATTGACACATTTAAATTTTTATTACATTAACTATGTAATAAAAATTAAACAGAATATTGATTATGAAAATATTATATAACCATGTAGGCACTCACGACTCATATTCAGCACGCAGTATTCTAAAGACCACAGCTTCGTAAAAACAAATCTCTTTATGACCGCCATTTTTGTTTATTTACTTGTTCGGTAAAGGACGGTGTCCAATCGCCTAGCGTCAAGATGGCGTCGGCCAATTAAAAACGTTCGTTTAAGCACACTCATGTTAATTTGACAATTTGTACAATTCGTATTTATTTCTTTAAAAAGAAAAAATATAATATGATATTTTTTATAGATGTATCTAGTACAGTATTTATGTAATTAATATTAGAAAATAGTTAAACATTAATAAATCAAATTAATTATCTTACATTTCATTATTTACATATAATTACGTATACACATACTATGTTATAATGTCTGTGACTGTGCTGGCAATCCTGGCAAAACTCTCTTTGACGTTGAATAAATAGGGAACATTATAACAAAGAGAAAAGAAAAGGAAGAATTGAATAGTATTCCTGCAATAAAAGGTCTGATTGATTAATTTGTATGAATCTTTTCATGTTATTTTTTACGTTAACATTGAGTATGTCATACAACACGTCTTGTTCTAAAGCAAAATAGGCAAAAAAACACAAAGATTTTTCCAGTTTCGTTCGTCCATTAGTACCTACCTATATCTTACAGTTAAAACACAATAATTTGAAACCATAATGTATTGTTATGCTGCTTTAAAATATTAATGGTACACGAGTTTATTCGCTCAAAACTCGATCCGATATAATAAAAACCGGATCAGATGTTACTTAGTTTGAAACTTTACCTGTTCCTACTGATTTATCACCTCTGTAACATAAGCTTGGTCCAACTATTTTGTAGTGTATTGGCACTGGGGGGCAAGTTTAAATTCTATGGGGCGGTGTTATTAACACGCACATATTATGTGCCGAGATAAAACTAAATACCCGATCTAGGAATTCATAAGATATTCAAAAACCAATTACTGTTATGAAACTTAAGTTAAGCTAGCTAGCTTATGTTAAGTGACTTCCCGACTAGGAGAGTTAACGCGATAGTTTATTTTAATAAAGTTAGCCCCCGACTAGAATTTCACCTGGTCGCAAGTGATGATGCAATCGAAGATGCTAACCTGCTAGGTATTGCAATATTAAACCCCGAAACGGCTTTCACGCGGTTAACGGGAAGGCTAAATTTCTTGGTGGCACACAGATGCTAAGTAGCATCTTAAATATTTAAAATCTTTAAACATTTATACAAAAGGATCCGTCACTTCAAGCCGAAACTGCAATATTTAATCAGCCATACAGGCGCGTACTAATGATTTTCTCAAATTCTATTTCCAACGTGCTGGCCACGGAAATTTAATCGCGCCGCGTGAATAATCGCTATATCGACGAAACGTCTAGTTACCTAATAAAACAATACAATGTACTTCCAAGTATACCAGGCATTAACAGGCTTACCGTGGCGGTAAGCGGTGAGCGGAGTGGCGTGCGACTCGGTTTGTAGACACCCATACATTTACTCAAATCCAAATAAATAGCTTTTTGGGCTTTCGATTAAAACGCTGCAGTACGTTAGCTTCATTTAATTGATAAAAGTTTGCAGAAAAGGATTTAATTTTTCAAATTTGTAGTTCCACTATTATTTTCTCACTAGATATTCCCTGTCGCCCGCGTAAATTACAGGACGCAGCTTACTGATAT
Source organism: Pararge aegeria (assembly GCF_905163445.1). Taxonomy (NCBI): domain Eukaryota; kingdom Metazoa; phylum Arthropoda; class Insecta; order Lepidoptera; family Nymphalidae; genus Pararge; species Pararge aegeria. The sequence continues at coordinate 9,087,013 of NC_053186.1, read as the reverse complement.
ATTTATTTATTTCAAACAAACACATAAAAAGTAATCCAAAGAATACAGATAAAGTCTGTGATTTCCACTCTAAGATTCCCTGTCACGTGGAAATCACTTCCTTCCAGGTAGAAACTAAACTAACTTAATAATAGAACGAAAAAAATCAAAAACAAAAAAAAAACAGCTTAGCATACAAATTCTGTTGGAGCAATATAGTGTAATAGCTCGTAATGTTTAATAGCTTGATTCAATTAACCATTTATCAAGTGTTTTTTACATTTATATCGTGACATTTTTACAATTTTTAGTGTTCTGTTAACCTTCGTATAGAGGAATGGTCCAGCAAACAGGTAAAATCTACGTCCAAAGTTCGGTCTCAAAAAAGAGTACTTCCACCGTTGAAGGCGTGAGCGCGTTATAACTGTTAAAGCTGCGGACTTATGGAATCTAAGTATAACGGATTTTATATATAACTGTTTAACACGCAAGAACCCACACTCTGAATAAAGGCTGTCAGTAGGATACCTCTTTTTGTAAGTTTGAGTACGTTCAAGTTTAAGTAAGTAGGTTTTACCAGCTGCACCCTACGCTGGTAGGTACAGTACTGTAGGTGTGCTGGTAGGTACCTACAGTAGTAAGTAGTGATTGGCAGAATGATTCATAGACAAGCTTTATTATTTCTGCATTAGCCACATTTTTAAGTCTTCCGAATATAAACATAAATTTTCGCAGCCTACCTATCTAAACCGACCTTAATAAACTATAAAATACCAAACGTTAAATTCTTTCAATCATACTGGAAGTGCCCTATATATAAACCTACATTAAATGCTTATAGTATTTCAAAATATTTAAAAAAACGACTGAGGTGTGGGCGAATAATATATCTATGTTCCTCTTGTTGGAGCATTAATCCCCCACTATTTGAAACCTTCAATCACGAAAACATTGCCAATGGCAACTCCCGTTTTGCCTTATTTTATTTATGTGTGGCACAACACTCATATTAGTCGATAGCGCTGGGTAAGCAACGTAGACCCAAGGCAGTAAATGGATGGGTGCCAATGTTTTGAAGTTTGAAAGATAATTTGGTATTCATCAGTCTCAGCTCATAACGCTAACAAAGTAAAAAATTATTAATCCGTTGAGGAGTTCTGTCTCTATATCCATACATATTGATCATATCTACATGAAATTTGGAAACTTAACTGATAGTATATATAACCTATTATTCATTGCAAAGTCAACATCTCCTATATTACTCCATACAGATTCTCCTGTTTTTTGCGGAGTATAGCAAATTAAGCTTAATTTTCATAACATATCTTGGATTTCCGCATAGTAACGCCTGCTTCTACCCATTATTTATTGTCTCTAAAAGGTTATAAAGGTTATATAGGTTATAGAGGTACATTATTTATTGTCTCTAAAACTTATCTGTGAAACCAAAACGCTAATAATTATTTGAGTGAACTATTGCCATAGTTTTTACTGAAAGTGATCAGATATAACATCAAATGCAAAATATAATAAAAACAAGTAACTCCGGTACTATGCACGTGTCGGTCTTTTACATTCAATAGGGTTGTCATAAGTAAACATGTTTTGAATTAGTTTGTATGGAAAAATAAATATGCTTTATTTTGACCCTTCAACAGTATTTCGTATTTCCGTTACACGTTGTATATATATAACTATCTTGTGTATTAAAGCATAGAGCTTTGTGTTATTTGAAGGCTGGGCGGGTCACGGGTCGTAACTATATTGAATACGAAATGAGAGACCGTAATGTAATATTACCATGGCCCGCATACAATTTCTCGTGCTATTGACTGTGTGCACATTCCTCATATTAGCGTACGCAGTTGTTAATTAGGCGTGTGTTAGATTACCAAAGCAGCTACCTACCTTATTTTATGTTTATTGTAATGCTTTAATAGCCAGTACTATTGTCTCATACTTCTACTACAAAATCAAAATCGGTTCAACAGTGTTCGTGAGCACACACCATGTACGTGAATGTGTGTTTGTCTGTGGCATCGTAGATCTCCAACGGATGAACCGATTTTGTTTAAAATTGGAGTAGTTCGGGAGAGTTCCTAGTTATGTTTAATAAAAATCAGACCACGACGTCCGCCATCACAAAATGGGAAGTAATTTTTTTTGTAACAACTCCAGATGTCGGTTTTAAAGTTCCAATTTTTGTTTTCATTTCGTTTTATTTCATAGATATATAACAAGGAAATGATCGACATAATTATCTCGTAATGAGTATCTTGACCCTAGAGCAGTTTACGGGACATTCTGCCAAAATTTAAATAAAATCAAAACTTTCAATAATCAAATAGGGGCGTAATAGAAGGCACTTTCGACGCGTACTTAAAACACCTATCTTTTATGTCAGGGGTTAAATATACAACCACGTGTATAACCCCGGTCAACGAATACTGAGGTTATTAATTTTTAACGGCCCCTGGTGACGATATTTCGGAAATTTCCACACACCACAATGGCAGAGTTGCTTCGTTATTATAATATTGCACAGGGTGTATAGCGGACCATTAATTTTTAGGGTTTCATAAATAAAACAAGAAAACCATTATAGTATGTAAGTAAGTAATCACATATCCAATAATAATCGATTTTCAATGCAAGAGCATTGAGAAGATTAAAAAAAAAAGTGTGCGTGTACTAGTGTACCTGTAAGAAGTGAAACTTCTTTATGACCTTACGTTTCGAAAAATATGCAACTTTACAGAAATTGGTATAAAGAAAAGTTAGATAAAGTTTAACGAAGGCTTCTGTTATCATATACATGAATACAAATACCATAATCATTACCATAAACCTTTTTTTTCAATATATCTACAAGTGGATGTCCACGTGTTGATATATTGCAAAAAATGGCGCGTAACGGAAAAATGTGGCACGTAACCGAAAAATGTGACGGTTATTTTTTTTTAACGCCGATTAATAAGTTTCACTTCAAATATTATGACAAAATACTGTCTTTGATGTACAATTATTTGTTGTACTTAAAGTAGGTTTTAATAAATATTTTTAAGTTCGTGCCAAGTAAAATGTAGAAAATTATTATAGTAGCAATTGATATTGATATGAGATTTGCAATTATTTAAGTTTAATTAACGAAATGTCAACTGCTCATAAAGTTGTACAAATTATTTTTTCCCCCAACCTGGGGCGTTAATAGTTGAGAAGTTCTCTCGGCACTTCACCATCAGCAGCTTTATTATGACAAGAATAAATAGCTGACTATAATCAAAACCATAAACCATAATAAAATCGTAACCCGTGCAAAATTATTGTGTACTTTCAGTGGCCATCCGTAATCATCAGTTTCACTTGACCAAATGGTGCTTATCAAAAAAATGCTCAAGTTACTTTAAAAAATACTTAAATCACTATCAGTGATTATGTTTATACGATTGAGAAATGTTTTCACGGTGCCCGTCACCAAAAATCAAGATAAAGCTCAATAAACATCATCGTAACGCGCAACCTTTTAACGTCCCACTGCAGGCACAGGCGATATATATATTTCTGATATGCGATACGGTTCCAGAGCAAAGACCCACAACGCTTCAATACGGGTCGGTGGGCTATAACTTCTATTATCACAAGTTAATGTAGGTATATTTTGATTTACGAAAGGACATTTCCTTATTTTCATGATTGCGGAACCCCACCTTTTGCGTATCGTAGCATGCACTTCGCCTGTGATTATTTAAAGATAGCTGAAATTAATCGATTGTTAATCTCCATATACAGTTAACAATGCTTGGTTAACGTAAATAAGTGACACGAATTTTAAGCTTTGGCAAAAACTATTAAAAAAAAATGTATTAAATTTTACTTATCATCCATTTGCTTGTCTCCAATTAACTTTTCTATACTTTTAACTGCTGGAAATTCCCAAATGATTACAATAGAACTCTTCGAGTATGTTGAGAGGAAGACTTTCTAAGGAGTATTTGTCTTTTTTTAGAGCAATGGAAGGTTGGCAACCGTTAAGAATAATATTTTGTCGCCGTATTATATCATATATCACAACCGCCTAATATAAAAAACCACCTTTAGAAAACCTTGTATTTAACCAATTTTAGCAAATAATAATCATTTCAATTTATAAGACAAAATACACCTTAATCAACCACCGTTTTAAAACGTATAAAAATAGGTACAACATCAGGTGAAGTTTTTAAAACCGGGAAATCCAGCATAACTCAGGCATTAGTTTCCCCTCTATCTTGCCAAACCTTCTATGGTTAAGGACTGGTCTTTCTCTTTCAGACGCTACTGAGTTTCTCCTACCTCGGTAAGTCCCCTTGCCATGTAGAGCACGTTAAGTTCTTTCGCATTTGATCACTTGTTTCACTTGGCAGTGAAAGTTAAACAAAGCGCTTTACTTTCGGAGCTGACTGACTCAGCTGAGACATATTTCAGCTCATAAACCCCTTATTAAAGTTCTACCTTCTTACACGGAAATCATACACAAAGAATGGAAGGAATGTTCCAGAATTATTTAAATTTATGAATATTTGCGGAATCTTCTCAGCAGAACTTCTTTGTTCGTAGGCATTGAATTTGTAGGTATGTCATCCGTCTGTTGACATACCTACTCACAAGCTATTGTAAACTTTAAATCGCTACTAATAAGAGTCTTTGTAACAGGATAACGTTACCTTCCAACATTTGGCCAGCGTTGAGGCACTGACCTGTACTCCTGTAGTAGGGCGATATGCGGTAATTATATGATATGATGATGATAATGGCGTTCCTTCTATCTTACTTAATACGCGTTTTTTTTTTACTTCCAGCTAAGCCTTCACTGCAATCTCAGCTGGTGTGTCGGTGAGTGATGATGCCGTCTAAGATGGTAATGGGCTAGCCTGTTAGGGGTATGGCAGTAATATTAAATCCATACCCCCAATCGGTTTATTTGCGACATCGTATGGGAATGCTAAGTCGCTTAGCGGCACGTCTTTAACTAGCCAAGGCCAAAGCCTCCCACCAAACCACACCAGAAAAAATGATAAATTCCCAAATTACCGCGACGAGGATTGAATCCGGGACCATCCACTTAATACCACAGCGCTCACTGCTGCGCCAGGAAGGTCGTCAAACAGGAAGGAAGAAGGTACCACCACAGGAATCTTCTAGCTACAGTTTTTAGTACAAGTGTAAAAAACCCTCTCAGAGGATTGTGCCAGGCTAATTTAAACCGCGGAAAAGGAAATTCTGCTCGGAAGAGCTCCTGGATACAAGTAGCAAAATAAGGTTGTTGTTCCTTCCCCGAATATATTTTTATTATTCCCGTACACTCGAATAGCCTGTTTGCGCCCATCCATCTGTTCATCTGTTCCGTCCGATCTACAAAAACAATGATCGGAACATTGCCTACGACCGGTAAACATATTTCCCTTCCGATCTCTGGAGTCCTGCCAGGATCTATTGATTTTACTATGAACGTCGGCCAAGTTGGAGAAATTACGAATGGTAGGTACTGAAGAGGTATTGAGAATATTTTCTTTGGATGGAATCAAATATTACGAAGGTACATAATGCTGTCAATTTTGTTGTATTTAAATCTCTTTTAACCGCTGGAAATTCCCAAATGATTACAATAGAACTCTTCGAGTATGTTGAGAGGAAGACTTTCTAAGGAGTATTTGTCTTCTTTTAGAGCAATGGAAGGTTACCAACCGCTAAGTATAATTAATAAATAATATTTGGTCGCCGGTTTGATATAATAATCAAATATCACAACCGACTAATACAAAAAACCACCTTTAGTAAACCAATGAATGATATTATTACACTAAAATATGGGCATGTCTAAAAATAGTGTTGGCTGTTCCTAACGAGGTGTGAAAAGGACCACCAATTTAAATTATTTAAAAAAAAGGTAATATTAAGTGTTATTTTATTCAACTTAAAAAAAAGGGCCGAGGTTATTTTAAGTCTGTAAACGAATTTCTTTTTCGCTTCTTGTTTATTTTGTTTCAATTTAATTTGATAGATAAGAAATGGTTTCGAAATTATTATTTACTCCGGTTAAGCAGTTTTTTTGATAACCTTCATCATTTTTAACTATTAATATGTCTCGTCTGTAATGCAGCCACGAATCTCAAGATTCTGTATCAGATACCCGGGTCGTGTAAGAATCAATAGCACAGAAAAGCAAACAAACGAAAGTGATGCTGTAGTTTTCCAATAACAACTTCAATAAGTTTTTTTTTTCATTTCAATATCGATTGCTTGACGTCGAAGGAAAACACTGTGAGGGAACCTGCATAATTGAGAGCTCTCTATAATAAACTCAAGGGCGTGTGAAGTCTACCAATCCGCATTTGGCCGGCGTGGTGGAGTACGGTTGAAACCCTTCTCAGATGAGACCCGTGTCCTGTAGTGAGCCGGTGATGGGTGGGTGATGATGTAAAATATGCAGTAATAAAACTCTCCGTAATAAAGAAGGGTGTGCTCATAAGTGGGACATAAATAAGGCATGAAGAAGAAGAAGAAGAAGAAAAAGACTTTATTGCACATACAATTAAAAAGCCAGGTTAACAAAAAAAAATAAACGACAATATACATATGCACAAAGGCGGCCTTATCGCTTGAAGCGATCTCCTCCAGACTACCTTTGGTTGAAGAACTATATTACAGAAAACGGGATGGTGCAATACCCAAATTGTGCTAATTATATACATTACATATACATCCTAATACTACATATATATAGTTAAAACATATATATTAATATATATATATATATAAATCCATATATATATATATCAATATATAAACTTAAATACTATTTAAACATACACATAAAATACATATATATTTTACAACATACTAGACAGGAAATAGGCTAGAATGATAATGAAGGCGACTAGTTTTGGAAAGCAAGTTAGTTAATACTAATATGAAAGTTGTAGTTAAGTCAGACAAAACATTTTATTGTATAAATGTAAATCAATTTCATTACACGCCCAACGGCGAATAGCTCATGAATATTCCGCGCTAGAGCCCGCCAGCCCGGACGCTACTAGCTGAGACTATTTGGTTAATTAAGTGAACTAGGTTCACTTTTGTTTTGTATTACGATTATATTTGAAATTAAAAATGTTATGACCTTCTTTAATCAGAAAAATGATTGTGTGTAGTTTCTTTCATTTCGTTCAACTGCCAGGAAACCCGTGCCTTGCAGTGATCTGTAATAAATAAATAAATAAATATACAGCGACAATACACACATCGCCATCTAGCCCCAAAGTAAGCTTAGCTTGTGTTATGGGTACTAAGATGTATATATCTAAGAATACTTAGAATATACATATAAACACTCAGACACTGAAAAACATTCATGCTCATCACACAAACATTTTCCAGTAGTGGGATTCGAACCTTGGGCTGAGAAAGCAGGGTCGCTGCAAACTGCGCCAATCGGCCGTCAATGGGTTAATGATGATGCTCGACTCGACTTCGCATTTTTAACCGAAATACAGAATTTTTCATATTCCGGTTTCTCACGTCCATTTCCAGGATGGCTAGGTATATACCAAAACATTGTTTATCCAGGACTTCAGAATTTTATGGATCTCTGCGAAATTTACATACCAAGAGGTTGTTTGCATCCTGAATACGGACTTTTTAAGGCAGAAAAATTAAGGGTTCAGAAATAAACACGTGGTCAAAAAAGTCACGCTAGTATGTAATAATAATAATAATAATAATGATAAGGTCTGAACATACTTCATTATTGTGTTACACGACGCAAGTAACATGTGCAGGCGGGGAAGCATTTCAACGCTACCCACTCAAAGTTACAAATACAAACCAACTGGAAACTTAACTGTGGAGATCTGGGATTGAGTTAAACTAGAGTTAGATTAGGGCGTCTGAGGACGGACACAAGCAACTACGAATAATCATACTAATATTTAAATTGTGTGAGTGTGTCTGTTTGCTTTATTATGTAGGGATGATATGATATTTGATAAATAATAACTTCTTTCTTACACTTTTGTTACCCTGACCTCCGGCCGGCTAGTCTCCGTTTCCCCCTGGGTACAATTCTCAACCCGGTACGTATATGTAATGTCTATTTTTATCCCTCTATATATTATCCTTCTTTCGCTAAAAGAAAAAAGTATACTTTATTGGACACCAAGAAACACATGCAATAACTACATAAAATTATACATTGATCTTAAGTTGAACTTATCGTTAAAAATCGATCTCTACTATGCAAACAAACTGCACAGCACTTAATGAGTGATACCTGGTTTATGGGTCTAACAATAATATCTTTAATATAATAAATAATTATACATATGCAAATATGTACAAAAGGCATACACACATAAATTCTTACATATATTTAAAGAAGAATACAAAAGGCATAATTTAAAGAAAAAGGACAGTTAGAAGTTAACTGACGAAAAGAAAGTTGATAAAAAAATGTTAAGAAGCGAAAAAGTAGAACTTACTCACTTTATATATATTTATCTTAAACGAGGGTGTAAGAGAATATTTAAATGAGAATATTAATAATAAAATATACTTTTTTCAGCTTTAACACATTATTTACGTACACTAAATCCAATCACTCTAAAACGAATTACGCACTACATTACAAATTTAATGCATTAGCTGAAAGGTGCTTCAGCTGAAAACGCTAGCTGAGCATGATGCTGCATACTGCAGTGATGATTTTCAGGTAAAGCTTTGATTGGCGTCACGGCCTGACTGTGAAACAGTTTAACAGGGAGAATACGCTATTACAATCTAAACTTGTCTATAATTGTCACAGATAGAGCTTAAATCCTAGAGATGGATAAATAATAATTTTTATCCCATAAAAGCATACTGAAAACATCTCCGCGGGATTTGCTCATCAAACTTTATAATATAGGCATGACTTAGCAGGTAAACTGATCTTGGTGAAATATTGCAGTCTGGAGATTCTTATTAACCTGCAAAAAGAAGCGCTTTTTGCAGGTTAATAAAAGATAGCAACTATTGACTTAACTTTACAATTTGTTGAGTTATATCTATAAGTCTGTTTACTTTAAGCTGAGCTTCAAGCTGATGGCATCACTACAAAATACCACCAAATAATAGCTCTATGTGACTTTTTTATCAGACGTATTATAGTAAGTGGCCATGTTACGGAGTCATCACTGGAAACGCGTTTTAGGTTTAATTTATTAAATTATTTTTTCAGGATCTCGTAATTTTTGAATCAAAATTATCATTACTTCATGATAATTTTGCATAAAAATTTAAGGGCCTATTGGATATAAGCTATTAAATAGCACCAAAAATATCTTTCTTCTTTATAATATTATAGTACATTAGTTAATCGTAAAGTAAATATTCCATAAAATTAACAAGAGCAATCTAACTCGAAATAAATTAAAATTAAAACTCTTTACTTTGAGAAAGAGTTAAGAGTTTGCAGTGCCTTTCCATTTTTTATAACCCAGATCACACTCACAATTACAGGCAGGCAAACGGCAGTAGATTGGCAAAATAAATTATCTCCTGCCAAACGCTTCCGTAACAGCATATTTGGCAACCAGGGGTTCATCAAGTGATTCATGCAAATGTAGTTAGAGGCCGTTGCTTCCATGAATTTCAATTAGCCGGGATTATTTGTATCTCCTGTGGTTTTAATTACGTCGTCTACGGGAGACGAAATCAAGCGAAAATTGAAACATTGGATACTAATTGGTGTCTCGAATTTGGCTGGAAATCGAAGCAAAAATGGAATCGAGATAAATGGGGACGATTTGTATTTAGGTCGGAATCGAATGTCTTGTTGACTTTGTATAATATCTTCATTCTCGGTTTATATTTCGTATCGGCGTTCCTCGTAATGAATGAAAGGTCTGACTTACCATGCTACTCTAGTGCGTGCTGATGGACTTTAGCGATTATTATTATTAAACTGTGTTTTTTTCATATTTTAACTGAGAGCACCTTTTAAATTACAGAGTGGGATAAAACACTGAGTAAACATTCCGACGTTATACCACGTTTATTTGTAAGTTTCTAGTTATTACTAGCTGTTGCTCACGAATTTGACCGAGTTTGATTCGGTTTTTTTAAGATAAAAGATGGATAAAAAAGTATCTATGTCGTAAGCTATCTCTGTAAGAAAAATACTAGGTTTGTTAGGAAGGTGGTAATTAATATACCCTCTTTGTAAGTAGCCTATATTATATTATATTGTATCTCACTTTGATATTTTTTGAGTACCTACGTCACATATCCCTACGTAATTAATTGTTTATTTAGAGCTTAAATGGAGAAAAAAAAGTCTTTTAGTCCAAATGTTTTGAAGTATTGCTGACTTGACAAGAACTAACGATCGCTCGACTTTACAAGAAAATGAATTTATTTGTTTTATTTGATACTTAATGAATTTTGTAGTCATGCTTTTTTATATTTTAAGATCTAAATTATGCCACAATTTGACGTAAGAATCACGCAAATTTGCTGTGTGAAAAAAAAGCGAGATCCTTTGTAGTTTTGTCGTCTTAAAATGTCTTAGACCTTTGCTTAAAAATAGTTTTTTTCTAATTCATTTTACCGTGTGCAGAGAATCCTTACAACTTCAAAGCTATTACAAAGTTCGCATACATAGCGGGGCGGCGTTAAGTAAACAAGGAATGATAACGAAAGGTCTTAATACAAGGGTTCCATGTCCTTCTACAAGTTAAATTTTGATATTATTAGTATTATAATTGGATCTTTTCAATGTTTTAGAAGATGAATTCCTTTAAACCCTAGACTATATATATATTTATATTTTTACCTGTTTTCCCATATTTTTTTATACTTGTACTTTTCATGCAATTTTAGGTATAATAAAACAACCTAATGCATTGACGAGTGACACTGACTACATTTTATTATTAAAACAAAAAAAACATGTCATTCACTAGTAACATATTGTGTAGATATAAGACCTTTAACACCCCTACTATATCTAACAATATGGAGGTATAAAGAAAATATAATCTTTGAATACCTAATACATCCAAAAACTTATAATGTTTCACAGTACATAAAGCCTTCGTGAATACATCAGCTGGCATATCAGCTGTAGGCAAATACTTCACATTTACAATTTTATTTACTATACATTCTCTACAAAAGTGAAACTTAATGTCTATGTGTTTTGTACGCTTGTGAAACATTGGATTCATAGTTAGCTTATGAGCACTCTGATTATCGTTAAACAAATCTATGGTATAACAATTTTGTGTAATTTCATATAGTAAGTTTCTCAAATAAACAGCTTCGTTACATGCTTCTGTAATAGCCATATATTCGGCCTCACTACTAGACAAGGCTACAGTGGTTTCTTTTTTTAGTTTCCCAAGAAATTACACAACCAGATAAAGTGAAACAATAACCTGTATATGACTTCCTATCTATAACATTTGCACCCCAATCTGCATCTACATATCCTTCTAATATTGAATTTCCATCAGAAGTGTACTTCAAACCGTAATTTTTTGTATCTCAATAGACGCTTTACATATGCACAATGTTCAGTAGAATAGCAATTGTTAAATTGACTCAAAAATCCAACTGCATAAGTAATATCAGGCCTGGTTAGAACTGCTAAGTACATTAGACAACCAATAACTTGCTGATATGGTAGTATGCCTCACAACAGGAGAAAATGCTTCTGTATAGTCGTGCTACGTTACGCGCTAACTAAACGTGCACGAAACCGAACATTATTGTCACAATCATATTTTTTACGAAGCACCCACTTACACTGTACAACCCTACCCTCTTGCGGACTATAACATAATTCCCACGCATCATTTTCTTTGAAACACTGTAGTTCTTCTTGCATGGCCAACATCCACTGATTCTTTTCTGGTCCTTTTAAAGCTTCCTTCAGTGTCAAACCTGCCCCATCATCATAGTTTTCAGCGCTTGCACAAAGATTTGACATACCATATCTCTCTGTTGGTTTCCGTGTTCGTCTGGGTCTGTCCATGAAATCTTCATTTTTACACTGAAGTATACTCTCTGAGTCTTCATAATCACTTGGAACATATGTTTTATCATTGACATCATCATAGGAATAATAATTTTCGCTGTTAGAGCTATCTTCAAGACTAGATGTTGATTCAAAACTTGTTACCTTCTGGCCTTGTTGTTCTGGTTTAACCTTATCCCCCACTGAAGCAACATTCTGGTTTTGAACTTGAATCATACATTCAGAATTGACTTCTGGCTCAATAATGACCACATCTCTACTTGTAAACACAGTTCTTGTTTCTGGATTGTATACTCTGTATCCCTTTATGTTATCTGGGTATCCTGTAAGAATACATTTCACTGATTTCTTATCCCATTTCTTACGCTTTTGTTTAGCAACATGTACCATGACACAGTGCTACCAAATATCCTAATGTGACTGATATCTGGTTTTGTGCCAGTCCATAGTTCATATGGCGTTCTATTATCCAACGCAGCAGCCACAGTTCGATTCTGCAGGTACACTGCCGTATTGGTGGCCTCACCCCAAAACTCTTTTTCCATGTTCGCATCAAACAGTAGACATCTCGCTGTTTCTACAATTGTGCGACTGAATCTTTCACATAAACCATTTTGTTCTGGGATATACGGGTTGCTTTTAGGTGTACGCTTGCCCCAGAATCGATATACCAATCATTTTTGTTTATTTTATTTTCTTAATTATTTTCTTTATTCATGCACTGATTTTTGTAATGGCCGACTTGTTTACACCGGTAGCATTTCACCGCCTTGGTATTTGACTTTGATGGAATACTTCCAACGTCATAATTGTTCTTGGCCGTTAACAAATTATTCTTATTTTGCTTTGCATGATTTGAATGACTGGCGAAAGCACCGTTCATTTCACTCTCGTTGTAATCTACCGACTCCATGTCTAATAATTTTGTCTTGATATTATCTGCTGTAATGGAAATTCCCGAATGTTCGATTGCCATGATCATTGGAGCAAAACGATCAGGCAATCCAGCCAACAACAATGACCCTGTCCATTGATCATTTATTTCAAATCCTGTTCCACTTAATTTCTGCGCTGTATCGATAATCTGCGTCACATATGACGTCATCGAACTGCAATTTTCTCGCCGGATTGAAATCAAATTTCTCAAAAGACTTATTCTCCGTGAAAAGCCACTATCATCAAATAATTGCTGTAGTTTATTCCACAAATCTTTCGACGATTTCACGGTTTTGACGTGGACATACAACGACGGGTCGATGGTCATAATCAATTTGGCTTTAGTTTTTTCGTCATCCGCTCTTGCTATTTCTTTTCCCGGTTCTGGCTTGATACAATGCTTCATGCCTTCGAGAACTAAGAAATTTTCTGCAGCGAAACCCCACTCCGAATAATTATCGCGCCCCTTTAGTTTCGGTACATTAATAAGATAATTGGTAGCCATTTTGATGAACAGTTTCTACACTGCGATAATTAATACGATAAGTTATATCACAGCTAAATCGCACTGAATATAATGTTTTAACACTTGCTTTACTGCAAAATCCTTGTTAAAACTACTCAATACCGCGATTTTTATGAGCGTACGGCCCATAACCTATAATAAAACAACCTAATGCATTGACGAGTGACACTGACTACATTTTATTTTTAAAACAAAAAAAACATGTCATTCACTAGTAACATATTGTGTAGATATAAGACCTTTAACATTAGGTATCTGGAAAGATCGCTAGATAGCGAAAAGGCCACCAAATTGTACAAACTGTGTTTAGTTCAGTGTGCAATAAAAGTCTATTAATTTTTTCATTTATTCATTTAAATACGGTGTTTCTTATTTAACCGCACATGTAACCGTACCGTTTTCTTTGGTATGTTTATTTAAGAATATGGCCATACTACGAAAGCTATTAGCTGTTATCCAACGTTCAACGCTCGTGGCAACTAAGCCCTTATTTCGCAAAATAACGTATTTAAATAACTTAACGTAACTGATATAGGTCAGCGAGTGGCAAGTGGCAAAGTGGAGCATATAGCTCGAAGACAGATGGGCATTGGGGTGCTAAGGCGCTGGAATGGAGACCATGCTCTGGAAAGCGAAGTATTGGTAAACCCACACATGGAAAACATAAAACGAGTCAACAAAAGCGCAGCTTGTGGAATCTTCTACAATATACCTAGATCCAGAACTGCACTACTTGTGGTTCAGTTATAAAAAAACTGAAAACAGATGCCCACCAATTTAAATGAGGGGATTTGACCATCTTTGACCAATGGGGGTTCTTATTTGACCCACCTGACGTGACGTTACGTAATGAAGCAGTCTTTAAGTGGCAGCTAGCAACATAAATACTCTGGAACTCTGGATTATACAATTAGGCCTACTACAGGTGGGAGTTACTAAACTTTCATGTTATCTATTAAACCCCTTGAAGATATGTTAAGTTGTGAATTTTACTTAAGGCTTACAAACGCACTCTGATCTAATAGAAACCCACAATACATATAGCCTAGTATGATTATTATGATTTTTTCTTTAAATTCCCGTACAACTTAGCTCTTCACTGCCATTTTACCTGGTAGTAAGTAATGATGTAGTCTAAAATGGTAGATGGTAGCGGGAGTATGACAGTTATATTAAACCCATATCCCTAATCGGTATCTACGCGAAATCGTACCGGAACGCTAAATTGCTTAGCGGTCTTCGTCGGTAGCCACGGCCGAAGCCTCCATACCGGACTGGAGAAAATACCAGAATTTCTATTCTTGAAACTAGAACCTCCAACTTAAAACCATAGTCCTCACCGCGGCGCCAGGGAGGTCGTCACTGTTATTACAATATTTAGATCTCACAGAGTAAATTGATAATTCAAAAAATTCTAAATTCTAAATTCATTTATGTTTATTATTCTATGAAGTTAAAGAAATTTATGCTTAACCACTTTTATCGTTTATTAAATGCAGGTTAGTTTATTTTGCTGTATAAAGCGTTCCTACGGCTTAGCCATCAGATGACGAGAAAAGCCAACGTGGAGTTCAATCTATTAGAGATATTCATGAAAATCTCCCTACAGTAAAAAGAGGCTCCGGAATAATGCACTGTGGTTCACTTTGTATGGAAAAATGCGCAATCAACTTTACTGATGTACATGTAGATATTATAAGCACGGAGAGAACTATTTACTTGTGGCATTGATAATGCATTTTAATAATAATAAAAATCTATCTTTTATTTGGGAACAAAACAACACGTAAAAAACAATATATAATGTAGTACACGCAACACAAAAATATATCAAGGAATACAAAGCAAAAGATCTTAAAATTAGGTAACTAATTTAAATTAAATAAACTTAAAAGAAAACACAGGTAACCTAAAATAAAGAAAAAATATTAAAATGCTATTATGTTGGCATCGACATAATACTATGACATATCTGTGGTGTTGTTTATCCCATACAGAGTATCGCCCCAGCGTTATACTGTAGCAATAGTTTAGTGATCACTGCTACAGCGCTGATTTTCTGGCAATCTTTCTCGATATCCCGGACCGGCTACTACTGCTTTAGTTACACCCAAGGGTACGCAATTTGTGTCTTATATACTCGTATGTCAATAATATAGTTTATCTCCTTCCTGTCACAATGTAAAGCGTTACTAAGGCCTGCTCCAAGATTTTGTGACGCAATTTTGACAGTTTTCCATAAGATCTGATTCGCGATTAGGCAAAATTTACTAAAACGCAGAAGTAGTACAACGTCACACAACGTTAGTGGTTACGACGGAAACGTAATAGGCCTTAAACGTAATTCCCTCAACCTATGGTTATTAAACAATAATACCACGTGTAAATAAAAACCTTCACAGGCTTTAGATGGACATTATGTACTACTTTTATCTAGTTGTATTAAAAGCTTCAATCAAACTCTTAGAGTGGATATTTGTAGCTATTTAGGGTAAGGGGGGATACAAGGACGGGGCGAGCACAAAAGATCCTGGAGGGTCGAAGTGCATCCGCTGAAGCGGGCCTCATTACAAGATAGATAGATAGATAGTTGTGTTTAAAATTTGGGAACGTTTGATTTAACTAATGATTGGGCATAGTTTTTAAATAAATTAAAAGAAATAAGTTTAACATTTATTATACTAGTAGGTATATTTATTATGCATAAAGAGCTCTAATGAGCTAACTTGCTAAATTACGATTATATTAAACGAATTATATGATACTGGAACGCTAAATCACTAAGTGGCACAAGATGCGGCTACCAGACAAGGTCACAGAAAATCATAAATTCTCTAATTTTCTAAACTGATCGAACCCGTTTACCACTTCGTCGACAGGAAGTCATATAGGAAAAAACCTTGAAAATTTGTGCAAATACTCATTGCTTAGCTTTTTGCGTCTACAGGCTGAAATTACAGGTGTCCATCGCGAAATTGCCCGATTTGTCGTGAGGGGTTGTGTAGTTGTGCCTGGGTGTAATCTTTGGGTAAACAAATACAGAAGGTAAATGGTCCATAGATGTTTTCGACCGCGGTAATGTCGTCATCACGGCACGCCAGTAATAGAGGGTGTGGACATTTCGTCGGCCCGTAAGCTGGCTACATATTACACCGTTTACTTATACTGTTCTTTTTATATCTAATTTTAGGTTTTTTATTCATAGTAACAGCGGCGAAATGAGTTCAGCGGGTGACGTGATGTTAATTACTCGTAGTGATTATCGGCTCCCATATACACCTGAGGCCACCAACGCGTTGCTGGCTTTAAAATAATTTGTTCACCTTTACTTTATTTATTTATATAGGCCCTTTAATAACACTACAGATTTGTTTTTAAATTTCATCGTTTTATGGTTAATTAATATTACTAATAAATGTATATATTTTTTCATAACTTTAATTTAAAGCTTCGAGAGCTAAGGGTTTAATAGTGGATTGATCAAGTAAAAACCTCAATGAATATTTTCATGCCTGTTTTAGAAAAGGAAAAAATCCCTTCGGTGTAACACACGGTGCAAGTAAATGTTACGAGTAAAAAAAACAGGAGCGGGAAGATGTCAGTAAAGCAAAAGTGATTAGATTATAGAAAAGTATATTTTTAAGATAAAGTTGACATCACATTAGCGAGTGTAACTAAAAAACTCAAACTCTTTTTTTATACAAATGTCGCCTAGGTTATGATATCACGCAACTCAAAATAACTAACATAATTTATAGGAGGTATAAAATGTGAACACTTATTTGTCGAGTAGTAGTTGAGCTTTTTGCGACAGAGCTCGTTCTCGGAAATACTACTGCCTTTTCTGTCACCATGCAGCTTGCTGTATCCGATTTGGAGACCTTGGATGGGTGTGTAATTAGGTACATGAAACTTAACACCTACATCTTAGGTTAATAGAAACAGGGTGGCACTCTGTAGGACGTGTTTCTTGCATGCCCTGCAAAGCATAGCTCTGTTTAAATTACTATAAAAACCGCCTTATAAATCGTGTGATCAATATGTTGAAAATAATGGTTTTATTAGCAATTTTGTTGGATTCATTATCTATTAGTTTTATGCATAATTTGGTAAGGGAGTGATTTTTGTGGGAAATATTTGGTAATTTCACTTGCAAGTTATTGTTAAGCGACGATATGGAGAAGTTGCAGTATTAAAATATTTTTTTTTCATTTATATGAAGTAAGGTATGAATTTTTCTGCGGACTTATTTTTTCATCCCTTTTTTAATATTACCTAGTATAGGAAGGATAGGAGAAACCCCTTCGGTGTGACAAACAGTTCAAATAAATGTTACGAGTACACAAAACACTGGACGTGGTCCGAACCTTTTGTAATGGATCTTATCTAAATTTTGCGGTGTTACCGTTACGGCCTGCTGTAACAGGTAAGCGTAGGCCGTGATTTGTGATTTCATTTAATTCACCGTTTTGTTGTGTACAATTAATTTGCCTCAGCATTTTATGGTCAATAAAGTTTGGAAGATTTAAAGGGTTTTTATGACAATGTTAAACTTAAAATTTGGTTGTGAATTTAAACTGTACTTAGTATAGTTGATATTACTAAGATAATTTCCGAGAAGTGTTAGGTCAAGTTATACTACATGTAGTTTAATTCTTTTTTAGCATCAATCGGTCTGTTATATCCAATGTTACGAATTGTGGACATCGCTATGTTATTTATGTAACTACGTAAACTCCCATCAACTGAGATCAAAGGGAAATTTTAAAAAAATACTGCTTCTTAACTTGTGGAGAGTCTTTGTAAAAACCATTTTGGTTTTAGAAAGAAAATTGGAAGGTTTTGGAAAGCTTGAGACATTTTCTCAAGATTACTTATAAATAAATATAATAGGTAATTAATATAAAATATAATAGGTAATTATTTTTCAAAACATAGGTACGTTATTTAAAACATGTTAGAAATTAGTGCAGAAAGCTAAACATTTAAATATCTATCTTCAATAATAATACAGCTGAAGAGTAGTAGAGTTTTTGTTTATTTTTTCGGTTTAGTTGTTTAAACAAGCTAATTTCTAAAACTTTTTGTTGCATTTTTAAATATCTTGTTTGCATTTAATTCCCCATGGACGATTACATCTTGATTATCGCATGTTATACACAGACAAAATATAAGGCAACCGTTAGTACCTGTATTCTTTCTTATTTCTTCATCGAACTACCTATCAAGTTTGGCTTCAGATGAGCAAAATCTTTCAATCTTCTAGTAATTTGACGTCATTCCTACTGACCGTGCTATCCACTATACAGAGTATATCCGACCGAATAAATATTATTTATCCAAGAATCCCGATATCACGTAGCGGATAGAATCTAAATCAAATTGACTTATATTACCATATTACCTGCGCTACGTGGGCCGCGCTTGTTAGCTCAATTTATTGCATTCTCGACTTTCCTACAAAGAAAGTAAACGTTTATTTTATGCCCGAGGGAAATTTTATCTTACCTACCCTTGGATATTTTTATAAGTGTAAATGCCACGTCGGTCTAGTGATTTGCTTGTTCGACTAAACGTCGCGAAGTCCTGTATGGAGGGACACCTCTGTAGAATTTACTGGAGTGCAGCGTCTGGTATTACCAGTGAAGTATTGCAGGCTGCGCTCTTCTCAGTGTAACCTCTGTCATCTAAACGCGAACACTTTTTTTAGGGATGACGATTAAATAGATTTAAGAGCGTTTACGTAGGACATAGATATAACATGAGTTCTTTTGTAAATTTATAGGTAGGTACTTGCGTGGAAGCACGTAAAGATAATTAATTCAAATTGGGTAATAATTACCGTAATAATTTCCTAAGAAGCTAAGCACTTTTAACAAGTATACACTTTAGCTCGGGCTTGCTTGCCAAATAAATGGTTGTTTGCTTAATAAGGTTAAGGGTTTGACACATCTCTTTCGTATTCTGTCTCTTATATACAATATCATACACAAATACAGCGGTGTCTAAAGGGTTGAAGAAATCTTGAGTCGTTGTGCTATCGGTAAGTAATTTTACTTGTAACAGGTGTACTGCTTTAGTTGGCATACTCATGTGAGAGTTTAAAAAATATGAATCGCTGATCCGGGAATCAAATAAAAATGAACCATTCATATGCAATGCGAGGTCCCTGACAAATTGGACATGTTATAGTATGTATAATAGCTGCATCTGTCAAAGTCTAGCCTCAATATTACAAAACGGTTACTGTTACTGTAAAAAACCACGACATTAACAAATTAAATCAAAACCTAGAATTTGTACCATACCTAGAATTTGTACATGTACATTTGAAACCATAGTTCGGAAAACCGATTGAGGAAGAGATCTGAAGGTACTAGAATATCAACCCTGCACCAGTTACTAACATCATACGAGTCACTGGACGCAAGCGGTGCAAGACGGCGTATAGTGGAATTCGAAACTGATGAAATGATGATGATGAATGACAATCATTACTTAAAGTTTCTGTGCCTACGCCCCATATGCTATTTGGATGTACGATGGTTTGTGTGCTGCATTCCCTACCAATGTTATCGATGCCACTATTAGTGCGTTAAGGAAGAAAAAGTATTCTATTTTATTCGAGTACAAGTTAGACCTTGACTGCAATATCACCTAGGCTAATCTGCTAGGGGTATGGCAGTTATATCAAACCCCTTATCGGTTTCTGCGCGACATAGTTCTGGAACGCTAAATCGATTTGCGGCACGTCCTTAAAAAGACAAAACAATGGGAAACGATTAATTAATTCTGGATAAAAAGCATCAAATTATTATATATTAAACCATTCGTTGATTCGAAGCCACTTTCGATCGGCAAATATTTTCCGCTCCATTGGCACCTTCTACCACTGCTCTATCAATAAAGGCAAAATAAATAATCCGCGTCGAAATAAGTTTGCCAATAAAGCACCTTTGTATTTATTGTCCCTAAATGATATATCGGTATTTAAAGAAAACAATGCCGGGGCGTTCTTAATATAATATTTTCCCACCACGCCTTGTGCTAAATCATTATTTACTGCAGAAAATATAAAATAATGAATGAAAGCTGTGCGAAAGCTATCTGCGGCGGATAGCTTATGCATGTCTGAGGCAATATGCGTAGGTACATGATAACAGTTGCATTGTCTTACCATGTGAAATATTGGTCATTAATATTCAAAATAATTACTATTAATGTGCTAAGTAACACATACAAGTTTTGCTCTTCTCAAGATGATATAATGTTAATAAGAACTTCATGGTGATGGAGGAAGTTCCGCACATTATCTACATATGAATTATTACAATGGTCTTATCCGAAAACATGGATTAAACTGTGTATTGGATAGAAGCAGGTGATACTTTGCGGAATTCCATGACACCGGAGCACTTTACAAAGGATTAATGGACTTTACAATGAATAATTGTTAAACAATTATTCATCGTAAAGTTAATGTCTCCTGAGAATGCTCCGGTTTTGGAGCAAAACGTGCGTAGAGGGTACATTGTCGAAGATCTGTTTGGTGTGGAGTATAAGGATTAAAGAAATTATACATTAAACCCTGCAGATTCTCCTGCTTTTCGCGGAGTATAGCAAATTACTCTTATTTTTCATAGTAGATGAAACTGAGGTCCACTTGATTGTCCACAAATTTGATTTGATTTGTTTTAATTCGTTTAAAATAAATTTTATACAATTTTACATTAAACTACTAAATAAAACACATGACATTCGACGCTCTAAATCCCTTGCGATTTTTATAAGTTGTGTAAGGAGGCACTATTTGTCACTATAAACATGTTAATATTATAAGTATATGTATGTGTATTTATGCATATTTATTAATATATATTATATTTATATAAATTTTTATATATATTATATTATTATTTTATTAAATTTTTTATAAATATATATAATTCCCGTCTCTCATTGCCTTATTCCAATAGTTAAGGTAGCCTGGAAGAGATCACTGTTAGTGATATAATTTATGTTAATGTAAGTTTTCCTGTGTATGTTTCCATTATTATGCAATAAAGTTGTTTTAATAAATAAATAAAATCTAGGAGAAGTCAAGCGTAAACTAAAGTAAATATATTAGTACCAATACAATCGTCGTTGGGTACCAATTGTTTCTGTAATAAGTTTGCTCTTTGTACAGTTTCAAATGACATGTGAGATGATGATAGCAAAAAGAACAGTCGGCATACTTTGTTATGGACCTTTTCGTCGACCAGAACGCGTTTGGAATCCTCGTAGCTTTAGTTTTTAGTTTACGTCACGATATAAACGGTTCTTAGTAATAGGGGTTTTTTTAAATATTTAAAGCGATTTTCGAAACATTAATAAGATTATTTGCAAGATAGTGAACTCTTTGTTTCAAAATAAGATTCGCACTTGGCTGTTTTTTTATTTTATTTGCATAATACTGACGAATCTGTTCTCGATATCAAAGAGAAAATATGTTTTCATTGTCGCATAAATAATATCTGCTGATTTTTCCAAACATTGAATATCTTTATTGGTATTTTCATTTATCTCAATTTTTCACTGCGCATTGATAAATCAAACAATTGTTTTATTCTTGCTTCCATGATTAAGTTTCTTGCTCAATTTATACGACAAGAATTATTCATGTTGAAAGAAATTTATTGAAATTTTATTTTTCATACTTTGTCATTGCTTGAATATGATTTATGTTTATTATAAAATAGATTGTTTCTTTGTGTAACAAAAAAATTCAAATATTTTTTTTTAATTTTCGTTTTTTGGTGCCACCCATAGCGTTGTAAAAATGCTATAAAAATATATATTATCACACTTATAACTAACAGAACCTTCCAAATGTGAAATAGCACTGCATAACTATTCCAACGTTATGACATATTTATTAATAAGGCACTTTAGGGTATTTTAGCGGCCATAGCCTAGTAGGGCTTCAGCTTCCCTTAAGGGTTAATATTAGTAAGTTACAAGTTCGACCCTCAGACGAACGTGTAACTGAGCTATGTGCGTTTTTAATTGATACAATTAAATATAACTTGCTTTTACGGTGTAAGAAAACATCGTCAGAAACTTGCACGCCTTAGAGTTCTCCATAATGTTCTCAAAGTATGAGAAGAGTTTGTGGGCACAAAAAACTTAGCCGGTAGTTTTTTTTTTCTCACATTGTCATTTAAAACCATTAAAGAAGCACCCTGGTTAGAGTTATAATGTACACCCAAGCATCTTTATTGTTTACGTAGTCCTTAATACTATAATATGACTTTTCTATTATATAAAAGATAGAGATATAAAGTGGTAGTTAATTGTAAAATTATATTTAATTTCCTTTAATTGCATAATTTATTCGATGTAGTCTAGTATATTGCACTGCAAGTTTGTTTTGGCTTCTAATTTTCAAATTATTGCAGTCACATTTTAATATATTTTTGTGAACATACATAAAATTTTCAAATATGTATTGGCTGAGAACTGTCATTAAGGAAATATTAACGTGTGGCTATAAAACAATTGTGAAATAATATACCAGCTTTCACATCCCTACTAATATTACATATTGTTTTTGTTACCTAAAAAAAAACACTTCGCTAGTCCATTGCTGAAGTGGCTTTTTTCTACCAGATAGTTTTTAGGCCAGACAGTGACAATGACATGAAATTGCTGTTGCACTAAAGGCCTGCAAACGGGAGGGTGTGCCATTCACACAAACATCACACTCGCTGGGCGGACACGTTGGTTTTCGCAGTGGATTATAATAGTAGCACTGAGGCCCTACTGCTGCCCGTTCTCCGTTATTTTCCCTTGGTCGCAAAGTAGTGCGAGAAGTGGCGGGGTACAACTGTATTCCGATCTTCTGGGTCCAGACGGCCATGATTTTTAATATTAAGGTATTTTAGATCTTGGTGTGATACCATATTATGTACATTCAGTAATTATTATCAGTCAAATCAGCCTTGCGGACGAATGGGAGTGTGGGCTCTCGCTTTTTCCAGGTAAGTAGGTCCAGCTGGCTCGGCTCTGCTTGTGCGGCGTTACTCTCTATTGGTATACAAAGAAGTTGTCTTCTTCTATCTACTTTTTATCCGATTTTTTTTATTTGAGTTGATAGATTTTGAACGAAAATTTCACTTATCTTATCGCAAATATCCCACCTGACATGCAAAATATTTAGATTCAATAAGCCCAGAATTGCATTTTAATTAAATAAATTAATTTTACCTTCCGTAGATTAAAATTTGTTTCTGTTACGTAAGCTTTAAAGTTTTTATTAATATCAACATATACCTAATAATGACGTGTGATTAACTGTGAAGAGCCTAATTAATTAAATCAATGTTATATTTAAAAGTTAAAACTCGGGGCTTATTAAAACCAATATAATAAAGTTAACCCGATATCCACGTTTGACCACGTCAATTTCGCTTATTGAGTTAAACTGATTTTATCATATTATTTACTAGCTACCTCGTCGTTCGCATAACATTCTTTTATCGCATAGCGTTTTTTCTCGCACTAAATATCCTATATGAATCGTCAGCGTGCCTGAGTCTCAGTCCTAGTCTTTCTATCTAACTGGAAAAATTAGATTGAATTTTTCCGGTTAGTTCATTCAATTTTTCGGACTTTGTAACTAACTGCTTATGGTATTGCGTACCAAATTAAGTGGCGAGCGTTAGAAGTCCTCGGAGGCTATGAGACCTAGGGCTCTTGAGGAAACAATCATCAGCCTTAGGGCACCTCTAGTGAAGCCCCGGCTTAGTGGACGGTGATTAATCCGTATGCCTCGGAGGCCGTGAAGTTAGCCCAAGTGCGGAAGACGTAAGAAAATGCCAGACGTTAGACTGAAATTCAAAAGTTTCGGATAAGCAACTATTATGATATAGCTATTCATTGATGATCAAATTTCGATGTTCACATTATAACCATGTCGGGTTAAACCGAGAACATTTATATTGTAACCAATACAAACTTTGAATTTAACAAATCGCTTTAGTAACTGGACGCTACACCCAAAATCAATTTAATGGTTGGTTTTGCATGTTAATTTATTTGTTGGTATAATTAATTGTCATTTTATATCTCTTTGAAATTTTATCAGGGTAATATTTAAAGGTAATTTTGCAGCCATCATTTCATAATGTACTAGTACCTATATACCGACATAGAGATAAGCTTCACTATACATGCCTCAGTGTTTGTAATCACAGTTTGGTATATAAGTATTAACAAAACCTAGGGCACACGGTTCAGTAAAGAGGTAAAGTATCAAATTTAACTCAGCAGATCTGAGCAGCGTTTGGGAAGCTTTGCAACATCTTGTTTGGTGGTTTGGTTTGTGTGTTTTGTGTGATTGGAGGCTTGTGCCGTGGTAAGCTACCACCATACTGATAAAGACGTACCGCTAAGCGAATTAGCGGTCCGGTACGATAACGCGTAGAAACTAGGATTTAATATAACGGCCATACTCCTAATAGGTTAGCCCGTTACCATCTTATACTGCATCATCACGTACCAGCAGGTGAGGTTGCAGGAAAGTGTTAACTTGTCGTCTGAAATTTCTTCTAAAGTACTTCGAACAGTCAAGTTGCCAACTATAGCATAAGAACCAAAAACATGTTTGCTGACAGCTATGAATCTGATTAAAAGGATCAGGGATAACAAAGCCGGCTATGGAAAGAGTATGGACGGGATATATGTACGTGATCAAATTAGGAACAAGAAGTACAAGGTTACCGACATAGCTAAGCTAGTTGCGAATCTAGAATGAGGTGACCGGGCTACATAGCTGGGCGGACCGATGGATATTGGGATGCGAATGAATTGTAGTGGCTAACGCACACAAGATTACATTTGGGATACGGCAAAATAATTACAAAATATATCACGACAATACATACATCGCCATGTGGCCCCAAAGTAAACGTAAGTTTACAGAGTACTAAGATAACTGATGAATATTTAGGACTAATATACATACATATGTATAATATAAAGATAAACATCCAGGCACTGAAAATATTCATGTTAACCAAACAAACATTACCAAAGACTGAGAAAGTAGCGTCACTGTCTACTGCGCCAATCGGACTTCAATTATTTTGATTATGAAAAAATATGCCAGCTATGACATGGGCATCAGTTAGTAGATTATAATAAAATGACGTTGTTCGATCAATTCGCTGCTAAGCTTAATAATTTATGACTCTATAAACAAAATTACGCTGTTATGACTTAAATATGTATGAAGCAAAATTAGTAATTTATTTTACCTGTTGAAACTCCGGGTATTACATCATTTATTATTCATCAACAGCCTGTAGGTATGCGACCAACGCTGAATACATGGCTTTCCGTGAGCCTCCAGATATATTGGCGCACTCTGTGTTTAAACTACCTAAAACTCTGTGTTTTGTGCTGCCACTACACCACCTGTCCATCCAACCAAATCGCATTCCAACATCCATCTGTCCTCCCAGCTATGTGGATACATTAGCTATGCGTAGCTATGCGGTCACTCCAACTCTAGATTCGCAATTACCTTAGCTATGTCGGTAATCTTGTTCTACTCATTCCTGATTTGATCACGTATTTTCCGACCATACTCTTTCCATTGCTAGATTTGCGACCCCTTATCTTTTTAATCAGGTTCATAGCTTTCAGCGAATTGTTTTGGTTCCTTATGTAATAACTGGCAATTCTAAGTGTTGGCCTAAATGAAATAAATGAAATAAAATATTTATTTTGCTAAATATGGGTTAGTTATTGGTGTTCAGGATATAAAGTTCCAACATATTCTGTTAATAAAAACATGCAAAATTTAAACATTAAATTATATTAATAACAATATTATTAGTTATCAATTTTATAAAATAATGTTCTGAGATTTATAGAGTCATATTAAATCGCTGTATTAGTTATTTAATCACAATTTATATTTGGAGGGATCGGGTGCAATTCCCGGTCCGCATCTCTTTACTTTTCGGAGTAATGTGCGTTTTACATAATTAAAAATACTACTCGCTTCAACGGTACGAAAAAAAATCCGGATCAGAGATTGAATTCGGAACCTCATTGAGGCAGTTCGGAACCACATGTTAAACATTGAGGCAGTTATTAAACCTATTATAAGAAGTTTAATCAAAGAATACAGCGACGAACATAGTACCTTCTCGTATGGAACCCTCATGATGAAACTTTTTACGGCCCCAACTTTAGCCATTGTATCCAAAATGGTCTTCCCTAAGTGCATAGCGCAATGAATTTTGCCCGTTATACGTCAAATGTGAAACGTTTATGCCATTTCACACTAAATCAAATTCATTGTGCTATTTAAATGCAATATTTCAACCATTTAAATTCAATCATTTATTTTCAATTTAATATGGAAGTTACTAGTCATTCTACGAGACTTCGTCCGCGTACAATTTATAATACCTAACTACTTAAAATTTTCTTACGCAAACTTTTATCCCCAATTATTACTATTGACGGGTGTTTTCAAAACAAAGCTTTTGGGTTTTATTAAAAACTATGCATAGTATCCAAAAAATTAGAATTTGACGAAATCTTCAAACCCTAATTTGAAATTATAACTCGTTTAAGGCCCATAGGTGGCACTTTTTATGCGTACATAAGAATTACACGGTAGTGAGATGATGGCGATAACCACATTCGTAAACTTAAAACTAAAACTACGCGGGTCCCAAACGCGTCCTGCTGTAAGAAGAAGCCCACAAAAAACTTGACCGCGTCTTTTTTTTTTGTTATGACCATCTCACAATGTCATTTAAAATTATTAGAAGAGCAACCTGGTTAGCGTTTGTATACTACTATTACGTAGTCCTTTATACTATAATAGGACTTTTCTATAAGCTTACGTTTAATACAAACTTTGAACTTTTAAAGAGTCATCTCCAAGATGTCAATGGGTAGTTTATTGTAGAATTGTATGCAATTTCCATCTTTATATAATTGATTGTAGCAGAAGCTGAATGCTTCTGTAAATTACACTTTCATAAAGATAACTTACTTTAAAGCCATTACTGTTTACACAACCATAATGGGTGGTCTGGATATTGTTTTATCAGTATTTCCCTGAAAAGTGACGTAAATATAAAAAAAAAAACATAAATTATTGTTAAAGTATTGTTTTATCGTCGTTATTAGGTCAGAAAATTAAATCAAAATTCATTTATTTCTTAACTTCAACTTAACTTTATGAAGGGTATGTGGGACTCGCTGTCACGGGGCCCGAATACCCACTAAAACCCAGCGGAACCGTCTACGCCATACCAGGACACCACAGAATCGCTTTCGCATGGTACTTTTCGTATATTAATTGTGAAAAATAATTTATTGCAAGGTTAACTGTAAAAGCGCCTCTGGAACGACATTTCCACTTATTTTCCCGTCACACTCCATCAACGAGAGTTGCACATCTCCATCCACATACAAAGCGTTTCAGTGACTGATAAACTTGTCATTTGCAGTCCAGTGAACCACTAAGCGTAGCGCAACAATTTGCTTTGTTACGTCATTTCTAGTAAATAGTTCATTATTAGCTGCGTAATTTACCTCCAAAATTAAATTTAATCTACGTTTATCAAAATTGTTCAATAAACTACTTTATAACTGATATTGTAACGAACGGTGATGGTGGATTTTATCTGTGTTTTTGATGTTATTAGACCGAAATTTATTCGATAGCAAAATGTACCTTGTTCCTAGGTGATACAGAAGCAAATGGCATGCGACCGTACTGTAAACTATGGTAAATACTGCGTATTTTATATAACAATAGCAATAAGTATTAGTGTGATCAAACCGCGAAATATATCGTGCCGAGGCAAAGTGGATCGAATGAGTTAATTTAAAATTGCCTATGATCGTTATAAGAAATTGAAATTAAAAATAAACACAAGAGATTGTATTGGAAACAATACTTAACGTTCCGGTATGATCCTACATAGTACCAGATAAGGGATATCGGGGTAATATATAACTTTTGTAGCCCTAACTGGTTAGCCCGCTACCGTCTTAGACTGCATCATCTCATACTCAGTCAGTGGCGAGCACAGATGAAGCAGGGTAAGCAAAAATAAGTACAATAGCATAAAATGGCGAAATCCTCCTCCGTTGCCAGTTATAGGAAAATGTTAGGGAAGGCAGTGCTTTTGCGCATGTATGAAGTGCACGCCACTGCTTACAGTAGATACAAAAACGGTAGTTATAGAATTATCCCCGAATTCTCAGCGCTTTATTCGCCTATCCGTAGTCCACAAAATCAACGAGTAACGAAAAACTTAGAAAGGTAACAAACTTGTAAATTCGAATTAATTGAAACTTATTTGATATTATGCATATACATATACTAGTATATGTATATGCATAATATCCTATCATATGTTGTCCGCGACTTCGATCGCGTTTGGTTTCGTTTTTAAAGCATATTATTGCAACTTAACTATGATAGTTAGATATCGCGGCCTTTGCTGTAGGTAACAATGAATACTTTACAATGATCAACAATTTTCTCAGCAAACGCAAAATAATAATAATAAATAATTACAAAATAACAATTTTATAAAATAATTATAGGATCAACTTTAATAAGGATCAATGTCTTTGAATAGCCTATGTTACTCCGTAATGCGAGGTTTTGACGACCTTCGTGGTGCAACGGTGAGCGGTGTGAATTTAAGTAGGAGGTACCGGGTTTGATTCTGGCAGGGGAAATTTGGGAATTTATAATTTCTGAATTTACTCTGGTCTGGTGTGAGGCTTTGGCCGTGGTTAGGTACCACCCTACCGACAAAGACGTGCCGGTAAGCGATTCAGTGTTGTGGTGTTATTTCGCGTAGAAACCGACTAGGGGTATGACTATGATAATCACTAACAGGTGAGCCCGCTACAATCTCAGACTGCATCATCACTTACCACGTGAAATTGCCGTCAAGGGCTAACTTGTATTTGAATTTAATAAAAAAATAACAATAGGTTTCTTTTGGCGAAGCAATATATTAAATCCAGTATTGGGTACAAACAAACAAAAAATGTTTCCCCTTTATAACATTAAGTAAGATTACAAGCGCACTTTCAATTTAAACTGTAAGCGTAAGATTTGTTTGACATTACTACTTCACTTTGTCATTCGCCTGTGCTCAACATAGCCTCGGCGTGATACTAGTATAAATTCCAAATCAAAGTTTATGCCAAGCAATAGCTTAGTCAAGTTTTGCGTGAGCAAAGTCTGAACAAAGTATAAGTTCGCTTTGTAGATCTCAACCTCAGGTACTTTGGTTAGAGCAAGCTTTCTTGTCTTTTACGTAATTTTCTCAGTCTTTGAACTAGCTAAGCGAAATCTCCAGGGAGTCTGTTTTTTTTTATAATGTATTTTCGATAGTTTAGCTAATTGTTTAATAAGTTTATGGTTGCGGCTTATATAAACATTATAGCAGTTGTGGTTATTGGCTATAATCTGTTTTTAAGAATATTTTTTACAAAATACAGTATTTATCTTCGAGAAATTGCATACTCTGGGCAAACATTTTTAATGATGTTTAAAACACTATTAAGTTTAGGCTAATACACATTAAATTATTATCATAAATTTTGTTTGTAATTATTCAGCATAAAATTAAAAACAATAAATCTTCATAAAATTGTTTAATTGTTTAAAATTAGAAACTCAAACGCACCGAGCGGGCGATTTGCCAACTGAAAATAATACATTTTCCGCAACAATTTCAACATTTTAGCTTTGAGATTTATATGGCAATATAGCTTGTTGTACACAATTTGAAATGAAAGAAAAAATACTCTTTCTACTTTCAAACTATAAAGTTTTATATATAAAGTAGCTTTTATCCTCCCTTTCAAAACCTTAGCAGGCATAAAAGTTTTAATTTTTTTTTAAAATAAAAATATATAATATAATGTATATTATCATGAAATCTGAACTAACAACTTTTATTCTAAAACTTATATTAAGCAAATACGTGATGACAACCATAACATCAGCTGTGTTTACATTAAAAGCAAAATGTATTTAATTAAGAACATACGGAATCCTCATTCAGTCATTATTGTATGCAGTGCATTGTGACCAAAAACAGTAAAAACGCGCCTCTCACGTCTCACTTTTCACCCGCGGAATGTTGCTAGGTGATAATTTTTTCGCTTAGAACATTAGAGGTAAAATAATTATTGTCAACAGCTCAATGGTATGAAGCGAGTAACCATTTGTTCCAGAAACGAATCTAAAGTGCGTTTGATGCTTCAAAAACAACTCACTTTAGATTCTTGTCTCAATTAAGATCTTCGTCTTGTCGATTACAAGTTTCTGATTAATCTTAATTCTGTGGCAAAATCTCACGCACAGGGATTGCTATGATTTCTAAATGAAAGTTACGGTCCTTGATAATATAAAAACAAAATTTATACACACGTTCATAAATACACTCGTACTACTCATGTAAATATTGTGATACAATTTATTACATTTAGTTAGGGTTGTCAATTTAAATTTTTAGGTTTCTTTTTTTGAAAACTGATGTTGCTTGAAAATGTAACCATTTTTCGACATCGATTATTAGCCGTGCTTTTTATGGAGCCTCGTATATGTAAGATTTGAATCCATTGAATTTTATTTTAAAAGTCCTTTAGCATCAGTTGTAGGCAATGGCCAAAGGACCAAACATGGGTCCGAGGACATAGGAACCCTCAACCTCAACTCAAATTAAAATATTGTTGTGCAGTATGTGTTTTATTTGAATATTGTTCGTCATATTTACCATATCAAGTTTTTCGTACAGGCTTGAAGCTAGATTTCACCTCAAAATTAAGTTTTTCACAAATCACGTATGAAGCATGTGTTCTTTCAGTCAAATTATCATTAATAATGTCCATCTGACCGTTACGAACAACGTCAAGTCATCTCTAAACTAGTGCCCAACTCTCGCTAGGAAATAATATCGAAGAAGTTCGACAATGTGGTAATAGATGAGCTGTACAGCTGAGTTAATATCGAAATGGCAAATATATTTGATGGCAGTGTCCTAAAAACATACACACACATGTTATTGTGTGTTACATACAAATCTTTGCAAGTAAAACTGTACCATATTTTCCTAGTGGTTCTCACAAGACGTCCCAAATGTGTCCGGGAGTGCAGTATTTAAGATTAAAATACGCCATTTTTCATAGCGGACGACACAGACCAAGGAAAAAAGACAGATTTGAAAATCCGATGGCACTTCTTCGAACTTAAGTTAACAACTTAAACCTGCATTGTATCATTAGTTTCTTTAACCTTAATATTCGTAGATAGGAAGATTTAACTCATCTACGTACGTATTAATTTTCCGAATTCCATGGTACTCGTAAATTCAAAATTCAAAATTAATTTATTTCAAGTAGGCCTAATATAAGCACTTTTGATTCAAGGCAGATCGAGATGAAGCCGGCTAGAAACTCAGCAGTTGCTCTTTTCTAACATCAACAACTATTTACATTTAACAGTTCAACATTTATTTTTCTATCTTGTGAGAGATGAATGTGGAGCCGGATGCCTCAAGCAACCTTGTAATTAAGAAATTCATCAATTGTATAGTAACCTCGCTGTAATATATGTGTTTTAACATATTCTTTAAAATTATGCATTGGTAGCAAAATGAATCATATTATAAAAGCGTATACTCAATCTCACAAATGTCCTTTCGCAGACGATATGCAGATGACACTAATTGTAAGTCGACTGTTTATATCCACTTTTTGTTTAATAGTATATTGTTTTACAAATACTATATTATTATAATTATATTGTGAAGCTACAGTAAGTATACCTATTTCTTTAAATTCGCGTGATTTAAGTTTATATATTGATCGTACGGCTCTTTTCTGCAATTTAAATATAGCTTCGATATCAGCAGCTCTGCCCCATAACAAGATCCCGTAGGACATCACACTATACATACAATAATCATTATACACAAAACAACTTTGATGGCCGATTGGCGCAGTGGGCAGCGACCCTGCTTACCGAAGTCCAAGGCCGTGGGTTCGATTCTCACAACTGTAAAATGTTTCTGTGATGAACATGAATGTTTTTCAGTGTCTGGGTGTTTATATGTATATTATAAGTATTTATTTATATTATTCATAAAAAAATATATTCATCAGTTATCTTAGTACCCATAACACAAGCTACGCTTACTTTGGGACTAGATGGCGGTGTGTGTATTGTCGTAGTACATTTATTTATTTATTTTATACTAGCTGTTGCCCGCGACTTCGCCTGCGTTTGATTTTGTTTCTTGATGTGGCATTAAATTTAGTGTGTAAGTATTCAGTATCGCTAAGCCTTAAATTATGGGTTTTCTGCTGTCTACTGAGGAGTTCTGTCCTCTATCTCCAACCACAGTTTTGGCAAAATTAAACCCGTAATGTAACCTCTATAGTACAAAAATAATTATGAAATCGGTTATAATTTGTACGAGTTATGTTGTAAAATCGTCGAACACTCATCCCCTCTCCCAAAGGACGGCTTAATGTCGGGATAAAAAGTATCCTTTATTACTTCTAATACTTCCAAGAAAATGTGTACAAAGTTTCATGAGGATCGGTTTAGTGGTTTTTTGCGTGAAAGCGTAACAAACAAACTTACATTGACATTTATAATATTAGTAGGGATAGGGATTAAACTTGACAATACACATATATATACATAAAACACGAAAACTCGCAAATTTGCACGGCGAAATTTATAATTTTGTCAATCGTTGTACACCACACAGAATATAAGTAAGAGATGTTGACTCTATAATACATAATGTTAAGTTTAGTGTTAAAAATCAATGAACTTTAATTTATAACGTTAAGGCATGGGTCTCCTCTTAGAATGAAAATATTTGAGGTCGTGGTCAACAACACTGGCTAAGTGCGAATAAGTAGACTCCACACGGCTTTGAGAACATTATTGATGACCATCAAGCATGCAGGTTTCCTCACCGTTAAAGCAAGTTATAGTTCAATTACCAAATTAAAACTCCGAAAAGTTAGAGGACCGTCTCAAGGATCGATCTCGGTCCCTAAGAACAGGAAGGCTAAAGCTCTTACCAAAAAATAATATGATTACACTGAATCGAAAATCTGTATTTAATTTCAACTATAAAACAACTAGTTTTACTTGATAAACCCTGTTGTAAGGAGTCCGTCTATTTTTATTCTTCTGTCTGTGCAGGGAACATTTTAAGATTTTCAAAATGATATTGCGCATTTTCATGCCAAGAAGTGCAGTGAACGAAAGATTTGCTTATCCTAGAGCCTTGCTATCACAGTGAAAAGGAATGCTTTGAAGGTATTTTATGTGATGTGTAGTATGAAATAAGATGGAAAAGTTTACGATCGCGGTAAATCTAATTTTCTGCTTTCTCAGCGTTACACTGTTGGGGTATGAGAGAAGTGGCATAATTACCTCAAGGAACGCAAGCATGTCAACTTTACAGATGGCGTTTGGAACCCTGATAACTTTTGTTTTAAGTTTACTCATATAGTTATGTCATCTCATCTTCTTCTTCTTGTGTCTCTCTCACTACCGGAGGTTGGCCGTCAGCTCAGCGAACTTCTTGCGGTCTTGCGCCAAGAAAAATATTTGTTCCACTCTAGAGATGTTGGTTCATTCACCATGTTGCGCAACCTGGATTTATTATCATTAGGGTTTATGTTCTTTCTTAAACAACCTCAGTGTTTCCTTTGATTAAGGAGGTACTAAAATTATAGAGGTATTAAACAGTGGTAACTCTACCACTACAAACAGACAGACTTAAAGTTTCAAAAGTGCTTATAGAGTAAGCCTTTTTGAAATAAATGAATTATAAATTTTGAATTTTCTGAACTTTGATATGCAGCAATCGTTAAGATCTCGAATGAAGGTGCAGCTGTACTAGGGTCATTAATATAATAAATACAGCTCTTATATTATAGCTTGTTGTACATATTAAAGCACTAATAGAGTAACTTTTACCGTTAACTCTTCTAGCAACTAGGATCAGAGGTGCACCAAATGCATCTTAGAGAGGAGTTCTGTAAATTAATATAAAGCATTTTACACACAACAGCAGTTTCAAATTATGCACTTTACTGCCAAGAAAACATGTTCTGAGAAACTTTGAGTACCTTAAGTAGGTACTTTATATTAGGTTATTCTTAAAGACTTTTAATATAAGTACCTCCTAAGAAGAAGTTTTAAAATATATTAACGTAGGTAAGTTAAAAGTAGGTACACAAGAATGTTTTGAATAGATTTTCTTATTATTAAACCTTTCTTAGTGACTTTTGTTATTCTAACTTACTGTAAACTTACTTTGTTACTGTGTTTTTCGAGCTATTTATTTTCTTTTTTCTATTTACTAACTGTATATATTATTTTGATAATTATTGTTAAAGACTGCCACGCACATCAATCGTCGTGGGCTCGAATTTTCTTTCTTAATGAGAGATAGTGGAACATTTTCTTTTTATGAGAGATAGTGATGAGAATAGTGATGTTGATGAAGCGCTTTCGATTTGGGTATACTTAGTCGTACGTGTTTTTTCCATTGATTGATAATAAGCTTTAATAATTACTATTAGAGCAAATAGGAATAAGCTAACGTAAGTAATACCTACACCGCAAAGAGATGTCGCGCCAATGTTTCCAAACTTACTCTGGTCTTGGTATGTTATGTTATTACAATAAGTTTGCCCTCTTGTCCCAAATATGTCATGTGGTATGTAGTTCAGTGCTCGAAATTATAATAAAGCATGCTCTGCAGAGGAGAATATGTTAAGATTCTCAGATATTGTGCAGCGTCGTGCCAAGAAATGCAGTGAATAGAGGCTCAACCTAACTTTGTGCTTTTCCCTATCGACTTGTTGTAAAATAAGTATGCAATTTCGACGGCGTATCGGAATATCTTCAGGAAACAAGAGTGGCTGCTCCGCGTCTTACGTTATATATTTTATAGATAGTCGATACTTGAAGCTGTTGGAATTCTGATCATAAGGAAACTGTGAAGTTCGTGGTATTTGGTAAACAGTTCTTAATTGCTTTTACCGTTTATTTGTTTACCCGAGCTAGAAATTATTCGTTGCCCTTCTAGAGGATGTAAGTAAGCGATCTCTATGCCGAATTTTGCCAAGACGAGTTTAGCTGTGCATCCGTGCAAAGGTAGCAAAGGTGTTCCCTTGGAATAAACTTTTCTGGTGTTTCTGGTTTCAATACTCATATTGCACGGTAGTTACAAAATTTTCTTGTGCGATTACAACTCGCATCAACAGATAATGAATTTATTACAGGCCGAGTACATGGCACGGGCTTGCTTTTAGAATGAGACCGAAGACCTCCCTAGCTCAGCGGTGAGCGCTGCGGTTTTAAATTGGAGGTGTCGGGTATGATTTCTGGCAGGGGCAATTACGGTATTTATTATTCCTGAATTCTGTGCTCTGGTCTGGTCTGGTGGGAGGTCTTAGCCGTGGCTAGTTATCACCGACAAAGAGTTACTGCTAAGCGATTTTGCGTTCCACAACGATTTCACGCAGACACTGATTAGGGGTATGGATTTAATATAACTACCATACTGCCTTACAAGTAAGACTGCTGCCATCTTCGATTGCATCATCATTTACCACCAGGTGAGATTGTAGTCAAGGGTCAATTTGAAGTTGAATAAAAAAAAATATAAAATGAGAAGGGCTTTTTCTTTCTGCGATGGGGAATGTATTCATGCGTATCTTCCGACGAAGGGTAAGTAGGACCGAATGACGAGCCGCAATACCCACTTATACCCAGAGAGTGTAATGTGGTTTTAAATATACACGTCGTTTCTACTGAAGTACTACGAAACGTAGTTCACCACGCTGGCCACTTGCTGATTGGAAGACTTCACCAGGTTTTAGGTAAGTTATAGAGAACACATAGGTAAGTTTTCTTTATATGTTCTACTTCACCGTTAAAGCAAGTCATATTAAATCGAAATTTGTGTAGTTGCTTATAATTAAGAAGTAAAAGTAGTAGTAGTAAAAGTTAGTCCACGGTAACGTTTTCAGGTTTTATTCCGGTAGAAGACGTCAATATCTATCTCCAGAGTGCAATCCATAGTATTCTTAAAATTCAAAGTAGTGTTTTAAACGAGTAAACAGTCAGAGTCCAGGACCGATGGCTAAGAATAATAAAGTTATTGCCAAATCCTGACGTCCAAGATCCAAGGTTCTAGTTACTTTGGTCGATCTAGTAACCATTTGCGTTGCTTAAACAGTGCATTTATTATGTTACAGTTAAGCCGGACAATACTTAGAAGCTCGTTCAAAGGCCAAATTAAGCCACGGTCTAATATTATCGTCATTTTCTTCAGCTGAATAATATACACAAAACTAGTCGAGAATAGGGTCTAGTTACCGCCCAAATTGGGCATATTTGGGTCATGGCCATAACGACGCAAAAACGTGCAGTCAAGTGATTAAGCGTAAAGGTACAATGTAGCGTAGAAACCGTGGGGGTATTAGTTGATTTTAACTGCGAATCACCCAAACCATGTTAGAGTTATAGCGGATAACAAAAAAATCAATCGTAAAAATTTAATACTTTTAATGAAATAGATGTGCGTTTGAAAAAAGGTTACGCGGTGCCAACCATAATGTTACAGGCATTCTCTCTGAAATGCTATTAAGGACTTTACTCTGCACGCTGTTCCAATGCAAGTAACAATATTGCTTTCGGTAAAATTTGTCTAAAGGTATATATTAAAACAAAAGAAAGTCTAACAAAGATTTACTTTGTTTATACACAAGAAGATCTTCAAGAGACTCTTTAAGTAAAAAGTAGATTTTTTCTTATCTGGGAAATAAATGGGGCAATCTGTGAAAAAGAAAAAATTTTTTCAATATTCAATTAAATTGACGACAACGCCTTGATATTTGAATATAATCCCCTCTAGGCGCATTAATTGTCTTGATTAAAATCCTCTTTTCATTCAGCATTTAATTAACACCATTTTTTTATCAAGTTCTATCTTGAAATTTTCTTTTTTGTTGTAGTTGACATTTTTTTTATATTGTAGACTTTAATTCGCTGCACAGTGTATTATGGAGACCATTTTTCGGAAATCATCGTTTTATTACATCATCATCATCATCATCACATCAACCGACAGACGTCCACTGCTGGACATAGGTCTTTTGTAGGGAGTTCCAAGTTCCACGATTCTGAGCCGCTTGGATCCAACGGCTACCTGCGACGCGCTTAATGTCGTCTGTCCACCTCGTTGGGGGTCGACCAACGCTGCGCTTACCAGTACGGGGCTGCCATTCCAGCACCTTGGGACCCCAACGTCCATCCTTTCTCCGAACTATGTGCCCGGCCCATTGCCACTTAAGCTTCGCGACTCGTTGAGCTATGTCGGTAACTTTGGTTCTTCTACGAATCTCCACATTTCTGATTCGATCGCGTAGAGATACTCCGAGCATAGCTCTCTC
This sequence comes from Pararge aegeria, assembly GCF_905163445.1. Classification (NCBI taxonomy): domain Eukaryota; kingdom Metazoa; phylum Arthropoda; class Insecta; order Lepidoptera; family Nymphalidae; genus Pararge; species Pararge aegeria. Next base: position 9,048,974 of record NC_053186.1, on the reverse strand, counting down.
CATCGCCCGCTGAGTGACTCTAAGCCTTCTTATGAGGCCCATAGGTAACGACCATGTTTCAGAGCCATAGATCATCAGGTTTTATTACATATACAGATAGAATTAGTAATTTTTTTATATCTCATGAATTTATCATGATAAAGTTCAAAAAAATTTCATGAACACAATAGTTTTAATATTTTACACCTAGGTATTCATCTCAACGGATCCTTAATGATCAAATGACCCACATTTTCAAAATCTATTACAAAAAATTATTCAAAGAATTAAAAAAAAAAAACACTTTGCTACATACACACTTTAAAGTCGGATGAAAATATTATTGTAATACTCAATCATACTTCAAATATATTTTGGTAACATTTATTTAACTCGTCCACTCGTGAAATTATGCAAAACAATATTATCTCTATCAAAAATGATTTTTGATTTCCATACACTGATTTTTATCTATGCTTATTGCTATGCCTCAAAACAGTTCTGCTATTATTTGAACAAATAATATAATAAAGAGCACGTTCAAAATGTACTGGCCAGTTGAATTTATTCTTTATTTGTTTTGCATTATTCAACCGATTGCGTCTGAACTGGATAACGGTGAGTACAAGAAAGTGTTTATAAAATTTTGCATTTTGAATTACTACTGTCGAACTTTTCGTCCTTACAGTTTTATCCGCTCATGCCAGATATCGGTATATTAATACGTGAAGTAAAAACTATGTATGAGGAATATGAAATTTTCCACACTTATAGTTAAATAGAGACGGAGTACATAATGCTCATTTTTATTAATTATACATAAAACCTTCCATGATTTTGACTCATTATAATCTTTTTTTTTTTTTAAAACAGGCAAATTAACAGTGTTGGCTTGGCAAAATATGTGATTAAAGCAGTGTATATAGTCTTTGAACATAGAACCTTAATAATTTTTAACTTAAACTTAAAAGTAGTTGCCATTAGCTTTATATTAAATTAGCAATCCCTCGCGATTTCGTCCACGTATGCTGTCACGGACTTTTTTTTTTAAGAATTTTAAAGGTGAACGACTTCGTCATAATTTCATCGAAACTAACCGTTTACGAAGCGCATGCAGCGGAAGCTGTCAAAAGGGATAAAAACGCCGATGTTGAAACCATTCTTCATTGGTGCTATGCTACTATTGGTTTTAGCGTGATGAGATAGAGACGTGTAACCGAATTACGAAATGTAAGTAATACGAAAATAAGGAATCATCCGGTATAAATATTAAATCAAAAGAAGCATATATATTTGTCCATACAGACGAATTCAAAATATTCTGAGTGTGACAACCTTATTAAAGATAAAAGACCGACACGCGCATAGTACCTACGCTACGCGACGCGTACCTAATAAAGTGACAGGAGTCACATGATTTTAAGTTTGCGTGTGATATTTTTTAGGTACAGCCCTAAGACTGTATCTGATTTCTTTCAGTAAAAACTAAAGCAATGGTTTACTTAAAACTATTAGGTTTTCGGTTTCACAGGTAAGTCTCGGAGATAGTACATAATGTATCTCTGAAGCCTGTGAATTATTATTTTGATTTTCATTTACACATTGTATAGCCTGTAAATGGGCTATCTAACACTGAACGAATTTTTCAGTAGTTCCGGAGATTATTGCGTTCAAGTAAACAAACAAACATACTCTTCAGCTTTATGCATTATTATTCTTATACGGTTCTTAGGTGAAGGCAGTAGTAAGGACCATGGTTTTATTTTGATTAGGACAAAGATTGATCCTCGGTGCGAACCTCTAACTTTACGAAGTTATTTTACTTTTAAGTAATAACATATAATTAATTTTAACGGTGAAGGCAAACATCGTGAGGAAACCTGCACCTCGTATGAAGTCCACCAATCGGCACTAGGTCAGCGTGGTGGATTATGTTCTAAATCCTTCTTATTTTGATAGAAGACCCGTGCCTGTGGAGTGAACCGTAATGGGTTGGTAATGATGATGACTGTGAGAGGATGGTGATTACAACATGGTAATGACTACACTGTTTATTACCATGAGTATTTGATCGTTAATAACATACGAAATACCTACTTTTTCAAGGACGTAGTGTCCTGTTTACTATCAGGTCAGATCGTACTCAATCACAAACTCACCATTTCCTCACCACTGCTTAACATAAATACATAAATCACAAGCTCATAACATAATTCAAACGAGGAAAATAGAGAAAAGAATATTACATCGGAACTATAGTGTTATTCTCTAAAGAGTTTTATTCGCTTTTGAGCTCGCTGGTAAAACATAAAACATTTTGACATAGTATCAGCGTAGTGTATTTAATTGCAAAGAAGCCAATTATCTATACTAATCCTTCTTGGATGTGCAATAAAGAATAATAAAGGCGACAGTGATTAACTCTTACTCATATTTAAGTATATTTATTATTATTAGTATTTTATGCGTGTAATCTTGATAAGTATTAGTGTGTAATTGTTCGTAAGTATGTACCTATATAATAATAATACACTCCACCAATCGGTTTCCCTTGATTTTCCTAATCTTAAGGTTGCCTGGAAGAGATCGCTACTAAGCTATAAGGCCGCCTTTTGTATCCCACTTTTTAAGTTTATATTTGTTGTGTCCATTGTTTTTTTTCCTGTTTGTGGTGTACAAATAAAGTGTGTACATAAATAAATAAATAAAATAAAGTTTTCTAAATTAAAAAATATATATCAAGTTAAACCACTGTACCAATTTTAATGACACTTGAACTTGACCCTAGAAAGGGTGAAGAGTGAAACAAATAAAACATTTTTTATTTCAGAAAAGTAATAATAACTTAATACATTAATTACTTATGCACGTCTTTACAGAGACATTTTGCATTTTAGAGGCGGACATAGAATAATTTCTATACCGGAGAAATTAACGTTTCCCGGGGATTAAACAAAATATATAAATACAAATCATTTACGGTATTAATTAACATTCGCGGTACTAATGCCAATAACCTAGTCTGCTGTCGCTGATGATATTTGCAGATTTAAAAGTAGGCAACTCATTTACAATTTGTCTTAAATTGTGTCTAGTGATATATAGCAATAACTACCCGAAAGTAACTATTTGCATAATGTTTACGTTCATCGATGCAGCAGCGTTCGAAACGATGTTGTATTTTTACAAAATAGCTCCGCAGGCTCTCAAAACACGATCCGAATTCAGACGTCCGAAATATACCGTCGATTTAAATTTATTCTTTACTTGTCTGAATTATTCAGCCGATTGCATCGCAACAAGCGAGCGGTGTTCTAACACAGACAAGTTTAAACAAGTTAGCATTTTCGAATTTCGTAGATGTTTTGTTTCGTCCATATTTCAGTCGGATAACATTCACATTTATTATAATACTGAAAAGTGAGAATTTCAGTTTGAATATGCTGAAATTTGAAATCGTAGTTTCATTGGAAGGACAATGGTATTATATGTTCATTAATTAAAAATAGTTTATTTACTAATTTAAAACCTTTCTGGAATCCCATGTTAATTACTGATATAAAAAAAATACACCTTCCGTATCTTAGAAACAAACAATCAGATATTAAGCCTGAATAAAATTTGGTACTTTTAAATTTTTTTTTTTTTGTATAAAAATACATGCTAAGCTACAATTATTTTTGTTTTCAATTTCTATATTATTTTCTATCACTTGTGACTTTTACACCTTTGGCTGTTTTGGAACAGATGCAACATTTAATTTCGTAGGGCTTCGTTGATGTTCTTATCGTTATACATAGTGAATATCATCTTTACTAGTTGTGGCCCGCGTCTGCGTTTATTACAGTTTTTTTTTTCATTTTTTAGAAACTTGTTGTTTTCCTGGGATAAAAATTAGCGTAATACGTTGCTGTCCTTTTAACGATCTCTATGCCAAAAATCTAATTGATTGGTTGCTCTAATTAAGGCGTGAAGGAAGAATATAAGGAGGAATATACAAACACGCTTCTACATTTATAATATTAGTAAGAATTCTGTCCACATAGTGACAAGACTGTCATTTTTGCGCTGTGCATTTTTTTGCGTTGCATTTACAATAATTTTCAGGTTTCATTATTATCTTTTCTTCCTCAGATAATCCAATCGTAGCTGTTGTGCATAAGACCCTCAAGGCCACTGCCCGCTCATGCATGACCCAGGTCAACGCAACGGAGGCCGATCTGGAGTTTCTTCGCAAAGAACCGCCTTTTCCTGAGAAATCTGCCTGCATTGTCACCTGTCTATTAGAAAAAGTACTATACCATATTTATTTACCTACCTTTTTATAAGTTTAGTAAGAAAAATAACGGGTAATGATTTTGTCAAAGTTGCCTATTTTGAATAAACCGTCATAACAAAAATGTAGGCAATATGTTAAACTTCAACCTACCCCTTAAAGAAGCCGATCCGCAAGGCGGCCCGAAGACGGCCTTTTTTCGGAACACTTTGTTGAATCCCCAAGGCAAATCAACGATAATCAGTGCGCTACTAGGCAGCTGTCATTAAATAATTGAATTATATTTTTAATACGATCGAACTTTCGGGCGAAATGATAAAAGCGCGCGGACGGCAGGTTTTTTAAAACGAATGCCCACAAAATTGACATGAAACCTACCCAGTTTGCATACACTTTGTAAATAATGCAAGGTCTTATCAGCTATTAAAATATGGCCCAAGCAGATGGCTCACCTTATGGTAAGAAGATTACCGTATGGTGGACCGACGCAGCAACCCAAATCAACACTTCCTAGAACTGGTCGCCCAGTGCTCATCCACCCGAGGCCTCATGAGACTGTAATTACACCGGCAACTACGCCCTTCAGACCGGAAAACAGCATTGCTACTTGAACTTCTTTTAATAACCATGGAGGTAGTATTTCCTCTGACGAGATCTGTCACAAAAAGCTCTTCTACAACAATCGAACTAAAAAAGAATAGTGACTGGAAATTAAGATAAGGAATGTTTTATAAATAGAATCTGTAACGTAGCGCAACCCATTTTTTTCACAGCTATGTTACCTCTTATTTTCGTCAATTTTCGAAGCGGTGATAGCCCAGTAGGTAGGACTTTGACTTCACTTTCAGGGGTCCGAGTTTTTTTATACCACAATTTTTTCTATGTTACGTGCATTTTAATAAATTTAAATATCAATCGCTTTAACTGTGAAGCAAAACATCGTGAAGAAAATGCATGCCCGAGTGTGCTCCATAAATTCGTCAAAGGTGTGTGGAGTCTACCGTTCAGCATTAGACCAGCGTGGTGGACTACGGCCTTAACCTCTTCTTATTGTGGAAAGAGAGATTGTGATATGATGATTACAGTGGCGTGCACAGGGTTTCTTACCAGGGTAATGCATATGCAGGGCATGGCATAAAATGGAAAAATTTCCCCCCAATACGGGTTATATAAAATAATTTGGGTATGCATTGCTTTTGTGCATGTATGTAGTGCACGCCACTGGATGATTATGATGATGATTTTCAACAAAAATACTATATATATATTTATATATATATATTAGTACTTCGTATTAAAATGAATTCCATAGTGTGGTTTGGATCATATGTTAGATTTTAATAATGTGATGACGGTGTAGGAATAATGAGACTTTTCAACTATCAACATCAAATACTTACCTACAATCAGTGCAAAGCTTAAATAAATAGTAATTTTATATTCTGAGCCTTATATATATTCCATAGATTGGCATCGTGGACCACAACAACTACTCCAAGGTAGGCTTCATGACGGTAGTCAGCCCACTCGTGTTCCGCAACAGGAAGCGACTCGACCACATGAAAACGGTTTCCGAAAGTTGCGATAAGGAGGTGATTATTTTTTCATTTACTATAATTTTGGTTCTGACTTCGATCGCATCTTGTATCAAGTGATAATACAGTTTACTATGTTATGGCACACAAACTCACCATGCGACAAGAACGTACCAGAACGATTAATCGCGTTGCAGCACGATCTTGTCAATAGGGTAAGCAACTAGCCGCGGCCGAAACCTCCCACCAGAATATTCAAATTTAAATTTATAAATTATGAAAATGCCCCTGCCGAAGGACTTGAGATCGCCATAGAAATTATTAAAATCCTAACATAAACGCGGAAGAAGTCAAGTTTACCGTAAATCTTGAAACACGAATAAACTGATTAATAGTAAGTATTAAAATAAAATGCAGCAAAAAAAATATACAAGTGTTCCGGTACTTTTCAATTTGCTTGCAAATATTTCACATTTTTTTTTATTTTCAATTTAAATATCTTTTCAGATAAACCGAGGAGGGTCCCTATGTCAACTCGGGAATGAAATAACGATTTGCATCTTTAAATACGCCCCCGAACTGCATTTCAAGAGTTGAAATATAAAGCGGCAATAAAAATTTTCCCTCTCAAATATTTGGTTTTATTTCAGTGAGATATTTTCAAACATAAACTCCATTTAAGGTCCACCTGGGGATCTTAGAGAGTCTAGATAAAGTCAAATATTATTCCGAGCTTGGTATGAAATGAATAATTTTTCATTTTAATGTACCCAGTAAGTTTTTTATTTGTCACGGTACGCCCATCTTTCAGAACCGCTCTAGTAGGTAGGAAGAAATGTATGAACATCTGAAGAAATTCATTTGTATAAGAGAATTAATAACTTTTTTTTTAAATTAAATATTAATAACGTGTAATTTTTTTAATATAACTTCTTCTTAACATCAACAATTTATTATTGCAATTTAAAATGCAAATATATATTTTGGGGTTGGTTTAAATCCTATTATAGTTATGACTAGCTGTTCCTTGCAATTTCGTCTGTTGTCACGTTACTATACGTAAAGGATAACGTAAATAAATTGTTTCTCTGTAGCTAGGGAGATATTGAAACCAAAAATAATAATCGGCTAAGTTTGTCACACTCAGTTTACTTTTCACAAAATAATGAATTAAAATACAATAATGTTGTACGAATCAAAAGTGCCTGTTACTAATCTCTCTCTCTCTCTCTCTCTCTCTCTCTCTCTCTCTCTCTCTCTCTCTCTTATTCAGTTCTGTATTTAAATGAAGAATATTTAGAACTATGCGGTAGTACGAGCTCGACTTCATTTTCGGGGAGCCCAGTTCGAATCACAGCACGCACATCTAACTTTACAAAGTTACGTGCGTTTTTGTATTTATAATATCACTTGCTGAAACGCGGAAAACTGAAGGCGAAGGAAAATATCGTGAGGATACCTGCATGCCTGAAAGTTCTCCATAATGCTCTCAAAGGTGTGTGGAGTCAACCAATCCGCACCGGGCCAGCGTGGTGGACTACGGCGTTAACCCCCTCTCATTGTGGGAGACCTGTAGTCCTGTAGTGGGCCGGTAATGGGTTGATATGATGATGATGATGATGAGTAGGTATAATCTAAGGATAAGCCGGAAGTATTTTGTAAAATTACATAGCCGCCACTCAAATTAAGACCGGGAAATATTGGCACCAATTCAGTTTGATATATGACTTGATTGATGACGTCTCATCCAAAACTTTGGACCATTAATAAAAAACTCGATGAGAATTTTTTATAACGGCGAGCAACGAAATAAACTTTTTCATTCAAAGTTGTTATGAAAACGCGCGAAAAGTATTTATTTCCCGTTGCTGTAAGTGGGTGGAAAGAAATAATTTGAATAATCATCATCATCATCATTATCCACCCACTATTGGCCCACTTGCGGTCACACGTGCCAGCAAGTTCATTACCTGAAAGAAAGGTTTAGGCCGTGGTTCATCACGCTGGCCTAGTGCCGATCGTAAGACCTCGCACGCCTCCGAGAACATTAACGAGAACTCTCAGGCATGCAGGTTGCCTCACGATGTTTTCCTTCCCTGTAAAGAAAGTCATCACCATCATGATATCAGTCCATTACCGCCTCACTACAGGGCACGGGTCTACTCCCACAATGAGAAGGGGTCATATCTGTAGTCCACCACACTGGCCCAGTGATGATTGGTGGACTGCACACACCTTTGAGTACATAATGGAGAACTCTCTGGCATGCAGTTTACCTTACGTTGTTTTCTTTCGACGTTGAAGCAAGTGATATTTTAATTGCTTTAAACGCAGATAACTATGAAAGTTCGAATCGAACTATGGGATGGGATTCGAACCCGACCTTCCGAAAGTAAAGTCGAAGTCCTACCCGCTGCGCTATCACCTCTCAGTGAATAGTAATTATAGATCAAAATAAATGTTACGTAAAGAATTTCGCATACCATATCGACTCGAAGCCGACTCAATAACACCTCCAGTCAAATGAAACCTCCAGTCAGTGAGGATGCTCCGGTGTGGGTTCGAAACGTGTGGAGAGAGTACATTGCCGAAAATCTGATTGGTGTGGTATATGAAGATTGAAGAAATTATAAATAACAACTTACAGATTCCCCTGATTTCGCGAAAAATATCATATTTAGCTTAATTTTTATAGTATATAATGGAATTCCACAAAGTAACGCATGCTTCTATCCAATGGTTGTTAAAATCGATGGAAATAGTCGATAACGAGTGTAGCACGAGTTGCTTACGAAACCTCCTACAGCCCGCTTACCACTAGTCGATGACGCGTTGCTAACTTGCGCAAGATGCGTTGCCGACTCGTGGGCACCTTGTTGACGTCAGGTCTAGTGGACGACTCGTTGACGGTAAATAGGCATGATTACAGTAACGCTGAAATGTTATATTTATCTAATAATACATGATTCATGTATTATGAAAAACATATTTCTGTGTTAATATTCGAAGTGAGATTGGTATTTATTTCCCTAAATAAAACTGCATTTCGCCATGTCAGGTGAATCAGGACAGCGTATATGAAGTATTTTGTGTTTTCTAACTATAAGATGCTAAGTGTTTTGTTATTTACTTTATTATGGTAAATATTTTTTCAAATATAATTAGCAATTTATAAACAAACTTTTTAATTTTCGGACAGAGAGTTTCGAAGGAGAGTTTTTCAAAATTAGTCAACATGAAATTTATGACGTCTTTACAAATCAAACATGGCAGATATTCCAAAATTTTAAAGGATACCTTTATCTGATCAAGAAACTAAATAGAGTTTAAACTATAGCACAGCAAATACTTACAGCTTTAAAGTCTGGATTTTGTCGGCTTATATTCAATATGGTTTATTATTGAGGAAAAAAAAATACAAAAATATGACATTTCACATTTGTTTTATTGTTACTCGTATTATTTATATCGAATTAACAACTACCGCTTTTTGAAAAAAGTTCATCGGGTATAAATACGATACCTTTGCGCTACTAAAGTGAAACTAACTTTACTTTTAGAACCCCTGTCGTAGCTCAAAAATTGTCGCTGCCTTACAAGATTACATGCAAATTTTATTCACAAAGAATGTTATATTAATGCAAATTGGACACGTGACAGTTATAAGTCAGGTGTGACAGGGGTCACGGCTTGTTTCCATTGCTATATGAAAGAAGGTACGTTAATCTTTTTTGGTAACTTGAATGTAACTGATTTTTAATATTTTTCGCGCGCTTGTATTCGAATTATAATCCATAATTTAGGGACATCATGCGAATAGGCTAATAAAAATGCATTTGTAACATAATACTGCTTTAAGAAATGGTAGTGTTTTTCTGATTTTCTAACTTTGAATCCTATTGAACTTACTACTGCATTTTTTGTCGTGAAACTTTAACGTGTAATTTTATCAAGAGCTGTCAAATTTGACGCCACTTAATAACGACAGTTCATACATTCCTGGGTACTATTACCATAGAGTAATAATAATGGTCCCCTTATCGAAGCAGCGTTCTTTACATTAATTGGCTGAGGATGGTGATGATGACGTCATCTGGTACAGTAAGTTTACGAGTGCAAACAATAACGTTAATCTAGCACCGAAAAATATAACGGACTATCACAATGGGAACGTGCTCTAAGACTGGAGGTTTATTAAGGTATCACACGTGTTTTAATATACTAAAAACAAAGAGTAGCCTCAAAGCTTGTATAGTAATGTATCATGTATACACGATATGACGTAAATTATTAATCCAGATAATGTAAAGAGCTTTGTTTACATCCTTAGGCTTATTTATTTTCATCATATTTAGCGCGATAAAAAAGTTATTACAATATATAAATTGTGTAATGACGTTAAAAGTTCATAGTAAGAGTTTAGTTTATTCTTATTAGCGTATTTTACTAAAACCTTTTAGTTTTTTACTCTTCATTTATTTTTAAAAGTACACCCTGGGAGCTTACATTAGCAAAGGGAGGGAGACATTTTTTATGGAACTGATATTTGCGAAAACATTGCGTACACAGATGATAGATACTTTTTTCAAGGTTTATAAAATATCCACCCCCAAAAGAGGGTACAGTATAAAATGAAAGTATATACGTGGGAACATTCTAATTTCTGGAAGAACATCTCATCAGATAAATCTTTAAGCATTCATAGCTCTGTCTTTAAGGGAAGTTGTACGCTTATTATAAGGTATTTTATGTCACGCCCAGACTCTTACAAGCCGAGTAATACTAGTAGCGTGAGCGGGAGACTATACTTATTTTGTGGGTCGGATAATGTTGTGTAAACTCCTCGGGGTAGCCTTACTCCCTAGAGGACGCGTCCCCAGGTGGCGGATAGGGGGGTGCTCGATGGAGAGTCAAACCTCCATAGGGTAGGAGGAAAATTAAATACCTCCCGCGGACCACAAGGCCAGAGAAGGTCACTCTGTAAAAAACCCCTACCCCCGGGCTTCTCCGACGTATTCGGAGGCGAGGCCGTGGGCAGTGCTGCGGGTCTAGACTGGGGCACGCAGAAGAGATGGCGGCGGATGAGCCCCACGTGGGTCAACGGCGGCGCTCACACCTCGAGGATGGTGACAGTCTTGGCGTCAGGTGGCAACCGGCCGTAAAATGCATAGCCAAATTCATCTCCTGATACTAAAATGAAAGCACAACAAAAGAGAAATGAGACCAATACTAGGGCGTCCCCCGGAAGCGACGGTCAGAACTCACCGGCGAACCATGCGATATATATTAGGGCGTTCCCCACAAGCGACGACTGTAGACGCAACGCTACTAACATGCGTTTAGCGACATGGAACATTGGTTCACTGACCGGACGTAGCCAAGAACTGGCAGAGACCTTACACAGACGCAATATAAATATTTGCTGTATTCAAGAACTGAAATGGAAAGGTTCGAAGTCCAGGAATATCGGTTATAATTACCAACTGTACTACCACGGCTCGTCAACCAAAAACGGTGTTGGCATCGTACTCGACGGAAATCTGAAGCAGAGAGTTATTAAAGTTGACCGAATAAATGACCGAATCATGTGCGTTAAAATGGCTCTAGAAAACCAGCCCTGCTTTAATATTATTTCTGCATATGCGCCGCAGACAGGCTGCAGAAAAGAAGACAAACAAACGTTTTGGGAAGAGCTGCAAGACGTTCTTCAAAGTATACCGAAAACAGAAAGAAAAGTCATTGCAGGCGATCTAAATGGGCATGTGGGTCAGAAAGCCCCAAAAGATTGCAATGTCCATGGAAATTTCGGGTACGGCATTCTAAACGAACAGGGGAGGGACGTCTTGGAACTTGCATCAACGTTTGACATGCCTATAGTCAATACCTTTTTCCAGAAAACCCCTGAACACCTTATCACCTACAAAAGTGGGAGAGATTCCACACAGATTGACTTCTTCCTGTGTGATGCTGTTATGCGTAAACATTTCAGAGATTGCAAGGTTATCCCCGGGGAACCTTTGACCACTCAACACCGAATTCTCGTAGCCTGTCTCAATCTACCTAATTGGAATAAGAATCCCAAAATTAAATCTCTCCCTAGAATCAAATGGTACAACTTAAATAAAACAGAAGGTTTAGCAGCTATTAAACAAGTAAAAGAATATCTCGCAGACCCTATAGACAATTTTGAAACAATTGACGCCAACACATTATGGAACGACTTCCACACACACGCTATAGCGATAGGCAAAAAAGTCCTTGGCGTAACTAAAGGCAGCAAACTGAATACCGGCAAAGATGCAAGTTGGTGGTCTAGGGATGTTAAAGAAAAGCTCATCCAAAAGAAAACCAGTTTTAAGAAATGGCAAAATACAAATTCAGAACTCGATAAAACCGAGTACATGTTTGCAAAACGATTAGCGAAACAAACGGTTGCCATTGCTAAGGCGACAGCAGATGAGGAGCTGATATCTAGACTGCAGAGTGCTGAAACTGAAAAGGAAATTTTTAAAATAGCGAAACACCGTAATAAGCAAACTCAAGATTTTAAGCACAATAAATACATTAATGATATTTCAGGAAAATTATTAACTGCAGACAAAGAAATCATTAATAGATGGCAGGAATACTTTCAGAAACTTTTGAATGAAGAGTTTCCACATCAACAAACGATACCCCTCTCACCTGTATCTGGCCCTTTAGAGGTCATTTCACCTTCTGAAGTCAAATCCGCTATTAAGGCGATGAAAAATGGCAAAGCTACGGGCCCTGACGAGATACCGGCAGAGCTTTGGAAAAAAACAGGAGAGAGCGGTGTGAAATGGCTAACAGACTTGTTTAACCTTATCATAGCTAAAGGAAATATGCCAGATATGTGGAGACTGAGCAACATGATACCATTCTATAAGAATAAAGGAAGTATAGCTGAGTGTGGAAACTATAGAGCTATCAAATTAACGTCACATACCCTTAAAATCTGGGAAAAAGTCATTATCAATAGACTTATTTTGCTCACGAAAATCTCACCTAACCAGTGTGGCTTTTCTGCAGGGGTTGGTACTACGGATGCAATACACTCTGTGGACAAGTATAAAACCCTTAAAAAGGATTTACATATGGTCTTTATTGATCTCGAAAAGGCCTTCGACCGAATACCGCGTCAACTCATATGGCAAGGTCTCAGGGGCCAGCTAGTAACGGAACAGTACATCAGTATCGTACAGGATATGTACAGCAATGTTACCACCCGGGTTGTCTCACCAGCCGGAATAAGTAATAGCTTCGAAGTCAAAGTCGGCGTTCATCAGGGATCTACTCTGAGCCCCTTGTTGTTTAACATCGTCATGGATTACATCACCAAAGATCTTCAAAAACCGGTACCATGGACAATTTTATATGCAGATGATGTAGTTTTGGTGGAAGAATCATTGCCAGAACTTCAAAAAAACCTAGAAGCATGGCGAGAGGGATTGGAAAGCAGAGGTCTAAGAGTAAGCCGACAAAAAACCGAATACATGCTTTGCAATTTCTCTAATATCAATGCAAATATCCAGTCACCACCTACAATAGACGGCAGACCTTTGAACCAAGTTGACAGTTTCAAATATCTAGGCTCCGTTATTAACACGAAAGCAAATACCGAAGATGAAATTCATAGCAGAATCAACACAGGATGGCTCAAATGGAGGTCCCTTACTGGTGTTCTTTGTGATGCGAAACTGCCAATTAAAGTGAAAGGCACCGTGTACAAAAGAGCTGTACGATCAGCACTGCTATATGGGTCTGAATGCTGGGGAATGAGGAAGAGTGACGAACAGAAAATACATGTTACTGAAATGAAGATGTTGCGCTGGGCTGGGGGCATTACAAGATTGGACAAAATTCGGAATGAGTTCATCCGAGGCTCTTTTAAAGTTGCGGAAGTACAGCATAAGATGCAGGAGAGCCGATTACGCTGGTACGGGCATGTAATGCGTAGAGACAAAAGCCACATGACACAGCGAGTAATGGCTATAGATGAAGGCAAAAGAGGTAGAGGTCGCCCACTTACCACCTGGACTAGAACCGTTTTCAATGACATGAAAACTCTGGGCCTAACACCAGAAATGACACAAGACCGTATTAAATGGCGGACAAGTATCAGGAGGGCCGACCCCAAATAGGGAATGCGCCAGGAGAATGATGATGATGGATAATGTTGTGTAAAGTAACGGATGATTTGAATAGAAAAAAATTCATTAGTTGTAATGGATGAAGTCGCATGGAACGGTTTGTACTAAATATAAACGCTATACTACCGTTGCAAAAAGCATAACCAGAATAGGCTTATTATCAGACATTATTCGTAGCATATCAACGCATTTAATCGAACTAATCGAATACGTGTTAATGGCTGTTACGATTATAGTTACATGTAAGTGAAAATAGCCGGGATCTTGACGTGCCCTCCGAGGCAGGGGCAGAAAATACCTAGAGAATATTGTCGGTGTCTGGAGGATGTCTGAAGGATATCCTCTAGGCTGATATTTTCTTACGAAGTCGCAAAGAGCCTCTAGAACAAGTGGCACAAGAACGTGGAGTTGGAAATTCCCCAAAAAAGAACTACTTCCAGCAGCGGATGTCCATTGGTTGATATGATGATGTTGTTGACATACTAATTTTACCCTGATCCGGGGATGGAACCCAACATAGTTTATTATTATTAAATTTATGAATAATATGTATTATAAATAATATGTGTAGTATTAAAATTTATAACATGTAGTTTAGTTTGCAATATTTTTATGTAGGTATACATTTTTATTGCCGCACCAAGGAAGGGTCCTTGTAAGAAATAATTTTGCCAAAAGTCGTGTGGAAGAGATAGCTTTAGCGATAAGACCACCTTTGCGCACCTAAACTAGTTTTTTTATAATTTTTTAATGTGTTTCTCTTTTTATTTTGTTTTTGTGTGTGCAGTAGATAATTTAATAATAATAATATAATAATAATAATAAGATGATCTTGAGCTCAAGATAACTAACTAGCTAACCTAACCTAATCACTAGAATATCAAAGCAGCTGATATGCAGTTGTGTGCTGCGTGCTAAATTGCTTGATTGTCAACTATGTTTTAAACTAAAAGTCCTGAAAAACAGGGTCATCCTTGTTTCAGAACATTTTATAAAAAAAATACTTTTTCAATATCGAAAATGTTCGACAATTCCCTCCTTATCATTCTCAATCGATGCTAATTAAAATGGAACAATAATTAATAATTAACAATTTCAATTGATTTATAAAACAATGGATAAACCACTTCATACACTAATTAATTCGATTCGGTCGAATAATAAAATTGTATAACTTTCATTATCATTATTTCCTGTATGAATGAATACTTAACACAGAATTTCAGTTACGAATGATGACTTCTGAAAATCGCTGTGGTGACATTTCAAGCCACTGATATCACTATGTAGGTCGAAAGGATTCAAAGTACTATCCTTATTTATAATGTGATGTATTACTATTTTGCATATTTTTAATATATTTTTGCCCGTAAGAATTTTTCATCGCAATATCATTGCATTTTATTTATTGTAAGTGTAGCTGAGTTTCTTGCCGGTTTCTTGTCTTTAGAATCTACCTTCCGGACCGGTGGTAGTTAATGCAAACAGGCAGACTTGACGTTTCAATAATGCTTGATATTACGAGAAGGTCTACTTGCAAACATACAACTAGGGTAAATCGCTTACGTAACGCGTTAAGGCGTACGTCTCTCACGCATACGATTGTTAAATAATGTTACTAATAATATGGTACATGAACAAAGTTCTAATGTACATATTCAAGAATTTGTAACTAGGAATAAAATATATTTTTCAATAAAAGACTTTCATATAATGAAGTCCGTTTCAATAAAATGAAGTAATAACCTTCAAAAATTTCAATATTAAATAGTTCAACTTGGATTACTCTATGTTACCACATGGTCAGGAGTCCCGAGATGCACGCGTTTCATTTTTTAGACGTAATTTGTGTTTTTTAGTTATTTAGGTTCTCTTTTGCCTATTATTTTTTATTGTTTAGGTACACAATTTTCACACAAGAAAGTTCATTAATTATTTCTTTTGTTTCTGTTACCTATACAACGTGTAACAAAATTACGAAATTATATTGATGGATGCACAAGTATATTTTATAAGGAATCAATTTTTTTTTTAATTGATAAAAGACCAACACGCGCATAGTACCTACGCTACGCGACGCGTACCTAATAAAGTGACAGGAGTCACATGATTTAAATTTTTGCATGCGATGATTCATGCTAGGGTTTTATCTGATTTCTTTCAGTAAAAACTATGGCAGTTATTTACTCAAAAACTACGGTATACTATACTACTAAAGCCAGTGAAGTATAATTTTGGTTTTATTAACACGTTGTATAATCATACCTAATTTTTATTCAGTTACGTGTAATCTCACTTTTAAATTTATTTTTAATCAATGATTAATTTATGGTGTCCAGTATTGCTGAAAAATAATTTTAATCACACAAAAACCACAACAGTAAAATGAATGAATGAATAAATGAATATACTTTTATTGCACGCCACAAAAAGAACATAGAACAAATAGATCTATATAATAACGTGACATCGCTATAAAATGCAACTTTTAATTCATTTCAATATAACTTAACTTTGTAAGACATCACTTTGTTTCAATAAGCTCACAATAAATGTTTAAACGGTTTTTATAATCAAAGAATAAATAAAAAAGATGCCCATTTTTTGTTGTACAAAAAGAATTTTTATTTACACAAAAACCGCAGCAGCAATAAAGGAGTGCTTTATAATGCTATTTTTCATTTATTATTACTCGTGAACACGCAATGCAGGATTTCGCGGCCGACACAGCCACCACGCTCACAGAATCAAATTGATATACGTCTTTAGGTTTTTTGTATATTAGGGCACGATACGAGGACTTTTAGTGGTATACATAGAACAAGTTAATATTAAACGTTCATCAGTGCCGACAGAGGGTGTGTGACCATAATTATCATGAAGCCAGGATTAGTAGACTTTACTCGCCTTCAAAAACATTATGGAGAACTCTGAGTTATGCAGGTTTCCTCAGAATGTTTTCTGTTACCGTTAAAGCAAGTGATATTTCGCCTAAAATTCTTATATCTGATTAAAATCAGTGTGCTGATTGAACTCGAAATTAAAAGTTTATTACCACTACTTATCGCTGCCTGAACAGGTACGTCATTTTATCTGACAGTCCTCTGAGTATCTTGCATCGAGACAACAGAAACACCGATACACGGTTAAAAATACCAGGGAAGCAGAAAAAATAACAGAAAACCTTCTGGCGACCTGGGTAGCCTTCTTACTCCTAAAGGGACCTCGGGTGGCTGGAGTGATAATACTACGGATGGTTCAGGTAAACTAAGTACTGAGGCAGGCCTAGGTACAGAAACGGAAGAAGATGGCAGTAGGTGACACAATGAAAGATTCATCTTTTGTATTGACGAGTAAAAAAAAGTTTAAAGGTGTTTTAAGCGAGTACACGCCGCTAGTGTTTATAATGGGCCAGCGGTAACTTGCGACTTAGTTATAAGTTTCTCAAAGTAACTTTCATCAGTCACTTCACCCGCCCGCGCTTTTACTTCATTCGTTCAGTTCCTGAGTGTTGTAGCGTGATATTAAACCCTTCTCGAGCATTATGCTATCAAATACTAAAAAGATTTATTAAGTCCGACTGGTAGTTTCGAAAAGCGTTTTCCATCAGACAGAAAACACAATAAAAAAAACAAACTGTTTGACTGACTGGCCCGTTGGTCTAGACTCCGAGATTAGGGTACAAAATTGTAGGTAATTATAATTGTGTCCAGCCAGTTATAAAATTGACCAACTACTTTAGAAATTGACCAACGTGTTTTTTTTTGGGTCTGGCCCTGGTCAGAGTGGGACTGTGTCCAGCAGTGGGACGTAAATTGCTGAGGTCCTGTAGTGTCATACCACGAACGTCTTCGTCTTCTATTATGGAAAATTCCTTTTCAATAAAAATAACGAAACAGCTTGTTAAGGTGCTTTCATGCATTTTTGAAGTGAACGCTATTCTTTTTATATTTATTTCGATTTTCTTTAACGTCCCATGAGAAGCGATGATGAATAAATAAACTATAACGCTGCTCCAATGTAGATTAGTGGGCGTTAAAGACTTTTATCATAGGTTGGTGACAATTTACGTTTACAGAACTATGGATAATTCTGTGGTTTAAATGTTTTTTATTGGCGTTTCCTTGAAAATAAATCAATAAATATACTACGCTAATACAGACATCGCTCTCTAGCCCCAAAGTAAGTGAAGCTTGTGTTATGCGTACTAAGATGAATGATTAATACTTTTATGAATAATGTACATAAGTACTTATAATGTACATATAAACACCCAGACACTCAAAAACATTCATGTTCATCACACAAACCCCCAGTTGTGGGAATCGAACCTACGGCCTTGGACTCAGAAAGCAGGGTCGCTCCCCACTGCGCCAATCGGCCGTCAAATACTGGGAAAGACAGCTTAACGTGCTCACAGAGGCGTTTTCAAATCTACTGTCAACGAGTGTATGCAAATCTTTTCTGATTCTAAGGAAAACGATTCAAACTCATTCTAAAAAATAAAAAAAAAACTAATTAAAAAAAAAACTCATATTTTAGATCAAATTTTCATTTATTCCTTATTATATAAAGTAGCGTTGACACCGCTAATTTCCTAACGCCAAACTGGTACTGAGAATTCATTAACAGAAAACCCTAATTCGTTATAAGTTTGTAACAGTGATTAATTATATCTATACTTAAATTATAAAGAAGTAAAATTTGTGACTTTCGATGTTAGGGGTACTAAAACTTTTTCACTGTTAGAAATGTCATCATCATCATCATCATCTCAACCAATTGACGTCCATTGCTGGACATAGGTCTTTTGTAGGGAGTTCCACAATGCACGGTCCTGGGCCGCTTGCCTCCAACGGCTCCCAGCTACTCGCCTGATGTCATCTGTCCACCTCGTTTGGGGCCGACCTACGCTGCGTTTACTGGTGCGGGGTCGCCATTCCAGCACCTTAGAAATGTATATTATTGTATATATATTAATCCTTAGTGTGCTATACTCTTCTGGTTAATATATATATTTGAATAATTATAAGATTAAATGTAGTTGAAGTTAGCAAAGATTCTTTCATATGGCGTGGGCTGTAAAAAGTAAAAAAAAAATCACAAGATTATGTTATTTTCGAGAAACTAAACAAATTTCTATGCTGGCCATGCGAGAGTAGGCGGGGCGTGAAGGTGAAATCCAGTGTTTTTGAAATTTTTCGCGTTTGGAACTAAAATTGAAAGTGAAAGCCCATCTGGCGCAGACAAAGTTGCGCGGGTCAGCTAGTAAGGTATATTTTGCGGACGAGAGCAGTTTCGCCTGGGCTAGCGATTCGACGCCGATCTGTTGTATCGTGTGATGTAAATTTCCCTCGCCACCAATTACTAGTTTGGCGAAATTCTTTTGTGATTCACGTTTTGTGTTTCATTTAATTTAAAATGATTGAAACGAATTATATGCATGCGGGCAATTTATTTCATTTAATTCTTTATTACACAAACGCTTTAATTTGTATATTTTATATCTCTTGTATGCTTAATGCAGTGGATTTTTTGCAGTTTTCAGACTTTTATTGTACTTATTAAAAGAAGTTTCACAACCTTAACAAAGCGATATTCCTTAGAAATATCAACTTCCTATTAACTCTATTATTTTACTTCACGAGTTTTAAAGTATATTTTGACTTAGGAATTGATGAGTTTTCTGTTAACAAGGACCGAGTGACTTAACATCGTGCTTGATATCAATATTGTAGTTTCTCCAAGGTAAGAAATCTGTTATCACCATTATCAACCAAAGTACAGGTCTCCTTTCACCCATAAGTGGGTTTTAGGTCTCAGTGGACTGGTAGAAATCACAAGCCTTAGAAAATATTATGGAGCACTCTCAGGCAAAAATTCACTATGAAGGAAACCACGCGACGATGTTTTCTTTACTGTGAGTTTCCATTAACTGTTCAAGCAAGTAACTGAGAGAAGCTAGATCGAACTCGGTCACTCCAGAACAGAGACCGAAGTCCTTAACTAGGCTAGGCCTAGGCTTTCACTGCTGCTTAGCAGGTTTATATATGTTAAGCCGTCCAAACGGATTGCGGTAAAATCCTAGTATGGATGCAGCTCTATATCCTCTGTTTATTAGTAATCCCATATTCTTACAATGAAAAAAACCTACATTGTGTTTTGTTTTTATAATTCTTCCATACGTAGAGACCTTCCTTGACGCAACGGTCTAGATATTAGACCTACATATTATTACTAAAAAATCTTATTGCATGGCTATAACTTTATATAATAAGGAATAAATGAAAATATGATCTAAAATTTGACTTTTTTTTTTAAATTCGTTGTCTTTTTTTTTCTTTTTTAGAATGAGTTTGAATCGTATTCCTCTGTACAAAATATTGTCAAGATCGATTTAGCTGCATTGGTCACAAAATTTTTCAACCCTGCAGAAACTGTTCTAGGGATTTTTCAGATTAAAAATATTCTATGTCGATCTACAAACTTTTCACGTCTTAAACTTTATTACGATGCAATACATATCACAAACGCAGAATCAGTATTAAAAAAAAAAAAAAAATAAGTATACGGACACACTTTCGTATGTGTTATATACGATGTATTATACACCTACTCTCGTTCGTTATTCGGTATTGAAATAATCAGCAGATGGAGAGAGTAGTGTAAAAGGTATCATTTGGTGTTTTCCCGACAGTAATATAACCATTTCATACATTCAGTTTCAACCATTGTTTTCCAAACTTGCAAGTGTTGACAGAGTTCTGGTTAAATTAAAACTTAACTCAACGCTGTAAATATTGTAGTAACTGTTTGTTTTCGGTACCTCACCGATCGCCAGTGGTCCAGAGTTAGCATAATATTTCTAAACGAAATTTTTCGCACAAAATAAGCGTAGCTTGTGTTATGGGTACTAAGATGACTGATAAATATTTTTATAAACAATATACATAAATACATATGAACACTCAGACACTGGAAAACATTTAGGTTCATCACAAAACATTTTCCAGTAGTGGGAATCGAACCCACAGCCTTGGACTGAGAAAGCAGGTTCGCTGCCCACTACGCCAGTCGGCCGTCGAAAGAAACTAAACAAAACACACTTGCAAATTATTACAAGGTTTCAAGCTTCTTATTAAATGATTAATTGAAAAATGGCTGCAAGCGCTGGCTGCAACATTGTTTTAACCCCCGATGCAAATCTGTGCATTAATAAGGTAAATTTCAATTTATGAAGTAAGACGGCCGAAGATTTCCATCAGACTACTTAGAAACTGATGAGCTTATTGCAGGCTTCCTTTTTTCTGGCTTCTATTTTGACGGCCAACTGGCGCAGTGGGCAGTGATCTGGCTTTCTGAGTTCAAGGCCGTGGGTTTCATTCCCGTTTTATGAATGATTTTCATTGTCTGGGTATATATCTGGATTTATGTATATTATTCATAAAGATATTCATCAGTTGTTCATCAGTTTTCAGCAGTTCGCTTACTTTGGGGAGATGGCGATGTGTGTATTGTCGTAGTATATTTATTTATTTATTGTTATTTATTTAACTGTCAATGTGATAACTCCGAGCTAATTGTAATAATACAAAGTTGACTAATTATCAATATTTTTTTCATCTATGGTCACTCTTGTTCGTTATAATGTATTCAGTATTTTATTATTTCATATAAAAAAAATATTTTGTTATATCTAAAATATGTATTACTAACTTATTCATACGCAATCCATAACAACAGTGGCATTATACGCTATCTAAATTCGGTTATGCTTTCGCGAGAAGCGGAAATAAATCTTACCCTGGAAGTTATAAAGTTGAAAATACTTTGGTATATCTAGGTCCGAGAAAAATTATGTTACGGTTCTACCCTTGCGAGATGTACAGTCAGCTTCAGAAATAAGTTATTACTTAATACGTAACTATTATAATTGGGATAGTGTGTAAATTAGATTTTTGAAAGAAAAGGGGGAACATTTTTTTTGTAGAAAATACTGATACCCCGATAAACTCAATATCCTTAAGCGTATACAGGTGTGATTGCTTAAACAAAGCATATTTATGTGATTGCAAATCGCGGATGTTTTTCTGTAATTTTTTGAAGAGTTCCGTGTCGGCCTCCTACTCTCATCAACAGATAGATATTTTCAAATAAACCCATTTTGATCGAAAATTGAATTTTGCAAGTCCGTTTATATCCTCCTCCTTTTTGAAATCGTCTTATTTAAAACACGTCATCTTTCTCACCCTGACTGTACCTTCCTAAAGTGGGCGAAGTGATGTTGCCAGAACGAAACTTGTCAGTAGCTACACTAAGTACTTTAGATAATGAGGCACCTTTGCAACTAACTCGTTATAGTTTCCTAACTATTATTAAATTTTTTGAAGTGGTAATAGCCCATTGGTTAGTACTTCAGCTTCACTTTCTGGGAGCCGATTTCAAATCCCAGCACGCACTTTTAACTAACTGTCTATGTTTTAAGTAATTAAAATATCACTTCCTTCAACGATGAAGGAAAATATCGTGAGCAATGCCTGCATGTCTGAGAGTTGTCCATAATGTTCTCAAAGGCGTGTGAAGTCCACCAATCCGCCGGGGGTTCCGCGTGGTAGATTACACGGCCTAAAACCCTTCTGATTGTGGTATGAGACCCGTGTCCTGTAGTGAGCTGGTTATGACCCTGGAGTGTTTAAGTCTACTGGTCTTAAAAGTGGAAGGTCCCGAGTTCGATTACCCGCTAGTGCAATTTGAGGAATTTCCCCATCTCTGGTCAGGTGAAACGCCTGGTCTGGTCAACCTACTTACCTTACCATAATTGAAACTTACCATCCGGATTAATTGCAGTCAAGTGCTTACTTATATTACTACCTTACTAATGTGTGAAAGTTGTGTGAAAGTGTATTCTTCTTTGTATGTGTTGTGAAAGTTATCTGGCTATTTTTACGCCTTAACTTAACAAACAAATAACAATCCATTGATTTTTGACATAAGGTTAGTTGAAAAGACGAAGAGTAACGTACGCCTCTTTTTGACTAATGAAAACAAACGGTTCTCACAAGATTTATAAACAACCGTAATAAAAGCGGAAACCGATAGAAAAATTAAACTAAAATTAAGATAAAACGTTTCCTGGCACACTGCCCTGCACCTTGGTCATAGAAAACGTAATTACATAGTAAGTACATTTCAATAATGAACGACCGTATTGATCATTCTCGATTAAATAAATAAACGGCACCGAATGCTCTTTTAAAACAAATATGGCATACTGCAAATATCATATTTTCACATCACAAATTGTTTAATCAGTATTAGCTGGTGCCCGCGTTCTTATTCCGCGTAATTACGTTTTACAAAAATTCCTTGGGAACCATTTGTTTTTCTGGGGTAAAAAAGCCTATTTTACTCCCCGTCCTTTCAACTAACTCAATGTCAAAAATCAAGTTGTTTGGGTGTTTAGTTAGTGCGTTAAGGTAAAAATAACATATGCTTCTTCTAGGCAGTAAGCCTTTCTAACATATATATATATCGCGGGGATTTACTAATTCAGCTGATATATATATATATATATATATAAACTTGATTTTTGGCATTGAGTTAGTTGAAAGGACGGGGAGTGACAGCTGTGCTATATGTTATATATGAAATTCTCTAATATATATATATTTATACCTACTGCTGGATCAACTAAGTGGTATTTATATATATATATATCACAGCTGTATAAGCGAATCTTCGCTTTCAGACATACTCGTATTCTACGACTCATAATGTCAAATCAACCGTTCATTGCTTGACTCCTAAAGGCCTAGAGCTCTGTCATAAAAAACTCTACTACTACTAAAAAGCTCTTTAACATAACATAGGAAAAAGGTCGTCGAATTGGTAACTTCGTAACTAAAAAATCCGTTAAGTAGGATATTACAATACTGGTAGGCACTCGGCTCGGTTGTCAAAGTAGTAGAGAATTATTTCATAAATTATCATCTGAAAACGACAAAAGAAAATGAAATATTGCCGAAAGAGGTTCCGATGTTCAACCATTGGATTTCGGCTAAACCTAGGGTTGTCACCAGTGCAAAATAAAGTAGGTATAGTTTATAATTAATTAGTGTAAACTATTTATGCCTGTGGCATGGCCCGTAAGCCGTAGAAGAGCCGTAGTAGAGACTGTATTTCTATATCATAGGATTCCTTTATCCCCATGCTTTGTCTGTGTTTAGTACACAAGCTATATCTGTGCCAAATTTCGTCAAAAATGTTTAAGCGGTTTAGACAAGCTGTAGTTTAAATAAACATACACTTTTTTTATAATAATAAGTAAAAATATAGATATGAATATCTATCTACCACACTTCAAACATACAATTTTAACATTGCTTGAATTATTTTGAAATGAGTTTACTTGGCACAACTTAAAATTCCCAAAATATGGATTATATTTCTGAAACAATATTAATGGATTATCAAGCGGGAGGCTTTGGTCGTGTTTAGCTATCCCCCTACCGACAAAGACGCACTGCCAAGCTATTTAGCCTCCCGAAACTATATATCCCACGTATAATATTTTAGAAGAACATATTTAAAAAAATGTGCCTACTTGAAATAAATTAATTTTGATTTGGGATGGTATTGAATATGAATGTGGCAGCCCTTATTTAGCCATAATTAATAGAGGAAATTCGTAAATCGCGTTGAATCGGACCAAGAGATAAAGTTAAAGAGTAGATAGGCTATTGAAAACATTTTCAGAACTTGGCTCATAGAATCTCGTATAAAAGAGTTATTTATTTCATATAGTTTGCTATTTTATGTAGGTTCATGAGACCTTGTCAGGGCGTTGCATTTACTTTTCTTTATTCATTGTTACACTAAATGACTGCAATATCATAATATTAAATTATTACATGTAATACAAAATATAATTATTAAATTAAATTAAAATTAAAATGTCAGTCAGCTAATAAATGAAAATGGAGAAATTCTATCGGTTGATTTCAGACATATTGTTACGCCCCTTCTAATATATCATCTACAGAACACTGTAAGTTATTAGTTACAAAGAGCTCATTGGCATGTTTTTCCTCAAGTGACCATACGTAGTGGGGAAATTGTTAGTGATACCAAGTAAAAAAATGCTTAAACATCATCAATGGAAGGATATTATTTATTTAGTTACAAACACAAATACGTAATAAAAGATATAATCTATTAATAAACTTTATTTCACAAAACAAACATATATACACGTACGTTATATATATATACATAAACTTTCTAATTTATAACATTTATTAATAAGTACTGCCTCGTCGTTATATAGCTGTCTCGCTGCTACGGAGCAGCCTCGTTGGTCTAGTATCTGCTTTGGTATATTGGTTAAAAAAATGGCTCAGAGAGCGCGTTGCTCCCGTTTATTGTCAAATATTTAGGGGCAGAGTCGTAGTTCTATTCTCTGGAACACATGATAAAATGTCTCAAAATGTTTACTTTATTTTATTAATTAATTAATTGCTCTGTTATTAATGAACAGTTTAAATATCTTTGAAATTGGGTCAAAGATTATGTAAAACGCTCAAACGAATTGTTTTGGCAGCTGCATCCTCGCAACAAATGCACTTACATTAATGTGAAATAGTGCCGCGCTTTTGCGTGGTGGAGTGGTCGTTAACCGTTAATTTGGTTACATAACATTACTTTTACCACAACATTTGCAGACCCACCTTTACCCAACAGATTTGACATTCTTAATAATAGAAAAATATGAGAGTATTGATTGGCCTATCCGAGATCGCTTTTTAGCGATAGGGTCTAGCTATGTATATTATTTTTATAATTATTCCGGTGAACAAAGAACGATAGCCTAAACAACGCCATCTATTTAAAAGTAATAAAGCTTTAGTTCCTATTCAGTTTGGGTTCTTTTAAGGTACAAGTAAAGTCTAACCATTCTTTTTCTCAATTAAAATGAAAATGACTTTTTTTCTTTTGGTTCATGCCTGATATACAAAAATATTAGTAAAAGAAATTGTTATGACTTAGGTCAATAGTCAGTGGGTATGCGAACAAGTTATTCAATTTAATGTTTATTATATAATATGCAGTGGGCACCGCTTGTTTTTTGAAAGAAGAGAAATCAAATATTTTACTAATAAATTTTATTTTCTTTTTATTTCATTTCAATGAGGAAAACGTTAATTTCATGTGGAGTCGGAATTGAAAAATAATATGGCAATATCTTCAATAGCATGCAGGTACACTCAATAATATTATATATTAATAGGTGGAGCGGATAATTAGTCGAGTCAGTCAACAGTTAGTAAAACTCAATATTTATCGCATTTTTATTGAAATTACATGTAAATTCTTTAAATCTTTTTCTGATTCTATTGCATAGTCACTTTTTTAAACTCCATCGTTATATGAAGTATTCCTGGCTCTTTGGTTTAGTCGTTACGGATAATGAGGTACTGAGTTCGATTCGACGTCCCAAAAATTTTCGGTCAAGAATTAATTACCAGCTTGGAGTACAGATTATTTTTTTCTGCGCTATTATATTTATAATTAAAAAAATATATATGTTCAAATGTTCACTTACGGGCGTGATACGATCCCAAGTACCAACTTGGGATCGTACCTACGTGCGTACCTACGCACTTCTAATATTTCAGAGTTATGTGCTTTTCAAGAAATTAAATATTACTTGCTTTAACGGCGAAGCGAAACATAATAAGGAAACCTGTATGCTTGAGAATGCTCTATACTAATTCTCTCAAAGTCGTTTGAAGTCTATACACCCTTCTTATTCTGAGAGTTTTCCCTGTAGTGGACTACCAATACATGACCCATTAGGGTTCGTATTTTCATAATTATTATTATAGTGTTTTTACTTTAAATTTCGAAACCGAAGGAATTTGAACCTGCGACTATCTGGCAATCGAGGCCTGAGTGGTTTAAGACTATGCTACGGTTCTCATTCCATCAATGCCGAGATTAATATATGCCCACTTTATCAGTCTTATTGCGACTGTAGCGCCATCTAGTAAGAAACTTTGTAGTTTCGGTCTGCTTTCGAAGTCTATATTACAAAATTGACTATAGTTAAATTTACAAAAATGTATAAATGGTTTGATAGTGAAGATGATGATTGTTGCTGAGATGAATAATGTTGATCACGGACTACGCAGCTAAAGTAGCAATGGGCGAGCACATAACTCGAAGAACTGATGAAAGTTGGGGTCCTGGAATGGCGACCCCACACCGGTAAACGCAGCGTAGGTCAGCTTCCGACGAGGTTGACAGACAACATCAAGCGAGTTGCTGATCGCTGGAGGCAGCCTGCTGGAACTCCCTAAAAAAGCCCTATGGCCAATAGTGGGCGTCAATTAATTAAATTTATGATGATCATGAGGAGCTCCTTCTAAGGCTGCATCATACTTACAATTCAGGAGTGATTGCAGTCAAGCGCTAGTCTAGGGAAAAAATTAAGTACGTCTGCTTATGCTATTTTAAACGGATTCGGAGAGTGATAAGTCAAACGCCGCTAACGTAACGATTGGGATTCAAATGCGAGTTTCCGGGTTAAATCCCTGGCAGGGGTAGGGAAATTTTTGATTTATGAATTCTCTCTAGTCTGGTCCGTTAGGAGGCTTTGGCAGTGGCTAATTACCACCTTACCGACAAAAAAATGTCGCTTAGCGAGTTACCGTTCCGGTACGGTGAGGTTGTAGTCAAGGGCCAACTTGTAGTGGAATAAAATCAAAAAACGCATGTTGCATCTCACACCTGCACGGCGCGCATGGGCAGTACAATTATATCCCCGGAGAAACTTTAAAAAATTATCTTCTCCCACAGCTTTATCAACTCTCAGAGCACTGAGCAACAAGTGGGAATAATATCCAAATAATTTATGTGTAATAATAATTAAAGGGGGAAAACTTCTCCGTTACATGTTCCCGTGCTTTAGCAGGTTGACACGTTTATTACATTCCTTGTCAGGGGATATAATCGGGGAATGTAATTTTGGTCTCTAGCCTGTGCTAGCCCTGTAGGGCACGACCCCTGTAGACCATCGTCTGCTGTACTAATAACATACCACCCACTCTCTTGCCGTCATTTTTAAAAAGGGAAAATCATTCCTATTTTTGTATTTTATAAAATTCAACGTACTATTGACGTTTATCAATTAACATATTATATGTGTACAAAAACTTGTGTATATCTATGCATACAAAATTTTAACACCATACTTAATTAACAGGCGTCCAAATCTAATTTGTAGACGGAGTTAAACTGTTTTTTCTAGGGAGCAACAAATATATGCTTTTATTTAATATATTGAAGCATTATAAATGCGAAACAAAATTTTAATTTTCATATTTTACGATAGCTAATTGACATGATTTGCACAGTTATTTTCGAATAAAATGAGTATAATTTCCTCCTATCTTTCATTAATGTTTTTAAGAAATACTAAAATAAATGTACGACGATTTTTAATGATATGACTTCACGAATATAATATCATAGATTTCACAAAGAACTGTTTGAATTGGTGTTTGAAACCGTCATCCATTCATATACTATTGTATTTTTTTTGATTTTTATCATTTCAGTCATATCTCTTCCATCATATACTGCAATTCTACCGTAAAACAGAGACATAGAGTTTAGGAGAACTCAGACTCGGGGTAGATAGCGATTATTATCAGGTTTTTCAGGTTCAGTGCCGGCTTAATATCATTCCATATGACGTTAACACATCATATCACTGTGTATTAAAGGTTTTAATAAAACAACAGACATCTTGATAATGTGATCGGTTTATTTTTACATTATTCTGCTTTCAAATGAAACTTTTAGAAGCCATAGTTTTGCCTATGTGAAGTAGTTAGGTATATAGCTTTATACATTCGTACTCACGAGTCGTAAAGAGGGGCGAAAATAAGACAAAGAGGTCAGTCTTATATTTGGGAAGTTTGTAAACACGACTAAACAATATTTACAAAAGTTGGGAAGACACAAACGCGAAGTCATAAAAGGAACGTCTAGTAAACAAATAGGTAGACACTAGATGCTTTCACAAGTATTAAACATTCCATACGAATAAACAATGCACATAAAATGTTTTTATCATACAATTATTCTTCAATATTGATAACAATCTTACGTATTTAAATCTCACAGGATGTCTCACACCATTCGCACACACTATTTACAAAATTCTCAATTAAATCAATCACTTTAAAATTATCGTATTATAAATACAATAAAAATTGGGAAATAGTCTAATTGACTTTAAAAGTTTTGGGTACCAGGTCACCTTAAATTAGAGGCATCTAGTACCAAGGGCCTCGGCTAAAGTGATACGAATTCTGGTGGAGGCGGTGGTAACGATAAAACTGGAGTCTCTGAAGCTTCTACGTTTTCCGTACTCGCTCCTGGCAATGACCACGTGGAGCTTCCTGTTGCTGTAACTCTAGGACCCATATTGTCATATGCAGGAGCATTACAGCAGGTTCTGCTCCGGCGAGGCAAAGTTGCACCTCCGCTTAGCAGATCAGGGTACTTCCCAGGTTCAACTCTCCCAGCTACTTGTACAGATATAAAAATATTACCATAAGGAACTGGTACAGCGAATTCTGCCGGTGGCGGTGGAAACGCTCCAGGAGTGCCTTCTATCGTTATGTGAACAGGTTCAAAACCGCATCCTCTTGGCTGATCATCTACTGATATAGATCGTTCGGTCAACTCAAAGTTACATGGCGATGCCATGTCCGCTATGGAACGATCGCAACTTACAACTACAGAAGCATCTATCAAACGTTTTTCTTGGTCAGTAAAACTTCTACTGGGAGGTACGGTTCGTCTTCTTAAATTCCAACAAGCTACGGCAGCTAAAAAGCCAAGAGTTGCTAATGCTCCTAAAGCTCCAAACACAACTCCTAACAACTGTGGTATTCCTGGGGCGGTACGTGCAGTAGCTGTCTGAGATCTTGGTAAAACCAGACTGATGACAGCTCTCGCTTCCCCTGCCAGACTTCTAGCTACACAAGTCCATTCACCAGCAGCACTTGAAGTTACATTTAATAGGGTAATATTCACCCATCTAACACTGCCAGGTACTCTGTCATCTGAATTATCTTCTTCGACGGTAGTATCCGTTTCTTCCATATCACAATCGATAGTACTGTTTCGCATTTCAACTCCATCTAGTAACCATTTTACAGTAGGTTTTGGTACTCCATGAACCCAGCAACCAAACGAGGCAGCCAAACCAACTTCTGCTCTTACCACCAATGTACTTGATTTTACTTCAGGTGGGCATGCCATAGTCTCACTGGGTACACTACGCCATATGTTTCCTGATAGAGAAGAAGGTTCTGCACAGTTTAATTCTTCAGTTCCCAATTTACTTTCTAAAAACCAATCTTTAAACTCACGCAAACGACAATCGCATCTCCATGGATTACCAGACAACGATAACGTTTTCAAAGCAGGCAAAGAAAATGTAACCAACCGTAGGAATGTAAGTTGATTTCTTCGTAAGTCTATAGTCTCTAGAGATTTTAAATTTCGCAGGGCGTTCGTATGTATTGTCCTTAACCTGCAGCCGTCTAGTAGTAGTATCCTTAGATGAGGAAGCGTTGGAAATTGGTCTGCTATCAACGTCGTCAAGGGGTTGTTACTTAACATAACGAGTCTTAACCTCTCGTTGCCCCGGAATATGTCCCTCGGAAGTAGAGCCAGATCGTTATCAGCTAAATCAACTTCAATTAAAATTCTTAATTCTAGAAAAGCGTCTGCGTGAATTGATCTAAGTTTGGTGGCACGTAAATTGAGCCGTTGTAAATTTAGTAGGCCGATGTTCGAGAAGACTTCTTGCGGGAGGTTTCTTAAGGGATTATCGTGGAGGTCTAGGACTTGTATGTCTGGTGAGAGAGCTGGTGGGCGGCGAAGGTCACTGGAGGCGCACGTGGCGGTCTTCTTTCCGGAGGACCACTTGCAGCGACAGGTCGAGATGTGGGCGCAGTCGAGCCAATCGCTGGCCGTCCTCGCAGTGCACGTCGTGAAGATAACTATCCAATACCACCTGGCCCACGACACGCGCATACTCATCTCATTTCGGCTTTGTGTTT
The DNA here is from genome assembly GCF_905163445.1 of Pararge aegeria. NCBI lineage: Eukaryota > Metazoa > Arthropoda > Insecta > Lepidoptera > Nymphalidae > Pararge > Pararge aegeria. The sequence goes on along the minus strand of NC_053186.1, from coordinate 9,017,872 downwards.
ACATCGGCGGTATGCCTGTAACAACAGAAATAAAATATTAATATTATGCGACCTAATTACACTATCCTCATCATTAGCCTATTAATATCCCTGCTTTCCCATTGGAGAATGGGATATGGGAATTCCAATTCAGCTTTATGGAGGGTCGGAGGGCTTTACTATCACAATGTTAGTGTAATAACCAGGCTTAATGTGCATTCAATTCACGTGGATGTAAAAACGCCAAATTTTGTACTCCGGGTTAATATTTAGAAAAACACAAAACTTGCGAGACAGATCATTTATTCCTTAATAATCTATTGTTTAAATTAAAAGTTAAGCTATTTTTGTCTGATATATAATATAACAAACATGACATACAAACTGCGAGAGAATTGTATTTAGTAATCCGTAGATCAAATCCGATTCCCTATTTTGATAAACGCACTCTCTCGACCCCTATGGCCGGAGGTTTTCTGTCAAGATTAGAAGGATTAATGGTCCAGAGAAGGTATTTGTCTTGTCCAGTTGTTCCGGGCTGGGATCGGGTAAGTATTGGTAAATTCGTGAGATATTACCACATTTCAACAGATGGTGTTTTATTAGTTCAAGTTATACCTACATCAAATGTTTTACATTCGTTTTAGTTTAAGGTATACATTATTGCTTCTATTAACCGACCCTCAAAAGGGTCAGTTTTGGACTTGGCCTAATTTATTTTTAAGATGTTACTTTGTAACTAACGTTCTGAAAAAATCGTAGAAACAACCAAACACCACAGTAAAATGAAGCGATGGAGTAGTTTGAAGCCTATGATAAATGCTGGCAGCGTCTGGACAGTGTCGGGTCAGTATATATTATATAGCCTATACAGATCCCTTACTACTGAGCGCAGTAAGAGTCCCTCCTCATCCCGCATTTATCGCATTATTGCTCTGTCTAGACGCATCGTTAGACCTCTGTATTCAGACTATCTTTATTTTGTGGTAGCAGGTCGGGTAAACATTTACTATTAATAAACGTTGTGTAGCGTTGGATTTTGACCTTAAGACATTATTTTTATAGTTAATCGTCTGTAACGAAACGTGTACCATTAGTATGAAGTTAGTACGCTTGCACGTGTCGTCGTTTTCGAGAATCGAAACGTTGGAACGTCAAATTTTTCAGCTAGTGTTTTTGTTAGCAAATCATCATCATAGCCTTTAACAATGGCCTCTCGCAACGAAAAGGCTTGCCCAAAATAATTTTGCTAGCATGTGTGCAAAACAAACACTGTAGTACAGAATTTTAAACTCTAAGGGCCTGTTTAACCAACTTTTATTCACATATTTAATCTTTTTCACTTGACATAAAAAAGAAAATAACATAACTTACATTTAGGCCAAGCGATACTTTTCAGAAGGTTGTGATACAGGCAATAAGTAACAATAGCTTTGACGTTACAGAGTTTCTATACTCGAAAAGAACTCCACGAGACAAACGATTGCGAGAATGCTAATCTTATATTCATCGACTGAACTTAGCCTAAATGTGACGTAATGACGCGTGAAATTTGACGTGACGGTAAAAGTCGCGAACAACAGCCATAGAATAAAACAAAACGGTTGTCCACACTTTAAAAATGTATTACGTAGGAATTCTCGAAAGCTTTTCCACTATTTCACGCTCGGTTCGACTGTAAAGTAGGATTTTCGCTTAAGTGTTAATACAATTTCCTGAAAAACTTTCCTATCAACGGGATAAAGGAAATATATGAGCATTTTAAAATACTTTCTTAACTAAAGGAAGTTCCACACTGGCAGCAAAAGTATACGCGATTTGAAAGATAATAAGTTTTGTAATACCTTATACAAATACTTTGATTAAGGTATATTTAACCATAGGCGTAATTTTTTTCCAATATTTATCTTCGGAAAGCCCTTTACTTACCTTGAGTTATGTGTAATTTTTTCATTTATGCATTACATGGCCCAGATATTATCTTAGCTTGAATACTTTTAAGTATTTCTGCCGGCTTTGCTATTATCCGAAGAAAACTATCGGTAAACATATTATCCCAAAAATATATATTTGTTAAACTTTTCATCCATGTCTAGAACGCTTTCAGCATAAATTTCTATGCTTTGACTGTGGCAGAAAACATCCCACTGGCGTACCACCAACTTAAGCGCGCCCTTAGTCTTCTTTATGCAGTGACGTAAAGTTAGAGCAGTTCTCACCGGCAGCGCAACACAGTGAACTTTGCTGCCAGCCTCCTGACTCAGTCAAGTGCTGACTCGGATGTTGACTTTAGTTTTCCATTTGTTTGAGTTGTTTGTTTCTGTTCGGATTGTGTTATACACGAATTGGGTTTAACTTAAAATCAATTTAGATTTCGAAATTCTATGCAGACAATTTTTGCGCGCGAGGCTTTAGGTAACATCTTATTTTTTTAATATTGCCATCATAACCAAGATTTAAATCACTTCTTACTTCATTTAACTCACGTATACGTTTGGTTGTATTTGTTTTGAGAACGTTGTCATTTATTTTAAGTAACGTATAGTTTTCTATTTTTAACAGTACTCCCAAAGCAATATGTCCTATAAGCCTTTATATCTTCATATTTTTCATTCGAGACGAATTTTTTTAATCCTTTGGGAAGTAACCTTATTACGAAATATAGCGTAGCTTTCAATTACTTATATTATCATTGAAAATAAGAAATATTTATCTGAGTAATTTATGATTGATAATGTTTCATGAAAAAAAGATTTAGTTCAGCTTCTAGGTAAAATATCGTTTTTAACCTCATAATAAGAAACCAATCAAATAAGGAATAAAAGCGGTAATTTTTTTTCAGGGCAATCGAGTTGGATCCCTGGTTGGACCTTTAACTTTACCAGCGGAGCTATGTTAGTTTTAAGCATATAAATATAACTGAACCCATCGTGTTCTACACGGCATCGTATCAGAACGGCTTAAATGCTTGGCAGCAAGTCTTTGTCAATGGGGTCAAAGCCTGTAACGAGACTTGAAGAAGAGAAAATTAAGAAATTATCTAAAAAATACGAACCTCCTAATCATTATATTATAAAATACATAATACTTACAGATTTTGCTTAAGACACGCTGAGCATCGTACCGTTAATCTTAGCTCATATTTTGTGTAATATATTTAAGCTGGCGCTTCACCGGTGCATTATACCGCAACTTTAATATCTCTCGAGTAGAAAATTCGCTTCAATAAATCTCCTTGAGGTTTTTTTTAGTGCCCACTGGATAAACTTGCTTACCTACGAGAACTACGATATTTTCCTTTTAAAGACTTTCTCAAACTATATCGACTCCACGCTGACTACACAACAACTTCCGGGAAAGAAGACAATTTTGACGATTTCCCTGGCAAAGCGGTGAGCGCTGTGGTTTTAAGTTCGAGGTCCCGGGTTTGATTCCTGGCATGGGGGTTTGGGAATTTATAATTTTCTCTGGTCCAGTCTAGTGGGAGGCTTCAACCGTGGGTAGTCACTATCCTACTAACAAACAATTGCCGTTAAGCGATTTAGCTTTCCGGTACGATGTTGTGTAGAAACAGATTAAGAGTATGGGTTAAATATTACTGTCACATATTTCCTAACAGATTAGACCGCTACCATCTTAGACTGCATCATCACTTACGGCCAGCTGAGATTGTAGTCTAGGACTAACTTGTACCATTATGTCGGACTTCTACCGGTTTGTTTTATTTCTTCGTAAAACACTATAGAATAAGGTACAAAGGCGCATTTAATGCCATGAAGCATATTGTTGTGTGGGCGTATGGTGGATGTATGTTCTGAAACGAGAGAAGATGTCTGTTGAGAGTAATGAGAGAAGATATCGTTTTCCAGCAGCTTTACTATAATAGGATGAGGATGGTGATAATAATGAAAGTCTCATATGGACACCTAGTGGGAGGTCTACTAACGCTGTTTTAGTGTTCGGATTGGCCATTAAGTATGCGAAAAGAAAAAATCAACACTTTAAATCTTTTTAAGTCTAAAAAGAGTCTATCAAAGTGCAATTTAAAGCTATAAAAAGTTAAGAAGCTTAAAGCTAACGCTCTTTAGAAATTTAACGCTTCAGTCTGCCACTTTGGTTTTTCTTTGAAAAAAAAATCTTGAGAAGTGTTAATAGCACTTTTTGTTTTATTTTGTTTGAGTGTTTAAGCTGTTTTTTTTTCTTTACTAGTTTTTATAATCACCTTTTTTTCTGCATCAACCTAAATATTTATTTTATAAGAATCTAACTGTTGTTATTGTTATGTTTTTTTAGGATAAAAGAATCCAATGTCCGGCTCCAGAATGCAAGTTTTTTCTACAGAAAATTTCGTCAATATCACTTTAGCTGTGAAGCCGTGCACAGGTCACCAGTAGGAATATTTTACAATGAGATGAGAGTCGGCAAATCGCTTTATAAAACAATTTGTTATAGGTATAAATTAACATATATCTATAGTACATACTATTAACAGTTAATTAAGGTAATAAATGTTTAAAAAAAACACATATAAACATAAAGTATTATCATATTCAAAGTGATAAATGGAGATTCATGACACGGGTTTTAAAAATCACCAGTGAGTATGAGCGACGAATATCATCAGGAAGTGCATTTTAAAGCATTGCATCATTTTTAGTAAAGGACTCCAACTAACTTTGAGAGTCATATTTTGCCATTTTAAGTCTATACTCCCTAGTGGATCGCTAAGAACCTTGGAATGTACACAGGCCAAGGAATGTGAAGCGTTCTTTATAGTAGGGTGGTGTCCAACATTAAAAAGGAGTGTGCAGTACAGAAACTACGTGCCGATTACGCCGATGCCTTAAAGGAAACCTCTTGAATTATTTTTTACACGAAATTTGGTTAACCATGAGAATTCCAAGCTTTTTCAGAGTTTTGATGCAGTATAGACCCATTGAAAGTAATTGACGGAATATCAGCAAAATTAATCATCGGAATTGGCCTGGAATTACCCAAAATAATATCCTGATATTTTAAGCCTGCGTTTTAAGCAATTCAAATATATCTTAATTCAGCGGTGAAGGAAAACATCGCGAGGAAACCTGAATACCTGAAAGTTCTCCATAATGGTCCAAAGGAGGGTGGAGTCCACCAAACCGCACTGGGCCAGCGTGGTGGACTACGGCCTTAACCCTTTCTAAATGTGGTAAGAGATCCGTTCCCCATAGTGGGCCAGTAATGGTTTGATATAATGATGATTTCCAATAGCTATTGGTTTTTAATTGACTTCTCAAAAAAAAACGTAATGAACCCAAAATAATTATAGGTAGTAGGAAGCAATATACGCAGTTAAAGTGCTGAAAATTAAATTACTCGTATTTAAATCACTATAAGCTAAGTCAAACCTCTATAATCTGGATTTTACTTTAATATTGTCTGAAACCACCTAAATTGAGCATTACAATATTTGCATTTATAAGAAGATCATATCGGGAGTGAACTTTGTATAAGTTTGTAAGTAGGTTATTTATAAATTCATTCTACCTCGCCTCGGTATCCATACCTTGAAATTTAAATACTTTCACTTAAATTTTTTTTACAATTTACTTAACTCTTAAAAGATATTTAACATTTTTGTTAGTAAAACGAAGGTGATAAATAGGTATTAAAATACTCTTTCGAACTCGGCTTTTCTGTTTTGCGTTGAAAGCAAATAAGCGGCCTTAAGACCAGGGCTCATAAAAACCCCCGTAGGTTATTTCAGTTTTAAGTTAGATAATGTAGTGTGCCAAAAATAACATGCGTATGAAAAGTTTATTATGCAGACTCATATAAATATAAATAAATAAATATACTACGACAATACACACATCGCCATCTAGCCTCAAAGTAAGCGTAGCTTGTGTTATGGGTACTAAGATAGCTGATGAATATTTTTATGAATATGATACACATGCATACTTATAATATACAGATATACACCCAGACACTGAAAAACAATCATGTTCATCACACAAACATTTTCCAGTTGCAGTGCTTATATTAGGCCTATTTGAAATAAATAAATTTTGAATTTAAAATTTGGTTTCGGACTTTCAGGGAAAGTATTGATGATGCTTCAGTAAACAGAGCTCAGTCCAAATTGCGGCAATCACCACCTAACCTAGATAAAATCAAATCAGCTGAGCCAATGTGTGAAACAAAGCAATCCAATCTTTAAAGTAGAAAAGAGAAAATCTTAAGGTTCTTCTTCGAACTATTTTCTCAAGCTCTAAACTCTAAAACTTACAAGTTACTGCATATTTGCACCGTTTTCACCTCACTGCAGTGTTCGTTTGGAATTTATTTGTCGTTTCAGCAAAATTTAAAAAAAAAATGCTATGTTTAAAATAGTTGCAAGTTTTTAGAAGGAGCTGTTCCATTTGTCTTTACCAAGACATCCCCATGGTGGGGTAGAGGAGAATGAAGAGTGGAAAATTAAGACCTTAAAGTGTCTCGCACATTATATGTTTTTCACTTCTCAGCCCAAAGCACTGGTCTTCTCCCACAATGAGAAGAGTTTAAGCCGTAGTCCGCCACGCTGGCCCAGTGCGGATTGGTGTACTGCACACTGCTTTGATAATATTATTGAGAACTCTCAGGCAAGCTAATTTCCTCACGATATTTTCCTTCACCGTCCAAGCAAGTGATATTTTGATTGCTTAAAACGCACATTACTTAGTAAAGTTAGGGGTGCGTGCTGGGGCTCGAACCTACTGGGCTATCACCGCTTAAATCTTTACCTAACCTATTTTACTAAATTTTGGCCATGTCTGAAAATAGTGCTATCTGTTCCAACCGAAGTGTGAAAAGAACCACCAATTTAAATTATTTAAAAACAAAGGTAATATTAAGTGTTTTTTTAATCAACTTTAAAAAGAGGCTGAGTTTTTTTAACTTTATTGACGAATTTTTTTATCGCTCCACGATGAACTCGGTCGCCGGAAGTGAAACTGAAGCCCTTATCACCAGGCGATTACCGCTTCTACTATAATTGTTAACCCCTATGACCCTATAACGACATCTCCCAGATCTCTAATTCGATTAAAACAGTACATCGACTACCAGTTTGGATAACAATAGTCTCAAGGTTGTAATTTAATTGATTGAAACTAATTTCGAGTACAGTAGCCCTGGATAAAAGTTCCTTGGAGTAATATAAAGCTTAAAAGGGAGAGCTAGTTCATTAGCATGTTAACGTCCCACAGTTGGGCATAAGCCTCGGGAAAAGGGTTTATTTTTTATTTTTATTTTATTTATTAAGGCCCAAACAGTATACTTAATACTTAAAATTAGTACAAAGAAAATAACACATACACCAATTAAGTAGCCGCTAATAAATCTAACGAAATACATTAAAATTGACAGCAAACTTATAACATAATTATGAAACTTTAGAATATGTATAAAACACATATTATTGACAGATAATGTATATAAGGGAATACCCTTATTAACAATATCCATCCAATCCAAGTGGATATGTGAAGACATAAGTAGAACTTTTACGTAGAACAATTAGAAGTTAGAATTTAGAATAAAGATGTTTTTTTTAACTGAGCAAGAGTAAGATTAAATAAATCTAAATCCGAGAAATTATTATTATAGCTTTGAGTAGCTCTATAAATATAACTATTAAGAGCATATTTTGATCTGACTAAGGGCAAATAAAATGGAGGGGATTTTCGCCTAGATATAATATTCTTTGGACAAACAAAACCAATTCTACTAAGTTTCAGAACATACAGCGACCACGCTGTTACTAAGCGAGTTGACACATGATTATGTTAGAGAAAATAACCGAGACCGATGACTTCTTTACGTTATTTCTGAAAAAAATAGCATGACTGCAGCGCCCATGTTTAGCCATCAAACGTAACCATGAAATATGAAAAATGCATGAAATGCAAAATCAAAGCAGTCTATCCGCTTGAGTGGTATAATTTCACAGACAGACAGACTTATGATCTTTCTGATGCAAGGGTGAGTGCTGTTAGTTAATAAGTGGGAGGTCCTAGGTTCGAGTCCTTATGATTTTCCGACGAAGCTATTTAGGTATTACCACCTTACCGACGTTGACGTGCTGCCGAGCGTTTTGATGTGGTACGATGCCGCTTGAAACTAATTAGGGGTAAAGTATAACACTACTGCCATATCCCTAACAGATTAGTACGCTACCATTTGAGACTGCATCATCACTTACGATGAGGGTACGGGTTTCCAACCTAGAATCTAAGGAACGCCCTCTAGTTACAAGACTTGGGAACAATTTTGTCACCAGATGGCGCTTTTTCGATTTCATATATATCGTAGTTAACTTTCACGCGATTGAATAAGTAAATGTAGGTAGAAAACCTCATACTAGGCACGCTAGGCTTACTTGGTACCGGAAACCGTGGTAAACCTCGCAATAATCGTATTTATATAACTAATAAGGAAAAAGACGCCTAGCAACACAGCATCTTTATCAGATCGATAAATATTGAATCTACTTTCAATTTCCCATAATCAAACGATAATATTTACTCGGATTCGAATTTATTTATCGCCATTTTGTTGCTCTGGCGTCGAATTCAAATATTATGGATATTTTAGTTTTGTCAATGGATTCGTATTTTCATTACGTTTTTGGGTCTGTTTACATTCATTCGCATTTAGCATCTTAGTCTACCTATTCTTGCAGTTTTCTTGTGATATTTTCCCACTTGCCCTCAAAGTTACTGACCCTTTGTACTTTTACTCCTGTTCCCAATACTATATATTACTCGAAATTTTTGTTACGTTACTAAATCTTATGTGGTTTATTGTTGTATTTTATCTCTCAGGTACATAATGTGTTTTACGTGGGTACGTATTTATGTCTCATACTATTTGATCAGCGAGATCTAATAGTTCATAGAAATAAACATCATCTTACCCACCATTTTTTTTTACTCTACAAAGGCTACATAAGTTATAAATTATAAAGTTTAAAGATTTCTCAAATTTATTTATGTTAAGTAACTTTTTTGTCCTATCAAGTGACATAAGCATACATTTCTAAACAGGTTCAATAACCCAACCACATTAAATTAAAATAATAGAATTTATTGTTGTTATTTAATATATTGGTTATTTTTAATACTGACAACAATATTTATAATACTGCTTTAAGCGACGATAATACCACTCGTGATTTTCAGCGGTCCAATCAACAAAGATCGCACTTTACTCCGTGCGTATAGGTCTAATCGCATTTGTCGTTTATGTAGCAGATAAATAGCGTAGCGAAATGTAACAGATAAATGTGATAAGACCCTATCCAAACTTGAATTTGTTTGCTCAATATCTCTTTCTCGAAGCATTTTCTTTGGGGTACACATCAAAATAATATAATAAAAATATTCCTATTTTATTACAGAAACCCTTTCTAGCTAATACACTTGCAGATCAATGTATAATTTATTGTACGAATAGGTATTTTTATTTATATCCCTAAGTGAAGAGGCTGATTCGTTCGACTCAAGCATGTTATTAAAACTAGGTTTCGATCTCGGCTTCTCGCGTGAAATTCTCTTTGAAACTGTTTACTTTAGATCTGCGATCAAATACAGCCCGTAATTGATCGCAATTTAAACGATTATCTTTTGACCAGTTAAGTTCAATTTGCTATATTACGAGACAACCAGATAATTGTTTTGTTTATATGTAACCCATATCCTCATACCTCCGAATTTTGGTTTATTTGTTACGGTTTCAAAACGGTTGAGTATTAACTACTCAATCGTTTTGAAACCGATCCTCATGTAATCATCCAGAAAAAACGAACAGTTCTCGAGGGATTTCGCAGACCTCCCTGGTTTAGTTAAATCCCAATAAAGGCTCAGCTTAGGTTACCTTGCTTCTATATTAGACAGCATCATCATGAACTACCAGGTTAGATTGCAATTAATGGATAACTTGTTATGGAATAATAAAACACCGACTTCGATAATAAAACTAAAAGTCAAGAAATAAGAAAATATTTTCTACAACATTTTTAAGTCGGTGCACCGTAAAATCTAAAAAGACAAGTTACACATACACATATAGGTTCATATAAGTAGAAGTAAAGCTATAGTAATTTTTATTTTTACTTAAAGAAAAGTAGGTTATATTTTTATATTGTAAGAAAGGCTACACTTTGTCCAGTGGCCCATAGCATATCTTTATATTTTTATTCGATGACAATTAGTGAGTATACTGCTATCTTAATAATTAGGCGGTTTACAATGTGAGGTAAGTCGAATAATCTTATGTAAAACTGACTAATGTTTATAATTATTGCACAGGCTATGTACTTACGTGTTGTGTGCTACGTAGCATTCGACTCATTAAACAAAAGAAGAAAAGACAAATAAATCTTTAAAAAAAAACAATGCGTGCACAATCGCAACAATTAAAAAAAATGAAGTGTCAAATTATACTCGAGGCAAAATTTCGCGCGTTATACGCATTGTTCCCAAGGAAGATGCAGAAAGGGGTCAACGACCGGAATAGCGATGGCGCAATGCCAACAGAACTGAAAATAAATATACTAATTCTATGCTCGTCAGTTATGCTATGCTAGTAGGCAGCGGTATGCGGAAATCATTGTATTGATGCATGCAGATGGTATAAAATGTCATGTCAATAGTCAGACGGAATACGGTGTGAAATAGGCATGATGGCAGTAACAAAGAATCGCTATAATATTGTATTTATCTGTAATTGATTCATGAATTTAGAAATACGTATTTTTACTGAGATTCTAATCAAATTGAGTTTTTTTTCAAAATTGCTATATGACGTCCCTTATATAAACATAATTTTGTATTGCTTGAACTTCTAATCTCAGCTCTACTTAATTGCGTATATGAACTATTTTGTAATTTAGAAGTATCAGTTCTCAGGTTTATATTTTCAATACCAAAATAAATAATCTTTAGCTAGGGAAAAAGGAGTTTTAAGGCAGATTGCTCTTATTTGCCTATTACGTCACGAGTGCTGCCATGTAACCCGGCAAGCGTTTTCGCTTCAAACAAATGATTTTAAATATAATTTGCATTAAAACAATAAAGTCTTTAATTTTGGCCAAAATAAGATATTTTTCGGATATAATTGAGACTTCCGAACATCCTAGGCCAGTTTTTCAAAATTGGGCCGTGATTTCACATGGCGTCGGAATACTTTTTTCACCAGGCTTAAAATTATTATACAAATTCTATCTCCAGGTTGCAAGTTACTGCTATGTAATTTTTCACGATCAATTTATTGTTGAGTACAAATTTTTTTTTAACTATGCGGAAACTATGTCCATGTGCTTTGCTGATATAAAAAGTATCCTACCTCCGTGCCAGCAAGAAATATTAAATTGCTCCTATTTCTCCAATGTTAGAGGTGCTTGTTGGGGTTCGAACCTTTTCCCCCTTTAAGGGAAGTCAAATCTCCAATCTCTATATATACTATTTATAGGCAGTATATATAGGCACTATAAATAGGCTTTCATCACCCTTGGGTAACAAAATCGTAAATATAATATTATAAAAGAAGAATTTTACGTCGCCCGTCTCTCTAATACCAACCGGGTCTATATAATGTTTTTGTTTGTTTCAGCGTATGTTTTGTAACAAACAAGATGCCCTGTCAGCACTAACTCATACCCCTCCAGAGGACGGTTGTATTTATCGCAATTTTATACGCTGTTATAACTAGAATACACTTGTCTGAAGGAGTCTCCACAGAATACCGTGTTAAGTGCTTTTGTAATTTATTGTACTAAGAAATAAATTCCACTTCTGTATTCGTATTTCTTTTTTTTATACATTTAAATTCCTTGAAGTATCATCATCGTGTCTCACGTGTCGAGCAAAGAGCATGTAAGATATAATTTTTAATCTTAATTTTGCTACGACCCTTGACTGCAATCTCACCTTTTTTTTTTTTGTTGACTGGGGGAAAATCTTCTAAAAAGATACCCAATTCTCTGTGGGAGAATTTGGGTTATGTGGGATTTCTACCCACTAAAACCCCCTCGGTTGCCAGCCTCAGTACATAATGGGAGGCTCCGGGATCTCCTAGGAACGCACCGATGCCTCCCTTGCACAACGCTTATAGCTCGTCCCGGGAAGATTTATGATTCCCGATTTCCTGTAGGTTCGTCACTTTGAGGTAAGGCAACACCTTGTCTCTTAAGTGTCGTAAGTAGAGTTGATGACGTGACTACTAGTCCCCGTCAGACCGTTCTCGACCCTGATGTCCTCCCGTCTGGGGGGTGAGTATTGAGCAGGTGAACGAGCGTGGTTAGCACCAGCTCTCGGGCGCTGTCTCCTCCGAGCAGGATTGGCTCGCTCTCGATCTCGCTCAGTAGCCTCCTTCTTGACTAGTACAGTTAAATAATAATAATAATAATTTATTTATTTCATATATAAAAGTGTATACAGCAGAAATCTCCTAATGGACACAGTGATACTCTATTTTATTTATTTGTGCACAAAGGAGTGCTTAAACACTCGCACTAAGGTAACTTGTGTTACGAGTGTCGCCACCTTCCTTCGGACCCATTACAACAACGTGAAATTAGGCAGATGCAAACATCGCAATACATAATAAGTTAATTACAATGATGTGATTGTTTTTTTTTTGTGGAATTGTGGTGTGTGTGTGTGTGTGTGTGTGTGTGTGTGTGTATGTGAGTGTGTGTGTGTGTGCATGTGTGCGTTTAAAAAGTGCGTAAAATACGAATCATTCTATGATTTTAAGTAGCTCCTCTGTTTCCTTGTATGTCAAAGTTTTTAACCACGACGTAAGTATTTGCTTGCATTGATTCCGTGGCTTGGAACTAATATTATTATGTATTTTGTTAATTTTATTATATATTCGAGCACCAAGAACACAACTGTGCCGACAGGCAAAAGCAGTTCGATATTGTTTAACGGCACAAGTGTTCCGTATACTGCGTTTTCTTGGTTTTAAGTGAGATTCTGGTGGAATTTCGGCATGCTTCCTTAATGCTATATTAAGGATATATAGCTGCCTGACAGTGAGCAACGCACCTTCTTTATATAGAAGATGCGTTGGATGTCGCACTGGTTTCTTATAAATGACTTTTATTATTGCTCTTTGTGCTCTTTCAAGACGGAGTATAGTCGTTGCATAGGAACCCCCCCCAAACCGTTAATCCATATGCAATCTGAGACTGAACCAGAGCAAAATAAGCGGCTTTTAAAACGTCTTCGTCTGCTGTTTTTGTAATTTTTCTGAATATATACATAAGCTTCCTAATTCTTCGAGTGACGAGGTCAACATGCCTGTTCCAACGTAAAAGGTTGTCTACAATGATACCTAAATATTTTATTTCAGGAACTCGTGCTATATTAGAACATTTACAATCATTGCTTTCTTGTGTACAGTCGTGTATCTTTAATTGAAATGGTTCTGCAGGTTGTGATATTTCCCTAGCCGAAAAGGTTATAAGTTTGGTCTTTTCTGGGTTTAATGTGAGTAAATGATTTGTTAGCCACCTTTTCACTACACTTATAGACTTTTCAGCGTACAAGCGAACCTGGTCCCAATTTTTTCCATGCACAAGCAGAACTGTGTCATCTGCATAAGATAGAACCTGTGTGTTAGGAATGGTCAATTTACATAAATTGTTTATATAAACTAAGAACAAGGTTGGGCCCAGTACGCTTCCCTGCGGAACTCCGTAATTGATAGTCTCCTCCCGGCTAATAAGGGAACCAATCTTAACAACTTGTGTCCGGTGTGTAAGATAACTTCTGAAGATTTCTAATGTATTACCCCTTATACCAATTTTTTCCAGCATGTCTACAAGAATAGAGACAGAGACCGTATCAAAAGCCTTGGTGAGATCAATAAACAATCCTATAACTTTATTTTTACCATCTATGTTGTGGACGATTTTGTCAACTAGTACATTAATAGCATCTTCCGTAGATTTGCCCTTTCTAAATCCAAATTGGTTATCAGCCAGAATATTTTGACTATTTAAAAAGCTAGTTAAACGATTGTTTAAGATTTTCTCCAAGACCTTGGAAAGTGTTGTGAGCACTGATATTGGCCTATAGTTAGTCACCTTGTCTCTATCGCCACTCTTGTATACAGGATGTACGACAGCTTTTTTGAATACTGTTGGAAATATTCCTTGGGAAAAGCAGAGATTTATCACGTGTTTAAGAGCAGGGATAACTGTCTGACGCGCAAGCTTTAGTACATTGACTGGTATGGCATCCCAACCAGCTGCACAATCACTTCTGAGACCCATAATTACAGAATTTATTTCAAGTTCATCTGTATCGAGAAGCCCCATTGAGTTACCTTGAATATTGTCGTCAGTCTTGGGGTGAAAGCAAGAGTCAATTTGTTTGTATTGGCGCAAGAGGAGTTTCACAGAAGGAGACTACCGCCTTCCACACTCTATCCTCCGCGAGCATTGCTGCTATCACTGCTGCAGGAGAAAGATCTCTTCCAACGTGGCTGATCAGTAGATGGCGCTCCTGGTCTCAGGCAGGGCACTCTTCGAGTGTATGCTGCGCAGTGTTCCGGTCTCCTCCGCAATGGTGACATTTTGGTGTCGCCTCACGACCAATCCGACACAGGTACTCCCCGAAACAACCATGCCCGGTGAGCACCTAAGTCAGTCTAAAGGTTACATTTCCACTTTTCCTTGAAAACTAGGCCTCGAAGTTTGGTAGTATGGCACCAACAGTGCGTTGGCGTGCGTTTTTCTCCTCTTCAAGACGCATACGCCAAAGAATAAGGGCATGTTGGTGCGCTAGTTGCCTCAGCGCTTCGGGTTCAAAGTCCATTTCTCTTCTTCTTTCATATATTTTGGCGTCTACCTCCGCCAATATGTCGAAAGGCAGACGGCGGGCCAAAATAGTAGCCGCCTCAAAGGATATTGTGCGATATCCTCTCGCAACCCTAATGGCGATCTTGCGTTGCATGCTATTGAGCTTCGCTCTGAGTCGCTTTACAGCTGATAGCCTTTGCGACCAAACAGGTGCCCCATAAAGGGCTATAGATCGCACAACACCTGCGTAAAGGCGGCGGACTTCTTCCTGAGGTCCCCCGAGATTGGGCAGCAAACCGTGCATTGCACCTGCTACTTTTTGAATTCGGGGGACCATGCACTCAAAGCACTCAAGCTGACTGCAATCTCACCTGGTGTTAAGTCTTGTTGCAGTCTCAGATCCTAGCGGGATAACCTATTAAAAGTATGGCTGTTATATTAAACCATATAACATTGTTATGTTATGTTATATTATATGTTATTAAGCGGAATCGTATCGAAACTTTTACTCGCTTGGTGGCCCATATTTATCGAAAGGGTGATAACTATGCACCTACGAAGCCTCCCACTATACGAGACCAGATTATATAATTTTCTAACTGCCCCGTCCGAGACTTTCCTCTTCACTGCACATTGGAGGTCGTCACAAAACATATTGGATTATATTTGCTAAAAAATCTCAGTGCCAATTAAGTAAATTTTCGTGCGCTGCCACCCAGTGACTGGGAGAGCACGCGTACCATCTTCAATATCTAGTTATATAAATTACGATACGGCTTACATACTTAATGTTTAACTATATACAGATACCGCCTCAAGCCTAAAGCGTTGCAGAAAGCGCTTTGTGCTTTATGGAACACTATGAGCTTATGACTACTTAATGCTAAAACTTTTGTATAGTCATGGTAGAGACGCTTTTGTTTGTGCGGACACCGAACTGTTCTGAAATTAATTTCTCAAGCGACCTATTTAGCAAACCTTTGGTGCAAAAGAGAGGTGTTTTAAGTTCGACTTGACAATACCTTATAAGACATGATATCTAAAGGACATCATTATAGTCATTAATTTAAACAGGGTGATAATTTTGCATTGAAATGATAATAGATCTTAGTACATGACGTATAGACCTATAAAGCAGCTATAGAGCTAATTACTCTATGTGATTAGAATTAAGAAAGTACCCGCAGCTGAAGCACATTGCGTTTATATTATTATTGCTATCTCGTTTCGACGGATGATGGTGCCTCGCTTCAATCAATGCAACTGTTTCTATCGCCAGTAAAGTGTGAACAAGCCAATATTATTGAAAATTCCCTCAAATGCTTATCTGTGAAACGTTATATTGTGGTGTTATTGTAATTAATCGCGAGGTCTGAAAAACACAGTAGGTACTCAAGGTAGGGGTAATGTCTTAATCTAGGGCGCCCCCAAACCTAGGTGCACTCAGAATTCTAGATGCCACATCCTAGCTGAACTCGAGTCACTTCATAATCCTTTGCTACGCTTGCATTTATCGCGGCACCAGTAACGTAAGTCATTGATTTACCTTACCTGTTGAAAGATCTATGACTGCTTTGTGTATACCTGTCTGCCTGTAATACATATCTGCCTGTGGATGTTTCTGTGTCGTCAATATATTAGTACC
Organism: Pararge aegeria; assembly: GCF_905163445.1. Taxonomy (NCBI): domain Eukaryota; kingdom Metazoa; phylum Arthropoda; class Insecta; order Lepidoptera; family Nymphalidae; genus Pararge; species Pararge aegeria. The sequence goes on along the minus strand of NC_053186.1, from coordinate 9,001,415 downwards.
TACAGCTGCTGTAAACTATGAAATTCATAAGAGCTACGGCCATTGAGGTATTGTGTAACATAATATTGTAGTCATACATGGGTGAGCCTAACAAAATAATGAAGACGCTATAGAAACAAGGAGAGAGAGGTGACCAGAGATAAGCGTAGTCTCGATTGAGAGACCAAGAAGTGAGTTATTTAATAACACATTATAAGGACACACAAAATTATAAAAAGCATATTAACAATCTTAATATTCAGATATCTTCTCTCTCTGGCTTTAATCAAAAATACTAGATACACAGTCCCAGTCAGTGCAAACGAACGGAAAGATGGACAGAGCATACTTTCATTCCAGAAAAGCAAATTAATAAAGAGAGTGAAGTCGCGCGGATCGGTTATAACATTCTGAAGAGGTTAAAACATATTTAATACTTAGTACAATTATTATCTCAATTTTCCAACTAAAAGTACTTTCTAATTTAAAAAAGGGTATGAATAGAGTTACGTAAATGACTAAATGGTTACTCAAGCAATTCTCTTGAACGTTAATTTAATTGTGTATCTGGGAAGTTGTGATGTTTATAATAATACTAGCTGTTGCCCGCATTCTATGTCCGCGTTTATTACGATTTTTTTTATCTAGCGGGAACCGTTTTTTTTTCTAGGATAAAAAGTAGCATATATTTCTCTCCGTCCTTTGAAGTGACTCAAAAACAAAATCTAGTTTTTGTTGCTTAGTTAGAATGTAAAGTAAGAACAAGCAAGGAATTACACTTTGGCATTTATATATCTTTGAAAAACCAAACATTAGTCTTCATAAAAGAAAAATGAATTTAAACAATCGACTCATTAGTCATAAATTGGTGAACTGCTTATCGTCAGAAGAACAGTATACCTTCGTGGGGCTGAGTTTATACTATTAAAGCTTGAAACCGATGGATATCAGATTTAACTTGGCAAGTGTTGAAACAATGAATCAAAACATATTTAATACATTGAGGAACATATTTAATACGTTGTATACAATTGAGGAACCTCTAATGACAAAGACTGCTCCACTCATCTCGCACTACAACTGCTGAGTTTCTTACCGGCTTCTTTTCGATAAAATCCATTTTTGCATACAGGTAAAAATTATGTAGGTATCTGCTAAGAAGAAGATTTGTGAAATTCATCTCATAAGGAGACAAGTAAGAGTTTGAAATTTTTGTGAAACTCCAATTTACCAATAGAAAACTAAATTTAACGTGAGTGAAGCCGCAGGTAATAGCTAATTAGGAAATTCCTTAATTGGAGAGGAAAAAAGGTTAAGTTATGAAATGAGCATGAGACACCCCGTTGGCTGCATTCCTTTAAACAATCAACAGTCCCTAAAACTAGAGCAAGTATTCGACTTGCAGCTCCATCAGAGACATTTAAAACCTTGATTTAAAAGACAGAAAATAATGAGGAGCGGCCATCATTAAAAATGTTCTCTACAATTTTTTGTAAGAAAAACCTAAACATTTCTCGTTACGAAAACTAAAGAGAAGATAAGAAAAGCGTAAATATTTTCGCCTTTACATACCTATAGCGAGAGAGTGTGAAACGTTCTCGCTAATGCTTTCAAGAGCCCCAACTATCTTTACAAGCGTTTTTATTGGTAACACCTTATCTAGAATTCTTGACCCCACAATGTCGATACTATCATTTGGGTTCGTCCCAAGCGAGCCTTTTATAGGTCGTTTTTCGATAAATACCGATGACCTGAGCCCAGAGTCAAATAACTTACACTTACGAAGTGTAAAAAGGGTTTATTTTAATTAAATATATTATGTAAGATATATACTTTAAAGAATCTTTATTAATTTACTGCCTCATTGGTCTAGAGGTTCGAACATTAGAACTTTGTCCGGTGGTAGGCTTCGGCCGTGGCGCGTTACCCTACCGATAAAGACGATTCAGCGTTCGTTTAAAACTTATTTATAGAAGTGTAACTGCCATACTTCCTAACAGATGAGCCCCCAAATAGTGCAGTGGGCAGCGATTCTGCTTTCGGAGTCCGAGGCCGTGGGTTCGATTCCCACAACTGGATTTTTTTTGTGTGATGAATATGCATGTTTTTCAGTGTCTGCGTGTTTATCTGTGTATGATAAGTATTTATGTATATTATATTCATAACAATATTCATCAGCTTTCTTAGTAACCATATCAAAAGCTGTTCTTACTTAGGGGCTAGATGGCGATGTGTGTATTGTCGTAGTATTTATTATTATTTATTTATCTTATACTGCAATATTTCTTACAATCTCTTGGGATTACAATCAAAAGCTATCTTGTAATGGAAAATAAAAACAGTGTGATGAAACTGGGATTGATTTCTTGTTCAAGACATACGTAATAGGTACATAATATTTTTTTTCGTAGCACATCCTACCGACCACGACTTGCCGCCAAGCGATCGCAAAGAAACCCAAGGCCACGGGTTTAATATAACTGCCATTAGCCTTACTCGTCCTCCTCCTCAGTCTCCTTATTTCACTTAACAACGGTGAAATATTAAAATTTACACGAATTATATGTAATTTTGTGGCGGCGGCCATCTTGGACCGATCTTCATCAAACATAGCTAAGAACACTTCCGACTAATCTCCTTTGAAACAAAACAAAAAACACACACACACACACACACACCCACACACACACACACCCACACACACACACACACACCCACACACACACACACACCCACACACACACACACACACCCACACACACCCACACACACACACACGCAACAGACCTCAAGACAAACTTATAACACCCCGTCGTTATAAGTTTGTGCGCCGGGGGCTAAGAATGTCAGGACGTACACAATTAAAAAGGAACAATAAAGTGGTTTTTACATAGGTGAATGTAGTAAAAGAGACAACGGTAAAAGTTAGTAAGATATAAATTTCCTTTATAATCGAGTCCAGGTTAACTGCAATGCCTCATTTATTCCATTCCAAGTATTAAATGTGTATTCATTCGCTAACCCCAACAACCTTTTTAAGCTCATCCGAATGAATACATTTGGTAACTACTTATTTAAATGGCCCCTTTGTCCGCAATTTGTGCTCGAAATTTCCATTGCGAAGTGAAAAAAGCCACCAAGGTTCCCGTATAAAAAGTGCCGACGACCAATTTTCCTTTTTATAACTTTTTATGCGACTTATACAGGAGTTGTGAACGATCTTTTAAAGTCTTAACGAAAACGTAGAGCCATTATTAATTTGATGGGATCCCAATGGAGTTGAATTTGGGCCCCTCTCTTGTAATATTATTGTACATAATTATCTATTCTAATGATGAAGCTAAAGAGTTACTTTCTTATTTCTTTGTTAAAACATGCTAAACTCTAGAACTAACGATGGGATTTGAAAATTCTTGAATGCATTTGTAGCCCATTTCTCAAGAAAGGTTACCAAGCATTTTAATATCACGCTACAATGCTTATGAGCCGAGCAAAATTAAAAAGAAAATTAAAAGACGCAAAGCGATGAACCCAACCCACTGGATTTAACTCAGTGCCAATGACATGACGCCTACAATGACGCCGGGTCATTATGACCCTGATTTTATTGAGAAATGTTTACTTAATTAAAAGATGTGTCTTCATTTTATTAGTAGATAATAAAACAATAGTTGGTTGGAGTCCACCAATCCGCATAGGGCCAGCGTGGTGGCTTACAGCGTACGGCTTTAAACCGTTCTCATTGTGAAAGGAGACCCGTGGTCTGTAGTGGGCTGGTAATGGGTTGATGTGATGATGATTTTGAGAACCATAGTTTCACAATATGTAGTAAAAAGATTGGTCATAGCTCGTAATTGCTTATTGCAATTAACTATTAATAATATTAAGTTTCATTTATTTCCATATAACTTTCCTTCTCGCCATCTCAATTATGTTACCTTAAATTTACAGCGAATTAGTTCTTCAACATACGCTTAATAAACACAAGAAAGTAACTTAAATATTACGCTATAAGTAACCAAGAGTTATATAAATCTGTCTTGACTTGACGCATCTGTAGACGCCGCCAGACGGACTCTGTCGCAAAAAGCACTCTTAAACTTGCAATCCTTATATTTGTCTAATTTCCATAGATAATACTTTTCAAGAAGTTTTCTCGCTCGAATAAAAGTTATCGGTACTCGTCTTAACCAATATGGCTATAAGTAAATAATGTTTCCTAAGATACGGATTTACAAGAACTCATTCTTATTGTAAGCACTTTTATGGGCGACTTATCTTGACAATTCCTGACCCTGCACGGTTCGATAGCATCAGTTGGTACCGAGCCAGACTTTCATCGGTAGTTTTTCGATAGAAATGTTCGGCGAAACGTGTCCTAAAAGAATGACCTACATAGGTACTTTGTTAAATTTATTATTTTGCAGTAGGACGGAAATTAAAAAAGTAACACGGATAGAACAAAAGAAAATGTCGAACGGAGATAATCAATATTGCTAGGGAAAATGGAGAGGAAATTTAAAAGATTCACACACATTTCACAGACTCACCGAAGATTCTTAATTCAAATGATGATTGTTATATTTTTTAATGTTTACTAGCTGTCCCGGCGAACTTCGTACCGCGCATCATATTTTTTTTGATGAATGTTATTATTTTAATACTTATTATCCTATTCCGGTCTAAGAGGAATCCAAAAAATCAAATATCTTAAAAATTCGTCCAGCCGTTCTTGAGTTATAAATGGTGTAACTCACTTTTTATGTCAACTCAGACGGGAATGCTGTCGAACGGGATAAACAGTATCCTATGTCCGCCCCCTGGCTCTAAGCTACCCACCTACCAATTTTCAGCCATATCGGTACAGCCGTTCTTGAGTTATAAGTAGTGTAACTAACACGACTTTCTTTTATATATATAGATTTAAAATGATTCAGTAAGTAAATATTAAGTTATTGTGAATTTGTTTTTTTTTATGATAATTATCTTAATATGCAAAAAATAAAATTAAAATAAAAAAACCACGATCAAAACCCACTTTCGTACCACTCCCAGGTGAAGCAGTTTTTAGGCATTTTGTTTATAATTTACAAAATGCCTAAAGACCGAAACTCAGTGTTTTTTGGCTTAGTCATGGCTCTGAAACATGGTCACGTACAAAGAGCTTATTATGGAACCACCCAGTCACTCAGCAGGCAATGGAGACAACTCTAAGTATTTTTACGTGATGAAATTGCCGTAGAAGCCAGAACTACTACTAGCAGTCGTCGTAGATATTGTAGTAGTGGCAGTGGATTTGGTATATAACTCGCCAAACCAATGTACGCTAGGCATCAAGTCTGTGAAAAGGCAACCGCACACCGGAAAATACAGCGTTGGTAGAACTCCAACTTGGTAGACAGACTACATCAAACCATTGAACAGAAACAGGCGTTACTTTGCGGAATTCCATATAATGGAAATTAAGCTTTATTTGCTATACTCCGAAGTATAGCAAAATAAGCTAAATTCTCATACATCAAACATCATAATTTTACTACAAGTTAGCTATTGACTGCAATCTTACTCTCTCAGTGTTAAGGGTACGGCAACCCAACATTGCAGGTGTAACAAAACTCTAGAGTTAAAAAATCTTAAATAAAACAAAATCTAGGAGTACAAGTATATGGGTTGTTAAAAAGATTCTTTTTACAAATTGTATGCATATATATTGTTTCTAATATAAATCCCGGATTTCTGATGTAGAGCATGATACGCTTATATCATTCTTTGTGAGTAATTGTGTTTTTTGTGAATTTTGAAATAAGTTCAGCGGCGGGAAGTTACCGCTATTGTTATGTTCTTTGGTGCTTCTGTCTGTTAATATAATCAATACGACATCTTCAGATGGCAGTTTGACTTTAATTTTTCCTGTTGTTAAGGATAGCACTAAATTTAAACAACCATCATTCTGAAGATTTTGAATTCCATTGAACATTATTTACTTTGGTCCTTAAAAAAAAAAAAAATTATTTTAATTCGTTATTCAATTTTGTATCAAATTTAAGCAACCTTATTGCTTTAAAATTCATCAATCGCAAGCCCCGATGCGATAAAATATGTTTTGATACATAACTTAAAAAACTTTTTAATTCGAGCCTCGAATCTCTTAGCTAAAAGAATCCTTACAAACATTTACACAAAAATTGATTGTGTACAAAAATGTCCGTCGAAATGCTAATTTTCCAAGTGAATAAACAAATTAAGTACATAAAACAATGGATTCCTAACAAATGGTTGGTAATTTAGTAGATTACACGCGTGTTATGTTGAGCGGGGCCAATTGATTTTTAAATTGCCATTAAAATCATTCCTGCGTATCCTTGTGACATACTTTATCATGAATTCAGGACTGATAAAGTGAACTCAAGTTATAAGCTTTTAATTATTATGAAATTAAATTGAATGTCAATAATTCAACAGATGAAATTAATTCTTAATTTATACATCGCTTCATGCATTACAGTACATTAGGGGCAAAATTACCCCGCTTCTACCGGTAAAAAAATTATGCTCAAAATATTACAATAATACAAATGTAATAAAATAACAGCTAGGTATTTCGAATATGTAATTCATGTCTCATGATCACGCCGACACTAGAGCTGATATATGTACCTCTTCAAACATACTGAAACAAGGGCGTTATGCGGTTGATCTATAGGTACTAATGTTTATTTGTTGGTTAAAAATCGATAAAACTTTGAAACTACTGTATCGATTTAAAAGTTATTAAACATAGTTTAACAACTATTAAACATAATTAATATTAACATAGACTCCACGGGGAACAGCTAGTGTATATCCATATAATAATAATATAAATATATAATTGATGAAATTAAAAAAAATTATAATGTGATACTTAAAAATAAATGACGATGACATGAGTTCCATGAATTGTGGACATGAAGTTATCACTTCAAAAACCAAAGGTTAAAGTTATAGTATAATGTTATTTATGTGGAAGCGGCCTAAGTGTTTTCTTTAGCAATAGGGTTTTAATCCTATTATTCTCGCGGCCAATTTAATGTTCAATATCGTCGATTTCCCAAAGGGAGGAAAGAATATGACACTAAATAGCGTTCCAACAAAATATTCTGTCATCCTCATATAACTTATACCATCCCCTGCGGTTGGCTTGTTAGGTTCGACTCGCCCACGTTTCACTCAATTAGGGTGGCATCTGATATTGGAAGCTGGGTGGGTTGTATTTTTATTTGAATTTTTATCATAAGACCAATTTGGTTTGGGAACGTCTCATCCCATGTTGTGTATATTGGTTATAAAGGGAATTTCTTTATTTTGAAAACAAATTTAAGGCACCGATAAAAAGAGGTTTTTTTTCCGCTATATGATAAACTTGGCTGCAATTTTACCTGTTGGTAAATGATGATGCAATATACGATGGAAGGGCTAACCTTTTAGAGGTTTAGCCAGTGGCCTGTATAGAGGGTATGCACAAGCTACGCAGATGATATAAAATGAAGAAATCTCCAGCAGGAGTTATAAATACTTAAGGGTAGGCTTTTTTTAACATATTCTTTAGCACGCCACTGGATATAGCAGTTATATGAAAACCATATTATAGCAAATCGGTTTTACACGCCATCGTACCATTACCCTACGGCGTAAAAGTAGTATAATCTACACTATTGGCAATATTCTGCTTATGTATTGCTTGCACCCTGCTCACCGAAATAGAATAGGATTTAGCCCGGCAAAAAAAAAATCTACCCACGGGACTTTTGTAATCTTGAAAAAATGCGGACGAAATCATTTATATAAGCTAGTCGTTCTTACAAATTTGATTCTTATCTAGAGTGAATTCTTTATTTGGTAACTATGACCCAATAAGAATTCTACACTATTTATTGTATAACAGAATAATTAAAACACAGTAATAATCAAAAAACTAAATGAAAAAACATTAAATTAGTTATTAATATTAAATATATAAAAAGTAACGAATTAGAATTTTTGCCTCCAGGCAGCCCTACATGTAGTTTGATAGAGCTTGTAAATTGTAGTCGTATCTATTTCTTAATGCCTTCTGAATGCTTACCCACGTTCTTTTCATCCAGGATGCTATTCGTTATGCACTAGTAATATCTATATCTTGTCAACGATAAAAATGCTCGGGTAAAAATTATTGCTCTAACCAGGTTGCTTCTTTAATAATTTTAAATGACAATGTGAGATGGTGATAACAAAAATAAACCGGCTAAGTTTGTGGTGGACTTCTTCTTAGACCTCGTAGCTTTAGTTTAAGTTGATGAATTTAGTTATCGCCATCAACTCACTTCTATGTCATATTTTACATGTAATATACCAATCTATGTCATTTTTACATGTAAAATATCAAAAGTGCCATATATGTGCCTATTTGAATAAAGAAATATTTGACTTTGACTTTGACTGACCAGAAGATTATAAAGTATAATTTTGGAAAAAGGTTTCTTGTATCGTAATAAAATTGACAGAGTAAGCAACACTTCGCAGGGCATCCAAGGAACACGTCGTACGAATTGCCATCACGTGTCCATTAACCTTAGGTGTAGATATTAAGCCTTATCTGCCTCTTATTAAATAAGCAGCCTCGCCTTTCAAACCTGAACACAGCAAAGCTGGCAGCACAAACAAGGACGGCCGTAGTACTAAACTGAAAAATATAAAAAAAAAGCACGGTGTCATCTCTTGTTTCGAACGTGTCTCATTGTAATATGGACCTTTGAAAAAGTAGATTGAGAGATAAAACAGCAACGTTTCCTACTAGATGACGGTCGCTATAAGACCGATGTGAAAGGCATATACTAATTTTCGGCACCGATGGTAGGTGGTGGTACGCCGTAGCTTAATTGGTGAAAGCGCTCAGGCCGCGATTGCCAGGGAGTCGCAGGTTCAAATCCTGTCGGTTCCGAAAATTTTTATATGCATTTTAAATTTATAAAAATTAAACTGACGAAGCTGCGTAACAAAAGCTCTACTACAACTATGAGTAAAACATGATACATATAAATAGGTTTAATTAGTATTATTTCAGTACAAAGTACCTGTCTGGAGCGATTCTCAGAAGCTGTGTTCTTCTACGTCATTACCAGCCGTGACCCAGTTGCCAGGTTATTTTAGACGCATTAAGTATTGTCCGGATTAAATCAGCGGTTGAATCTGACTTCCTCACGTTGAATGCGGTTACTCAAGGTTTTCAGTACAAGGGGTATTATGGAGGAGATTCTATATCATGTTTATGTGCGCTATCTATACTTATATTATAATTGAGAAAGGGTGATTGTTTGTTTGTCCTTACTTTACCCCCTAACTAAGCAATCAAACGACATGATTTTTGGCATAGAGTTAGTTGGAAGGGCGGAGAGTAGCCTAGGTTACATAACAAATAGTGGTTACTACACGATTGATGAATTCCTTAACGAGAAGGCTGCTTGGAAGCAGGACACTCCACTCTCATCTCTCACAAAACAGAAAAATTCTAAAGATTGTTAAATTTTAAAATGATGTTGGAAAAGAGCAATCTGCTGAGTTTCTTGCCGACTCTTCTCAGTGGAATCTGCCTTCCGAACCGGTGGTAGAGTCACTACAAACAGACTGACTTTATTATCTACACTAATAAAAAAGGTGATGAGTTTGTTCTTTTCTTTGTTTGAACGAGCTTACCCCTGGAACAACAACTTGGATTTGAAAAAATATTTTTTGCATTCGATAACCCAAGTTATATGCTATTGAACAACATGCTAATACACTTAGAAGCCGAGCAAATACAGTAATATCTCAGGTGGTTTTTAAAAATAGTAGAGCATTTTATGACAGAGCTCGTCCGGGGAATTACTATCGCCATGCGTATTTCTTGTTGCAATGCTGTGTTCCGGTCTGAATTTATTGGCCGGTGTAATTACAGGCAAATGAGACTTAACACTTACGCCTTAAATTGATGGACATAAGGCGGCATGTTGCAGGACGTGCTCCTTGCATGCCCTGTTAAGTGTTGCCCTATCTATAGGCAACATTCATCTCAACATCTGCTTGGTCCTTCCAGCAGCAGAAATCCATTAAAATTTCACAACCCGTATGGCAGAATTAGAAATGGAAGACAAGAGCAGAAATCTTTTATCATATTTCTTTATGGATTTAAAAATATATCACACGCTACTATCCGATCAACATTTCGCAACGCAAACCACTAGATAAAATTTATGAAATGCATCCAGCTAAAGCATTATGCAAAAGACCAGCCAACAAAAGCGGTAAAGGCAAACCGAAATCCACTACCGCAGGCGCAACCACCAATGATGCGACCCAATTCAATAAACCCGACCCTTTTATACCATTTTTCCTATATTTACGAAGCTAAGGAAAGGCTCTAGATCCCATAAAAAGCATCGCTGAAACTCGATTAAGAGGAGTTACTGTAATTTCATATATGTACTTAATTCAGTTTTGATTTAAAAGTATCTTTTACAAATTATTGGCAATCCTATCTAATTATAATGTCTTGGAATCCTAATTTAACGTGCTTGTGTGTGTGTGTTTATATATCAACGTAAATTGTGTAACTGCGTTGAGCTAGTGGTTAGCGTATTTGACTGCAGTTCACGAGATCTCGGGATTGATTCCCGTGTCGTGTCGTGTCAATTATTACAAAAACCCTACACTATTGGTTTTTCTAAAAAGAAATTCTTATTGCCAGTTCGGAAATTAAAGACTTGTGAAACATGTCGGTGATACACCAACTTGCCTTGGGGAGCACGTTAAGCTATCAGTCCAGCGCTTGATCTCTATCCGGGCGTGTTCAAGAAGAGAGTACATATGCTTGCTAAAACACTTGTGCTCTATAATCTCTCCCACGTTGTTGCAAAATCTCTCTAGAGATTGCCCACCGTGGCCAAAATCGGTTTGTACCGAATACTAACTAATTTGGCCCTGAAACTACTGGACCAATTTTAACAATTTCTTTACCAATAGAAAATATAATTATCAGGGAGGATAGGATACGATTTATATTTAAAAAAAACCTTACGAAAATAGCTATAATGTAACACAAAGTGGCAAATAACAAAATTAATTATTTAATAAAATTAATTTATGATTAAAATACAATTATGTTCTAAGATAAATCAGATCGCCGGTAAATACAAAAGATGGCTACATTGCCATTCTTAGTTACGAATGCAATGGGCGGGACATCTGTGACGCGTGGAAGGCACGAGAACCCCAAAGAGGTTGACGGAGGGCAAATTGGAGGGGCTTAGATGCCGAAGACGAGCTAAGGGTTGGGGGAGTGATGCAGTTAAGAGGGATATGAGGGTTTTGGGAGTTCGAAGTTAGATAGAGCGCTTCAAATGGAGAAATTTACTTGACCAAGCCAAGGCCCACCCAGGGCTTTAAAGATTTGGTTATTATGAACCATTCTTACTCTAATAAATAGTAATATCGACAAAGGTACCAACAAAATACTCTTATTAGTCTTACTACTCTTATAAACGCAATAGATTGGATGGATGTTTGTTACTCAAACACGCCAGAAAGACTGGACTGATCCGAATGAAAATTAGCACAGACATAGACTTGCTTGGAATAGCACATAGGCTACATAGAAAAATCCGTAATTTACAAAGTTGGAGTCGCGGGCAATAGCTAGTTATTATAATATCTTAATCTTATTTCTATTGTCATTGTAATTTTTTTCCCCAGATAGTATGGTTGTTATTGTGTAATTTTTATTATTTCGTAATTCAATAATATCGAAATTCGGCCCAGAGCTACGAATCTTTCAAATAGTCATACCATACGACATTGGATGTGAGGTTTTTTAAGATTACACGCATCTATTACCACGAGACCAATGCGGTGATTAACCCAGATATACAAATAGCAACAACAATCACATTCACGTGTGTATTCAACGTTTGTGATGTGTTTGTACGTACGTCTGTAGCTCCGACCGGCGAACAATAAATCTCCCTTTATAGTGCCGATAAATCATATCGTGTTGCCGAATGTATTGCTTTTGCTTACAACTTTATTACCGCCATATTTTCGTGCCACAAACGATAATATTTAAAGCTGAATCAGTAACGTTATTTAGGGTTCCCTACATAAAAAATAACCTTAAATTCCAATATAAACCATAGATGATCAAAACATAGGGCGTTCATTACCAAAAATCCTTTCTTAGCGTATCCCTACATTATAATATATATATGCATATCAAATCCCAGCTCAGCCTGAGCTGCGCGTTGCTAGATCAATCGGTCGATCGGTCAGTAGGTCGTTAAGTCGGTCGGTCGGACGGTCGGTCGTTCCCAACCCAAGACAGAGAGTCCTGGCGCAGAAAGACGAGGAGAGCCGACCCCAAATGATGGGATAAGGCTAGGGCAAAGAAGAAGAGAGATTGTTACCACATAATTCGTAGTCTAAATTAGTAGCAAACAAAAAAACAGTAGTTGTAAAGCTGACAGAGCTTGTTCGGTGTCCCTCTTTTATCCATACTAATATTATGGCTATATAAATACACGTATTTATCCCGCGGGAATGGTCCCTGGGTAGTTCTCCGGATATATAGTATCCTATATCCACCTTTAGTGTGCAAGCTATCTCAGTGCTGTCAATATCAAGATCAGTGATTTTTTAGAAGCACATTTTTACGATAAAACTGTTCATGAAACTGAATAGAAAGGCATAAAGAAAGTCTATCTCCTTATTGCATTTCTGTATTAAAATGAGAATATATTCATGAAGTACTAAAATTCACCATAATGTTAGCGGCTAACAATTAGAAAGTATGTAAAGTATTTTTTTGCGAGAAAAGGGCAATAAACTTTTCCCATATATAAAAGGAATTCAACCTATAAGGGATACTTTTTTCATTTTTTCTCTTTCCTCGAAGGCATTATTAAATTCCTACATGACGATACGGACGAAGTTTTTAAACATTAGAGGAATTTTGAATGTTGCCTACAAAAGATTTCTGAACGAGAAATAATTGGTACCTACATTTTAACAAGAGATTACTTAACAAGAGTTTGTTAGTTCTTAGACGTAGGAAACGATTTCGAAAGCAGATATAACGACGAATCGATCAAAGGATCCATTATTAATAAATCGAATGTACAGACGATATTAATAGCGCTTGATCCTTTGTATTGACGTCTGAATAAGTCCTAGTTATTAGGATTATATTAAAAGACAAGAAATAACAATTTGTGGCTAAGAATTTTTTAGATTTCACAACACAAAGAGCATATAAAAAGGAAGAATTACTTTATTTGTTTGTCTGCAATCGATAAAAAATTGGTTATTTTTATTTCAGTAATAAAATTTCAGCCTGAAAAATTTCAAATTGTAAACCAAATTAGGTTCAACATTGTAACGTATGCACGTAGGTACGTTATATAGTTAAATTATTTACTGCAAATATATTGATCTTGAACGATCTCAAAAAAGCCCACGTTTTAAAATACATAACGTATTTTAAAATAATAATTCGAAATTGAAAAGGTTATTTTCAATCGGCATTAATAGGCATTAAATTTTAATACTTGCAAAATAGGTAATTTTAATGTAAATATACTTTATATATATAACCCTTCCCATTAGCACCATGTTATTTGGGCAAATAATAAAAGAGATAATGAAAAAATATCAGTAAATTCGGTGCTGTCAATATCAATATCAACAAGGCGGCCTTCCTAGATCAGTGGTGAGCGCTGTAGTCTCAAATGTGGGAGGTCTCGGATACGATCCCCGGCGGGGGACATTTAGGAACTTATTATTTCTGAATATTCTCTGGTCTGGTCTGGTGGGAAGTTTTTAAGCTGTGGCTACATACAATCCTACCGACAAAGACGTGTCGCAAAGATATAACGCGTTCCGGTTCAATGTCGCGTAGAAAGTGATTAGGGGTAGGTAATAATAGCTCTGCAGATAATATAAAATCAAGAAAATCTCCAGCACGAGTTATAAAAACTTAAGGGTAGGCATTACAATGCCGATCCTAAGTTTTTTATAACTCTACTAAAGAAAATTCTTACATTTTATATAATCTGTTTGCTTAGTGCATACCCTCAATGAATAATAAATAAATATGAATAGTAAATATACTACGACAATGCACACACATCGCCATCTAGTCCCAAAGTAAGCGTAGCTTGTCTTATGGGTACTAAGGTGACTGTTGAATATTTTAATGAATAGTATACATAAATACTTATAATATACAGATAAACATCCAGAAACTGAAAAACATTCATGTTCATCACACAAACATTTTCCAGTTGTGGGAATCGAACCCACGGCTTTGGACTCAGAAAGCAGGGTCGCTGCCCACTGCGCCAATCGGCCATCAGCACGCCACTGGGGGGTATGGCCTATAACTAGCATATCCCTAACAGAGTTAGCCCGCTCACATCTTAGACTACATTAAAATTTAAAATCTGGTGAAATTGTAGTCAAATGATAACTTGCAGTAGAATACAAAATATACATTTCTTAACAACCCATTGCAAACGCAGGTGAATCTTTGGGGAGCAGTTACTGGTATAATAAAGGCAAAGAATTCTGCAAACATGAAATCATCCCAAATTAACCGACCTTTCCCAGCATTACCGTCCTGTTGGCGTGAAAATTTCAGTTTCAAAATTTCAAAGCGAATGTAGCACGGAGAGTAAAAGACTATATTTCAGAAGTGCACATTAACGTTACAGCTTAATTTTCATTTAAATGCAAAAACTTCGTGTGTTTATAACGACCCGTTGCCGTTGGTTACATGTATATGCGAAATAAAAATTTCAAATTCATATTTTATTTGTAAACTACCTGCATATTGTGATTAGGGGTTGATATCGTCATTAGGGGTTGGTTCCTAGGACAGGAAGTATCTATTATATTTGTAATTTAAGTTGTTTCTGCCGTTTATATCGTATTATACGAATTAATACAAATATTACAAAACTCATTCAAAAATCTATTTTTTTTTTTGTTATTTTATTATGTAGTTAATTGGTTAGTTAGTTCATGATAATAATTTAAATGCGAAAATGTGTTTGTTTGTCTCCTTTATTTGTCATTCTCGGCACAAATGTTTGAAATACTGCCAAGACAATTTAACTGGCCGAAGTAGAAATATATAGCAGATTCTTGGTTCCTGAACCGACGTACCCATTATCGTCGGCCTATTAACGTGCCACTAATGGGCTAATGCCTAATTTCTTTTATGAGCCAGGGTTTTAGAGCGTAGAACTACTAAAGTGCTATTGACAATATAAAATGTAACCATGGTTCAACGTGCTTTCCGTGGCACGCGGGTGGACATCTCTTGGCAAGACCCGGTAATTGAACTTAGGATATCATGATCCGAAGGTGAACGTCGCAACCAACCAACCAGGTAAAACTGGCATAACATCGTAATAGTTACTCTGAGTTCCATGGTGTTTCTGCGGTCTACAGAGGGAAATTCAAAGTCTATGTCAAATATTTCTTTATTCAGATAGATAAACATGGTACATTTGATGCGTACATTATATAAACATATGTACATAGCAATGAGATGATGGCGATAAGTGCATTCGTAAACTTAAAACTAAATCTAAGCGGGTTCCAAAAAGCACCCTGGTCTAAGAAGCTGCCCAAACTTAGCCGGATGTTCTTTTTGTTATCACCATCTCGTATGGTGTGCGCTTTGACATTTTAAAAGTATTTTCAATTGAAGAATGACAAAAAACTGCATAACTATCCTGTTATACAACGTTTATCAGTATGTTATATCACACACGTATAATTAATTACCTTATATTCGTACAGTATTAAAACCATCGATCAGGTATGTCATATTGCCCATCAAACGTATCCAGTCAAAAGCCACTTCAAGCCCAATCAAAGCTTATCAAAGGAGATCGGGCCTGATTCGATTGGACTCACATAATAAGACGCCGACAAATAATTTATCACGAGCGATGCCTCACGCGGCCCCGGGGAAATCAGCCTTCACTGAATCAGACTTATTATTGAACATTATGTTTGTGCCGCCGTTTTGTGTAGCAAATATTCACATGCTATACATAAATGAATATCAATCTTGTATCAATATTCGGTATGCTGTGATTTTTCCAGAGATGGCACCACTAATTTTATTTATTTTTATTTTGATTCCGACATTTTGACATATACCGATACGTGTGTGCTCCCGAACGGATGAGCCCGCGCTTATAACGGTTTTATATGAATCTCGTGGGAACTATTAGATTGCCTGGTATGAAAAATTGGTATTTTATTTATTTATTTATTTATAATGCACAAGCAACATTATAACATACATTAGGACTTACGCATTCTTTTTGTAATGTGTCACATTGTAAATGTTCAACAATTTACAGTGACTTAAGTTTTTCCAGAGTCCGTTGCACCTCTACCATGCGAGCGCCTTCTGCACCTAGACGTTTATTGTATGCGGATGTCACAAATAATAATAATAATAATAATAATAAACTTTATTCAGCTTCCACACATAAGTAAACTAATGAAAACTAATTACTTATTACATTAAAACTAATTAAAACTAATTATGCACTATTTTACAAACTAAATGCCTTATCGAAAGGTGCTTCAGCTGAAAAGGCTGCTACCTCAGCATGTTGCTGCAGTATTTGACAACTGCAGCGCTGATTTTCAGGTATAGCCTTGATTGGCGTCACAGATTTGCCGGGAAAAGTTTAAAAAGAAGCGAAGTGAACTTGACAAGAAGAGGGAGTATACGGAAAAATAAAGTAAAATAATAAATATATAAAATTATCAAACGATACAATAGAACCACCACCACATAAAAGGAAAAAAAAAAAAAAAATATATATATATATATATATATACATATAAACAGATGTTACGCGTAAGCCCGACATCAAGCAATTAGTCTGAAAGATCCGGAATGTCTTTTTATTGATGAGTTTTTTGATTATCCAAAATACCTTTTTAATGGCATTCTTGAACGAAATCATTGACTTCCTCATACGGGCTGGAGGTGGAAGGTCATTCCAGACCTTACAGGCAGAGTACTTAAAAGTACCACGAAAAGCAGCAGTTCTATGCCATGGCATTGAGATCCGAGGCGCAGACCTTGTGCTACGTTTTCCATTTTCGTGAGCCCATTTTATTTTTGAACGCAAATATGCTGGTTTGCCTGTGGACATTATGCCAAACAGCATAGTAGCTAAATGGAGTCTACGTCGAGACTCCATGTTTAGCATATTTGCGCTATTAATATAAGGGCTGACATGAGAACGAGGAGCTATAGAAAAACAAAATCTGGCGCAGGCGTTTTGGACTCTTTGCACTAACATTGCTGATCTGGCCAACATACATGGCCCGTAAACAGTATCAGCATAGTTAAGTTTTGAGAGGACTAGAGCTTCACATAACTGTATTCTAACGTCGGTGTTGAGGTATTGGCGCATTTTATATAGAACTTTTAACCTATATAAGCTGTTTTTGACTATATTTCTAATATGAGTTTCAAAGTGTAAGTTAGCGTCAAATATTACCCCTAAGTTTCTGGCCTCATAAACTCTTTCCACTACGTCGTCTTTAATTTTTATGGACGGCATATACGCTTCAATCTTACCGACTGTACATTTAGATCCTAAAATCATCAGTTTTGTTTTTTGAGGATTGAGATTGAGAGAGTTTATTTGAGACCAGTTTGATATATTTTCAAGGTCCTGCGATATTTTTATTACAGCTTCATTTGTGTCTAGTGGATGAAATGAGTGATACAGCTGAACGTCATCTGCGTATAGGTGAAATTTGCAATGTTTGATGGAGCGGACCATGTCTGCAGTGTACAGTGCGAAGAGTATAGGACTCAAGACTGATCCTTGAGGAACTCCTCTGAGTACTGGAGACGAGACAGAGGCCAACTTATTGCCATTAACTTGATTTATTTCGACAAATTGTTTCCGATTCTTAAAGTAGCTGTCAAACCATTTTACTGTGTTGTTAGTAAATCCGTAATAGGCCAACTTAGATAGAAGTAATGAAGTATTTATTGAGTCGAAAGCCCTAGAAAAGTCTAGTAGGACTAGTATAGTTCCCATGCCTTGATCTTGTGCAGTGAGGATATTATCAATTACGTCCATGACGGCAGTAGTTGTACTATGGCTTTTGCGAAAGCCCGATTGGAATTCTGGTAAAATATTTTTCTTTTCAATATACTCGGAGACTTGCTTACATACTACCTTTTCCAAAATTTTTGATAAACATGGCAGTATACTTATGATTCTGAGATCTTTGAAGTTGGAAGGGCTGTCAATTTTTGGAAGTGGCTTTACTATAGCTATTTTCCATGCGTCTGGGAATGTTGATGTAAGTATGGACCTATTTACCATGCTTGTTAAAGTGCTTAGGCTTTGCGGGAGTGTCAGTAGCAACATATCTAAGGAGATAAGATCCGAACCTATTGCATTAGACTTTAGTCCTTCAATAATTTTTAAGACTTCATCCTCGTTTGTTGTTCTAAGACTAAAAGAGTCATTGTTGTTAAACCTTTGGAATTCGAAATATGTGTATGTAGATAGCTTTGTGGTGGTGTTATACGGGACATCTAAGAAATGGTTATTAAGTAGGTCGGGATTGCTCAGGGATGTAGGTAAATGGTGATCCTTCTTCTTATTAATTACTAGAATATTTTTAAAATGTTTCCACATGATTACTGGGTTTCTACTATGCAAATTTATGTAATATTTATAATATGCGCATTTTTCCGCCTCCATAGCTTTATTAACGGTTTTTTTTAGGTCTTTGTAGTATTTTTTGTGTGATTCTTTTTTTGTTGATTTATATCTAGTGTGACTCTCATTTCGTAACCTCATCATCGATTTTAAAGTGAATGTTATCCATGGGCAATTCTGCTCTTTTATAACTACTCTCCTATACGAAGCGTGGACGTCAAATATGTTTAATAAATAATTATATGAATGATATCATCTGGGTGCTTGGTACTGAGTATTTAAATACTGACAATTGTTTGCCCGGCCCAATAATCGAACTTAGGATATCGTTATCCATAGTTGACTTTAACCTGCAAGATTTTATTACAGACAGACAAAAACTAAGTAAAAGCATTTTATGTATTATAATGTATCCAATATTAATTATTATTGGTAATGTTTTGATTGCATTAATAATGCCATAATCGGTTATGGGCGAAGTGGACTACGGCCTAAACTCTTCTCATTGAGGGAGGAGGCCGTTGACCTGTCATGGGCTGGTCAATAGGTCGTTAAGATGAATAATGTATATCTTGCCGTGACTGCAGTCTCACAGTAAATACTCATGCAATCTGAGATGGTAGTTGGTTTAACTGTTTCGGTTACAGCAGTTTTATTAAACCCTTATAAAAGAAATATGCAGCATAGCAGCTAAAAATAAAACTTGTTAGCTAAAAATAAACGTTATTAATAACGTACAATGGAATTACGGATGGGCATCATCGTTCAAGGCACTTAACGGTATAAAGACGATGTTAGGACGAGATTGTAAAAATCTGTTTCTATTTTTCTTACACCCGGTCTAAAAATAAAACTGGGCATCTAAAAATAATGTTACTGTCAACATTAAGGCGATATTAAATATGAAATGTGATTTATGCTCTTTGATCAATAATGTGCCAGCTATGCTATTTTTTTTTTATAAAGGTTTTACTATCTGTGGAGTGTTTAAAAACGTCCTAACTCAAAATAAGTTATTAACATAAATTTTTTGGTTGCCTCAACTCACATTCTAATTAATTAATAGGTTGTGATTAAATGTGTAAACTACTGATAATAAGAAAGCCGATTACGATTTTTTTCGTTTATTTGTTTAAATAGCCCAATTTCTTTTATTAGGCTATAATAAAATTACACCCGTTTTTTAAATAAGGGATGACAGTCAGACATTTCAATGTTCATCATACAAAAAGTCTTGCATCATGCTACGTCTCTTAGGAGTCTGACATGAGAAATACGCGGACGAAATCACAAGGACCGGTAAGTATACCAAATAGTTACTGTAACAATCAGGTCCAATCAAATTATTATCACCCTTAAGTTTACTTTAGTACCTACTCGTATAAGTCAAAATAGCGTTCGCTATGTACTATCGCATAAGATACGAACATGTCACCTTTCGAATTGAATTCCGCCCTGTTGCCTATCATCCACTGGGGCCTCATTAAAAGCACCGAAGAGTTTCAAAAGAAAAATATTTAAGGGTCAATCGTAAACTTTTTGTAAGTATCTTTTCATCCGATCTTTTTCCTTCGTTGAGAGATCTTACCTGTGTTATTGAGGAACACTTAGGCGATTACGTCCGAGTAAAGGAACCTTCGACCTTTTGTAAGAGATTCCAAAAATATACGGATTTTCACACGGAGTTCATCCCAACAAAAATCCGTAGGTATCTATGTTTTTGGAACTTTGTCGAACTCAAAAATTTCTTCACTGGATCTACCCGGATTTCCAGTCGCGCTATTCACGTGGACGCTATCCCTACTTATGTTTTTCCAGATACAAAAGTTGTTGCTTGACCTCGAGGATTAACCAACGAATTAACTTTCACACCTATACTGTACATTACCAATATTATAATATAAATACGTAAGTCTGTCTATTTGTTTGTTATTTGTATTTGGCACAAACTTGACGAAATTTGCTAAAGAGGTTTTATTGTAGAGACAGACATGGAATTTTACAACTTCTATTATATCCATTACTTATATCCCGATGAGACACTGATAGTTGTTTTAGACCTTTACACTCGGCATCATAACGGAACGCTAAATCGCATAGCAGCAGGTCTCTGTCGGTATCTAGCCATTGCCAAAGCCTCCCACACCACAACAGAGCAGAGAAAATTCTGAAAATATGAATTCCCAATTTATCTCTACCGAGGATCGAACCGTGGACCGAGGACCTCTGACATATCACTGTGCTGACCACTGCGCCAGAGAGGTCGACAATACGTCGGAATATATTGTCGACTTTAATTGTACTTTCATACATTGTCTAGCCTTTGAGATAAAAACGTTTTTGAGTTAGGTCGCGCAAATATTATATTTGCTATTTTGATAGCCTTTCAAATGAATGAGTGGTTTTTGATGACCTCTTTGGAGCAGCCCTGAGAGCTGTGTGTGTGTTTGATTTGAAGCTGTAGGTCCCGGGTTCGATTCCTGGCAATTTGGGAAATAATAATTTCGTAATTTTCTCTCGTCTGGTCTGGTGGGAGACTTTGGCTGTATGTAATTACCACCCTTCCGCAAAGATGATTTAGAGTTCCGGTATGACGTCGCGTGGAAACCGTTTTAATATTATAGTTTTAATATAACTGACATGTCCTTAATAGGTTAACTTGCTACTATCTTAAATGTATCTTTAAGCTTCTTCTTCATCTTAAAGTGCCATCTTTGGAAAGTCGGCGATCATTAAGGCATATTGTAATTTTGGT
This sequence comes from Pararge aegeria, assembly GCF_905163445.1. Classification (NCBI taxonomy): domain Eukaryota; kingdom Metazoa; phylum Arthropoda; class Insecta; order Lepidoptera; family Nymphalidae; genus Pararge; species Pararge aegeria. The sequence goes on along the minus strand of NC_053186.1, from coordinate 8,979,911 downwards.
GCCGCGGGTCTGAGTAAGGAATGAGAGCTTTTTCCATTGATTTTGCAGCGAAGATGTACTTCATCGCCCCACACTTCGTTTCACTTGGATCTTGCCCTGTATTATGAGTTGTAGTATGTCGTATGTTTGGTTTGCCATTATCATCATCATCATCATTATATCAACCCATTACCGGCCCACTATAGAGCACGGGTCTCCTTCCATAATGAGAAGGGGTTAAGGCCGTAGTCCCCTACGCTGACCCTTTGCAGATTGATCGACTCCACACACCTTCTGAGATATAGGTTTCCTCACGATGTTTAGCTTCACCGTTGAAGCAAGTAATATTTTAAGATCTTAAAACGCACCTAACTTAGAATAGTTAGAGTTGCGTGCTGAAAGTGAAGTCGAAGTCCTACCCACTGGGCTAACATCGCATTATTTCTTGTTATTATATGGCCAAGATATTCAAGCTTTCCTTTCTGTACTAAATATAAAATAACTTCTGGATTTTTCTTTGTGCGACTTAGCACGGTTACCAACTAGGGCTAACTTGTAGTGAAACAAAAAAAAAAGAACTCTGTTACAGACGAAGCAACCTTGTTCTAGAACACTTACGTGAACACGTAGTTCTTTGTTTTTCGTATTCGGAAAAAAGTGTAATCAATGTTGCCTACAATGTAATCATTGTGATTCGTAGAGTAAGGATTCCGAAGCCCTGGAACGAACCGATTGCCAGCGAGAAAATCCAATAATGCCTATATACCTATCGTGCGGTTCTGATAGCACGACTTGAATTGCAATCGAATCACCATTTTTTTAATTACTACGTGTTTGTGCTGTTTTGTTTCCTAGGCGTGTCTTTTGTATTCACTTTCATATCAGATACGCCATTGTTATCCAAACTGATCTTGAATATCATAGGTGATTCTCTTAATAATGCGCGAGTAAATTTTTTTGCAAAGCCTTCTGACGTTGTCATTATCAACCCATTGCGAAGTCAGTACAGAGCACGGGTCTCAGAATGAGAATGGTTTAGCCCGCAGTCTACGCTAGCCATGTGACGATTGGGAGAGTTACAGATTATTATGTTATTAACTCGCCGGCATGCAGGCCTAAGGATATTCTCCTTTACCGTTTAAACAAGTGATATTTAATTGATTGATTCAAAACGCGTTTAAGCCGAAATATATAATAAAACTTTTCAAAAACGCAAATTCCACATAAAACTATACCAAAATAGATAAACAGTGATTTTTAAGACAAAATATTATATATAAAAAAAATTTAAACAATCTACCTTATAGAAATGTAACATAAAGTGTAGTACATCTGTGTATGCTTTGCGAAAAATACAGAAATCGTTTGTGAGTTGATTGCCATTATTCTATAGTTAGTATTTTGGATTAACCTATTTTAAACAATGTATCAAAACAAACGATATTTTATAATAGACCTTTATATATTTTAAGTTAATTTTAATGTAATATTAATGATCTTTTTAGTGACAAATTGGAATCGGCTCCGCTTTGACCTCACATGAGATGAGCTTAATGATTGCTAAATTGCAAAAATGTTGATGTTAAAAAGTGCAATTTTTCGCCGGCTTTTTGTCGGTATAATTTGTGTTCCACAATATAAATAGACAAAGAGATAGTACGTCCACAGCAGACATACATACTTGACGTTCTGAAAGTGCTTTTAAAGTAGGCTTACTTGAAGTTTATAAATTTTGAATAGGATTCAAATATTGTATTTGATAAAACGCAAATCGAAGAGCACAGAAGTGTTGTTCGTTTATATTTGGCGCCATGCCATTTATAGCCTCTTAACGTGAACTTTATTAAAGTTAAAAGGGCAGATTTAAAATGTTTATGTTTAAGCTATTTTTTTTTTTATTTTGAAGGAATTCCTTATTTTTCGGGACTTTAGTTAGTCATACCCATCTCCAGTGTGACCATAGAGCTGACGAACAAAGGTCACAACAAACTTTGGTGGACAACAAAACAAAAGTTTTTGTAGAGTACGAACTGTATATTTTCCCCAAACAAAAAGTTAGTTAAGTAGTTAGTTTATAATTTGTTACCTACGTTTGGCTCAACCACTTATAACAAATGTCGAAATCCGGCACAGAACAGTTTTCTCTCCGGAAACGGACATAAACGTACTTTTTATCTCGTAACAGTACGGCTTAACAGCAAAAACATATTTTTTTTTAATTTGCATAAAAATAGATTGCATTTTTTTTCACTCGGGAAAATGAATTGCCCGTTTTCAAATTAATTAAAATCAAACGTGGATAACAGCTTGTCATACATCATAAATTCCCAATTAATATAGTCAAAACATTATTTAATTAAAAAAATCTTTACAAAAAATACTCGACAAAATAAAATATCGATTTAGTTAAAAATCAATTTTTAGCTAGTGCGAGCGACCGAAACTGCCTCCACTATTTAAATCGATATCAAACTACCCGCAATATGTTTAAGCCATTAGTGTGGATGTGACGTGAGGTTGAAACTTCCCCGCTAATGGAGCAAGGTAGGCAAAAAGGCAGTGCCCCGCTTTCACGAAAAATATTAACCTGCATTCAGGGTAAGCGTTTATCAATAACCTCGTTTTTTAGGTGCCAAGTTTTATTTCCAGCACCGATCTTAACTTCAGGTGGATAACACCGTCTCGTGAACCACGTATGGCTCACAAAACGTGATCTTGGGACGTCTCAATATTCTGGTTCACGAGAAGCCGCAGAACTAATACAACTTTTATAGTAAGTTTGTCACAGATCGTGCAGTTTATGTTACGTGGTTTTAGTGTGGAATTTTTCCAAGGAAGTTTCTTCTATGTGAGAACCTTCAAGATTTGATGAAGAATTATGGTGTAAAAGTTGGAATCTCTATAGTATAAGTTGGAAGCTCTAATCTCTATCTATAATATCATCCTAGCAACCAAAGGCGTAAATGACTCATCTATAGATGCATATGTGATATTATTAGTTTTTTATTTATGTTCAATGTACATTTAAAGTACATTTAACAAATAAAATATAATTTTGTACTTTATTATGTTCTCATAAAATTGAAAACACTTTTTGTAAAAATAATTGTAAAAGAGAGCACGTTAATATGAGAATTATGTTTGTTTATAAATAGTTGTTTTAACTCTTATCTATAATGGTAAAAATAATTGTAAAAGAGAGCACGTTAATATGAGAATTATGTTTGTTTACAAATAGTTGTTTTAACTCTTATCTATTGGTTTATTATACACTTTAATTGCTTATAAAAAATACATTTGTATCCTGTTTTTTTCATAATTTACTCCTCCGTCTTGTTACGCCCTGTAATTTTTTTAACGCTTTTTATACATAATGCACGCTCTGTCATCATCTTTTTGCTAAAACATTCTTTGAATATCCTACGATCACGCAAAAAATTAGTATTGCTATATCTGTCTATTAAACGTTTACAGTAAGTTAGGAAATTGAAAGTGTCCACCCGTTCGAGGCAAGACCGACGAATTACCGTGCTCGAATAGCACGGTAATTCGTCGGTCGCGATTATTTTTACTAAGGTAATGTGAAAATACTCGTTAGAGCCCGCCTAGGTGGTAACCTTGGAGCAATTATTGTGTGGAGAAGTCTATGCTCAAAAACCGTCTCTCCTAAGAGGCCTTTTCCCAACAGTTGATCATTAATAAGATAATAACATAACCCTTGTGTTATAATAATTTGTGGAACGCAAGCCTGAAACAATAAACTTTTCTTTCCTAAAAAAGAAAAAATCCTCCCTATCACATGAAAAGTACTAAAATTTAGGCATTCAAAAGCATATTGAATGATTTTACAGATACAAGTACACTCGTATGTTTAATTAATTAGTGGTGAAAGGTTGGGTGAGATGGAAAAATCCAATTTTTCATGTTCTACAGCACATCGGTTGAATTTTAAAAATTATTTAAAGTAAGCGGATTCGTTATGCATACGCTCTGACGCTTCTATTTTTATTTTTAAAAGAAAAATACCGCTCGTAATTGCAGTTCGCCGTTTTGGTTGATTCGTTGCCCCCAAATGAAAGAAAGAAAATCCTATCTCCAATTTTTATTAAAGCGTAAGAGAAAAGTTATTTAAAAATTTAAAAAGATCATCGGCATTTAGCCTTATGATTTCCTAGCTTCTCAGTTTCTTAACTCTTGGAGCCTGCTACTTTCCTTGTAGCTAGTATTAATTCTCTTCAGAACCTTGCCATAAAGTTGTCAAGACACCAGGAAACATAAAAATTTCAAGAGTTTGCTCTAGCTTCAATTGCCGAAGAAGGAGTTACTATGCCGACATGGACAGTGGATGTCGGATATTAAAGTAAAAGAGACGAGACTAACTTTTACATTAAGAAACAGATAATAGCCGTCGTTTATGCATCGACTAATAAAAAACCTTTTTTCGTTTGTTAACCAGCGTAAGTACAAATCTTTTGCACAACCCGTTTATTTAGAGAGAATGGTTAAATAAACGGCTTGTGCAAAAGATTTGTCCACCTTTTAACGAATCAAAAGGCCGTGGAGAGGCGGAAATTCAGAGTTGAAAAATCATATTCCGACCTCTATTTTCAGAAAAATGTCGGTTTGATTCTAAGCGAATGGATTCGATATGTGTTTGCACTAACGCTTTTCCAATTGGTTCTTCGCTGGAAAATGTTTTTCAGCTAGGTAGCCTCTCTTTGAACAGTTTTAGTCTGATTAAGCTTCGGTCACTTCTCTTTGGTATCCGTTATTTTAAGGCACTTTTTTGATTTATGACACCTGTTTATTCAGTATTTGGCATCCGTGGTGGTATAAACATACCACCACGCTTGCTTTTAGTCTCAATAATAGTTTGATATAACTAGCGTTTTATTTTAATTATTCATACTCTGCACTTATATTCAATTCGTAAGTTAATCTGTTTGTTTGTTACCTTTTCAGGTCTATATGTTGAACAGATTAATATAAAGGTTAGCTAGTAGATAGGTTGTGCCGTATGGTGAGGGCAGATAAGAAAACAGCGTGCAATCTATTGCACTGCAAGTAAGTCGTTGACTGCAATCTCACCTAGTGGTAAGTGATGATGCAGCCTAGTAGCGGGCAAACCTGTGGTAAATAATTTGCTTAGAACCACGTCTTTGTCGGTAGGGTAACTAGCCACGGCACCAACCGGTTACCACACATTAGCTAGACCAGACCAGAGAAAATTCAGAAATGATAAGCCAAATTGCCTCTGCCGAAAAACAAACCTCCTACTTAAATTCACAGCGCTCACCGCTGCGCCAGGGAGGTCGTCAAAATTGTGTCGTAAACAAATAAACCACAGACATTAGGTACTATACATATCCCACGTTGTGTAGGATCAGCACAAAATTTCTCCTTGAGTCTTGAAGACAGACTTGTTGATGACATTTTTTTTACGACGATCACACACCCTCAGCCTATTCACGTCCCACTGCTAAGCATAGGTTTCCATTATCATAGGATAGAGGGTTTAAGAGTATAGACCCATTACTCTGCTCTCATCGTGGTAGGTTTTAACGACAATAATCACAAGTAAAGTGAATATAATCGGCTTAACGTGGTAACTGAGGCACGGAAGTTGACACCGCCAATTTCATAACTCCGGCTGCTAGGTCCAATAAAAAGTTTCTGTATTATCAGCCTGTGTGGTAAAAAATCTCAGTAACAAATTCTGATGCAATTTTTTTAGGACGAAGACTATTTTAGTCTACTAACTTGCCTTGACTGCAATCTCACTTGGTGGTAAGCGATGATGCAGTCTAATAGGGTAGCGGGCGGATAATCTGTTAGGGGTACGGTAATTATATTCAACCGATATCTGACCCTAATTGGCTTATTCATTAAATCTAACGCAAATGCAAAAATTGCTTTGCGACCTTTTTCGGTCGAAGACTCCCATCAGAATAGACAAAAGAAAATTCTGAAAATATAAATTTCCAAATTTCCCCTGCTATGGATCGCGGAACCTCATTAAAAAAAATGGTGTACCTTCATATTAATAACACAAACGTTTTTAAGTTCTCGCCCTGTTCTTAAAGTTGGTAAAAAATTTAACATCGTCATCTTCGGTCGTGTTTTTAAAGAGTACAAGTCAGGTTTTAGCATTCGAACTTTTTAAAAGTTTTATTATAAATTTGTAAGAATTTGTTATTACCGACTTACTAAGCAAGTCTTTTATGTGTGGGTAAATCTGCGAACGCGACCCCGGAAACTGGCAAACTGGGACAAATTCTGTAACTATTGAATGTAGAAATATTACTATTTCCAGCAACTTTAACATCTTTGCTTCATAAAATTCATCTCTTATTTTTCTTTGACCTCATTATTTTTTACATTCAACTAACGATTTAGATTTGTTGCACACTGCTGCGACACCAACTAGTAGCACCTTAGTCCGATGAGGTGGATGGATGTCATCAAGCAATTCATAGGGAGCTGGACCCAAGCGACACAAGACCGTGGTATTCGGAACTCCCATCAAAAGACCTATATCCAGCAGTGGGCGTAACCAACTAATATTACTAACCTAACTGTAAGTATAAGTTACGATACTTACAGTAATAAAAAAATATAATATTTCTTTTATGTTTAATTTTATCCTTACCCTTTACTAAATAACTATGATATCCTGTACTGTTGTCAGAAGCCAACTTAACTTTATTTCTGTCGAGAATATGTTACTTTTTCATGTAAAGCGGATAACCTTTAAGTCAGAAATACGGTCAATTTATTTTCTACTTTTTTAAGGTTATTTGGACCTCCATTTTTTTAATACACATCTTAAAGCATACCAACTAAGCTACGATAATGGTGACACAAAAGTTAATTAACCAATCTTGCTAATTTAACGTCAGTTTACGTTTCTCGATATCATACTTTTTTTATCAAACGCCACAAGCGTATTTCTTTATAGCAGAGGAATTTTACAATCATTACTTTCAGGCGACAAGTTTTGGTTCGTAAAAATCTTTCTGTCAACCCAAGCCTTATAAAATACCGTAAACAAACTTGTATCGAAAAAGTTTTTATATAACTCTTTCGAAGAGTTTGATTTACTTTTGAAAGTAGTAATTATTTGGGATTTCCTAATTTTGTAACAGCAACCAAACAGCAAACCAAACATAGTCGCTTGTGTATTTTAATCTTATTTGCGATAGTTGAATAGTAAAAGATAACTTGTTCAATATAATAGTTACGAGTATAAATATATATTTAATATTAGCTCGATTTGCTATTCTCCGCGAAAAGCACGAAAATCGGTGCGATCTTATTTATAATTCCTTCAATCTTTAGACTCACACCAGACAGAGCTTCTGCAATATCCTATGTACCTACGTTTCACTCCAATACCGAGCATCCTCAGGAGATGTTGAATTTACAATGAATTTCTTAGTATTTGTTCACGTTTTTTTACAATTTGGGAACCTTTCGTGCGACTCCTATCCTACAAATATTCAATCATAATGTTACGACTGTAAGGACGTCTTCCCATTGTCGCCCGGTGAATTGATGACGGCGGGTTAATAAGCTACGCCGCATCTCGTTACAACTTACTAAAACACAGAGTCAGATAGTCGCCGAAACCAAGCCACTTTCCAAGGGACTTTTTTTCTTTGTAATAATTGACGGACCAAGCAGACTTCTGACGGCCGATTGGCGCAGTGGGCAGCGACCCTGCTTTCTGAGTCGTGGCTGTGGGTTCGATTCCCACAACTGGAAAATGTTTGTGTGATGAACATGAATGTTTTTCAGTGTCTGGGTGTTTATTTGTATATTATAAGTATTTATGTGTATTACATTAATTAGTTATCTTAGTACCCATAACACAAGCTACGCTTACTTTGGGGCTAGATGGCGATGTGTGTATTGGCGTAGTATATTTATATTTATTTCTACAAATACCGAGCTCTGACATATAGAAACACGAACAGATATACAGCTTTAGTAATAGAAGTAAATAGGTAGAATGTCCCGTGGACATTCTATGTCTAGTGGGTAAATAATTAAACTTATGTTCATGACATTGAGTTGGTGGGTATTTTGATATAAATACGGGTGCATTTTCTATACAATTCAGTCCTACATGGACTCGAATGATGCATAGATACCTCCCGGTGTCTTAGTCGTTTATCACTACCTCTTCGGTCTAGTAGTTAGTATGATTGCCTAGGAATCACAAGGTCAATTTCCGGATCGGCTTAAAAAAATTACATTTTGGATTTTGAGTGAAGATAATTTTTATTGCAAGTCCAAACTAAGGAAATTATTATTGTCTATGCCCGTGCCGTTGCCAACACTAACCAGCAATGAAGTAAAATGGTGGAGTTAAGCAATAAATCTCACACTAAAAGGGTGAATCATGAACCGAGAGAAGCAGTGTGAGAAGAAGTACTTATAAATATACAAATATTCATTTATACCTACCTCTTTTCTGTAGTTGTGTTTTCTGCGCTAATCGCTATGTAGCGATAAGGCAGTCAAATTATGTATGCTATGTTTGGTCTTTTTTTATTTTTCTGTAATTCTCTCGTTTAATGTAAAATAAAAGTCTATTCATTCATTCATTAATAGACTGAGGATACAAAAAAGATTGAATATTCAACTCGATTGTTCAGGAAATGAAAAGCGTTTGCTTTTGAGCATTTTTGCTTTGAGCAATCGAGTTTCTAAATAATAAAGAGTAAGGAAAATACTTGAAATGCTTTCGCCATACTTTGATCCCAGTAGGCTCGACAATACGTGATTCGGGGTAAAAGTTGCTCCCTAGTGAATAGAGATATCACGACGATCAAAGATTTCGCGGTTCAATCGAGGACTATGGTTTGTTTTTGACGAGACGAAATAAGGTATTATAACGTTCTTTTTTTTAACAAAAGGTTATTTTTTTAACGTTCTTCGTAGAGAGAAAAAATAATGTACAAGAACAACATGTATGTTGGTTGGATTGACGATCTATCTGTCGCAGCAGTAAGCGCTGTGTTTTTATGAGACTCCGGGTTTGATCGCCGGCAGATAAAGTTTGAGAAATCATATGTCCTGAATTTTCTCTGGTCTGGTCAGGTAGGAAGGCTTCAGCCGTGGCTAGAGACCAACCCACAGACAAAGACGTGCCACCTAGCGATTTAGCGGTACGATGTCGCGTAGAAACTGATCAAAGGAACCGATTTCGAAAATATAATTAAAAATTCTGCATTTATTTATTTATAGTAGTGAGCCTTCTTCAACAACGCTTTTGAAACGCCAAGTCTGTCTGTTTATTGTGCAGTGTTCTACCTTCAGTTTGGAAGGCAGTTTCAACAGAGAAGAATCCGTCAAGAAACTCAGCAGTTGCTCTTCTACAAAGTCAACGTTTGACAACTTCCTATCTTGCGGCCGATGAAAGCTGAACTGAGTGATTTCTAGCAACCTTGTAATTTACAATGTAGATCATAATTCATAGGTATCAGAAACTGTGTCATGTAAGACGAACTACTCGCCTAAGCTTGTTAGGTATGTTGATAGAAACTCATACAATCGATAGTTTTGTTATTTGATTTAGCACTAATCTTTTTACGATAAAGCCATAAAACAACACCACGCTTTGATATTATTACGCGATTCTTGATTTTTGTTACTTATAATATCGTTGTCTTTCTAAGAAGTTACGAATTCACGATGTATTACGAATTAGGACCATTTATAACAAATGTCAGATGAGAGGAAACGTTACTTGAACTGAGTACTATTATTCTGTTTTCTTATGTTTTCGTCTAGTTCTTTGGGATTTCTCTTTAGAAAGGTCTTTTCGGATATCCATAGGGTGAAAAAGAAATGATTAATGAATAAATACAATAACGTTATAAAGCAAGCGTTACGTGCTTGTGTCCGTGTTATTAATATTTTTTGGTTTTATTTTACTTCTAACGCTTAAAACCTTCTCTACCACACTGATTTTTAAAATAACCTTAAGATAAAGTAATAAAAGTCCCGGTAGATTATTTTTGTTTTTTTCAAAAAGAAAGTTGTTATTTAAAATTTGCAATGAATTCAAAAACAATTATGAATAATGTATTAGGACTTTAATTTATTATTTCTGGCAGATCTTTTTGAATGGACGATGCGACTTTTCAGTGTAGTAGAATTATAGATCAAACTATAATTATTATTTATTTTACCTATTAACGAATTATTATTAAAATAAATAAATATTATTTTGTCTAAATACTCTTTTTTTATAATACATACTGGCCGGGCTCTACGTTAAAAAACACTATTATTGTGTTTTTTTCTGGTGAAGTGCGGTAGGGCTTTTCTCCAGGACGGCCAGTTTTCAGGTAATTTCCACAATTTTACGTACATTTAGACTTTATACGTATAATTAAGACTGAAGGATCTTAACAGTAAAGAAAAGCCTATTTTTAGTATTAAATAATGAGTAATTATAAACAAGCAACTCATTTGCAGGTACTTTATAAAATATTATAATGCCTATAGCATTAGAACTATTTATTACAACTGTCAGAACAAACGTCACGTAAACGAAACAATATTAATGTATTTTCTCATACTTTCGCCTCATACGTTGGGCGTACCCTTTAGAACGGCCTATTTTATGATATCCCAAGAGTATCGCTGCAATATATAGTGATAAATATACTAACATATTTAATTTCTTGCATAATATAAATCTAAGAAACGTCTTTTATCGGTGGCCATAATAGTATGTAACATCAAATCCCCATAAACGTAAGCCTATCAGTTAATATGAAGGACTAAACGTCAAATTTGACAGATTTACGTTACTCCCTAGTAAGTTTGATAACTTCATAGTTTACTCTGAGGCTTTCGTTCTCAAACACTACTCAACGCTCAAATTAAGTCGAGGCATCCATATAAATCTAAGTCGTTGGGCCGTAGAGTGTCAGCTAAAATGTCAACATCAAAACTCATATTTACGTGATATTTACTTTATGGCCTAACGTTTGAATAGAGATATTAAATAAATATAATTTCAAATACAAATTTAATTATTCACATAACCGCATATAAATTGCTAATGTGAAAAAACATTTCAATATCAAAGATAAATATTATTTGCCAGCATATAATATTTATCTCGAAGCTCGAAAATACTCAAAGGAAAAATTGTATGAGTTATTTTTAATGCTTCTCCATTTAGCGTTTGATTCAAATTGAAAAATAATACTATACAATAATGTTATCTTTTCATTCCACTATCATTAAAGGATTTTAACCCAACTTTATAACACAAAGCGAAATGAAGGTTCATTAACTCTAATATTCATTCGATTAAAACCTACTTTTTAAAAAGCAGAGGTTTTTATTTCGATTATTCAAACTGCCGCGCCGTTTCTATGCTGATTTATGTCAACTTTACTAGAGAACGGAGCGTAAAGATGAAGAGTTCAGCTTATAGTACGTATATCAGTATATATACATGAGTTCAATGTGAAAATTAAACTTTATTTGCTAAGCTCCGCGAAGAATTACAGATCCGTGGGAACAGCAGCGAAAAGATTTACGCGGAGTATAGCAAATTAAGCGTAATTTTATAGTATTGCGTGGAATTCCGCAAAGTTACGCGTGCTTCTATCCAACAAATGAGTTTATTTATTTCACAATAACTTCAAAACGCTTAAACTCGTTGAGGTATATGAGAATCCTTATCCCTTCTCAGTGTGGGATGAGACCCGTGCCCTGTAGTGGCCCGGTAATGGGTTAATATGATGATGATCGTTAGAACCTCCTGATAATTTTGATTAATAATAGAGCTGGTTATGGTCTTTGTAATGACGATGACCTCCCTGGCACAGTGGTGAGCGCCGTGGTTTTATATATGAGGAGTCCAGAGTTCGATTCCTGGCAGGGGCAATTTAGAAATTAGTAATTTCTGAATTTTTGTTTCACGTAGTACAAAGACGTGACGCCAAGCGATTAAGCGCTCCGTAACGATGCTGCGTAGAAACCAATTAGGGGGACGGATTTATACAGAGAGAGTATGTCAGTTATATCTTATTATCTATAAAGATATAACTGTCATACCCTTCCAGATTAGCCCGCTACCATTTTAGAGTGCATCATCCCACCCCCACGTAACCCTCACGTAACATTGCAGTCAATGTCTAATCACCGACACAATAATAAGTCACCTTAGGTGATAGCTTTTAGTCAGAAATGATGTATTCCTAGGAATATCCTAAGGTTATTCATAAACGAATTGCCTTGTTCGTTGTTAGTGAAAACGAGCATGAGTTTCTTTGCTCCCACTTTTATCCCCGAATTATAATCCCGGAAATCACGTTAACGGGAATCAATACAGATTAAGCCATAGTGAAGCGCGATCGGATACAGCTCGTTTATCATTGAAACAAAAATGATATTTATTGAAATTGACTTCAAATTTCAATAGCCACCGAAAAATAAATTTAATCTTGATCTCTTTTTTTTATTGTGGGTACTTGTAAACCTACCTACTTATAACCTTGAAAAAATACCCTACTTATATACTTGAATAATTTTTTTTTAATTTCTATAAATTTAGACCATGACTTCCCAAGGTAATTTTGGACCTGCGAATGCATAAGTTTAAACTGTGTGCTAAAACACATTTATTAAAACGTGGTTACTATACGATTGATGAATTTCTTTACGACAAGGCTGCTTGGAAGTAGGCTCCGCTCTCATATCTCACAATATATAAAATTTATTTATTTGTAAACTGTAAAATTATGTTGAAACATAGCAATCTGATGAGTTTCTTCCCGGCTCTTCTCGGTGGAATCTGCCTTCCGAACCGGTGGGAGCGTCACTACAAATAGACTGACTTGACGTTTCAAAAGTAAACTGGGCCTACTTGAAATAAATGAATTTCGCTACATTTGCTTCGCTAATTATTTTTTTAATTACAAATCCGCGGCTGATTGTGTCATCCGGTGACAGAAGGGCTGGCTCATCTTTTGCGCAAAGGATAGCTTGGCTGTTCAACGCGAAGATGCAGCCAGCTTGCCTACCTGGCAGCGTACCACGTGGGGGTGACCGTTACATGATAGATATAAGTTTTAAACGTGTAACATTATCAATGAAAAAACTTAAAGATATTACAAATTAAAATTAAAATAATTGTATTTTAATTTTAATCTTGTAATTCATAGTATGCTTTGTCTACTATTCGTACCTACCTTTTTGTATTCCACTACAAGTTAGCCCTTGGTTGCAATCTCAAGCAAATAATGTTGCGTTCTAAGATGGTGGGCTAATCTGTTAAAAGTATGGACGTTATAAGCTAAAGCCCTTTATACGTTTTCTATGCATATGCGAAATTGTACCGGAACACTGAATCACTAGGCAGTACGTCTTTGTCCAGCCTACCGACTTTTCTGAGTTATCTTCCTTGAAATAATAGGTAGGTAGAATCTAAAAGCGAACTAACACGGAGCCATGGTCGACGAGAATATAAGCTAGACTAGAGGCCAATTCAATTACCGAATTGGAAATTGATAGCCTTTAAAAAGCGATATTGGATAAGGGTAGGTACCCTTAGAAGTTTAAATGAACTAGTTATTTCATATTTTACTACCTTCGGTCTCACCCAAGTTAAATTAAAACTTTAAAACAAAATTGAAAAAAGCCTATCTGAGCCTTTCTTATTTGAAAGGTTATCTAACGCAATAATATATTTTTACATTGGATTCAACTACACAGTATTCTGAGATTTAATATGTTGGAATATTTACGCTCGGTTATATTTTGTTTTAGAGTTCCGTAGTAAAACATGGAAGTCTTATGGTTTAATTAGGTTAAAAAAATATCTAAGTTGTTATAGAAACTTGTAACCTTATCTTAGGCGAGTAAGTAGGTAGATAATTTAATAATTGTATTGGCCGAATTTAAATTAATTTAAAAGTTTTTTTAGGTATCCCTCAATACAAATTTGTGAATGCATATTATCATAATATATGAATTAATTAATATTGAAGGAATCAAATAGGTAGCCGCTGCAATTATCATGAAATCGAACTTTTTCATGATTGATAACATCTCAGTAAGTATAACGAGAAAACTTTTCAAACTTATATTTTCCCGTTTTCTTGAAGTGAAAAAAAACATAAAAAAATTTAACTTACCATGTAAGGAACCAGCGATTCCTGAACAATCACAAACACATCACTTTATTTTTTTTTTACTTTTTTATTTTCGTACACAGCACATCACTAGCACGTCCCGGAGCGGGACACGGGACCGGGCGCCGCGACGGCCGCTGAGCTTATGGACGCCGGGAGGCACCCCCGCCTCCCCTCTCTACGTCCCGCTATGGCACCCATGCTAATATTTCCCGATTTTCTCGCAATGCGCAATGCATGCTGCATGCTTGAGAGTAATTTTTGAGGTGAGATATTAATTAATTTATACTAATTTTATATTATATTAATTATATATAATATGTAAATGATATTATCATTCACGAACGTGGTCGCTTAGACTAAACCTCATAAGAATGTTCACAGTCATCAGCAGACGATGGAGAGAGCTACACTGGAAGTATGCGATTAATTTAGAAATTAAATTTCCGTTAAACAATTAGTATTACAGGTTACTGACAAAGCTCATAAAGTCGCAAGGCTGAAGTGGCAATGGCCGCGGCACATAGCTCGGAGATCCGATGGACGTTGGGCTCCCAAGGTGCTGGAATGGCGACCCGGCACCGGTAAACGCAGTGTAGGTCGGCCCCCAAAGAGGTAGACTGACGACATTACACGAGTGGCTGGGAGTCACAGGAAACAAGCCGCCCGGGACTGGATTTTGGAACTCCCTACAAAGGAGTGACTGTAAATCGGTTGAAGTAATGATGACGATGATATAATACATGATAGTTTAACCCTAATAAGAAAGCTCAAAGTCACTCAGCAGGCGATGGAGAGAGCTATGCTGGGAGTATCCCTATGTGATAAAATCGGAAATGGGGAGATCCGTAGAACAAGTTACGAAACTGAAGTGACAAATTACAAAGCTCGGAGAACTGATGGACGTTGGGGTCCCAAGGTGCTAGAATGGCAACCACGCAACGGTAATCGCAACGTTGGACGGTCCACAACGTGGTGGAAAGACGACATCTAACGATTAGCTGGAAGCCAAGGTTTTCGAACTCCCTTCAAAATACCTATGTCCAGCAGTGGACGTCAATCGATTAAAGTAATAATATGTAATAGTTGATAATGATTAATATCATTATAATAATTACATTGAAGTAACATGGTGGGTTACGCTCCTAGACGCTGTCTCCGATGAAACAAGAGGTTACCTGGCTGTGGGACTTTAAAATAACTCTGAAGGATCCTCTCTGTGATTAAAGTGGTCCATTTATAAAAGCGTAAGGCAAGCTCTATAATATTATTAGTACGAATACGAATAAACGTTTTTTGGCTTGTAGTTGCGTCATATTTTCACGCAGCAACAGAATAACAACAGATAGTTGGCTGGAGAATGTCACAGGTATAAAGCATTATTTATCATGTTAGAAATTTATTATGAAAAAAATTCTTTTAGGGAAAGTAGGTACCTAAAGCAAACGCAAATAATACATCCGGGTGAAGCCGCGGGCAGGACAAGTTTGTATATAAAACTATAAGGAGCTCTCCAAACAACAAGTTAACAGTCAGCACTTAACGAAATATCGCTATGTAAACTTATTGTTTATTGTGTTTTCCGGGGCAATTAATTTGGTTTTCTCTTAGACAAAAATCAAAGTTCATAAATCTGAACTTTAGCGACAAGTCTAAAACAGGGCTATCCATTTCCACTGAAAAAATGAGAATATGATATTTATTTAAAGGCCCATCAATTTAGTTTATTTATTGATTTCTGTACAACAGAATTGGCACTTTTGTCTTTAAATACTGCCGTTATACATAATCGAACTTATAGCCTCGTGATTCGGTGTCAAACTTGCTAACCACTGTACGCACGGCGCCGATATTACACACTTTGGCATAATAAGTCTATTTTTAACGAACCAAATCGTGTCACACTATTTTCATACGCAGCATCCCGATTTTATTTTAGCCTTAGTAACCGATAAATAACAATTTCTAGTACGTTTACTTCTTGATTAAATATTAAATATGAACTGATTTTTTTTTACATTTAAAACGCTATGGAATGTATACAGTACGCATTCTAAGTAAATAAACCTACGACTTTTAAGAATCATAATCGGTTAAGTGGTGCAAAGTCCAAAGATTAGACCAGACAAATAGTCATATCATTATAGAGAATCAATACAATAAATTAAAAACTGTGCCAATGTTATATATCTATATAGGAACTTGCCTCTTAGTTCTTTGATTAAGTTTGGTATATATTTGATCTAAGACACAGAGTAAAACTATCATAAACACAAATAACTGTATTAATGTACAAAATTAAATTAGTCTTGGCACTTAAAACCTGATTGCACTAATCAAGATGACTATAAAATATGAAACAATTCCCTAAACGCCCCAATTTGGGGAGTATTTACGCGCGAATTAGTATGCCTCTCACGTTTGAATATTTTTCCCGTTCTCCACGCTTTCCTTTTTAATTAATACTCATTATTTTTTCTGAGAACGGACACCTAGGTTAATAGAGGCTCTTGTTGAATAAAATTATTCTCATAATGTTCTTGTGCTGACAGAAGACATCTGCTGAAAGCGGAAAAAAACAGCCAAGTGCAATTACGACTTGCATACTGACGGTTCCATACTCTGGAAGGAAATTTTCGAATTGCAATTGCAAATTCATGATTCTATTTTCGGGATAAAAATAAATAGTTGTCCGTCCCCAGA
Organism: Pararge aegeria; assembly: GCF_905163445.1. Classification (NCBI taxonomy): domain Eukaryota; kingdom Metazoa; phylum Arthropoda; class Insecta; order Lepidoptera; family Nymphalidae; genus Pararge; species Pararge aegeria. The sequence goes on along the minus strand of NC_053186.1, from coordinate 8,963,064 downwards.
TCTATCTCCATGCAAGATAATACTAAGATCGGTTCAGTGGTGAAACTTATCATAGGCACAGAATAGCTAATAGGCACAGATAATAAAGGCAACGTATACTGGCTGGTTTTCCGGTTACCTGCAGTGAATAAGTATGTCGCAAATAGGTACTCGCTGTAAACGTATTGCAATTAATTTTATCTATCTCTATCATAGATCAGTGAACTCTATGCCTAAAATCAAGTCGATTGTCAAGGGCGCGACAAAAGGGCCACCACCACTTTCGCACTTATAAAATTATCGTTTAAAAGTGGCAAGATATGCCTATTGTAATAGACATAATTTAATATATATTTTTTTTAATTTCAAAGGAGGTTTAAAAAAAGCTTATCGGTATTGTTTGCGTATCGGTATTTTATTTAAATTTGTTGGCGACATCAAAAGTTACCGGAAAACTGGATCGATCCAGTTACAGCCGTTAAAACTGGAACGTGTTCAATGTTTACTTTGATATTAATATGCGGTATGTTTGAGCATTCACGTGGAATTCGGTGGATTACCGTAAACTGCTAAGGCTAACAGCTATTCCGTGAAGATAATGCCATTAAAATAGCGTTATCGCTATAGTATAGACCACACCGCGTAACTAAAATAGTTAAAAATCGTGCAAGAAATAATAATTTTTATATTACCGATAATCACGATACCTAATTATTAATTCAAACGGATTAAAAATATTCAATTAATTATATTTTTTTTAAACGATTTATTTTTAATTTTTTGGGACTCCGGTCTTTTTAGCTTTACGAAAATTAACGAAGATGTAGATAGCGGTTTGGCACAATCGGGAATTAAAAACTTAGGCCCACAAATACGCATTGGAGCCATTAAATTGTTATTATCACTAATACATATGTTGTTATAATAACTGGGACTTATGGCAGAACGTGTTTTCCTAATTACTCTATTCAATGCCAATTTCCTTTCGTGAATTTGTTGGTACCCGATATCTTTTGTTCGGCCCAAGTCAGGAATCAAACCAATGGTCTATTGATCTAACACACTAAATAATAAAACCAATGAACAAAAATCAGTAGGAAAGGATTTGCTATTTTATAACGAAGGAAGATTTTACTTTGAAACAATAGTTTTCTATATTCAGATATGATTGCGGAAGTAAAAATCATATTACTTGAGCTACAGTACATAAACTAAATTATTTTTTTGACCTTTATTCGGACATTGACATTTTCCTTGGAATGTATCCTTCTTTTGAGCTCTTAGAAAATTGTTCAATTATCTACTTATATAAAAAGCCCGGAACTAATTCGTCTTTTTAACTCAAGTCATGCGTCAGCAGTGATAAAAACCGTCGGATCTTCCTTTATATTTTAATTCAGCGGTGACATCAAAGGTCTGAGAGAAAACTGGTTCGATCCAGTTATAGCCAGTAAAACTGGGACGTGTCCCATGTTTACTTCGATATTAATAAAATAGGTAGCTAGATAAATGCGTAGACTACCTACGTCCATGTTCTTATGATATAACTTGCTGGTCCCCGCGGTTTTGCCCACTAAAATTAATGAACCGCTTAGGTACTACCGTGGTATATAAACAGTTAAAATGTTGTAAAGAGCATTGTTTATTTATATAAGATTTTCTTTTTAGTCAAACTACTTTTTTGCTAATAAACAAACAACCGGGGTTATGTACGACAGTAGTATGTTTGTATAATATTTTCTTTTTATCTTAGTTTCATGGGCAGCCAGTAATACTCAGCGGACGAAGTCGTTGACACACATCATTACTGTTTAAATACAAGCCGGTGGCTTGCTTCCATCACTTAAAGTTATATTATTTCATCAATAATAGTCTCTAATGGCATATCTTGCCGTTTCTAATATAATGACTATAATTCTGATAAAAGACCGTCATTATTATTAAAATATAGGTACTGCTTTATGTTACAGCGACAACGTTCGGCCGTGGCTTTTTACTACACCACATACAAAGATAGATAATCATCATCATCATATCAATCCATTACCGGCCAACTACAGGGCACGGCTCTCCTCCCACAATGAGAACGGATTAAGGCCGTAGTCAACCACGCTGGCCCAGTGCGGATTGGTGGACTCCATACATTTGAGAACATTATGCAGAACTCTCAGCCATGCATGTTTCCTCGCGATGTTTTCTTAACCGTTGACACAAGTGATGTTTAATTACTTAAAACGCACATAACTTAGAAAAGTTAGAAGTGCGTGCTGGGAATCGATTTCGGAAAGTGAATTCGAACTCCTACCCACTGGGCTATCGCCGCTTGTTATTAGATAATACAATTTAATATCTTAAGATGAAATTATAAGAAATCCTTACTGATATTATAAATGCGAATGTGTGTTTGTTTGCTCTTCCTTCACACACTAACAAAGCAACCCATCAACTTTTTTTTTGCACTTTTTGGTTAGTTATATTAAAGAAATATAGGCTACCAAAAAGCAAAACTAACGCTTCCCACGGTAATTAAAACAAAACTGTTATTATTAACACGGACGAAGAACGCGGGCAATAGCTAGTCCATTATATTTAAAAAAATATATAAAAAGTATAGTGTCATCAAGTGTAAGCGTTCAATATAATAACCTAACCTTTCTTTTATTTGGCAGTTTTCTACTTTGTATGTAGCGCTCACAGTTGGACTATAAAAGAAATATCGTTTGGCTGGATCTAAATTTCTAGTCATATTTACGGCTGGAAAAACGCCAATTCCCGTTTGATTCCGATTTGCATTTGGAGTATTTCTATTGAATAAACCCCCTTATATATTTCGGCATAGGTCTTTTAGCATATACGGGGTGTATTTATGGGTATATAATATTTTCGACAACGGTGAGCGCTTTGATTTTAAGTTGGAGGTCCCCGGTTCAATTCCTGGCATGCCCAGATTGGAAATTTGTTGTTTCCGATTTTTTCGATTTTTTTCTGGTCTCGTCTGGTGAGAGGCACAAAGACCTGCAGCTTAGGCGGTACTTCACGCCAGGTCAACGCCTCGCACTGTACCAGGCTCAAGTACGAACAACATGGAGTACTGTAGTCACCTGTGGGGTGCCTCTGCCAAGTACCAGCTTGAAGCATTAGATTCGGTGGATCGTCGCGCCAGGAGAATTATAGGCGACAATTCGTTAACGCAGGCGAAACTACATAGTCTCCAGCACCGACGCAATGTTTATCGGTTTTTTACCGGATATACTTCGGTGAGTGTGCTCAGGAACTTCACAATCTTGTTCCTCCTTCCCCGTTCTACCACAGAACAGCGAGACACCGTGAGCGGTGGCATCCTTATGTGGTTGATATTCCATCAACACGCACGAAACGTTTTTTATCCACGTTTCTGATACCTGCCGCTAAGATGTGGAACGCCCGCTAAGATGTGGAATTTGAAAATATTGCTCAATATGTTTGTTATTTTTTAAATAGCGGAAACAACACAGACGTTTGACGTAAGCGTTACCTTCCGTCAGAAAAAAATCTGAGTTACTCCCTAGTCGCGCCTTAAGAAGTTTTACTTCAAAAATATAAATTATATATTACTGGAAGTGTGGAGTTTAAGGATTAAAGAAATTATAAATTACACCATACAGATAGGTACTCCTGCTTTTTGCGGAGTATAGCAAATTAAGCTTAATTTTCTTAAACTAATAACCACCCAGACACTGAATAACATTCATGTTCATCACAGAAACATTTTCAGGTGTGGGAATCGAACCCACGGCCTTGGACTCAGAAAGCAGGGTCGCTGCTCACTGCTCCAATTGACACTGTGTGAAAGGTAATAAAAGCCGACGATTTTTTTATCCGACGATAATTTGTGTGATGAACAAGTGTTTTTCAGTGTCTGGGTGTTTATCTGTATATTATAAGTATTTATGCATATTATTCATTAAAATATTCATCAGTCATCTTCGTACCCATAACACAAGCTACGCTTACTTTGGGGCTAGATGGCGATGTGTGTATTGTCGTAGTATATTTATATTTATTTATTGTTATATTTATATTTATATGAATGTAGAGGAGATGATTCACAAGAAAACTTTCTCTGCGTCTTTAAACATAACCGAAATTTGTGGAAAAATCTTTCACAGACTAAAGGAATAATAATCATAAAGGACTGTTTCCAATCAGTAAATAACCATTTCAGTGATAACCTAGTGGTTAGGACTTCGGTTTCACTTACGGAGTGCTAAGTTCGCATCCCAGCACGCACATATAACTTCTTTAAGTAATGTGCATTTTAACGTAATTATTTTTTATTGCAATCACATATACAGCGTATCATTTTCGAGAAAGTATGCTATGGCAAACTAATTCCGTTTTTCTCACCTCGCGTCGGAATCATGGGTTTTTCATGGTAAAAAAAGCCAATGTTTCGATCCAGGTTCGATCGAATTTCAGTAAAGTCGTTCAGTAGTTTTAACATAAGTAAGAACAAAAAACATCGATACATCCCTACACCCCCGCGACTCTCTCCGTGTACAACTTATGATAGTCAAATTTTATCGTTTAATTTTTTTCATAGCCTACACAATCTACCAACCGCGACGCGTCATCCGCCGACACTATTTCTCCGTTTTGTCGGCTGCAATTAATGGTCGTTGAATAACGTTAAACATCTTATAAGCTTGCTCATCACATAAGCCTACTGAATGTAAACAATTTATTTATATTTAAATCTATCCGGTGGTTCAAGAGTAACACGTACATAAAAGACATCTTGTTAGGATTGATTAATAATTTAGCTCAAAGTAAACTGATAATTAACTTTAAGCTAAGAAGAGCAAGCTTTATGACATCTTTGAGCTTAGCCTTAGTGTCTAGCTTTTTTCCTTTACTCTTTGCATTTCTCAATCTCCGTCCCTGGGGAAACTTCTCGGTACGCATACATTTCCACAAATATTACCTTAAAAAATCACTTTTCTGAAATATGAAAACAATTTTTTACGAGGCCTTCGCCCTGTAATAAGACCTAGAATATAAATAGTCAAAGAGCGAGTGAACCCATTTTAGTATGTTTATACAGTATTTTATTCTATTTCAGGTAAAAAAAATATATAATGAGTAATTAGTTACCTACTAGAAAAGTAATAATAAAGACGGATGTAATATTTTTATAACTTTCAAAACATTATTTATTTGCTTATTAATTTGCAGCACATTCAAAACAAGTGTCATCATTATTATAAATAAGAAGATGTGGATAAGAAAACACTTCTCTCTTTTTGTCTGGTGGAAGGCTTTGGCCGTGGCTAGTTACCACCCTACCGACAAAGACGTGCCGCTAAGCGATTCAGTGTTCCAGTGCGATATCGTGTAGAAACCGATTAGGGGTATGACTATTACTCCCTAACAGGTTAGCCCGCTACCATCTTAGACTGCATCATCACTTGAGTGAGACAAGGTGAGATTGCAGCCAAAGGGCTAACTTGTATAATCTCTACCAGTGTCTCTAGGACATTAATATTTGTATTATTTGTATGATATCCATTATTAGCAATAAAACGTGATGTTTTTTGAATTGTATTAAAATATTAACTTTAAAATGCCCCATTTAAAAAATATCAACATATATTCCAACGAAAGTTAATATATATTTATAGGGCACTGCTTATAATTAAAGTTAACATAGTCATCATGTACAAATGTAATTTGTAGTTATCGATAAAACTACATTGTGCTTATAAGTTATTGATTAATTAATTGCTTGCTAGGCGGTACAAATACAAATTCGGTAAAAATTCGGTCACTTTCTCTTAGACAAGGATATCATATAGTACGTCACTTAATACACCTAAAAATGGTTCAATCGAAATAAATATTAACCTGAAAAGTAATACCGTTCATATTGCCGTGGGATCAGTAGGATTCGATACAATTTACGTATTCAGTGAAAAGGCTGCCAAAAGATCGTTTACATGTCAATGAATATTGCGATAAATAAAAATACTTATCAAATGTGATTTCGATACAGATCATTGTCACTTAATAAGTTCTGAAGTTCATTAATAAAAAGCATATATGAATGATTATTTATTCGTATGTAGAAGAAAGTGTTTTTTTGCAGAAGTCCATGATGCCCAGACACAGTACCAGGCTACAAGGTGCAATGTATAATTACTTATACTTAAATCTTTAAAAATACACGACCTACACGTTTCGCTTCGACACCAAATCTTCCTCAGATTATGAATTGGCAATGCAAAATTGCTAAACACATTTATTTCCTAAGATGGACTTTAAAAAATTTATATTTCATAAAATACATTTAATTAAATTAATTCATAAAATCATTGTGGTTTACGGATAGTGGATTGGTCATCTTCCATAAGTCTTAGCCAGCGTATCAAATTGGCCTCTGTAGAAAAGAATTACGATAAAACACAACACACATACAATTGCACATTCAGAAGGACACACAAACTTTTACATAGCTATAAATAGGTACTGCGATCACAAAAAAACACATCTTCAAAAATGAGATGCTTATACTATTTGTATTAGGTAAAGTAAGATATGAGTGCATTATTTTTTAAAGAACATATCTTTAGAGCTCTCAAATGGTCGTTTACATAACCGTCAATATTTCTTATGCTTGTTTTACTTAACTTAGAATAATATTTTTACATAATCATTCATGCTTATTCACGACATTTATATTTCATTCTGAAGTCTGCCATATAAATACAAGTTTGCCAAAAATGTCAATAATAAAATTCCTTGTAAAGTTTCACTTCACTCTCACGCGTTTCATTTAATCAATAAACCATAACAGTCCACTGAAGGACTAAACGCCTCTCCCAATCGGATGATTTGTCCGAAATCACCGCGCTGGGCAGACGGATTGGTGATCGCAGTAGATGGTACTAGTAGCGCAGAGGAATCGCTGCCCAGTCGCCGTTATATTCCATAAGTCGCCTCGTACGCCACCCAAGAAACAAGAAGGGGTGGTGACCATTGTATTTTAATGTGCGCCACCACACAGCACGCTTGGCAGTAATATTTTCAAACGCTATAAAACAGGTATTTCATTTTTTTTTACCAAAAGCCCAAATACCAAGTCTTCTTGTATATAGTCGAGACAGTATTTTCGTGTGTTTAATTGTGATATTAATATGTAAATAGATTTATTTAATAGTTATAATTGCATTTAATATTTGTTATAGCACTTAGAGATTAGTATATTTAGAAGTAATTACCTAAATTGTAACATTTTTGTGATTTGTCGAAATAACGCCCTCTGATTGGCCGTAACTTGGAGAATGTTATATATTATTAATATATACATAATTTAATTCTAAATTCTCGCTCCAGGGAGATTTGTGTGCAGGGGTGTATAATTTGTAAAACCCCCTCCGGTATTCACTCTTAATACCTAATTAAAAGCTTCGAGATCTCCAAAGAACGCAAGATCTTAACTTATGTTGGCATAATACCCTCTGTATAATAAGCTATATCACACAATATTAAAATAAATCAGACAGGCAATTTAATAAGATAGATAATTTTATTCGATGTAAAATTTATTTTAGTTTTTCTAAAATAAGGATAAGATGCCAAGCCAAGTCATTTATGTAAATGATGAACAAAAGAAGTCCGAACACAGAACCCTAAGGGACACCTATAACGGTTCTAACTAAGCTGGAGTCACGTAACATAAGGTACGTAAGGCGTTTGTAAAAAAAAAACATCAGCTGATAGATCTGCCAGCTACAAACTTAAATTTAGTTAATTGTCATATTAATTTGGCTATTTCTAATTCGTCGACAACTGCGCACAATATCTTCGAAAGTTTCCAAACTAAGCATTAAACGGGACACGAAGTTTTAACAGGAATCAATTTGGCGCGGTCTTGGTGGTGGTCGGTCGTAAAACGGAATAGGCTGAATTAATTTCCACTTTTAACTTTGTATTTAACTAGCCCAGCCATATCTGTTTGTGTCTTCTTAGTGCCAAAACTAACCGACCTTGACCTGACCGATTTGAGTGTGGTTTTATTTGAAGGCATGTTTAAAATCTGTTTAAGCTATTTGAGAACTATCAGAAGTTGGTGTCGGGATTACACTCATAAAATAGATTTTATAATTTTTAATAATAAGTAATACTAAAAGCCAGAGGCGGCTTTGTCCGCGATTACTGTTTTCCGGGATCCGGTTGCTTATCCGGGATAAAAAGTATCTTACGTTCCTAGATCTAATGTGCTCTAGCTCAAGATCAAGGTATCCGTCCATCATCACTTACCAGTCAAAAGCCTGGGATTTGAAAATGAATAATATATTTATAAAATATAGTGTGGACTTCAACAATTATTATTCTCTAATGTTAGTTATAATAACCGTGCTACGACTACTCTCCGAGGCACGCGGGTGGTGTACATTGAATTATAAATATAGAAGCGTTATCCAAACGTCAAACAAAGGAGGCTCAGAATTAATTGCAGTTGTTCGCATTTCGCGTACCATTAGGAAATAAACACAACAAGGCACGTTTGAACGTTACAATTACATAACTACGAGTACAAGTTAATAATTCATAAATAATAAATATGTTACGCAATAGACTCATCGCCATTTAGCCCCAACGCAAGCATAGCTTGTAAAATGTGTACTAAGCTGTAAAGTACTGAAAAACAAACATGTTCTTCACACAAACATTTTCCAGTTGTGGGAATCGAACCCACGTCCTTTGGCTCAAATAGCTGCCCACTGCGCATTTCGGCTGTCCGTAGTTATCGCGATCTTTGCACGGGACAAAGTGGTGATAAATATTGTGTGTCCGCTATTAATGTAACTCTGTTGTGGATAACTGTAGTTCCACCCAATCCCCAAAATGCAAACTGCAAATTTCTTGACTGAAAAACCCATTACCTCACTGAAAACTGGTGCCTGATGATCAAAGCAGTCAAAATAATTCAAGCCCCATTTAAAAAAATGGTAAGACAAAGATAATGAAAAAAAGGAACATATCGTATGAAGTACGTACGTACGTTAAACGAGATTTATGTGGGATCTTCTAAGATGGTGGACCAATTAGAAGTTAGGATTAGCGATTGATTGTGTTTAGTCGGTTTACGAACGACCGTAACGATACCGCGCCAAATTGATTCTTGTTAAAACTTTGTGTCGCATTCACCTAGTTAGTTTGTTGGAACTTCTTATTGTATAGTTATTTTACGCATATAGGAAAGAATGAGCGCTTTCTGGGGCTGGGTTCGAATCCCAGCGAGCACCTATAACTTTTCTAAGTAATGTGCGTTTTAAGCAATCGAGAATATCACGGTGAAGGAAAGCAAACCTGCATGCCTGAGAGTTCTGATGGGTCTGATGGGAGATGTTCTCAAAGGTGTGCGAAGTCCATCAATCCGTACTGGGCCGGCGTGGTGGACTAAAGCCTTAACCCCTTTATGAGAGGATGTCCGTGCCCTGTAATGGGATGATATAAAATGAGTATCTACGAATGAAGAGAAAATGGGCATCTTCCTATGTTAGGTTTAAAGGTTAGTATTCTACTGTCACCTGATGGTAAGTTATGGTGTAGTCTGAGATGGTAGAGGGCTAACCTGTGAGTACCTCTCACAGTGTGGCAGTTATATTAATTAAACCCTACGTGTTCTATATGGTCTTGCACAAAAACGCTAAATCTTTTTTGGTAACTAGCCACGGGCGAAGCTTTCCACCGGACTTAACCAGAGAAGTTATACATTTCCATATTGCCCGTGCCAGAGATCGATTTTGAAATATATATATTGCCTTAAATATTATTTTTGTTTAGAGGCAACACTTTAGGTTAGATTTCTTGGTTGAAATATCAAGTTTTGTGCAGGAGTGTATAATTAGTTCAACCCCCTTCAATATTCACTCTCAGTACGTAACAGAAAGCTCAGAGATCTCTCATGGACGCAGGATCACTTCAGAGAAGCTTCTCGATCTTCGTATGGAACATTGTGCAAGTAACAAAGCAAACCTTTGTGTAAATAAGTAGGTATGTAGGTAACTAAACAAGATTTATGTGTGGTCCTCCAAGATGGTGGATCAATTAGAAGTTTGTATTACAGATTAATTGTGTTAAGCCGGACGACCGCAACGATATCGCACTAAATTGATTCTTGTTAAAACTTTGCGTCCCATTTATCTAGTAAGTTGGAATTTACGATTCTATAGGTGTTTGATCGACTTGGGATTTAGTATAATATGCTTTAATAATATGATTCCTAAGGTAATTTTGGATCTGCCAATGTATAAGACTAAACAATTAGCCAATCCCCCAATAAAGCCTATAAAGGAGGGTTTGCCCATATTCAGCACGCTAGGCAGACGGGTTGGCGATCGCTGTACATAGTAGTAGTAGCACAGAGCTGTTACCAGTTCGCCGTTATTTTCCCTTAGTCGCCTCGTACGACATACGAAATTTACGTACAGCGAGCGAAAAGAAGCGCGAGTATTAGTAGAGATTTTTGTAACAGAGCTGTTCAGGGGAAGTGCCTACTACCACTACGCTGATTTCGACTGCCAAGCAGCGTTGCTGTGTTCTGGTCTGAAGGTCGTGGTTGCTAGTGTAATCACGCTTCATGAGACTTAATACCTACGCCTTATTATGAAAATTTAGCTAATTTGCTATAGTCCGCGAAAAGTAGGAGAATCTTTATGGTGTAATTTATAATCTCTTCAATCCTTATACTACACACCAAACAGATATTCGGCGAAGTACCCTCTACACACGTTCCGCTCCGAAACCGGAGATGTTGACAATTATTTATTGTAAGTTAACATATCATCGATTCTCCGGCTTTTCGCGGACTATAGCAAATTAAGCTTAATTTTTTATAATATATCATGGATTTCCGCAAAGTTTTTATCATTGGTCATTCAATGAGAAGGGAAAAAGAAAATTGGGCTAAAGATAAGAGAAGAAGGGGAAGACCATTCCGAAAGTGGGAAGACGACTTAAGAACGACAGCAGGACCTCTTTGACAAGGAAAACACATGACCGCGAAGCATGGAAGAACCTGGGGCAGGCCTATACTAAAGCGAGACAATCAAGCGTAACCGGTGTCTCGATAAGTAAACAATCAGTAAGATAAAATTGTTGAAAAGGCTATAAATAAATAAATAAACACCTGCTTCTATCAAATACCTACGCCTCAGGTTGATGTTTAAGGGCGTGTTCCTTGCATGCTCTGCGAAGAGTTGCCCTGTTTAAAGGCGATGGTTTTCTACTTAATATCAGCTGGTGGCCATCCTTCTGCTTGGTCTGTCTTCTATCACTCCTAAAAAGTTAGAGCAAGAGTCGCTTTGTTCTTGCACGCATGCATGCAAACCAGAACTAAGCACGCAGGTTGTGTGGTGAGGTGTATCCTTCGCTTTAATGACAAGGTTTCTTAGAAGCAAGTCCCTCCGCTTTCGTTTCCCACCTGAGAGAACTTAACAAATTGTAAAATGAGGATGCTTGAAAAGAGCAACTGCTAAGGTTCTGGTCGGCTTTTCGGCAAAATCTAACTTTTGATTAGACAAAGTAACTACAGACAGACTTGATGTTTGTGTGTAATGCTTAAATTAGATAGAACTTATATTACCTACTATGTCAAGTCTTGACGGCACAAAACTTTTTGATTGTTTAAAATAAAGAAAAATTGTGTGTAAATGTTGTACTTATAGTAGTACAAGAAATACGAAACGCTTGCCCAACATGGTTAACTCACAGTCCTCTGCTGGAATTTTTGTTTGGAATAGCTTTTATATTTATAATTCAACAAGACTCACCTGAAAAATAGCTTTATGCTTCAAGAATTGCTGTTATGATTATAAAGCTACAACGCCTACCGTAAGAAAGCTGGTTGGAAGCCAATGAAAGTTAGAGTACGTAAACTTTGTTGAGGTAATAACGCATAGTAGCAAAGATCATGAATCTTATTTACGTACTATCTTTCGTAAATCTTATATAAAGTAATATTTTATAATTATGATACTTATTTAAAAAAAACTAAAATTATTATACTATATTGTTCAAGTCCATTCAAAAACATATCTATAATATATAAGTACAATCAAAAATAACCCCTACTTTTAATATTCTTCGCATCAATGTTAACTAATGGCCATGGTACCCAGAATTGTGGCGCTTTTTCCAGTTTGCTAGAAGTTGGGCGCCAACTCTTGACTAAAAAAAAACTGATACATTTTTGATCTACTAAATTACTCGTTATGCGGTGATAGAATAGTGGCTAGGATTTCAACTTCACTTTCGGAGGACCAAGAGTTTTAAGAAAGGCTATTTTATTCCACTCGCGTAGCTTATATCAATAAGCCAGGCCACATACTAACATAATATATTAGACCATAAAAAATAGTTAAAAACAATATGAATAGTTTTTATTAAATTAAAATTTTCATCAGTGCCTGAAGACTGATGAAAATATTAATTTCAACAAAAGTGCGTGTTGCCAGTGATAACTTAAGAATCTGAAATGTGGTCGTTAGCTATGGGCCTCATAAGACTGCTCAGAGACACTTGGCGATGGAGCTATGTTGGGTGTATCTCTTAAGTGATCAAATCAGAAATGAGGAGATCCGTAGAAGAATTAGAAGTCCAAAATAGCTTAGCGATTCACAAAACTGAAGTGGCAATGGGCGGGGCACATAGCTCGTAGAACCGGTCGACGCTGCACTCCCAAAGTGACCCACAATTGCAGCACAGGTAAACGCAGCGTTGATCGGCCCCGAACGAGATAGACAGACGACTGTTACTGGGAGCCGCTGAAAACAAGCTGTCTGGGACCGTGGATTTCAACACACATTTGATGAGCCCGGCAGCCTTTGTCCAGAAAGGGACATCAATCGGTTGAAGTGATGATGTTGATGATGTATTTTTTCATCATTGTCATCATCATTATTAAACCCATTAGCGGTCCGCTTCAGGACATGATTGCCCCAATGAGAAGGGTTTAGGTTGGTGTTCACCACGCTGGTCAAGTGTGGCGATGCTTTGAAATTTATGTCGCCTATTTTGCGCTAAAAAGCAGGCGCGTTCTTAAACTTTTTTAAACGTTTATATTGCATTATACAGAGAGCAATATACACTTTCATCTTTGCCTCGCACAGGAAAATGAGTGACGTAAACGACGGCTCCTAATGACGTCCCAAGTGGAACGCCAAGACGTCAACAACCTCCATGAATATTTCCAAATGTAGGTAGCTACTTTATTGGTGAGCACAATTTTGAAGATAGCGAATACGCTTTCAATTTTATCCTGAATTTCTTCAAAAGCTCTATTTATCTCACAAGTATTCTTATCTCCCTTTTTTTAAACGAACGGAAAGTATTTTTCTTCTTTGCTTAAAATACGTAAAAGGGTTTTGACTCTTAAGTTATGTGCCTTCTGTTTATGGAGGTTGACATTTATTTAAGTCTCCTTACACACGCATAGAGTTTTTTTTTTAATTTGTAATATAATGAATACAATTTGGGATGATCACCATATGCCTATTAACGTCCAACTGCTGGGCAACGACCTCCTCTCTCGTAGATAGAGTTATTTAAAGTTCACACCCACCTCGTGCCGTGTTTAAGTTCTTATAAACCTTTATCCTTCGAAGGAGGATGCGTATTAATAGAAGTGGGAGTTTAAAATGTACTGGATGATGAAGATGATTATTAAATGCATACATGAGTTTGTTATTAAATCGGTTTTTCTTTTTATACTACTTTTTACTACACTGTACTTTTTTTTACCCAAAAGAAGAAGAGGGTGCTCAATTCAGACGTTTCTTTTTTATTGTTTGTTATATCAGAACTCTGTCATTAGTAATACTTTGTATATCGTTTTCGCTATTTTTGGTAGCAATGAAGGAACATAGTAATTATCACATTTTACTCGGCATGGACCTAAATTAATGTTGTACAAAGTACTTATTCTTGTATTTTAGATGGTATTAAAAGTTGGGTTTAATTTTTCAAAAAACAACAGATCAACGTGACAAAGATATAATTCAACATCCAGTGATTAACATACAATTATTTCAGTCGAAGGAAAACCGTGGTGAAGTCGCAGGCAAGAGCTAGTAAACGAGTTCAGTCAGTACATGGACCGAGACTGTGAACTCCTAGTTACTAAGTATATGTTATAACCATAAGTTTTAGAACTTGAGAAGTTTACTCGTTGCTATAATCATGTATATTAACTTGTTTGAAATATGAACGCAAGGAATAGTTCGTTTAAACTAACACCGTTTTGTATTAACTTGCTATGATGAAGACAAAATTATATCTTGCATGCAACCGTTTGCCCGTGGGCATAATATCGCAAAAAGAGGTTACACGATGGCAAAAAATAAGTTTTATACTTTAGCGTTCAAGCATGTATAGCTGTCCTTTGTCGTCTTTGAATTGAAATGCATTTCTAAAGTTGTCAAAAATGCATTCGCAAGTTCATTGACCAATAGCAAAAATAATACAGAAACAAAAATCGTTGAGACAACTTTTGCAACGACAAAACACCTCGTATATTTAATTTTATATCTTTCAATTTGAAGCGTTACTGTTCGACGGGGTGAAGGTGCTTGTAAAATGAAATGAATGCTGAGTAAGAGAAATTTGCTACGTTGTTATGTGTGTACACTGTACAGTGGTTCTCTTAATTGAGATACTCGTCCCTACGAGTGGAGACTAATGTTTAGAAAATCTACAAACAAAAGTTAAATTCAAGTGTGACTGTACTTAGGCATCTAGCAATACAAATATTAATGCACTATCTATTTCATGACTAAAAAATACTCAACTTCTTACCAGTCCGTATTAAAGATATTCCTAGTAATAAATTTAAAAAAATATTATTAGGCATGTCTTCAATTATTTATTTAACAAACTATACATTGATAATATATATGAAAAATAATAATTTTAAAATAAAATTTAGCAAACTAGTAAACCTTTTTTAATTTGACTAATATAGGGAGTAGATATTACCTAATTTAACTATACATATAAAAATGAAAATAAATAAATTGAACAATTCATTAATTTGTGATATATCATAAACATGTTTAGACCAATTTTGAAGTGAAAACTTCTTTAGCGGCGTTGAGCACTTTTTCTGTAATGGGTATAAAATCTTAAACTCGCGTCAGGACACGTGACCTGATCGAAAAAGCGTAAGACGGTGACAACTATTAATTGAATTTTTAAATAATGAATTTGGTTTAACTATGTCGAATGATCGCAATCTTAGCACAACGAAATACAAAAATACTATTGATGCGGTCTTTATTAGACATTTAAATAGGTTCGAATCAAAACTGTTCGTTTCTTACTTCAGCTACCATAAACCTATCGTATAAGTTTTAGAGATTGGCGATGATAGTTCTGGTAATGATGATGGTGAAAAAGTCGTTGAAATTATGGATGAAAGTTGATTTTTCGGAGAGATAAACTTTTTAATGTAAAATAATTGTAATAGTTTTAAAGTGTTAAATTTTTAATGTAATATAAATTGTCATGTTTGTGTACGATAGCGCAATAAATGAATATTGTATTCTACCACATAAATGATAGTACTTTTATACTGATAAAGCAATTGGTGCAAAATTATTCCCTAACCATTCCAAAATATCAAACATGCTCAACGTTAATTAATAATCAAGTTTTCACTTCTGCCGGCACTCCCGGAGTGCAACCCGTAATTTTAATTTTTTCTCCGTTACAATCTGAGAATATTTCTCATAGATAACAACATGATGATGCCTGCCTCTAAACCTGAAAAGAATATTGATTGTACGAAAACCATAAAAAAATCTATTTCGCACCTCTGCAACTTTGTGCGAAAAGTTTGAATCCACTCGATTTTATTATACACCGGAGTGCACTGAGGAACATGGCTAAAAGAAGACATAGTGTGTTATTGAAGACCCATGGCCGAATGCCACGCATCGAAATCCATAACATTAATAATATACTGTTTAACATGGTGTAAGTTGGAAAATCTGCAATATTTATTAATTTAATGTGTTCAAAATAGTAATATGAGCTATGCTTTATCGTTACTTAATGTTAAAATACATGGCATTGGCCTTATTAATAATAATGGCTAAACCGAATTCCGTTTCAGCTAATATTCTATTTAGTTTTTATATTAACAGTGATAAGAATAGATAAGTCAGCATATAAGAATTAAACAGTGGTGATTTATAAATACACGTTATATATTGTAGAAATAACGTTTTCTTGTTTAGTATATTAGTTAGTAAGGTACGATAGGATTGCCATATGCATAATATTGTATTAAAGCCCTGTTAAAAAAACATCATTAAGAGAGCCTTCCAAATAACATTATCACTGTAATTACCTATCAACATAGAAATTTTAATTGATTAGGATTCATAATTACGTGTCGTGAGTCTCTGACGTACGATTCAGCTCGACTCAATATGCGTCTTTTTTTACTACATTGCTTTGATATTAGAAGTATGTTTTTCTTTCTGTAACCTTAAGTTACATTCACGGTTCTATGAGGCCTTTTCCAGGAAATCTCCATGGTCTAAGTTTTGAAATTCAACTGGAATCTGAAAGTTCGCAGCGTCCGCCCTTTTATAACGTAGAATAGTTAATATACTTACCTCTTGTAGGAGCCAACTAAATACGGTACTAAAATCTAAAACTAACTAAAACTTTTTTACTTATCGACCAATTGGTCACGTACTTTGACAAACTGGAACGTTGTATAAAGCATCTCCCTACTAGATGAGGGGTGGTGTTGGTTTATGTTATACAGTCAAAGATATCCGAGAGAACAAAGGGAGATTCTCTAAAAATATGACCTTGTGAATATTGAAAAACTTGGAATTCAATACAACATCTGAATATAAATTTGGCATTTCCTCCTACCTATTACACTTTCCACATTTGTATACAATTCCTTTTTTCCCTCCTAGAAAATACTCGTAGTTTCCTGTGAGTAGGCAAATATCGGAAAAAGAACTTTGCTGTTAGCATACTCACAGTTAGTTAAATTATTGAGTAGTTATGCAAAATATCAACTACTCAGTTGTTGCGTGAAAGAAGGTGAACCAGCCATTTATACAATTGCAAATTTTATTATTGTAATTAAGGCTTTTAACGAATGGCCTTTCGTTGAAGAGGACAAAAGAATATGGTTGGGCTGGGCGGCATTTTAGAAACTTAGTCAAATCTTCTCGCCATCGATACGTCAATACCTAAAAACGAAAGATTTAAATCACTATGTCTTTCCTTTTCGTTTCCAAGTTTTGGTATTTTTCTTTACTATGGCGTTGAAACGTGGACACTCACAAACACACTGATCTAAAAATTTTAAGTCGTACAACGAGCTATGAAGAGGTATTTCGAAGGATAAAAATCGAAGAAAAGCAATATTCAGGGAAATTTGAAATAACAATGGGTTGATCATGCTTTTAATCGATGCACTGGCGTTTGAACCAGGAAAATCCTGGAGAAGAGACCACGAACGCAACTAATCGTGGGAAGCACTATATAGTATAAAACTACTTGTTTTATACTATATAGTGATAGTGAAGTGGTACGTAACTTCTAACATATAAATAAATATACTACAAAAATACACACATCGCCATCTAGCCCCAAAGTAAACGTAGCTTCTGTTATGGGTACTTAGATGACTGATGAATATTTTAAGAATATACATATAAACACCCAGACACTGAAAAGAATTCATGTTCATCATACACACATTTTTGTTTATGTTGAACCCACGGCCTTGGACTCAGAAACCAGGGGACCAAAACCAGGGGACCGATTGGCGCAGTGGGCCAATCGGTCCCCTGTTTTTGGTCGTCAAATATCAATCATTAACGTATTTATAATTTATCTCTGTAACAAATAAAATAGTAAAAACTTATTAATAAGTCCAGTGTCGTGCATATTGTATTGCCGTATAAAAATTTAATATTACCTCAGAATAATTTTGGAGGAATATAAGAAAATCCAACACAAAAGAACCGTCACTTCCTACTGAATTTTATTAACTTTTCACGGGTACCTTAAAGAACCTTAAAGAAACGGTATAAGTCCCAAAGTCTTTATTCCTGAACAATAGGGTAAGGGTGTAAACCGGGATATGTAAGTAAATCCAAAGGACAGACTAAATCCTGTGTGATGCCTCCGTAATATAGTCACGAAAAATTGTTCGCGAGTTTTGTTCTTTGCCTTTAGTATGAGTTTTCCAATCTCGATATCGACAAGCGACTTGACGTTTCAAAAGTGCTTATATTAGGCCTACTTGAATTTTGACAAGTCATTTTTGAGTATTGAAGTACCGCAATGGGAGAGAAATGTAGACCTTAGTTTCATCGGTTCAAAGCCATAGATTCCTTACCACAGATTATTATTTTATTAACTATAAAATTATCCTTTTACTAATAAACTCTATACAGAGGTTGCATAGTAAGGCAATGCTTTGTCTTGTTTGGCTAATGACCAGCTGCACAACTTTTAATAGATATTTATTTGAATAGTAAGGTCATTAGTGTGAGCGAAATTAAACTTGAAAGCAAGAGCAATAAAGTTTATTTAAGACTGAGAAATATAGAGATTAGGTTCCTTAGTTCAAAATCATACAATCCTATCTAATGTTTTTTTCATTTTAAGAACATTCTGTTAGGATGAAATGAAATGAAAATACACTTTATTGTACAGTAACAAACACAAGTAAAAAAAGATAAGTACAATAAGAGGCCTTATTGCATATAAGCCAACTCTAACAGGCAACCAAAATATATGATGTTAAGTAGAAGAGTTAGAATCACTGATATAGGAATATAAACGAAACTTATTTTATAAAAAAAAATTAAAAAAAAAACCCTCAACTTTCAAAACTATGTACCAACACTATAATGTTTGTGTATAATCAAGCCCTTTTATTTAATACCCATACTGAGGGAGTTGTGATAAAATATGTAATCGGAAATTTTTAAGGTGGAGGCGCCAATTTTTAAATGGTCCTAGAACCATTTAAAAATTGGTCACGAGAGAACACCAACGAATCGAAAGAATCACCCACATACTACCGCACACACACACACATACACACACCCACACACACGAACGGGAACGAACGGAACTAAATAAATCGATTTTCAAAAACGACTCCATATTTGCGACTAACGACAAACGTGCAAATACATATCTATACTAAGGGCATTTGTTCAGTTCCGAGTAAATCTCATTACATCTTTTATTTGCATTGAACGGGCCGTGTTTACAAAGTTTTACGTTTTACTGTCAATGTGTACCTACTGCTTTATATAGAGTTCACAAGTCCACGAATAGAATTCCAATTTAGAGTGACTGTGAATCATGTCATTCCATAGTTAAATAGACCTTTTAATTTAATTACGTCTATCTGTCAATACGTTTCATATTTCAGGTAAAAGAAATCTTAAAAAATGTTCTTTGTGCAGTACAAGCTAGTAATTTTAATATAAAACGCAAAGATTTGCAAAAGAGACCTTATATATAAAATAGAATATAAGCAACAAGAAAAATGCTACCATATTTAAGATAAACATCTCTTCCTAAGACCACTGGCTCGTTTTTCTAGTTGGGTTTTCTAGTCGTTGGCATGTCTAACTGCGTATCGCTAGGTCCTCGGTTCGAATCGCAGGTCAGGCCAAGAGTTATAAGGTATTGAGTTTTCTGATAAAAATTCTCATTACTAGACCGGAGTTGGAAACTTTACGGCGTCCACCACGTCCCTCGGAAAACACTTTTTAGCTGTCTGCCCTGGTTATTGTCACTAAGATATTGTAATAATATTTGTTGAAACCCACCAACCCCCATCGAACATTCTGGCAGCCCTATGCACTACAATTTTCTCTTCTATGAGAATGGAGTCCTGAGCCCAGTAATGAGACGTTTATAAGCTTATGATGATGATAGAATCTGTTGTACTAAAATTATTTTAACCACTTACAATAAGAAGTTTAACATATAATAGTAAAAAGCTATGAATATGGGAATTGCACAAAACGTAGGCAAAAATTACCTCTTTGGTGTAATACGAAGTGCGGTGACCTCAAAGAGGTCGGGGGCCACGGCTGCGGGTCACAATCGTCTGCCCGAAGCCGACTGAATGCAAGGCATGACCAAAACATTTTTACATTATGGCATACATCTTTTTATTTATAGCATTGTAGAGTAAAATCTATACTTATAATAAAACTGTAACTGGAAGATTTCTGTACATTTAATATATTTAGAAAATTTTGACCGGGTGATGCTTTATAATCGATACTGAGTCCAAAACAGATTTTTATGTAATTTTTGTCTGTCTGTCTGCTGAATTTTATAAGACTGACAGACAGACATGTCTGCCCTACAATGTGCCACCATGTGCCCATTAATATGAGCCGTAAGTCATGATCCTTATGAGCCTGTAATTACTCCTGCAACCATGTTCTTCAGGCCAGAACACAGCAATGCTGATTTGTTGCATAAATAAGCAAGG
Organism: Pararge aegeria; assembly: GCF_905163445.1. NCBI lineage: Eukaryota > Metazoa > Arthropoda > Insecta > Lepidoptera > Nymphalidae > Pararge > Pararge aegeria. The sequence continues at coordinate 8,942,537 of NC_053186.1, read as the reverse complement.
TTGTAGTGTCGGACGCGCTCCGTCACAAAAAGCGCTACTCAAAAGATTAAGTGTCTGAAAACGTCTCTTCAACAAGGTATTCTAATGAACCTGAGGCTACCTTTGTGATGCTAAAGCGTTTTCGGTAGCGGTACAAAGCTTTATTAATAATCAGAAAGGTAATTATTACTAATGATTTTAATTTGGTATGTACAAAGTTTAGATAAGATACCTATATATGACATATAGGTATCTTAGCTAATCATCAACATTTTCATCTTAACAATCCATTATTGGCCCACTGAAAACGGCACGGGTTTCCTGCCACAATGAGACGGGTTTAGGCCGAAGTCCACCATGCTGGCCCAGTGCGGATTGGTGGGCTTACACGCCTTTGAGAAAATTATGGAGAACTCTGAGTCATGCAGGTTTTCTCACGATGTTTTCTATCAACGTTAAAGCAAGTTAAATTGCTTACAACGCGCATAACTTTAAAAATGCTGAAGCCCGAACCCCTCGGCTATCATGCTTCACCTTTACGTACTATAGTATTTTAAAAGCGATTCATAAACGCTTACAATAATAAATATCACACACAATTTAAAGAAATGCTATGAATAATAGAACATTACGAGATATAAGCAAAAAGGCCCTTTGGTGTAAATACGAAGTGTGGTGAACCTCAAAGGGGTCTGGGGACACGGCTTCGGGTCAAAAATATCGGCCTGACACCAGTTCACCCACGTGATACTTAAGAGTTAAGTAATATTATTGTAAAACGACCCAACGCATATATGTAAGATTTTTGATGTCCGCGTTTGTTTATTCGCTAACTCCTAATAAACAACGTAATGTTTTTGCGGTATTCACCATCGTGTACATTTTTTTTTATATTTCTACATACTATGAATTTCTACCTCATTCTATCAATACAAGTGTGGAATGGTAGACTTAACACGCCTTTGACGTCTCAGGCATGCCGATTTATACACTTTTACATCATGTTTCCAAAGAAACTCTAATCGGTAGCGAAGACCTAAACTCTAGCAATCAGTAAAGCATTTATCTGATGGGTGGCTTTGGCCATGGCTGGTTACCCCATAACGCCAAAATAATTTAGTATTCACCGATTATAGATATGAGTTTAATATAACTGCCATACCCCTAACAGCTTAGCCCGCTACCATCTCAGACTGCATCAGCACTTACATCAGTTGAGATTGCAGTGAAGGGCTAACTTGTAGTGGAATTAAAAAAAAAAGCAGCCCTAGGAAGTAGATGTCTGTAGTCGAACATGCTAACTACTAAACGAACGCAGCTGGTAGCATACGGACAAAAATCCTGTTGGTTGTCTCGAATATATCGACTCTGGTGTCACCTGATCCAATTAATAAATTTGAAACAGTCACAATATCGCGGGAGAGAATGAAAATGTGATGTAACTATGAAAAACTTTTTCCGTAATACGAAGCTCTCTGACCTCAAAGGAGCGATGAGAAGCGGTTAGGGGTCACAAATGTCAACTGACGCTGTGTCTACTTAAGGATTACGAGAAAAACACTTTTTATATTCTGCTTACAAAGGATTTTATGTCACTACCTCACTTAAACACCGCATGAAAAAAGATAATGTTTATACATACAGGGTGCTAACGATAAGCGTCCGCGAGCATTTTCTTACCAAGCCCGCGATTAAGTCTTCTTAGTTTTACCCCTATCCTAGGATAAAAGTAGTAGCCTGGTGTGGTCTTGGCTACTTATTAGCATAACACGCGAATACCACCCTCTATCTAATTAAAAAAGATTCGTCAACATCGGTTTAGTCCAGAGATCCGCAGACTTTCTTGTCTAGTTACCACATTGAATACTAATTGAGATATATTTAATTTTAGTTTTTTTTTTTTTTTCATGTTTTAATTTCATAATGTTTGATTATGTTTATTATTTACCTCTTTGATGATTTTGTATTTCTCGATGTAAATAAGCTTGTGTTAATGAAAAAATATCTTTTGTTTGTTTATATATTATATTCTATGTTATTGTCCTTTTTTATGATTATTTTGTTACTGTTTAGTCGCGAGGATTCAGTAACGACGAAGATAATGGGGCTGGCTGAAAACCAGTGCTGCGCGTTTTAGTTTGCAGCTATACTGAGCCAGCTCCTTTGTCACACATTTTTTTTAATTTTTATACTTTAACAATTATTTTATTACACAAATGTAACATTTTACACAAATGTGTGACAATAAATACGAATTTCCTTTCTTTAAATTTCTAACCATTCCATATTATGATCATAAATCATTCCATTATCACTAATGGAATTCCTCTCAGAATTAGAAGAGTTCAGTATCTAGTTCACCACGCTGGTCAAGTGCAGCTTCACAGGCTTTTTGGTAGACTTCACAGGCCTTCGAGAACACTATAAAGAACTCAACTATCGAGCGTGTTTTGCTGCAATTGCACAGCTCCGAAAAATCAGAGGTGCGTGCCGGATCTCTTAGTTCTCCCCGAAAAGAGGCACTATCCAAAAATAGATTTAAATCATGATCTGCTTTAAAATAAGTTCCATTATTGTTGACCCCAATTCACAGTATTTTATTTTGATGCCATGGACATTGGCATTTTTCAGTCTGCCTTTAGCAGTACAGTACATATAAGTTCTACAATTCCGCGATTGTTCGAACAAACAGACAGGTGTATTTTTTAGCTTGAGGTATTGATTATATAATAAAATCAGTCATTTTTCGAAATAACAGACTTCATCTTTATTTATTTGTTAACGTACCTTTGTACAGGCAGATCGTAAACAGAACTGGGAAATTACATTTCCCGGTGAGCGAAATTTTAAATTTTTTTAATAAAATATCGATCACTTTGTGTATTTAAAAAAAAAGAAACTGTATTTGTGAACTGAACTACAGATCACAAATAAATTTGGTTTATTTTGATATTTTTTATTTGCTACATTTGCGTCTGTTTTTATTTACAGTGACTAATTTATCTTAAAGATAATAACAAAAAAAAATAAAAAAAAGTAACTTTATAAAATCACAATGCTCTAGGGGCTAGCTACCATCGCTAAGTATTATATATGGACATTTGTAGTCTGAAATTAATGCATTACAATCATTATTATAACATTATTCACGCTCTTGTTTCAGAATTATAATCCTTATTTTAGGGTCTTGGTATATAGTGTTATATAAGTGTCAGTTTTAAATAACTAATCTTTTAGCGATTGTAGTAATCCAGAAATACGGAAACATTTGCGAATTAAATAGGGTTTAACCCAGAGGTATAATTTCAGAGTTCAAAGTTCGATTGTAGGTATTGAGCCAAAGTAGAACAATCACCGATAAACCGGTCAATTCATGCAGGTTCGGTAAAATTGTTTTGTTTAACAAAACATGTAAAAACTTGATTGCTACGTACATGGCACTCGAAACAAGATACAATATTTAAAAAAAAACCACTACCAAAACTTTATTCCAACACATCTCTTCATGTATTAACAGAAAACAACTGCGTAGCAATATACGGACGGCCGATTGGCGCAGTGGGCAGCGACCCTGCTTTCTGAGTCTAAGGCCGTGGGTTCGATTCCCACAACTGGACAATGTTTGTGTGATGAACATGAATGTTTTTCAGTGGCTGGGTGTTTATATATATGTTATAAGTATTTATGTAGATATATTAATTATAAAATTATTAATCAGTTATCTTAGTTCCCATTACACCAGCTACGCTTACTTTGGGACTAGATGGCGATTTGTGTATTGTCGTAGTATATATTATTATTATTATTATTACACTAATTGATCCATCCTTCTGAGATATACAGTCACATACACAGACAAGAAACTTTTCTTCCTTTTGCGTCATATAAATACGGTTACATTTTAAAAAGTATTGTTTCTTCCCGAGGGATAAAAAGTATCCATTATGACTCCAGGATGCAACAAGCTATCTCTATGCAAAATTTTACCAAGATTGGTGTAGCTGTGAAGCCGTGTTTAGGTACAATAGTAAAATATCCACCGCCTACTGCCAATGAAACTTTATAAATGCCTACTTCGCCTAATATCATCACCACTCCACTAAGCCTTAAGACATGTGTCACGATAGTGTAAAATGGATTCGATACAAAAAGCCCTGATTATTGGTACCACTGCGGATTAGTAAGATTCCCTCTGAAACACGACCCTTATCAAGGGCTGGCTAGCATGCAAATACGACAATACAAAGCCCTTGTCATGTGGAAATGTCACAACTGGATTTTTGTTAAGGGACTCTGTATTATTTTTATCAACGTTAATATTAGAATTCAAAAGGAATAATAGAAACAGACACATATATATATATAATACTAGCGTACCCAGCCCGCTTCGCCGGGCTAGATTTTGCTTTATTTTATTGAAACAATTAACTTACATAATTAAATTTTTAATTTAAGTCTCATAATATATTAAATCATTTATTTCTCTCCGTATTCATTCTCTTCTTTTCTCTTCTCGAGCGGGTGAAGATCATTATCTACACCCATGAACACCCAACAATAGAATATCGTCATATTAAATAAAAGCTGTGTTTGACAGTTCAAAAATAGGAGTGCTCCGATCGTCACCAAACTTTACAGGATTACTCGCCAGGTCCGGAGATTCCCTGAAAGTTTCATTGAAATCGGTCCAGCTGTTTCGGAGCGTATACCGAACATACCCACACACTTTCTTTTTTATATATATAAAGAAGATATATGTATATATATATATATATATATGCAAAATCATCATATCGTTTGCGAAACAGGTCAACATTGGTGGAAGCGGGAATAGGCGCTATCTTGGCGGGAAGCGAGAGCCCTGAGCGTCATTTGTTTTATTTAAACTTATTATAATATATTATAAGCTTCTAATTATTATTGTATTTACTTTAAAAGTAAGGAGTTCCCATTTGTGAATTGGTTAGTATATTTTGTTAACGGGGTATTTTTTCATAATATAAAAAATATACATATTAATAAAATTGTGAACAAGATGCTTTTATTTGCTCAAAAGGTAGAACTGTTAAATCTTAAAAATGTTGGTTCTTGAAAGAGCATTTTCTGCCTGATATTATTTTGCTTTAGGGTAGAGTCGCTATTGACAATCATTCTTTTAAAAAGTGCCATTCTGTACCTTGATATTATTTTAAATCTGAATGTTGTCTGTTTATTAGTAGTTGCAATACACTTATTTTTTAAATTTTGTTTAACTTCGTAGTTATTGTTTGTTTTTTATTAATTTGTTTATATCGTCGTGATGATTAAGCGATGATGATGATAAGGGGGCTGGCTGAAAACCCTTTTGCCTTTGAGTGCAGCAATACTGAGACAGCTCCTACGTCTGCATTTTTTAAATTTAATTTTAAAAAACTGATGTAAATACTTATTAATTTTACTCGAATGTGATGTGATTATTCTTTATTTATTTTCTTATGCGTCAAAACGAACAGTAGCTTTTACTCATTAATAAAGATGTTTTTTCCTTTTATTTTAAATTACGCCGGTATGGCGTTATATATAAAAAAGGAAAAAACATTATCTGTGATGTGGAATCACTCCTGTTATTTGCACAAATTGTATGTACCGATCACCTTTTTGTTACCTGTTTAAAAGACTTTCTTTGTGGACTTTCTTAAATGTTGGAATACCTTTTATTAAATTTTAAAAAATACTCTTAGTGAGTATTCTACATACGATTTTCTATTATTCAGTTTACGTGCACAGTTGTTGTCTAGCAGTGGACTGTTATACGCTACTGATGATGGTGATGACAGTTACAGCTACAAAAACACAGTATATTGAGATATATTTGTGTTGCCAATATTAACTTATGTAATCGTGTACGTCTGTAATTAATGTTAAGTGTATACAACTGAGTAAAGAGCAAAGTTTTCGGTACAGTAGACTTTAGGCACATATTCATGGGGCAGTTCCAATGTCTTGATACTTTCGCTCGTAATCATTAAATGGACCGTAAAAGGGCCACGACTTTTGGCCGACTTTAAGGGATTTCGGGTCCGCGTCTGCCGTAAGTACCGACTTGATAAATTTACGTGGTATTGTACACGAGCCAATGGAGGTTATTACTTCTTAAGACTTGCGCAAACGTTATTCATTTAATCATAAAGATTCAGTAAATGTATTCAAACTAAGAATTACAAAATTCGCAGTTAAAGAAACCTTTACCAGAAAATGGCTTTAGAACCTAATATTATCCTTGTATGAAATTTTTAGTGTTATAGACCAATTTGATATTCAGGCATATGACGTTTTGTAGCTGTACTGTGTTTTGTGCTGTTTTTAACAGGTTTGTAGCTGTAATTAAATTTTAGATCCCTTTGACGATGTCCTGAGCGCAGTTTTAAGCATACTAATATTAGAAATGAGAAAGTATGTTTGTTTGTTTGTTTTCCTTACTTTACGCCCTATCTAAGCAACCGATCGACTTGATTTTTGGCTTGATATTTGGCATTTGGATTTGATAGGACGGAGAGTAACATATTATTTATATCCCAAGCAGACAAACGGTTCTGTTTAAAACGCGGACGAAAACCGCGGGCAACAGATTATAGCTCTGGTGGTCTTATAGGTAAGACCTATAAGTGGTCCTACAAGAGGTTACCTATAAGAGGTTCTTACCTATAAGTGGTCTTAGGTAAGAACTTTGTACTTCCTAGACCTTTCCTTGACCTCAAGAAAATATTTTTCACTATTATGTACACTGTGTTACTCCTTCGGATTAGTACACCACTTTCCATCAAGCTTTGTACACCCGTAGGGTCTATTTCCATAAGTCAACAAATCACCGACTTCCTAACAAAGTTCTCATGATAATATAGAACCCCTAATAACTTTTCGCATTTTGATAGAAGCGCTCATCGCATTAATAAAGTCTATTAACTAATTAACAGAGTCCCATCACGATGCGCATTCATAGTCTAAGCGGTACAACAACATTTTAAAATCTACAGTAGAGCCAACGAGTAACAATGTCTAAAGACCATTGTAAATAAATGAGGAAAAAAATAGTAAGGTAGTTTCGGTATTCTAATAATTTAAGTTATTTTAGTAATTTAACCTGTGACGCGTGCCATCCATCCTCAAAAATCTAAATGTCAGTTTTAAAAAGTTCATATTTGGAAGCCGTTCTTTTTTTAAATTTTTACATTTACGACACTTTTTGGGGAAATGCGTAAAAAAAATATCCATCCCACCTTTCATGATTCTGTTAACGGCTTTGGCTTCCTAAATAATTTATCTTTATCATAGTGCTATTTATAGAAGTATAAGTCTACAATGAAATATATAAAAATCGTAAAGAATGCGTCAACTTGCACCGAAATCGCATGAAAATGGCTAAAATCACGTTTTAGTATGCCGGTATTTGACCTTTATAGCGATAAAAATACAACGAAATTCACAAATCCAATTGATAAAATAGCTTTCTTGTTGCTTTATGAACATACAATAACAATGGAAGGTTGTTAAAGTAGCTGTATAAAAAACTCTTAACGCTTTAAAATCTATATTTAATGAATAATAAATTACTTTAAATTTTATAAGCTCGTGATTTTCACGATATTCTCACAACGGTTTCCTGTGTGAAAGAGATAGCACGACTTCTGCTGCTTTTTGTTATCTATTCTTTAATGGCATGGGTTGTACAAAATCCGATGGAAATAAGGATTTGCCTATTAATACTACATATAAAGTTAAACGTTAACAGTGGAAAATGGCGTAAATGGTATTGCATTTTCCATTTACAAATCAGAAACTTAAAATAAAAATCAATAAATTTATTTATTGCTAGGTCACTACCTTAGCTTTGATTAAAATAGAGTTACCAGGACTTCAAAATGTAGTTCTGATGCAAGTAAGTTGACGACTTCTTCGATGTTGGACAAGCACTATTTGTTGGTACTTGGCAGTGGAGTGGGTATTAGAAAGACCTTTTATACAACCAGTGGTGCATGCGGGTGGTGTCGACGGTCCAAAACGGTATGTAGTAAGGCCGGTCACGAGGTACTGGGTAACATGCACGTACGGTGTTGAGCTTTTCTGTAAAGTTATTCTTAGCACCAGCCTGTAAGAAACCCAGCGGTGTTCAGCTCCGTGTCTTGGGGAGCACGCTTTCCCTGGTTCAGTCCATCAATCCGTATTGGGAAAGCGTGGTGACTATGCTTTTAAACCCGGTGGTCTGCCGGTCCGTCCATTCGACTATGCGTGTGTCACGATCCTATTTATTTCCCTTATAATTTCGCTATGTCCACCTGTCTGTCTGTCCGTCCGTCTGTTTGATTGTCCGTCTGCAGCTCAGAGAATCTTAGTATGTACTAGCGAGCTGTTATTTGTCGTGAACAATATAAATATCACGCCAAAACTAATAAAATAATAATGAAATCTAAAAAAAAAAGAAATAGAGTAAAATGTTGTCGAGAATTTGTACAAAGTTTAAAACGAAAAGCCACATTCTAACTCCGCATATCGTGACGGGCAACTGCTAAACCCCACAATGTGCGTCATTCAGATGGCACTTCACCGCGTTTTATTTTACATTTTATATTACCAATGGAATACGGTGGATGTCATTTAATCATTTATTTATAGGAAATCGAAACGTGAATTTATTGAAAAAGGAAAAATCGCTTACAACTGACCCGTATTGGTCAGATCGCTTCAATATTAAAGTCCAATTGAACTGCTTTACAATTGCACTTACTGCATGTAACTTCATTTTCATTAACGCGCTGTTGTCCATGTTTGTTACTGTTTTTGAAGTATACCTCGGGAACATTTGAGCGAAGTGACGGGTTCGCTGCTGTTTGCTGAGAAGTTCTTTCCTACCAATAATAATAACGATCAGATCTTCACGAAATTTTGACAAAATTTAGCTACACTTTTCCGGTGAAAAAAGAACTGCGAAAATCGCGATATCTAAAAGGTATGGCAAATTTATGAAGTAAAATCGACAAAAACTTTCAACGCATATTCTGATCGAACCCTATGGTTTTTCGGGATGAAAAGAATTTTAATTTTAATCCGAAGTATTGGCTATTAATTTACAAAATTGCATTCAAATCCATTCAGTAGCTTTTGCGTGATGCGCGCACAAACCAACCGACATACAGACAAACAGACAAACATTCTAAAATCGCATTTTCACGATCTATTGTTTTTTTCTTATATTGTTTTCTTTTTGCAAAAATCTTTAATGTACACACACGGCTAGTCTACTATTTCATTATACTCGTATGTATATAGGAGATAAAATACATAGTGAAAACATTAGTTAGTTCAGAGTAAGGATATATTCAAGAATGTCAGATGCGTAAAAATATATTATACTAAAAATAGTAGTTAGTTCAGAGTAGGTTTTACAACGTATGTATGTTTTAGGGTGGCATTGCGGAAATAGCCTATCCTAGTAATTTTCAATTTCTTGATAGGCTATTCAATTTTTTTTGTCCCTAATGTTATAATTGTAGATATTATCGCTAACCATTCAATTCGTAGTAATAGATTCGATTAGTTTATGCAATTAGCGAATTCAAACTGAATTTAGCAAATTAAATCTGATTTAGACAGCAAATTGAATAGGTAAATTGAATTAGCGCACAATTATTGGATCCGCGATGGACTGGCTTGTATCAATTCAAATCTGGCTACTTGCTCCAATTAGTCAGCTATTCTAGAGGTGGTATTTCGTTGATGTTGCTATTCAAATATAAACATCATTAAATATAAGCCTACTATATGTTTCTCGTGACTTTTCCATCGGTTCGAACAATGCATCATCATAGCCTATATAACAGTGCACTGCTGGACCAAAACCCAGTCCCAAGTCTGCCCATAATCGATGATATTAGTAGCACGGATGATAGACTAATGGAATGAATAATAGTAGCATGGAGCTGCTGCCCGTTTTGCGTTATATTCCCTTAGTCGACTTCTTTTTATTTTTTTGAGGGTGCCGGGTCAGTGTCACGTGTCAGAGTGGTTGCTCTGAGGTCCCCTTTTCAGCAGCATTCGACAGTTGCATCCTGAAAAGATCGGTTGACAATTTTTATTATCTTTGACCGATGATATTAGCCTGACGAGGTGAGGGCCTGTTGCTGTTCCGGAACGCCTCTGATTGCTGAAACGGGGCATATCGAAGGTAATTAGGCGAATCCGCTTCAGAGGAAATTCACTGGTGTTACGGTTATGTAGGAAACCTGTGGCTTACAAACCTGTAGGGAGTACAAACACTGTGGGGTTTAGACAAGTAAGAGTCAGACATATTTATAGCTTCATCGTTGCGCAGATTGGACGAGAATTTCCCCACAATATAAGAAGAAAATTTTAGTAAATGCAAACTAAACCTATAAAGATGCTGGCAAGAAACTCAGAAATTGCTCTTTATAGAGCCAGTGTCATTCTTAATTAAACTTTGTTGCAGATAAGCACAGCGATTTCGTCATTTTTATAGAACAAACACACTTTCCCATTTACACTAAAATTTATTAATAAAAATTGAATCTAGAGCGGGCAGTTACCTTGGCCAACGAATTAGTTTGGCCATCCAAAGGGGCAATGCTGCCAGCATCTTGGGAACTGTGCCTCGCTGCGGTGGTTTCGAGGACGTTTTAGATTTTATTCAGTTTTTAAATAGTTTATTTTAGGTTATATTTATATTATATAAAATTAATAAAAATCAATCTTGCTTTTTGAACTTGTAATATGCATGGAAACCCATAGTTTTAAATTGACGTCAATCGAATACGGTACAAAGGACGGGACGCGATATCACTTGGTGTTCGCTCCAATGACTTCACTGGACGGAACTTGATCATAATTCCTTTCATACGTTTCTTCGCTCATTAATCTGATTCTGATATTAGCGTCTCTTACACGATTAGTGGAGGATTATATTAAGTATTTCAATAAATCACTTTCTTTGTAAATAAAATATCAGTTACAGCCTGGTCTACCCCCGCTACCCCCAGAGTCCCTGTCCCACTCTTTCATATCATCATCATCATCAGCAACAGCTCACAAGTGTCCACTGCTGAACATAGGCCTTTCCAAGAGCGCGCCACCATACACGGTCTTCCGCCTTTCTCATCCAGCCGCTTCCAGCCATCTTTTTAAGGTCATCTGTCCACTCCAGAACACGTCTGGCCCAACGGCTATCGGTCCTACGAAAGACATGACCCGCCCACTGCCACTTCTTCTTCTTCTTTTTCTGTTCCTGGGCCTTTTCCGCACTTGGTTGGTCTGGGACCGTCCGTTGTACGTATGACCACTGATGCGGCTCCCCGCTGGATCACTCCAGCCAGCCGAGCTCGCTCCAGAAACTAAGCAGGCCGCCCAGGTCGCCGAGTGCTTCATGGAGTGTTGTTGAGGAGCCAAGGTGTGCTGCGCGTTGTTCTGCTACTACATTGCATTGGAGCATTACGTGTATCGGTGTTTCTTCCATCTCCATGCATGCTCTGCAGAGAGGGCTGTCGGTTATACCTAAAACAGAGAGGTGTTTGTTTAGTGGTCAGTGCCCTGTTATCGAACCTACAACTGTCCTTAGTTTAGACCGATTTAGTTGCAGTAATGTTGTTGTTAATCGTGGGTTGAGATCTGGTACGGCCTCCTTTGTGTGTTTGCACTCTTTTGTTTTGGACCATAGCACCGAGTGTGATGATTGCGTCTATTTGTGGAGCCATGTTTTGTATTCACTGAAGGGTATGGGTATAATGGGTTCCGGTCCAGCTACCCTTAGTGATGTTGCCAGCTGCGCTAATTCGTCGGCTGCGTCGTTTCCTCTGCCACCTTAACTTGCTTATCCTTTGAGCTATGTCGGTGACATCAGTTCTTCTACCGATTTGGTCGTTGCGAATATATCCCGAAGAGAGACTCCCAACATAGCTCGATCCATAGCGCTCTTTCATATATTGACCACGAAACCTTATGAGAGCAACGTCGGGTTATGATCCAAATCTCTTTTTTCTTTGAGAGTGTGGATGAATAACACTAAAACCACTTAAAAATACAGAAAAATTGTATATAATAAAGTCACACGATGTATACAATTAGAAGATCAGTATTCAGCAATTCTTAGTAATATTATAAATGCGAAAGGCACAGAGTTAGTTTAGATTATATATGCTATTTATTTTCTTGTAATAAATAGGTATAAAATATTTTCTTTCAAGATACGAAACCCTCAGTGCGCGAGTCTTTATCGCACTTGGGCGGTTTTTTATTCTGAGGTTTGAGTTAATTGCAGACTATGTATTCAAAATCCGTGTTTGCTTAAATACTCTACAACATGTACTCTACAGCTCGGCTGGCTGAAGTGATCCCACGGGGAGCCACACTAGCGGCCATACATACAACTGACGGTCCAGGAACACAAGGAGAAGAAGAAGAATGTGTGTTCCTCAAACGTGAAGACCGACCTATTGTTATTGTGGTCTGCTTGAATACTATAAAAATAAATTTCTTAACTGACTTTTCATTTGAATTCATCAATGCCAACTTTTGAACTTTTTTCCTTGAATTGTCCAAAAAGGTTTCCAATACTATGTTCGAAAAGATTATGACCAGATTTTTTCCCACGAGATAGCGAATGAAGAGGATTGATATTTTTCCTATAGATTTAAAAAGAAAAATATGAAGCCTATTTGCGTTTCTATAATTATTAGAAGCTTCAAACTTGGAATTATAATTGGGTATTATAATCACATAAAACCTTTTTAATAATTTTATATTCCCTCGGGGTTTAAATAAAAAGCTGAGCTTAAACTTTAGTATCGTTAGGATTAGAATTTTATTATACTCTCTTGGGGGATAGGGATTTCTTTATCTAAGTATTTGAACTAGATTATATTAGTATTTGAAATACATAAACCAGGGACGAATACAAAGGGCGGAGTCCTGTTCATTTTTTAACCCAGAAAAGCCCCCCAAAGGCTTTGAAAAACTAGCTCAAGGTAGCTTGAGTTCTGGTAATAAAATGTTAGTCGGTCAAAATAAAAGGTTCTATTTTTGTATAGTAATAATTGAAGGACTAATCAGATGGTCCACCTGATTGTTAAACCGTCACCTATAAACAGAGCAACACTTCACAGTTGCAAGGAGCACGTCTTTCAACATGCCGCCTTGTGTCCATAATTTTGAAGCGTAGGTTTAAAGCTTCATGTGACTATAAAAACATCGGTAACCACCGGCCCTTCAGACCAGAACACAGCATTGCAACAATTCTGCTTAGCGGCAAAATAAGCAAAGCGATAGTACCTACTTTCCCGGACGAACTCCTTCATATAAAAGCTATTGTTTTCGCGGGCAGTTTTAAAAAACGAATCAAACTTCGACTTAGACGCCGCTAAAAGATCTTTAATAAAGATTATAAATAAAATTACTAATAAAAGTTTATTTAAGGAGTAAGGATATCTGATTATTTTTTTCCGAATTATGAAATACCTACTCCATGCAACATAAATGTTTTCACAGATGGGACGGGACGCAAACGAATCTGAGTCGTATAAATCATATTTTAATTGACAGGCCTTTATTTATAATTACACACACCAAAAGGGTAATCGAAAAAAATGTAAACGAATGAAATCGCTTCCAATCCATTTGTTTCTCGTCCCTTTTATCTGACCCGCATCGGACCGGACGAGATTAAATATTAATTCATTCCTACCGGGTGATTTTACGATGACATTTGTAATTTAATGATCATTTTTTTAATCAAACAATTCAGTTAACGCGAGTGAACTAGATAAATTAAAATTTTACTCCCTTTTCATAGATAACTAGAAGTCGTGTCCGTCCGCGTTTATTACGTATTTTTTTAGAAAAATCTTTTCTGGGATAAAAAGTTGCCTATGTTGCTATCCGTCCTTTCAACTAAACGCAAGTCAAAAACCAAGTTGATTAGTTGCTCGGTAACGGACAAACCAACAAACAGACTTTCGTTTTTTGCACACTTTATCTTTGTAAAGGATAGCAAAGCAGGTTAGGGCTTAGAGTATTACCGGTGTCCCTGGACATCTGGAGTACTAGACATACTTTCTTTATGTTGCTCGCTTTTGAGGCATTCGTTTTCCGCCCCTAGAATAACTTCATATTTTAAAGTCAATGGAAAAACAAATCTGGCAGGTACGTGGTAAAATGTTCTGGTAAAAAAAAGTTCAATAAATCCAGTCATACAGTGGATGGTGATAAGGTGTGTTAAGATCGGATAATAAGAAAGCAGAAATTAGTTTAAACAGCTCTTTAGAAAACAAACCACTAGTTTCAGAAGAATGAATAGAAAACAGAACATATATAATATATGTACTTAATATTATATATATTTATAAATATATATCTATACTTATAATAAAACTGTAACTGGAAGATTTCTGCACATTTAATATATTTTGAAAATTTTGACCGGGGGATGCTTTATAATCGATACTGAGTCCAAACAGATTTTTATTTAATATTTATCTGTCTGTCTGTCTGTCCGGGCATCACGTGAAAACTACTATAAGAATTCAAATAAAATTTGGTGTTGTGGTAGCTGATATTCCGGGTCAACATATAGGCTACTTTTTATCCCGGGAACAATAAGCTTCTCCCGGGAATTAAGATGAAATTTTTTATCAATTTTACTTCACAGCTCCGTTAAATTTAAACCGATTTTAATAATTCTTTTTTTATTTGAAAGTGTATACTATCAAGCATGTATTGTGTAATTTTAATGAAGATCGGATAAATATTGTCGGAGATAAAGGACATAACTATTCACAGATAACAGCGAGTCGTGAATCATATGGGACAGCGATCGAATGCATGCGTACTACTTATATTATAAATGTGAAAGTTTCTGAGTAAGGATGTATGTATGGATGGATGGATTGACATGTTTAAAGTAATCATTATTACCTACAAAAATATCTGGGTGGCTAAATGCCTAATTGTTAGGACACAATAACAGTTATTTGTTATAATTTGTCAATTAAAACACGGGTACAATCTTAAGATGGCGACGTTCCTATCAGATCCAAATAAATAATAATTTCTCTTTAAATTATTCAAATTGGACCTATCGTTTAGACGTTTCTACGGGGATAGAAATGCTAAAAGATATTAAATCCGATAATAACTGATTTGATGCAGACAAAGTTGCGCGGGTCAGCTAGTACATATATAAACTTGGTGACCCGCGCAACTTATTGTCTGTCATCCGGCAGTATTCAAATTTGACAGTGAGTATGTCGTCTGTCAGTATTTCATCTGTCATCATACAGTCTTTCGTCTGTTGTCATTCAGACAGACAGCAGGAAGGTCAGTAAAAAATGCTAACTTTCGATGTGTGCAATTCGTAAACGGTTAGAGTCTTTCGTCTGTCTTTCTTTGCAGACAGACTTCTGCAGTTTCGTTTCTGTCGTTGATCGTTGGTCAGCTAACAGTCATAATGGCATCAGTCAACAGACAGTCCGTCGTATATCATCAGTCAGTATGTCGTCTATAATCAGACAGTTTACGTCTGTCGTTATTCAGTCTGACGTCATTCATCGGTTGGCCTGTCTCCTGTCGTCAGACAGTCTGTCGTCTGTTGTTAGTTTGTCTGCAGTCTGTTGTCATTCAGTCTGTGGTCAGTCTGAATGACAACAGACTGCAGACAAACTAACATCATCTATCGTCAGTCAGTTGTCGTCTGTCATCATACAGTATTTCGTCTGTTGTTACTCAGACAGACAGCAGGAGCGTCAGTAAAAAATTGTAACTTCCGATGCGTGCGATTCATAAACGGTTAAAGTCTTTCGTCTGTCTTTCTTTACAGACAGACGTCTGCAGTTGGTCATCGATCGTTGGTGAGTCTGTGGTCAGTTATCGGTCATTATGGCATCAGTCAACAGTATCCCCCCATATAAGACATCGCGTATAAATAAAGCGTGCTGCCCTGAATCCATCAATCTGAGGTTTAGGTGTTAAAATGTATGTGCCTGTAAATGGTGTATTTATGTACTGGCAAACACGCTTCAGACCGGAATACGGTAATGCTGTTTGGCGGCAGCAATGCTGCAAAAATAAGGATGGCAGTTGTACTTCCCCGGATTAGCTCTTTAATAAAAAGCTCTACTACTAATAACCGATTTATTATTAGTAGAGCTTTTTGTGTATATGAAATATAATATTATTTAATCTTTGTAAGAAGCCATAAAGGTAAAACGAAATGACAGCTACCTGAATTACATTATCACATCAATGTAATGTTGGGAATGGATTCCGGCGTTATTCGATTACTGATAACGATATCCGTATGAAATGCAATACCTATATAGAGCCGATAAAATTTTCAGTTAAACAAAATCCATTTAACTGGATGTTGACATATTTACGCACGTAACCACCGGGTGTGCATCGTTAAATAACTATGATGGAATTTTAATATTTAACTACTCGACTGTGATAGATAGATGTGTATATATATATATATATATATTATGAATAATATACATAAATACTTATAACATACAGATAAACACCCAGACATTAAAAAACATTCATGTTCATCACACAAACTATTTCAGTTCTGGGAATAAAACCAACAGCCCTGGGCTCTGAGAGCAAGGCTGTGGGTCTGACCACTGCACCAATCGGCCGTCGAAATATTTATATAAATTAGAAGGCACAAGGTGGGAAGGTGCGAGAAGGTGGTCGTTAGAATTTTATATTTATGCAGTGTTTTTTCTAAACCTACTCAAACATTTGTATATAGAGGAGCATTTTTCTATTTCCGTTTATAGCACATGCACGGCGAATACGTTAAATCAAGTTCACGAAGTTGTGTTCACGAAAGGATGTGTTGTTCGAGCGGAATGTTAATGTGTTAGAAAATTAAACAGTTTTGAGTTATGAATTTAAGCTGTTAACACAAATACAGCAGAGCTAATTTAATTTAAGCTTTATTAAAATAACTCTGCGGTCGTCATATAAGTGTTGAAGTAAATACAAAAGAACCAAATTAAAATCAAGAAGTATGTTTTTGAAAGGAGAAAGATATTTTCTTTTAAAAGAACTCGTGAAAAAAGTTTTCCTTTGAACTCCAAAATCCATTTATAATGTAGAATGATATAACCTAAAGCGTTACTTTCTAAAATATGTTGTTTTCTGTGTTGAAATGTATACAATAGTGATAACATTAATTATAAACTTTTACCTCACATTTCATTATGCCATTTACATAACGGTCTTGTCGCAGAAGATTACTTCGTAAAAGTATACAAAAGTTATGGTTTTTGAGAATAGATCTTACGTCGTGAACGGGAAAGTTAACTACTGACATACAGATTTGTATGGAATGAAAAAGCGCCATCTAATTGCAATTAGGAATCCGTACTATCACTAGATGGCGCTCTTTCAGTACCATATAATAGTAGTTAATTGTTACGATAAATAGAAAATCTCACACTTGGTAGGTACTTCGAACACAACGAATCCAAAACAGCGGGCTTAATACTATTATCTTTTATTCAATTATTTATTTATTAAGTACAACCAACACCTTTTTTTTTTTTTTTAAGTATATAGACAAGTGCTTGACTGCAATCACACCTGATGGTAAATGATGATGCAGCCTAAGATGAAGCGCGCTTGCCTAGAAGATGCCTATTCACTCTTGATTTGAAGGTACCCAGATTATAGGTATCAGGGAAGACGAAAGATGGGAGGGCATTCCAGGCCTTTGCGGTGCGGATCAGAAAGGAAGAAGCAAAACGCTTCGTACGTGTTGATGGTATTTCAACCACGTAACGGTGCAGATTCTTTCGGTGCCTCGCAGTTCGATGGTAGAAAGGAGATGGTTTGACCAAATCGAATAGCTCCTGAGCACACTCTCCGAAATGTATCTTGTAGAAAACAGTCTACTGACTACAAGGTCGTTGCCAATGAGTCTCCTAGCACGACGATCCACCGAATCCAAAGCATCGAGCTGGTACTTGGCAGAGCCATCCCATAAATGGCTGCAGTACTCCATGCACGACCGAACCTGAGCTTTGTATAGGGTTAGAAGCTGTTCTGGCGTGAAGTAGCGCTTAACTTTGTTGAGGATGCCAAGTTTTTTGCCAGCAGTTTTAGCTTTGGACTCGATGCATTGTCCAAAGCTTAGATTGGACGAAATGCTGATGCCTAGGAGCTCAATACTATTCGTGATTGGCACAGATACATTTCGGAAAGTCGGAGTTAGGGGGAACGGACTCCGTTTGGCGGAAAACAAACACGCTTGGGTTTTGGAAGCATTAAACTGTACCAGATTAGTGTCACCCCAATAAGACACCTCGCTTAAGGCCAGATTAACGCGTTCCACCAAGACCTCTCTGAGCACAAGAGTTTCGTCTCCACTAGCTCGTGGACACTGGACATGTATCTAACCGTCACAGTGCTGTCATCTGCATACCCAAAGATGCCGGGTTTTAACAGATCATTTATATGCAGCAGGAAGAGCGTAGCGGAAAGAACCGATCCCTGAGGGACACCAGCGTTGATGGTCATTAGGTCAGACGAGGACCCATCGACGACAACCCGAAAAAATCGTCCACTCAAGAAATCAGCGATCCAGTTGCAAAAACTAATGGGTAACCCGAACTAATGGGACCTTATACATAAAACTTACTCTAAGTTTTTATTTACTGGAATTATGTTTGATTACATATTAAGTTTTCATCTAATTTCTTTACAAATTCAAATTCAAAAATGTTTTATTGATGTAGACATTATTACAGGCACATATGAAGCGTACATACATTTAACATGATACACTAATGTTAGTGATGGTGATAACTGCATTCGTTAACTTAAAACTAAGGCTAGAAGGGTTCCAAACGCGCCCTGGTCTATCTGTCATTATAAAACAATACAACTTGCATGCCATTAATTTAATTTTACTTGTGTTTTATAAATACATCAAATCGACGAAAAGAAAAACATTAAATATTAAAATTATAGTAAAATTGGAAGTTAAATTGACAATTTAAATTAATTTATATGAAATAACTAATGTACTATTTAAGTACTGCAACTATTTTATACTTTGCTGAAGGTTTCATTTTTTAATAACAATATTATTAAAAATAATATCGACCACTTTTCACCTAAACTGAGCGTAACTAATATGAAATAAATCTAATTCATGCTGCTGTAGTACGCACTTATTATTACAGTCAGACATTCGTAGTATATGAGAATAATTTCCTAATTTCGTTCTTCAATGCCTTAATGTTTTTCAACGTCCTTAATTTAACGTGATTAATGTAGTACCTATGTCATTTATAAATAACACTCAGTTTTAAATAACACTGTTTCAAGCCGCGGTATCTAAATTCACAGGTTTAATTAGATTGTAGGTGCTAATATAACATTTAACAATTTTTGTCGCAGAAAATTACTCTCAAAAGTCAACAAGAATATCAAATTCGTTATTTTACTTCATGGTAGTGGCTTTAGCGATTATTTTGCGGCGAAATAATTTTAGCTCGAGTTGCCAAGTTTTTGAAATAAATGCAAATGTAAGTTGCCATGGTGCGGTACGCCGACATAAATAGGAAATATTTTCGTATTATTGTGTATTGTACAGTTTCGGTGCGCAGTTGCCAAAAAGGTTAGCCTAAACTGCTTATTTCAGACTCGTGGAGTAGTGCTACCCTTTTATCCTAATTAATTAATCAAGAGATTTTATAAGTAAATTTTATTCATAAACAAAAATAAACTATAATAAATAACCTATGTATAGTATAACTAAAACTAAATTAAATCTACAACGTCTTCGAAACCATCGTAGCGAGGCATAGTGCCTAAGATGCTGGCAGCATTGGCCCTTTGAATGGCCAAAATAATTCTTTGGCCAAGGTAACTGCCCGCTCTAGGATCACCGGTAGACTCGTTAACCCTTTTTGACAATTCTTTAAAGAGCTTGAGCTCCCGGTCCCCACTGTGCCAAAGTCTCTACTCCACAAGGCACAAAAATGAAACTGCTATCTAGATTTTCATTTTACTTTTTACGACTCTTGGCCTGCTCACCACTGAGAGCAGCTGCACCCTTGACTCGATGACCTCGATGTGTGATGCATCTTGACGTTTTGGCGTTTCAAAAGTGATTTTGTCAACGCTGTCACTGCAGTGGCATCGATTTGGCTGAACTATAGAGACGCCAAGCTTAAGATGAGTGGTGAAGAGAGAGTGGTGTGGTCTAACATAGTGCCAAGGTTGTCAGAAGAGATGTAGCCAGTAGCCAGACTCGTTAGCCGAGACAGCGTGAACATGAGCACAGTCTCTTTTGGATGGCATTTTATCTAAAAGTGAGATTAGATATATTAATAATGCAAAGATAAATTGGGTCTAGGATAGAAGAGTAGACATAGAGCATAGACATATATATTTTATAATGAAAATGACTTTGACCCGAAGTGATTGAAAGTTGACCTTCAGCGGTTTTAATTAATTAATTGTATTCAGTGATTCTACCACTGGTTTGAAAGACAGATTCAATTTAGAAGGCCGGCTCTGTTGCTCTTTTCCAACATCCAAATTTTATAAAAATAGTACGACGAAGTAAGTTCAGTTTTTCCCGCGGTGAAAAAAAAGTCCGATGAATTTCGTTTAATTAAACACAGATATCGGTCGGATATTAAAATGGTTTGTTTATTTTGAATAATGCTATCTTCCTAATAATAGTTATTTTATTAGGTAGCAGTTATATTTCGATTACGATAACAGTCGTTTATTTTGTTTGGATAAATTATTTCGAAATGACAAATATTTTATTCGTTTATTGCTTTTAATATGTACAAAAACATTGTTGGTTTACCGTAACAACGTGTACATAAATATTGGGCCAAGGTTCACTACACGCAACTTTATAGCTTTTTTATACAAATAGTTGCACAAACAAAAAATAATAGGCTAGGAACGCAAAATAGCTTAGCGCGTCATGTCTTTGTCGGTAAGGTGATAAACTTGTGTACGAACTTGCAAGGGAAGATTACCACTTTTTTCACTATTCGTTACGTACGCATTATGCTCGAAATGCTCCAAAATACGCGCAGAGTGCGCGTAATTTTGCTTAGTAATCTGATTGCTCAACTTCAACAAATTTACATATTTAATAAAAGTTTAACTAAGTTTACAATAAATAAAAATGTTATGTTATTTATGTTCACAATATTCAAATAAATTAACTAATAAGATAAATAATATGTTTTGTAATGTTGCATCATGTGCAAAAAAAAAAACAAAATTGCTCCCGCCCGCGGAATCGAACCTTGGTGCCTTCCACTTGTAAGAGCTCTCCAACAGAACTTACCACTGCGTTAACCGCGCTATGTTTAAAAGCTATGTTTAAAAAAACCCAAGCGACCGCTTATGCAATAGAGTTGTGGCCGTGGCAAGGATACTTGAGATCGCAATTAAAGGAGGAAATTCCTGTCATGAGGTCAAACAAAGTCAGGTCGTATTACATAAGTTAATGGGAATCACGTCGTGTGTTATGTTGGTCGATATATAGCATATAATAAGTAGCTTCATATTTTTATTTATTTTAATATTAGCTTGTTAAGTTTTGTGTTTATTGCGTTTATAGGCCTACTATTTAATCATGTTACTAAGTAAGTTCATTTAACAAAAATAAGTGATATGTTTTAACAGTGAGTTTTGAAGTGCACTTCATCAGTATAGTATTTAAAATATGAATACTGTTCATGCCACTAGTCCACGGTAGAATATGTAATATCCTAAATACAGTTATAACTAGTTAGGAGTCAGATACTCACCCACACCATGGCCAAATTATTTATTTACCTTAACGTTTTCAAATATTTGTGGGTTATGACCCACTAATAGACCTTGGTTTTTTATATATAAATAAAAACATGATATATAAACCCATTATTATTACGGGGTACCATAACCATCATATAAAAACTACAGGACACGGATCTCCATCCATTATGAGAAGGGCCGTAGTCCATCACGCTGGTTCTCTTTATTCTTTGTGAGTTCTATTTCTATTTACTCTTCTAAAAAAATATATTACGGTTTTATTAGTTTCACAATAGGGATGTTTTAAATTTTCGCGCCGATCAGCCCAACTAACATGTAGATACCTATCTATTGACATGACACATACTTGATTGAATACCTAAATAAAAAAATTCATTCCTAATATTGGTCAAAAATTTTGCAATAATTATTGTGGCAATATGAGTCGAGCGAAGGGGGACGATGTGACCTAGAATGAAATTGCTTATGGGATCAGAAGGCCTACGTGAAATATGAAGGGGAACCGCTAGTAAGAAATAATTACCGTTCGATAAATGACACTTAAACACTATGACCACCACTTTTAATAACGCCGAGAATTTGAAAAATGGCTACAAAATGGAATTCCATACGAAATATTACTGGCAGCATACTTTTTCGACGGCCCATATAGTTTTCAATATCTATCTCGGCCGTAGTTCGGAAATTATGACCGGTTTTCCTAGGCGAGTGAAAAATCCGAACACCTTAATATTCTCAGCACGAGCTCCAGTTTAACTTGACTATAATAAAAGGTCCACAGCGTGGGAGCTAGTTGAACTGAATTGAATCACATATTGCTTAGAATCACCAGTCCACACAGGCATCTGTAAAACTATTTTTACTAAGCTGGATTTTTTTTATAGTAATAAACCACCTCCTCCTTTTTAGTAGGTTATTAAGACAAGATCAAATGTTGTTAAAAACTCAGCAGTATATTCCATTTTTCTTTCAAACAGTTGCTCAACTGTAAGATATTTTTTTATAGACTTGTATTAAAGTAATTTTTAAGAAAAATGTATATAGGAAATAGTCCAGCTAGTTCATAAAAGTTTGGTTTGCTTATCTAAAACTATAAGGAATCGTGAAAGTTTTCTTTGCCCCTACCATTTGCTTTCATAATATTGGTTGTTTGAAACATAGCTATAACATGTAATAGGAAAATGTTTAAAGAGAAAGAAGAGCTTCTTTCTATTTTATTTAGCTTAATATTTTGGAGTCGGTTTAAAAGTAAACCGGAGTTGCACACAAGGGTTCTATGCCAATCCAATACCAAAAAAACACTTTTCTTCCCAGCTAAAATTTAAACGATTTTTTTAACAAGTAAACAAAAACAAACTTCTTTTATTAATTTTCAACACACTTAAAAAAAGGAGGAGGTTCACAATTCTACAGTATGATTTTGTTATTTCTACAGTATGTTATATTTCTCTCTCTGAATTACTCGCTAATTATTTTGATGTTTCTTTTCTATTTAATACGTTATGCTTCAGATGTGGTCCTGGAGAAATCGAAGGAAATCTTCAAATGGCAGCACACCTATGGCAATTTGAGTATTTTTAAAGGAAACTGTGCATTTTCTTTCGAAATGCACCATTTGGTGAAGTAGAAATGATGATGAGAACCATGGATGGCCACCGGAACTATACAATAATTATGGTATATGGCTGCCAGGAAATTTATTCTCACACAAAAAATCTAATATTAAGTGGTGGAACAACTCCTTAACCATTAATGACCCAGCCTCTGGAAAAGCAATATATTGTTATGGGGTTAGGTTTATAGGGTTATGGGGTTATAGGGGTGTGGGGTTGTAGGGGTCACGAGCAGTTAAAATTTGGCTATTACAACTTAGTTAATTGCAAAATTACCAACCAAAAAGCGCGATCAAATCGGAAATATGGAGATTCGTAGAAGAACCTAAGTTACCGACATTGCTCAACGAGTCGCGGCAATGGGCCGGGCACATAGTTCGGAGAAAGGATGGACGTCGGGGTCCCAAGGTCTGAAAAAAAGTAAACCGTATGCAAAGTATATCTATACGTATTAATTTTACATTTTACTTGGCACCGACTTAAAATGTCGTAGAAAATATTTATTTTTTGTTTTTAAGTTGTTTAACAAAGTCGGTTCTTTTTTGCCAAAAAAATTATTTATGAAAAAAACATTTCTTGAACTTCATAGCTATGCTTTGTGATTTTATCCGCTTAAACTACGAGAAGATGCGAAATGCTACATACTCTTCAACCTGCTTTAATTAAACTTTAGTATGATAGGGAATTAAAAGTTTTATTCATTATCATAACATACCGAAAACATTGTGTTGCAGCACATATTTATCGATAGTGCTAGGTAAGTGACGTTGACCCATGTCAATAAATAGATGGGTCTCCGACTTTGTAAGTATGGAAGAGAATTCGCCACCCGTGGTATTAACGTGGTACCGATGTACCACGTTAAGGGCCGAGAATGACAATGACAGTCTGGATGAAAAATATTTTGACAAAGTTAAACTTTGTATTTTTGTTTATTTATTTTAACGTTAGGTTCGTATGAAAAAAATATTCTCTGTACATTCTTGAGAACGTTTTGTTTATATCTTAAAACACCATGCACAGACTATAGTAAGGGATCAAGAGTTTGTTATCTAGAACTTATACGCTTGTATATTTGGCACGGCCTCCTGGCACCAATGGTATTTTTTCTGTGTGTACATTTTCCCTATCTCTGTATTTTTAGTAAACTTGTGACGGTTCCTTTGTCCAGCTGCTACGTTAAAAATTAATAAGACCTGTATGGGAAATTGCAATTATAAAAATTGTTCGTTCCGTAATAGTTTCAAAATTGAATGACTTTATTAAAACCAATTTTATTTTTCTGTTTGGAATTACGTTACGGAAGACGTGTTTCTTAGATAGCCAGTGCTGTAGTGTTCAGTGAAGTGCTGTTCCGTT
Source organism: Pararge aegeria (assembly GCF_905163445.1). Lineage (NCBI taxonomy): Eukaryota > Metazoa > Arthropoda > Insecta > Lepidoptera > Nymphalidae > Pararge > Pararge aegeria. The sequence goes on along the minus strand of NC_053186.1, from coordinate 8,917,740 downwards.
TATAGGAGACTGTTTTCCTCTACTAGCGGGCTAACTACTTGGTCCATCAATTATTACTATAAAAAATAAACTTTTTCATAGAAAACACAAATATTTATTGAAGCTCGAAGATTAATAAGCGTGGAATTAGATAATGATGAATACGTTTCAGGAGACTGAACCGTTGAAATATATTTTTATGCGACCAGTTGTCGCGACTTGGTTGATTATAAGGTGGGGTATGGGGGTGTAAAGCCGGGTGTAAAATCTATTCGCATTCAGTTGACTGGCTTCATTCGATGAAAGCTCATCGGATCATAATTCTTGGAAACATTTATTATTCAGGTTGAGTTTTGTAATATTGGCCCCTGTGCCTGAAATGTTAGAGTACAGCCATACCTGAGCATTATTAAAAGTATAGATTGTGCTTTTTAAGGGTTTCGTAACTTATAAGTAAAATGTTTACCTCTATAATGAGACAACTCTAACAAGCCAGGAGTTATTCGTAAAAAAATACATTGTAATTATATCAACTTACTGGAAACGAACTGAATTAGTGATAGCTATTTATTTATTGATTAACCAACGAAAAATATATTGTTGTAGCGAAATTATAATTTAAAACTAAAATTTATATTTACATAGCCGTCGTATTATAATACATAGGCGTCTTACGGTTCACTTATCGGCATGGTACCCAAAATTTTATTGCCCCTTGAATTGCTATATAGTGATAGCTAAATAATATCTCAAATATATTAACTCAAGGGCCATCCATAAACAGGCGAACAGACCACTTAACCGATCCAATACAAATTGCAGCGAAATTGAACACTGTAACTTGTTTACATTCAGTTGACTTCCATGGCGCAGTGTTCTTATTAAGTGGAAGGTACCAGATACCAGGTTTGATTTCAACGGTGCAGTTTGGTCTGCAAGCAAGTTTTGAGTATGGCTAGTTATCGACAAAGACAAATACAAACGATTATTTTTCCGGTTTTAAGTTTAAGGGAATGAGAATCATAAACCTGCCATACCAGTTCACACGTTGTAACTGTACTGGGATACAGGTTAGCCTTTACGGGAATTATTTGGTAGTGCGATGCATTAAGCATCGTACCTCGAACCGAGGTCCTACCATTAATATTTGGAAGTTGTTTATATGGTCATTATTTGTGAAAACTGCGTCGTTAGGTTATGTGGTGACCGCCACAAGCATCTTAGACTAGATTATTGTTGCACGAAGCCTGGCACATATACCGCGTTCATTGTCATCATTCAATGCGCTCTTGGACAGCAATGCTCAATGGGATTTATTCCATGACTGGTGGACAGTATAGTTCCGTGAATTGTTGAGATACTTTGAGAATATTAAATTACCTTTACTTCAATATTCGCAGAGTATCACTATAGTACACTATATTAATATCATGTCTTTTATACTGTTTAATGACATTTTTCATTCATTTGTCTTATAGTTATCCATAAATTATATAGTTAAATGTAGTTAGTGTAAGTGGCCCTGCCGTACTAACAAGATGTAAAATAAATAAATAAATTATCATTTACCATGAGGAGAGATTTTGTTCAAGGGCTAATGTTTAACACAAAAAGCTCGTGCAAGTAGATGGCCGAAATATCTTATGCAAATAATAAAAAAAAAAATTGTGTACCCTGCCAGTTTCTTCACAGGACTTTTCGCTTAAAGAACCTTTCACTGAAGCCTGTTAAGAATAGTTTTTACTTCTATCTACATCACATATATTAAATTAAAACATTAAGTTACGAAACTATTGGCCTCCTTGTAACTAAACTAAGCTTGGGTCAAATAAGTGCCATCTTTTGGGTCACTAGAACCAAATCTTGGTACACGACATTAATAAAATGTTTCTGGTCCTATTAACATCGGAGCCAGTGTCAAACGCAAGCGCCGCAAAAATAGTGTATTTACTGAGTATTTGCGCTGCTTTGAAATTTTAAATTTTATCAAGCGAGCCACAACACCCAGATGACGACCACGACCAGTCTGTCAAGACTGAAACGACTAAGAAGAAGAAGAAGAAATATCACTTGCTTTAAATGTGAAGGAAACCGTCATCGTGAGAAAACCTGCACGCAAGGGAGCTCTCCATAATGTTCTTTAAGGCGTATGTACATCAAGCTCTTGGCCAGCGTGATGGACTGCGGCCTAAACTCTTCTTTTTTTGAGAGAAGAACCGGTAGTTTGTAGTGGGCCGGTACAGGGTTAATATTGATAAATCTGAAGCTAGTGTTATTTAAAATTATCCACAAGTGTGAACTCGAGATTGCCATTTTCTGCCGTTGCACATTAACGAAACTCTAATGCTACCTCATTTTATTGCACTTTAAACCATATGTGGTAACAATAAATACTAGCACCGATACGCTGACATAAAGTACATTTCTAGACCGTCAGCAAATAAAGTTTAAAAGATCTCGCTTATATTATAAAAATGTACTTGTTAAAACAATTATTCATTGTACAGTCAACATCTCCTGAGGATGCTCCGGGTTTGGAGCAAAATGTGCGTAGAGGATACATTGCCGAAGATCTGTTCGGTGTGGAGTATAAGGATTAAAGAAATTATAAATTACACCACACAGATTCTGCTGTTGTTTGCGGTGTATAGCAAATTAAGCTTAATTTTCATAATATAGTAGTTAATATAGTAGAGTATTAAATTATGAATTAAGTATAAAGCAAAAAAAAATCATCATCTATACTTATAATAAAACTGTAACTGGAAGATTTCTGTCCATTTAATATATTTTGAAAATGTTGACCGGGGGATGCTTCATAATCGATACTGAGTCCAGAACAGATTTTTATTTAATCTTTGTCTGTCTGTCTGTCTGTCCGGGCATCACGTGAAAACTACTAGACGAAAATTAAAATACAATTTAATATAGTGGTAGCTGATATTCCGGGTCAAAATATAGGATAAACAATAAGTTTCCTCCGGGAAATGTGATATTTTTTCTATCAATTTTACTTTATAGCTACGTTAAATTTGAACCGATTTTAATAAAAAAATTTTTGTTTGAATGTGCATCCTATCAAACATGTATCGTCTTATTTTAATAAGGATCTGATAATTATCGTCGGAGATAAAGGAGATAACTCTTCAAAAATAAAAGCAAGTCGCAAGGCATATGGTGCATGTGTATAATCCTATTAATATTATAAATGCAAGAGTTTGTGAGTAAGGATGTATCAATGGATGTATGTATGTTTGTAGTATGTTGCGAGGGTCCGCTAGTCATACATAAGTTTAATGGAACCAAATTTGCTGTCACCAAAGTTATACATAAAAACTGCAGCACATTTAAATATTCACAGCGTGCGTAATTAATTAAGATCTTTAACCGTCAACATCGACAAAAGCATAGAGAATGTAAACATATGATAAAAAATATAAAAACAGACTTGCCCTATTTTCAAACTCAGGGCACCTTAGTTAGAACGCCCTAAAGTTAGTTTTATTTTGTAATAGCATCTAAGACATTTTTATGCTGACCGTCTTCGACTAACTGAATCTGATAAACCACTAACGTGCAGAACTACGACTTGCACGTAAATAAAATTTGCAGCTTTATCCCTATTGAGAAATAAATTCGGCAGTTTCTTTTAGCTCCAGACCTTAATTGATTGCTTACTTTTCTCTTTAGGTCTACCCACTTGAAATTTAGGCAAAGCTTAAAGATACTAGGTCAACTTTGCATATGGTTTGCAATGCACTGCGACTCGGTCTGTCGCAGTCGTTTTAATGTTATACTAAAATTAAAGCAATGTGTTTCAGTTGTTGGTTAAGTCTTTGATCATTAATTATAGTATGCAATTTCATTCGTTTACTTAAAACTGGTTCATCATGACTCCATCATGACTTAGTCTAAGAATAAAGCCAAACTAATCTCGTATATAGTCTCTTTTAGTTCTCCTCGTTTATCCAGATAAATTATACTTAGATTATGGCACACCCCTTTTTCATTTTATCCATCTATTCCTATTTTAGGTCATTACTACCGAAACCTTTTGAACGTAATTCTACAGATTTATGATTCACCGTTCGGAGAGAACTGCTTATCATAAAATAAATGACGTCGCAAAAAGTAAATATTATACCAAATGCTATCCGCCGTTTCTTTTACAATAAAAAAACGTTCAGGCAAAATCACCGTGTTCTCTTATGACTTTTGATAATAGGTCAAGCAAACATTCATCATCATTTCAAACGATGGAGTCTACTGTGAGATAAAGGAATTTTGTTAGGATCCCACGGTCTGATGGTGCTTGTGTCCAGCGGTCCTTGCGAGTTGCCCGATGTCTGGACATCTAGTGGGTGGATCTTATCACAAATTTGTGATTATAATTGGACCGATAACGTGCTCTCCAAGTCACGAAACCGGAGCTACTCGTATTTCCCCGAAATGGTACGAAGTACCATTAATAGGTTAAAAAAAGTAATAAAAATAGGGTCTCAATTTTAGACGACATGTCCTAATTGTGGCTTTGCAAAGCAATCTATAGTGTAGGTAAAGCAGTTTTGATCAAAGTCCTCCGTGTTAGTTAAGCTGGTTACTGTAGCAGTCTGGTTACTGTACCGGGTCGTAAATATCATACCACCAGAAAAAAAATTCCCTTGTCTCCCACATATAAGTACGCTTTAGGAGAATTAAGCTTAATTTGCTATAGACCGGGAAAAGCAGGAGAATCTGTATGATGTAATTTATAATTTCTTCAATCCTTATACTCCACACCAAACAAATCTTCGGCAATGTACCCTCTACGCCCGTTACGCTCCGACACCGGAGCATCCTCCTCAGGAGATGTAGTCTTTACAATGAATATTTGTTAAGTGGAAAATTAGCTTTTTGCTTTTTCGGAAGGACATTTGCCGATAACCACCTGAGGGGTTGCTACGGCGTCACCGGGGGAGTGCACGTAAGACTGCAAAGAAATTTAATATATTACATGAGATGTGTCTTCTATTTAATTTTTCATTCTTATTCCTTATTTCTGCTTCAGACTTATTTAAAAAAGGGAGTAATTTGAATTTGACTTTCATTATTGTGATACAGCTACAAACGAAGACCAACTTTGCAATAAATGCAAGTGAGGCATAAAACGTATAGGTATATTGTTTGTTTTGCGAATATGTCTATTGCTTTATGTTCGTAACAAAATTGGCACTAAAGTATAGTTTAACATTAAATTGTGGGGAAAATCTCAGAGGGACTCGCTAGGCATGTTCTCGCTAAGAGTTATAGAAGGTATAAATTACCGTTTTATTCCAGTCGCTGCCTTTTGTACCGATTAAGCTTATTAATAGAGAATTTATACGGCGAATTACTTTGTACCAGCGCGGTGCTAAAGCTAAGGTCAAAAGATGCGGTTTATTTAAATTAAAACTCCAAGAAAAGTCGTCAGTCTTCAAAAACTCAATATCTTATTTCCTCATGGGCATTGAATAAACAAAATGGCATATTATTATTATTATTATTTTTATATAACCTGAGAACGTGGTGAAGCGTTGAAGTATTTGAAGCAGTATTTTGCCGCGCTCTAACATTTCAAAGATGATATCTGTCGAAGTGTAACAAAACACTACCTTACTATTCTAACGTTAAAAGCACCAAGCGGGCGCACAAGGCATCCGGGTATAACTGCCGACATGACATCTGAATACAACAAGCGATCTCCGATCAATCGGTAGGCATACTTATTAAAAGAAATCAAATCACCAGAAATCAAATCCTCCCACCAGACCAGACCAGAGAAAATTCAGAAATAATAAATTCTCAAATTGTCCGTGCACTGAACTGAACACCTCCTAATTAAATTCACAGCGCTCACTTTTGCGCCAGGGAGGTCGTCAAAAATGTCAAATTACTGAAAGTATAGTTACTTAAAGTATTCGAACGACGTCGTTCTATCGCGGTCCATGGTAGTTCTTGTGCATTCTAAGACATGGCACTGATTTACTATTTGGCGCGGTGGGTGGAATAAGTGTTACGAGTGGCTTCTGCCACTTATATTACACTTCATTACGAAGATGCTTATTTTATATATATTTCAGATGATTATTTGTCGAGTTCATCGAGTTCTTCATATATATAAAGAATTTACTTTTACATATTCGATATTCTACAAGATATATTTTGGAGAGAGTGCTCAGGAGCTATTAGATTTAGTTCGACCTATAACCTCGTACCATCTAACTGTTACTTAGTTTATATCTGTTCGAAACGTGGTATGGTCTTTCCACCTCATTAAGAATCGTCTAACGCAAGCATACTTGGTACCCAACGTCCATCAGTTTTCCAAGCTATATAAGCGGGGCACCTTATGCGCGGGGCTATTGCCCCTTAAACTTCGCGATTCGTTTAGCTATGATGGTAACTCTAGTTATTCTACAGATTTCCTCATGACGTAGAGATACTTCCAGCATACCTCTCTCTAGCCCGCTGAGTAACTTTGACCCTTCTTATGAGGTCCATTATAAGCGACCACGTCTCAGAGGCGTAAGTTTTATTATTAAGAGGATTTTGGGCGAAACGATGTCACTAAGTTTCCGGAAAGCTTCTTATCGAGTTGGATTCGGCATTTCACCTCTTTCTCAAAAATGTCCTAGATGTATATATACTCGCTTACAACGTGAAGCGGAACATGAGCGTTAGACATATTTTTGTCTTACTCATGTTCATTCGTTTGTCCACCTTTTGAGTAATTAATGGTTATAGAACATTGTATTGAGTTATCCCAGAGTCTCTGCAGGACTATGACTATACATAATTATAAAATAAGTTAATATACGGAAGCGTAGAGGAGGCATGATGACATAGTAGAGCGTCATACCGTTCGTCGTAACGCAATTTAATGCCAAGGCGCGCTGATATGTGGTGTGTTGCGCGTGATATCACATCGAAACTTTTTAACTTAGAGCGCGTAAAAGAGAAAGTTTCAGCGCTCTCTCTATTTTGTTTTCGGATATTTTTGAATGAGTTCTAATTAATTTATAATTAATAAAACAAGAATTCTCGCGATAACTCAGAGAGATGGCGCAGACTGTTCAAGCCCCTGTTGCATAAATAACCATATCGAATTCAAAGCCCTCTTTATGACGCCACGAAGTGAAGGGAGGAGGGAAGTAATTCCAATTTTTATCATCGTAAAAAACGAGGTATCCCGAAATATGTGCCTCTATGCAAATTTGATACCTTTTTATTACAAAGGAGTACACTTATAATGTTGTAGCTTTAAGGTAAATTTTACATAAAGTTACTTGTGTGTTTTGGGGACATGTATATAAAATCTCAGAGAAACACAGAAGTTTTGCGTGGACTAACGCCACCGTATGTCTATTCTAATTTTAAATTTTAGGAGTTTGTTCTTTTGTGTGTTTTTGTCTGAACACGCTTATTTCTGAAACTAGCAGTTGGTTTTGAAAAATGTTTGTTTTATTCAAATGTAAAATTCATTTATTTGCTTAAAACATAAAAAATTCTATACATGTTTCGTCTCAAATCAAAGCAAATCTTAATGTATATAAATTATTTATACTGGTTTACCACCAGTCCATTGCAACTGAAATAATACATATTTTTATTACTAAAAAAAGAATATCAAACCAAGAATCCAAATTAAAGTTTTGTAGCTAATTCTTTTGCAGAGTTATGACGTTTATCAACGAACCAGTTATGTTATTTATTATAGTCGTAAAAAATTAATAGGACCGTTTTGACATTTGTCATCGCGACGTAACTAGTTATGGAACCATAAGACTCGGGACTCGATACTCACGGTAAATCAATTCAAGTTTGTATCAGTACTTGATTGATATTATTATGTATGTTCGTTCAAAGTATTTCTTTAACTTCACAACCAATACACGTGTCTGGCTGTTGATTATACCACTTTTCAACATGTTGAAACAGAATTAGTACTATATAACAACAAACACAAAAATCGAGTTAAATCACTATGTTTAAATTAATGTCCAAAATAGAAGAGCCATAATTAACGTAATAGTAAACAATATATATCAAACTTACACGAGCGCACAGTCAACTTTACAAGATGAGGAACAAAAAACTGCGCAGTGCGCGCGGGGACGCTTCAGTCATGTGCCGTTTGGTCAGATACATCAACTCAGACTCTTTATTTAGAACCCATTTTGAGAACCAAGCTCATTCTTTGCAGTAAAGATTACTATACAAAATTTATTTTCTATATTCAGTAAAGAAATGGTTCCAGCTCTAGTATAAAAAAAAAAAAGACTGAGAACGTAACTGTTTTCGGAACGTTGCGAAACGTTATAAATTGCATGCTACTATAAAGTAAGCGCAAAAAGTATACTCGCGATATATTCTTTCATATTATTTAACGTCCCAAAAAAATTTACATATTTTTTAAAACACCGTATGTAATTGATTTTTATTTTATTATTTCTTTCAGTTACGTTCCAAGTTACATTCTATGGTCTTGCACAAATGTCAAAACGGGCCTATTACATTTTTACGACTATAGCAACTTAATTAGGTACTTCAGAAATGGTAAATCTTTTTAAGTTGTTGGTAATTTATATTATATCGCTTATATCGCTATCAGGTAATGATAAAAACTTTTCAGAAAAGTTATAGGCTATTTTATATAACGCTACGACTTTTAAGAGCTGAGTTAACGAAGTATCGTTTTATTTATAATTTTTGAAATTTCTGTGGTCTGGTCTTGTGGGAGGCTTCATACGCGGCTAGTTACCACCCTACTGACAACGTGTCGCCAAGCGATGTATGACCATACCCCCAAACAGGTCAGCTGGTAACCTTAGCAATTAAGTATTCCGGTGCGATGTCGCGTAAAGACCAATTAGGGGTATGACTACCGTACTCCCTAAAAGGCCTACCATCTTAGACTGCATCATCACTTACCACTAGGTGAGATTGCAGTCAAGGGCTAACTTGTAGCGCAATAAGAAAAAACCTTAGTATAAGATTTGCACGTAGACTCGCATTCGCGTGTCAAAACATTACACAGTCATAGCAAATTGTAATGCTAATCGTTTGACAGTAGTAAATTCTGTTCTACAGATGTTTATTTAACAAATGTTCTGCCAAGAGCTGGTATTAAAATGATGTTGGAAAAGAGCAACTGCTCAGTTTTATGTCGGCTTCTTTGTAGAATCTGCTTTATGAATCGATTGTTAAGTCACACTACAAACAGACAGACTTTTTACTTTGCGCACGGTCAGGTGAAAATGCAGAAAACTTTACTTATTAAAGTTGTACGCGGACGACGAGTTAAATATAAAACAATGTTGATACATTCACAAATTAGTTTATGCCACTAACGTGTCCAGTTTCTATGGTAAACATTTGCTGGAGGAACGCAAATATTTGCGCCTGTGACCCGAAGTTGACATCGGGCGGGGTAAGGTTATTTTGAAAGACACGTTTGTAAGCTTTTGCACAATCGGGACTATAAAGCTATTAGGTATTGTTAGTAGAAGTATCATAATTATCAGGTTTTATTACTAACCCACTATCGGGCACAGGTCTTTTCTCACAATCCATTCCTTTCTTCTCAGGACTCCAGTAGAAAGCTCTAATCGTTTAGAACATATGTGCGTATATCCAATCCGCACTGGCCCAGCGTGGTGGACGGCCTTAACCTCTTCTGTTTGTGGGGCAGTGGCGTGCATAGAGGGTATGCACAGGGTATGCAGATGATATAAAATTAAGAAAATCTCCAGTACGAGTCATAAATACTTGAGGGTAGGCTTTTATTAACTCTTACAATGCCTATTCTTAGGTTTTTTTTTACTCGGAGTAGACATTTTCTTGATTTTATATCATCTACATACCCTGTGCATACCCTCTATGCACGCCACTGTTGTGGGGGATACCCATGCCATGTAGTAAGCCGGTGACGGGTTGATATGATGATTATGATGATACGTATGTGTATCTAGGACGCGTCGATAGCCTAGTTAGGACTTCGGACTCTCTTTTCGGATGGCCACCTTTAACTTTGTAATGGTGTAATGTATTTATGCCATTTTTATATCACTTTCTTTGATGGTGAATGAAAACATGAGTGGTCATAGTCAGTGGCGTGCATAGAGGGTATGCACAGGGTATGCAGATAATATAAAATGAAGAAAATCTGCAATACAAGTTATATAAAACTTAAGGATAGGCATTGTAAGAGTTATAAAAAGCCTACCCTTAAGTATTCATAACTCGTACTGGAAATTTTCTTCATACTTATGCATACCCTCTGGTCATGCCACTGGTCATAGTAGCCATAATGTTCTCATAAAGAGTGGCGTCTAAAGTCCACCAGTTCGCATTTGCCCAGCATGGTGGATTACGTGCTCTATAGTGGGACAGTAATGGGTTGATTGCTGATAAACTTTTATAAGTGTCAAATAAATTCCAGGTAGCCTGGCAATTAACGAACGTTTAATTGATAGGGAACACGGAAAATAGCCACGTCAGTACAAAAATAATCTAAAATTACAAAAAGACAATTTGTCACCGCCGGGAATTGAACCGAGGATCTCCCGCTTATAAAACGACAGCGATCACCACTGCACCATGGTGGTCATCAAAATTATGATAAGTAGGAGCATACAAACCTAACGCATTGCATCGCCCGCCCTTTGCCTGACTGATGCCTGATGGCAAACAAACAAAAAAACACCCTCCCTATATGTTTATTGTAACATTTTCCATTAAAGACCATCAATAAATGTCCACCCTGCCTGGCTCGAACATATCAAATTAGTCTTACTTTAATAAAAAAAAAACTAGACCTACCTTTTTAATCCCATCATCGTTCAGCAGTACATCATTAGACGTACATCAGAATACGTAGGTATATTACGCAAAAAGCTGTAACTACGGTCCACAAAACAGAGAACTCTATTACGTTGCTTTGAAATGCAAATGTTGTTTGATGGACCATCGCAATGCCGCTTGTTTTGATGTTTTACATAAAATGTAATGATGGGAATGTAAGAAAAATGCTTGCGGATGCTTTCGGAGTATAATATTGTCGAAACGGAATCATTTATTCATTATTCTCATGCACGGCATATAAAACGAAATATTTGATGTTGGTACATAATGTTTCAAATATTGAGAGTGGTATTAAGTTGGAAAGCCCAAAACTGAGTTTAATGATTAGACTAATGGATTTATTGATTAGTCTCATACTTCTATACTAATATTTATAATATTAGTATAGAGGACTTTGTTGTTAACTTGTAATAGTATATTATATCAGTACAGTATTAATAATACTCAACTGTTCATACCACTAATCCGAGTTAGAATACGTGATATCCTAAATACAATAGATACTACTAGAACATTATATACATTAAATTATATATATATATATATTTCTAAATAAATTTAAAAAAAATTGTTTTTAACGAATAGGCTCTGAAAGCACTAGACCAATTTTAACATTTCATCACCGAAGGAAAGCTGAATTATCACGAAGTACAGTAAGTAGGGTATAACTTATTGAAAAGAGAGATCTTAAAGAAAATTGCAATATTCTAACGCGAAGTAGTACATTTTTGCCTATAAAATTAAAACTATTTATATTTCAACTAAATACCTGTTTTCTCTTATTATTCCAGAACATATTCTTAATATTGCTTACATATTTTTACATGGTTAGTCGGCACCTATAAAACATTTAAGTAGGCAAGAGACATAGAGCCTCTTAGTAAAATCCAAATTCCCCCCGACCTTATGAAAATTTTATAAGGTAACAAAATAAATATTTCAATTTACAAACATGAAACTTTGCCTCGTTAACTTATACCGACTTGATGTGAAACGTTTGAAAATTGTTTGAAAATTTTCAGCAAGAATGTAAGGAATTTCCGTTCGACCTAAAACTTTTTTGGAATATTTAAGTAAACAGGTGCTGGAACCACGTCCTAATTTCAGATGAGAACCTTTGTGATGACCTTTATGAATATTGTTCTCTTAAGCCGAAACGCTCCCTTTACAATGTTGGGCAGATAAATTGAACATTTAGTGGAGTAATAGTAAGAGTATTATAAGGGATTCAAAAAATAATAATTAATAATACCTACCCAAAAACTGTTTAAATTTATTGTACAAATTTTGACGCTGACTTTATAGTTCACTCTTATAAACGAGAATAAAATAAAAATTACCAACGAAACCAAGCTAAAATTTGAAATCATAGCAAAAATAAATTTTGTGGGTATTTTATCTAGCTTTCTTCTAAATTAAAATTGGTTAAAAATTAACACACATGTCTGAATGAAACATTGCATTCGGTTTTAGTTTATTTTATTAAACATACAAAACTCATCATCATCATAACAACTCGTTGTAATTAATAGCGGAAAAATATCGGGCTTGACATAAAACGAAACGTGCACATTAATTCGGCCAACTTTAAAACGAGAGACTTCAATTTCACAAGGAAAAAAGTAGCATACATATTACATACGTACCACGACAAGTAGTTTATTAAATGTGTGCCAAATAAATTAAAACCTGAAAATCAGTCAAACATTAATCCAGTCACTGTATTACATATTGTGTATCAAGCAATTAGATAAATATATTATATTAATGTTCACTTCACTTGGCCCACTGTGTAAATTACTATCAACCATAGCTATCACGTCCGCGCATAATATTGGAAATTCCTTATATTTTTATCGCCTTCTTTTACCTTGAGGGTTTTCACACGAATAACCTTTTCATTCCGTTTTGTAATTTAACCTAGCAGTAATAAAGTACATTGTTGAATACTTCGCGCAAAGTAAATGGTTGGGAATGAAATAAAAAAATAAAAACATGGAGGATTCTTTGTGTATCAAGTAGTGAGCTTAGTTAGAGGGCTTCTGTAAGACTTTAGAAAATAATTTAAATTTACAATGTTGTATTTATATATTCATTTCTTTTGTAGTAAAATATGGAGGTTTAATTATTATGAAACGTTGAAATATTAAAACAAAGGTAATTAATGTGTAATTAGGGGTATATGACCTTACAAATTACCATGGCATAACGTCGGTATGTAGAAGTAGTAGTAGTAGTAGTAGTAGTAGTAGTAGTAGTAGTAGAGATTTATTTATTTATTTTATTAATTAATTTTAGTTCAATCAGTAGGTACCGTTAAAACTAATAACACTTATAAAATACATTGTAAATTAAATTATACAAATTGAAAAGAGAAAATACAAAGAAATAGAATCAACATCGTTGAAACAAGTGCTATTTCTCGGCCTCCCGAAGGGAAGTCGAGCTCCTAGCCAATGCGCTTTAAACGCTTAAATGTAAACATGATCGTTAAAATAACGTAACAATAGTAATACCTACTAGTAACTATGCACAATCAAGTTAACTTAAATACATAGTGCAATTACATTTCTCACAGTACTGTAGGCAATGGTTAGCAACGGTGTTCCAAGAATCCACAAATATGTAACAGTGAGGTGATTTTCTCAGCAGTGCATTTAGCTCCGAAAGAGTACGAGGAATAGGGGTCTATAGCGGGACACTGTGCGGCAAGACGCGATATATTTGCGTTGGCGACACAGATGTAATTCACAGTAATTTCTAGGAGCAGATAAGCGAAACAAATTGCTATGAAGCTCTGGACAGTCTATCCTCTCAGTAAGAATCTTACAAACAGTAACGAGCTGGTCTTGAGCTTGTATTGTTACGAGTGAGTTTAAGCCGGAAGATAAGGATAACATACTTGGAGGCGCTTGTAAAGGTACCTCAGAAAGTCTTTCATTCTCTTGAAACCTTGTTAGAGAAAGAAGTCCCCTCGTATAGCCACTCTATAATTATGGGAGATTTTAATACGTGCTTACTCAAAGACGACTATCGTAGCAAGAAATTACTGACTTCGGTGGAATCTTGTAGTCTTTCTGTCCTGCCCCTTGCTGCAACGCATTACTCTCCCGGCTGTACACCCTCTCTTCTTGACTTAATTATAGTTTCTTCTCCTGAATTCGTCCTCAAGCATGGTCAATGCCCTGCTGATGCGTTCTCATATCACGATTTGATTTACGTTTCCTATAAAATACGTCCTCCTAAAGCAAAATCGAGAATATTTCTGCAGCGTAACTTTGGAGGAATTGACAAGGATCGTCTTTGTGATGATGCCAGACATTTGGATTGGGCTGCTATAGCGGATGTTAACTCTATTGATCGCAAGGTTGATATATTTAACACACTGCTCACCAAACTCTATGATACACATGCTCCGGTAAGGCCTGTTAAAATGAAGCACTTACCAGCCCCGTGGTTGTCAGAAGAGATTAAAATTTCTATGCTTAAAAAGAACTCTGCAAAATTCAAATATAAAGTATTAAATTCCGAAACAAACCGTTCAAAATACCATAAAGCACGGAATCGCTGTAATACATTGTGTAGAGATGCTCAACGACGCCACATCCATAAGTCAGTTGAAAATGGTGATACAGCCAAAACGTGGAAATTTCTTGAGTCACTTGGAGTTGGTAAATCATCCCATAAGACTTCCGTCAACATTGATATCGAGCTCCTCAATAAACATTTCTCTACTTCCGATACAATGGATAGCATCGATAAAGATCGTACCCTTAGTATTCTCTCTTCGTACGCAACTCCAGACTTTTTGCCCTTTACCTTCAAGACTTTCACTGAATGTGATGTTAAGAAGAGCATACTGTCCATCACCTCGAATGCTGTTGGTACTGACTGCATTAGCCGTAATATGATCATTCCTATTCTTGATGTTGTTTCCCCTGTCTTAACTCATATTCTAAATCATTCTATCATGACTAGCAAATTTCCCGAAGCCTGGAAAAAGGCTCAAATTATCCCTCTTCCTAAAAAGGCCAACCCTGCATCTTTCTCCGATTTTCGTCCGATTTCAATTTTGCCGTTTATTTCAAAAGTCCTTGAGAAACTAGTATACCAGCAACTTAGTCTTTTCCTTAATAAAAACTGTATTCTTAGTCCTCTGCAGTCTGGCTTTCGCCCTGGTCATAGTACGGTTACAGCACTAGTAAAAGTTACCGATGATATTCGAAGGGCGATGGATAACAAGGAACTCACAGTACTGACTTTACTTGACTTTAGTAATGCTTTTAATACAGTAGATTATGACATCCTGTTGAGTCTCCTGCGCTCGATTAACATATCTCCATCGGTGTTAGAATGGTTTCGGAGTTACCTCAATGGTCGTCAACAGCGCATTCGGATTGAAGAGTCCTCATCGTCCTGGTGTGATGTTGCGGCTGGGGTACCTCAGGGTGGCGTGTTGTCTCCTCTACTCTTTGCTATTTTCATTAACTCAATTACTCATCGTATTTCTTCTCTCTATCACATGTATGCAGATGATATTCAAATATATCGTCACTCTACCCTTGGAAATCTTGGTCCTACTGTTTCTGCAGTTAATAGTGATTTATCTAACATTTCTGAGTGGAGCAGGCAGTATGGACTTAAGGTTAACCCTGTAAAATCTCAGGCTATCATTATTGGCAGCCCGGGATTGGGTGTTAGAGTTGATTGGCAGAATCTCCCTCCTGTTGTATACAACGGTGTCACTATTCCCTACTGTGATACTGTTAAAGATCTAGGCTTACATCTTAATAAACAACTATCATGGTCTGTGCATGTCAACGTATTGAGTAGGAGGATGTTTGCGACTATTAGGTCATTGCGTCGCCTGCGTTCTGTTCTTCCAATTCCGACCAAAGTTATGTTGGCACATTCTCTTATTCTCTCTATTCTTGATTATGCGGACACAAGCTATCTTAACCTGACCGAGGACCAACTGAACAAACTTGAGCGTCTTCAAAATCTCGCTATTCGGTTCATATTTGGCTTACGCAAATATGATCATGTATCTGAATTTAGACTAAAGCTTAAGTGGCTCCCTATTCGTCGTCGCCGGGATCTGCATGTTCTGTCGCTTCTGTACTGTGTGTTATTTAACCCTAAAACTCCCTCTTACCTAAAGGAGAAATTTAATTTTCTTGGAGTGCAGTCAGATATACGTTCTTGTCGTACGCTGACTTTGAGCATGCCGTTTCATAAAACTAAGTTTTATAAGCATTCATTCATTGTTCAAGCTACTGAACTGTGGAATGCACTCCCAATAAGCATACGACAGTCAAGGTCACTAGACATATTCAAAAATGCTGTTAAAGCCCATTATCTTGAACAATAAAGACGACAGTGATTAACTCTTACTCATATTTAAGTATGTTTTAGTATATATTAGTTTATTATTTTTTTATATTTATTATTATTAATATTTTATGTGTGTAATCTTGATAAGTATTAGTGTGTAATTGTTCGTAAGTATGTATATAATAATAATACACCCCACCAATCGGTTTCCCTTGGTTTTCCTAATCCTAAGGTTGCCTGGAAGAGATCGCTACTAAGCGATAAGGCCGCCCTTTGTATCCTACTTTTTAAGTTTATTTTTGTTGTGTGCATTGTTTTTTTTTTTACTATTTGTAGTTTACAAATAAAGTGTATAAATAAATAAATAAATAAATAAATAAAGTCTTTTTGGACTTGTCCAAATGAAGAGCGTTACTTATTTTATGTACTTTCATAAGGATTTGAAATAAAAGTGTTAGCTTCCAATTTGCTCCGCAAAAGGGAATTCTAATTGGAGTTTTATAGGGCGGCGATCATTAAAATCACGTGTATTACGCAATACAAAACCTAGCAGTCTAAATGATTCTGAAGCGATCTCAGAGATGTGACTGGCCGAATGATAGTTTAGTGTCATAAGTGTCACCTAAGTCTTTGATAGTAGTTGCTCTGGCAAAAGGATCTCTTCCCATCTTGTATGCGAGACGAATTGGATACTTCTTCTGTCCGAAGGTCATCATTGAATATTTGGCTGCATTTAATTCCATTTTGTTACCCGCGCTTCAATCAATCACCGCATCAAGATCCCTTTGCAGAGCAGCACAAACAACCTCTGAACATACCTCAGAGTATAATCTCAGGTCATCTGCGCATGACACCTGGCCTTGCTGAGCATCGATCGTAAGTCATTTACCATTATCAGAAAAAGGAGAGGTCCCAGAATCGAGCCTTGCCTAATGCCTGAATGAGTCTCATATTGTTCAGACTCCTCATGCAAGGAAGTACTGTCGCCATGCTTATTTCTGCCGCCAAGCAGCATTGCTGTGTTCCGGTCTGCCCGGCCGTGGTTGCCAGTGTAATTACAGGCACATAAGACTTGATAGCTCCGCATCAGGTTAAAGGAAACAGGGAGGATATTTGTTGGACGAGTTCTTTCTATGCCCTACGAAGTGTTAGTCTGTTCATAGACAACGGTTTCTCACTTACCTCCTAGGTAGGCCTCGACTTGATCCGTGAATTATTACATACCACTCAGTATTGGAGCATCGTGGTGGGTCTATGTTCTAAAAGCGTCTCTTCTTTGTCAGACGAGGACTGAAAATTATAATGATTGATAAAATAATTACGATCAAATTGTATCCGTTTTTTAACTTAGTTAGCAATCGAACTCCGGACGTTGTTTTACTTAGATACGAGATTCTAAGCAAAGGTCGTAAAACTTTATTACTTTGATGAATAATGACAGCATATTTTACTAAAAAGAAAACACGAAGTGTAACATTAAGAACATTCGTACAATGCTGCCTACAATTAAATGCTATCTTAAACAACAAAGCCACTTGAGGTTGCTCTAATTAATCTCAACGGATGAAATATTAGGTGAATCTCAAGCACGTGGGCGCCTTGAAACAAGTCCAAACTCGAGGCTTTTGTTATCTTGAGATCATATTTTGCATAGAGTAGGCGTAGATAGAGCCTACTTGATTCTACAATAATTGGCCCAAAAATATTTACGAATAAAAATAGCCCAGTTTCCATAAAATAAATTTAAAGAAAATATAGGAAGTGGAAGTGAGAGAGTGGCCGTGGGTTAGATTCCCACAACTGGAACATGTTCGTGTGAAAAACATTGAGTGATGTTTTTCATTGTCTGCGGATTTAACTGTATATTAAAGTTATTTATCCTATATCATTCATAAAAATATTCATCAGTCATCTTAGTACCCAAAACACAAGCTAAGCTAACCTTGGGGCGAGATGGCGATGTATGTATTGTCGTAGTTTATTTATTTATTTAGGAGAGAAAAGAAGAATGCCAGAGTGATTCACTGGCCTCATTGAAAATAGAACCGTATTGTCGTAGCCTAAGGTAGAAAGAAAATTGTATGAATATTGAAACAGTCGGAACTGGTTCGCGTGCTTCATGAATTGCGACCAGAAAAATGCTCGAGCTGCTTGAGGAATTTTCTCTTCTGTGGCGGTCTATGTATTATCTTTATTCTTCTACGCACTTCGCACTAGCGAAGTTTTCACAAATAATGACCTTATATACACAACTTACAAAGATGAATGGTTTGACCTCGGTTGGTATAATGGTTATACTACGACTACACACACATCGCCATCTAGCCCCAAAGTAAGCGTTGCTTGTGTTATGGGTACTAAGATAAGTGATGAATATTTTTGTGAATGATATAAGATATATACTTATAATACAGATAAACATCCAGACTCTATAAAACATTCATGTTCATCAAATATGAAACAAAATAAATAATTATCCTCAAACAAATAATAAAAAAGAAAAAAAGATTTATATATAAATATACATTTATTTATATATGTATAAATAAATGTATCTTTCTATTTATATACATAATATAGAGATATATGAAATTTTTGTTTTATGCTTCAGAAGTCACTGAATTACATACTTTGCGCATTTTGCGCATTTCACACGATTATCTGGATTCTGTGCGGAGCTTAACCTGTGCTTCAATTACATAACCAAGTGAAATTTATTCTAAATACCTGTGGACTGGAACAGAGTGAAACAACGCACGGGCGGCTGGCCGGGTGCAATATTTATGTAAATATGCGTGAGCAGGTGCTCCGCAAGCATCCGGTTTATTAACATAACTTTGTATAGATGTTCTTATTTATCTTCATGCTTTATAAGTTAGGCTGTGGCTTTTGCGTTAGAAAATATTGGCCTAGTGTTGCAGTGGATTTCAGTTTTATTTATTTACTAGATGTGCCCTGCTGCTTCGCCCGCGTAAATTAAGAGACGCAGTGTACATTGCTACATAGTCTACCAATACCTCAATAAGTCAGATACCAAACGTAAGTTTTCTCAATCATACTGGAAGGGCCAAATAGACAAACCCATTATTATTAGTACAAATAACATTTGCACATCCATACACAAACGACTGCGGGCGAATAATATATGTCTTTGCTCTTGGAGCTTTAATAACCCACTATTTGAAACCTCCAATCACGTAAAAATATCGATCCGATCCTATTTCGAGTTTGCCTTTTTTAAAATACTTTGAATACTAAATGACGAAACCCATACCTAATGACTGCATTAATAATGTGTATTTGGAAGTTCAAAAAATAATTTAGTATCCATCAATCTCAGCTGCTATCACTAACAAAGAATTGTGACCATTTAGGGAAAAATTAAAAATGCACTGTTAGTTGCTAAAGGTTAGCCAAGAAAATTTTTATTTACTCCCACCACTGAGTTCCTCATAAATGTGGCACAACTTTACGTATTCATATACGTAAGCCTCAAGTGAGGGTTTTACTGCCGTATCTCATATACATAAGATCTACACGAAATTTAGAAAAATGTAAACTGATCGTATAACCTATCCAAAACAAAAATAATTATTAAAATCGGTCAACATTTGACGGAGTTATGGTGTCAAATCGTTTAAACCTTTCATCCTCTCTCTCGAATAAACTGAGCTGAATTTCGGAAAAAAAAATTAGTGTAAAGTTTCAATTTAATTCATTTAGTAGTTTAAGGGTGATGCGCGCTTCAGAATTTATACCTACAGTTTTGGCTTCAGTATCGATTATTGAGTACCCTCCAAAATATTTTTAAAAAAATTTGAATGTAGAGAAATCAACCTGCCACAGTTTTATTATAAGAGTAGATAGTGGTGCTATCTATAATAGTGATTCAACTTATTGACGTGGTAGCGTCTCATAAATCGATGAATGCCGGCAGCACTTACTAAAAAGTATCTGCAAGCGATAGCGCTTAGCAAGCGAATTTCATACTTTCTTTTATTGAAACTAAAAATATTAAAAGGATCGTCATAGAAATGTGTCACTTAGGACTCTTGAAGTGACGACAGCTTCTTATTCAGCCGGAGATTGACGTCCAATCTAATAAAAAATTCTTCCATGACTGAACATAGAATAAGAAATGTTCTTGCGATTGAAGTATTGACTGCCTAGTTGGTCTGGTAATTCTAATACGGTCTCAGATTCGACCAAATTTGTAAGATATTAGCTACGTTTTTGGGTCCGGCTGTACGTTTAACTTTTAACATCCGCTTGTAAACATAAATTAGACAATTATCAAACAATATCTTAAAACTAAAGGGATTCAGATAGTTATTGATTCTACTCTCAAAGTCTCATCTTGAATATCAATCGTTCTGTATTTAATAATACATAATCCAAATCATATTAATACCATTTAATTTAACTCAACCAAATGTTGCTTGCGCTATTAAAATGTAAACTAATCATTGAATCAAGTGTTACTTGCTTAGTATCAGATCGAATTGCTATATGATACCAATACTTATAATGGCGGGAATCAGCCATAACAACGACCACTAATTAAACTTATTTAACCTTAAATAATCTAAGCGCATTATTTTTTTGATTAGGCGTGATCGCCATCTAGCTACTCATCAAATCTACGACCTGAATACCAGAGGTTATTCATTGACTGGTTGCCGAGTCTCTGGGGAAGAGACTGAAATGTGTATCAAATCGCTTAAGAATTTATACCAAAATACCCACAGACATCATGTGACATAAGCACTCGCGGTAAGTCAAATATTATTATGATTATTTCTTTAAACAATTTAATAAAATAACTACAAATTATGAAACAAAAGAAGAAGCTAACACGATGAAGATCTTTGAACAGCCACATGCCTTGCACTTTATCAATGACTAAGTTGTAATAGGCAAGGCACGTGGCTTGCAACATCCCCTTTGACACCTGGTCAATCCTTTATCATTGGAATGTATATCTTGTTACCAGTAGTTACGTATGAATTTACATTGGGAGAGGAGTTCAGATGAGACCCGTGCTGTAGCTGGCCAGTAATGTGTTGATAATGAAGATTCGAAATGTTATCACAGTGGGATGAGGGAGCAAGCCATAAAACAAAAATTATTATCATTTACAAATAGACTATGAATTCCTAATTACCCCCGGATTTAACGTAACAATGCTTTGGCACAAGTTTTAATAGCGTTCCCACGGTATGGATTAAATTGTAACAATTAGTAACATAAATTATTTCCGAGATAAAACCCCGGATGAAATTAATCCGATCCTCGACTTAATGAAAATGCTCCGTCATACACAATAATTGTATGGAGTTTATTCAATCATTTAACAAGAACACGAAATAGTTAAGATCTAAAATAATATAGTCTGAACAATTAGAAGTTTGGTTCAAAGATATAACACTAACAAAGTGTACACTACAAGTTAAGGTAAGTTAAAGAGAGTTAGAGACTGGAGTTAATAAATAACAGAAAAATATTTAAACTATAATAAAATTGATTGCATTAAATATATAAACCCACTTTATAAAATGAAGCACATAAATTATTATAAAATAAATCAAAGTAGGTAACCAAAGAACAATCTTTTGATAAATCCACTTAGAAAAGGTACCAAGTAATCGTTTTCAATGGACGTTGCCTTAGGAACTCCCATAAAGAAAAAAGGATTAATGAAAACATTGCAACTCGGTCTATTAATAAGAATTTTTCTTAGTTAGCAACATTTTATAAATTTAATGTACTTTAATGAGTTTAATGTACTTCACGATTGTCATGCGTGATTGATCTTATCAATGGTTCTAGTGGCGCCCTTGTCTAAATTAGTAACTATTTCAAATTATTCATATTATTAGTAGTGTACACAATAAAAACATAAAGAAATGGCCCTTGCAAATTGCTTCTGATTATTTTTATTTATCTCGTAGCGTAGTCTGCTATGTTTTTTGGTGCGTTTTACCATTCCATGAGTTTTCATAAATTAGAAACGCCATCCACATTCGCAAGGCAAAAGCCGAAGCCGGAAACCAGGATAACCTTAGCAGGTCTTCGACCTATACTAAAGCTACGAGTAAACCAACAGACTAAATTCACTGACAGCATGAGGACATCTCGCGGGATCTGACGAGCGCAGCAGTAGCAGTCAAACGTCTCCACCGTCCGCTCGGTCCGCTCTCGTTTGTATGGCTCGCAATATATACAGAGCGTCTCTTTTCTATTTGGAAAGGCATTTGCAACTTAAATAGTTTCTGCACACATTACAGCATTAGGTTTAATATCCTGCTAGCTCGGCGAAGCGGACATTACTCAAATTTGAGAATCTTTCTTATAAGATTTTCATCTATTTATAATCTTGCAAACATTGTAGTACCCTACTGCAGAATAATCATGAGATGTTAAGAAAAATCTAACGACGCATAAAACTTTTATTATTATTTATTGATAAAAGAGTAAAATGTTCCATGGACTACGCCATTTCATTTAATATTTCATTTTATATCCTATTTAAAATTCATTAATATCACTTTTACATTTTATAAATATTTTTATTTGTTGAATAAAATATTTAAGAGCAGAAAATTAACAATTTGAGAGCAATATAACCTTGTCATTGAATATTATAGAATATCACAATCGACAGAAAATTTATTAATAATTTTATTATAAACTTTGCAATGGATGATATATTTATTTTAAAACTGCTCAATTTTTATTTGCTTTTCTATTCACAATTGATCCGTTTGAAAATATTGAAAATAAATTCAAATTTAAAGTTAAATACTAATTGATTATGAAATTTGCGGAACCGTCCGATTGCAAAGCGGTCCAATACCAACTTAGAGCGGCGCTCGCAGTGCATCGTGCATATATGTGACATGATAGGTAAATATAGGTGCGCGATAAGGAATAGGAGGGTAGTGTGATAATAACTTGGACAACCGAATTATTAATTCCGAACTAGTTGGCGTTAACACTTGGCGTTTCTACATTCCCTTCCCCAGAGACATGCGGTCCCCAAGTTATGTGCAACATAGATTTGCAAATCAGGGAGCTAAGTTGCTTCTCTTTGAATTTACTCATTTCTTATCAAGTAGAGACACTCGAGTTTCCAACAGGTTGATTTTTTACTAAACGCATAATAAGACTGCGGTAGTTATATACACGTCGATAATTTTGAATTGAAAATATGTACAATTTGGCGGCATTTTTGCTATTCCTATAGCAATGCTTAAAAGAAACCGATTTAGATATACTGGTCATAGTCGGCTAATCACTCTGAGAAAAGTCACTTATGGTGCAAATTCAAATTCAAATTTTCTTAATTCATGTAGGCCTATCACAGGCACTAATGAAGCGTAAATACATATATGTTTACATAATTGTAAGGGGATGGTGATAACTTGGTTTGCTAACTTAACCTAAAGCTACGGGGGTTCCAAACGCGCCCTGGTCTAAGAAGAGCAACAAACTTAGCTGGGTTTTTTTTTGTTACCACCATCTCACAGTAATTAATATTATGCAATGATGTTAGAGCAATGTCTGATTATAAATAGAGTGCTTAATAGATAATGTCAATCAAGATCCAGTCATCATTGGCACACGTACTAACTAAGATTCTCAGACACTAATATCTTAAAGTTTTAAAGATGTTACGAAGTTTCTCGCTGGATACACCTAAGCGTTTTTATAAAACTCTCTTAAATAAAAAAGGGAGAAATTAAATTTGGGATGTTTCCTAAACGGCCTTTTAAGGCTCGTAATTAAGAATTTCTCTTCGTTACCTCCGTCCAGTAAATCAGTAGATTTACAGCTTGAATTATGGGCAAGGGCCATTGATATAAAACTAACCGAAGATATACTGATTCTTAGAATCGTAACTCCAAAAGCGTCATGCCAGAGTTAAAGAAATATTTGACTTAAACCCTTTTTAAAATAGCTATAAGGATTAGGTATTTTTATGAAAAGTTTTTTTACGACATAACTAGCTTTGACTGAAGTTGATGAGGCAACAGAAGGAAGTATTCATAATCATTGGCAAATTAACGTCCCTCAGCAGCAGGGCAAAGGCCTCTCCTCTCATAGAAGACGGAGTTTAGAGTTGAACCTACCCTGCTGCTCGTGCCCGTGTAGGATAAGCTTATGCTAGTAAAGAAGTTTTCATTTTTAACTTTTAACTGCGACTCAGTCTTGCACTGTAGCAGTATTATCGAATTTGGGTTTCATGATACACATTACCTTATTTTGTACAATTTTTTATTTTCTGTGTATCTATTAATTGAAATAAACTTATTATTATTATTATTTCATTTTAAAAGTTCATAAGGTTCGTCAAAGTGTCTACTAATCACACTTTATTTTCACCATGTCCATTGAAAGTAATGTATCTTTAATTCTGGTTAAATTATATCTATGGAGAAGGGCGTATGCTTTTTTGTGTCCTAACAAAAATCTGCAAAATTATTTCGCTTCGTTGTTAAATTAAAATAAACCCTTATCTCTGGCTTTTTCTAACTGTAAGTCTCACTGACTTAAGGTAACAAGTGAAGTGGGAAACTTTTTCTTTTTTTTTTAGAAAATATTATGTTTTTATTTAATTTTATAAAACAAAGTTTAAATAACGAATAAAGCCGTGGTCATTTGAACTCCTCAAACATTTTTCAATACTTATAAATATTAAAGAATAATAAATAACAATTTTTTTATACTTTTCTTTTTTTGCATTTCTAACCTGAGCTATGTACCTATTAATAGCTGTGTCTGTACATTAAAGATATTTGCAAAAAAATAACCAGAAGACGTTAGAAATAAGTACCTGTTTGTCTGTACGTCTATTGGTTTGTTCGCGAATCACGTAAAATCTACAGAACGTATTTGAGTTAATTTACCAAATTGCGGTTGATCCTGAAAATCAATTGGATTGATTCGGGATAGACGATAAAAGTATTTATCGATTTTGCTTCACTATTCTTTAACAGATTTAAATAATATTTATTTTACTGAGAAGGTTTATCATTAGTTCGATTATGATGTTTTGTGAAGATTTTGTTAATATTGTTACAGGACTAAACCCCTCAGCGGTCGGAAAGTGCAAACACCTGGCGTGAAGAAAGGCGTGCCCGCAAAGAACCTGATAAGAAAAAGTTGCTCACACATCAATTTACTGACTTAAAACAACTTTGCTTGTCTAGCATGCTTGACTAACATTTAATACTTCTACTACCATTGACAATGTTTATGTGATTGAAGTTCTTTAAGTATTTTACGCCCGCATACCATATTCGATTATTAAGCTATCTCGCATATCATCCGCTATCTTTACTATCTACACTAAAACTTATCAGTTTGTATGTATGTCTGAAACTGTCAGTTAAACCGAAGGGCACAGCTAGATAAATAAATAAAATAAATTAAAAAAAACTTCAAATCTGCCACTAAGTATATACCAACTCCACTGTACTTATCCTCCAGGTACCAGGACATCATAACTCCAATAACAGTGCTAGTAACTCGTGCTCAGTAATTTGTAGTGATTGCGGGTACATCAATCTGAATAATTTATAACAATGGCTGACAGACTCATTAGCATTCACGGTCAATATAACGCTTAGTTCCAGAATACTCGTAAATACTAACGCAGACTCGCATAGTAGACTCAATCACACTATATTCAGATTTGTGATCTAATTCATCGACTACGAACGAATTTTGATGTCTGCCATTTATAGCGAAATCGCTATCCATGCAGCAAAATTCGTGTAGCCAAATTGCAACTATCCTCACCATCCTCAGCCCATTAATTTCCCACTGTTGGGCACAGACCTCTTCTAACATAGGTGAGACGGAATTTAGAGCATAAACTTTACACGGTTCTACCAACTTTTTTCTTTATAGTGTACAATAAAAAAGGATTAATTTATCAATAGATAGACAAAAAATCTATTGCTCTGGCCTTAATCATACATGTATTATGCATTCATTTAAGCTCATAAATTTATAAGGAATTATTATAAGTAAGTATTCATAAAATAAGTATTCATAAACGAGTCGCGAAGCTTAAGTGGCAATGGGCCGGGCACATAGTTCGGAGAAAGGATGGACGTTGGGGTCCCAAGGTGCTGGAATGGCAGCCCCGTACTGGTAAGCGCAGCGTTGGTCGACCCCCAACGAGGTGGACAGACGACATTAAGTGCGTCGCAGGTAGCCGTTGGATCCAAGCGGTTCAGAATCGTGGAACTTGGAACTTCCTACAAAAGACCTATGTCCAGCAGTGGACGTCTATCGGTTGATGTGATGATGATGATGATGATGATTCATAAAATATACCTAAAATAAGTAACATCTTAATATATATAAATCTCCTGTCACGATGTTTGTCCGCGATGGACTCCTAAACTACTTAACCGATTTTAAATTAAATTGGCATTGGCATTAAATTGACCGTGAGCAGTCTGGTCCAACTTAAGAGATAGGATAGCTTAGATATTTAATTATAGTCGCAATTTTATTTTATTGCAAATTATTTGTCTATAATTAATTGACAGTCACATGTACTCATTTAAGGCTTAGCGATACTGAATACGATAAAAACAAAATCAGACGCAGACGAAGTCGCGGGTTTCAGCTGGTATCATATAAGTTTATGAAAATTTACCGGAAATGGGTTTAAAGTTTACAGGTTCAATCTAACGGCTTCCGATACACCACGGCACAACAATATAAGTAGGTACCTACATAATATTATGTACCCTACTTCACAATTTTGTAAGTTTAGAAATGTTTTACGGCTTTAGCTAACAAGCGGGTGCTACAAGTGGCGGGGCATAACAAGTTATATCTTTTTGCGCACTATAAAAATAAGAAAGATTTTAGAAAGTTGTGTAAATATTTTTGGCTTTAATCACCTTTCTGATACACTAAGTAATGTAAACACGGCTTAACAATTCTGAAATTGAAATCCTAAATTACAATGAAATTCTAATTAATACATACATCGCTTAATTTACCGTGTGCCTACGTTTATTGATGGATATTAAATTCCACGGTTCAATTGCAAACAACGATTACATCAATAAACACGCCACGCACAATTGCATTCAGTTAAATGCACCTGTTACAGTATTGTAACTGTTATGGTTAATCGGTTTAATAAACTATTATATCTCAGACTTGCTTCTTGAGATATGAGAGTGATATCCACACAATAGATAAATAAATATAATTCCTAATGACAAGGTTCTAAACCATTATTTGACGGCTTATTGGCGCAGTGGGTAGCGATCCTGCATTCTGAGTCCAAGGCCGTGGGTTGGATTCCACAACTAGAAAATGTTTGTGTGACGAACATTAATATTTTTCAGTGTCTGGGTGTTTATCTGTATATTATAAGTACTTATGTATAATTAATAATTAATTAATTATAAGTCGTAAAAAAATTGTTCAGAACCCATAACACAAGCTACGCTTATTTTGGGGCTAGATCGCGATATCTGTATTGTTGTGGTATATTTATATATATTTTTTTTTAAGGCTTTCATCTCTCAGTTAGAATAATAAATAATTTTTGAATTGTAAAATTTGGTTTGAAAAGAGAAATTATGTTCCAAACCGGCAGTAGACGCAAAAAGTGATCTTCGCACGTAAATAGTAGGTACAAGCCACGTGTAGATCTAGTGACGAATAAATAAATTGTAGCCATCAAAATACGCTTGCCCAAACTACCAAGAACCCCGAAAGGACAATCCGGTTGTACGTATAAGTAAACAGTACGTCAAATAAACTAAGCAGGGTTGCCCGTATTGTTGTAAATCCGACCGGACAATGGCGGACATTTGCCTAGATTCATCACGTGCAAAGCCACAAATGCCACGGCCAGCTCACTCATTTAATACACGGACGCCTAAACCGGCAAACAAACGAAATAATTAATAAGGGAATAAATAAATTCAGTTATCTAACTAAATGTTTTTTTTCAGAGAGGTACCGTAGAACGGATAGTTAAAATAGCGTTGCCACTTCTATGATCATATTTCAACAAACAACTGGTCTTATTTTTGGAGCTTCAATTACCCATTATATGTAATCTTCAGCCAGGTAATAATAAGTTAATCCTAATGACTGCAAATAAAACAGGAAGGTGGACAAGACAGAAAGTAATAAAATAAAATAATGTTCACAGCACTTCACA
Source organism: Pararge aegeria (assembly GCF_905163445.1). Taxonomy (NCBI): domain Eukaryota; kingdom Metazoa; phylum Arthropoda; class Insecta; order Lepidoptera; family Nymphalidae; genus Pararge; species Pararge aegeria. The sequence continues at coordinate 8,889,338 of NC_053186.1, read as the reverse complement.
ACAATGTGTATCACCAACGTGTCCCCTTCAATCTCTGCCACTGACTTTGATGGATGCCCATAGACTTATGTTGTTTGCGAGTGACCTCATGGGACCCCGGGCCTATCTTGACTAATATACCGACTCTATTCTTTTAAAGCTAACTTGCACAATCGGAGACTACGACCGCATGGTTATTCTTGGCTTTCCTTATAGTTTAAGAAATATGAAAGTGACTGCGTGAAGGAAGATTGCCTTTATTTTTCGGGATACAAAGTGCGTCCGTATGTGTGTGGGTACATCATATTTCCCGAACGTTTCAAAGGTGAATGGCGCCAGAAAATGGCGGATTACATATTTTTTCCCAACTTCCACAATATGGATTTCAAATAAAAGGACTTGACTAGTAGAATACTATACACAATGACATATTTCAAATCCAAGATAGCCGCCAACACAAAATGGTAAATTCCTTTTTTTCATATCAAATTAAAGAGACACTTGTAAAATCATGCACACAATATTGAAAGTCAAGGGTTATTTAAATTTCTATTTTTTTAATTCTTTTTTTTTAATATAATCAATCACCCTGTAAAAATATTAAATCAAAAGAAGCATTTAAAATATTAAATCAATCAAGCAAGCATAAAAGCAAGATACATTTAACTATACTAACTAATTCAAAATATTCTAAGTATTTACTTATGACAACCCTATTGTAGATAAAAGATTGAAACGTGCATAGTACCTACGCTACGCGACGCGTACCTAATAAAGTGATAGGAGTCACTTGATTTTACTTTTGCATGTGGTATGATTACTCAAAAACTATTAGCATTTCAGTTTCACAGATAAGTTTCAGAGACAGTAAATAATGTACCTCTAAAGCCACTGAGGTATTATTTTGGTTTTAATTTACACGTTGTATACAAGTTCAAAAAAATAAATAGTCAGACCTTGAGCTTCGAGCACAACGGCAGCGATGAAGATCTTTCTATTAGTAAGGTCCAGTATCACCATAACCTCCGGTACAGTTAATGCTTATCGGCAGGACTTTCATCAAGCTGATGAAGATTCCCATGTCTCAGACACCACCATAAGTGGTGGTAAAAGTCCTTAAAGCCCACTAACAAGCATTGGAGCAGCATGGTGGGCCTATGCTCTAAAACCGTCTATCCTATGAGATGTCTTTGCCCAACATATGAACGTTATTAATCTGCGAATGATGATGATTACGATGATCATGGTTACATTTCTAAGAGGGAGGGATTAATAACTAGCGTCAACCTTAAACTGGAGGAAATTACGAAAAAGTGTTAGTAAAATATTCAATTTCAATTGAAAAATCTAGAATAAAAATTTTCAACTACAGTTTCGTTTGTAAATATAAGAGGTATATCAAAATGTTCTTTAACAGAATAAACCAAAATCTAGGTCGAAATTTTACCTCCAAAAATCGTGACTTATTTAAACACCTAATAAATTAGTCTTAATTCAGCAAAGCCTAGCGAGTTAAAAAGTAAAAACTATCATTACCACGGCCACCCTCGTCACAGGCCACAGCCGAGTTAATATTTAAAACTGTACCGATACTGCAGTAAATCTTCCTTAGCGGACCCTTGTCACTGATTACAATGTTGTATTTTATTACAGTGTAAATAATGCAGTTTCTTTAGAAAATTTATTTTTAAATAGATGCTGTCTTTGGAATACTAAACAGTTTCACTTCCTAAGCAACGTGTGTAATACAAGGGGCTTAAAATAAAATAAAATAAATTTTATTTTAATCATCAACATCTTATAACAGTCCACTGCTGGACTTAATTACTCCCGCTATGGGAGATTTTGCCCATAATCACTATGCTGGACCGACGTGTGCTGCCAGTTTTTCGCTATATTCCCCTATCACCTCGTACTATTCCCGCGGGAATAGGAGGGGTTTCAACACCTATTTTTCTTCTTTTCAAGTATTATTTATTCTTGGTCTTCACTGTATTTTCTAAATAAAATAAAACGAATATACAACGAGAACTACGAATAAAAAAAATAAAAGAGTTTATACTTATTATTCTATACTGTGGTCATACTCCCCTGTAAGGCTGGAAATTAACTGGTTTTTGTTAGGTCATTAATAATAAAGCACCTGTTCTCTGACCTTTGCTTAGCTCAGGGTCGCTTGGTCTACAGAGATTCTTTAAAAAAGGTCATGTGGGTATACTAAATTAATTACTTATTAATTCTATGATTACATTGCTAGCAGCCATTCATTTAAAGAAAAAAATGAGAGGAGGTTTTGTTAAACGTTAAACTGGTGCTTCTTTTATTTGACCATTTGAGGTAACTGCTTCAATAGTTGAAGTGCCGGGGTAAGACCTAAGACTTCCTCAACACCATCCTTAAGTTATTTATATCCCATTGTTTTGCTCAGGACTCCTTTAAAGGAGAAAAGAAGTAAGAGCATTGACCCACCAGGCGTACAGCCAGGTGGGTCAATGCTCTTATTGCGGGTTGGCGTTTTCTCCTTTTGTCAACAGTATAAATGTATAGTGATGATACTCATGAATTCAAACAGTTTTATGGTACACAAATACATACAAGAAGTTAGATAGAGGGTTGAATTAATAAGTATTATATTATACCATATTTTTCATCGTAAATCTTAGATTATGAACTGTTATTTAGATATTCGTATGAAACATTCTTAAGCAAACACAAACTTACAGGTAATCTATTCCTAGACTGTGTTTAGTTGGAAATTCTAATACGAAATCTATTGCTGTGTTCCATTATGAAGAGCGTGGTTGTCGGTGTAGGCGCTTGACGCTTAACATCTACGCTTCATAGAGCGAATCATTGTAGGTAATGAACTTTGTATTTTTTTATGTTCATAGACGAGCGCTTGACTGCAATCACACTTGATGGTAAGTGATGATGCAGCCTAAGGGCAAACGTGCGTGCCTAAAAGATGCTTTTTAGAAAGATTCACTCTTGATTTGAAGGTACTGGCGAAAATGGAAGCTGGAAGGGTAGATCCAGATCTTTGCGGTGCGAATCAGAAGCGAACATGCAAACCTGTGGTATATCAACGAGATAAAAATTCTGGTCACGTGTCCGCCGATCTTTCCTCGTGATTGTTGGCGTCAAACTCCTCTGGGGTCTTGCTGGACTTGTGGGTTAAGTCATTGAGTTCATCGATCTGTTTTTGTTTCTTTTTAACGTTTCAGTGCAGGCATTCCGCGAGGGAGTCAAACCAATCCGAGTTTTTATCCTGAGCGCATATCGAAGGCGCAGGATATACAGATGTCGTCACAATGCAAATGCTTACGGTGCCTCGCGATTCGATAATAAAAAGGTGAGGAGGAACAAGATCAAACAGTTCTCGAGCACACTCTCCGAAATATATCTTATAGAATACCGAATAACTTTGCGACCATGCCAACTCCTTGTATGGTCTACGAAGCTTGATCTGTTCGTAGGTGATGGTTTTCCTTACTATCAGACGGGTAATCTGAATAGTCTGACAATTATTATTTAAAAAAAATACGTTACTAGTGTCTAGTACATTACTTCAACCGATTAAACCACTGCTCGACATAGGTCTTTTGTAGAGAGTTACATATAAATGATCTTCCACACCATGTCAGTACACATCATGCCATGTCACTTATGACCTTTAATTCTTACAGATCATACATGTTTGTAATTGACAAAATCTGAGTGCGGTCCTGGCTATGTATGACAGTATGAAGTATTTATTAATTCCCTCGAGTTTTTATATAATTTCTAATTGTTTTGTACGTGCCGTTGTACGTAGTTTTAATATTACCTACATATACATAAATAAGTTGTACATATTCTCATTGAGTGAAATTCTAATTTATTTTGAGAAAATCAGCGTCTTTAACCACATCTTTAATCTTTAAGACCGACAGCAGTAAAGACAATTCTGATGATGTAAGCCATGCTATGTCGCATGTAGCTCACTGGTTAACTGTTAATAAATTCGTTTTGAACGCAAAGAAAACAAAGTGTGTGGATATTATCTTACTCCAAATGTAAAGAAATTTGATAAAAAAGTAATGATGAATGTTTCCAGCTGGTCTCAGCGACTCGTTTGACGTCGTCTATCCACCTCGTTGGGGCCCGTCAATCGCTGCGTTTACCGAGTCCGGTACGGACGCCATTCCAACATCTGGATCCCCAGCGTCTATCGATTCTCTGAGCTATGTGTCCTGCTGATTGGCACTTTAGCTTCTTCAGTCTTCGGTAACTCTAGTTCTTCTACGGATTTCCTCATTTCTAATTAGATTTCGTAGAGATACTACTCCTAAAGCCGCCTCCTGTATTCTACTTCTTTCTTCATATTTCTGTTTATATTTTATGTTAGTATATGTTTATGTTGTATTGAACAAATAAAGAGTTCAATAAATAAATACTTCTATGAGAGAGCTATGTGCTCTCTCTATCGCCTTCTGACTCTGAGCCTTCTTATAGGTGTGGGAGAGGGTAGAGATTGTGTAGTTCCCCGCTGATAAAACGTCTCTTTGAACGTTAGCATGGGAATCTCTCTAAGGCACAGTACTATCGGTACATATTTCCCCAAATTCCATAATATAAAGCCGGCATCCATGGCAGTGTTTTGGGTAATACCGAATTCCAATGTATCTGGAATATTCGTGTCGTTGGAATTCTTGTGTTCAAACGAATCCATGCGCGCCGATATCACGGTCGATTCCACACTAATATCGCATTATTCCGCGCTCATTGTTTTATTCATATTCCTCGTTGAGTTAGTAGTTAGCTTGTTTGATAACAGATCATGAGGTTTCAGGTTTAGGTACTAACTACGTTAGTAGTTAGTTAGGTAGTTTAGGAACTACCAACGACGTTACAGTGCTCATTATTGACAAACTTTGAAGTCTTTATGCGATTAATATCCTCATCAACATTATCATTTTTCCAGCCCACAACTGAGCAGGTGCTTATTAAGGTCCCGGGACATTTATCGTCTCTAAGTCTCGTGACTTTTTTATTCATGTCTGGGATTTCGAGACTTTCAGTTTGAGACTTGAGACACAGTTCTTAATATTGTATTAGGTATATCTGATACAATGCTATTTTTGAAAGGTCATACATAATAAACCTTTTTAGCTTACTGCACTCAGTCATCGAAAGCGCCATCTATTAGCTTAAGAAATATTTGCTTGATACTTTCACAATACTCCTTAAACCGTTCTCCGCCAACAGCCACCGTGGTCGTATTGTTGTTTTGTGGTATTTGTAGCGACCGTGATTCATGATATTTGTGTCTCAGCTAAGTCAGTCAGTTGTAAATTTCGTTCTACGAGATGCTGTGCTGTGACGTTAACAAAAATTTACTGGATTCTAATTTTATTCTGAAATGTCCCGTGTGAGTAGGACCCAGAGATTGTCGGTACTTCTCAAAACCCAGTGATTATAAACCAATGGTTTAAAGTGCTCTCTAAAGACACAGTTGTAGACAAAACCTTTCATTTGTGGGCTGAAAGGTGTTGTCCACAACTGTCTACTGTACTGATAATTTTGCGACAGAAAAACCTCCAAAGACTGTTTCAACCTATCCCCGATATCGAATCCAGGGTCTCATGATCCGTAGTCGGACATGCTGATCACTAGACAACCATAACAGCTTAACTTATAATAAAATAAAGGGTGTTACATCTATTCGTTTGACAAAAACTGGTGATAACTAAATCCAATGATAAAATTGCAAACTTTCAGCGTTAGGCCGAATATTGCCACAGTTGGTAGGGTGACCAAAAATTGGAGCAGTTTTGATGGATGTATTTTAATAGGATAGGATTTTCGCTCCCGTTTTTTGTACATTTAGATATTTAAAAAAACGCAACGGATTTCAACGATGTTTTTAGCAATATAGTGATTGTAGAGGAAGGTTTAACAGTCATAATAAAGAAAAGTAAAGCAAATAAATCAAATATTTGCAATGTGATTTGTGCAAGATGATTTGTGTTAGTGTGTGTAGTAACTAATTTTTGTGCTTATTTCATTGCAAACGCTGGCTAAATCTTATAAAATAGATTAAAGTATTATATTATTAATAACTCCCAACCGCATGCAAAGCCGGTGCGGGTCGCAATAAAAATAATTTGAGTTTTCTAACAATGCCAATCCACACTTGGCCAGCTAGGTAGACTATGGCCTAAACTATCCTCGCGTCATCTGTGCCCTATAGTGGACCGGTAATGAGTAGACAAAAATGATGATGATTGCGTGCTATTATCAAAAACTGCCTATTCAATAAAAAAAAATACTTCGTTTTATAGCTTAGGTTCCACCATACTCATTTCTGCCAATTAGCGTTGCTGTGTTCCAGTTTGTAGGGCATGGTTGCCAGTGTAGTTACAGGAAAATGAGAATTAAGACCAACGCCAGGTTGATGGACACAGGGCGGCGACTTGTAGGACGTGTTCTTGGAATTCCCTCCAAATTCTTGGTTTGTTTATAGGCAATAGTTTTCCACTCAAAATCAGGTAAGCTAAGTGATACCGTCAGTTATTGCTATAAAAAATAAATAACTTTTTAATGAAGAAGCTTATACGCCCCCAGCTCAAACCGTGGAGCTCAGCTAGTTAAAATATTAATGCAGTACATGATTCAGAAGTTTTTGTTACTACTAGAAGTTATGGTTACAGTAATTTAGTAAAGTTAAAAAAACCGTTTGCGGTTTTTATTCAGCGTCCACCGTTAAAATAGTAGAGTTCTCGCACTCTCCTATTGAAAAGAGTTTTTGCGTATGGGAAGTGAAAAACCAATCGGAAGCTTTTAGGGGAAAATATTTCGCATATAAATAATCCGTTTTATAACTTTGATTATACATAACTTTGATTTTTTTCCATGTTTTTGTGAATTCTATGACCGTATATATTAATTTTATTAAACTTTAAGTTTTTTTTAAAAATCGGTGATAGATATATTGGGATTACTGGGAGCCGATATCTAACCCCAGAACGCACCTCTAACATTAATATACAACGTTACGTTTTACATGCGATAAAAATATCACTTGCTTCAACGGTAAAGTAAAACACCGCAATAAAACCTGCAAACCTGAGACTTCTCCATAATGTTCTCAAAGGATCGCGAAACCCATCAATCCGCACTGGGCCAGCATGATGGAATACGGCCTAAACTCTTCCCATCACGCAAATGTACGTTAATCATCGTTTTACATCCTTCCGGTATCCGGCTTTTTGAAGCAATAGTAATTATTTTGCTTTGAAGTCTGGAAATAAAACGTGCTCATTTTCGCGTTATTATCAAAAAAAAAAAATCACTGTCTCGGGTCATCATTGGCAACACGCACTATTCAGAGACTTCATAGAATGAACACATAATGTAATTTATTAAATGTCACCACAGGAATCCCGGGTCAGCGATTTTATTCCTTGATAACTTAATTTAGTACTGTGTAAAGTTATTCTCGAGGTGACTGAACCCTGTGGAAGTTTCTAATTTGCCTCCATTTTATTTAACTTTGGTTCCAGCATTAATTTTAGGTTTAATTTGGTCCGTGCTCAAATAATTTGGAAACCGCATTTTCTAATTACGCCCTTAATGAATTATTAATTTGTATTAGCTTTGGTACGGCTGTTCTTAACTTTAGGTCAGTAGATTTAGCAGACCGGGATAGGCAAAAGACCTAGAACTAATTTTTTCTACATTTAAGCTTATATATTATTTACTGTGCTAGTACGGCGATTTATAACAGACAAAAATCTAATATCCATACTGATATTATAAAAGGTCAAAGTCTGCTTCTCTGTTACCTATGTTCGACTCTACCGTTGAAATAATTTAGATGAAATTTGGCACAGCCGTATCATCCTGGAGTAGGATAAGTTTTTAGACTTGCAAATTATGCGGATGAAGTCGCGGGCAACAGTTACCTAATAGTTTTGACCCGGACCGGGAATCGAAACCTGGTCTTCGTAATCCGTAGACCAACGTGACAGATTGTGAATGCAGTCCGATATAGAAAGAAAGAAAGAAAAATCGTATTTATTGTCACACATTTGTGTAAAATGTTACATTTGTGAAATAAAATAATTGTTAAAGTATAAAAATTTAAAAAAAAATGTGTGACAAAGGAGCTGGCTCAGTATAGCTGCAAACTAAAACGCGCAGCACTGGTTTTCAGCCAGCCCCATTATATTCGTCGTCACTGAATCCTCGCGACTAAAGAATAACAAAAAAATCATAAAAAAGAACAATAACATAGAATATAATATATAATATATAGATTATTTAATAAGTGTGGCGAATTGGGTGTGTATAGGTGTGGGTGTATGGGTGTTTGTGAGTGTGTGTGTGTGTGTGTCTGTGCATGTGTGTGTTTCGCGTGCGTGTGTAAGGATAGGTTTAAATATTGATACGGTTAAATTTTATCTGGTAATTCTTAATAGCTTTTCCGTTTTATCGTAATCTAGTGTTTGAAGCCAGGCCTTAACCTTTATTTTACAATTATGCTTTGACAAAAAATGAATTTTTATCTCCTTGCTGGCTGCATCATATAAGAATCTGCCAAGAAAAGTTTGGTGTTTCTGAGCAAATCTGGTTCGGCACGGAGTGACACCACAAATTTTGTCTTGTCTACGCCTTTCGGTAAAATTTTCTTTAAATTGGTTTTTTGCATGTTGCCGCATTATGCTGTTGTAAATGAATAACTGTCGGACGGTCAGGACTTGACACTGTTGATAGAGGTCACCAGTTGGGTGGTCAAAGGGCCTACAAGTAGCCACCTTTGAGCTCTCTCGAGTGGAAGCATGTGAGATGTACAAGATCCTCCCCAAACAGTAATACAATATGATATTATTGAATCACAGAGGGCAGTATATACAGTTTTTAAAGTCCTCGCATCAACCACGTGTCTTATGTTTTTAAATATAGCAGCTAGTTTGCGCACACGCTGCGTTACAGCATCAATATGTGGCTGAAATGACAGTTGTCCATCTACAACAATCCCTAGGTATTTTGTTGCATTGACTTTTTCTAAAGATGGGCACCAGCATTGCTTCCCTTCATCCATCAGACATGAAGCTGTGTGAGCGATTAGTGTTAATGAACTTAAATCAGTTTCTATCGCGTTTTTGATGTTGAAAGTGACATATTTTGTTTTAAGTGTATTAAGTGTTAACTTATTTACAGACAGCCATCTATTAACGCTACTTAGGCCAGTTTGAGCTGCATTAAATGCGTTTTTCCAATTGTTGGCCTTAAAGATAATAACTGTATCATCGGCAAAAGTTATTATTTTTCCTTTTTCCAGTTGTAGGTCGCATAGGTCATTTATGAATGTCAAAAATAGGGTAGGTCCAAGGATGCTTCCCTGAGGAATTCCAAAATCATTATTTAAGTCATCACTTATTGTATTACCGATTTTAACGAATTGTTTTCTATTTGTTAAATAGTCACGAAACAGACCAAGCTGACCACCTCGAATACCGAGCCTTTCCAATTTGTGCGCTAATAGATCTCCGGAAACCGTGTCAAAAGCCTTGGCCAAGTCCAAAAAGACGGCAATAACCTTTTGCTTTCCATCTAGAGCTTCAACAATGTAGTCAACAAGCTGTCCTACTGCATCCGAAGTGGACCGGCCGTGTCGGAAACCAAACTGATTATTCGAGAGTAGATTTTTTGATTCCAGATAATTGATTAGTCTCTTATTTATAAGTCGTTCTAGTACTTTTGATAAAGTAGGTAAAATAGATATGGGACGGTAGTTATTAATATTAAGTTTATTTCCAGATTTATAGATGGGAATTACAATGGCTTTCTTAAAAGCATTTGGAAATTTCCCACTGTTTAGGCTTAAATTACAGATGTATGTTAGAGGGGGAATTAAATGTAATGTGAGTGTCTTTAATGTGAAATAAAGGAAAAATTATATAAAAGTACTAAAAGGTGGGAAAAGTAATAATTTGTTATTTTTTATTTTTTTATTTACTGGTGGTTATTGAGATTTTTTGTACAATAATTTAAAGAATTTTTTAACTCTATTTGTAGACGTTACATAATATACTTAGATGAATATAGTCATATATTTTCTGCTTTGCTTGATCCTTTTCTACGACATCCGCCCTCACGTTAATACCGCCCTCAGATATGAAAATAGGGATGAAATTTATCTTCAGGGCACAGTCCGATGTCAAAATGCGACCATTATAATCCGAGCTAAGGCCCAAAATCTCAACACTCTAGGAACTGTTCTGAGATATATATGAATCAGCGTTCTTTATGATAAACGGCGCGGATTCAGCTATGAAATCCGTCGGTACTTATATTATAAATGCGAAAGTGCATCTGTTTGTTTGAATGTTACCTATTTTCAACTCAACCACTGATCTGACCTTGATTAAGTTTGGCACTATATATATATGTCCCGATATAGTTTGCACCCTAGATATTCAATACTTTTTAACCCGAACAAGCACCAGGTTACCGTTCGCACGGTATTAAGAAATAGCCCTTGTTACATATGCGTGGCTTTACAGTTAAACCGCAGGGTGATTTCGTACATCACAGCAGGCTTGCGACAGGCGTAAACTTTGCGATATATGTTGTCAAACTTCACTTTTGCATACGCATAATACTGTGTACAAAAGTGACATTTAATAGCAGAGATTGCAAGATTTACGCCTGACGTGAGATACGTAATCACCCTGCCGGTCGAAAAAAATTTCATAGAGATCCTGGAGACGAATAAATTATACTTTTGTGGCAACGGAAGTGATACTTTAACACACGTATGTGACCTTGACTGTTACATTGTACCTACACGTAGGTATCTTTGTAAGATAATCTTTCAAATTAATTTTCACTCACTTCCAGAAATTTAAAGACGTTTCGATAAAAAAAAGTAATTTGCACATTCATTATAAATAACAGATGATGCTTAAGTACTTGTGTAGTTTATTTAAATTTATACATTTTATTGCTTAAGTCGGTACTCGTAACACAATTCTTACACCAAATGAAGAAAGCAACAGATATTCAACCACATTTTCATAATTGGTTTCCTAACTAGTTACCTACCAACATGTAGCAGGCATATCATTTTAACCATATCATTTTTGGTCTGGTGTGAGCCGTGGCAGACCCTACCGAAAATAAAGTGCCGCTAAGCGATTTAGTGTTCCGGTACGATATCGAGTAGGTTTCTACTCGATATCGCACCGGAACACTAAAATACTAAATAAGGGGTATGACAAATATTCTCCTAACCTCCTAACCTAATCTGTAAGCCCGCTACCATCTTGAACTGCTTCAATTTCCATCATGTGAGACTGCAGTCAGGCGCTAACTTGTAGTGGAATAAAAAAAATAAACATAGTTTACCATAACAATAACAGTGATTTCTGAGTCACACGGCAACTTAATAATATATAGCGTATGGAAATAGTTATATCGGTGAAATTAGTATAAATGGGAAGCTTGGTTTTACGCCAGCTTTGCGTCGCCACGCCAACAGTTGTTCTGACCTGACCCGCATTAGATGTATCATATCAAAAATATACAAGTTTCAGCGATCAAATTTAAATAACTAAGTTTAGTTAATGGTATAGTGTACGTAGTTTAGTCAAGTTTGGGTATCATTTTGTAGCCGCTATAATCCGCATTGAGGCCGTAATCGTCGGATTGCGACCGCGCTCTCGCGACAACATCCAGTATTCGCTCCAGATGATATGCGTTTCCATTGCACCTCGAGAAATGTAACTTATAATGAAGTATTTGATAGAAGCCTTCTATCAAATACTTCGTTAAAAAGGCACGTGCAAAGTATTTGATAGGAGGTGTACAAGGTACTCTTAGGGTGCGGAGTTAGACTCCCAGCACGCACCTCTAACTATTCAAAGCTTTTATCGTTTTAAGGAATCAAAATATCACTTGCTTCAATGGTGAAGGACAACATCGTGAGGAAACCTACATGCTTGAGAGTTCTCCATAATGTCCTAAACGGCGTATTAAATCCACCAATCTGCACTGGGCCAGCTTGGTGGACTCAAGTGGGCACCCATGACCTCAAGTGGGCCGGAAATGGGTTTATATAATCAAGATGATGATAATGACAAAAGGCAACTAATTTTCCGTACCTGTCACACCCGATTTAAGCTGTAGTAACGTAAGTGCTAATGACGTCATTGGGCTTTGAGGATAAAATCACTACTAACAAAGCCATCTCTCAAGCTATATGTATTGAGAAACTTACAACTTCCAAAACTTATCGTCAATACCTTTTATCGTGTGGTTAAATGTATAGAATTCAACGCAGTGGTAATGCTGCTTTTGGGCGCCCCTAATTCCCTGGTTACACTCAGGATTCTAGATGAAACACCCTCGCTACGTTTTCGAGTTACATGCTTTGTCGTTATGCTTGGATTTTTCCCCTTAGCCATTGCTACCATTTTGAACAATCTAACTCTTTGGTACCTGTGCAACTATCGTGCTCTAAAGACCAGTGGCGTGCACTCCATACATGCACAAAAGCACTGCATACCCCAAACATTGATATATAACTTGAATAGGAGGAGAGTTTGTGCCGTTTTATGCATACCCTGGTAAGAAACCCAATGCACGCCACTGCTAAAGACATAATAAAATGTTACCGAAAGGATTATAAGTCGTAGCGTCATTTACAATGGATAAGAATACTGCCAGGCCCGAGGTTTATTTCCCCACTAAAGAGTGGAAAAGCGTGCAAACTTTCCGAGTTGGTTTAACTTAAGCGCAGACATTCGCGGCATCTTGTTGTTAGATGCCCGAACTTTGTCCAATCCTATGCCTCCAGGCTGATTCACTATGGCTTAAGGACATTGTTTCAACTTCCTGATTTGGAAAGTTGGTACGAAGATGTTCCCAATTTTGTGACATATTTGTTAGAATATAGTGTGATGTTGCTCAGACTGTACTCTTAGGTGGGGGATGCTTTCTGTCTGAGGTGGTCATGTTTATGTGTTTGCATTGTCTCTAAAATGTGTTCGGATCCCATATTCTACTAATAAGAAACCGGCAAAAGACTCAGCAGTTTTAACTCCACTCATAAATTTTCCCAATATATGTACTCGTTGTATGTTGCCATACACAGATTAAATTATACGCAACAAAACATTCAACGAAAGTAGTTTATTTTCGCCTTTAACTTAGAAAAGTTAGAGGTGTATGCTGGGATTCGAATCGACCACCTGATAGTAAAGTCGAGCACACACCTCTAACTTTTCTAATTTAAGTGCGTTTGAATTAATCAAAGTATCACTTTTCGCCTTTACAAAAATAAGTATAAAATATGGCGTTAGCCGTGTCTCTTGCGGTCCATTTAAACTAGATGCGCCAACACTTGTCTTATCTCATAAAAATACGACAAGAAATGGACAAGAAAATAGGCTAGCCCTACAGGTCCTTGTGATCTGCTGTCAAATATGCTAAGTACAAAACCAACGAAACCGGAAGTACTTGCGAACAGAGAAATAAATTTAAATATTTAAACTGAAGTAAGCGAGAAAAATCTAACATACTCTTTCATTATGATTCAGCGTTAATCGTATTTCACCTCAGCATATTAACTTCCACAGAAAAATAATACCCAGTTGGTCTAATCCGGGCCATAATTTTATTTCAATGCAAATATTACATTCGCTTTATTCCGCCCCGGGGATATCTGGCCGCTGAATTAATTTCGTGGTAAGTTATTTTCTGCTGTATATTACGTGAGATATCATTTAGTAATCATACAGTTGGTTAACGTTGAAGGCACAGGGAAGGGTCAAGTAATATCAAACTCGGAGTTGTGGGCAGCTTGGGCTAGTTTTGTACATCCCAGCTGATACTGAGAATTCTTACCCAAATCCTAAATCATACTTTGCACAACTAGAAATTTTATGTCCTCGTGATCTGCAGTTGAACATGCTGAACATAAAACCATCAAGACAGTACTTTTTGGAATATTATCATTCAAAACCTTAAAATTTAATTGAATAAAGCGACAAAAATCTAAAATTCTTGGTCAAAGTAATTTAGGGGCCCGAAGTACTTCGATTATGTATTTTATGTTTATTTGAATTTATGTTTATTGTTTTAAATTAGTACTTTTTGTCATTGATCGACAATTGCAACAGCAGCCTTGACATTAAAATTTAAGGTTTATAATAGGTGGCATAAAAATTAGGTTAGGTTCTACATCAAGCTTTGAAACCCACGGTAGCGATGGCCTAATGGGCAAATTGACATCCAATTTGACTTAAATTCCCGTTTAATTAGCAGTAACCATAAAAGGCAGAAACAGGTATCAAAAAAGTTTAAATAATAGATCAAGCAAAGTGAGGTCTTGCACTTTACTGGGATGAAATGCCTAATTGTCTGTCTTTTCCTCAGTCAGAGAAAATTTACGACTTCAAATTATAGCGTTACGCTTATAAAGTAAAAAGTTTTTATTTGCCTAACAGTACAGGGTGAACAACTGATAACATTGGATACTAACAATCTGTACGATTGCTAAACTGTACATGAGCTGAAAGAATCCCGTGAGTCCCTGTGACTTTTTCCGATTAAGCTAATTTTGTTTATTCCTTTTTGTGGAGACCAATCAACATAATCATTCTTTGGCCTACTCTCTTGTTGAAAAAAGGGCCTTGGAGTTAAACAAAAAGTTGGAGTTTTTCTGAAAATTTTCCGAGTTTCCAAAATTTCTAACAAAATTTTCACATAAGCGTGTGCTCCTCACTGGACTGCAAGACACCCGCACGCGCGAGAGCGGCGCGCACGCGAATTTCGCACGTTTTAGACGGTCGAAAAAGACATAAATCTTGAACCGAGGCTTCATATGCCCTACAAAACTGCCATACTTTGAGTGATTTCATTCAACAATTTGACTACTAAATACACTTACCGCCGCTCCTGGTCGAGACTTTTTACGAGTCCACAGTCGGGGTGTTGTTTCTGGCCCTCTGCGCCACCCTGCAAAAAGAAAAATAATTAATTTCACTGGAAAATTTTCGGAGTTTTTCTGAAAATATTCCGAGTTTCCAAAATTTCTAACAAAATTGTCACATAAGCGTGTGCTCACTGGACTGCACGCGCGAGAGCGGCGCGCACGCGAATTTCGCACGTTTTAGACGGTCCATTGTAGAATTTATTTAAGTAAGCCTAATAAATTATGTGAAATATTATGAAAATTAAGCTTAATTTGCTAGAGTCCGCAAAAGGCAGGAGTCTGTATGGTGTTTTTTATAATTTCTTCAATCCTTATACTCCACACCAAACAGATGTTCGGCAATGAACCCTCTAAGCACGTTTCGCTCCGAAACCGCAGCATCCTCAGGAGATGTTGACTTTACAATGAAGAATTGTTAAGAATTATTTTAAAGTTATTGTTATTTTAACAATTCATCATTGTAAAGTCAACATCTCCTGAGGATGCTCCAGTTTCGGAGCGAAATCCACAAAAGCTGGAAAGATATTATCATTATCATATTTATCTTTCGTGTAGAACATGCTACCTACTAATAATATGATATCAAATACGAAATAATAATACGGGCTTGATAATTTCTACAATTATAAAATAAAAAAATTCACATAAATCAGATTATTATTTGAAATGAGATCAAAGAAAAAACAAACCTTCAGTAATTGGGGCTCATTGTAAAACGTTTCTTTATATTATTATATTTCATATTTTAATAAGACATGCTGTAATTTTATAAAAATAATATGCCTGTAATCCAAATATTACATTACAAGAAGTTTATCTATCATATTACTCTATCTCCACCACATTCTTAATGTAAAACACATTTTCTCTGCTGTGACTTAATTTAATTCTTCCATCTTTTCTCATGAGGTTACTGAACCCAGAGATTATGTTTGGCTTGCCGTTTGTAATTGTATTCAAGAGTCAACGAAACTACATAACTTTTTAGTTTATTTAAGTTTTAAAGACCGAACTTAAAATAAGTATTTTTAACTCTTTGTAAAATTGGATGTTTATATTATAAACTTATGTTTAAGTTGGTATTCAAATTCCACGGCAAATATTTTGCAAGAAAAAAAAAACATTAAAATAAATTCCCATTTAATTGTTGTTTCCCGCGATTTCCTACGTGTTTGTTTATGTTTTTTTTAAACCGCGTGATCAATTCCGGGACGCAAGCTATCTCTATGAAAAATTTCGCAAAGATCAGTTTGGCTGTGAAGCTGCAAAGATTTTGCAAAAAAAAAAACATTAAAATTAATTCCCATTTACTAGCTGTTTCTCGAGACTTCGTCCGCTTTTGTTTATGTATTTTTAAACCCGGGAAATTAATTTCAGGGTGCAAGCTATCTCTATGGAAAATTTCGCAAAGATTTCGTACACGCATTCTTTAGGAATCTAACCGAATGAAAGCGGACAAATTCGCGGGCAAAAGCAATAACAAAATAAGTAAATTTCACCACACGCTATCATATTATAGCTCCTGTTTCATTCCACGCTAACTAAATCTCGCGAGGTAAGTCCTGTGGAAGTTTCCAATTTGCCTCACTTTGTTTGTCTAACATTTCACAAGTTGCGGTGTCGTATCTCACATAAATACACATTGCAAGCACTTCCTAACTAATTAATTAGGTTATTCTTGACTAACATGCTAAGTGACACTAAGGTCGGTATTCCATAGTTTGTATTTGCTTATATTTTATGGGTATTTACTACTAGAAAAATGTATTCTGAGTTTAATTATCATTTACTGTACACTTATCCAACGCAGTAAGTCGTTATCCGTAGTTTCTAGTTTCTGCATATATTACTGTTATCATGACTCTTTTAAACAGGTAATCTTGGGAGTTTTAACCCGGTCAAAATGAATTATATAACAATGACCAGAATTAATAGGAAATGTCTACGTGCTATTGAAAAGAAGGACATAATATTTTACCGATTCGTTTATTACAACTAAGTCCATCTAAATTTGTTCGAGCTTCGAATTCGAAACTCACTTCACTTCGCAAGTGCCAGGTGTTCAGAGAATATCATATCAAGGTCATGTGAGATCGCTTTCGAAGTGATCTTTATCACTTGAGTGCAGAGCTTCGATATCGAGCTGGCATTATTCAGCATAGCCTTGCTGTACGTTTTGAAAGACGGTTCAAACACTGTCTACACTTTTCTAAGTTAAGTTTGATTATATAACATACATATTAAATCATATATAACCATGATCTAAATTAGTAAGATTAGAATTTGTGGTAACTATAAAATAATTTTACAACTGAATTTTGAATAATGACTTGCCAAAAATGTATTCTGACGAATTATGTATTAAGGTATACAGTACAGTAGTACAGTAACATTTGAAATGTTAGCTCAATTTTCCAGGATCCGAACAATAGATTGTAACCTGATGGTAATGGGACCTCCTTGAAAGTATATTGTTTTAAACAAGAAGGTTTTTTTTCAAATCGATTAATAAATGATGCAGCTCAGGGGTGAAAGGTGAAAATGATTTTTGTGTCTCACTTAATTACTTTAAATCCTGTTGGGCCTCGTCTTCACCACGACCAGCCTTCTCTACCATAACGAACGACTTCTGTGGGAGAGAATATTGAGAAATAAATTAAGCTTATGATGACGAAGCTATTTGCACGTTGGCAATTTGCACCACTTTGTTTGTATAGCATACTGTAGGTAGTAGTTGCGGTGTCGTGACCTATATAACATTATGTTATGTTAAACAAGACGAAGGGAAATGATATGGTTAGGGATTCCACGAATTTCCTGAATTAGGTATTATTCAAGTAGGTACGCTAAGGTAGCTATTTACTTGGGCTAGGTAACATCTACGAAAATAACGTGCTCTCAAATAAAAATACAAAAGCAAGGCAATGATATTTAATTGCTCAAAATGCACATAGTTCATAGATATTATATGTGTATATTGGGGATCGAACCCCGATTCAGGTCCCCGAGAGAAGAAAGCCGAAGCCTTACCCACTAGGCTATCATAGCTTTTTTTTTAAATATAGATTAGCACTTAGGAATTCAGAAACTTAGGGAGCACGGGCTAATTATATTTTTTTATAATCTATATTCACAAAAACTAACTTCATTCGCCAGGAAACCTTGGGGCTATGTGTTATGTTTCTGTATTTAATCAATTAAGCTTTAACGGACATAAAGGACAACATAACGAGAAAGCCTGTATGCTTATAGGATTTTCATAATGTTCTCAAAGGAGTATCATCATATCAACCGATTATCGGCCCATTACAGGGCACGAGGCTCCTCCAGCAGTGAGAAGGGGTTAAGGCCGTAGTCCACTACGCTGGCCCAGTGGAGGACAAAAGCGTATGAAGTCTACCAATCCGCAATTAGACAGTCCGGTGGACTACAGCCTAACCCTTTTTATTCTGAAAAGCAAACCCGTGCCTGCAGTAGGATGTGAATGTGTTGATAGTTATAAATTGATTATCAGTTAAATCACTATACAGAACAGATAAAATTACACACTATTCAAAACTTATTGCCGTCTCTTTTCGCATCGTGGACTAATAAAACAAACCATCCATAATGCGTTTTCATTTGATACGACCTCGGCAAGCTCAATAAGTGCTCGTACCTTTGGGAACTGAAAAAAAGCGACCCATTACTACGCGGGGGTTTTCACCCTCAAATATTCACGAGGCGGTCTAGTTAGGTGCGTTGCGGTGAATTCTGAATAAAATTCGCACTGTTCATTCCCGAAAGTAAAGGTGGAAACAAATTATAAAAGTACTACGCGACGATTTTTGTTTCGTCGTTGTATTACAACTGTGAAGCTGTTATTTTCGACTTCATCCACGTTAGCTGTGCGTTTTAAATCCTGAGGATAAAAGTAGAGGTAAAGGTAAAAGTTTCGCTGTTAAATATGCATATACATTATAATTTATAATCTATGAATTTTACCCCCGCGGGATACCCACTACCCTATGGAATACCTATGGAATACCCACGCTTTCCTGGTAAACACCAGGAAAGCGTAATGTTATCAGTTTTTTTTTTTTTAATTTCGCACTCAGTTATCCTCTGACATGGTGTCACAGACCTTCTTTATACGACTTTGGCTCTGAATAAATGCCAGGTCATGATTGTCGTGATATGGTTATGCTACATTGCTTTTACTGCCTTTTAACTCCTTCTACTTTCTAGTTATGCGTGAGTGGCGGTGTCTTCAGTATCCCTGAGTGCTCCGTCAAATGTTATATTTATATGTTCATAATGTAAAATGATAAATTAAATTCAAATAAGTATCAATTATATATCCTGCTAAAATCGTAATCGTGTGAGCACGCACCTCTAACTTTTCTAAGTTATGTGCGTTTCAAGTAATAAAAAATATCACTTGCTTCGACGGTGGAGGACAACATCGTGAGGAAACCTGCCTGAGATATCCACATAATGTTCTCAAAGGTATGTGGAGTTCACCAATCCTAGAACTGGGAACATGACGTGAAAACTACGGAACGGATTTAAATAAAATTCGGTATAGTGTTAGCTGATATTTCGGGTCAACATATAGGATACTTTGTATCCCGATAAACAATAAGTTTCCTCCGGGAAACGGGGTGACAATTTTTATCAATTTTACTTAATAGCTCCGTTAGATTTGAACCGATTTTAGTAATTCTATATTTATTTCAAAGTGTATACTATCAAACATGTATTGTTTAATTTTTATGTAGATCTGATTAATATTTTCGGAGATAAAGGACATAACTCTTCGCAAAAAACAGCAAGTCTCAAGGCATAAGGAACAACGATCGAATGTATGCGTACCATCCTACTAATATTATAAATGCGAAAGTTTGTGAGGATGGATGTATGGATGGATGTATGTATGTATGTATCGACTATGACAAAGACAACTTACTTACTCAGTATACCACGTAAAATAAAAGTAGGTACATAGCTAGCCACGATGATTATGATGTTAGCATCAGATATATTCTAGCTTCTCGATTGACTCATACACGAACGAAGTCGCGAGGGTCCGCTAGTGGATCAATATGATGATGATGATGTGCGCGCACATTCGTTACATTTTTTTTTTTTTTAGTATAGACAAGTGCTTGACTGCAATCACACCTGATGGTAAATGATGATGCAGCCTAAGATGAAGCGCGCTTGCCTAGAAGATGCCTATTCACTCTTGATTTGAAGGTACCCAGATTATAGGTGTCAGGGAAGACGGAAGATGGAAGGGCATTCCAGGCCTTTGCGGTGCGGATCAGAAAGGGAGAAGCAAAACGCTTCGTACGTGTTGATGGTATTTCAACCGTACAATTTCACTCCCATGATTTTTTCCTAACGCCGCTAAAGAAGTATAACTTCTAAAAACTCATTTATACAGTTGTAATATTTTATATATACCTTGCATACCTTGCATAGATAAAGGATACTTATTATTGCGGAAAAATGCCTTGTTCCAAGGAACTTGAAAAATATCTTTTGTTACCCATGCACGGCTTCAGTCGATTTTACCTAAGTATCAACTCAGCTAAAATCGACTTAGTAGTATATACGATAAGGATATATGGTACCTTAACCCACAAACTTATGTTTCTCGAAATGATTAAGAACATCAAACATCCAAGAAGACGAAGGCGCGGACAACAGCTTGTTTAATTAATAAGAAGTAGTCTTAAGCGTTTTAATAAAATGAATAAGCGTCTACCTTTATACAAATCATGTTTCTAATTCCTGTGATACAATATTTCAACGTCATCAAAGAAATATCTGAGGATCGGTTGGAAGGGATTAAAGTGAATCTCTGAAATATAATCAAAAGATTTGATTGAATAAAGCATTTTGACAGAGCCGTTGTTTTGGCATTTAAATATGAGTTAGGATTATATTATTTTGAAGAAAAACATGTTTATTTGGCATTATTTCATAGATGACAAGTTAATAGTATACGGTAGATTAATTCAGAGATTTTCTTAGATTTAAAATCTGAAGTTACTAAGTGCGCTGAACTTTAAAATGTTTGTGTATGATGCGTCTATTTACTAAATATCGTAGAGTATAACATTTTATTATTTCCAACAAAGTAACAAAGTATTTACTTAAAGAGAGTTTCATTAAAAATGTCTTATACCTGCTACGGATTTCATTTGCGAACTGCGGAGAATTTGATTAATTTGCAAAAAATAAGGCCCTTATAAAACGTCTTGTTAGATACTAATAGAAATTTAAACAAGTGCCTTATTTTCCCTTCAAATTAATGAAATAATATATTTTTTCTTTATCTCAAGATAACTTAGCGATCGAGTGTAATTTCTATATTGAAATACTCACTGCGACTCGCGATGTTCTCTGCGTCTAGAATATCAATTAATATCATGATATTTATTTCTATGTCATACCTATAAATATCTAAACCTATAAATTGGTAATCTAAATCTACATAAAAAACACACTATCTACAATGTGATTACTTTAAAAATGGCATAAATTGATTTCACCCCGAACCGCCGCGTAGCATCTCCCACCTGCGCTTCATTTTGGTTTAGCATTTTATTTGACTGTAATCTTTAAACTCGTATTTTCTGTATGAATGAATAAATTAATTAATATACTTTTATTGCACACTACAAAAAGTGCATACAAAAAAGAAAAGTATAAAAAAACAACGTATACAATTTGGCGGCCTTATCGCTTCATAGCGATTTCTGTACCAAATTGTAGGCAAAAAATCTCTTCTGCTTTTTTATAATAAGAAAATATGCCCTCACAATGTCTACGTAACTTAAGAAATAACATTCCAACTAGAAATGAAGAGAAGATTACTATGTTTTAATGAGTGTAACTTTCTAAGCCCAACTATATTTTGGTTTCAAGCCGAATCTTTAACCATCAACGATAAGATATTGCGTCCTAAGCCAAATACACTCGTATTTCTAGAACGGATGAACCGATTTTTATTTTGTTTTTTTTCTGAAAAGTGAATGAGTCAGGAAGGTTCTTAGCTAGCCCACCAAACCGCAGTGGAGCCGCGAGGTGGTTAATGCTCTACAACCGTCTCTCCTATGAGAGACGAGGATTGTGCCCAGGAGTGGGACGTTAAAAGGCCTCTGAGGCTCCTTAGCTATGTTTGATAATAATCGTTTCAAGATCGCTGTCGTCGTAAAATGGCGGATTACATATTTTTTCACTACTGTATCGATATGGGTGCCAAATCAAAAGGCTTGGCGAGTACAATACTATGTACTATTATACATTTCAAATCTAAGATTGTTACCATCACTAAATGATGAATCACATTTTTTTTTCACAACTGAATATGGGTACAAAAGAATAATGTACACTATAATGAAAGTCGTAGATTCTTAATTTTTACACCTGCCTAATTCACTTTCCGTCAATGTGTTAGTGATGTCATACCTGGAAAAAATTATATGAAATACCGATTTCCGTACCTTATCTGAGATACCTAGTTGGCATGGGCAAAAACAAACAAAATGGCATTTTATCAAAATAATTATAAAAGAAAATCATTTAAAATACTTACCATTTCACGTTAATTAATGTTTTAACCGGATTCCTAAAGCACTCAGCGGCAAATTATAATTTAAGGTTAATTTGGAGAAAACGTGGCGCCTTAAAAGGCAACAGTGGCGGTGAGAGCGGAAATGAAAATGGGAATAGGTGCGGAGATGTTTTCATTTACATTATGTATTTTTTTAATTCAAAGTATACCTTTTTTTTTACGATATCGGATAGATGAAGTATTTTTTGCACATAATTACAAAGAGACGATAAAAAATAAGAATTGCGTAAGTTCTTGATTAAATCTAGGCTTAAAAAAGTCATAAGATTATAAAACTAGCTGTGTCCCACAGTGAATACGTCTATGCAATTTTTTTTTTGTTAGCGGTTTCCAAACCGAGCGATAACCGCGAATTTTTTTGGAGTATCGCATATCTAAACAAAAAAAAAATATTACACACAAACACACACGCACACACACGCATACACACGCATACACACACATACAAACATACGCACACCCACAAACAAATCAAATGTAGGTACCTCAAAAATTAATAAAATTTTCTATTTTCTTTTGATTTATTTATTTCTTTTTTTCCTTTATATAATTTTTCCGTGTAAAATTGTTAAACGTTTGTTAATAAGACCAGAGATAGGGAAGACACTGTCTCCTTTAACACAGTTTAAACTACCGCAGAAGACAGGGCTTCACACTCATGAAATGTATACGTTTATTTTGATAAAATAAAGATATTATTTTTATTATTATTAATCCAGGCTGCGAATTATGCTGAATTATAAAATGTATATAGTATGTATGTTTCTATGTATATGAGTTTCCTAATTCTTCAATAGAATCTTAATGTCTAAAAAGATTTAGAGGCATGTGATTCCGTCAGCGTTCGGAAGTGGTTTTATTTTTATTACGTGCATACTTTTTACATTTGTGCACCGTAAATATGTCCAGTAAATACTACTCACTAGTTCAATAATTAAATAAGTAGTATAAAAAAATCGGTGGAATAAAATTTAACCCTTTAGCAGTAAAACGACGAGAAACGTCCCATTAACACTGGCAAGCTTAGGAGCTTCCTCACATGGCCAACGCTTATCTCGACCAGAGTTACCTCTATCACCTACTTGCTCGTCTCACTTTTTTTTTAAATATAATTTTACATTCTAATGCTGGGCTTTCACACTTTAATAAATCTTTGTCAAACATGGCAAGTTTACTCATATCATCTTGGACAGTTTATGACCTCTATTTTCCTACACACGATAAGAGACCCTGAGAAGGGTTCTTTGCTCATCAAAACTTTCTGGCACTCGAGGGACATTGCTCCTCCAAATGTTTCGAGCCCTTAAGCGCTCAACGCCTTAATAATTCGCAAACTCCCCTGGGATACGGATCTATACGGCTTCCGGTGTCGCTTGGTTTATTAAGGACAAAGCCGTGTGGAAAAAGTCGTTTAAAAGTTAAGCAATTCAAAAAAAGTTGAATTGCCGAACGAAGACCGGCAGAAATTAAGCTTTTAACGCATTATTACACCTTTACTTATTACGAAAAACAGCTAGTTTATTTAAAGTATTCAATTTATTCTGTAAAATATTTTTTTTTGTAAATATAACCTGAAATAAACTATTTAAAAACTAAATAAAATCTAAAACGTTTTCGAATCAACCGCAGCGAGGCACACTTCCTAAGATGTTGGCAGCATTGCCCCTTTGTATGGCCAAAATAATTCGTTGGCCACGGTAACTGTCCCCTTTACTTATTATTTCATGTCACAGTACACACAGCATAACACACGTGAGAGAAGTGAAACTTTCAAAATAAGGTCTAATGAAAAGCATTATCAGATTAAAACTTACATTTTGTTTATAATACTTAACAGCATATTAAGCAAAATAAAATAAAATTATAATTGATTTAATTAAGCAACGCGCGGTACGTCAGCAGGCAATGCAAGTGTTAAAAAGGCCCTTAGGGTAAAGGTAAAGAGGGATACAGAACTGGACTCTCACATCAAAACTGTTAGGAAAATAACACTTAATAAAATAGGCGTGATTTTCCTACATAGGAAATAAATAAAAGATGGTGATTCCATAAAACCAAACTGTTTTATTTCTCCTTAGACTCCTTTTTAGATTAGCACCGTGTTTTATAACTTTGAAGGTAAACTACGTCTCACCACCTTCCCATCGAATATATTTTATTATACAAGGTAATAACCTAAGAACCACAATAACAAGTCAATTGTTTAATATTATAATAACTTTACCAGAGATATGCTTTAACGATAAATCATAATTAAATGAGATATGAATTATCAAATTGTCACTTTAACTATTATCCGTATATCTTACTTAACCAATTCATAATATTATGGCTCATTTAAATCAAAGTATTTCTTAAATGATTATAAATTGTAATAACTATCTCTATATTCATTATTATTCATTTTAATAATATCCAAGCAGTTGCTGTATTTTAAATGTTTATAAATAACATTAATAAGAATAAATCAAGTAGTAATCAACTACAGTTATGGTCTACCAACTGCAAAGATAAAACAGTACAAGTGTTGACACACTTGTACAACTGAATAGAGATGCCATACTCAATAATACCACAGAGTAACATTGACAGAACTTTGTAGAATTATGTAAACAATAATATTCCAATATTTTATTACGGAAATAAGTATATTTTCTTATAGTCTCTGACTATATTCTAACACATCCATGCATAATTTGTATTAGATATCCAATGTAAAAAAGAAAGATGTAAAGTATTGTGAAGGAGAAAGAGGTCTCTTTGATGTACCAAAAATGTGCTTTAACGCGAGACATCCTCAATAGTTAATTGTTAATTCTGGGCCAAAAAAGTTCGAAAAACTATCTAAACATCTTGAAGAAGAGCTTTTTCTGGTGTTTTCACGAAAAAAAAACCATTTATGGTATACATTTGACAAAATGAATAAAAGAAGAAGAAAATTAATTTCATTAATAAGTTATTTGTAAACGATATTAGACAATGAAATCCATTATTCGGTTAATGAGCTGTTTCTCTATATGAACGTTGATCGGGGTGATTGGTCATTCGAGTTTGATCTCGTACTTTACAGAACGGCAAAGACCGGGAACCGTGCGTGGGCGTACGTACCGAACGCACATCCATGCACCACCTCAGTTTCATTGACCCCGTCTAGGTACTCGAGAAAGTAACCGGATAAAGAGAGTTTTTATATATCGTTCCCAAATCAATTTGTTACATTGAAACTCCCAAATAAATTTGTTCGGTTTAAACTAAATAAATAATATATATTTCGAAACGACTTGCTAACTCTACCTTGAAATAGAAACCTGAAAATAGGGAATAAGTCTTCTCATCTTGGTTTAAAAGATACGCGTAAAAAAAGATGTTGAACACGCGGTGTGAGTCTCAACTTTACATTTTAATGATGTAACTCGACTTGCTTTTGTAAACTTTGGTAACAAAACCTTTCTGGCTTCGATCAGTAACAATAATAAAACATAAGCAACTTCGGAAGGATCTCCTAAGTATTACTCCTAGAGTTAAACAAACTGAGATCAAACTAAGAACAGGACTGAACTTCAGCCTCTCGAGCATCTCACCTAATGATAAGTGATGATGCAGTCTAAGATGGTAGCGGGCTAACATGTTAGGAAGTATGGTAGCTATATTAAACCCATATGACCAATCGATTTCTACGTGACATCGTACCGCTAAATCACTTAGCGGCACGTCTTTCTCGATAAGTTGCTAACTAGCCATGGCCGAAGCCTCCAGACAAATACACAAATAAGGAACGCAGTAAATATATTATGTTAAAGTTTGGAACGAAACTTTATATTTTAATGATGTAACACACCCCCTAACTCTGTTTGCAAAAACAAAGTTTTGTGACGAACCCTCTCCGGATTCCTTCAGTAACAAAAACTCAGTATTTTAATCACACTTGACA
Organism: Pararge aegeria; assembly: GCF_905163445.1. Lineage (NCBI taxonomy): Eukaryota > Metazoa > Arthropoda > Insecta > Lepidoptera > Nymphalidae > Pararge > Pararge aegeria. The sequence goes on along the minus strand of NC_053186.1, from coordinate 8,862,818 downwards.
CACGTTCCGATGGCCCAATTAAACGCGATGCTCAACGCCTGGGTTAATTAAGAAGAAAATTATCTTCTCAAACACAGGCAGGCGTTACTTGATGCTTCAAGTCATACGCGGTGGCGGGTTAACAGGGCACCAATATCCAAGCGCTACCGGGACATACTATTACTAATTCAAACTGTGTTCTTGTTTTATTTTCTACCAACAAAATAATTCGTAATAATCCAAAAACACAACTCTTTCTCATCGAACTGCAATGTATCCTAGAGAACCTAATCGCTACGTAGTTGATAAAATGAATCAATGAATCTGATGAAGCTTTTTGCATCGACGCGACGTTTCAAATTTGCACCGCAATAGACGGTAATACCTGACTGGGTTTCGTTTTTCTAATACTTAAACTATAAGCTTGGACTTAAAAATAGTTGAAGATCTGGCAAGTGAGGCAAACAAACTTACAATTGAAATCAAGTTTAAATATAATATTTTAAAAACAAATTATTTGTAATGTATGATTTGTTCAATAAAAGTAAAGTGAAAATAGACTTGTAAAGTTAGGGCAGGCAAAAGCCTGTGTTCAAGACAACTACTTGGCAGGCAATTTTCATATGCCCCAGGCTCACCTCTCAGACCACGTTAGTCGATTTCCGCTTCAGTTCATCAATTAGGGGCCAGGGTAATCTGAACGACCTCACGGAAGCTGAAATATGGCACAAATTCCAACAGTGAAATGCCTACTCGCGCTATATTATAGCTAATGAGACGAATATTAAACGGAAGGAGCGACTTTCAACGTATTAGACTACGTTTTTATGTGTGTTACGTAAAAGAGTTACCTTACAATAGGCGCCAAACTAACTGCTCTAATTTTCTTATAACTGCTCAAAAACATCGAGCGTGAAGCGAACTTGCAACGGAGGGAACGTTATATTTCTCTCATTTAAATTTCTACCAAATCCTCTTTCGACTGAGACAAAATAATATTATCACTTATTTATCGTACAGCACGACTTCGTGTGTTCGGAGACTTAAAAACTAGCACAGTTTTTAAGTTAGAGACAATGTTTTTAGACATTGGTTTTATAATATGTAAATATTACAAAAAAAATGAAGAAACAGTGACTTCAACTTCGCTTTCGGGGAGCTAAGTTCGAATCCCAGAACGCACCTCTATACCTTTCAAAGTACCTTTCAAAGGAAAACATGGTGAGGAAACCTGCATGCTTCAGAGTACGGCTTTAAGCCTTTCTCATTGCGGGAGGAGACCTGTGCCCTTTACCTAGTGCCGTTAATAATAAGGTTCGATTACTTAAGTAAATCCTTTTTCTTAACTACTCTAATATCAATATCGTCATTATTATATCTTGCATATTTTGCGGTAGAATACATCTTTATTACAATCTTACTTTGCAATGTCCTTATTATCTGTGATACTAGAAACGTAACATTTTTATACATAAATATGTTTATATTATATGGAAATTTAAATACTTTTTTTTATTTTCCCTATATGCAGAGGTAAAAAAAATGGGGGTTATCACCCTGGAAAAACATCACTAGGCCAAGAAAAAATAAAGTTTAGGAAACAGTATGATATGGTTTCTTAGCTAATATATAATAAAATTTCTTAGGTAATCCTGTTAAAGTGTTGAGTTGGTAAGGAAAGTGAAATATAATTTAGTTGCGGTGGGATAGATTATTTTGCATCACCCCCAGGCCACTGTTCGACGTCATTATGTTAATTTTATAGAAAACTTTCGCCTGCGACGGTTCGCTGTGATACACACTGCGGAAGAGTTTACTGAGTCTTTTATCATAGATTTAATAAAACTTAAACCGTCTCAGGACATGAAACAACTTATTTTGTACTAAAAGTATCGTTTTTAAAATCATTTATCATATGAAAGGATGATGTAATAAAAGGAATACATATAAGTAAGTACTACAAAACGGAAAATATAAATATTAATTTTTTTTTCAAGGAAAAAGTGCCCTTTTATTTGGAGTTCTTATGATTTGAATGTTATTGCATTCCTTTGTTAAATGATGGAGTATTTTTAACTCAGCAAAGATCACCTTAGAATATACAATTTTGAAAATTCCCTCCCAAACTAATAAGGCTTACGTATAAAGTAAAATAAACAAATTTTCTATGCTACTTTTGATTTCATAACCTCGCAAGGTGTAAAAAATGGAATATTTTACGTAGTACACTCTTAGATCGCTCCACATTATCGCCAGCAGTGAGTCCTAAAGGGAGGTTAACGTGCCTGATCGCTCTCTTAAGGTATATTCAACAGCTCATTAATCGGGACATCTTCAAGAAACGCTGACCAAGGTGTAATACAGTGGCCGTGGGGCCATTAACTCAGCCAATTTAAACTTTCGCTCCTAAGTCAGCTATTTACATGTCATTTAAATGAGTAAGATAAGATCAAAGATCCATTCTTAGAGTGGCAATAGACAAATACATATAAGAAGTTAAAGAGGACTACTTAACCTTTTTAGATATATATGGCAAACATAATATATCTGTTTGGTAACGTAGGTGTCCGCTCAGAATGGATTTTAAATTCATTCATTTCCTAAGGGAACGAAATATTATTTGAAATTAGTAAGTTGAGCTAGCTTTACAAAGACAAACCACTGACATGCATTTACATTAACTTACTAAATGCTGACAAAAATAGAATAATTGCTACATTTAATGACGTTTTTGTAGTTCCGTTCATTCGATTAGCTGAACAAAGAAGATACAAATACAAAACAAATGTTTTTGCTATTGACAAAATTTAATACAGGATACAAACTATCTTTTGGCATTTCTAGGTACAAGTGATCAATGCCGGTGCAGTGGTTGATAAATCGTTGTACAGAAAATATACCATAACCATTTACTAGCTTTGCCGACTGTAGCGACTTCATCCGCTATTTTTTTTTTTGTATCCTGCGGGAATCATTTGTTTGCCTGGGAATAAAATATACTTTGTCTGTGGGCAGGATCCAAGCTATACCTACGCCAAATTTTGCCAAGATCGGCTTAGCTATGAGTATGCAGCCTTGCATAATATGTTCACGCTAATGTTTCCAGCATGCTTTTAAAATTGACAAAATCCTTTATACTTGTATAGTACCTGTAAAGTATTCTTTACGCATTTCCAGTATGCAACCACGGAACAAGGAGACATGCTACTTATAAAAATATTCGGGGCAGAAATATTAACTGAACTTGTGCATTTTCTTAATAAAGCACGAGTTTAGTAAATGAAACAAAGGTTAATTAAACTAGGTCATTAAATAACTGTATGGGGTTAAATATTTTACAATTCTCTTATTTCCTGGCTCCATATGATAGCCATTGACATAGCGCTGACGGCGCGGCTTCGACGCTGCAGAATAGCTTCTTTGAAGCTACAGTAAAGTGGTGCAGCGTGTTACCAGGCCTCGCATTTAACGTGCAGATGAGATGAGGCAGTTCAGTGGGATATTGTTAGAAACATACAAAAACCTAACACAATATGAAATGCATAGAAAAATATTATGATACACAGCAGAAGTGTCCCTAATGTAAGCATTTCAGAAACAACGAGAGATTGAGATGTAGATATAGTGTTTCAGTAGTATTAGGATACATTTAAAATTTAATATTTTGACCATAACAAATTGTTTAACAATAATTAAAATACATTCCTAAACAATCTCACGCCAACGACAGTGTACAAATCGTTTCTTATTATATTTATTTATTCAACTTAAATAATAGTTAGTACTTGTCAAAAATATTGATTAGATCACAATACATTATGTCTAAACTGGTAAACTATACAAACTATTAAGGGCGTAATTAGAAAACAATAAGTCTCATCCAAATTTAAGTCATATTCAAACTCAAAAAAAATTCAATTAATTAAAGAAATAATAACAATTGTCAAAGATTTACCGTGTAATTTAAGAACAAATTGTCATTTAGATTTTCGTTTATAAAGTAAGTAAGTTTTATCGTTAAGTATTTCGTAAAATTATAAAATATTGTATGTAAAATATTATTTTACATATATCAGTTTCCATGGTAACTAAAACAATATGTGTAATGTAATCTATATCGTTATCTCGCTGACTTAATGCTACTAATTTATGTCTTTGTTTATTTAACGTGAAAAGTTTTCGTTTCATCAAGTTTCAAATCATAAGGATTCCAAAGAAGTTTCACTTCAAAATTTTAGAATCCGACAGAATTGATCGACATTTCTCCGACAATCGCTGCCTGAGAGCTTTGCACATTGAGTCACGGTTTTTACCGATGCCGAAATAATGTTTTGCCTTATTAATAGTCTTAAAACGATTGGTGCGTTGTAACATACAGTGAGACGCTTTAAGTAAGAGAGTTTTAACAATATAATTTCGATATTTATTGCTTTACATATTTACATTTTTTATATTTCTTCTAAACTTTTTTATTTTAATAAAAATATAGATTATTAAATTAATTTTTAAGTAAAACTTTGGATACAATACTACCGAGGAATTAAATTAAATAAAAATTGAGTAATAATTTTTTTTTATTATTCCAGTACAACTTTACAACATCTGAATCTGATCAGAAAGTCTGCATCTTACCTGTTGGTATGTAATGATACAGTCTAAGATGTTAGCGGGCTAACCTGTAAGGAGGATGTCAGTAAAATTCATACCATCGATGATTTTCTACTAGAAATCAACATCTTACAAGAACGCAAAATTAATTGAGGGCAGAGTGGTAACAAGACTTTTTTTTTAACTTTGATTAGTATTTAAAAGATTAAAAAAAAAAAAACTGAAATTCTATTCAGCATACCTTACGTATTAAATTTTTTCGAGCTAACATTAATTTTTTTCTTTCAAACCCTATTAAAAAAGCTCTTTACAAATACAGTCCTTTAAATAAGATCTGAGAAAGAGAGTTTTAAAAATAAATTATCCAAAACTAATTGATATTGCATATGATTTCTAATAAATAAAAATCTTATAGGTACCTTGGAACCCTGACTTAATACTTCGACTTTTATAAAAGCACTCCGCTTTCACTATAAGTCATGTCTCGTTTTTTTTTGTATCGAAAAAAGTTGACTTATTAAAGCCAACTTCGTAATATTATTTCACTGAGATTTAAGAATTTCGTAGCCTCAGGATATCAACTGCTCATATTTTGATCAAAGAATCTTAATCTTTTTACATTCTCGATTCCAAGACGACGGCTAAGTGAAACGTGAGAGACTTTTCGAGTACAAGATTAATTATAATTAATATCTATCTATACAGAATATAATTTTTTAGAATAGAATAGAATATAATTTTACTGTTTACTGTTTACACATAGAAAGGCAGTTGACAATGCATATTTTTATTTTAAAGTCTACATTTCTTTCTCTATAGAGATAGGAAAAAATATTGCTACTTTTACTATCTCTATCAGCTATCTCTTAGCAAAATGACGGCAAGGTATGTTTAGCTGTGCAGCCATGTAGGTATAATTAACAAATACAATCTTTTTCATCCCGCGGGAACTCTTTTCTGTTTCTCTTTTCATTTTCTATTCGTTTGTGGGTTTATAATCAAACTATTAAGTTTAAGTATTATTTTTACCTCCTCATTTAAGTATAGTACTGTATATTTCCATAAAATAAATAAAAAAATAATATTACTATTTATTAGACATACAACAAACAGCTTATACAGTATCAAAAAAGTGAATCGGTCGTATTTTGTTATCTAAATAGTATTTTTTTGTTAATTGAATGAAGTGGACGCTATTGAATCGCTCTGAGCTGCCTCGAAAAAGGTGGAACAGTTTTAGTCGCAGAACTCGGAATGCTACAAACCAAACGAACTTTCGATCTAATCGAACTACAGAGCAGCGCGAAGAGCGAATTTAAATTGAACGGAGCTAGCGGTAATACGTCCAAAAATTCCATACCAGCTTTTATCTCATAATCCACAGCATTCAGGATAACTTTGTCTATACTATGGTATTTAAATTACTAAATTTGAAAAACATAGGGGTGTCATACAATCTTTAACCCGCTGGGTGGCGACGCGTCTTTGTCGGTAGGGCAATAACTGGCCACCGCTGATGCCTACCATATCATTTAATTCCCGAACTACCCCGTTAGTGTAGGTACGAGATACAGGTACAGATATTATATCCCCCGATTATATCTCTTGACTAAGACGATCTAAATACATCTTAATAAAAAAAATTAAGGAAAATACACTGAGCTTGTATTTTGTTTTATTGCACCTTGGTTTGGGACCCTTCATGTCTTTTTTCTATCTTCTATAACTACTTTTGTGTGGTGTACAATAAAAGTGTATTGATTCATTCGCATTGAATACACATCAGTCACAAATAAATCATGTGGTTAATAGTGTAGTGTAGTGAGTTGCGTGGAAAGAGTGACGTCACGGTGAGTGGGAGTTTTACTCAAGCACGGCGTATCTCAGGCGAACAGGCTCCATTTACTTTTTACCCTGATACCATAGTGATGGATGCAAGCGATTTGATATATTCAATAACTAGCGAGCTGCCTCGTCTTCAAATGGGTATAAATATGAAAAGACCAAATCGCTGTTATAGCGACGCGGAAAGCAACTTTGTTTTATACTATGTTAATATAGATATGGAAGTAAATTATAAAAAAAAAAAATCTAATCCTAAATATTCCTATTGCAGATTGAATTTAGTAATGCTATTCTTTCCTGTAGTTAACTTAATTTTAAAGTAAGGAAACTCACACACTTTTTTTTAAAGTAAAGAAATTAAATTTATCCAGAAATCAGAAACTCAGCGAACTACTGAAAACTGCCGACGGAATACCATCAGCCCCCAACTCCAACATTATAATTTTGTCTCATGGTTCGAACAATGACGTCAACTAATAAAAAAACATAAAAAATACAATAAAAATTTCCGTTAAAGGAATAAAAATAACGCGACAAAAGTTGAGGGTTACGAAATACCCAAACAACCTGAAACCTCTCTACCCAAAAGAAAATGTCTCATGGCATTAACAACGTGAGACGTGTTTTACATTTTGCAATAAAGAAATTAATACAAAAAAACCAAGAACCCTCTCCGCTCGTCACAAAAACCTGCACCTCACCAGTGTCGTAGGGCGTAACCGTGAACGTAATGAACTAATGATGCTGACGCAAAGCTCGTTACCGGTCCGACAGACAGTGACAGCCCTACTATATGTATGCAGATCAGGTAACACTGCAACTGTTCAAGGAGATTAAGTAAAAAGTTTCAATTTAATAATCTTTGCGAACCATTTCTAAGTGCTCTTCTTAACTAACTTACTTTTAAGTAGTCACGCCTTTGACTCCTCTTAGAATCGATTTCGATGCACGCAACTCTGTCTCAGTTCATAAGTATTCTAAGAGATGCCGCTGATTTGTTTGTTGTTTGAATTCATGAAAGATGTTTTTCACAGGACCGCATGTGCTGATGAAAAAGACGACTATTTAATATTATGCTAAAACTGAGTTTCAGACTTGTCCTGCATCTGTAAAAAGAGTCTGTCTGCCCATCCTCTTCCAGATTACAGAAAAAAAAGTTGGAAAGATAAATAAGTATAGTACCTATTATCTAATAGGTTTGCAGATGCAAGATAAGTTTAAAACTCTGTTTTAACAAAATGACAAAAAAATAGTTTTAATTTCACGGCTGACCATTCATCTTGATCGATAGGGGAAATTATTACGTATTTTTTATGTTCACAAGGCTAAAATATGGTTGTTTAATGGTGTACTGAAATCCATTACCCCTATGGGTTATCATGTGATATGAATTGAGAAAAACCCCTCTATTATTATTGCTATCTAACTTTGACAAATGATTGCGTAACCTGAATGTCACTATTTCTCTTCGATTAATGCGTTTACTTGCAAAGCTCATGAAGCACGTCTCGTGCTCGCCACAATCCCCGGTGACGCCGTAGCAACCCACCCCTCAGCAGGGCTAGCAAAGGCAGGAGACAAAATTATATCCCCCAATGATATACCCTCACAGGGGATAAAATTGACGTATCCACTTGCAAAAGTACGTGAACATGTAATAGGAGAAGTTTACCCCAGTTTATTATTACATACATATATTATTTCCACTTGTGCGCCAGTGCTATGAGAGTTAATAAAGCTGTGGAAGAAGATACATTTATATCCTTTCCCCGGGAGATAATTGGCTCCTGCCCATGCTAGCCGTGCAGGTGGTTATCGGCAAGTGTCCATCCAAAAATCGAAATCGATACACTTCAGCCCTAAATGGACTCGAATGATGCAAAGATTCCTCCCCGTGCCTTAGACGTTATCACCGCTCAATATTAAAATAATAATTATTGTTATGATTAACAACTATAAATAATTTAATCCACCAATCCGCACTGTGTCAACGTGGTGGACTACGGCCTCCAGCCCTTCTCATTGTGGGAGGAGACCCGTATAGTATCCAGTAGATGATGATGAACTAATATTTTAATTCTCGTGACCTAAGTTACGAGTAGCACTCATCACCTTAATAGTAATATATTGACGGTGACTAACAAATCTTGCTGTATAATTGGAATCATAGCACAGGAACATAACCGCCATATGCACACGTTCCGACGCTCTATGTTTACTGAAGGCAGTGTAGATATCAAGGCGCCCGCGGCGTTTCGCATGTCATATATTTTCGCTTAAAGCCCAATAAGCGACGCTACGGCCAAGTTTGCCAACCTCTTCTAATTAATTTCTACTCCGTGCCGTGAAACGCAAACTCGGGTCCAAGTCATGAGCTATTATTATAATTTTATCCCTTTTTGTTTCTTTAATATAAAGCTTAATCTTCTATTAACGATAGTTTGGATGGATGTTTGTCACACAATCACGCCAGAATGGCAGAACGGATTTAGATGTTATTTAGACCAAAAATAGATAACAATCTGGAATATGTCGAAATCAAATTTTATCTCGGAAAAATGTACTGTTCCCGTGGGATAGATTTGTTTTTTCAAGAAGAGAGATCAACATGTTTTTTGCATAGCGTTGTAGTTCACATGGAAATTTCCACGCGAACGAAGTCTCAGGCAACAATTATTGTGAACCTCCTATGCGAGAGGAGCCCGGGCATATGCTGTGGATGATGTTGATGATGATTATTTGTGCTAGGTACTATCGAGGTGAATATGTATATCTTAATATGTTGTGCCTGTAAATAAATTTAATATTCTAATCTATTTTAGTAGAGGGTTAGAAAAGGAAGTATACCTGTATGGCAGTAAATGTTAATAGTTATTCAACTAAACGGTTATCGCTTATGTTTGCGCCACATTTTACGTAAGTACACGGGTGATAGTGTGATTTTACTAAGCTTGGAATTGGTGAGATTAGGGCGGGGACAGATCAAGCGTGCGACGACCTTACTATCTGCCAACATTCCCATAATAATATACCTTAACTTTATCCTAAATGTAAACATCTACCTTTTCAAAAGTCCTTACACTGCGGTATTGGTTTTAGTTTCTGTCTTATCTTCGGAAGTTGAGTAAGGTTTCTTGACCTTACAATAGGCTAAGCCTCTACGTACTACGTACTACAATATATTTAATGAAAAACTATAATTTATCTAACTTTGACGACGAGGAGTTTTTGTTTTTGCATCAACGACATTTTAACCAGTAGACATCATAACTAACTTTAATTTAAATTTGCAATCATTTGCGATTTAGATCATTTAAACGAAAATTCAGTTGGTTTAGTGAAATTTTCAAGACAAGTATATGGTGTCCAAAGGAACTCGTCAACTAAACGAGATAGATTCGCTGTTGGCTTTTTGTATACAATACCTTGTATTATATACAAAAAGACATATACATATATACCTATTGTATACAAAGAGACATTGATCACAGGATCTATTCAAATCTTACCTTTTCTATTAGTATTAGTAAACTTCTTTTACTATTAGCAAAAGTAAACCGAAGCATTTTAAATGAAGCAAATTTCACTGCCGTTTGTTCATAGCATGCTCAATGAACAAAGTCAGCGTAAGTCAGTCTATGACACGATTTTAAATCAGTGCACTCCAAGAAATCATAATATGGAAAAAAAACACTTCCTTGCGCAAGTAAAAGATTAATAAAAACAGATATTACAATTACTGGGACCTGCCGTTAAAGTGGTTACCACTTAGATGATATTTTTTTTAAACAGCAACAATAAGCATTAAGGTTGCGGTTCCATTACTAGCGAGAGGGTAATTGCACTGAGCACTAATTGAAACATGCAGTAGCGTAAAGAGATGATATTAAATAATATAAATGTTAATACCGTATGCATTTCAGCCAAATTAATAAGGTATTCGTATGACATCACGTTATATAACTTGTAATTCTCTTTTATAAACATAATTTGGTATTGATGAACCATTACGTTGCTTAATTAACAAATTTAATCGATGATTAACGGTGTAGAAACTGTTCATAGGAGATACAATTAAATAACAAAGTAAATTCTGGAATAAACAGATAAGTATTACAATCAGTGGGACCAGCTATTTGATACTTAGATTAATAAGGATAAAAATAATTAGGTAATTTTATGTTTTAACAGCGTCAATAAGTATTAAGGTTGCGGTCACATTGCTAACTAGCGGCTAATTGAACGCAGCACTAATTGAAACATGCGGCCGAATAAAGTGTTGCAGTCCGGTTATAATCTGTTTTTGCGTTTACTGCGTTAATTTTTTTTTTTTTTTAAATCTTTAGCGAAATATCCAGAGATGGTTGCTTTGATGCATATGCAGTCATCTAAAAGTGATTTTATATTATCATAATATTGATAAATTCGATGAGGAATCCCTGTAAAAATATTAAATCAAAGGAAAAATATTTATTTTCCACACAAACGAATTCTAAAAATTCAAAGTGTTTACTTATGACAACCATTTTTAAGATACAGATATATATATACGATACAGGCATAGTATCTACGCTACGCGACGCGTACCCAATAAAGTGAAAATGCTAAATTAAAATAATGTGACCCCTTCACATGATTTAAATTTTGCACTTGATTTAAGGGCTGTATCTGATTTCTTCCAGCAAAAACTATGGCAGTGGTTTACTCAACAACTATTCGATTTTCGGTTTCACCGGTAAGTCTCAGAGACAGTAAATAATGTACCTCTAAACCCTGTAAAGTATTATTTGGGTTTTTATTTGTACGTTGTATATACAAGTTTATTTAGGATTTTATATTCGAAAGAACATTAACGAAAGTGTAATGAAAAAAAAAACCTATAGCTATATAAATTTATTTTAATAATTACTTAGTTTCTTTATTTTGATTCATTTACTAAGTTACGTACAGATGGTGAGAAACAGTACCCTCGCAATATCAATCGCTACTTATCATAGTTATAACTATGTTAGTAGTAGTAGTACTATTTAAAAGAGCACACAATTTTCATTAGTATTATTTTACTTCAAAAGTACAGATCAAAAAGTTATATCAAAAGACTAACACTTATGATGATTACTGAAAGCGCTGACACCTCAACTAACTATCATACATTTATTTAACATGCATTAAATAAATGTATGATAGTTAGTTGAGGTGTGAGGTGAGGCGCAGCTATTTTAGCCCACTTAGTAAGGACAACTGGCATCAGCATTACCAACATATCAACCAATGGATGTCCACTGCTGGATATATAAGTATTTTGTGGGGAATTCTAGTGAGCATAAGTTTATGTAATTACTCGCTATCAGAAAGATATTTAACAATGATCAACGCCTGTAGACGGAAAAGTGAATACTATTAATATAATCAGCGTTTCAGAAACTGGTCACAAGAAGCTTGAATTACCTAAGGCTATGGTAGTTGTTTTATTAATTATTTTCGTTTTAAGATGTCCATGCACGGCTACTTGGTGTTGTCGGGTTTGTTGACGTCACATCTCGTTACAACATTGAAAACTGTCAGCGGCCATCAGTCGCCAGGCTGTATCGGTGGGTCAGGGCAATTAACAACTTGTTATAAATTATTGAAAAGTCCTAAATGCAAAACACTTAGATATTATTCGTTTGTTCACTTAAACAAGGACAGTAAGCATTAAGGTAGTGGTCACATTGCTAGCGAGCGGGTAATTGAACGCAGCACTAATTGAAACATGCGGCCGCGTAAAGAGCTGCAGCCACATTATAATCTGTTATTGTGAATATTGCGTTGATTTCGCGTTCGTTTAATTAAAACGTTACAACTTATTTAAGTGACTTTAACTCGACCGTGTTAAATGTGAACTGAAACCTGTTTTATTGCTATCCTTAATATTATTGAAAACCAACGAATTCCTACATGGATGGATTGACAACAGCTACGTGAATGGGGCAAACGACTCAATAGGCCCTTCCTTTTGGTTCCTTTCAAAAGACAGATTAAAGTTTATAGGTAGTTTTAAAACTTTTGAAACGTTGATTAATGATCAATTTATTAAACATTTTTAATTTTCCAATTAATTTGGGTAACAGTACATTAATTGATTAAATTAATGTAACACTTTGACAGTGTCGGTTTATCAAACACTAAATAACGTACGTACCATATCGAGAGTACTAGCTTATCCATTGTAAAGGTTATCTAAGATGACTGACCACAAGATTTTTGAAAAGTGGCTGTCAAAATAGTCAAAGTCAAAGTCAAAGTCGAAAATATCTTTATTCAAGTAGGCCCACAGGTGGCACTTTTGATGCGTACATAAGAACCACACGGTAGTGAGATGATGGCGATAACCACATTCGTTAACTTAAAACTAAAGCTACGAGGGTTCCAAACGCGTCCTGGTCTAAGAAGAAGCCCACAACAAACTTAGCCGGGTGTTTTTTTTTTTGTTATCACCATCTCACAATGTCATTTTAAATTATTAGAAGAGCAACCTGGTTAGAGCAATAATTTACACCCAAGCTTTTTTATCGTTTACGTAGTCCTTTATACTATAATAGGACTTTTCTATAAGCTTACGTTTAAAACAAACTTTGAACTTTTTAAGAGACATCTCCAAGATGACAATTGGTAGTTTATTGTAGAATTGTATGCAATTTCCTTTAAACGAATTATGAATTTTATGTAACCTAGTATATTGCACTGTAAGATTATTCTTACTTCTAATGTTTAAATTATTGCAGTCACATTTTTTCTTAAATTTAGAAATGTTTTTATGAACGTACATTAAATTTTCAAATATGTACTGACTATACACTGTCATTATTTTAAAATCTTTAAAAACTAATAAAGCTATTAATGGATAAAATTGCAGAAACGTATAGTATTATTATATACTATATGTATTAGAGCATTGATAAGCGTTTGATAACTAGTCCCAGCGTTTTTTTCATAAAAGTTTTGCTGATCTAATCACTGATCAGCGTTTCAGAAACTGAGGGTTAGAGCTTTCTGACGAGGGTTTCGAAATCTGGAGAGAACCTTATTCTGATTGCGTCCGAAAATACAGAGTGCAAACTTGACACTGATGTATGGTGTAGTTATAATGTTTTACTCGTAATACCTATGGCTCTGAAACATGGTCGTTAACTATGGGCCTCATAAGAAGGCTTAGAGTCACTCAGCGGGCGATGGAGAGAGCTATGCTCGGAGTATCTCTACGCGATCGAATCAGAAATGTGGAGATTCGTAGAAGAACCAAAGTTACCGACATAGCTCAACGAGTCGCGAAGCTTAAGTGGCAATGGGCCGGGCACATAGTTCGGAGAAAGGATGGACGTTGGGGTCCCAAGGTGCTGGAATGGCAGCCCCGTACTGGTAAGCGCAGCGTTGGTCGACCCCCAACGAGGTGGACAGACGACATTAAGCGCGTCGCAGGTAGCCGTTGGATCCAAGCGGCTCAGAATCGTGGAACTTGGAACTCCCTACAAAAGACCTATGTCCAGCAGTGGACGTCTATCGGTTGATGTGATGATGATGATGATGATGACTCGTAATACTAGAGTCAACACAAACGACAAAAATACATATTACACAAAACGAACCCAATTTTCTTTTAACAAGACATAAAAACAACAGAAACAGAGGAACGATCCAGCCAATATAAAATATGGCGGGAAATAAAAACAGTCGCCATTACATGAAGTTATAACCTATAACGTCTTTTGAGAGATTAAGGTGGAAACAAGAACGGCAGTGGAAACGTTTTTATGGCACTTTATAAACAATTTCCATTTGTCTTAATTCTTAAAATATAACTATAGTGAAAGTTTTGTGTTATGTTCGGCCTAGAATTTTGTTCGGTATTTAAATAGGATTACAGTAGCTGACTTGGCCCGACTTCGGACTAAGTCAGCTGACATGGCCTTAATTGTAGAGGCTATAAAATCTAGTTGTTCAGAAAATTAACTAAACGTGTGCAATCTCAACCTGGCTTCATGTCGATTAACCTAAAAATTACAAATTTGATGAAATATATTTATATAGATTTCTGGATTTCAAAAAATATGTTCTTTAATATAAGTTTAACATTTTCGTCGTTGCCATAGTGTAACTATAAGGGTTATTACAACTGAGATAGTATGCGACTTTTAAGTTTGCGTTTAAAAATTGTAAACGACTTCGCATTTTTTCGCAATTTTAATAAATACAATTAAACAGTAAAAGTTATTCTTATATATCTCATTTTTACTAACACATATTATAATACTATCAACCGGGATCACACAGGTGTGATCCCGGTTGATAGTATTTGTGATAATGTTACTAATGTGTGATTGGAGTAGTATTATTATGATAATGAGTAGAAGCGCCCATTTTTAAGACACACTCTGTGCCCGACGAGCAATGTTCGGCCCGCCAGCGGCTCTTTTTAAATCTTTGATATCCATAAAGATATTAATTATAATAAAATGCTGTAAAGGACAATTTTGATCCACAACATATCAAATGTATTTAATTGGATTAGGGAAATTACTGTATTGTTTAAAATAGCTTGGTAAAAACTCATTTGTTTTTTCAAAATATAAAAGATAAAAATTGTTACTGTTATACGACATCACATTACAAGTCTTTGATTATTAATATTGGTTAAATAATTTGGGAAAATAATATAGGTTTTTCTCTACTTTAATATGTATAAATGTTTATATGAAGTAAACAACTTCATATAAACTTTTCTGTTTTTACCTATTGCTGAAATCTACATTAGAATCCATTGCGTAGTACAAAAGATCTGAGCGTAACAGGGCGAGAGCGACTTTGTTTTATACAATATGAAAATTAATTCGCAATTATTTATCACGTCATATAAATAAATAGAATCAATACGAAAGCAAATAAAAAATCTAATTATTTTAGGGATTTTACAATATTATTACAAAAAAATGCAGGTATTTTGTCACTTTGTTCAGGGAGAAAACCGGATATTTATTAAATCTATAAGGAAAACTTGAAATTGATGAAAATACATTGAAATGTATTATGTTTCGCTGCATTACATACTTATTTGAAATTCCATACAACACCGACGCAACATAAGTGCTTTTGGGTCTTAGCGCACTGTGGTACGAGTTGGTTTGCTTCTATAAAATATTAAAAGCTCTTTAAAGTTCACCATCAGTTGAAGCCT
The DNA here is from genome assembly GCF_905163445.1 of Pararge aegeria. Lineage (NCBI taxonomy): Eukaryota > Metazoa > Arthropoda > Insecta > Lepidoptera > Nymphalidae > Pararge > Pararge aegeria. The sequence continues at coordinate 8,847,175 of NC_053186.1, read as the reverse complement.
AGTGCGTGAGGCTTTGTCTTTCTTATCGGGTGTCTAAGTTCGATCCCCGGTAGTATCACTTTTTTGTGGAAAGCTGGAAGCCAAAGAATTATCCACAGTGTCCTCAAAGACGTGTAAAGTCTACCAATGTGTATTTTATTTTTAGTAATTAAATATCACTTACTTTAATAGTAAAGAAAAACATCGTGGTTAACAACAACAAACAAAAACATCATCGAACCTGCATGCCTGAGCGGGGTGCTAAGTTTATCAGCTATTCTCTGGAACCACTGGGGTCACTTTTGGGGCCGAAATTCGCGAGCGAACGACGCTCTACACGCTCGGAAAATTGATAGACGAGCTGCAGGCATGCAGGTTTCAAGGTGCTGGAAGGCGAGCTGTACCGGTAAACGGAATCTCGCAAAGACACTATTAAAGAAGCCACTGGAAGCAAGCGAATCAAAACAATGGAATTTGGAACTACATCAAACACTTATAAAATCTTTCGAGCTATATGCCCCGACCATTGGCAATACAGCTTAGCAACAAGCTCAGCTTTGTCTGAAAATCTGTACCTTCTACGAATCTGCTTATTTATCATTTTATCACTAAAAAATACTCTAGGAATAGACTGAGTGACTCTGATCTTTCTTTCTAGGCTTATATATAGGCTTATATACCTTGTTTGGGCATTTTGGAGTATTAAGTCGTCACGCATTATAAAAAGACTGTCAAAATTTCATACTGCCTAAAGTCTTATAAAAGTTAAAGTAATAAAATAAAAAGTAAAACTTATAAGCCAAAAAAATTGTTTTTTCAATTACGCCGTGTTTAAATAGGTACGTTGAAGGGGCAAATGAGGGGTTCAAGCTTGATATTAATTCTTAGCAATTCCAAGTACTACCCGGATAAACAAAAGATACCCGGACACCCCCGGCATCTGAGATACAACCGCATACCCGGGTCAGGCGGCGCACCTCACTTCATGTGGTTTGTTTGATGTACAGCGCCTATAGTGAAGCATATTACACATATTAAAATGTACACACACTATGTATAATTATTACCAATTATTTTTAAACATCATTAATAGTTTTTACTTAAATAAATGGTGAAATGTATTCATACAGGCTACATACCACACCTAATAAATAATATACGTGGGCGAAGCTGCGGGGTCAGTTATTCGATTATAAAAATAACATGTCTTAAAAGGCAATTAATTATTTATGATTGATCATCACTCAATTTCTATTGTTTTAATAACATTAGAAATTAAAAAATTAAAAAGCCATACTTTAACAAAGTGTACATTATTCTACTAGTTAAATCCTGTCATTTGATACCAATATTGAAAGAGTTGAAAAAAAAATCACCATTTTGTGGTGCCTGCCATCTTGGATTTGAAATTGACATGATGTCTAGTATTCTACTAGTAAAGCCATTTTATTTGACATCATATGTCATTTTGTAGCGGCAGCCTTCCGATTTCCATCAATGATAGCTAAGAACACTTCCGACTAATTCACCTTTCAACAGATTTCGTTCGGGAACTCACACACACACACACACGCGCACACACACACACACACACACACACACACACACACACACAGACACACACACACACACACAGACACGCGCGCGCGCTCGCACAAATTTATAACACCCCGTACTTTTGCGTCGGGGGTTGAAATACGTTTTTGTGGCTTATTTAGGAGAAATGTGACATATGACTTCGCAGACTTATTTTAGCTCGACTGTAGACATTTTTGCAGAAGATATTATTTACGTAAAAAAGAGCCTTGTAGCGTTTTTTCTTCTGGCTTGCATATACCATTATTTCAGTCTGAAATCTTATTTTTACAGTAATATATTAAACGTAGCACATTATTTGATAAATATGTATAGCTATTTATAGGTGAAATAATTTTTAAATCAAACGGTTTGATTTGTTGTGTTTTTGATTTTTCCTTTACATATAAATAAATATAATCTTTTCTCTTTATAATATTAACAATTTATATTATGACAATTATACAAACAAATTGTATAATATCTTAATTCTCTTGTAAACACAAAGTAACGTTTGTGCCACAAAATTTACTGCCTCGACGAAATAGTCCAGCAATATTAAACGATAAACCGTAAAACACTATCGGGGGGTATAAATTAGGCGTCGTTGTATCCACACAGTTAATTTAAATTACGGCTTACTAATTGTTCAAACTAAAACTCAACGGCCAAAATGCCAGTTCAGTAAAGAGGGTCTCCGATATTAACATTATTTAGCAAGTTTGTATTGTAATATACTGTTTTCATTTGTTCCATTTCAATTTGATGGTGATATTTTAGGGAATTAACTGACGGGAGTTTTCAAATTCATTTGTATCGTTTCATCGAAGAGCAGACAACGTTGCTTTTGATTTCCAAAAATCAAAGCTACAATGTCTGACTTCCCCTTATTATTATTTTGTTATATCATACTTGGTTTACACGATTTCAGGCTAAATACTATAATTGCCAAAATATAATTTAGATAGATTAGATTTAGAACATAAGTTCACCAATTGCCTATACCAGTCTACTATATAAAGTTCCTTTAGCCTATAGAGTTCCTATAATAATATCAGTATATATAAGACTAGATATATAGTATAACTAGCTGTTGCCCGCGACTTCGTCTGCGTTTGATTTTGTTTTTAAAGTATTCAGTATCGCTAGCCTTAAATGAGTATAGTTGTATATACATATAACATGTGACTGTCAATTAATTATAGACAAATAATTTGCAATAAAATAAAATTGTGACTTTACTTAAAGATCTAAGCTATCCTATCTCTTAAGTTGGACCAGACTGCCCACGGTGTGCCAATTTAATTTAAAATCGGTTCAGTAGTTTAGGAGTCCATCGCGGACAAACATCGTGACAGGAGATTTATATATATTAAGATAGATAAGACATACGGTAAGGAACCACCTACCTAAAATTAGCCAATCACTAAACTTTAGATTACGAAAGTAAAGCTAAAGGTTTATGTAAGAAACTTATATGAAATTGACTTATTATTATTAATTAAACATCTACCGTGCTGCGAACTTTATATCCCTAAACCGATAATATTTTGAATACCAAACGACATATATAACAACTGGAATGGCTATACTAAAACGGACGAGGAAATTCAAGACACGTAAGTTTCTGGGTATGAGTTACCGATAAACAATTGAATCTATTAATTTTGTATCTACTTTAGTTATGTGTTTTTAAAAGTAGCAGAACTTTTTGTGATATTTAAATAGACATTCTTTTTATACTATTTATGAATATTTAAAATGGCATTCGTTAGTAATTATTAATTTATTTGTATTTCTTTGACATGTGCCCATAAACTTAATTGTAATTATTTATTTTATTTATTGTTTTGTGTTATTATTTACCTAGTAGTAACATCAATTAAAATTTTAAACACTACCCTGACAACAATTTGCATGCCAATTTGGCGTGGTACAGTTAAGATCTGCATAGTTTTTTTTCCTGTAACACCTATTTATCAGTATCAGTAAATAAATAAAATTGCATTAAATAAAATTTAATTTGTGAAAGAGCTCGTCCAAGGCGAAGTACCTATTACCGCAATACTTATTTCTGCCTCCAAGCATTCATGTATTCTGGTCTAAGGGCATGGTTTTTGAAGTTAGAGACACATGATGCTTCATACATGAGCATCAGGTTGATGGCCACGGGGCACTTTTCAAAGACGTGTTCCTTGCATCCCAAGCGATATTTGGCTCTGTTTATAGGAGATGGTTTTCAACTTACGAGTACTATCAGATGGGACTGCTTGGTTTGTTGCAGTTTTTCTATAAAAAAGGAATTTGATTTCGTAACTAAAATTAATAGGTCTGACACCGTGAATACTCTTACAAAGTAAGGCAGGAAGAAGTTCAAGGCTTTATTATATAGTACCAACGATAATTTTTTGTAATTGCACATTAGAGGTAATTGATGACTTTGTCTACAGTTACACTAGTCTGTACCAGCTTTGTTAAATTACACAATTTCTTCTCATTAACATTAGATTAAAGCATTAATACTAAGAGGCGGTTTAATCTCGGACGAATGTTGGTTTCTGTGATTATTTTACGATTGATGGGGCAAAAGGTTTTCAAACAGCTTCGAAATTTGAGCATTATTTTAAGGTGGAGCGACCGGTAATATGCAGTTTACTAGGCTACATAAAATTGCTAGTTCATAAAAAGGGCAATTGTATATTATTTTGTAACAAATTACCGAATGAAATCTTTGAGAATTCTATAAGTTCAAAGTTTATATAAAACGCATGCTTACAGAAAAAACCCTATTATAATGTTAAGGATTGCTTAAACGATAAAAAAGCTTGGGTATGAATTGCTCTAACTTCATAGCTTAATATTTATTTACTGTGAGATGGTGATGGTTGTGGGCTTTTCTAGACCAATGCGCGTTTGGAAACCTCGTAGCTTTAGGTTTAAGTTGGCAGACGAAGTTATTACCAACGCCTTAGAATTATGTAAACATATTATGTGAGCGCTTCATAAGCCTGTGATAGGCCTACACAAATAAATAAATATTGAATTTGAATTTGTTCCTGCATCTGTTGAAACAACTGTCTAATTGGTTTGCTCATAAGACTCTAATGGCTGGACTGCGGAACATGGGGTTATTGGGGGGTTTGATTACCAGGTTGGGTCGAAAAATAATTCGGCAAAGAAAAAAAGTGTACGTCATTTCAGTAGGTACCAACTAGATGTTTGAAAATTGTATGTTTACGCCACGGGCCACGGAGAGCAGTTATTGTTACTAACAAGTACCTAGTCAGTAAGTGTGATAAGGCTTACATAAATTTTTATTATAATGCAGGTTTTTTTTTTAACGATTTCTAGAACCAAGAAATAAAATTAGTTGACTGCAGTGAGTAGATATACTCTTGCGCGTCCAAGACAAGCTCAATAAGAAGCCACTATATTTTCAAGCTATGAACAATATAGCTCAGACACAATGTAATTCAATCTCCTTCGATCGGCGTAGAAGTATGTCACATTTGCAGCGAAAAACGTACGTTTAAATTCAAATTTAAAATTAAATTATTTCAGGTACGCATAATATAAATACTTATGTTGTGGAACACATTATCTATCGACTCAGTGGTGAATATTGTGGAGGTGAAGATTTAACTGTTGCATACAGACAATATACAAGCTACTACTACTACCTATGAAGTACAAGTTAGCCCTTTACTGCTGTTCCACCTGCTTCAATGGTAAGTGATGAAGCAGTTGAAGATTGAGGCAGGCTAACCTGTTAGGCGTTTATCTTACAAATATAAACTCTATATATAATTAAAAGAAAGAAACTAAACGAACTGCTGTTTGGATAGTAATACGAAGCAACAAAATACTTTAAAAAAACAATTTAATACAATGAAATTCAAAGAGAAATTAAATAACTACTAGGCATCAAAGAAGATATAATCACCTACTAGTAAGCAAAGGACAGCGAAAATCTTTTTTAGTTTCAAATCATCCGGTCGTTTGAAATCGTCTTTGGGTTTTTGCAAAGACTTAATATGTCCAATTATCAAGCAATGCATATCAAGTTTCACATCCGACCTTATGCTCCACGAAATATCACCCCTATTTTTTGAAATAATACTTTTGTGTCCATAAAATATACTCGTTGAAATGCATTCGCCTTGTGTTCTCGCTAATATATTCAGGGATAATATTTTCATAAGAATGAAAATGCTATGTATGTATTCATCCCCGTTTGACTAGGATTGGTTCAAAGAACTCCATTTCTATGTAAATGAACGTTGTAAATACGAGTAAAAATTGTACCAAATTACTTACTTTCAAAAAGAGTTTTGTGAATAAACTGTGATGTTTGATGAAGTGGTAAATATAACACACACGAGTTCTTGTTAACTTTTGCCTTTTTCTTTTGTGGTCGTCCTTGAAGATAGATCTGCGACCAATCGGTGAACTGCAGCGGTATGGTAAGTCCGTGGTTTACTTACCTATTATTTTTTTCTTTACGTGTTAGACCTTGATTGCAATTTTATCTCGTGGTAAGTAATACTGCAGTCTAAGATGGTAGTAGGCTAACTGTTTGGTATAGATAGGTAAAATAAAACCATAGCCCAGTTTCTATGCGTCGTCGTACTGCAACACTAAATCGCTTGGCACGACTACGTTTGGAGGGTGGAAACCATCAACAAATAAATTCCTAAATTGCTTCTATCGGGAATCACTCATCACTGCATAGATACAAAAAAATTAAGTGTCCAATTATCCGGTCTTTTGCAATTGTCTCAGGTTTTTTCACAGAATAAGATATTTTTTACAGAATTTCTTTTGTTAAAAACTCTACATTTGTTTTGTTTGTCGGTAGGGTGGTAGTAGCCTCGGCCTAAGGTTCTCACCAGAAAACCTGCGGTTTGGTTGAGTCACACTATGCACGTTGCAGGATGAAGCAGCTTTATGGAATATCCAATGTAATCTAGTATAGTTTAAAATTTCAACACTAATGACTATACGAATATAAAACACGAAATGGTTACATACACACAAAGGTATATACACCTCTTAAAGCATTTTTAAACAGAACTAAGAGAATTTCGATTATGAAAATCCCAGTGGGTACAGGATACAGGATCTATAAAATACAACACACTACAAAGATCACACACAACTCCCAAGCGTTTGTATTTGCCCCATGTATTAGTTCCGGAGTTTTCAGCCAGTACAATACACGAGGAGAGTTAATGACCTATGAACCTCACCGATTGTGAACCTAATGTATTTTTAATAGCGCACAGTCTATTAAAATGACATTTGATATTGCTAACGAAATTTACAGCTTTCGCGAAATCTTGAAAAAGGTGTGTTTACCTTTGTTATGCTCTGCTCACATCAGGCGGCTTACTACAGTCGCTTTGCTCAACAGCATTGGTCTGAAAGACATTTTATGGGGCTTAACACGTCCCACTAAGTTTAATAGACACAGGCAGTGGTAAATATATAAGGGTAGGCTATTTGTAACTCTTACTATGCCTATCCTTCAGTATTTTATAGCTCGTTTTGGAGATTTTCTACAATTTATATCATCTGCATACCCTGTGCATACCCTCTATGCACGCAACTGGACACAGGGTGGCATTTTGCGGGAGGTCAATTCATTCTCACTATAAAAAACATATAGTTACCTCGATGTCCCTAAAATCCATATCAACATCTGTTATGAATTCTAAAGTATAAGTGTTTATTTATTCTTTCGCTTATTACCGGCAAGGGTCAATCACTGACCCAATCATGATGAAATTGGGCACGAAGTTAGCTCGTATTTTGGAAACGGATGAAGGAAAGGTACTTTTCATACGGATTATCATATCATCGGATAAAGCTTGGGTATGAATTATTGCTTTTTAAAAAGTTTTAAATGACTATTTGAGATGGTGATATCAAAAAGAACACAATGTTCAGTTTATTGTGGGCTTCTTTAGACCAGAGCGCGTTAAGAACCCTCGCAATTTTGTTTTAATTTTACAAATGCAGATATCGTTCTATGTTATTGCCATCATTTCACTACCAAAGACAATTTTTTTTATGTAATATGCGCAGCGAACGAAAAAACCATAGAAGCATATATACTGCTCAAAAATAGCCCCTAAAGAAAACGTAGCCTCAGTGGGAGACGTCTGTGGGAGCCTCAGAGCCTTATAAAGTGTGCCCCGCATGCGTAATCACGGCTAGTCTCGTGCTGCATGGCATTCAATAGAACCAATCATGTACTTTGCGATTCAATCATGTATGTGCCATTTTGAATGAAAATTAGTTAGAAAGGATGACTTCTATGTTTCGTGCGTATCAAAAGTACCAACTATTTGTATGAAGAACTATTTGTCATTGAGTTTGACTTTAATCACAAATGTCTAGCGCTGACCACCATATTTGTTTAAAACAAACAGAAAAATCCTATCATAATGTTAAGGATTACTTAAACGATAAAAAAGCTTGGGTGTGAATCGTTTTAACTTCATAGCTTAATATTAATTTAATGCGAGATGGTGATAACAAAAAAAAAATTTACCCGGCTAAGTTTGTTGTGGGCTCTTCTTAGACCAGGGCGCGTTTGGAACCCTCGTAGCTTTAGGTTTAAGTTGGTGAACGAAGTTATTACCATCCTCTTACAATTATGTTAACATGTACAAGTATGAACGCTGCATAAGTACCTGTGTTAGGCCTACATGAATAAAGAAATTTCTGAATTTATAAATCATGTTTTAATTAAGTGTCTTATTCCGATGGTAAGGGTAAAGTACAGAAATTCGTTCTTGACGGGGCTTTCGAACACACCCGTTTGTCTTTTACAACGTTTAATGTGCGAAAGCCTTAAAAGACAATTATTTTTCGGATGAGGGTGCTTGAGCACTAATGGGTTGTCATTTATTGTGCAATTAACGATCATAATGAGTAGCAGCTATATTGCACTCTACTGAATCTAGAGTAAGCTCCTTATTTCAATCGACTAAAAAGGCGTAAGTTCTTAAATTTACAGAACAGAATAAAGATCTCTAGAACAGAATAAACGAATACTAAACGCCGTTGAAGTATAGTTCAATACAATTAGTAATCTAATAATAATTCTTGGGATCAGCAAATATGAAGTTTAAAAATTATAGGATAATGCTCTATATGCCCCTAACCCAGGCCAACTGTAAAGATGTAAAAAAATATTAAGATTTTACACGATGCGACACTGCATCGGTAAGCGCAGCGATGGTCGACCCACAACGAGGATCTGTGCCGTGGATTTAGTAACGTATGTCCAGCTGTGATGTGTGTGTGTGTCAGCCCGTTGAAGATGATGATGATCGCGACTTTGTATCCTATTCCAGGCAACCGCACAGTTCTAATAGCATTTTAACGCTATTTTGACATACGAATAAAGTAAATTAAATTTTTACTATAAATAAAATGAGAATAAAAGTGTGACGAGACGCGCCATTTTATCCCCGGTTATGCCATATTGCGTGTGTCACGCATCGGGATTACTGTCCGTGACGGATTGATCTCTGTATTATTACACGAGTTGGTGTCACGCATCGATTTTATCGGCGAACTCGCGCGTGACATATTACTGTGTTGGACGACTAAGAAACAGTGTTAGTAGAGTTCAGTTTATTTCTTGCTTCTTTACTTCAGTTTATTTTTATGATTCTATACCTCAAAACACAAAACTTTAATGATAGGTACACAAAAGGAGCAAGTGTATTTATTAATATTTAATTTATAGAAAATCATTCTCAGCTGCCATAATAGGATTTGTTTGAAAGGTAACTTAATAGGCAAAATATTTGTGCCTCGTTCCTATCGAAACCGAGCGAGAGTTATCAAACTAGTAAAAAAGATACTTGCGTCCTGTATACGAGACGTACGAAACTTGCTTAAAGACACTTGCGACCTATGTACGAGACTTACAAAATTTTATATCACGATTATGTGTAAGAACCTTAAAATATGTAACTAAGACAGATTAACGAACCTTATTTAAAAATATCCATTCAACGAGGTTTCACTCGACGGAGTTCGTAAAAATATTTTCCGTCACTTCACGGTCCACTAAATAATCTCATTAATTTGAATAAATTCTTTAAAAGCTTTTATAACTGGTATTGCTTTTTAGAGTTTCTAAATAAAATAATTAACATACATACTAACAGACCACCGGAAATTATATATTTCTGTGTTGGGTTATCCATTTATCGCGGAAGGGTACAGGCTCTATTAAATCACACTATAACCAAATAATACACGAAATATTTCTTATGAGAGCTTTAATAGCGTGCGCTGCATTAAATTTTATAGTGATGTCTACGTTCCCCTCTAAAAGTTCTAAAAAAAATTAAAGGTTGACTCACAATAGCCTTTTATACGATTATCAGATCTGTTCTAATAGAATGCATTATTTGCTAAGGTGTTTTAAGATAATATTAATTCTTATCCAAAAAGATCATGGTGTTGGAAAATAACCAAAACAAACGGGAATGAAGTCTATCTGAAGAATGTCTACAGACTTTATGTTCTGGAGACATACTTTAGATTCTGACATGTGGCCTTTGCCACATTATTTTGCATAATTTGCTATTTGACGGCCGACTGGCGCAGTGGGCAGCGAACCTGCTTTCTAAGTCGTGGCCGTGGGTTCGATTCCCAGAACTGGAAAATGTTTGTGTGATGAACATGAATGTTTTCAGTGTATATTATAAGTAATTCTGTGTATTATATTCATAGAAATATTCATCAGCTATCTTAGTACCCATAACATAAGCTACGCTTACTTTGGGGCTAGGTGGCGATGTGTGTAGTGTCGTAGTATATTTATAGTATATTTATAAGAATGTAAAGTATTTAAGAAATATCCTTTCTTAGCATAAACGCGAAAGTATGTATTTTGGTTCATCCTTTTTTCGCGCAGCAACGGAGCATTTGAATGCCGCGACTTTTCTATACAGAGATAGTAAAACCAGAGGGATTGCTTAATTGATTTATATTAATTTTTATCTCGAGGACTGAGGAGATGATGGAAAGAGCTTTGTTCGGAGTATCCCTACGTTATATAGTCAGCAACGAGTACGAGAGATGGAGCAGTAGACGATTGAAACAAAATGCTAGAATGGCGATGCTGTACTCGAAAACGCACGATGGTAGACAGACAACATAAAACAAGTAGCACGGAGTCGCTGGATACAAGCAGCACAAAACAGTAGCGGGTGGAAATCTCTACTACAAGGCCCATGTTGTTTGATCAAAAGCATAAAGATGGGGACGCATTCAGAAATGGGAACGATGAAATTTTAAGTGAGGGGACTAGATATTTAAGAGGTTCGGTTAATTCAAAGCGGTTCTCTGATTCGTATCGAATGTAGTGAACACCCAAGCGTTCTAATATAAAAACAGAGTAATATTTCCTGACACTAATATATATTTTATAAGTAAGTAAAAATGTCCAACATCAAGTTCGCAGATGATTTTGGCACTATGCCGAGGTATGTCAAATGAGATTACATTCGATCCGGGTCAAGAACTTTCATAAAATTCCCATTGAAGTGCTATTTTTGTCAAATTAATACAAGATTAAACTTAATATAAAACTGTATATTGACGAATTTTGTATATATGCTGTAAATAATTATAAATTAACAAATCGTTGATATTTAATGGACAAACTCTGAAGCTGCAGAACTAGTATAGTATACTATATCAGATAAACCATTACAATTCTATTTTAGCCTGCAATAATGGTATTTGTGTCTTGTTAGTCAGAAGAATAGTTAGTTCTATCAAGCTGTTTTATCCGCGTGCGTTGGCTCTCATGGCTCTCATGCCTTAATACAATGTACCTAATTTTGCAGTATTTGACCAAAAATACTAACACATAATTATTGATAAATTATGGTAGTAGCAGATATAAAAAGTCACCGTAATATACCTTTGTAAATAAGGCACAGCAACACAATTTAAGTAAATAATAATTTAAGTTTTCATGAGTAGTTTCGATCGTCATTATTAGGCGTATAATAATAATCCTTACGAAAACAACTAAATTTATGATCAAGCCAATACTTTTAATAACCCGATGCGATAGGGTGTTATAACTTTGAAGTGGGTGTGTTAGTTTGAAAGGTGAATTGGTCGGGAGTGGTCATAGCTGTGTTTGACGAAAATCGGTCTAAGATGACCGTCGTCAACATGGCGGATTACATATGATTGCACAACTCCCTCAATGTAGGATAATATTGATATGGGATATATAATATCAATTAATGACGGCCGATTGGCGTAGTTTGCAGCGACCCTGCTTTCAGAGTTCAAGGCCGTGGGTTCGATCCCATTATTGGAAAATATTTGAGTTATGAGCATGAATGTTTTTCAGTGTCTGGGTGTTAATATGTATATTCTAAGTTTTTATGTATATTATTCATAAAAATATTCAAAAGTCACCTTAGTACCCATAACACAAGCTACGCTTACTTTGGGGTTAGATGGCGATGGGTGCATTGTCGTAGTATATTTATTTGGTTATTTAATGACAGGGCTTGACTAATAAAATAGTTTACACTATGACAAATTTCAAATCAAATTTGACAGCCACCTAAAAAGGCCAAAAAATTTTTTTTTACAATTCCCTCAATATGGTTATAAAATGAAAGTGATTGACTAGTAAGGTAATCACTATTACTAGTACAGTTTATTGAGCATAGGGGTTCTATTTTATAAAGGACATCAGCTTGTTATATGGGTATGGGGAACAACGAAATGTCTCAATTTATTTGACTATTGTGTCGGAAGATTGTAATACAAACCGTCGCACCGAAACGTGGAGACATTGAGCTAAATAATATATTAAAATAGCTATTTCTCTAGGCTTCTCTTGCGTCAATTAAAGTTTTGTCTAAAGCATTGTTTTTCCTAAGTGAAAAAAACTGTATGTTCTTTGCTGTACCGCTGGCAATGTGTGCATTCACGTTGAGTAGTTAAAGCGTAAAAGCATAACAAACAAACTTCCATTAAATTATAATATCGGTTAGGATACTTAGGATTATTCTTGTGCACATTATAAGTTATTGTGACTGCATTATGGTCGAAATATAAACCTTGTGTGCACCGTAGGTATCTGTCCAATAATTTCGCGTCATAATATAAGGAGCCTGTATAAGAGCTCATAATTCGTCCGCATGCACTCAGAGCAGAAATTAATTAGAGATAGTGTTAGAGCAAGCGGCAATAAAGGTTTAGCTGAACAGGAATTTATTGCCCAACATGAAATTGCCGCGTATTGCTGGCTAGGCGTGATGAAGTGTTTCTTGCAGCTACGGGAGAAAATGACTACGTAGTGAAGCTTATTTGTAACAACACAAATTAGTCGACGGTGCTATCTAAGCAAAGCTAACTATAAATAAATAATAAATAAATAAATATACTACGACAATACACACATCGCCATCTAGCTTCAAAGTAAGCGTAGCGTGTGTTATGGGTGCTGATGATGAAGATGACTGATGAATATTTTTATGAATAATATACATATAATACTTATTATATACATATAACCACCCAGACAATGAAAAACATTCATGCTCATCACACAAACATTTCCCAGTTGTTGGAATCGAACCCACGGCCTTGGACTGAGAATGCAGGGTCGCTGCAAACTGCGCCAAACAGCCGTCAAACAACGTAATTGGCCGTAAACTATAGAAGGTAACTGGATACGTTTTTAACTTTTCACTATGCGTCCAGAAGCACATTAAAGTGCATATGCCCGGTAATGGTGCTCCTATTTGATAATGACGTTTTCCAAGCTAATTTTATTTTCTACTACAAATCATCTGTATGATGCTGCAAGCGTGAAAACGTCACAAACAAACAATTCTTATTCATAATATCAATTAGGATTATTCTTGTGCCCGTGGTAAGTTATTGTGGCTGCATTGTGGTCAAAACATAAACATTGTTGCATACACTACGGATACCTGTCTAATAATTTCGCATCATGAAATAAGGAGCCTTATATAAGGGGTCATAACTCGTCCGCATGCACTCAGAGCAGAAATTAATTAGAGATAGTATTAGAGCAAGCGGCAATAAAGGTTTACAAGGGAATTTATTGCCTAACATGAAATTGCTGCGTATTGCTGGCGAGACGTGATGAAGTCTTTCGTACATCTATGGTTGGGAATGACTTTCGTAGTGTAGCTCATTTATAACAGCGTGAAAAAGTTGACGATTTGGGTATCATTGAGTAGTTTTTAAGTTATTACCTTGCTTCCCGAGTCCAGAATCTAGTTAAAGTAATTTGTTTCTAATATTCATTGCACAAGGCAAAAGTTTCAATATACATAAGGCGAACTAAATGCTAATCTTTCACTACCTGTCTTTACTAGTATACCATGGTTCGTTCAAAAAACATAAGATGTGGTAGGCGCAAAAAACATTTTTACGATTGAGACAAAATTGTGTCGTTTCGTGCCAAACACAAGTTTTATGGTGTGTAGATTTCAAAAATGGTCCTAAAACACTTATAAAAATATTTAATATTTTGCTTTGTAGTGACTTTCAAAGACTATCTTGCAATCATTCGTATTTATTATTTAATAATTGTTATTATTATACGTATTTAAAAAAAGAACGTTTATGTTGCATTTTAACTATAATATAATGATATAGTTTTATAAAAGAGCTCATAACTCGTCCGCAGGCACTCGGAGTTGAAATTAATTAAAGATAGTGTTAGAGCAACCGGCAATAAAGGTTAACAGCGAAATTTAATGCCTAACTATTGCCGGCTAGGTGTGATCAAAGGAAAATAATTGAAATGAAAAATTACTTTACCAACATTAAGAGTTCTTTAAGATTTCATTAACCCAAAATATAAAAGAAGGGTTGTTATAAACTCTGTCTATCTTAAAAAATCGTCTTTCTGTCTTCACTAGTTGGTATGTATGTCTTTACTATTGACAGGCATCCAAAATAATAAAGGAAGATCCACTTTCAGCTATAGAATCTAGCATTGTAGTTTCTAAACGGATGAATTTTAATGTGATTTTCATTAGAAAACAGGTTTAGTCATATTAGTTGGTAATAATAATAACTTGGGGCAGGAATTTAAAATTTATTTGCAGAAAACCCGATTTTAATAAATCTTTACCCCGACATACACCCCGATGAACTCGGGACATAGAGGCCCGTAACATAATAAATCTTACGAGTTGGTCATAACTACTTAATTATACCAATTTTGCCATCAATCGTAGCGTACAAAGCGCAAATCAATGAATTCAAAAGTTAAGTAACAGTGCCCTAAGTACGACTTTTTCTCTTAACAATTGTTCATGCATAAAGACTTCTATTTTCAAGTATCTGTACACACTAAAATATTCCAAACAAGCCGTCCGTTGTTTTTAGTTTATTAAAAAATCGCCGTTGAAAAGTGTTAAGAAGCTATCGTTATGCAAATTTACATAGAAATTTGGTTCAGCATCCGTGCGTTGCCCTGGGTTTTCCGAAGGGTTTTCAGTTTTCTGTGTCCATCTCGAGGATGACGCTATATATGAGGCAAATATGATCGGTGCAGAAATTAAACCGAACATACAAACAGACACACTATCGCATTTATTATTAATATTCATTTATTTCAAATAGGCTCAATTTATAAGCACTTTTGAAACGTCAAGTCTGTTTGTTTGGAATGACTCTACCACCGGTTCGGAAGGCAGATTTCAACGAAAAGAGCCGGCAAAAAACTCAGCAGATTGCTCTTTTTCAACAGTGCTCTCCTAGTCAGTTTCAAGGCTACTTGCCTATCAGTATTCTTCAAGATATATTTCAGGAAATGCGCTCAAGATCGTTTGATTTAGATCCCCTTCACGTTTTTCTATCGAACTGCGAGACATCGTAAGAATTTGCGCTATTACGTTGTTGACATTTGTTGATTACGAAGCACTTATAAATACAAATATGTAAAATAAACTGGCTTCCGTTTTCTCCATACCCTATAATGATATGAGTGCTTTGTAATCATTAGTGAATAGGCATCTTCTAATGTAATGTAATGCGTTCCAATTTACGCTGCATAGTAATTTAAGAACAGGTGTAGCGTAGCAGCAAAGCGCTAGTGATTAGAATATATAAAAATATGAATATAAAATAGTTATTGTTTTAAACATACGAAAGAACTTGTCTGTATGTCATTCACAAAAGTAGCATGGTTCTATTAGGAAAATAGAAGGAAACATTCAAACAAACCTATAACGCCCATCGCAAATACCAACCCCGTTCTGTCGCAAGTGAAAATCAATACTAGGAAATGTATTTACAACTTACGAATTTGGAAGGAAGAGCTTGCCAGTTCGTAAAAGTCAATTTAAATCAACTCAGGATCTTTCAAGAAAACAGATGAAATAATCGAACAAACCAAAACCAATAAACAAATAAACTAATAAATATAAATATAAAAATACTACGACAACACAAACATCGCCATCTAGCCCCAAAGTAAGCGTAGCGTGTGTTATGGGTACTTAGATGAATAATATACGTAAATACTTAGAATATACATACAAACACCCGGACACTGAAAAACATTCATGCTCATCACACGAACATTTTCCAGTAGTAGGAATCAAACCCACGGCCTTGGACTCAGAAAGCAGGGTCGCTGCAAACTGCGCCAATCGGCCGTCTAAATTCAGTTATGTCGTCAATTCGAATGTCGAAGATATGTATTTACGACTTTTTAGTCAGGTATATTAAATTCGTTTTGCTCTGACGTTACAAATTTGAAGCAAACTCTATTGCGAGGTGTTTAATCTCGCACTGAGGGTACAGTACTGAAGGCACGATTGCTCGGTTGCGGTCCATACTAGATTATGCCCCGACGAGCAGATATTCGACTGTGCTTGTAATGACCAAAGAGCCCGTGATACAGTAGCTAGCGGAACGGGCTATTTAAATATATGCATCCAGAAATACTGACAGTTTATTGTGCTATGCTTGGAGTATCCCTACGTGTTCTAATCAGAAATGAGATCCGTAGAAGAACCAGAGGCAACGACGTAGTTCAAAGAGTTGCGAAGTAAAAGTGGCAGTGGACGCAGCACTTAGCTCGGAAAACCGATGGACGTTGGGGTCTCAAGGTGCTGCAATGGCGAATTCTCACTGCAAACGCAGCATTGGTAGCCCCTTCACGAGGTGGACGGATTTCATCAAGCCAGTCGCAGGGAGCCGCTGGACCCAAGCGGCACAAGACCGTAGTATTTGGAACTCCCTACAAAAGACTCATGTCCAGCAGTGGACTTCCATTCGTTAATGACGATGATGATCCAGACATAAATTTTTTTTCAAATATTTATGTACCTAGACATTCACAATAAATTTTAGTACTCTATACTTTATCCTTATTACTTACTAACTGCCTAAAGCCGAAACACCTGAACATAGAAATTTTAAATATTGAATGAAATTTGAATTATTTACTAAGTACCCTAAAGATACACCGAAAAGGGTGTGTTCAAATTAATTTAACTCCTACAAGGAAAGTTTTTAAGAAAGTATGACATTTTCCAAAAGTTATATTTAAATAAAAAAGTTTTTTGTTTTTTGTGTAGTGTTTTAAATGTTTTATTTAAGCCAGATACGGCATCGGATTTAGGTTATTGAAGGACATATATAGAAAAAATGCTGCTTAACGTTGCGTTTCTACGATATCATTTAGTTCGAAGCACTTTTCGAAGCGTAGATACACTTGCCGCACTTAAGATATGTTCATATACCATGCTTATGTTATACTCTCCTGGTACTTATGCTCTGATTGACGTCGTAGTGGCAAGCTCCATGAAGAATAAAGCGCTTATATTACCCCGCTTCCGCCCATACTATACCCTCGGTTTATCCCTAATTACGTGGTGGTTTCTAATTACGCGGCGGCTTGTCACATTATTAGCGGGCGGTTCGACGTCATCGCTGTTTGTTCTCTAATTAATGGTTATTTACCCACTGACGGTTCGTTATACACTTCGCAGAGACTATCTCTTTATTCTAAAGTAGTTATAAATAGATTATCAACTATTGAACAAAAGCAGGCGTTAGTTTATGGCAGAACATGGTTTGGATAGAAGCAGGCGTAACTTTGAGATATACCATCATATGTTATTAAAATTAATCTTTATCTGCTATACTCCTGTAATTTACAATATCTTCAATCCTTGTACCCCACACCAAACAGATTTCCGGCAATGTACCCTCTACGCACGTTTGGCTCCGAAACCGGAGCATTCTCAGGAGATGTTGACTTTCAAATGAATTACACCATACAGATACTTCTGCTTTTCGCGGAGTAGGTGTAGCAAATTAAGCTTAATTTTCATAAAAGACCATGATTTCACACACCTCTTTCTTTAGCAGGCTACCTCTTTTATAGGTAGCTTAATTTAATTGTGGTATCACGCCTATTAGAAATCCGTCAGTAAAAAAATACTAGTTAGACATTCGAATTATAAGCATTACGCGATGTTATCTAATTACCTTCTTATTCGTGGCCTTATCACTTCTTCCTTGTCTTTCTACTTACAAGAACCTATGTTGAAATATTTTATTACACATAAAGCCGCAACTAGGTAGGTACTAGCTGTAGGTTAGGTTTTTTTAGGTATACAAAGTATAAAGGCATAACTTTCTAAGCATATGTCAACCAAAAATCTCAAATGGTAATAACAAGTTTATCGATAACTAAATGACCTCGCGTCCTTACATTGATATGCATAACAAAGCTGACAACTAAAATTAAATTTTTTATCTAGATACTCCGATGAAATCACAAGCCATGTGTGACACCCAGTGTGTATGAATGAAGAGGGGAAGCGGAACCCTCTTCAGTTTTGCCTAAATGTAAACGTTTATTTAAAATCTATCACACCTACTAGATACAAGGCCATTTCAGAATAGAGGTGTCGTTAATTACAAATTAAACAACAATGTTACGAACAGAGCGCCGCAAATGTTCGCGGTTGTTACATTTTGAATGTTACAATTGTATTAAACAATTCATATACTAACGAGCAATTAATATGGACCCGTTTTATTATTATATATTATGTTAAACTCGTACAAATGAATGCTTTGTTATCGAATAAAATAATAGCTGGAGAGTTTGTTTGTATCTTTAAAGACACTAATATCAGAAACCGAAAACAATGACATTACCACTTTTGACGTGACAACGTCTTATAATTCGATGGAGCCGGCTGCACGCACGAAAAAACATGACGTATGCGGCGTTACCTCGCTCTGAGGCGTTCCTTTCAAGGCTTGAAGTGCAAGCGAGAGCGCGGAACGATCGACAAAGAGGCACAGTCGGCCTCCGCGTTCGACATCTGTCTCTCTCCTACTTGAGTGAGCGATGCGTCCGCGTGGACAGCTTCTATACAATAATACATTTACATGTTTTCGGCAAGGATCAAGTGCAGTGAAAAGTGAATGTGGTGTCAATTGTTTATAGCAACGATATTATCTATCAAACAAATAAAATAAAAATTTTCTTTTGAAAAATGCAACCATTCCATCAGTATTTTCTTACGACGTTGTCACGACTTTACAGACAACCAATTTTTTTTCTTTGTTTGGAGTAACTTAAAATGCAAAAACACCTTACATCCAACATATAAATGATGACTGGCCATATCATCGAGGTACTGAAATAATTATACATTACAATAATGTTTTGAGATAGAGTATCTTAGCCCCAAATCCCTCTCTCTTATGAATAAAGAATAATGTTTTTTATGGAGAGATACAAACATTATTCTAAACTCAAAATTCATTTATTTCAAGTAAACCTCGTTTATAAGTACTATTGAAACGACAAGTCTGACTGTTTGTAGTGATTCAACCACCGCATTGGAAGGCAGATTCGACTAAGAAGAGCCGGCAAGAAACTCAGCAGATTGCTCTTTTTTAAGATCATTTCATAGTTTACAATCTTTAGAATTTTTCTACAATCGTATAGTAACCAAGAGTTTTAAAATGTGTTTTAACACATTGCTTAAACTTATGCCTTGGTAGATCTAAAATTACTTTAGGAATCATATTATAAAAGCATATACTCAATCCCACAAATGACTTTTGTACCTTTCGCAGATTTTATGCAGATGTCACTAACGTATGCTCATTTCGTGTTGTTTATATCCAGTTTATAAAGAGCAACATTTACACTACATGCAGTGTAAATATTGTAGTGTAAGTATTTACTACAAAAAACATGGCAAACAAACGACCCCGGAACTGAGACACCTGTTTTCAGAACCCTTTATGTGACCGTAAACTAAATTTCTCAACCCTGTAATAGAAAGGACGGCGAGCGGTGTCCCGGCTGCGATTACACAGTGAAATGACGGAATTACGCGGCGGAATTGCGGAATTACACGACGTAATGGCGGAATTAACATAACGGTCTATGTTGGTCCGGTGTAGGGAGCGCGTGAGAATCTTTTATATGCAATATCTGTGCTAACACAGTATATTGAAATATCTACCAGTATACATGATATATTATGGATACATTTTTTAACTCTACTCCAAATTACACCTTGACTGCAACTGATGAACTAACCAGTAAAAGTTATAAAAGAAAGAAAGAAAAATCGTCTTTATTGTCACACATTTGTGTACATTTGTGTCATAAATTTGTGAAAGTATAAAAATAAAATGTGTGCTAATGAGCTGGCTCAGTATAGCTGCATATTAAAAAGCGCAGCACTGGTTTTCAGCCAGCCCCCTTTTCTTCGTCGTCACTGAATCCTCGTGACTAAACAATAACAAAATAATCATAAAAAAGGACAATAACATAGAATATAATATATAAACAAACGAAAGATATTTTTTACATTAACACAAGCTTATTAACCCCTGAAAGGACATCATAAAATACAAAATCATCAAAACCTAAGTAACAGGTAAATAATAAAAATACGGCAGGAACGGGAAATCGACTGACGGCACGACTGCGCCAGTAGGGTGGTAACTTGGCATGACCGATGCCTCCCACCAGACTTCAACATGCATAAGATATACCTACACGATAGAGACGTCCTTCCTAACTTTTTATATTTTTTGTAGGCTTAGAGGTTGTCATCATATCGTGCATTTAAAGCGCTTGAGCAACTGGAGTACATTACTTGAAATTTTGATTCCAGTCTAATCTGTGATAAACATTAGCACCTACTTACTAAGAAAATGCTTGTTTGCTCATGAAAAGAGGGCGGGGTGAATTCATACCGTAACTAGATCGTATTATCTGCTACTACGTGAACAAATTTTACATGCAAAATGCAATTGATTTTACTAATAACAAATATAATAGACGTGTGTTATAAGGCTTATATTTACGATGTATAAACCAGAACACCCAACCCACAGCTATAAAAGTAAAGGAAACGATATTCTCCTCGAAATATTATCATTTGTATTGAAATTCGTAAGACACAACACAATAGGCACATAACAAGCCATCTTATGGACGATTTGACGGAACGCGCGCGCGAACCGTGCGGCCTCATGTAATATGCAAGCCGTATGCAAAGACGTTGAAAACGCCGTTTCAGAGCCCAATACAGGCCAAATTAAGTTTGGCGCAGCTTGAATATCGCTTGTGGGATAGTGCAAATCACGCACACTTCTGACGGAGGGATATGGAGATTAGACCCACCTTGTGTGTTGGTGGATTGCACAAAAAGTTTTTGCAAGATATGCAGGTTTCCAAACGAGGTTTTCCATCACTAGGGATGTAAACTCTAAGAGGTAGCGATATTTCGTGTTACCGACATAAGAGATATTTAATAAATAATCCGTAGCTTTACGAGAAACCGTTGTTTTTCTTAAATTCCACTGCTAACCCTTTACTGAAAAGTAAAGGGTGATTAAAGTGCGAATCCTAGCCGTAAGTGATGGTGCAGTCTAAGATGGGGCCGCAATGGTGCAAATAATATTCATTTTCTGAGTGAAACTGCTTGACAACACGTACCAGTAATCTTCTAGACTTTGGGACTAGTCAAAATACTATAAGCCAGAGAGCACACCATCTGTGAGCATGTATGCAACTTCACTTATTGTCTAATTAGACAGTCCTCTTTGTTCTCTGGTTTCCAAAATTAAAGGACAGTGTTGAGTAGCTTGTGTTCTTTGTAATTTACTACAATAATAAAACATTAAAATATTGGTGTCAAGTTTTTTATTTTATTGTAATCGTCTATTAGATTATGGGCCCAGTCCAGTTTAATGAAATATTATGTCAGAAGAAGCGCTTGAGCAACTGGATCAACTGGGATCAACGTGTAAGATTTAAACTTCCAAGTAACTTTATGGTTAACTAACTGGTGCCCGCGACTTCTAGCGTCTTTTCTCTTTTAGCGTCTGGTTTTATTTTTTAAGCATATTTTAATTTGTGTATTCTTGTAAAAAATAATCGGGTGCAGTTTTTCGGCAATGTACACACATTTTCACTTAACAGTTATACATTGTAAAGTCAACATCTCCTGAGGATGCTCCGGTTTCGGAGCGAAACATACATTGCAGAAGATTTGTTTGGTGTGGAGTATAAGGATAGAAGAAATTATAAATTACACCACACAGATTCTCCTGTTTTTCGCGGAGTATAGCAAATTAAGCTTAATTTTCGTAATAAAGATTTTAGATTTCGTTGTTTAAGTTGGTTAATATTTCTGACGTAGCTTGAGATTTTTAATTAATATAAAATTTCCAAACCGCACAATTGACCGGACCGCTGTCGTCATTTCGCCGCTGTAATTCGGCCATCAAGAAATGTAATCACAGCTGGAATGCCGCTCACGGCCCTCGCTCATTGCGGGTTCGGGATGTTTAGTTTATTGGCCACGTGAAGGGTTAATTGAAAACATAGCTCATAACATTTTTACACCATGGACGTAAATTTTTTGCGTTATGAACTACTTTGCAACGCTTTTTGTGACGCTAAATTTAATACCTCAATTGTAATTTTAGGGTTCCGTACTCAAAGGATAAAACGGGGATAAAACTCTGCCTGGCCATCTGTCACTAGGCTGTATGGGCTGCGATGGGCAATGTTTACTTCATTGTTGGTTTTAAATATGGCGATAGTAGATCACGCTTCAAACTTTTAACACCGTCCGTGCAGCGGTCAAAAATGGCCGCTGCCATTAAATGGCGGGTTACATATTTTTTTTTCACACTCCCTTAGAATATATAATCCGCCATTTTGTGGTGGCGGCCATGTTGGACCGATTTTCATCAAACATAGCTAAGAACACTTCTGTGTAAATTCCCCTTTCATCCATTAAAGAGCTACGATGCCACAGATACACTGACAATGGCACTTCAAACTTTTAACTCCCCGTCGTTTTTGTGTCGAAGAGTTTCAAGCCCTAGAAGGTTAGCCCGTCACCATCTAAGACTGCATCATAACTTAGGTACCACCTACATTTACACTAACTTGTATAAACGAAACAAACTTTCGACTTGAAATGATCCGTCCGTAATCCGTAATTTCGCAGCTACAATTAGGGAATGTAATCACAGCTGGAATATCGTTCTCGGCCCACGCTCATCACGAGTTTGATTCATTTAGTTTTGCCATCTGAAGGTTTAACTCGAAACTATGCCTTTAGTATGGTTAATAATGTATATAACATTATTTCCGCAGCCTGTTAACGTCTCACTGCTGGGCACAGGACTCCTATGATAGGAGAGACGGTTTTAGAGCTACCACGCTGCTCTATTGTGGGTTGGTAGGCTTTGACAACTATAACTACTAAGTTAGTGAAAATAACCGGGGCGGACGGCTTAAAGTGCATGGCAAGGGAGTTCACTCAACAATTTCCCGACTAAGCTTGCACTGAAATTCTTTAACAGAAAAAACATAATACCAACAATTTTGGCCCGACACGGGATTCGAACCTCAGCATTCGTCGCGCCAGGCGCTGGACCAATCGACCGTCAAATACGATTTGGAGCTTTTAACTCCAGAGAACCCTACATTTAATTTAATATGGTTTTATCTATTAACGTGTCCAGAATGCCTTTGCTACTTTTCTACGCTCTTTTAATCAAAGTTGCTATTCTCTTCCTTTTGATGGCAATAGACTTTAATAAAATCATAGTAAGAGAATGTAGAAGAAGAAGAAGAAAAAACACTTTATTGCTCGTATAACATACAAAAAATGGAACAGTAAGGAGTATACACATACAGTACACAATCTTGCAGTAGACATGCAAAGGCGGCTTTATTGCTGCAAGCAATCTTTTACAGGCATGTAATGTGACGAGTCGATAAATGTCCGCATGACTGCTAGCACTACAATATTACAATTATTGTAAATTTTGAATTATTATTAATAAAGGTACTATTTACAAAAAAATGCGAAATTGTCTATTGATTAGCATGTTCAACTACGGATCGCGAAGTCCTAAGTTCGAGTCCCAGGTCGAGATAAAATATTGTTAGGTTTTCCGTTTTCCCTGTTAAATATAAGCAGTCAGAGCCAGCCCAGAGATATGAAATTGGCGGTGTCTCGGTTTTTTTTTAAAAACCGAAACAAACGCAGACAAATACGCGTGCAACAGCTAAATTTAAATATAATATTTTTGTATAAACATGACCTTCAGACGGACATAGCGTGGCCCATACCAAAGTGAAACATATTTTTCAGCAGTAAACATTGACAATTTAACATAGCGCCTAAATAAACATGAAGCATAATTAAAGGAGCGGTAAGGTCAAGGGGTTCATAACGGTTAAATTATTGCCTCTAATTATTCATGAATTAATGAATTTAATGTAAACAAGTATTCTTTTTAAGTTAAGCAATAAAATATCACATACTTTGTCGGTAAGAGAAGGCATCGTGAGGAAACCTGCATGCCTGAGTAGGTTCCATTTTATCCCGAAATTCAGCACAGTTCCTTTGAGAGATGGGTTGAGATTATTGACGATTTCACACCATAATTCCGTCAAAAGTAAAGGAATTTTACTAATTACTCTACGCGACTTCGTCTGCGTGGACTTCAGAATTGGGTCTAAAGCTTCGCTCGTTAACAACGTTTAATACTACCACGGGAACTATTTGAGATATCGGTATAGAAATGACATAATTTTTCATAGCATAAGAGACATGCATACCAAATTTCAAGCTGTCTGCCCGCGGCTTAGCTCGTAAACAGTTTTCAATTTTCCTTCGGAATTTTCAATTCCTCCGGAACTGCTTAAATAATCGGAATAACAGGTAGCCTATGTTCTTCTCCAAGTCAAAGGCTAATGCATGCCAAATTGCATCCGAATCCGTTCCGCCCTTTTTGCGTGATTGAGTTACAAACCTTCCACACTTTCACATTTATAATATAAGTAGGATTTTTGTAAAAGATAGGCTGTAATATCAATTTAGTTCAGACCAAATTTCGTGTAGATCTGATGAATATAATTGGAGATAGAGGACTGAACTGCTCAGTGAACAGCGGCGAACCGCTCACTTCAGGCTTAACAACTAGAGATAATATATCAATAACCAATACCTCAGTTGGTTGTTAAAATCCGTTGAAAGAAAATGCATCGCTATGGCTTAATATCATAACGTTAAGTTAAGTTTGTTTGGCACTACCAGTACGATTGCAAAAAGCTTTACGTGCTTTAGCTGCGCCTTCGTTCGCCCAAATACGGTATTTGGGCGAACGAAGGCGCAGAGCACAGCTAGTGTCGAAATAAAACAAGAACCCGTAAAAATAATAGTAGGTACATAAGCGCGCAATAAAATCCCTTCGCTTTGTGGGGCAATTAAAGTCTGCTTGGCACGATTGGAATGAGAACAATGGCGGGAATATCTGCTGTATAGAATAGAAATGTTTCCTTTCTTTAAGCTTATAGACTTCTTTTAGTTGCGCTGTATCTACACCGTCCCGCATCCGGTCGTTCTTTAGAGAAAATATACTTTTATAATGAACCCTATTTTCCATTGAACTCGATTTTTAACCGACTTCCTCGGGTGTTTTGTTTTTTTTTATTTTGAACACTCGGGCATAACTACGTCATTTATAAACGCATTTGCAGTTTTTTTTTGCTCAAAAGGGGTTAATTTCGTAATGGTCCCATTTAAATTTCATATAGATCTAATGAAGAGTTAAAATAATAATATATTTATTTATTTCCCAAATTGTGGGTACTTAACAAGTAAACATTTAATTAAACAGTCCCTTCACAATCGACTGTCACAGACAGTGTTCAATATATGTTTAACAAAAAAAATACATTACAATTTAAATAATAAGAAATAGGTTATAATGTAATTTCATATTAATAACTCTTTAAAAAATGACAGCAAATCAACCGCGATAGCTGCTTTCGCATAAATACTCAATGTTTACGCAATCTCATAATATAACATCCTGCCTGTACACTCGAAACGATTACGCAGATGTATTCAGTATATAAGAGAACACTTGCATTTTTTATCAAAGCTAGTTATAGTAATTAGTTGCATACATTTTGGACGCTACTGGAAGCTAGTTGTAGTACCATATGCTATTATATTCAGGACTAGCAGACCCGCGCGCCTTCGTCCGCGAATGAGTCGACTTAAAAAATTGTCGTAAGTTGTCGCGGCCGCTTTTATAGAACTTTAAAGTTTACCGTTCACGCAGCGGATATTTTTTGCATTTATTGCAACATTTTTCATTAATAATTCAGAATATTATCGTTATGTTTATAATAATTTTAAGGCATTGTATATAACGTCGGCTTCCTAAATAAATAAATAAATAAATTATAATAGTAGTTGTAATAGCTAGTTGTAGTACCATATGCTATTATATTCAGGATTAATTAAAACAAACAATATTTAATTTTTAGTTGGTAGGTATAACATTTAATACACAAGTCGGTTTTCTATTTTTGTTAAAACACGCCAATTTAGTTTAGAGTAATAACACGCAAGAACCACTGGTAAATGCACATTTAAAAGACAAATTATATCTACTCGAATACAGGATATTAGGTATAGATTAAGGTAGTAGTACAGCTTTGTGTGACAGCTCTGTCACACAAAGCTGTCCGCGGAATTACTACTGCCATACTTTTTATGCCGCCAATCAGCATTGCAATCTGAAGGACTTGTTTGCCGGCGTAATTTCAAGCACATGTGGCTTAGCACCTACTTCTAAGGTTTGTAGGAGGCGGCACTTTGTAGGAATTGTCCTTGCATGCCTTGCGAAGTTTTGCTCTATTTATAAGCGATGGTTTTCAGCTAATCATCAGGTGGGTCATGTGACTGGTAGTTACGTCAATTAGTAATTTAAATTATTATTAAAAAAAACTGATTTGCATACAACCCTCGCGACTACGTTCGCGCATGAGTCAATCGAGAAGCTAAAATAGATCTGATGCTAACATCATAATCATCGTGGCTAGCTATGTGCCTACTATTATTTTACGTGGTATACTGAGTAAGTAAGTTGTCATTATTTTAGTTGTAACATACATACATACATACATATATCCATCCATACATCCATCCTCACAAACTTACGCATTTATAGTATTAGTAGGATGGTACGCATACATTCGAGCGTTGTATCAAATGTCTTGCGACTTGCTGTTATTTGCGAAGAGTTATGTCCTTTATCTCCGACAATATTTATCAGATTTTCATAAAAAATTAGACAATACATGCTTGATAGTATACAGTTTCAAATAAAAAAAGAATTATTAAAATCGGTTCATAAATTTGAACCGATTAATATTAATTATATAATTATAAATTTAACTAATTTATGAAAAATTCCATCATATTTCCCGGAGGAAACTTATTGTTTATCGGGATA
The DNA here is from genome assembly GCF_905163445.1 of Pararge aegeria. Classification (NCBI taxonomy): domain Eukaryota; kingdom Metazoa; phylum Arthropoda; class Insecta; order Lepidoptera; family Nymphalidae; genus Pararge; species Pararge aegeria. The sequence goes on along the minus strand of NC_053186.1, from coordinate 8,819,737 downwards.
CAAAGTACATCCTATATGTTGACCCGGGATATCAGCTACAACTATACCGAATTCTATTTAAATTCGATCAGTAGTTTTGACGTGATGCCCGGACGGACAGACAGATAGACAAAAATGAAATAAAAATCTGTTTGTACTCAGAATCGATTATAAAGCATTCCCCGGTAAATATTTTCAAAATATATTAAATGTACAGAAATCTTCCAGTTACAGTTTAGATTGTTTGTTTTGCTTGAAAGTTAAAGGCTCAATTAAAGCTATCCGTAACTGAAACGTAAAAAGGGTAAAAATTTCGAGTATAAATTTGTGTTTATTTTAACTCCAGGTGCATCGCCTTTGACTACGAAACAGAAAATTAGAAGGTCAAAGGTAATACAAATCGGATAAAATAACATTCTGTTCCGTATTGGTATTCGAATACACCAGCATGGTAAAATGTATAAGAAGAAGCTGGTTTTTGGAATCTTTTCATATTTGTTGATGTTAATTTAGAGCATTTTAAAACACCAAAAGAACATCATAAGTGTATTGCACAGAAATAAGTACATTCATAAACCGTATACACGTTTAATATTGAAACATCCAAAACCGCTCTACTTTAGTAGTATATCTCGAACAGCTAATGGTATTATGTGACTAACAGTCACACCATTTAGCAGTTGACAGTAATTATTCTACCTCTAATGTTATAAACGGTTACGATAAAAAGAGACAATGGGAAATAGTTTGTGAGCAACATTCCTGTGTGAAGTGAGACTCGTACGGGGTGTTTTACTGTTTTTGGACACAATGCACTGCATGCAATAATGCCTGAATGAGGATTCTGTATGTTATTAATTCTGGGTGTAGTGCAACTTCCTAGCGAATCCTACTCAGGCAAGGAGGTGATGTCTCGAGGCTCGATAGGCCTTGCGACTGACCAGAGACAAAGACCTCGATGTTAGTTCTGATTTTAGTTTCTTGGACCCTCGTATTACAGCTTCACACTTATAGCGCTAAATGGTGTTTATCAATGATAAAAACAAAGATAACATCATATCCAGTGGTAATAATAGAGGTCAGTGAAAACCAATGTCACGTTTGAAAGAAAGAAAGCAAGAAATAAATAAAGAAAAAACTTTTGTTTAGATATACACTAACAAGAATAAAAATATAACCTATAGTCTACACAATAATTATAGGAACGACGTGATCCCAAAATGGTCTTCACTCAGCATGTTTGCTGTGCCTGTTTAAGACAAAGCGCTGATCTTTCGTGAAGCCAGACGTGACGTTTGGACGGTAGCCGCTGACAGACCGACGCTTAAAAACTATGGATATTCTGTAAAGTAACATAATTTAAAAGTATAATTAAAGAAAAAGAAAGAAATGTATAATAATAAACAAAAATAAAATAAAAGATTTGTATACATATATTATAATATTTTGTTATAGCGATCAAACATATAAAATTAAATAATAAAGAATAAACACACGACGGCACCCTTGTTCAAATGTTTTGTTTTTGCAAAAGATATTCTCTTAATTTCTTTTTAAAAGAGAGTTTAGACATGCTGATGTCTCGAAATGGTGGAGGTAGGTCGTTCCAACATTTAGGTCGTTTAATAATCGTTTACTATTGAATCGCTAACTCGTATAACTTAAAACCGTTGAATGTTCTGAAGTGGTTCGTAAAAGATTCTACATTCGTACACAGTGGTGTTTTGTCTCAAAGGCAACGTTATGTCGCCGATGCAGAACGCAGTGCGCATTTATACTCTACATTTGTATAAAATCTGATCTCGGTACATATCTTGCGGAATATAACATTATTACATTTTAAGAGACTTCTAAAATAAAGGTGGTCTTCAATACGATCGGTTTGATGGTATGGAACAAAGTGAAATAATATTTGTGAAAATATATTCAGTTACGGATATGCATTTATTATGCGGAGATAAGCACGCTTCTGTCTTAATTTGCAAGATTGCTTAACCAGTCTGGCCACTGTAAAACATCAACTTAAAATAACAAAACATTTTATTATAACTACACTTACTATTTTTACTTATCCAGTTTCATCTAGAATAGACCGGTTGTTACCAGTTTATTGTAGATAAAACAGAATACGTGAATGAACCGTTTTGATGACGGCTGCAGCTGCAGCTCCCATTGTATATACGATTAATAATTATCAAATTTTAGTGGAATTGCATTATCTTTCCTAATAATTATTATAAATACGAAGGAATGTCTGCTTGTTTGTTTAAACAATGGGTATTTATCCCGCACAAACAAACGGTTCGAATTAAGTCGCAGGTAGTTAAAATCATAATATTTTCCTTGAATGTCCAGAAATTAATGAAAAAAAAATGAATCTTTATAACAACGATACTCAAATTCCAAATTTTCAGATTGGTAGATTGGATGGTGGGTACACATTGTTTGAGCAGAGTAAATGGGCCACCCGTTCTCGCATTCCGCTTTTATATCTGAACAAACGACATGGATTGATGGGTTATCGAAAATTGAAACGTTGTATGGAAAATGGAAAATTTTGCGTGAAAAATTGAGCGCAACCACCGCTGACGGTCCCAAGCAAATAATATGTTGTATTGAATGACAATGTGGACGTGCCTTTTATTTAAATTTTCAGCGTAAATAAAAGTTTTATATCTATAGAAATATCGTTGGTTGTTTTATTTTTATTTCGATTTTAGGTTATGTTTGCAAGCATAACTATAGCCTAGTTATGCTTATTCCCTTATAGGCATAAAACATGTTTTAAAAATATTTAACAGGATTCAAAAAAATGCATAGCTTTGATTGAATTTCTTTAAAAAAGATTTTATCAACGTAAGACATAAATAATTTTTAAAAAGATATGTGTTTGTATTAGTTATCGTAACATGAAATATCTTAAAAAACCAGATGGATAATCATGTGAATACCTCAATTCAACTTATAAATCGTGCCATGTGGTGATGGCCGTTTAGGATACAGTTGTCACCTCCTCTTCTACGGGTATCGTACGAGGCCATTGGGGAAACATACGGGCAGCAACTTCCACTGTGCTACTACTACCATGTACTGCGATTACCAACGCGTCTGCCCAGCCAGCTTAAAGTCAAAGTCAAAGTCAAATATTTCTTTATTCGAATAGGCACATTCTAAGAAGAAGCTAGTAATTATGGACAAACTGTCCCATTGGGAGTAACCCTTATTTCAGCAGTGGGCTGTTATGGGCTATTCAGATTGACTTGTCAATCAGAAATACAGTCATCACATTAAGTAAAATTATAAATAACATTTTTAAATTTATATGTAAGTTAAGTATATATACTTATTTTAATTTGTAGTAGTGTTAGTATTTGTGTTAACTTTACCCAAAAAAATTAGGATGTGTTTAAATACAATTTCCCGCTCCCGAAAATTAAGGTAGTGATAAATAACAGGGACGGCCGTTTAAAGTGTCACTGGGATAAATAATAAGTACCATTGCATTTTACTCGCCGCATCAATCAACCGGATCACGCTTGTCCGTTTCCATTCGCTCACGTGTTACACGGTAAACGACTAGAGGTACCAACCACACTTATTCATAAGTACTAGTTAGTAAACAGGATCCACACTATCAAGCAGTAGCAAGAGGCCAGGTCTTCTTATAGAAGATCAACTGTTAAGGAAGCATACCTTATCGCCTATGATCATTGTCAAAATTAAATTTTATTTAATATTTTCTAATTTTTTTGCTTAGAATCTTGCTTGTAAAGAAATATTCAAACTAGCTAGGCGCTCAATTTCATACGAAAGTTTCAGAGACTACTTCTAGAGAGTAAAATGCTATAATGTTTTGTTGAGAAGCAGTGATAGCTAGGTAGATAGGAGCTCAACTTCTCTTTCGGGCGCAAAGTTCTAATCCCAGCGCGCACCTCTAACTTATCTTAGTTATGAGCGTTTTAAGCTATTAAAATATCACTTGCTTCAACAGTGAAGGAAAACATCGTGAGGAAACCGCCACATGCCTTAGAGAACATTATGAGAGTTCTACATAATGTTCTCTAAGGCATGTGGAGTCCACCAATCCTGACTCGGCCATCGGGGTGGACAACGACCTAATCCTCTTCTCATTGTGGGAGGAGACCCGTGCCCAGTAGTGGGCCGGTAATGGGTTGATATGATGATGTTTTGTTGTTATGAAATTTTTGGGGATCTGCTTCTCGTTTTTTGCGTAACCCTTAAAAAATTAGTACACAGTTACAAAATATTAATATAGTATTCGAAGATTAGGCCCGACGTCACGAGATATGAAATTTCTTCCTTAGGATTTCTTCCTTCTTCCTACGGCTTTGGCAAATGCTTGTTATAGTAAAATGCTAAACAAATGCGGAAAAGTGTGATGCCTACCCAGTGGAGGATTTTTCCAAAGTTTTATTTCCCGGCAGGCTGCCAGGCGCGAGAGTACAGGAATTTATAACAAACTCAACATAGTGCTACGTGTTTGTGCTTTGGCAACTCCCTATTTCATAGTCGCCGCTCTAAACTCTTAGGTTTATGGACTGTAGATCTTAAGAGCGGATTTCTATAGGGTAAAACAGGTGTCCGCTGTGTAAAGTCTGACGTGCGCGGGGCGTTTTCCCTGATTTTGGATACAATGCATTGTACGCAATAATGGCTGAATGAGGATCCAGTATATTCTTTAGTCTATGATTATATGATTGCTTCTTATAAACTTATAACGAACAATCAATCTATCAACAAGCAGTCAGTCAGTGAAAGAATTCTTAGTAAAATATTTCCTTAATTTGTTTTTAAGGGCTCCTTTACTGACCTTACCTTTCCTCTCTACGGGGCCTCACTCCTGACTTCATCTGCTACCACACTCCTATATATCCTGAAACCTGAGTTTTCATTTTATCACCCAAAAACCCCCAGTCATTACCAAGCGGGACATCATAGTAAAACTTTTTAGTGAAATTCTGTGGTTATACCGCATCAACATTTCCTATCGTATTTCTCATTTAACGCTATATTATTAACGATTTAATTCGCACAACCAGGTCCCAGGTGCAGCCACCCTCGTCACGCAGCACTTGTCACTTGAAATCCAACTTCATTTCCCACTGACACGTCAGAACCACTCCTGACTAGGGTAACCAGGTGTTTAAGTCACGGAATAAAGCTTGACTTCCTGTGTTGATTTCCTTTTCGTAACCTTAAGTTTATCTGACAGAGATCGCTTTTAATCGATAAGAGTGACTTTTGTATGTTTCTGTTTTTCAGGTTTATATTCTCTATATGATTTCTTGTGGTTTAAAAATAAAAAACTTTCCTACTGATGTCTGACCATAACTTTAAACTGCCATGTTGATCTAGTGGTCATGTATGAGGACGGATCTTTGCTTTTGGAAATCTATCAAGAAATTCTCAGTATCAGCCGGGAATTATGAAATTTGTGTTTTCCATCTCATTGCGTCTAAGAACACCGCACTCTTTATATACTGATAAAAACGATGGCGATATCGCAGACAAATACTAATATTATAAATGCGAAATCGGTTTGATCGTTTGTTTATTGTCTATGTTCGACATAACCACAGCATCAATTCTGATAAAGTTCTACACTTGCATAATAGATACGAGAATTGGATATTTTTATCCAGGTAAACTGCCCAGGTAACGTTCCCGGAGGATTGAAAGCTATAGCTACATAGACGTATAGGTACACCGTTTTACAGATGAACGGTTCAGCAAAATATTATAATTGAATTTTGTCTGTTGGGAGGCTTTGGCTGTGGCTAGTTACCACCCAACCGACAAAGACGTTCCGCTAAGCGATTTTAGTGTTCCGGCGCAATGTCGCATAGAAACCGATTAGGGGGTTTGACTAACATATTCCATTACACGTTAGCCCGCTACCATCTTAGTCATCAGGTGAGATTGCAGTCAAGGGCTCACTTGTAATGGAATAATAAAAAAAAGCTGGCATTCGGAAAAACTAAAAGTTTCCGTAGTATTTTTGATAAAATCGCAGACGATAAAACGGACAAATTACTAGTTTGACAAGATGGCTGTTTTTATTATTGAGTCCTGCTTCAACAACATAATGCACTAATTATTATGGTGAACCAAAATGACACTTTGAGTCGATGATGGTCAACCTACTCCTTTCCGAAGTTCAAATTAACGCAATAAACGTCATCGGAAGCAATAACAACCTTAATCTGAAATACTAAAGTTCAATTCATATTGATTAAATTAAAAGCAAAATATTTTTGTATGCTAATCATACAAATTAAGTGCATGCTTTTAAAGATTTTAATCGAGAGCTGTCGATTAATTCTGAAGTTTGTTGAAACCAGTTGTTTTTTTTATATCGACACAATGTTAAGTGATGATGCAGCCTAAGATAAAGCACTCTTACCCGTACCGTACGAACCTTTAACCGTAATTTCTGACGACATTATTTCAGTGGTCTTATTGACAGTCATGGGAACTTAAAAACTCTAGCTGGGAAGGGATAAGACCGCCTTTTACAGTCTACTCGTCTTTGTGTTTCTCTCTATTCGTACTTTATTTTCCTAAGTAGTTGTGTACAAATAAAGCGTTTAAATAAATATGAAAAATAAATTACGCTTAAAAATAAATAGTTTTTCCTTGTAGATCAACATCGTCATCATTAGCCAAAATATCCTATCATTATCAGTCTACAAATCCCACTGTAAAGGCGGATAAGTAACAAGAAGAAGAAAGAAAATATCTTTATTAATACATTATGCCAAACATTTCAATTTACAACACGTGCTCATAAGCTAGGAATTTGAAACGCCAGGATTAAGCTTGTACAGGATTAAAGGCTCCAGCTCAGCATTGTGCTACATGCCCTGCCAGGCATAAAAGCATGCGCTGATTTTCAGCTGAAACCCAGGTGATGCCACAGAAATAACTTATACAGCCTACCCTTATAAATTAAATTAATGATAATTAAAACTAAAAATACAAATAAACAAAATCTTGAAAATATTTAAACTAAAGTAGAAAACACACGCCCTTGAGAACATATGGAGAAGCTCGCAAGCATGCAGGAAGCATGAGACATTACCTGCATTAAAAACGCTGCACACACTACGAAAAGCACAGGTACGAATACGTTTCGGGGTTCGAACTCGGTCCCCCCGAAAAGGAAGCCGAAGCCTTGCTCTTTAGAAACTATCATCGCTTTAGAAAGAGCTTACATTTCTACTGATCTGGTGACCCGGGAATCTAACCAAAACCTTAGTGCTTAGTTGAAACTGCCAACAACCAACGAGGTTAGATGTAGTTTGATTTTTGTTAACAACGTATGATTTATGGAAGCATGGGTTGCCTAAATGCTTGATTGGGCTATTCAGTGATTAATACGTCTGAAACTTTGGATCAATATCGGTTAATCTTGTATGTACCTATTTGTTTACCTAAATTATTACGTAACATACGAGTAAGTTACACACAAGTTTGGTTTGTTAACGTTATGATTAGAAATGGAAATATTGTTTTAGGCGGGTCTATTTTATAGCTAGCTAATTTGCCCCGGGTTTGTCTTATACTTTGAAGCCCAGGAAACAAGAGTGCCCGCGAGATGTCAAACAAAGCCGCGGGCATCAGCTACCTACTTAGTTAATGAATAAAATTCAATGAACAACAATGTAATATGTAAGTTTAAATCCATTAAAATTAAATTCAACCACATTCCGACCGCAGTTCCTTTGTATTCTGTACAAAGTTAATTTGGTAGGTCAGTCGTAAAATTCTCAATTTCAGTGGCATTTCGTTCCGTTAGTATCCGATTGTTAACTAGGATTTTAGCCCGAGGAAGCTGCAAATAGCCAGTAAATCGAACTCTCGTAAAGCTTGAGTTTTATTTTTAAGAGTCCACTTACAGTTTAATTGATTATACATGTAGGAATTTAATTATTCTCATTCGTTGTGGGTACAAACTACACCAATATCTTATCAACAGATAGAAAAGCTATTCGAAACAGTGCAGACAAATCGTCAACCTTTGCAGTAAATCTCTTGTAAAATAAAAACATGAATACTGAATTTCCTAAACGAATAAAATTGGGTCAATTTTGATTTAACGTTTATGTGTTTGAAAACGACGATTGCGAGAAAATCTTATAATAAGCGTACTGTATAAATTTAATTTCAGTATAATCGCTCAATAGAACCGTCTTATTTCCTAATCACATATTCATAATGTGCAAAAAGTTATAACCTCATTAACTAGGTCGCTTCACGTTCACAAGCTCTTTGATAATCGCTACCCTTTTCAATATTTAAGGCAACTTTCTCCAAAGGCGCCCTGGAAAAGATTGCATAGGCGATATATCGCTTTTGCATTACAATAATTATGAAAATATGTGATTTGATACATTTTATTGTCATCTGCAATATAGAGTATCTATCTATCGATCTATACTTTTTTATTTAACTCCGCAAATTTATTTTTCTGCTAAAGCCCCGTCACGTCCCAATTAAAGTATAGTAAAATCTTTGTACCCCATTTTACAAAAATTACGCGGACGGAGGAGTATGAAATTTTAGAGAAGGAGTGCAGAATGCAATATATGTATATATTTATTTTTAATTCTGCACTGATACATATTGAATCAATAAAAACGTAACACAATGTACTATGTATTTGAGACGTAAACGCTTACATACTATTTTAGTAATTTTTTGGATTACAATTTGTTTGAAAAAAAACAGGCAAATTGACTGTGTAGCCTTGACATAAAATCTGTGATTAAAAAAGTACAGCTTTGAAAATAATACAACCTTAATACGAGCAATGTTGATTACGACCAGTAGACGACCACTAGTTTGAATAATTAATTTATTATTATTAACTATTGAATAGGCAAACCGAAAACCCGGAAGTGAATTAAAACTGGGAAGCAAAAAAATCTCATTCACTTTGAAGGGGCTTTCTCTAAGTTTCGGTAATCATTTAAATTAGCTTCAACACTCCTTTCTACCTTCTTATTCTTTGATTCCAATTTTTTAAGCAACTTTTTAGAAGTTACTTGAATTTGGAGTAAAGTTATTAAAAAGAAAGAAGTAAGTCATGTTATAATGATTTGGGTTTTTTTTCTACTTCCACATTTTATTTCGATTGTTAGAAAATCAGAATATTAAGGAGACTACAATATACTATCATTCTACATATATGACCAGATGTAGTCTTATGAAGCCAACTACCTAAATATTATTATAAAGAGTCAACTGACTAAATATTGTAACATGAGGCCGCCATCTTAAAACACATGTGTTATAGTAATTATGTTTCTACTTTTTGTATAGTTTTTTATGTTTCATGTTTGTGCTTAGTTGCCTGATGGAAATAAATAAATAAACACAAGCATATAGCTCGTGAAAATTTTCGCATTTATATTGTTAGCATGGAGAATAGATTTATTTTTATTAATTCTTTATTTCATCTCACAATACTATCTACTCATTTTAAACTTGTGCAAAGCCAATTCCAGAATTCTCGTATCAGATAACAAAACAATTTATCAAAAAGGAACCGCGCTAAATGATTTACGAGGCAGGCCCAAAAACGAAAGTGAATTCGGAATTATAGGACAAAGGGCTAATTATTGCCCTTTGAGGGCACTCTCTTTAAGTTTTGGGACTAATTTAAATTACTTTCATTACTTCACTCGACCTTCCCAATTCGTTGATTACTTTGGGATGCTCTTTTAATTTTTCTCGCCATCTTGGAGTTTTATTTACTTTAGATTTCTTTTAAAATAAATGTGCGGATTGGTTGAACTTACAGTTAGCCATATACCGTCCCGTTTTAAACGAAGTAATGTTAAAAACGAAGTAATGTAAACGAAGCGATGTGCTCCGTAAAATTGGCTAAATAAACGGCAAAAAAATCTACTGTACTGGAGCCCCATAAATAACAATTTTATTCCATTTTTTTGTATTTGTTTGTCTAATTACCACGGTTCATGAGATACAGCCTGGTTACAGACAGACAGTACGATGGGCAGCGGAGTCTTAGTGACACGGTCCCGTTTTACCTTTTGGGTGCGGAATCCAAAAAGAAGGGAATAGTGTATTCTTATGGAATCACATATACGTAAACAATATATAGGTTTTTTTACACATATTGAGATTGTAAGTCATTACTCTAAGTCATTATATTATGTGACCTTGGCCTTTACATAAGTAATATTATAACCTCTTTAGTTAAAGATATACCTTTTAAGACAGTTAAAGCTACAGTAGTTTGAAGTCAGTAACCCTGGCACTATGGGTATCCCCGTGGTTTTATAAGTTGTAGGTCCGGGGTTCTATCCTCAACAAGTGCAATTTCGGAAATTAAAACTTTTTTTTTTGATTGGCTCTTGTGGGCGGCTTTGTCAGTGGCTAGTTACTATCCTTCCGTTGAAGAGGTGCCACAAAGCAAAACAGCGTTCCGGTTCGATGCTGCGTTCGAGCCGATAACGGTATGGGTTTTTAATGTAACTTTCATACCAAAACAACTTAGCCCGCTACCATCGTAGAAAACTTGCATGAATGCAAGTTTTCCAAGATAGCAGCGGGCTTACTTTTAGTTGAATAAAAAAAGTACCTATATGGCCTTCACCACAGAATTAAGATCATATAAAACCCTCATTCGTTACACCCTCAGCCATTATTGCATTATGTCCAAAAACTATGAAAACGCCCTAAGCACGTCTGACTTCACACCCGCGGAATGTTGCTAGCTCATAAACTTTTTACCATTTTCCCATTTCGTGGTAAACGTTTAGAACTTTACAGGTAAAATAATTACTGTCAACTGCTAAATGGTATTAAGTGACTCGCTAAGCCCTAAATGAAGGGTTTGCTGCTGTCCGCTGAGGAGTTCTGTCCTCTATCTCCAACTACATTCAGATCTACACAAAGTTTGGGCAAAATTAAACACATAATATAACCTCTATACTACCTCTATAGTACGAAAATAATTATTTAAATCGGTTATATTTTGTCGGAGAGATCGTCAAATACTTTCATCCCCTCTCCCAAAGGAACTGAGCTTAATGTAAGAATAAAAAGTATCCTATATTAATTCTTATACTTCCAAAAATTAGTGTACAAAGTTTCAAGTTTCATGTGGATCGGTTAAGTAGTTTTTGCGTGAAAGCGTAAAAAACAAACTTACATTGACAGTTATAATATTAGTAGGGATAGGGATAGGGATAGGAATTACACAAAGCTTACATTTCAATGATTTGTGAAAGCCAATATCCGTGGCCTGTTTTAATAACAATGGACCATAATATTTATTTATTTAAACATCTTTATGGCGTAGTATAAGATAAATTAAAAATATACATTAAAAAAGATTAGAAGCAAAAGGCGACCTTATAACTAAAAGTGATTTCTGCCAGGTAACCTTAACGATGGAAAAATACATGAGAGACGGGAAATCGCAATTACAATAAAACAAAACATAAATTTACACACTAAAGTACATACTACCAATAACTTATATAATAAATTAAAGAGAAAAATAAAATAAGATATATATATATATATAATAAAAGTCTGACACTGCTGCGTCTAGAAACAAAATTTCGCTCAAGAGTTATCAATAATTTAACACAGGCCCCTACTGTGGAACAGTTTATCTAAAATGGTTTCTATGTGAGTGGAGTGGTATATAAAATTTTGTATGTAGTAATCGACAATTATTCATCTTTATTGATGAATTTTATGTTCAAGTTAAGTAGATCATAAAATTCTACAAACATTCATCTTACCGTATCAGGATCCATCATCATCAATATAAAACAATTTTGAGGGATCGTAAAGTAATGACATAAACATTAACTTCATCAAAAAGCAATAAGACTATTCACAGTTGGTAATCGAGTAAAAAAATACGTATCGAAAAATGATTGCCTTTAAACAAAACAACAACGGAGTCGGCAATAAATAAAAGAACCTATGTTAGCGTTTTTTATAGGATATTAATTCATTAACTCAAAAGCTTTATTTTACTCAAAACATCAATATCAAAATCATATCAAAACTTAGCTTTATGTGTCGTAGTAATATTTAAACGCACAAATAGATTACATACAATTTGGTCGAAGATATTTCTTCAACATTCCGACAATATTCCGAATGCTGGAATTTTACTTCTTTAAAATAAATCAATGAATCGATAGCTTGTTCGCGTCCATTATTGGGGCCTACGCGACTGCTTATAGTTATGATACAATATATAATTGCCTTTTTATACCAAACCGGTAAGTTCAAAGTATTCCACTATATTTGAGAAACTAACTGACAAGACAGTTTAGTTTGCGTGATGCAAGGAGACAAGGAAAATGTAGTTAGAAGCATGTAGCAAGAAAACACTGCAATTACCTGAACATGACAGAACGAGAGAACTAGCAACTAGTAGTTCGAACCTACGTGTTCGAACTGCTCGACCCGATAACTCTGTACAGATTATCTAGATAAAGGAGAGCCGTTTCCTCTTAAAATGGGGTAGAGCTAGCATGAAGAATCTTCTTCTTCCATCCATCTCCAGTTCCATAGAACTGGAGGTCACGCTACGCTGCACTTTTCGGTACCTGTGTAACATTGTATCGACGCCAGACTGTGACGGAGTTACACTAGTTACACTAGTCTCCACTGTGAAACATTAAAACCTATCCCTAGATATCGGTTCTACAATATAGATTGTCTTTATAGAATCACTTTAACTTATAGGGACATAGCTTTGAAACTTCTACAAATTCCTCGACTAAATCTCTGTCTCTATAAGGAATATTAACCTACTGCAAGAAAATACAAACGGTATTATGCTCACGATAACGTAGCAGCTTACCTTAGTTTGGCTTTACCTAAATTCATATTCAAATTTCGGACGCTACGGCCAAGATTCGCATAAACAGCACGAGTAAGCTTCTTGAATAGGCATTTAATTTCTATTCACCTGTCTAATCGCATTAACTACCTAATTTTATCACTCTGTCAATAAATTTTCAACAAAAAGCCACTCTAATGCTTTTGTATTAACGCTCAATATCTGAAATATAAATTTTGTAGAACAGCAAAGTTAATTTTGTAAAGAGTTCAAGTATGACAAAATTATAAATGCATTTCGTAAACCTTGATACTGTGCTTTGTAAACCTTAAATGATAAGGCAACAAGATTGAATTTTCGGGGTGCAGGATTTTAGTGCACTGTGAATAATAAAGTTGTTAATTCGCACGGAAAGACGGGATAGATACGTCCAAAGAGGCAGTGTGGTTTGGATGCATTTCTGATGCGATGTTTAGGAACTATTTGCATTTAGATACTTGTTTGGCTATCCCATAATCTTCAGTAGATCCAGCCCCAGTTTCAAACCGTATTGTGTTTAAATTGATACATCAAAGGCTAAGGAAAATGAGAATAGTTAGAAAACTATTTTCCAGACTTCCCATATAGTTTTGTTTGACTACTTCTTGGGCGCAGTGATGAGTGTTCTATCCCCTGTAGGGGCAATACGGGACTTCATTATTTCAAAATTTTCAGTAAGTACAAGGTACAAGGCTTTGGGCGTGACTAGTTTACACCCAAACGACAAATAAGTGCTGCCCAGCGATATAATGTTGCAGTCTCAGCCCCTCTCTCGTCAGCTCTATCGATTTTAATGTCACTTAATTAAACATCCTCAAATTTTGCTCCTAGTAAATTTACCTATTCATAATTTATTCAATAAAAGGAACGCTCTCCTCTTTCCATGGGTTTTGTAAGAGTATGGGCAACAGCTACCATACCATACCATACCATACATGCTACTACTACCATATACTGCGATCACTAACCCGTCTGCCCAGGACGGTGATTATGAGCAAACTCTCCCATTACAAGAGGTTTTTATGACCAGCAGTTCTCTGCCAATCCAATCAATCAAACAATAGTATTCATAAGAGAACACCAACCTGTTTAAAAGTCAGACCTTAAAGTCACATCATCATCATTTTAGTCTTCATGGCAATACATCTCGCTTAAAATTTGAGACCGGTAAGTTATCGCGGCGACAGAAACTGTTTCAAATGTACAAACTTGGTCTCTAAAGCGAGTGGTCTATATCATTGTTGTTGTGTTCATTTAAAGATGCTGATCGCACATCTAACACCACGCACCCAATATGCCGAACACGCCGGACGCATCTAAGGAAAAGCAATATCAGTAAATTAACATCATTTAATTTTGCATACACAAACCAACACATCTTGATAATTTTGTTGAATATTAAGTTATTAATTACTATTAAAACTTTAATAAAGCTTCTTACATCTCTACTAACGTTGATAAACACTACTACGGCTTTCATAACTGTCATAGTTGATATACAGCTTAAATATACATTTCAATTGTATAATTAATTCTTCAACCTAGTGCCATTCGATTTGATTGAGCGCGGCTAGCAAACTAAGCTGTCAATAACTATCTATAGGTCTTCTAATAAACAAGCTCAAGATAAATAAATCGTAATGAGCGGGATGTTTATGTCAACCGGTGTCACGTTCCACGAAGCTAGAATATATGAAAACATGCTAACAAAATTCGGTATGCGTGACGAGAAATGTACAATCAGCTTTAAGTGGGCGGTTTATATCACTGTTGTTGAGTTCAGTTTAAAGAGCATATTTCATGACAAAATAACCTTTCGCTTCGAAAACCTTTGCGCCCCGACAGCTGTTTACTAACGGAGGAAGCTGTAGCCAGTTTGTCAATTTTAGAGTTGCGTAAATAATGTCGGTTTATTTCTTAAGATAATGAAGTTCTAAAGTAAAATAAAAAAAGATTCAAAAATATTCTAAGCTCTAAAAGAAACTGGTGCCAATTCCGACAAAATGCAGAACTTATAAAAACATCTTATACCCTTACATATTATAGAAAATCAAACGATCTAAATTTTTGAAGTAAAACTTCTTTAGGCGCGACTAGGGAGTAACTCAGATTTTTTTCTGACGGTAGTAACGCTTACGTCAGACGTCTGTGTAATTTCCGCGATTTAAAAATAATAATTTGAGTTGGTCGTAACTATATGTCATATACTCCAAGCTTCTTGACTTATACGCCATCTAGTGGCAAATATCATAATCAATAAGGATTATTTATTTCCAATATTTTCAAAGTGACTAAAACTTCAACAGTTTTAAAAAAAAGAATAAAATTGCAAAGTTTTTTGTAAATACATTAATAGAATCTGCAAGTATACTTGTTTATTTATTACTTTTGTATCAAATAAATTATTAATAATTTTTCTGACGATTGCGACATTCTATAATATTCAATGACAAGGTTATATTGACATGTGCTACAAAAAAGTGTGAACAAATGAATATATTTATAAAATGTGTAAGTTATATTAATGAAGTTTAAATAGAATAAAAAATGAAACAGTGAATATTAAATGATATGGCGGCGTCCCAGGAACATTTTACACTTTCATCAATAAATAATAATAAAAGTTTTAGCTCAATCGCTCGTAAAGGTAACACGCACACACTTTTTTATTAAACGGTTTTATTTAGCTCACCCCGTTTGTTTTTTTTTTTTTTTTTTTTTTTTTAATGGCTTGCGTTTGTACCAATTGGGTACGATTGTTTGTTTTATTTATTATTCTTGGGTCAAATTTAGTAATTCAAATTACACCCTCTTCCTGTCAACCGATTAATCTGAAATTTTGTATACACTTTGGATTTTGGTGACAATACAATTATGTTTATTCATTATCATTATAAATTCAAGATGGCCGCCGCTACAAAATGGCGGATAATTTATGTTTTATTAATCCCATCAATATGGGTATCAAATGAAAGGGCTCAACAAGCAGAATACAATATACTATAAAAAATTGAAATCCAAGATGGCGGCCGCTACAAAATGGCGGATAACGTAGGTTTTATCAATCCCATCAATATGGGTATCAAATGAAAGGGCTCAACAAGCAGAATACAATATACTATATAAAATTGAAATACAAGATGGCGGCCTCTACAAAATGGCGGATAACTTAGGTTTTATCAATCCCATCAACATGGGTATCTAATGAAAGGTCTCAACAAGTAGAATACAATTTACTATGCAAAATCGAAATCTAAGATGGCCGCCGCTACCAAATGGCTGACAACATTTTTTTATCAATCCCACCAATATGGGTATCAAATAAAAGGGCTTGACAAGAAGAATACAGTGCACTATACAACCTCAATATTTAAGATGGGCGCAGCCACAAAATGGCGTATAATAATAAGATTTAAATTTAGAAATTGAATCTGTAATTTAGGTATCTGATTAATCCAGCCTGACTCCACCACCCAAGTCAAGATTTTGTATCGTGTTGAGGACTGTGTGGCGTTAGGGTGGCTAAAAATGATACGTCGTTAGCGGTACACCACCCAAGTTAAGGTGAAAGGTTAAAACGCGCCGAGAACTGTATGGCATTAGGGTGGATAAAAGTGATATGTCGTTAGCGTTTTCCCCTCAAGACTCAGGCGCATCTTGTTGTACATAGCCTTGCCCCTTTATTGGACCTCTGGGGGGGTCGACCGTTTAAATGTCCATTACTCGTGGGAACAAAATGGTAAAAAAAAATATAAAAATACAAACACAAATAAAACAGAAACTGCAACACAACGTAAACGAAGGCTTCAAAAAGCGAAAGAAATACTTAGGTGCGAAACTGTTTGAAGAAGGTCAAGCCTACGTGGCTCTTAGTAGAGTAAGATCTTTGCAGGGACTACGTATAGAGGAGTTGGACTGCAAGAAACCTTGCAATAATGAAGCACTAAATGAATTAAAAAGAATGCGAAATAAAAACTAAAAACTAGAAAATAAAAATAGGTAAAAAAACTTTTTATGTTAAACATACATTGCAATGTTTAAGATAAATGTACTAAAAACTGGAATTATAAACATATGCATAGACTAGACTAAAATAAAACCGTGGGGCACGTCCACCATGTTTGTTTTGTAATGTTACACTATAATTAGGCAGTTGTTCAACCGACAACGATGGACGTGTGATAAGTAGGGCTAGAATGTGGAAACAAGCTAGCAAGCTCGATTATAAGCGAGTTTTAGGGTTTCATAGTGGTGAGCGAGTAGTACTTTTATCATATGTTTTGTCGATTAAAGACAAACTACGAGCAGTGAAACGATTCCTCGCCAGCCAGCAGTGTGAATGTCCAACGATAAACTAGTTGAAACATCTCTTTTATTTACATGGAGTGTATAACTATTGGAATTTCCATGAGCAAGAAAATAGTAAGTAATTTCCTCACCGTCTGCGGGCCAACTGCCTATTTTAACGACGAATTAAAAGATTCTTCTATAGCACATTAAGTTGATAATTTGTAGACAATTGACGTGCCCCACGGTTTTATTTTAGTCTAGTCTATGCATATGTTTATAATTCCCACGACTGTATCTAATTTATTATTTTTTGGTTTTTAGTACATTTATCTTAAACATTGCAATGTATGTTTAACATAAAACCGTTTAACTTAAAAAGTTTTTTTACCTATTTTTATTTGTTATTTTATTGTACCCTAACCTACATTCAGTTTTAACTACTGTTTACATAATTATAATAACAACTGCGTCACAGTGGTTAGATTTTGAAAGCGGATCACGAGTTCCTGGGTTTTAATCCCGGGCCATAACTTATTAGGAATTAGGTTTGCTCAATAATCGGCCGGTGTTAAGAAATTGGCCAACCCCCATCACTTGGAGAACACGGTAATCCGTCACAACACAGTCCCAGCTACACAGTTCCAGCTACTATCACTAACTTGTGATAATAGTTGTTAAAATTTACCAACAAGCATGAGAGCAGTGTCTACTTTTTGAGATGAGATCTGTGACCAGAAGTGGGGCGTAAATTGCCGTGCGTGTGTTCCATAAAACCTTGAAAATGGCGACAAGGTTTTTTAATGTATGTATTGGCCTTAACAAAGTTAATATAACCGTCGAATCGGTGTCGTAAAAGTAGTGGGCTAGTGTTGATGAAACGTTTTATTCTCTAGGCATCATAATCCATCTAAATAATTAGGCGTTCGATTTAGGTAATAAAGTGGTATACCGTAATTTTACAAATCTAAAGAGGTTATATTTGTCTGAGAATTAGTGCTAAATCGGTTATATTTGTCTGGGAACCCCCGGATTAACTTATGGTACTTATTTATGTAATTGAGGGATGTTGTTCTTTCGAGTGTTAGAGGTATTTGAAATAATTTTAAAGTGTACCTACCCAGCAAAGCAGCTAACGCTGGCAGCTGTTATTTCTTATTATTTGCGTTGCAACACATACAATCCACTTCACGCCACTATACTTTATCGTTTTAAGGACGTGTTTTATGTCACATATACAACGTGGAATATACGGGTATTTACATTTACAAACTTTTATCATTCCAACCCATTACCGGTCTACTACAGGTCTAGTCCAGATTGGTGGATTGTCCTTGAAAACATTGTAGAAACACGATGTTTTCCTTCACCTTTAAAGAAGTGATATTTTATTTACTTAAAAGGCACATAACTTAGAAAAGACAGAGGTGCGAACCCGGCTCCCTGAAAGTGAAGTCGAAGTCCCACCCATTTGGCTATCACCGCTTCATACAAACATTCAATATCAATGAATTTAATTGCTGACCGATCGTCATTCTAATCGAATAGCGTTAATAATGCTGAACATTCAGGTTTTTTTTGTTACCCATTAAGAGCCAACATCTAGAATGGTAGCGGGCTAACCTGTTAGTGGTATGGTGTCTAGTACTAAGCAGTTTGAAAGCAGCACCGTACCAGGATGCTAAATGGCTCGGCATTACGTCTATATCGGCAGGATTGTAACTTTCCACAGCCGATGTGTCCCACTAGCTCCCACTAACTCAGAGAAAAATTCTGAAATATTAAATTCTCAAACAGCCGTTCTTGAGAATTGAACGCTCACTTTAGAGACTACTCCGTTCATCACTATGCCAGGGAGAACTCCCTCAAATAGTTTACTTTAGGTAGTCAAATAAATTTAAAAATAGATTGTCTGTCATGCTCTTCTTGCGCATGGCGCAAAGAGCTTAGGTAATTATAAAGTGACTTTCACATGCAGATAGGGGGTTATACATAATAACTATGCATAATAATTATACAAAGTGTGAAATATCCCAAAAAAGGTGTGATTGGGTTTTTACAAAAGTAAGAAATTTCAGCTTCAAACACACCTAAACTAAGAACACATTGTGCTGGTATTCGCTTATTAAATCTAACCGTTCCGATATGCAAGGGGTGTGCTAGGATTTTTTGAATTACGTAACTATGCTTTTGAAGTAAGTGACAATTAACCAAAATGTATCCTGTGGAGAGTGGTCTCAAAACCGAACACGCTCCACACAATACGCACCCGTGTTTTCTCAATAATAACGTCCACTATGAACACGGCACTTCCCGGAACACTCAGATTTTACGACGCTCCACATTTACTGGAGCCTGCTGGTGATCAAATAATAATGCGTCGACAATGTTGAATGTAGGCTACCATTGGTTGACCGCTTATATAGTTTTAAAAGTTTAGCTTATTTTTTTTGATTTTAAAATTGATGGCGCATGCATAACACACATGAAAAAGGTGACCAGTGTCGTGCTATCTCACACTTTTATACGCACGCCCGAATATTGAGAAATAAAGAGAATATCAAGACATCCCAAGACAAGAGGAATTAAATTTTAAGGTAAAGAAATATGTAAAAGTAGCTGAGACGCTATTTGTTATTTTATTGGCTTAAAATGCCATAAAAGTTTCACTTGTGCTCCGTATAGACATGGTTATAGGTACATGGAATTCGCTTATATTTATTTATGAGTGAACTTTCAAATGTTTTTGGGTAAAATGTACTTTATAGGTTTATTCTTTTATCATCTAGTTAATTCCTAACCTATCGCAGTACGTGTACGGGTAAATATAAATCCTCTTGCATCCACTGGTGGGAGAAGCTGGTAGGTGCACTGATAGTGCAACCAAATTTCTACCTAATCGGTTCGGTTATAGTGACGTTAAGGTAACAAGCATCCAAACATCCAAACTTTCTCGTTTATAAAATCATTGTAAGCTTTTAAACGTGCGTAACTTTGAACCAAATGCAGAACATTAGTGACTTCATCTCGTTGATAACTTAGTAATCAAAATAATAAACAAATAGACTAAAACAGAATAGGGTCTCACGGTTTGATTTGCTAGGTCCAACTTTGTCAGATACGTCGCCGAACTCTGATACGTAGTGGTCGGAAAACTTCGTCCGCCCATCAACATATCGGACATCTTCTCGTTCAAAATCCCTCAGTGTTAGAAGAACAAAGTTTTTAAACATCTCCTGTAGAGCGGGGATGAGGAAAGTCCTGAGGGTTTTTAGATTTAGTGGTGCGTATTAAAAACGAGCAAGCGAATTGCTTGGAACGTGTTGAAGAGTTATTAACTACTTAGTTGTATATAACTGCGAATCGTAAGTTGCTAGGTTCAATTCCCGGGTCATGTTAACATTGTTAACTAGTGGATTTAGCAAACGGATTTAGAAATTTTTTTAATGTCCACCCTTCGGAGAGCACATCGGTCTTGATTATTGTTACTAACATAATATGATAGTAATCTTGATGGCCTGTGCCCGGTTGTAGTGAGGGTGAAACAAAGTCTATTTTTTTTATTCCACTACAAGTTAGCCCATGACTACAATCTCACCTGATGATGATATCGTAAATTCTCAAATAGCCCTCGCTGGGAATTGAACCCAGGATCTCCAACTTAAAACCACAGCGCTCACCGAATTGTTCTTATAAGACTGAAATTTTTGTTGAAAGTTGAAGCTGTAAGATCAAGATTTGCGAGGATCCGCAAGGATGTACCTATGTCTCGATAGACATTGATGTGATGAGTATCCGTTGAGACGATAACTTCTGCTTTTTCTCTTTAGTCTTACCACGTTATGAGTGCTGGGCATAAAATTTGTTCTTCGAACTTGAAGACAGATTTGTTGTTTTGATTCTAGTATATTTTTACGACCGATCAGCTGCTTGACGTCAGTCCATCTTACGAATCCATTGTAGACTAAAATTTATTAAAAAGAACTTGACTTTAATCCATTGTAACGAACACTAATATTTATTAAAAAAACAAGAGCCTAAATAGCGCTAAACACACTTTAATTAATCCATTTTGCTTCCCACGTTGGTACGTTTAAAAATAACTAAAGTTCTCCGCGTTTACGAAATGAGCGTAGATGTAGGTTTAAGATCAGACGTTTGAGTTCCACAAACCCTAAGCGCTTCTTTTGTAATTTATTGCGTACTTTACGGTAAAATATGGTTTTCTTGCAGTATATTTCCCGCTGCGTGAGACTTTGGTATATGTGGATAGTGTTTTATTAAAGTCTACAGGCATCTACTAGGTAAAGTCTTTCCCTCTTTAAGAACCATTTATTTTTTAAACTCACCATACTAGTTAGTACGAATGAAACAATCGTATTGCGCTGTAGGTAGCTTATTTCTGAATGATTATTTATTTATTTATTTACTTATTGAGGTTTACTAGAGATTTTTATATCGGCATTTTTACATTTTTGACCATGCACAGTGTATGTAAAAAGTAATCCTAGCATGCCTTTTTTCGCAAATATCCTTAAGATATCTAAAGTAACAATTTCAAAACAACTAGATTTTGAAAATTCTTACATTTCAATCAACAAATAAAATCGCATAAATTAATTTTAACTAATTATCAAGCATTATATACATTAGTTTCGTTTTGGTTATAAATAGTAAGTAAATATTATCTCGCTACCAATTTTTATTATATTTTAAATATGCCGCCAAGCAATTTATCTATCCGCTAAATGTCGTGTAGAAACCAATTCCAGGTTTGGAAGTAATGTTAACGTAATTCCTTATCTCGCTAAAAGTTTCTTACGCTACTCTAAACTAAATTTTCTGGTATGACTGCAATCAAGGGCAAAGTTTATCAATATAATATTGTCTGATAGTCCGACCGCGCCTTTTAATTAGTTTTTTTGGGCAAATATCCTATATTTTTGTATAAATCTCAGACACCTTGAACAATTAGGTGATATATAACGGAAATGAATTTCAGTTTTTTATAAACCCTTTATTTTCAGTAACAACTGAAAGTGTACTGCAATATACAATTGCTACGGAATTACTTGCCGCGAAGAAAGAACGCATAAAGACAAGAATGGTAGTCTTTCACTCATTCTCCTTTATCCTTTTGGTTTCATAAAAATGAAACGCTTTCAAAAAAACCTCCCTAATTGCTGTTTCCATTCGAAATTCACGAAAATTCTAAAGAAATAGGTGAGCACATCAATGAATGCAGTCATAATATAGGTAGGTGTCTTTGGAATGTTTTTAACTGGGACTGAACGTACCTATATGTCATAACATTAAGCTTTAAATATTGTATGTGTGTGTGTGTCCGGTAAGGTAGCTTTTGACTATTGGGTGACTATGAGTTCTCGGTTGCCTGGAAGAGATCACTATTTGGAGATAAGGCTGACTAATTATAAACATTTGGTTTAAATGTTTATTCACTCATTTGTTCATTCTTCCATGTATTATATGCCCGAGCCGACAGTCCAAGCATCTGCCGAATTGCAGTGTATTATTCGTTTACTTGAAAACTCCATATTTTGATATTCTGACCAACTTTCCAAATAACCAACCTTTTTTACCTTTTTTTCCACCCGGTAATGTCGGACTCTTATCTACTCTCTTACTCTTATCTTATTTGCGGAATCCTTCGGTGTTCCAACTCTTCTCTTGGTATCTGGTTTACGAAAACGTTTGTGAACACAACCGCAAACCAGCCAGCGGTAGCAACCAATGCAGCCCTTTCTCTAAGACCACACCGAAGGACAAAGACAGGATATCCTAAGAGATCCTTCACACGGGGAGAGACGTGGGTCGTGCGTTGGCTGTCTGCACCCAGCTGTTCTGCAGTGGATCGGATTACATGTCTGGTGGGAGGCATTGGCCGTGGCTAGTTAGCACCCTACCGACAAAGAAATACGTTGGTAGGTAAGCCGGTAAGCGATTTAGTGTTCCGGTGTCATTTCGCGATGATGTGTGATTAGGGGAATGGCTACCATACTCTCTAACAGGTTACTCCGGTGCCAACCTAGACTGCATCATCACTTACCACCAGGTGATATTGCAATCAAGGGCTTGTAGTAAAATAAAAAAAATTGCTTCTACGTCGTCCTCGCCTCAACTCCGCTATCCCCTTTTGCACCATAACGTCTTCACAAAATGATCTAAATAAACCATTCAAGTGAGAACCTTGAAATATATTAACCCCACGGTATAGGAGGGTTAAAGGTATTGATAATACGCCATTGCCAAGTTGTCATTTTCTCAGGTGGGTTCACAGTTAATCGAAAACTTGCCGTCAGATTAAAAAAACACACTTACCCTGATTATAGAATTACTTTATTTCAACGAAGTACTCATACTAATTGAAACGTCGTAAAATCTTATGGGCTTGTAATGGTACATTCAAGGGCAGAAGTCCCCTTAATGAGGTCGCGGCCTAATGCAAATTTAACAGCCTAATAATAAATTTGATTAACTTTTTAATGCGGCCATACTTAAGATATTTGCATCCTCGCCGACGACGAAATGTCTAGCTCTCGAATATTTTCTCGCTTAAGAAACGTGCATACGTTGAATCATTTAATGTCAATAATAGTTAAAGTTAAAGTTTGTTTCTGCAATATTTTCTTGAAATCAATAGTTTTAGAGGACAAAGTAGTTGTTACTTATTCCTCTAACAGTATTGATTTCAGGTTGTTGTCAATAATACGCGGTGTCAACCATAACAACATTCGTGTTTATATTTATGGTTAAATAGAATCACAAATTAGTATAGCAACTGTAAAAAGGTTATCATCATCCTAGATAATTTTGTAAACGATAATTATAATTCACATAAACTTTCATACGCATAAATGTTCACTTGTAAATGTGATTTTAAGTTTATTTACATTAAATTATAATCACATTTTTAGTGAGGGTAGTTATTTCTTTTTGAAAATAAAACTTAAATATATTCGGAATAATTAAGAAACAATTCTTTATCTACGAAAACTACGACCATACACACAGCGCCATCTATAAACCGGACCCCGGACACTGAAAAATATTTATACTCTTATTTTTTACCTAATATAAAAATTAGTGATCGTTAGTCTCTTTAGCAAATAGCATTGTATATAATTAATCGCTGATTTTGCATACTATTCGCGTGAACTTTCTCCTAAAGAGTGACCATCAAAAGATATGAAGGAAAAAACTCCCTTAGCAACGCTACCTTTGTGGTCTTAAAATTCTTGCTTTGTACAAACACTCATCAACAAGTAATGCTGTGTAAAAGTGGCAAGATTTAGCCCAAAAACTAAGAGTTGGTTTTAGTTCTTGGAATAAATCTGTTCAAACAATTTTCACTATACTTTCCCTTGGCAGCTATATCGTAAAGTCTTACGCGTATTGCTCTTAAACCTTAGCTTTAATTAAGTTTGAATCAAGAATTTGTGGATAGCGGTTGTGAGAATGCTTCGCAAATCCCGTCGAGATCTTTTCTGAACTAATTTAGTGACGCTTTACGACTCGAATAAAACAAAATTAAAATGAAGAAATAAAGTAATTTGTAAGATGTTTCCGTGGTTTACTATTTGTACTAAAATATTAAGTAATTTTTATTGGTCTACCTGGTGGCAAATGGTAGCATACAAACAGATAAACATTTCGTATGGCATGCAAGGAACACGTCTCGTTCCGCTGTAAATCCGTTAACCTGAGGAGTCGGTTCTAATGTGTCTGTAGTAAAACCAGCAACTACGCTCTTCAGAACAGAACACAGCATTGCAATAATGCAGGGACAAACACGGTGGAAGTTTTTCCACGGGTTTTCTGACAAAATTCTCTAATACTTCTTGAGATGGCAAATGACTTGCGTCACTAGGTATATCGGTGTCTCACGTTACTTGGTAGACTGATACCGGGAATGTTGCCATCATTTTACGTCAAAACGTACTAGCGGTCTCACGCGACTTTGTCCGCGTGTAGGTCAACCATGAAAGAAGCTAGCGCAGACATTTTTTAGAACTTTTAAAGGGGAACAACTTTGTCATAACGGAATTTATTGAAACTTTAACCGTTAACGCACACGCAGCGGAAGCTCTCAAGAGGAAAAAAACCCCGATTTTGAAACATTCTTCATTGGTACTATTCTCCTATTGGTCTTAGCGTGATGATATTGTAGCCTATATATAGCCTTCCTCGATAAATGAGCTATCCAACACTGAATATTTTTTCTAAATTGGACCAGTAATTCTTCAGAACATCGCGTTCAGGTAAACAAACAAACAAACAAACTCTTCAAAAGAACTCGACTCAACTCGTGCTCTAGTTTAAGATGAGTCATTCTGCAATCTCAACAGGATATGTTGAAACGAGGGTAGCTGTCATCGGCATCAATAACTTTTGACAAACAGTCCACTGCCATTCTTAAGGCCTCACCTCACGTGACGGTTTGGCAATACTGAACTCAATGGGCCGACGAGTCAGTGGCCACAGAAGTATTAGAAGTCGCACACAGGAAGCAGCTGTCCGATCTCCATTACGGAACTTACGGCTTAGTTAAAATATTTATTCATTTACTCGCTTTTACAGCTTAGTAGATCAGCAATCTTCTTTGTAACAGTGTGGTCTGTACTCTCAAACCCTATCTCCTATAAATATGAAGACTTTTACGCAGTAGTAGGACATTAAAAAACTGAGGATGATGATGATACCTTGTCATAGAATGCTTTTACTTCATAGATACTTACTTTTAAGCAAAAGGAAGGTTATATACGTTGTACCGATCCGTAATAATTTGAGTACATCTTAAATTTGCGAGGCTCTCTTAAAAGCATTGCTGCTTCTTTGATACAATAACCAAATTAGATCTCCCGCTCTCTACAGTTTAAAATGCACTTTGCTCTTTCATTCAAAAAACTTTTATCAAAAGAACTCCTTTGTCCAATATTGTTCATTACTTCAAAATATACATATAATAATAAATTAAAATCTTGGAGGTAGTTTTAGCATGACGGAAAGGATAGATTACGTTTGGTAAGGTCAAAGAATAGAAGAGGAAAATAACTGAAAATGTATTTTGATGCCTTGCTCGTTGGCTAATAATTTCTGCATCGCATGCGGCATTTGCGCTCATTGCTTCTCCATCTTTTACGAGTCCTGCTACTATTGTGGCTCTTTTGACTCTTTTTTCAACTAGCTTCGCATACAACGGCCCAAGAGCAGAAGCAGAACGAAAAGATAATTGCGTTTCGGTGTTTCATTGCTACTTCTGCTGTTCTTGCGCTTAGTCCATCTGCCGCAACTCCCGCAATCTTAATGGCATCTTTGTCGGCGGTTTCATATAGAACGGACCAATAATCGGACCAATAAAGAACAGAAGAAAAACAAATTTGTTATCATTGTTAGTTCTTGTAAGAATCTGGAGAATATATTTCTTCCTTTAATATTTCTTCTTTTTATTTGCCTTAAGGCGTGCATCCAAAAGTAACTTATTTCGATGAATTTTGCTATTCACATACGGGCAGACTTATCAACAAATGACACCCCGAAACGTGTGAAAGCTTTTCTAGTAACCTGCAAAATAGTCACAGTCTTCATCGTAGAGTCCTACTACAAACAGACGTCCTTGACGTACTCGAAATAAATGAATTTTGAATTTATAACATGGATAAGAAGACGTCGTTTTGTTACATTGACTAGCAACTTCTGCGTCTTACTATTCTTGTTCACAAAATTTCAAGAATACACATTCATAGGTCGCACTTTTCTGCACTTTTCTTTAGATCACAATCTACAATCTGTAGCCTAAAGTTATCCAAGTATCTTATTTTAGCCAGATTTTAACCACTAAACTACGTAGTTGATCGTAGTAATAAAGGTTAACAAATATTAAGTTTATTTGTTATATAACGAACGTAGGCAATTTTTTAATCAGGGAAGTTCAACAAAGTTCTTCGTTAATATTTTTAATATACTAATATGACTCCAGTTCTAGCAAGTGGCAGGTTAAATTATGGTTTATCGACTAAATGTATGTCATGTATTCTACACAGAAAGCTTCTAGCATAAAATTCTTACGAGGCATTTTAGTCACATTCATTTTGTGGTCTCCGGTACCTTTCAATAAACTGCTGATATGAAAATGCGATCGATTTAAGGGCACTGTTCCACCGCACCTCACGGACTGGTTATGTATGTATTTACTGCGAAAGTGTACTCAAACATCATGAAAACTTATCCATTCAGCTTTGTTTACTTCCAATGACAAGCACTTGAAATATTTTTTGGTTTTATGTAAGTATTAAGTGGATGTGATGGCAGTGCGATACCTTAGAATCTGGTAGCTTATTAAACATCATCATCATCATCATCACATCAACCGATAGACGTCCACTGCTGGACATAGGTCTTTTGTAGGGAGTTCCAAGTTCCACGATTCTGAGCCGCTTGGATCCAACGGCTACCTGCGACGCGCTTAATGTCGTCTGTCCACCTCGTTGGGGGTCGACCAACGCTGCGCTTACCAGTACGGGGCTGCCATTCCAGCACCTTGGGACCCCAACGTCCATCCTTTCTCCGAACTATGTGCCCGGCCCATTGCCACTTAAGCTTCGCGACTCGTTGAGCTATGTCGGTAACTTTGGTTCTTCTACGAATCTCCACATTTCTGATTCGATCGCGTAGAGATACTCCGAGCATAGCTCTCTCCATCGCCCGCTGAGTGACTCTAAGCCTTCTTATGAGGCCCATAGTTAACGACCATGTTTCAGAGCCATAGGTCATCACTGGCAACACGCACTGTTCGAAGACTTTCGTCTTCAGGCACTGAGGGATTTCTGACGAAAAGATGGCACGGAGTTTCCCGAACGCTGCCCATCCGAGTTGGATTCGGCGGTTCACCTCCTTCTCGAAATTGGACCTACCTAACTGGATCGTGTGTCCTAGGTATACGTATTCGTCAACAATTTCGAGTGCAGTGTTCTCAACGATTACTGGTTGAAGCGGAACATGAGCATTAGACATAATCTTCGTCTTGCTCATGTTCATTCGTAGGCCAACCTGTTGAGAAGCTCTGCTGAGGCCATCGAGCATCGTATTTAGGTCTCCCAGAGTCTCTGCCATTATGACTACATCGTCGGCAAACCGAAGTTGAGTGATGTACTCGCCGTTAATGTTGATGCCAAGTCCGTTCCATTCCAGAAGCTTAAAGACGTCCTCCAACGCAGCGGTAAATAGTTTCGGGGAGATAACATCTCCCTGTCGCACGCCTCGCTGCAATTGGATTGGTCTCGTAGTCTGATCCTGTATACGAACTGACATAGTGGCGTTTTTGTACAAACACTGCAACACTTGGATATACCGGTAGTCAATTCGGCATCTCTGCAGTGACCTAAACACAGCCCAAGTTTCCACCGAATCAAAGGCTTTTTCATAGTCCACAAACGCTAAGCAAAGTGGCCGGTTATACTCTTCAGTCTTCTGTATAACCTGCCGCAGCGTATGAATGTGGTCTATGGTACTAAAGCCCTTACGGAAACCGGCTTGTTCGGGAGGCTGGAAGTCATCAAACCTACGAGCGAGACGATTCGTAATGACTCTCGAAAACAGCTTGTAGATATGACTCAGCAGCGAGATGGGTCTGTAATTCTTCAACAAGGTATTATCACCTTTTTTGAAGAACAGAACCACCACACTCCTGTGCCATGCCTCTGGCGTTGTGCCTTGGTGAATAACGGAATCAAACAATCGCTGAAGGACTTTCAGTATCGGTTTTCCACCTGCCTTCAGGAGTTCTGCTGTTATTCCGTCATCACCCGGCGCCTTGCCATTTTTAAGCTGCTTGAGAGCCACACTAATCTCATTAATCTAATATTATTAATGTGAAGTTCTGTTTCTTTTTTGCCATTCCATTACACCCTTACTAAGCAACCCAGCTACTTGATTTTTGGCATAGATATAGTTGAGGACGGAAAGTTACATAGTCCTGGAAAAAAAGTGGGAAAAACATACATAAATTCCGAAAGAAGATTTAATATAGTCGTTTTTTGCATGTAAAAGCAATCTACTCCTCCTTCTGGGAATAGAAAAATTAAGCACGTAAAAAATACTTAGCCTAGGAAAACAAACAGGTACCCAAAAGCATTTGCACAAGACCGTAATAAAAGTGGACGAAGAACGCAGGCAATAGTCAGTTATAATAAATAAATAGTTGAAAGGTAGCAATAGCCAAGCAATCTTCTATTTAGATAAAATGAATTGCTGTCGGTTAGTCTCACTTAAACTCTAGAACAGCTGAACCGATTTGACTAATTTAGGCGCACAAATATTACTTGAAGTAGGGAAGATTTCAACGGTGATAAAAATACTAAAACGATAGTAGCAGTAGTAGTAGTAGTAGTAGTAGTAGTAGTAGTAGTAGTAGAAATAGTAGTAGTAGAAGTAATTCTTCTGTACGTGTGTTTGTCACCTAACTCCTACTCCTGAACATCTTCGCCGTTTTCGATGAAATTTTGTGTGTATATTTAAAAATTTTAAATGTGTACCTGGTTGGTCGGACGACATCTGCGGGTCTACTAGTTGACACTAAAATTTAGTGTCCCAGGTTGTCCTAGTACTACACTTATCCTAACTAAGAAACTTACCGGGGTTCAGTTAAAATGTCATAAGCACCTATTTCATCTGGTGTTCAAGTAAATTATAATAAATTAAATAAATGTGCTGATAAAAAATTTAAAAGTGAGTCGACATTTATACAGACTACTTTCAAATATTAACTGCAGTAAACGGAAACGGAAGAACAAACATGGCTAATACACTTCAGTCGCCTACAGATTAAATAATGCAAGCAATTAGCTGCAGCAGTTAGGGCTAAACTCAAAGCAAAACAAGCTGCTCGGAAGATAATCCCGCGGCAAATGTACGGGGCCGCTCCACTCAGTAATTACAATAGAGCCTACTGAATGCCACTTTAGTACGAATGGTTTTAATATAAATTCTTATACGTTCTTTGTTTCTGATATATATATATATATATATATATATATATATCCCAGCGTCTACTTATTTCTGATTTCAACAAGCCTTTCTAGTAATACTTCTGATATGTTTCAGTCCACCATTACAGCCACGTTTGTTATTTGTGAACTTACATCCAGATCATGCGTCTGTATCATTCAAATTTGTATCAATTTAGAAGACATAGTGTTTCTTATGATTACCAAGACGTGATGTCACTCTCAAGAATAGTACAGCTGTATACTTCAATCATACACAGCTTAAATAATGCAAGCAATTAGTTGCAGCAGTTAGAGCTAAACTTAAAACAAACAAGCTGTTCCGAAGATAATACTGCGGCAAATGTACGGGGCCGCTTCACTTAGTATTCAAAATTCTTACTGAATACCACTATTAACACAAACAATAAAGCTTCCTAATAGTTCTGCATTCCTGGCATTTATTAAGCAGAAATGCTTACTATTAGAGCAGGTAACAAAGCCAAACTCCATCCTGTTAGAGCTTTATTTGATGAATTGAATATACGACAAAGGTAATGTAATCAATTCATAGAACAAATTTCTTAAACTAAGCCTTTATAGCATCATAAGTGTAACCCAGAAATCTTACTTTTGAAAAAAGTCTATGGCCTAGCAAAGATACCAATCTCCTCTGATTCATTCAGAGTCAAAAAGCTAAAGTCAGATTTTAATGTTCAGTCACTGAATTTGAGATCCAACAATGATGTAAATGTTGAGTACATTTACATCATTTTATAAGAATTATTTGTAAGAATTATGAAACATACACCTCGGAAAGTTTGTCGTATGGCAAAAGAGAACGAAACGCATTTTATGCGAGTTGGTAGGATATTGACGCCATAGGTATGAAAACCGCCCGTCGTTTAATCTGATACTGATGATTATGATAATGATGAAATTCTGCCGGCTCCGTCGGAACCATACCTTTATGATTTAATTGCAGCAATTCCGGAATAGTAACCCAGATAAAGGTGTCACGTGATGAGTGATGACGACAGCACGCGTGTGATTAATGCGAGCCATCGCTCCGGAGCGCTGCTTTAATCACGCATGTTTGTTGTGATTACCGCGATCACACGTGATCATTTAATGGGTTTAAATATTTGTCAAAATATATCGTTAATTCAGCGGGTATTTTTGAATAAATTAAATTAAAAAAAACCCTGCGTTTAAATATAGTGTTCATAATTGCACTAGTTACCTTTTATTTAATACCCGTATTGAGGTAGTTGTGAAAAAAATCTGCCATTTTGTGTTGGCGGCCATCTTGGATGTGAAATTTATAATAGAGAATAATATTCTACTAGTTAAGTTGACTATTAATATTACTAATAAACATTACTAATTACTAAAAATAATATTTTTATTTATATTTTTATATGTATATATATATAAAACTTGATTTTTGGCATACAGTAAGTCGAAAGGACAGACGGTAGGAAATACCCATAGGCTTCTTATGGTAGTAGAATAAACATCAAATTCCCAAGGGTGGTTTACAGGAACATTCATAACATTTTACACCAAATATCGTCCTAAATTCTCGGCCGAACAAAGCTACCAAACGATTTATTCACCGTGAGTAAAACTGCGGGACGCAGAGAGTATAAAATGTAGCCAACTAACCATAAAAGTTTTTTTTTTTTTTTTTTTAATTTTTTTTTTTTTAAGGGTCTTTTATAGGTTACCTATATGTCAGCCCCATCGTTACACACAATATGAATCCAAAATAAACATAAATCTTAAACTACAACAATTTGAGAGAATCACCTACGAATCTATAAAGTTTCATTGCCGAAGTGCTCAACGGTTCGCTAATAATAGAATTAAAAATGCCAATGTTCATAAAATTTATATTCAGTTCGTAGGTTAGTGTTTCTCTCAAGCTGTGATTCCGAACACACGCCATTAGTAAGTGTAAAACATCATCTACCTCACCACATAAATCACAGTTGACCATAAAAGTTGTTATTAGATATTGTCCAAGCGTAGGTAAATAAGTTATCACAATGAAAATAAATAATGATATTATAAATCTTGTTTTTGCTTACCGACGAATACGATCTCGTTATCCCCTTTCATAATAACATTATTGTCAGATTTATAGGAGGATTTAGACAAAATCCTTTTAAGCGTTACAGTCAAACCTTAAACAAATGAATAGCCTTATTCTGCTAAGAAAGTAACATGATTGTTAATTTCTTACAATCATTATTGAATGTACTACTAGATAATGTTTAAATTAATTTTCAAAATAATAATAATTATACTTTTAATTTCACTTATGTGGGATGCAACTTGTGTTGATACCCTAGCTGCATCACACATCCAGGCCACCTCGTCAATGGTGGAGCAGACCAAGAGGCGTAAATATGAAAACCTGGATAGCAGCTTCATTTTTGTGCCTTTTGGAGTAGACTGGGACCGTGGGGTCCGGAGGCAAGAGCTCTTTTCAAAGAATTATCGAAAAGGGTTATCGAGTCTACCGGTGATCCTAGAGCGGGCAGTTACCTTGGTCTACCGAATTAGTTTGGCCATCCAAAGGGGCAATGCTGCCAGCATCTTAACAACTGTGCCTTACTGCGGTGGTTTCGAGGACGTTTTAGATTTGATTTAGTTTTAAATAGTTTATTTTAGGTTATATTTATAAAACAATTATTTTAAAGAGCAAATATGAATAAATTTTCAAAAAATATATATACAAATTTTATAATGCAAGTCTTTTTCAAAGTGAGATACACTCTAGTAGAGAATCTATCTAGTTCGGTCTAATTGAAAGTAAAATTCGCCCCTTTGGCACAGACCCCCCCGTAAGTATTTCTAAAGGTCACTACAATTAAATCCGAAGTTAATAATCATTTTGTTCGAAAGTGTTCATGTCAGATTTCATTTAGTAGTGCGGCCCTCATTGGGAGGTGGGAATAGTAGGAAATGCGGAGGAAAAGTGGGACAAGATGGAAATATATTTTTACACAGAAAATTTGCATTTGGAGTTGACTAACATAGAATAATAATGTACTATAGGATAGATCATTTAAAATATTTCGATAGAAGATTAAATTTAGTAATGCTATCCTTAGAGGAAGTTGAAAGAGTAGGAAAAGAGAAGGACGAGAAGGAAAAGTATAACACAACTATGATATTTAATCGGCCACCTAAAGATTTTGTTTAAATTTCCCTGCAACTGGGTCAAAATATCGACAAATCCGAAAATATGATCGTGTTATGTACCTGCTGGTACATAACACGATCATATTTTCGCTGGTGCAAATGCATGGTAATACAAAACGAATTCAATGAAGGCAGTTAAGGGCGAGAAAATTGCTTAATTTATATTATTCACGAAGTCTATATAAGTATAGATAGATCATCACGGAATACTACATCATTGCATATGTATTTTAGCTAAAGATGTCACGTGATGTTGGTAATAGACATGTAATTAATACGATCCACTAATCGCTGATCGCTTGAAAACGTGGCGTTAATCACGCGCGTGATTCGTGATTCTTGATTGCCGCGATTTATCGAATTAAGAGCATGCGAATATTGTTTTGATTGTAGCTGAAATATCTCTGATTAACATTTTTTCCCTATTTAATTTTAATTTATTTTGGTTGTGCCTGGTGGAAGGCTTCCGCTGTGGTTAGTTACCGGCCTACTGACAAAGACATCCCGCTAAGCGTTTTAGCGTTCCGGTACGATCTCGCTTGGAAACAGAGTGGGGTATGGGTTTAATATAACTGCCATACCCCTAACAGGTTAGTCCGCTACCATATTAGACCTCAACAACCACGTGAAATTGCAGTCAAGGGCTACGTAATTGTTGGTAGGATAAAAAAATAAAAAAAATTGTTTATTTTGTAGGCCATAATTTATATTATCTACCTACGTCGTTGAGTGCTTGACCTCTTTGCCACAGATGAAAGGCCGGAATTATATTCTCATGAGCGATCTGGTATTAAAATACATTCAGTCTGGTATTTTTCTTCCATCAATAATAAGTACCAGATCTTTGTACTGTTCCCTGGAAAATTACGATTTGTGTGTTCAAGGTTTGTGGAAAACAAATTCCTTATACGTCAGTAATTCTATAAGAATCCTATACGTACTTATGCCTAAAGTTCGAACATGTTCAAACGTGTCCGAACTTCAAAAACCCTAGGGCGCTTAACTTGTAAAACCAACCGTGCGACAAAACGCAACTTGTAATGAAATTAGTCACACAAGGGAAATACGCGGCAGGTAATATGTTATTCAGACCCTTTTTAATTTAAAAAGTTTGGGTCTCTGGACGTGACAGCGTCCCCTGTCGCCCTTAGCAAATTTTGAAAACGATTTATACGACCACAGCCTACACTTTAAATGTTTAATGCAAACAAGTAATAAATTTAAAAAATTTATAAACTCTCACTACAAAAGCAAATTTGCAACGCTCCCTAATGGCTAAATTCCATGATAATAATATGTAAGAACTTTGTGTGATATAATATGTGCAAATTAAACACGAATAAATACACTTAACATTAATATGTACAATGTACATATACTTAAATACAAATACACCAAGTAAAAAAAACCAAGCTGGCGAATTTTAAAATGGTTGCCATATACCGGTATGGACGAATTCAATAGGAATGATAACAGTAACAAAGAATGGCTTAAATATTGTATTAATCTAATATCATCAGGAACGTATTTTATTTATATTATTGTTGTTTATTGATTGTTATTTATTTTGTATAAATAACACTGCAAAATGTAGCGATCCGCCGAATGACGTCACTTCTATATAAACATAATTTTGTATCGCTTTGACTTCGAAAATCGCTGCGTATATCAAGTATTTTGTGTTTACAAACTATCAGTTGTCCAGTTTTGTGTAACCAATAACAAAATCAATAATCTTTAGTTTTGAAGCTGTGATAGCCTAGTGGTAAGGGCTTTGGTTTTACTTTAGGGGTGCGAGTTCTAATCCCAGCATACACTCTAACTTTTCTGAGTTATGTGCGTTTTAGGCATTAAATCACTTGCTTCAACGGTGATGGAAAACATCGTATCTCGTTAATCGTGTCAAACCTGCATGCCTGAGAGTTCCCTATAATGTTCCCAAAGGCGTGTGTAGTACATAGGCCTAAACCTTTTTCATTGAGGAGGTTGTTAGTATTGGGAGGAGAACCGTGTTCTGTAGTAGGCCAGTAATGGGTTAATTTTTATTTTGGCAGTCCACTCAATACATTTCAACGCTTTATAACAACGATTACCTGTTCATAGTGTTGAGTATTCGTATCACGTAAAGCGCTTTATTTGCTGTGTGGGTAACCGCGTTTCACAGTACGCTGCGTTTGAGGGTAAACTACCAATAGTTTCGCAGTTTATTCTGTGGTCATTTATCTTTATCTATACATGCAATTAAATCGCAAACGAACTTTTAAGAACTACTCTAAGCATCCTAGGCTCTACAATGACTAAACTAAGTACGATTCAAATCGGTTAACTGATAAAAACGTTGCTTATTTTCACTCTATAAATAATAAAATAAATAAATAAATATACTACGACAATACACACATCGCCATCTAGTCCCAAAGTAAGCGAAGCTTGTGTTATGGGTACTAAGATAACTGATGAATGAATTTTATGAATAATCATAAATACTTATAATATATAGATAACTACCCAGACACTGAAAAACATTCATGTTCATCACACAAATATTGTACAGTCCTTGGACTCAGAAAGCAGGGTCGCTGCCCACTGCGCCAACCGGCCGTCAAACAATGATTTAACTACATTGATTCCACTTAATTCCGCGTACCTACGTTTTTATTAATTTCATACTAAGTCTATTCTGTTCGGCAATTGAACTATGTTTGAAAAATTATAATAAACTCTAATACCACGTAAATTAAATTGAACATAAAAAAATGAAAATGAAACATATGATATCGTTTGTTCACCAAGTTGGGGGTTTAAATCACTGCATTTTTAAGTGCGGGGTCATAACTCCAGCCATCACCACAGACCCCAAAGTCCATCGGTCCTCCGTGCTACGTGCCCCGCCCATTGACACTTTTGCTTCGCAATTCATTCATCTATAGCGATAAACTTTTTTTTTACGTAGGTCCTAATTTTTAATTTTATCACCCTGAGCATAGCTTTCTCCATTATCCCTTGAGTGAGTCTAAACCTCCTTATGAGGCTCATAGTTAGCGACTATTTTTCGGAGCGATAAATCATTGCTGACAACTGCTAAAAAGCTGAATAATGTAAAATCGGTTTCCATAAATGGCAGAGGATCTTATTTCGATAAAAAAAATTAAGTGCATATGTTTTGCTATTTCTTGGCCGTTACTATGATTTAAAATAACAAAGCATTGTTCCGTTTTCACTCAAAACAGAAAAACAGAAATTGTTCTTATAATATTGTCGTTGCAATTAAAATGACAAAGTATTGTAAAAGTGCAGCTGACTCTGGATAAATGAAGGATAATAAGGAAAACATGCTTTAGCTCCTACGAACTTACCGTTTAATAATGGTTTTCGTTTTTCTCAAATCGGACTACTGGCCTGAGGAAACGTGTCAAGAAATCCCTGCTGGCGAATGGTGAATCTGGTGAATGCTCAGGTTGGTTGATAACAAGCAATTAAATAATTGAGGATACAAAGTCGAATACCTCAATATAGGTGTTATTATATGTACAATATATTGAATTGGTGCTCGTGTCAATCATGTTTTAATTTTTATTCTTATTAGATCGTTTCCTTTTTTATTTTAAGTTTTTTTTATTGTGTTTAATATTGCTCATAAACGATTGTTAAACTTGGTACGTTAAAATAATATCCATACTTAATTGAACTGTAACTTCAATCGAACAAGAATTGAAAGTGAACTTTAGGGATCGGCTCGAACTTCGAGTCTCTGCGGTTTGATTGAATTTGGGAAGTATAAATGAAAAACATTGAAACTCAATTATTGTTTCACTTCACTTGAAATAACTCCACAGACTGCTCCGTAGTATAGTTAAAGTATTTGAAAAATCTTTGGCGATGAGCGCATAATATTGAAAAAAACCAAAGTGATTTCTTTTTTTAAGTTTACTACCATACCAGTCACAATACACGAAAAACAATAATTTCTGCACTTAGAAATTTGAAAGCAGCGGATCTAATTTTAACTACTTATTTGAATATTTATTCTGCCGCATGAGACGACCGCAATTGATTGATACCGCTGTCACTCGATATAGGTTATTTCTCGTATATCAGACTATTAATTAAAGTATTTTGTTATTTTTTTTTATCAGGCAGACATAGAAAAGATTAACTGGGTCCCTGATGTACGACGAAAAAATAATCACTGTGTAAAGTTAATTCAATTGAAACCTTCGCTAAGGAGCCTTAGAAACAAACTTTACTAGTATCTTTAGCAAGCCACTCTTTACTTGGTCTTGTGGCTAGGCTAGGATGTTAAGTCACGGTATTACGTTTGATACGGATCTCTTTGAAAATTCAAATTCATTGACAACACAGAAATTTGATGATGTGGAACCCCATGGCTCGAAGAACACGCCAAACCATCAGACAATACGGGTTATTGATTGACGACTGCTGCCAATGTACGTTGGAGGAGCGTGGTGGGTCCAATCTCTTAATCTCTCTCTTCTGTGAAACAGAGGACTACAAATTAAAAGCCTTCTTAATATATAAAGACCTATCCTCTCCCTTTTATTCTCTTCTCTCAATCTTTTTACTCTGTAAGCTGTAACGTACAACTCCTTACAAATCAATAGTTTACAAAGTTCCGATCGACGGCGTACACAATTTTAAGCTCAAGAATGGCATTCAGTTGGGAACTCGTCGAGTGGACCAACTGGCGAAGACGTATTGAACCGTTGTATTATAAACAACATCGATTGAATATGTGCTTGAACGGTGGTTTATATTGCGCGTCAAACTGTTACACCGTAATAGAAAGTTTTCCAATATTTTATTTTCAAAATTTGCTTTTTTTTGTATCGTATAATATACTCCATTGTTTTTGAAATGCAATGAAGTAAAAGTGAGTGAGTCAGAAATTGTTTGATACGAATAGGTAAAAAGTATTTCCAGCATTAAAGACTACCATTTACAGCGTAGATCTTGCGACTAAGCTCGGATATTTGAGTAGCCCACGAGAGTGTATTATCCATGAAACCACTCAAGTTTTTAACAGAACTGCTGAACTCAAGAATAGTGCCATCAATAATTACAGAAGGAAGAGATGAGAACCTAACTTTAAAGATTTGCTAGATATATTTTTATAGGCATTTCACTGAAAACTCCAGTCTATTTAGGCGCGAGGAGCCACCTTTGAATGAAAAATTAAACAAATCTTGGAACTTATCCATGCTTTCCACAATTATTCATAAATCTTCATACATTTTTGAGAACGTTACTACTCATTCACTCCAACTAATTATATCTTTCATAAATTTAGAATTTCTTTTTTTAAATAGGATAATAATTGTATTATGAATTTAAGTAGGTACTTCATTATTAATTTCTTCTCCTTCTGAGACACCCGTGCTCGTGCCCGGGTTGATAACGATAAATCATCATCTTAATCAATAGACGTCCACTGCTGGACATAATTCGTTTGTATAGAATTCCAAATACCACGGTCTTGTGGCGATTGGGTCCAGCGACAGTTTGATATAATCCGTCCACCTCATGGGAGTTTACCAACGCCGCGTTTACCGGTGCAAGGTCGCCATTCCAACACCTTAGAACTCCAACATCCAATGATGAATGACTGTGTTAAATAAAGCCTTGGGATATCTTCAATGCATGTGAGCCAGTTTTTATAGCTCGGTATGTCATCAAGGAATGCAAGATACAAAAACTTGCCCAGTTTGATTCGGTGTGATATCTACTCCCAGCAAAATAATGCAACACTGCTACTCTGCAACTATGTGAAGCGAGTCAGCAACTAAGTTGCTGCTAACAGCACAAGTATCAACTGCAGTCCAGGAATTGGCTCTATGATTAACAAGTTTAGCCCATTCTGGCTAAATTGATTAACCACACTTCTGACAACTTGTCCACTCGCTTTTGCCCTCCGCTAGCGAATAAGCAAGTAGGATCTTAGAGTAAAATTAGAAGTTTGTTCGGTCGAAATCAGACTTCCCGTTTGTTGAGATTAGTATACGCCCGCATAGTGTTTCTATTTTCTTGCTTCGAGGAAAAAATTGCCATTATTTTCTCTTCGTATAATCCTCCAGCTTATAAAATTTTCAATAGCGGTTAAGCTGTTTTTAAGAGAACGGACACAGGCAAAAAATATACTTATCTATCAAATAATTAAAAAATCTTATCAGCATCAGCTTTGAAACGTCACTGTTTATCTAACTCTTGAGATGGATTAGAGATATTTTAGCAGATCCAAGCAGACTGTAGTCTCATTTTTTATCTCTTCTCCATAAGGCTGAGAACTTATTGGTACTATGTGGTCGGTGGGTTTTAAAGAACTTGGACCCGAGCGAACCGCACAAGCCTTTTATCACATAATTGCCTCTTATTTATAGGCGTTTATTTAGCAATAACTTAAAAAGACAGATTGTAATTATTTGTGAGCATAATTTATGATAGTTTTTGAAATAAATTGCATAATATAATTTCTTGTTGTAAAGTTTTGTGAAATAGTTTGCACTATTGCACTATATGATAGTAACAGCTTTAAGCCTTTTTCAAGTTTGGCTTGTAGTCTTCAAAACGAATTTACCTTTTTTTTCCTTCCTATAACCCGATATCTTTAAATTCTTTATTGCGTTATCTTACAAACTCGTGTGAGTTTAAGTGAGAGTAATAAGATAAACTAACTAAAGTTTTCACAAGAAACTTAATCTGAGATAAGAAATATCTCCAGACTAAAGATTATTTTCTTCACAAACTATCCAACTTCTAAATGAGTATTGCTTAACTTCGAACAATATCTGGGTAACTTAATTAGTTTATAAGTATCATCAAAGTTTAGTGTTGAAAGTTTAGTTAGAACGTTACCCAAACTGTCCCATAGGCAGATGGTTCTTACTGCTTTGAACCTTTTCCCGTGTTTAGTATTAAATTGTGATTTGTATAAGTTATGTTAACTTGGCAATCCTTGTAGAATTGAAATTCATACGAAAATCCCAGACCTGTTTAATGGGGTGATTAGAAATAACTCGGTAAATGTAGCTATACTTATATTATAAACGCATTTTACATATCAGCTTACCTTCTAGAGACAGATTAAAATTTCAACAAAGGGGATGACGTCGCAAGCTAGCTGTAGCTTAGTAAATTAATAATTAAAATATATACATATGCTGCTTAAATGTCTATTTTTAAACTTTGGTTGTTTGTTTCTAGAAAGAACGTCTAGCTTTCGCCTTTCGCATATCGAATGTCCACTGATTCTTCTGAATTAAATACATCAGATTATATGCTTCATGTTTTGTTATACAAAGCAAATTTTTTAATAGTTTTGTGGCAATAGTATGCGCTGAGTTGTGCCGCCCACGAGTCGCGCAACACTTTATGTCTATTTGAAGCTGACATTGTAATGTTATAATTTCAATGTAGTCGCTATTGAGTCAATATAGTAGGTATGCGAAGGCAGGAAGAAATAAAGGTAAATAAATTACTTAACTATTTCATTTTAGTCCATCATAATATGTTTTCGACTACACCCATCGTGGGTGTAGTCGAAAACATATTATGATTTTTCTCACACGCCCGAAGGTTTGCTGAAAAAAAATGCTTCAACATTTAGTCCGCCTAATGTAAGCTTGTCTATGGTTGCGCAATAAAAAACAAAAAAACATTCGGGCCAAACCTTGGGGACTGCTAATAGAAAGAAAAAAATAATTTTATGTCCAAATATACACAGTATACAATAGCTAGCTCATGGGAAGCATGCGGTGACGGGAACGCGAGTTTCACGCTTTTGTTCACTCAAGAAGTACACATGTATTATACACAGTATATACGAGTATATAGCTCATGGACAGCGTTCGATGACGATGACGTGAATTCCATTAGATTTTTTTTTTTCACCCAAAAAGAACTCAACGCACTTTTAGAAGTTTTCACTTCAAGAAAATAAGGCATTAGAATCTCAATTCCAATTTTCCAAGGCTTTGGGAACCGCCCTATCCTACACCAGCCCTCCAAGATCCACGTCTTTTCAGCGACACAACTATGTTCTATCTTGATGTATGTCTAATTACTTACTGATAAGATTGTAGTATCTTAAAATGAGAACTTAACCAAGCAATAAGAAGCATCTGCCTATACGGGCGGATGGGACCTACACTTTAAAACGCATGAAACTTTTACAAAGCTTGTCAAAGTTATTATTATCCGACACATAATTGCAAAATTAAGGTTTTACACAAACCTACGATAGCGGTGATAGCCTAGTCACTTTCGGGGGGACCGATATCTATCTCCAGCACGCCACTCTAACTTTTCTTTTTTTTATAAGCAATTAAATATCACTACCACCACCACACACTGCTATAACGGTAAAGGAGACCTGAATGCCTGAGAGTTTTCCGCAATGTTGTCAAGGGCTTGTGAAGTCTGCCAATCAGCATTGGCCGGCGTGGTGGACCTAACCCCTTGTCATTCTGAGAGGAAACCCGTGGCCTGTAGTTGGTTTTATTGGGTTGATGAGGATGATGATAATGATGAACCAACTTATTTGCTAAGGCTTTAAGCAGTTTGCGTATTATACATATTTATCTAATCAATACAAGCTCCAGTAGTTCTTTAAGCATACCGGGTATTTTTATACAGGACCGTCTAACCTTTAAACTGCCTTATTTTCCCAGTGGTCGAGATATTCCACTCAAGATCACAACCTCCAGGGTTCAAGACATCCTGTCGAACAAACTCAAATTGTCCAATCTCAACGCTTTTTCACTGATGCTGGAAAGTTTTTTCAACAAGTTATTCCTTGATTGCAATGTCGATGTTAGATGTTAATGGGCTAAACTGTCAGGGGTTTGGCACTTAACCTATACTCCTAATTGGTGTGCACGTGACATCATACTGGAACGCTAAATTGTTTAGAACGGTTTCGTTAGGGTGGTAACTAGCCACAGCCTAAGCCTCCCACCAAACCAGACCAGAGAAAAATCAGAAATTATAAATCCCAAATTGCCGCTGGACGGGATTGAACCCCCGACCTTCCACCTATAACCACAGCTTTCATCGCTATGTCAGGGAGGTAATTTTTACAGAAAGAATGCGTAACATTTATTTGTACCCGGATATCCAGGTCTTTATAATATGTAGTTAAACATGCGAACCGCTAGACTGACGTTCCTGTACCCAGATATAATAACATCTACGTGCCAGAGAACTGTCTTCAAAACTGTCCAATTATACAACACAGAGACATTTTCAATACAACGTTCGTTTTAATACGGCGTCATAAATTCAAAATGGCTGTCATGTCATAAAATGTAACTTCTCCCAAGTTATAACATGTTCCAGTGCAAGTATTTCGTACACATTCCGTCGTCTGTGTAATAAATTTTATATGAAAACATAATATACGCTTTAAAGTATCGAGACGGGCGTTTCTTTCAGAAACGGGTGTCTTCTATCACTGGCTATGATAATCTTTGAGGCAATTAAAAGAGCGAGTATATAAATTCATAATCACATCACATCATAAAGCTCAATTACATGTTTTGGGACCTTAGTTGTTTGTTATTCATAACAACAAGGTCATATTAAACTTAGTCTGCCCGCGTCTACTACTGCATAACAAAAATGCTACTAATGCGAAGAAGTTTTTAATGGTATACTGTAGCACCAATAACATAATGCCGAACACAATGAATTTTCACAACTGAATCACACTCAAAAAGGCGCCTTAAAGCCAACATGATACAAAATATATATATAAAACTTATAGCACTAGGAAGGATTCGAACGCTATTTTAGGAGTTATAATATTATTATGATAACGTGTTATACAATAAACATATTATTGTCAGACTTCGTACCGTAGCTCATCGTAGACACAGGTCTACGAAGTGCTACGTTGCAACATATATCTACACAACGCGTTGACTATAAT
Organism: Pararge aegeria; assembly: GCF_905163445.1. Taxonomy (NCBI): domain Eukaryota; kingdom Metazoa; phylum Arthropoda; class Insecta; order Lepidoptera; family Nymphalidae; genus Pararge; species Pararge aegeria. Next base: position 8,776,413 of record NC_053186.1, on the reverse strand, counting down.
ATGCTGAACATTATATAGATGGTTGTAAGCGCTTTTAACTACATTATTGTTTTTCGTATTTTTGCGTCCTGGGTAGTATTTAACTGGTAACTTTCAATTTAAACTACAATTAAGCACCTTTCGATTTTATATACAAATGTTGATTAAAAATTAACGAAATAAATAAATTAATTAATATACTATGACAATACAAACATCGCCATCTAGCCTAAAAGTAAGCGTAGCTTGTGTTATGAGAACTAAGATGACTGATAAATATTTTTATGAATTATATACATAACTTATATATAGATAAACAGCCAGACACTGAAAAACGTTCATGTTCATCACACAAACATTTTCTAGATGTGGAATTGAACCCACGGCCTTCGACTCAGAAAGCAGGGTCGCTGCCAAAAGCGCCAATCGGCCGTCCGAAAAAAAATATATATGAAAAAAAGGAATATGAAATCCTCACAAAAAGGTAATGGAGCAATAAAACTACTTTTATACACTAGAGCGTAAAATGCAGGTTTACTAAAAAGACTATTTTCATGTAAGGGCTGATGATGATACCTCAAAAGCAATCTACCACTTGTACTATCGTAAACTTCGTGGCCACAAAAATGAAAAATGAACGCAAATATTTTCTTATTTCTTTTCGTTATGTAAAAGTTACATATGCCAAACATAATATCATGGGGATATTAAAAATGACCGTCACGCCTGTACCGCGACTATAATAAATCTTTACAAAATATCTAGCACAATAACATACAAGATGACCGTTTTCCGAGGATCCTTCACATTTTAAGAACTTATTGAATGCTTCGTACAAGACACCTTTGTATATTTTATATTATTTTTCTTAAATCTGCTCACATATGCCCTGTCACTAATTCCATATTTATTTTATAATTGCGTAAGAAGGACAAACCAGGAAACATCATAACACATCTAAAACTATGAGTTTGTCCAAAAAATAGATAATTGGAATTTCGATTAAATAATAAGAAACGCGTGATGACAATTTTTTTTAATGGTGAACGGGTAAAGTATCGAATGAATGTTTATGAAGTTTTTCATTTTTAAGACATCCGTCAAGTCATAGCTACAAAAATAGGTTCTCCAGCATTTACAAGGAACATGTGTTACATGGTAATAAAAAATTTGGTATTTGGACTTTTATTTTTAATCCCCGACACAATAACGACGGGATAATTAAATGATAAACGAAATTCTATACTAATACAGTTGCTAGTACCCATCTATTATACTACAAGTAGATTTCCCAACTAAAAAAGTAAAACTACTGTGTTTTACTTTTTTACAAACAGTTAATATGAAAAGTTAAACACCTTGTTTTAATTGTGAATACGCATCTGTCCTAGTTTAACAGAATTCCAAGTTAAGATGCATTTGGCATCAGCGATATGACAAAATAAACTTGGTCTAAACAACATGATGGCGACCGTATGTCTGCGAAATTGCTGAAAACAATTTCAAACAGGTTAAAATCCACTGAGTGCCCGGCTCTACTCGAATTTACAGGTAATTTCCTATGACACATTGTAATCAAATTGTTTCCACAGAAAAAAAATTGGGAAGATATTGGGAAAATGCTCAATTATCATATAACTATAATTATAGAAGTTTTTTGTCCTTTGTAACCTTTCTGGCGCAGTGGAGAGCGCTGTTGACGTCTAAGTGGGTGGTCGGTTTTAAACCCGGCTAGTTACCCATGCCTAGTTACCATTACGACGCAGTGTAGAAACCAATAAGGGATGTGGAAAAATTTTAACTGCCGTACCCCTAACAAGCTAGCCCGCTACCATATAATCTATGCAACAACAAAAACAACAATCATTACCACACATACGAGTACCTTCGAATACCGCAAAATCCGTAAGAGTGAGAACAATATATAAATGGACGGACCGATTAACATTTTGCTACAAATCAGTCGTGGAAGACCAATCTAATGTGTAAAAACTCGTTGGGCCTATAGAAATGATTTTCGTGACCAGTTTCAGGCCCCTGGCAGCCAAAGTAAATCTATTCTTCCACCTGAACTGATTTTTATTGTGATTGCCAAAAACTTTGCAGTCTACTATTATGAGGAGCACTTACTTCCAGTTCAGTTTGCAGTCAAGCGCAAGAAGAAGAAAAGCAAAAATTACTAATATATTAGATCAATGGTACTCAACTGCTTAATTGTTATAGCTACCACGAAGCACCCGAACCTACCACGTGTTAAATATGGCCAAATACTATTTTGTAATCGATAACGCCTAAGAATAGGTACATGTATAGTGTACGTATATTTAATTATATTTTATAAGCTTTCAGTATATTTTCTGATACATTCTTTGTTTAAACTCTACCCAGACCTAAACTAAACATGTGTTGTGAAATTACAAAGGGTCAGTCGGCACGCTAAATATATTATTCACGAGCTTTTTAATTCAAACCTTATTTACCTGCCTCCTCTAGAATAAACGGTAGTGTTCAGTGCTGGCTTTTGTATTAAGGCATTATTTTAATTTTACTTTACTTACGTTTATCTAGACGAAGCGTTTGGCGGTGACTTTGTCCGTATGGTTATGAGAATTGAACTCTTTATAATGTAAAGAAATCAGGGCAAATAATAACGGACGCGTGGTGCGGCAGTGGGGAAGGTCAAGGCTATAAAATTCCTTTCTTTTAAAAAAGGGGAGGCCTTTGCTCATTAGTTAGGACATAAGTTGTTTGGGTATCAATGTAACTCGTAAAAATCCATATCTAAAAATGATTACTTTATTTACAATACAAATATCGTACCGGGTACGTCCCAAAAAGCGGCAGTAGCTGTCGAATACGCTCAAATGCTTATGCGCCGTAAATACTCCGTTAATACTCCGTTATTTGTGTAGCGGTCTCCACATTTCCGAACTAGATGGCGCCACAAAAAACCTGCATCGCGCTAGCAAAGTGTTCACAAAAATTGATTTATACAACTTCCAAAAATGAATGTTTGGACCTCGGTCCCCGAACACGTTTACCCGCTCGGAGGGAGATTATCTTATTGTTACGGTCGAGAATATCACCATAGTTCCCGTACATTTTTCATGACTACGTTTGCGGCGTTTGAGACTCTGACCCCATGGTCTTTGTACATGAAAAATTTCAATTAATATATCATCATCATTATCATCATCATCATCATCAAGCCACCATTACTGGGTCACTACAGGGCGCAGATCTTCCTTTTAGAATGTGAAGTGCTTAGGCCGTAGTCTGCGACGCTGGCCAAGTGCAGATTGGTGGACTTCACACGCTGTTGAGAACATTATGGAGAACTCTCGGACATGCAAGTTTCCTCACGATGTTTTCCTACCCCGTTTAAAGTAAGTGATATTTTAATTGGTTAAATTAAAAACGCGCATATCTCTGAAAATACAGTGTTACGAGCCGGGGCTCGAACATGGTATCCACGAAAGGAAAGCCGATGCCTTAACTACTAGGCTATCACCGCATCACCTATTTCTATACTATCTTTGTGCTTTTCATCCAGATCGGTTGAACCTTTCTGGGCTGACTAACAAACACCCATCAATCCAAACTTTCACATTTTTAATTTTGTGTCATTATCATAATAACCCATTATCAGCCCACTACAGAGCACGGGTTTCCTCCCACAATAGTCTAGTTTGGCCCAGTCCCAGTGCGGATTGGCGGACTCCACGGCCTTGGAGAACATTCTGTTTATTCTGTGTATTCTCTGAACATTCAGTTGATTAAAAAGCACATAACAAAAAGAGTTAGAGATGCGTGCTGGGATTTGAACTCAGCATCCT